>NW_027507903.1:492365246-493680246 GCF_037356315.1 Lithobates pipiens
TGCTGCTTTTGTAAACTCTAAAATATAATATAAAGGAATAGTAGTGGTAAAAAGAAGCAACAATATTTTTTTTTAACAATTCTCCTTTAAGGGGGGCATAGCAGGGGATATGTCCTATGCCTACGTACTTTTGCTAATAGGTATCCCTCATTCCCATCTCAGAAAGTTGGGAAAGCTCCCAGGTGGACAGAAACTGAGTTGGGAATTATGTCAGGGAGATCTTAGGCCTCATACACACAATCAGATTTTCCGCAGACAAAACCTCAGACTTTTGTCCAAAGGCGTGTGCCTGAATTTTGTCTCGCCTACAAACAGCAAGGAATTATTGGCCAACAAACACAAACGTAGTGACATACTACGTGTTTTTCAGCTCTTTAGCACCACCCTTTGGGCTCCTTCTGCTAATTTTATGTTAGTAGAAGTTTGGTGAGTGTTGATTTGCGCTTTTCATTTTCTGCTTCTCAGTTCGTTCCTGAACGGCCGTTCGTCAACCAGACATGTTGCAGAATCGGAGGAGATAACATGTTATTTATTATTGGCCTTGGTGTTATTGCTTTGACCAATGTCCAATCCAGGAACAGGAGGAGATGGAGTTCTTGGACCAAAAATTGGTTGCTTTATCGTGACCAATTATGTCATATGCCATTGCTGTGGGAGCTCCAGGAGAATATTCTGGAATTACCTCCGGATGGCAGACACCTGCTTTCACCAACTGTTGACATTGCTGACCCCCTATATTAAGAAGCAGGACACATACATGAGGCTTTTATTTTATTTTTTGGTTGAATAGTAAAGAGTTGATTTGGTATATTTTCTATATTTTTGGATGCATACAATGCACTTTTTGTTAAAGTTCTACTGGCAGATAGCACGTCTAATTTTTTTGTTTTCTTTTTTTAATGCACAATAAAAAATTTTTGGGGAATAATACTTGGCTATGTGTTTTACTTCAAATGACAGTTTGGGAGTAGGCAGTTACATTTTAAAAAATACAATGTAAAATTAACAAGAGACACCAACATAGTTTTATCTTTGATCTTAAAAACTACGGGTGGTGTGGTAACTTGCCCAAAGAAAAAAAAGAAAAAAGCCATAATCATATTATTCTTGATCACTAGAAAAAGAAACCTTTGAAAATGAGTTTGCAATAACTCCATCAGTGTCTCCAGCAAAGCAGCTTCATTATTATCCCATTAAAGAAGAAGAGCATGTGCGCTGCAATTCGAGATTTCATAATTTGCCATGGCACGAATGTTAATTACCCCATTAACGAACGCTAGTTTACAAGACCGACTGCTTCTTGCTCATCCTTGCTTCCGAGCATGCGTGTTTGTACTTTGGACTTTTGTCCGACAGACTTGTGTACACACGCTCGGAAAATCCAACAACCGACATTTGTCCACGGAAAATTTTAAAACCCGCTAACCAACATTTGTCCACGGAAAATTCGACAACAATTGTCCGATGGAGCGTACAAACAGTCAGATATTCCGCCAACAGCCTGTCATCACACAATTCTCGTCTGAAAATCCGATCGTTGTACAAGGCTTAAGTCAAATCGCCCTTCGAATGCACCGTACTAACAATCCAAAGCAGCTCGTCTTCAGACTTTTCTGATTTTCGTACCATGTGTACGAGGCCTTACTGTATTTTACCAACTTTTTTTGCTATGCCAATAATAATTTTTGATAACAAGATTGTTTGCAGTTATTGAATCTGTGATCAGTTATGTATTGTTATACATATGACCCCCTCATCGGGTGCCATGTGTAACTAGCATTATATTTTCAGCTGTACTTACCCCTTATAAAAAAAAAAAAGGCTGTCCTTTAATTATACCAGGGTCCTTCTTTAAATTGGACTGGGTTCACACATATGTGATTCACACCGCATTGCTGTGCACATCAAATGCGATGTCTGTGCGATGCAAATTCAGCCGTACAGTTTGTATGGCTGAAATCGCATTGAATTTGAATCAAAATGGTGCAGGGTCCTTTTTTTTTTTTGTCTGCACTGGAATCGGCTCATATGGTGTCAACACCTATGCGATCCAATTCCACAGTTTGCACGGTGTTCTGCTGCATTCTGCAAACCGATTTGAGGGTGTCATTAAGGGCCGGTTCACACAGGGGGCGACACGAGGCGACACAAATTGCCGTGCCGCGATCTGACAAGTCGCCCCCGTTCTGTACAATGGAACCGTTCTGAAAGGAGCGACTCGAGTCGCTCCGACTCAGAAAAAAGGTTCCTGTACTACTTTTGGGCGACCTCGGGGCGACTTGCATTGACTTCTATACAGAAGTCATTTGCAAGTCGCCGCTGAGGTCGCGGCAGGTCGCGGCGAGGCAAGTCGGTGTCGCCTCGCATCGCCCCCTGTGTGAACCGGCCCTAACTTTCTATTGACACCTGCAGCCGTTTGCAGAGAGCAGTGTGAACTGCCTGTGAGTTAGATATGATGCGGGAACCTGAACAGGAATCACGCTGGTTCCCACATCGCATTAGTGCAAACCGAGACAAAGGAGTCTATGCATATTAAAGTATTGTTGAAATGATAAAAATTATAAAAGTGTTTGGAGAAGGAAAGGGGAGGGAAGTGACATGCTATTCTCAGACAGGATGCAGGTGACTTCCTGTTGGCTATCACATGGAACAAGGGAAAGGGGATTGATAAAAAAAAAAGTCATAATCTGTAGAACATTTGTTCCATATGATGACAAGGGAAAACACAAACGCCCATGACCTCATTGCTCCATGTTGTTTTAGCAATGACCAAAAGGACTTTTTTAGTAGCAGTACTTTTTTTTACTTTTTAAAGATGCCAACAAAGTGTTCCTTTAAAAAAAGAATTATAATGATATAAAAATTGGGCTGTGTACAGCAAGTCCATAGCATTAGGCCCCTTTCACACTGGGGTGGTGCGTGCGTCAGCGGTATAGCACCGCTATTTTTAGCGGCGCTTTACCGTCATTTTAGCGGCAGTATGCGCCCGCTAGCGGGGTGGTTTTAACCCCCGCTAATGGCCGAAAAAGGGTTAAAACCGCCCAGCGGGGGTTAAAACCGCCCGGCGGTATAGCCGCGCTGTCCCATTGATTTCAATGGGTAGGAGCGGTTTAGGAGCGGTTAATACACCGCTCCTTCGCCACTCCAAAGATGCGGCTAGCAGGACTTTTTTCACCGTCCTGCTAGCGCACCGATCCAAAATGAAATTTGATGTGAAATGGGATGGTTTTTTCAGGCGCTACACAGGTGCTATTTTTAGCGCTGTAGCGCCTGAAAACCGTCTCGGTGTGAAAGGGGCCTAAAACTAACAAAACCTCTGCTCATTCAAGCCATTAACTAAACTCAGGCCAATTCCCAACTAACAGTATGTCTTCTAATGAGTTTCCCAAAACAAATAGGCAGTATTTATACCTTTTCAGTGTTCTGTCAGCAGTCAGCCTTTTCACCCAGCAGCAGACAGGAAAGAGAGAGAGATCTGGATACCAGGTAAGCTCTGGACATAGAAAAGGAGGCTTTATCTCACCCAATGCTCTACAAAGCTTCCAGGACCCGGTACAGAACCCAATTTAAGATTCTGAACAAAAAAAAGTTTGTTTTATCAGGCATAAACCCTTATGGCCCCCTCACCATGTGTAAGTATGGACTGAATATCTAAAAAGTAAAGTCTAAGTCAATGTGTGTGATTGATATGGAAGAATAGTCAACCATGTGGGGAGTATGAGGTTCTGTGGTCACTCATTTTTAAATCGGTTATGAATAGTAATGTGCATGGTGGGCAGTGCACATATCAGTTTTTTTACATTTTAACTGCTTACTGACCCGTCGCAGTACATACATTATACTGCAACAGGGCAGCTCCTACAGGCACAGTGACGTATCCGTACGTTGCTGCCTGTTTCTGGGGGTTTCTGGCGAGCGATCACAGTCCCACTACAAGCCACTGATGGCTGCCATTAATAGTATAAAAAAAAAAATTCCAGTGTATATATACTATCATTTGTAGACACTATTAACTTTCACACAAATTAAACAATATATGCTTATTGGATTTATTTCCCCAAAAACATGCAGCAGAATACATTTTGGCCTACATTTGTGCAGAAATTTGATTTTCTAAAAAAAAAAAAAAAAAAAAAAATTATTAAATATGTTTTATAGCAGAACGTAAAAATACATATTTTTTTTCAAAAATGTCTGGTCTTTTTCATTTATGTAATAAAAAAATAAAAATCCCAGTGGTAATCAAATACCACCAAAAGAAAGCTCTATTTGTGTGACAAAAATTGAATGCATTTCATATGGGTACAGTGTTGCATAAATGTGTAATTGCCTGTTAAAATAGCACAGTGCCAACTAGCAAAAAAATGGCCTGGTCGTGAAGGGGGTAAAATCCTCCAGAGCTGAAGTGGTTAAAGTGGTTGTAAAGCCTCAAGGTTTTTCGCTTTAATGCTCCCCCCAGACATCCCCTTTTTCTTACGCGAGCCCGATCCGATCCAGTGATGTGCACGAGCATAGCGGCTCTAGCTGCTGTCTCTCTCCTCATTGGATAGATTGATAGCAGCAGCAGCCGCTGCTGTCAATTAAATCAGTGACATTGGAGCAGGGGCAGGGCCGAGTTCTGCTGTCTATGCCAATGGACTCAACAGCGGGACTCGGGAGCAAGAGCGCACAGGTGCCCCCAAAGAAAGCGGCTTTACATAGGGGCACCCGATGATGAGGAGAAGCCAGAAGTCCTGGCAGTGCAATCCAGAAGAAGATGATCAGGGCTGCTCTGTGCATGTTTGTAATTTGAATTTTTTTTTTTTTAATTATGAGGGTCTGCAACCCCTTTAATTAATCATATGTCTGAAATGATCATTCAATGCCACAAAAAAAAGGTAAATTCACTGACGTCCCTTCCATTTTTTCTAATGTTTAACAGTTTATTTTAAAAAAGTACACAAATTAATGATATAGCTTTAGAATTAATCAATTATGCCATAAGGCACACAAGCAGCTGAAATGCGGTGAGAGTTTCCTGATCGATTGGCATTATTTCTCTATTCGATATTTTGAAATTGATCAAAACGATGGTGAGAAATGTTTGTTAAATCTCTTGTTGTCTCTTCCATTGCAGAATTTTGGAGATGAGCAAAGACATTCTAAAGAAAGATGAAGAAGCCCGAGCCTTACAGCTGGTTGTGGCGCAGCAGGAGTCCGACATCCAGTCGTTAAAAGGTTCTGCAATAGCTCCATCCATACGGCTGGACCTGGCCAAGCAAGAACTGAGGGAGCTGCAAGGGAATATTATCATGGCCCAGACAAAGTAAGACACCCATCGCCTCTCCAGCTGAGACTACTACTACCAGGCACACAACATAATATAGACTTTGCTGAATATATTATCCATATACAATTATATTATAATATACAATAATATAAATATACTGTATAATATATAATAATATACTATAGAAAATATAAATTTTTAAGGATATATTGTCCATAAAATACTGTACATGTCACAGAATGGCATTGCAGTAGATGTAAACCCATTCCCTAAAATCTCCATTAAGCTTTAACATTTCATTTGACATAATTTCAAAAGTCAATCAGTCTTTTTTTTTTTTTTTTTGCAGCCTTTATTATAATACCTGTTTATTCTGCCATGATCGCCCTTATTCAGGCCCTTCCTATAATAGGGAGATAATGTTCTGCCCCTGTTTCCTCATTGTGCCCCTGCATTGTCACCCTATCACACAGGCTTTCAATGGCAACTACAAGCAATACCTGGACAAGGCCATCCAATGCCCAGGGCAAAGATGCCAAACTGTGCCCCCCCTCCCTTAGGGTTAGTGTCAGGGTGCCCACATCCCTGCAATAAACCATTGCTCCCAGGGCAGCTACCCCTCCTGCCCACCCCTTGTCACGGCCCTGACTACAAGTGTCAATTTCTGCACACTATACGTGGGCATGATTTTCTTTGTTGTCTCCAGTAGGAAACGTGCTCTGAGAAATGCCATACAGCCATTGTCCAGCCATTGTCCAGTTATAGCCATTGACAGGAGCAGATTAGTGGCACTCTAAGCTGCTCTGCTATATGTGTGTGGGCCAGGAGATGAAGGTGACAGGAGATAACCCCACCACCCACTAGAAGAGGCATTGTCCAAGATAAGGAAGACACTCTGTGAACTGTCACATTAACTTGTCTCCCTCACAAGTGACCCTGTCTTGGCCCCAAATAAACAAATGTCAGTAACATGAATTCTACCTTCAGTATACTTAATGTGATTGTAGCCGTATTAGTGCAATTGTGACAGAGAAAATTGAGTACTGTCCGTGATACTTTTTTTTATTTGCACTATAACATACAATTTTTCAGGACAAGCTTTTGGGGTATGTCCTTTTCTTCAAAAAATTGTTTGTTAGTGCAAATAAAAAAAGTATCACGGACAGTACTCAATTTTCTCTACTTTTGGTATGCACATTATAATCCCAAATCTGTCTATTGATCTGACAAAAGTAAAGTTTCATACTGAACACACTGTCAGAAGATACAACAAGGATCAAGCAGATCAAGCCAAACAGCTAAATACACCTATATAAACTGCATTTCTTGTTATTTTTTTTTATTAAGTGCTGCTCAGCTAGTCCTGGGATTCACATTCCTTGCCAGGTAGCACTGCCATGAAGAAGGCACCACTTTTCACTATTGTCCTCCTTGTCTGTTAATTTGACTAGAAATGAAGATCAATATTAGTCCTCTCCTCCTACTAAAAGCTCACCCTCTATTTCCCAGTGCCTGAAAGATATTATGCCGCGTACACATGAGCGGACTGTATGGCGTACTTAGTTCGTCATACAATCCGACGGACAGTCCGTCATACTTTCCACTGAACGGACTTGACCACACACGGATACCCAAACAGTCCGTCGAAAGCTTGCGCGATGACGTGTACAGCACGTACGACGGGACTAGAAATAGGAAGTCCAAGACACAGCAAAGCACCCTTCCGCCGTGTAAATCCTTTCTGGGCATGCGCCATTCTTAGTCCGTCGAACTAGCATACTGACGACCGTACTGTCCGCTGAAACCAAAGTACGACGGACAGAATTTTGAAAAATCCGAAATTCTTAGTACGCCGGACTGCACGCTGAAAAAGTCCGCTGAAGCCCACACACGAGCGGATTGTCCGTTGAAATGTGTTTCGACGGACTAAGTACGCCATACAGTCCGCTCGTGTGTACGCGGCATTAGTATTCTGAATAGCACCATGCAGACCCACCCACTTTGCCTAGTTCTGCTGTGTGGGAGACTGTGAGAAGATGATTTAAGGAAAGATTTCGGACATTTTCAGCAGCAGTATTTAGAAATACATTTAAATATTTCGAATGAATAGATACCTGGCCGAAAAGCTGTTTTATTTAAATATTTGCATAGTGTTCTGCCTTAAAGGGTCACTTCACTTCACCCAACGCTGATATTTCAGTTTAGGGCATTTGCTGGGGAGTTGAATCATCTGACAGTATCTTATATATCTCTATTCCTGAGATTCCTGCACTGAGTTCATGAGCCTGCTCATCTGCTGTGCCCATTCTGAGGGGTTCCCACCATCACTATGCTGAGTTCCCAGGTCAGCACACCTGCTGTGCCCATTATGAGAGGTTCCCACCATCTCTGTGCCGAGTTCCTGAATCGGTACACTTTCTGTGCCCATTACGAGGGGTTCCCACCATCCCTGTGCTGAGTTCCTGAATCAGTACACCTTCTGTGCCCATTATGAGGGGTTCCCACCATCCAGGGGAGTTTCTAGGTGGCAAAAAGACCAGGGGCTTCAGCCCGAAGTCCAAGGCCAGCATGGGGTGGGGCGGTGGTGGTAGTGGCGCAGGGTTTTTGGTTGGGGTTATATGGCGGGGGGTAAGCTCACTTGCTGGCTGCTGCCTAGATTACCGGTGCCCATCAATGCTGACAACTAAACTCACCTGCCTGATACACTGACCTACCTACCTGACATACACACACTGACCTTCCTACCTGACATACACTGACCTACCTACCTAACATAGGCTGACCTACCCTACCTGACATACACACACTGACCTACCTGACCAGGAGACAGACTTCATGTGTCCTGCAGCTCAGTTCAGCTGTGGAGCCAGAGGAGAGCCGCCTGCCCGAATGCCGAGCTGGGATCGATGTGGCGCAGTGGCCGCATTGCAATTCCTGCCTTCTGGAGCCTGCAGAGCCTATGATGCACATCACAAGTCCCACGGCCCCACCATTGGACCAGTGGGACGTCCATCATAGGCGCTGCAGGCTCCAGAAGGCGGGACCTGCTAAGTGACTCTGCCGCACTCAGCGGAGCTCGGAATCAGATCGGTCCCCACTCGGCAGCGGCACTCAGGGCTAATAATAGAACAGTGCCCATCCGAGACTCGGGGCTTTTTGAGGACCCATCCGGGGCTTCAGCTACTGTCAGCCCCCCCCCCCCCCCCCGGCGACGCCACTGCCACCATCACTGTGTTGAGTTCCTGAATCCATACACCTGCTGTGCCCATTATGATTGGTTCCCACCATCACTGTGCTGAGTTCCTAAATCAGTACATTACAACTGCTGTGCCCATTATAAGAGGTTCCCACCATCACTATGCTGAGTCCCTGAATCCCAAAATTTGCAGGACAGGAAAAGTGCTGGGATTAAGGGTCTGTTTGGACTTTTGCAATGTTTTAACACATGTTCTACTGCAGGGGTGCCCAACCTTTTGAAGAGCGAAGACCACTTTAGCGACTTGGCAACCAGTTGCGGGCCACAATGAGCAAAGTGGGCGAATGACAGGTTTGTGTCCTCTCTACATATGCAGGACGGACACAGCCACAGCCCGCTCTACTCTATAGGCTCTCTGATCTACCCAGTGTGTTTCAGTGAACATTAGGGTGCATTGGCAGCCTGTTCATTTTAATGGGCTGCCTTAATGCAGTGCAAGTTAACCCATGTCATAACGCATGTTAATACACCAGGGAGACCTCCCTGTTGCAATATTCAGGACATATAATAAACCAGGGCCTGACTCAACCCATCAGGATCCACTTCTAACTAAAATATCACCTTAGGCTAGGTTCACGTCTATGCGGGCTGCAGTTGATGTGTTTTCCTGATGCGTTTTGTGTGTGTGTGTGTGGGGGGGGGGGTGGTGTTTTTGAATGCATTCGGAAGGTGTCTGTTGTCACGCAAGAAACCAGCACAAACGCAGCGGAAACACATCAAAAACAAAAGCGCTGCGATTTTGATCTGTTTCTGCTACGTTTTAAATCTATGGAAGCAAAAACTCAACCTGCTGCAGGCAAAAAAGTCCCTGACCCTTTCCAAAAAACTTGGAAATTGCAGAGATTTGAATGTGACCCATAGGAAATCATGTTAAATGGACTGTAAGGTGTTTCGGCAAAACTGAAAATGCACTGGTGTGAACCAGGCCTTAAGGTGGACCGATCCTTTAACTAGCACGTAGGTTACAGAACCCATTTCTGGATAAATAATTTATAAAGTGAGATGTCTGTGCTAAAAGCGTGCTTTAATCACACATGAACACACTTGTCTATCAGGAAACATATCCAGTGTCAGCGTATATGATCTGTAAGATAAAGGTTAGTAGACCATATGTAATGAGAAGAACTGTATAAGTAAAAGGAAAATTGAATATATTAAACACCTAGATCTTTTTTGTATGATGTGCCGAACAATAGTTCATTGAGATCATTGGCTACAAACTGAATCAGTAATTGCCTATTTATTGTTATGTGTATGGCTACTATAAGCCACTGGCAGAAAGCGAAGGACATGTACTGTACATCTTAGTAGCTTCTCGGGATAAAGAGGCCTATTCATGAAGGGCGCACAGTATTTCAGGAATTTGCAAATGTTTCGTTGTGTTCTCAGGCTGCACATTTCAGTGTTATTCTTAAAGCCCACGTGTGTGGGACTTCACACGCACAGATAATACTACGCAATTGTTCGACAACAATGACCTATATTCCCCAAACGCAATAATGCAGAATGGTGCAAACAAGCATCTGCAAAATAAACTCTCAGCGGAACTTCGCCAAGTTCCGTGTGACAAGTGACAGTATGATATAACAAGGGTCAAGACTTTATGATCCTCATGCCTTACTCTGGGTAACCTGAAAATTTTCCCTTGCAGTGGGGCTGCATTCACACTGGGTGGGCTAGCTGCATGTCTTCTGTCTAGGGGATATGGAAATGAAAATTCACATACACACTCCTCCACGTGTGAGCAGGTGTCTTAAAAGTCAGTTGGGATCTTTACTAAGGCTGGATTCACACCTGCATTTTTTAATGATTTTTGCATTTTGCAGATTTGCACTACAGTCCATTTAACATTGTTTCCTATGGAACAAGTTCTGTAGTGCAAATCTGCAAAATGCAAAAAGCACTAAAAATGCATAGGTGTGAATCCAGCCTAACAGGTTAATATTATCCAGTGAATCAGGTGTTGATGCATTGTGGTAATTCTGCCCTTCTTGGCCTGTGGTGCTTCCCGTAATGGAATTATAGATAGTTGTTGGTAGTTTGTTGGTCCTAGGAGTTGGAAAGGCCATACATGTGAGTTGTAGAGCCAGAATAAAGCCTCATACACACGATCGGACTTACAAACTTTCCTGTGGACTTTTGTACAAAGGGCGTTGGCCCTGAACTTGTTAAGCATACACACGATTGGATTTTTTTCAGCCAACTTTCACCAAATCACGTGGGGTTTCTGCTCTTTACCTCCACCTTTGGTCAACTTCTGTATTGTTGTCTGATCTTTTGCATTGGTTCTCAGCATGCGTGTTTGTAAAGTCCGATGGGTTTCTCTACACACGATTGGACTTTGCTCCATCGGACTTATGTTGTTGAAAAGTTTGTCCATTCGTATAGCCAACAAAAGTCAGATGAAAACCGAAAAAAGTTTGTCCAAAGGAGCGTACACACGGTCGGATGTTGCCTTAAAACAGCTAATTTTCATGTTTGTTGTCAAAAAGTCTGATCGTGTGTATTGGCCTTTAGAGTGAGGTTACCCCTTGGCAGGACCCTAAAGTGGGACAGTATAGTTGGAGCCATGTCAGTACCAGTTGGAAAAGACCACAAACTAACGGTATGAGCGCCCACTATAGCCTAGCCCAAGTCTAGCATGTAGTGTACAGAAAAGAGAAGGGGTATTAGTATATGTATGTGGTAGCAAGTTGTCCATGTCACTATTGGAGAACTGTAATGTTGACCAACAATTACAAATCTAGTGACGTACAAGAAGTACGTAAAATCTCCATTACAAATGCTAGTTTTACAAGACCGATCGCTTCCAGCACGTACTTGATTCCGAGCATGCGTGGACTTTTATGCGACAGACTTGTGTACACACGATCGTAAAGTCCGACAACAAAAATTTGTTGGTGGAAAATTTGAGAACCTGCTAGCCAACATTTGTTGGCGGAAAGACCGACAACAAATGTTCGATGGAGCATACACACGGTCGGACTTTCCGCCAACAAGCTCACATTCAACATTTGTTGCTGGAAAATCTGATTGTGTGTATGGGGCATAAGAGTGTGCTCCTTTGGTGAATGGGAATGGGGAATAAAGTGTTAACCTTCAGGGTGATGGAAAGTAAAGCCCCATAGACACGATCGGACTTTGTACAAACTTTCCCGTGGACTTTTGTACAAAGGGTGTTGGCCATATGTTTGTATTGCATACACACGATCAGACTTTTTAGGCAAAAACACGAAAGTAGTGACGTTTTAACGTACTGATGACACTTCAAAAGAGGATGTTCAATTACTCCAGTGCCACCTTTGGTCAACTTCTGTATTGTTATCTGATCTTTTGCATTGGTTCTGAGCATGCGTGTTTGTACTTTGTACAAAAGTCCGATGGTTTTCTGTACACATGATCGGACTTTACTCCATCGGACTTATGTTGTCAAAAAGTTTGTCCGTTCGCACAGCCAAAAAAAAGTCAGATGAAAACCGAAAAAGTTTGTCCGATGGAGCATACACGCGGTCGGATGTTGCTCCAAAACATGTTTTTTGTCAAAAAGTCTGATCGTCTGTACGGGCCTTTAAGGCCCATACACACGATCGGACTTTGGATAAACTTTCCCCTGGATTTTTGTACAAAAGGCGTCGACCGTGAACTTGTATTGCATACACACGGCAGGACATTTTCAGCCAACTTTCATCAAATCACGAGATTTGTCCACTCTTTACTGCCACTTTTGGTCAACTTCTGTATTGTTGTCTGATCTTTTGCATTGGTTCTGAGCATGCGTTTTTGTACTTTGTACAAAAGTCCTATGGTTTTCTGTACACACGATTGGACTTTGCTCCATCAGACTTTTGTTGCCGGAAAGTTTGTCCGTTCGCACAGCCAACAAAAGTCAGATAAAAAAGGAAAAAGTTTGTCCAATGGAGCGTACACACAGATGGATGTTGCCTTAAAACAGCTAATTTGCATGTTTGTTGTCAAAAAGTCTGATTGTGTGTATGGGCCTTAAAGCATCATACACACGATAGGACTTTGTACAAACTTTCCCTTGGATTTTTGTACAAAGGGCGTCGGCCGAGAACTTGTATTGCATACACACAGCAGGACTTTTTCAGTCAACGTTCACCAAATCACGTGGTTTTTCTGCTCTTTACCACCACCTTTGGTCAACTTCTGTATTGTTGTCTGATCTTTTGCATTGGTTCTGAGCATGCCTGTTTGTACTTTGTACAAAAGTCCTATGGTTTTCTGTACACACGATCAGACTTTGCTCCATCGGACTTTTGTTGCCAGAAAGTTTGTCCGTTCGCACAGCCAACAAAAGTCTGATGAAAACCAAAAAAGTTTGTCCGATGGAGCGTACACACGGTCGGATGTTGCTCCAAACCAGCTAATTTGCATGTTTGTTGTCAAAAAGTCTGATCGTGTGTACGGGCCTAATTTGCATGTTTGTTGTCAAAAAGTCTGATCGTGTGTACCGTACACACGATCAGACTTTTTGACAACAAACATGCAAATTAGCTGGTTTGGAGCAACAGCCGACCAGGTGGAGGGTGGATGAGTCATACGAAGGCCAATGAGAGCTACAGAGCTGGAGGTGTGTCTCTGTGTGTCTGTTTAAATCCAGGAAGTGAACAGACAGCAGCTTCAGCTGCCCACAGTTAAACTGACTGCAGCCAGGAAGCATATTTGGCAAGTACAGAATCACAGTATATATAAAGTAATATGCAGTAGTTGGAGGGAAGCTTCAGAACGCCAAAGATATGTTTATTACAAATTATGTGAGCAGACTGCATTTCCTCTGCCGACCATGGACAGTTTAAATCCCTGCTGAACCGGCCAAGATCTAAACCATGTATGGGCAGGCTGATTATACCCAAGTCCCCTCCGGGAGAACACAATGGCTCTGCGGGAGGGATTCCCCCCATTAAAATGACTGTGTTGATGGGGGAAATTAAGCCATTGTATGGGTTGCAGGAAAGAAAATCATGTATGGCCGGCTTCATTTGACTCTTTTAGCCCCATAAATAGAGATGATTTCATATCTACGGGGGCAAAAAATCTGCTGATTGAACAGATTAGAACAATTGTCCCCATGGCCGTTACTCCCATAATATACTAGGACAGCCTTCCGCCTTTCCACTCCCCACCCCTCCAAGTCTTCTCTCACATAAATTTGTTTTTATGGATTACTAGTGTTTTGGTGAGATCTCGCCATGTGCTGCTGGGTTAGACAAGGCTAGTGCTGGGTCAAGTGCTGAATGTTAGGGCTCAGGTGGTTAAAAATAAATTTTCAGTAATTTATGCATGCATTTATGACATTGTTACTTTTTTCAGAAATGCTTCACCTTGTTTCATTAAAAAGCTACTTTATCCTAATGCAGGCCATACATGGTTGAATATCGAACAAATTTTCTTTTCAAAATCAGAAAGTTTGTTTTCTTGTAATTTATTTTTTTTTTCCGATTTTTCGACACGGGAATCTTTTCTCTCTGTAAATTTTATTTTCGTGCACATGCGCATTTTTTTCTTATTACATTTCTCACACGATTCTCCCATCATTTATTAGAAAATCGTTCGTTTTAAAAAAAAATTCCAACAGATTTTTCAAATTTGATTGCCGCACAGAAATCGGCTGTTACTGCAGCCCACTAATGGTGCGAAATTCGTACGAAAATTCTTAGATACGATTTTCGAAATTCGAACTATGTATGGCCGCTGGTCGGCATTAGACTCCTGCCCAGTGACTTTACCTAGGCTCAGATTATGTCATCTGCAACCAGTGGCGGCTGGTGCTCAACATTTTTGGGGGGGCGCAAAAAAACTGAAAAAATCTGAAGAAAAAAACCCATCAATTGCAGCCTCAATGTGCCAATCAAATGCAGCCACTGTGCCATCAAACGCAGCCACTGTGCCCATCAACTGCCGCCACTGTGCCCATCAAATGCTGCCACTGTGCCCATCAAATGCCGCCACTGTGCCCATCAAATGCCGCCACTGTGCCAATCAAACGCTGCAGCTGTGTCATCAAATACTCCCACTGTGCCATCGAACGCTCCCACTGTGCCCATCAAACGCTCCCACTGTGCCCATCAAACGCTCCCACTGTGCCCATCAAACGCTCCCACTGTGCCCATCAAACGCTCCCACTGTGCCCATCAAACGCTGCCACTGTGCCCAACAAACGCTGCCACTGTGCCCAACAAACGCTGCCACTGTGCCCAACAAATGCAGCCACTGTGCCCAACAAATGCAGCCACTCTGGCCCCGCCCATCAAACGCTGCAGCTGTGTCATCAAATACTCCCACTGTGCCATTGAACGCTCCCACTGCGCCCATCAAATGCAGCCACTGCGCCCATCAAATGCAGCCACTGCGCCCATCAAATGCAGCCACTGTGCCCATCGAATGCTGCCACTCTGGCCCTGCCCACTCGCTGTCTGTCTGGCATTTACTCTGTCTTGGTGGAGCAGCGGGTAAAGGCAGCGGGCGGTGTCCTCCATGCTCCTCGATGTCTTCTCCCATCCTCTCCTATGATTGAAGGCCTAATAGGTGTCCAATCACAGTGCCTGTTGTTTCAGCCAGTCAGGTGATGGGTAACAGACCTGAGCACTTGATTGCCGGAAAGACGGTTCAGTGTTAGGAAAGCGAATATTTATTTGCTTTTCTAACACAGCTGGGTGAACATCAAGTGTCAAGCAAGGCGCTCGCAGGTCACCTTTTTTGACACCAAAAAGGGGCCGGGCGCCTGAATAGAGGGTGGCAGCGGCGGACATGAATAGACTCATGCAATGCAATCTATTTATTCATGATGGGGGGGGGAGGTGGTTGGTGAGAGGGGATGGCCCGTGCGCCCTTATGGAGGCACTGCCACTGTCTGCAACATTGTAACTTGGTTACAATGGCGGCAGCTGGGGTCGATCTGTGTCAGAAATTTGTGACTACAGCCAAGGAACGCACAGTCATCATGATTTACATGAATCTATAATCTCTAAACTGTCATCTCAATCCAGGAAGTAGATGGTAATTCTGAAGGATGCCTGAACAAAGGCGGCACCATTCTTCTGCAGAGAAAAGAAGACGGAGGCATTGTCAGGGAGAGTACTGTGATCTCTGAGAGGTAATAAGTACCTGGAAGTTTAACACTGACACATTACTGAGCATGCGGCTCTTAAAACTGAAATTGTGATGAGTCTAAATATGAAAGTCCTGTGTATTCTTATTTAAATCTTGGTGTGCTTTGTGTATTTCTCCCAGATCTGTGCAGTAAACTTTCCCTCTGTGCAGGAACTTCCTATAATAAAGACCGGTCACTGCTGCTCTCTCTCTATGTGATGGGTGACTGGTCTTGTCTCCACCCCTTCCTGTAGTTTTTTGCAAGCCTGTAGTGGGTGGAGCCTGCTGAGTCCCTCCCACAACTCTACTCTCTGCGCAGGCTTTGTACAACACAGTGATGATGTCCATGCTATTTTTACGAGGTAATATCTGGGGCTATATAGGCATTTGATTCATCAATATATTTGAATGAAAGTTTTTTTTTGTGCCTGGATTGTGCTTAGCTTTAATTGAAAAAATAAATATCTGATGCTACATGCATTATAATAGATGCTCTGATATTATTATTGTGAATAAAATGATATAACTGTTTTTATTGTTATAGATATGAACAGGAGTTTTCTCAGCGTTTAGCCCTGCAGGACCAGTTGCGTGAACTGACACATCACATAGATGATATAAAACAGATGCACGTGAAGGTGAGGAGTCATGTGACACTTTTTTATATCCTGTAAGGTAGTTAAAGATTGGCTGCAGTTCCTAAAGCCTGGTACATACCCCTAGTTTTTTTTTTTTTCCGTTCAACACAGCGGGTTGAATGAAAAAAACAAACTGATAGCTCAGGTCAGAGCCACTGTACTAATAATCCAATGTTAGTACAGTGATCTTCCCTGCTGTGCTATTGTGTTCTGACAGGGGGACGGCCCAGCCAGAACACTCCGGTCAGTGCTCTCAGCCATTGAGAATGTTGTCACCCAATAATAGGTGACCAAACAAGGACTTTCGTGATAGGATCACAAAGTATTACTTTTAATGAAAGCTGCAGATTTAAAATATTAAAAATTAGCTTGGAAATGACTTTGTAAATTTACTTGAGATTTTTTCGATTGGGTTTACGTATATTTAAAGCGCCACACTACGAACTACCGGTGGTACTACTGAGAAGAACCTACATATACCAGTACAATGTACATATATCTCCCCTAGTCTCCTCCGTTCCAGCATTAGGATACTGTAGGTCATCTGTAAGAACAGTGTTTATGAATTCATAGCAGAGACTTCACCCCAGAACCTCATCTCACAGCAGCATTAGACAAATGACATGTTTTGGGCACGTTTCGGATGTGTCTTATTGCTTTGGTTTGCCAATAATCATACTCATGGTGCTCATTTTGTGCAAACAACCTTCTCCGTTGCTTGCCGTGGGCCCGGCCGTTCTGCATCTCCGCATATAAATAGAAAAGGCTGACACTGAAACTCACATTATCCATCGTGTAATAGAACTGCTCATCCCATAATGAGAGCATTTTTCTTCAATTCCAATATTTCTTGTAGTCACATTTCTATTTCTGCAGCTGATTTAACTCTCTCTCTCTCTTTCTTTGTCTCTTGCTTGCGCTCTCTCTGTCTCTCTTTATTAAATAACACGCTCAACACCATTCATGACCAAAAGGCGGATTCACTTTAAATGTGAACTACACTATATGGCCAAAAAAATGGAGGCTAACTGAACATTACACCTATATCAACTTGTCGGATATCCTCTTTCAAAACCATGGATGGTAATGTAGAGCTGCCCCGCCCCCCCCATTTGTAGCTATAACATCCTCCACTTTTCTGGGAAGGATTTCCAGAAGATTGTTGAGTGGCCTGTGGGGATTTGAGCCCCTTCACTCCACCACCTTTTGTCAGGTCAGGTACTTGGGTTGGATGAGAAGACGTTGGCTCTCATTTGGCGTTCCAATTCAT
This sequence comes from Lithobates pipiens, assembly GCF_037356315.1. Lineage (NCBI taxonomy): Eukaryota > Metazoa > Chordata > Amphibia > Anura > Ranidae > Lithobates > Lithobates pipiens. The sequence continues at coordinate 492,382,790 of NW_027507903.1, forward strand.
CCCAAAGGTGTTCCATAGAGTTGAGGTCAGGGATCTGTGAAGGCCACTAAAGTTCCTACACCAAACTGGTCAAGCCATGTCTTTGTGGAGCTGGATTTGTAAACAGTGACACAAAACCACGAGTTGGAATTGCACAATTATCGGACATTTCTTTGTATGCTGTAGCATTAACAGTCCATTTTACTGGGCACACCTGAATTCAATAATGTGAAGGAGTAACCACATTCGATTGGTAGTATAATAGGGGAGGTAGTCAAGTATCCCCCCCCCTTTTTTTTTTTTACTATAAAACTGGGGTGTCCAACCTTTTGACCTTCCTTGGCCACATTGGAAGACGAGGAACTGCCTTGGGCCACACATAAAATACACTGGTTCTGGCCAGCTCAGTAGATTGCTTTAAGACAGGCCTGGATACTTTCCTAAATGCACACAATATAACTGGATACTAACATTTATAGGTAAAGTTAATCCGGGGAAAATCCGATTGCCTCTTGGGGGATCAGAAAGGAATTGTTTTCCCCTGCTGTAGCAAATTGGATCATGCTCTGCTGGGTTTTTTTTTGCCTTCTTCTGGATCAACTGTGGGTATAGAATTGGGTATATTGGATTGTATGATATATATATATATATATATTTTTTTATGGTTGATGGATGGACTTGTGTCTTTTTTCAACTTGACTAACTATGTAACTAACAATAAGTATAGCTCATTAATGGAAGAATTAGGGCAGATCACAAGTTAATGATCACTGATATATCTTCCTATCTGAGTTTTTTTTGTAATATTTTATTATTATAAAAGTAAATAAGGGCAACATAAAACTAGTGCGATATCTGACAGTTTTTGATAAAAAAACGCATCAATATCTGGTTGGATGGATAGAGTAGCAATTCTTAATGAATTCTCAAGGTGCTCATCAGATATTTTGCTTCTAATTGTGCCCTTCGTGTGCTTGAAAATAGTTGCTCACAAATATAGGCGCTGCCGAAAACAGATGACATGAATAATGCCTTGTACACACGGTCAGACATTCCGACCACAAAATCCCTTAGATTTTTTCAGACGGATTTTGTCTGCATACACACGGTCGAACAAAGTTGTCAGAAAATCCGATCATTTGGAATGCAATGACGTTCATTCGTTACGACGGGACTACGTTGAGGCTAGTAGCCAATAGCTTTGGTCTTGTAATTTGATCTGAGCATGCGTGGCACTTTGTCCGATCGGAATTCTCTACAAATGATCGGAAAAAGTCAGATCGGATTTTTTCGTCTGAAAATTTGAGATCCTGCTCTCAAATTTTTTCTGTCGGAGTTTCCAACGAAAAAAGTCCGATAGAGACCACACACGAATTGGATTTTCCGACAATATAATCCGATCGGACCTTTTCCGTCTGAATGTCCGACCATGTGTACAAGGCATAAGGCATGATTGTGAGAAGTGGTATATTTTTGTTTGGGAAGATAAAATCTATACAATTAAAAATCCAGTAATACTAATGAGACACTGTCATATTCTTTTCTTCGGCCACATGCATTCGATATGTGTAAACGCATATTACAAAAAATTCAATTAAAAAATCAACAATATTAATAAATATTAAGTTTATGATTTTGTGTTGGGCCACTTTCATAGTATTCATAGTATTTCATAGTATTCTTTGGCTGCAAGTTGGACACCCCTGTTATAAGGTGTTCATCAAGTTATTGTGCCAAAAACACTTACCTATTCTCCCGTATTACTTTTTTTTATACAAGTTGTATACCATATTGCACTTTAAACAAGGATTTTCCCAAATAGTCCCCAGTGTTGCACAGCTACCACATGAGATGGAAAGAGACGGCATATTAATTCCCACTGGGCTAATATTCTCAGACGCATTCATTTAAAAGCTTTTAAGAGTTTATTCTCCCAGCGGAGGAATGAGTTCAGAGATAATTAAGACCTTCAATATGGAATAAGTATGGACTACAGGCAGATGAAGGATTTACCATGTATCAAACCAGCAAACAATTTTGCCTGTTCACATCTGAGAAAGTTTTTAATGCACGGTTCCATTACAGTGTGAAAAGGGAGTGCGTGTTCTTGGCATATTAAAGCATATCTAAACCCACAAACAAAATTGTCATATAATGCAGCTCACCTGAGCTTAGATGTAGTGGCTGCATTCATTTTCCTTTCTCACTTGTTTTTTTCCTTTATTTTTATCTGGTGATTCTGTGAATAATACACCCCATTCTAGGGTGACAGCACTAACTCTCCCCTGTTTATGGAGAAGCATAGTTATATTTACATTATTCTTGGATACTGACTGGATTTCTGCCAGAATCAAAAGGTTGTTTTTTTGTTGTTTTTTTTTTGTTATTTGCACCTTCTACACAGATACATCAAAATGCTTTCAATATTATATTTATCAACTCAAAAGGGAGTAAATACGAGGTGCTCATTGTTAGGATTTAATGTGTTCGGTCCCCTGTTCCTGTGCCCGTGACTTTGCAAATAGCATCACACGCTCTAACAAACCTGGCTGGGTGGGGAATCTTTCATGCGGATCTATAGGCAGTACCTCAATGGTAAAAGATAACAACAGCAATAACACAGTAAGGAATATATATATATATATATATATATATATATATATACCGTATTTATCTGCATAGAACACACACAGGCGTATAGAACTTTGAAGGGTCAGTGCCCATCAATGCAGCCTCACCATTGCCCATCTGTAGCCTGATCAATGCCCATCTACATCCTCACAATTGCCCATCAATGCAGCTTGATCAATGTCCATCTGCAGCGTCACAATTGCCCATCAATGCAGCTTGATCAATGCCCATCTGCAGCCTCACCTTAGATTACTGCTGCCTCAGTTGGGACAGGGATGGGGCAAGACAATTGCCGTCAGATTACATACAGCACAAATCTGTTTACTCAGCAGCCTCTTTAATAAAAAGTTCTATGATAGACAGAACACTGGTCCAATGCCGGCCCAGGAGATGGGACTTCCTATTAGAGAGGCAGCCCAAATTGCAGTATTGGCGTACAACACGCACACACTATTTGCACACGATTTTCAGGGTGAAAAAGTGAGTGTTATACACCAACAAATACAGTGTATGTATGTATGTGTGTGTATGTATGTGTATATATATATATATATATATATATATATATATATATATGGTCTGTTGCGTTTCTGTTGTGGTGTTAAAAATCTTCCTTGCTGCATTTTTGGTTGGTAAAAATAACCGCACCAAAAATGCAACAGCACTATATTTTATTTTATGTGGTTTTGAGTTACATGACCTATGAAAAACATACTATAAGCACAGTAAAATTATGGCATTTTCTGTGCCATTATGGGCACCTTTTTCTCTTATTGGCAAAATGCCAACACCACCATTTTCAGCCGATATTTCACTGCATCTATCTCACACACACATACATACACACTATAATATATACAGTATCTCACAAAAGTGAGTACACCCCTCACATTTTTGTAAATATTTTCTTCTATCTTTTCATGTGACAACACTGAAGAAATTAAACTTTGCTACAATGTAAAGTAGTGAGTGTACAGCTTGTATAACAGTGTAAATTTGCTGTCCCCTCAAAATAACTCAACACACAGCCATTAATGTCTGAACCACTGGCAACAAAAGTGAGTACACCCCTAAGCTAAAATGTCCAAATTGGGCCCAAAGTGTCAATATTTTGTGTGGCCACCATTATTTTCCAGCACTGCCTTAACCCTCTTGGGCATGGAGTTCACCAGAGCTTCACAGGTTGCCATTGGAGTCCTCTTCCCCTCCTCCATGAGGACATCACAGATCTGGTGGATGTTAGAGACCTTGTGCTCCTCCACCTTCCATTTGAGGATGCCCCACAGATGTTCAATAGGGTTTAGGTCTGGAGACATGATTGGCCAGTCCATCACCTTTACCCTCAATTTCCTTAACAAGGCAGTGGTCATCTTGGAGGTGTGTTTGGGGTCGTTATCTTGTTGGAATACTGCCCTGCAGCCCAGTCTCCGATGAGAGAGGGGATCATCTTTAACCTGCTTGTCTTTAGCAAACTGTTTGAGGGTTTATTATGCATCATCTTTAGAAGAGGCTTCCTTCTGGGACGACAGCCATGCAGACCAATTTGATGCAATGTGAGGCGTATGGTCTGAGTACTGACAGGCTGACCCCCCCACCCCTTAAACCTTTGCAACAATGCTGGCAGCATTCATACGTCTATTTCCCAAAGACAACCCCTGGATAATATGCTGAGCACATGCACTCAACTTATTTGGTTGACCATTTCGAGGCCTGTTCTGAGTGGAACCTATCCTGTTAAACCGCTGTATGGTCTTGGCCACCGTGCTGCAGCTCAGTTTCAGGGTTTGGACATTTTCACTTAGGGGTGTACTCACTTTTGTTGCCATTGGTTTAGACATTAATGACTGTGTGTTGAGTTATTTTGAGGGGACAGCAAATTTACACTGTTATACAAGCAGTACACTCACTATTTTACATTGTAGCTTCAGTGTTGTCACATGAAAAGATATAATAAAATATGTACAAAAATGTGAGGGATGTACTTACTTTTGTCAGATACTGTACATATACAGTACCATATAGGGGTGGATTAGCCTGTCAAAGGATTTGTACTTCTGTTCATCCACTATTGAGATTTCCTAGCTCTGTCATACAGCACAGCTCTGTTTTGCAATGGAGGAACCTAATTTTAATCTGACACAGTTAGCTAAAGTGGTTTTAAGGGATCAAGTTTTTTTACCTTCATGCATTCTATGTGTTGCACCCTCTAGTGTGCTAGAGTAGTTAGTGTTAGATTTTTGTCAGTGTAGGTAGAATGTTTTGGCTTGTTTTATTCTGGGTCAGGATGCGTGACTCGTGAAGGCTGGTATGAGTCAGCAGGCAGCATCTCTGGTACTTACTTCCCCCTACTTCTGGAACTTGTGAGACACTTCCAGAAGAATGGGAGGGAGGTTAGGAGGATCTGCCTGGAGTATTCCTGAGGGCCCTGACCAATCCCCAACAGATGGGTTGGCAGGGGGCAGGCCACCTCAAATACTCAGGGTCATCCCAGCAGGACAGGAGAGTTCAGGTGGAAGCTGGAGATGGAGACCCTTGAGAGTAGCCCCCTAGTCTGGGGGGTGGGGGCTGACCTCAGGTCTGGAGCTCAGGTGCTGGAGAGACCTTCTACAACATGGAAAAACCCTTCCTGGATGCATGGGAGCAGGTGTGAGGACAGCAGGAGCCAGTGAGCAAGTCCGGGAGGTCTTCTTCAAGGAGAAGACAGCTGGGTGTGAGTGAGACAGTCGGGGAGGACTGCCCGGAGTTACTTCTGGGTATCGCGGCTCCGGAACTGTGATTGGCTGGAGCCACGATGACGTCGTTGGTAACAACACACTCACTGAAGCAAACGGCACGTATGTGCCATTGCTTCAGTGCACATATGCCGATGACGTTGGCACAGGCAGATACAGGGGATATCTCCTAAACTGTGTAGGTTTAGGAGATTCCAGGGTAGCTACAGGTAAGCCTTATTTAGGAGATATCCGGGGTAGCTACAGGTAAGCCTTATTATAGGCTTACCTGTAGCAAAAAGTGGATTGTAAGGGTTTACAACCACTTTAATATCACTTTAACACCTACAGGTCTTGTCACTCCCCCAGCCTGTGACTGGACAGTAAAAGGAGAAGTAGCAGACTACTGAGGTCATATCTCTGTCACTCTGCTCTCTTCTCCTATCCGTGTGTCCCTTATTAGCACACAAGCACTGCAGCACATCTGACTGACTCCTTTTTCTGCTTCCTCCCCCTACCCTCTCTGCTGTACAGGGATTGGAAAAGGCAGACAAGCCAAAATCCAATACTTACATTGCTTGTATTAACAAATGACTGTATATATATATATATATATATATATATATATATATATATATATATAGAATCATATATTAATAAATACATAGCTGTGTTAATTTGTATCTGGAGCTCAGCTGTGAATTTAATTTCTCATTCTTTTAATCACATTTGCAGGAGACGCAAGAGCTGCGAGCCCAGGTTGCCCAGTCACAAGTACTTGTGTTGCAGTTGGAAGATAAGTTGCGTTCTATTAGCCGAGGAGGCCCGGCGCTGGTGGAGGCAGTACAGAGAATACAAGAGGCCAGTGAGGCTGAAGTAAAGCGACTACAAAGTGAAACAGAAAGTGTTTATAACCAGAATGTAAGTGTATTAAAAGCCTGTAGAGTGGGAAGGTATGTAATGAATGTATAATGATGCATGATTTGCATATAAATATGTGATATAGTGCTGGGATAGATTCTGCCATCTGTCCGCACTTCAATTTAGAATGGTAAGGGTAAGGCTGACTATAAATGGTTCATATAAAGATGCTGTGCGTTTTTGATTAGTGGGGGTGGAGTTGCTGTGCTAGAAGCAATTAGCTCCTCAGGATGTCAGTTATGATATTTGGAATGTCTCCGCGCCTGGAGCTGAAATTTCTGTTTTCTGAGAAGGGAAGGATGGAGTATCATTCGGTGTAGCCTCAGAAAGATGGTGCGTGCCATTGTTTAATAGGATTGAACAGATATCCTCTAATAAATATATAATCATCTATGGCTAGCCTAAAACCCAGTACACACAATGAGATTATCGGACAAATGATCATCTGTTTTTTTTTTTTTTTTTGCACGCTAGTCTCCATATAGAAAGCGACCAGATTATGTTAAGTTATGTAATGTATTCATATTGTATTCTTGGACGCAAAGTGTACTAATTAAATGAAAATGGTATCAATGGTATCTGGTATCATATGAGAATTTTTTTTATGTTTGTCCATTCGGAAAATTCCAAACGAAAGCTGTGTACGAACGATCAGATTATTGCACGATTGCAGGTGGTTGGTTTTCTCACCGTGTGTATGAGGCTTTATATACACATCTAGACCCCTTTCACACTGAGTCGGTTTTCAGGTTTTTTAATGCTAGAAATGGTCTCTTAACGCCTAAAAACTGCCTACCATTAATTTCAGTGTGTCTTTTCACACTGGGGCGGTGCGCTTGCGGGACGTTAGGGAAAGTCCTGCAAGCAGCATCTTTGGGGTGGTTTGGGAGCGCTGTATACAGCCCTGCCCATTGAAATTAATGGGCAGCACTGTATACAGCTTCCAGAAAGCGCTTCAGAAGGGCCACAACATGGGTGCTTTTAACCCCTTCTTCGGCTGCTAGTTAAAAGCATGTTAACGGCTGAAAGATGCCTCCTAAACAGTGCTAAAATGAGCAGCGCTTTAGCGCTAACGCGGCCGCAGCTCAGTGTGAGAGGGGCCTTAGAAGGAGGGGGTACATGTCAACCTGAACCAGCCGTCTTCTTCATAGCTGTTGTCAGATCCACCATGGCAAGAGGGGAGCGGGGCAGGTTAGATCTCATAACTATGGTTAGAATGCACTTATCACATACACGGTGGAGGAGCCGCAAGAGAAAAGGACATCTACTTTTACACCTCCCGCTCAGCATCCCTGGTAAAGGGAATAGGTGGTGCAAGGGTACGGACACAAGTGCCTCGTAGTTCTTGCCAGAAACTGGTACAGGTAGATGTGTGTATATGAGCCAGTTAGCACTAAGTAGCTTTCCCTCAGGAGATAAGAAAGAAGACTGGAAACAGGCATAACAGGCCAGAACTCCTCAACACAGTGGTTACAAGCACAGGAATAGCGGCTAGGTGGTAGACTGCCACAAAAACTGTGACTTCTGTGTAGACATGAGTGTTGTCTGAGAGAATGCAGGGTGGAGATGACTGTGACACAGAAAGCCAAGACTGGTGCCAAGCCAGGCAAGCTGAGTCAGCAACTGCCAATCAGATCAAGTACAATAACATAGGCAAAAAGCATAATTGGGGTTTAGGTCAGGGTCGGTAACAGATGAGCAGGTCAGAAACAGGAGGAGTAGGCAAAAGCATATCTACTGTACGTGCACGCTGAGGTGTGTAGAGGTGGATATCAGAGGCAGGTCAAGGCAAGCCAGGCTGGTAACGGGTAGTCAGGTACAGTGTCACAGATTTCACAGGAACACCGTAGACAAGACAGCACCGGTTGTGTACAGTTGTTTAATTGAAATAATAGCCTATTTGGCAATAGCATTAGTGACTGGTGCACATGCACATTCTTGTGCGCACATGCTTGCACTCTATCACAGAGCGCTAAAGATCTGTAAAAAAAACAAGATGATCTTCTTCAAAGCAGTATTGAACCAAAAGGTAACATTTTTTTTATATTGCAGCTTAGAAAATTCTTCTATATGATGGCTGTTTTAGATTTCTTTTTTTAAGACTTTCTTCTATTTTCATCTGTTGATCTGACCAGTCTGTTGTTTTTCAAAAGAACAAGCTATCTTGCAGATGCTGATCAGTTACAGGCATGAAACATACCATTACCAATGACAGGGGTGTTTACAGTGATCATATTTTATTCATTTATGTAAAACTTTTATCCCAAAAGGAAAAGGAAACTGTTTGCTGTTAAAGTGTTAGCTTGAGTTTGGCTTCAAATTGTTAGTGCATTTAAATCTGCTAGCACATCTGAAGCCTTGTACACACCATCAGGTTTTCGTCAGGGAGTCATGTGAAGACAGACTGTTGGCCTAAAATCCGACCGTTAGTATGCTCCATCAGACAATTGTTGTCCAACTTTCCGCCAATAAATGCTGGATGGCAGGCTAGTAAATTTTCGGCGGACAACGGTCTGTTGTCAGATTTTCCTATCGTCTGTACACAAGACCGTCACACAAAAGTTGAAAGTACAAACACGCATACTTAGGCCGCGTACACACGGGCGGACTGTTCGTCCAACTTTGTCCGCTGAACAGTGTTTCAGCGGACAGTCCGCTCGTGTGTTGGCTTCAGCGGACAGTTTCAGCGGACAGTCTGACGAACAAAGTTTTTCGGAATTTCCGTAAGACTGTCCGCTGAAACTTGGTTTGAGCGAACAGTCCGCTCGTGTGTAGGCTTGTTCGGCAAACTAAGTCTCGCGCATGCTCAGAAAGAATTTACACGGCGAAGGTTGCATTGCAGTGTATCGGACGCCGAATTTCTCGTCCCGTCGTACGTGCCGTTCACGTCATCGCGCAAGTTTTCAGCGGACTGTTCGTTCGTCGTGTGTGGTCAAGTCCGCTCATGCTAATTTTGAGCGGACTGTTTGTCAAACTGTTTGACGAACAAAGTTGGGCGAACAGTCCGCCCGTGTGTACGCGGCCTTAGAATCAATGCTCACCAAACACAACATTAGCAGAAGGTGCCCAAAGGGTTGTGCTCAAGAGCTGAAATTCCTCGTAGTACGTCACTACTTTCGTGTTTGTTGGCCGACAGTTGTGTACCGTTTGTTTGCAAGACACACGCCCCTCAGACAAAAGTCTGACGCTTTGTTGGCCGATAATCTGATCGTGTGTACGAGGCTTAACACTCCCCTTCCCCCAGACTGACAATGCTGCTGTTCAAAGGCATCTCCGTTGCTCCTTCATCCAGAGTGGGGACGCTCTAATACAGGAGGTGTATTACTGGCCAGATTACCTGTCTGCATGTAAAATAAATTGAAAACACTCAATGCTATTTTAGATGTAACAACTATTTTAATGTTCAATGTGATTATACAATTAATGTCAAAACACCACTGGATAAGTAACATCAACAGGTTAATCTTAGCCCCTGTACACACGGTCGGAGATTTCCACAACCATTTTGTCCTTTGGATCTTGTCCGAAACTGTTGCATACACACGGTCGGACAAAGTTGGCGAAAAATCCGATCTTTCAGAACGTGATGACGTAATTTCGTAACGATGGGACTACATTCAGGCTAGTAGCCAATAGCTTTGATGTAGGAATTTGATCTGAGCATGCGTGGCACTTGGTCCGATAAAAATTCTCTACACATGATCGGAGTATGTCCGATGGGCCCAGTTGGTCGGGAAATATTTCCAACATGTTGGAAAATTGGGTCCGACGGATATTCCGATGGAATCAGTCCGATGCATACCACACACAGTCGGATTATCCGACGACACGGTCCGATAGGACACATTCCGACGGATTCTCCGACTGTGTATACAAGGGCTTAGGTGTCCAGTGCTACTGATCCATTATCAACGTGGAAAAAAATACAAGCTATTTATTGCAGAAGAGACATTTTGTCAAAGAAAGAGCATGGAGGGTGGGTAATGCCCTGGGGAGCATGTACCAATGCAAAGTACATTTTTCAAAATTCTATTTGGCTGGGAGCAGTGATATTATTTAGGCACTGATGTTTTCAAAGGAATAAAAAGTGTTTTATTTTCCTTGCTGACTTCTTATAAAAAAATTTAAAAATGTACACAGACCCCCCCCCCCACAAGTTCCCTGAAAATACACGTCTGAACTGTCATTGGCAGTTGAAAAGAAGGGGCGGGGATAGTGGTGGCCATGTGCCCATATTTAGGCAATGATGTCACCCTCTATCCCCACCCCTTTTCTTACATGGTTGAGGGTTCCTGGCCATATAAGCCACGGGCTGGGTGACATCAGTGGTTGGTAGGGACACGGTGTGACCTGCTGCTTCATTAGCAATCATTAACAGCCAGAAGTTGTGTTGTTAGTCCACACCAAATGTTCATAGATCGGTTGAACATCCAAACAGCGCATATTCGGTCTGGACTTATGTTCAGGCCCAACACTAATCTCTTTTCTACCGACACGGGACCTCGTGGATGTTGGACTGTTGGAGAGGAGGTAAGTACAAATATTGCGGACTTTAGTTCCACTGAAAGTTGGTAATACTATTGACGGACTGCATCATATACTGTATGTAATTTTATTTTCACCCATACTTCAACTTTAAACCTATTCTTCTGCATGCTGCTTTTCACACACCTTGGCAGAAATATATTTCACAATGACAGGTACATAGGTTGGCATATGAATTACCATTTTGATAGGTTCATGGGTTGCACTGTGCTCCCCTCTGGAGGAGAGTCAATTATTTATATATGTCAGCGTATGAACAGCCCTTCCCTATAGACTGACAGTTGAGCTGCTAATTTTAGCTGTCTTTCGTTTCCCATGAATCTGAGTTATGTAATCGGGTTTGTGTCACAGAAAGGCAGGGTTAGCACTTCCTAATGGGAGATGAAATGTGCAACTTTATTGTGCTCTGTGCTGCTGCTTAATAGATGGAGACCATTAACCACTTAAGGACCGAGCCTCTTTCTGAGATTTGTTGTTTACAAGTTAAAACATTTTTTTTGCTAGAAAATTACTTAGAACCCCCAAACATTATACATATTTATGTTGCAATACTTTCTATCACACCGTATTAAAAGCGTACTTTTTTTGTGGAAAAAATACACTTTTTTGAATTAAAAAATAAGACCACAGTAAAGTTAGTCCATTTTTTTTATATGTTATTATTAATGTTATCTAAAGTAAATTGATACCCAACATGTCACGCTTTAGTATGGCGCCCGCTCGTGGAATGGCAACAAACTTTTATCCTTAAAAATCTCCATAGGTGACGTTTAAAAAATTCTACAGGTTGCATGTTTTGAGTTGCAGAGGAGGTCTAGGGCTAAAATGATTGTTCTCACTCTGCTGATCGTGGCGATACCTTACATGTGTGGTTTGAACACTGTTTTCATATGCGGCGCTACTCATGTATGCGTTCGCTTCTGCGTGCAAGCTCGGCCGGACAGAGTGCATTTAAAAAAAAAAAAAATCTTATTCATTTTACCTTTTTATTTTACATTTTTTCACTTTTATTCCTATTACAAGTAATATAAACATCACTTGTAATAGAAAAAAAAAGCATGACAGGACCTCTCAAATATGAGATCTGGGGTCAAAAAGGCCTCAGATGTCATATTTACACTACAATAAAAAAAATAAATACATTTTGTCATTTGAAAAAAGAAAAATGTCCCTTTAAGAGCTATGGGCGGAAGTGACATTTTGACGTCGCTTCCGCCCTGCAATGGTATGGAGACGGGTGGGGGCCATCTTCCCCTCACTCGTCTCCATACCCAGCCAGCAGCAGGACCCGATTGCCTCTGCTGCTGCCGGCAGCTACGGTAAGCGGTGGAGGGCGGCGGAGGGCACCGCAGAGTGGCGGGAGGGGGGCCCTTTCCTGCCACCAATAAAAGTGATCTTGCAGCAAATCCGCTGCAGAGACCACTATTATCGGAAACCGGACCGGCAGTTGAAGAAGAGGATACCAGGGTTATAGTAGCTAGCTGCTGCCATAACAAAGATATCCCTAGTCAAAGTTAGGACATATATCGGCGTGCGGCAGTCCAAAAGTGGTTAAGGAAAAGAACAGGGAAATGGAAGAAGATGCCAATTTCGCCAACACACCTCCCTCACTGTGCAAATGTATCTATTATAGGAAAAGATCTATCTGAAGGACAGTGTGACTGTTTTTAGACAGCATATTCACCTTTTATTCCATCAGTGTCCCATTGGGAAGACTTCTCTTCATTTCCTGTCCTATAGGCAGGGCCGTCTTTAACCACTTCCCGACCAGCGCACGACGATGTACGTCGACAAAATGGCACGGGCAGGCATATTGGCGTACAGGTACGTCCAATATTCAATGCAGCCCTGCCAGCGGGAGCGCGCCGCCGGCGGCGCGCACCCGCGCTGGTCGGGACCCCCTTGAGTCCGGCATCCCCGCGATCGTCTCACGGAGCGGCCGAATGGAGGAAATGCTGTGTAAACAGCATTTTTCCATTCTGCCTAGCAACTAGTGACACTGATCTCTGCTCCATGTGATTGGAGCAGAGATCAGTGTTCACTAAATGAAAGCCCAACCCCCCCACAGTTAGTAACACACCCCTAGGAACACTTAACCCCTACACTGCCACCCACTGGTTAACCCCTTCACTGCCAGTGTCATTTACACAGGAATCACTGCATTTATGTAGCAGTGATTACTGTATAAATGACAATGGTCCCAAAAATGTGTCAAAAATGTCCGATGGGTCCCCCACAATGTCGCAGTCACAATAAAAATTGCTGATCGCCGCCATTACTAGTAAAAAAAAAATAATAAAAAATTATTAATAAAAATGCTATAAAACTATCCCTATTTTGTAAACGCTATAACTTTTGCGCAAACCAATCAATAATCGCTTATTGCGATTTTTTTTACCAAAAATATGTAGAAGAATACGTATCGGCCTAAACTGAGGGAAAAAAATGTTTTTTTATATATTTTGGGGGGGGGTGGGGGTAAAAAAAAAAAAAAAAAAACGAAAATAATGTGGTTGCATACTGTAAGTGTGCACATCCTCTTATAACTGGGGATTAGGGATGAGCCGAACACCCCCCTGTTCGGTTCGCACCAGAACCTGCGAACAGACCTAAACTTCGTGTGAACTTTAGAACCCTATTAAAGTCTATGGGACTCGAACGTTCACAATCTAAAGTGCTCATTTTAAAGGGTAATATGCAGGTTACTGTCCTAAAAAGTGTTTGGGGACCTGGGTCCTGCCCCAGGGGACATGGATCAATGCAAAAAAAAGTTTTAAAAACGGCCATTTTTTCAGGAGCAGTGATTTTAATAATGATTAATGTGAAACAATAAAAGTGTAATATTCCTTTAAATTTCGTAGCTGGGGGGTATCTATACTATGCCTGTGAAGGGGCGCATGTTTCTGCTGCTTAGAACTGTCCCTGCACAAAGTGTCATTTGTGCAGGAAAAAAAGTCTTTTAAAATCACTTGCGGGTATTGTCGGGTCCCGTAATACAGAGAACACTCAATGTGAATGAATGAATTGTCGGCTAATGCAGAGAACAGTCATTGAGTGTTCTCTGTATTACGGGACCCGACAATAGCCGCAAGTGATTTTAAAAGACTTTTTTTCCTGCACAAATGACACTTTGTGCAGGGACAGTTCTAAGCAGCAGAAACATGCGCCCCTTCACAGGCATACTATAGATACCCCCCAGCTACGAAATTTAAAGGAATATTACACTTTTATTGTTTCACTTTAATCATTATTAAAATCACTGCTCCTGAAAAAACGGCCGTTTTTAAAACTTTTTTTTGCATTGATCCATGTCCCCTGGGGCAGGACCCGGGTCCCCAAACATTTTTTAGGACAGTAACCTGCATATTACCCTTTAAAATTAGCACTTTAGATTTCTCCCATAGACTTGTATAGGGTGTTCCGGCTTTTCGAATTTGCTGCGAACAGCCCAAATTGTTCACTGTTCGCTGAACAGGCGAACAGGCAATGTTCGAGTAGAACATGAGTTCGACTCGAACTCGAAGCTCATCCCTACTGGGGATGTAGCTGTGTTCAGAATTAAGCAATCACATTCAAACTCAAGTTAAATAGGAGTCAGTACATACTTGCTATCATTTAAAATCCCACTAATTAACCCCAAATAAAGTTCAGCAGTTCTAGTAGGTCTTTTCTGACATTTTCTTAGTCGCATCCTACAGCAAAAGCCATGGTCCGCAGAGAGCTTCCAAAGCATCAGAGGAATCTCATTGTTAAAAGGTATCAGTCAGGAGAAAGGTACAAAAGAATTTCCAAGGCATTTGAGATACCATGGAAAACAGTGAAGACAGTCCTCATCAAGTGGAGAAAATATGGCACAACAGTGACATTACCAAGAACTGCATGTGCCTCCAAAATTTATGAACAGACGAGAAGAAAACTGGTCAGGGAGGCTGACAAGAGGCCTACAGCAACATTAAAGGAACTGCAGGAATATCTGTCAAGTACTGGCTGTGTGGTACATGTGACAACAATCTCCCATATTCTTCATATGTCCGGGCTATGGTGTAGACTGGCAATACGGAAGCCTTTGTTTACGAAAAAAAACATCCAAGCCGCTGCCCCAAGTAAATTTTGCAAAAACACATCTGAAGTCTCCCAAAAGCATGTGCGAAAATGTGCTATGGTCTGTTGAAACTAAGGTTGAACTTTTTGGTCATAATTCCAAAAGAGATGTTTGGCGCAAAAAAACACTACACATCACCAATACAACACCATACACACCGTCAAGAATGGTGGTGGTAACATCATGCTTTGGGGCTGTTTTTCTTCAGCTGGAACAAGGGCCTTAGTCAAGGTAGAGGGAATTATGAATTGTTCCAAATACCAATCAATATTGGCACAAAACCTTTAGCCTTTTGCTAGAAAGCTGAACAAAGAGAGGAACTCCATCTTTCAGCGTGACAATGACCAAAGCATATATCCAAATCAACAAAGGAATGGCTTCACCAGAAGAAGATTAAAGTTTTGGAATGGCCCAGCCAGAGCCCAGACCTGAATCTGATTGAAAATCTGTGGGGTGATCTGAAGAGGGCTGTGCACAGGAGATGCCCCCACAATCTGCAAAGAAGAGTGGACAAATATTGCCAAGTCAAGATGTGCAATGCTGATAGACTCATACCAAAAAAGTAGAGTGCTGTAATAAAATCAACAAAGTGTTAGTTTAAGGGTGTGCACACTTATGCAACCATATTATTTAAGTTTTTTGTTTTTACTTCCCTTCACCTACATGATTTCAGTTTGTTGCTCAACTGAGTTGTACATGTAGCCAAGTCCCGAGCCTCTCCAGGCCTAATGGTGACCTCCAGAGTTAGCTTCTTCCACAATCTCCTTTTTAGATCTTCACTCAACCGAGCTCCCAGTCTATCACTTAGACCGGCTGATCCACTGCAACTGGATCCCCTAAACTCTTCCAATATTCTCACTGAGTATCTTCCTCAAGTGTCGCCCCCATGTCCCTGCTGGCTCCCTAGCTTGGCACTCACAGAAACTCTTCAAAATTCACCCCACTGGCCTGATCAGTCCCTGGCTTGGCACACAATAATACTCTGCAAGCATCACCCCCACTGGCTGGGTCCCTGGCTTGACATCTGCTGAAGTTTTCCAATCCTTCACCGTCCCCGGTTGGTGAGAATACTGCTCAGGTACTTCCTTCGGCTACTCACAGTAGTCCCTCGTAACAAGGTGGATTGGCCCTTAGTGGTGACCCCTTCCCCTCTACCTACGTCCATGGCAGGTTCTCCGTCCGGTGGAACCGTAATGTTTTTTTGGACTGCAAGCCGCAATCCCAACCCTACGCTACTCTTTTGCTTCTGGATAAGCCCTCAGATACGTCACTACACTACGTCACTACACTACACTACACTACACATCACCAATACAACACCATACACACCGTCAAGAATGGTGGTGGTAACATCATGCTTTGGGGCTGTTTTTCTTCAGCTGGAACAAGGGCCTTAGTCAAGGTAGAGGGAATTATGAATTGTTCCAAATACCAATCAATATTGGCACAAAACCTTTAGCCTTTTGCTAGAAAGCTGAACAAAGAGAGGAACTCCATCTTTCAGCGTGACAATGACCAAAAGCAGATATCCAAATCAACAAAGGAATGGCTTCACCAGAAGAAGATTAACATTTTGGAATGGCCCAGCCAGAGCCCAGACCTGAATCTGATTGAAAATCTGTGGGGTGATCTGAAGAGGGCTGTGCACAGGAGATGCCCCCACAATCTGCAAAGAAGAGTGGGCAAATATTGCCAAGTCAAGATGTGCAATGCTGATAGACTCATACCAAAAAAGTAGAGTGCTGTAATAAAATCAACAAAGTGTTAGTTTAAGGGTGTGCACACTTATGCAACCATATTATTTAAGTTTTTTGTTTTTACTTCCCTTCACCTACATGATTTCAGTTTGTTGCTCAACTGAGTTGTACATGTAGCCAAGTCCCGAGCCTCTCCAGGCCTAATGGTGACCTCCAGAGTTAGCTTCTTCCACAATCTCCTTTTTAGATCTTCACTCAACCGAGCTCCCAGTCTATCACTTAGACCGGCTGATCCACTGCAACTGGATCCCCTAAACTCTTCCAATATTCTCACTGAGTATCTTCCTCAAGTGTCGCCCCCATGTCCCTGCTGGGTCCCTAGCTTGGCACTCACAGAAACTCTTCAAAATTCACCCCACTGGCCTGATCAGTCCCTGGCTTGGCACACAATAATACTCTGCAAGCATCACCCCCACTGGCTGGGTCCCTGGCTTGACATCTGCTGAAGTTTCCCAATCCTTCACCGTCCCCGGTTGGTGAGAATACTGCTCAGGTACTTCCTTCGGCTACTCACAGTAGTCCCTCGTAACAAGGTGGATTGGCCCTTAGTGGTGACAGCTTCCCCTCTACCTACGTCCATGGCAGGTTCTCCGTCCGGTGGAACCGTAATGTTTTTTTGGACTGCAAGCCGCAATCCCAACCCTACGCTACTCTTTTGCTTCTGGATAAGCCCTCAGATAGCCTAGCAGCCAGATGTCCCCAGGATAGGCCTCAGGTCTCTGTCTAGCAGCCCGGAGCAATATGACACACGTCCACTCAGACAACTGTCCAGGTAGCACAGAACCCTGATCACCTGACTCCACTCAAATAAATAGGTCCTCTCAGCAGGCCAAGGGACCCAAGAAAATCCCTGCCCATTACATACATTCCTAATCTGTCCTTGCAATGCCCTTGTCTTATCTAATGTCACCAGAACTAGCCACCTAGCGACAGAAGGCAACTATCAGTTGGCAGATAAATTTAAGAGCAACCCTGCCTAAACATCAGGGTGCTACATACAGTTTATAGGTCATATTAAAGGTGGAAAAAGTTCTGAAATTATTTATTGTAACTAATTTTTTTACATGACAAAAACCTGACATTTTAAGAAGGGTGTGTACAGGGCCGTTTTTAAGGCAGGG
Organism: Lithobates pipiens; assembly: GCF_037356315.1. Lineage (NCBI taxonomy): Eukaryota > Metazoa > Chordata > Amphibia > Anura > Ranidae > Lithobates > Lithobates pipiens. The sequence goes on from NW_027507903.1 coordinate 492,400,557, forward strand.
AAAAAGGGGCAGCTGCCCTGGGCCCTGTCATTGTTGTGGGGCCCAAAGCAGCTGCCTCATACTTGCCAACTATCCTGGTTTAAATTCCCTCGGCCCTTGAGGTTTTAGTCCTGTGCTGTGTCCCAATATCTCAGTGTGAAGTGCTGTTACTAATGCTGTCCAGCTCTGCCCTATTGTTGTGTACAGATGACCCTGTGTTTACATGTAAATTACCAGCATTCATATGTAAATAGCGGCTGCATTCATATGTAAATAGCGGCGACCGGCAGCATTGATATGTATATCATGCCTCCCTGAGGTCATATACACAGTAACCTCTAGCAACCAATCAACAAGCAGAAATCATGTGCTGTAACCTCTAGTAACTAATCAGTGAGCCGTAATGTGTAGTGTAACCTCTAGCAACCAGTCAGTGAGCGGTAATGATACACTGTAACCTCTGGCAACCAATCGCAATCGCTGCCTGATCTGATTCAGTAAACTGGATTTGTGTCTAGCTGCTATTTATTGTATGTCTCAGAGCAGGTGGAGAGCAAAACTGCATGGGGGGGGGGGGGGGGGGCAAGAAAAGTTTTGCCCAGGGTCCAATCAATATTAACCACTTGCCACCCACCATATAGCAAAACGACGGTGGCAAAGTGGTTTTAATATCCTGACCGGATGTCATATGACGTGATCAGGATATTAAGCCGCTGCACGCCGCCTCGGTAAAGAGTCTCTGACGGAGACTCTTTACCATGTGATCAGCCGGGTCCAATCACGGCTGATCACAGTGTAAATAGGAAGAGCCGGCTTTTCATCACTTGCGTCAGACGCGAGTAGAGGAGAGACGATCGCCTGCTTCTCTGACAGGGGGGATCTGTGCTGATCGATTATCAGCACAGCCCCCCCCCCCTGAGGATGCCCTCACTGGACCACCAGGGATGCCACCAGACCACCAGGGATGCCCAGAAACAGGTATGCCCCCCTAGACCACCAGGGATGCCAGTCAGTGCCCACAATGGATGCCAATCAATGCCCATAATGGATGCCAATCAGTGCCCACAATGGGCATCACTGATTGGCATGCATTATTGTTTGGCACTGATTGGCATCCATCCCTATACAATACTGTACACTACAATGCCCATCTGTGCCACCTATCAGTGCCCATCCATGCCACCTATCAATGCCCATTTATGCTGCCTATCAGTGCCCATCCATGCCCATCCATGCTGTCTATCAGTGCCCATCCATGCCGCCTATCAGTGCCCACCCATGCCACCTATCAGTGCCCATCCATGCCTATCCGTGCCGCCCATCCATGCCACCTATCCGTGACAATCTGTGCCACCTATCAGTGCCTATTTGTGCCACCTATCAGTGTCTATCTGTTTCGCATATCAGTGCCATCTATCAGTGCCACCTATCAGTGCCACTTCATTGATGCCACATCATTGGTGCCCATCAGTGCCGCCTTATCAGTGCCAGTCACTGCGGCCCCATCAGTGCCCATCAGTGAAGGAGAAAACTTACTTATTTACAAAGTTTTGTAACTGAAACAAAAAAATTTTTTCTAAATTTTCAGCCTTTTTTTTATTTGTTTAGCGGAAAATAAAAATCCCAGAGGTGATCAAATACCACCAAAAGAAAGCTCTATTTGTGGGAACAAAATGATAAAAATTTAGCTTGGGTACGGTGTAGCATGACCGCGCAATTGTCATTCAAGGTGCGACAGAGCTGAAAGCTCAAAATTTGTCTGGGCAGGAAGGTGTATAAGTGCCCGGTACTGAAGTGGTTAAAGACGGCCCTGGGTGTGTAGACTTTTTATATCCACTGTATACATTATCCATGTAAATTACAAGTCTCAGATAATATACCCAGGTGAAGCAAAGAAGGAAGCTGCACCTTCTGGGAGAAGACAGTGATTATTGCTAGCAGCTATAAGACCCCTTTTACACGGAAGGCACTTTTTAGGTGTTTTAGTGCTAAAAATAACACCTCTAAAGTGCCTTAAGAGGGCCTCTCAAGCCTCCGCAGTGTGAAAGCCAGAGTGCTGCTTTCACACTGGGGCAGGGCGCTTGCAGGACCAAAAAAGTCCTGTGAGCAGCGCCTTTGGGACAGTGCGGGAGCGGTGTATATACCGCTTCTAAAATCCCCCTGTCATTGAAATCAATGGCCAGCATTGCAAAGCTTTTAACCCTTGTTACCCCTTCTTTGGGGCTAAAAGCGCCCCTCTCCTGCCCGCACAGCACCGGTAAAGCGCTGCTAAAACTAGCAGCAATTTACCGCTGACGTGGCCTGTGCCCCAGTGGGAAAGGGCTCTAAAAGCCGCTAGTGATAATAGCAGGTAAAACTCAGCATGCTGGTTGTACCCAAGCTCCTCGATTGATCAACTTGGTACATTCAGCCTGCTTTTCACTGCAAAGCTCAATGAGGAGAGCTCTGAGCCCTGACTGGTGGAAAGGGGCACACCCACTCCTCACAGTACACAAGGAACATGCACAGGTGTCAGTCACAGTCTGTGTGTTGGAGCTCTCCTACCCTTTACCAATTATCTCTTGAAGTCAGGAAAAGCTGGCAGAAGTGACACATCCAGATAACGAAGAAATAAGGCAGCAGAGAGAAAACACACTTAGTGCATTGGATAGAAAAAATTACACGGTATACCGTGTTTCCCCGAAAATAAACCCGGGTCTTATATTACTTTTGGCAACCAAAAACACAGTAGGGCTTATTTTCGGGGTAGGGCTTGCCATTTAAAAGGCTGTCTTCTCTTACACTCTCCCTCCCTGCCTGTCAGGAATCCTCAGTGTGAACATAGTAAAAGTGGTTGTAAAATGCTAGAATCCTCTCTATTACAGTAGTATATTATGTAAAAGGTGTGTGTTTCTATATTCTAATTGTGTCAAATACCTTCTGATAGCTGCTTTCCCTGCTCGGAGCACTGCAGAGGGAGGGGGGCCTGAGATCCCTCCCCTGACAGCTGGGAGAAGGGGAGAGCAGCGGGGGATCAGCTGAGCGCTGCTCAGCGATTCAATGGCCCACGAGAGCTCCTGATCCGAGCACTGCAGAAGTGAGGGGAGGGGGCAAGAAGAGAGCAGCAGAAGATCAGCTGTGTGCCGCTCTGTGCTTCCGCGACCCACTGGAGTGCTCTTCCCCAATCCGAGCACTGTGGGGGGGGGGGAGCTCCCCCGCTAAAAGCTGGGAGGAGAGGAGGAGAGCAGCGGGAGATCAGCTAAGCAACGAGTGGTGCTGTACCGAAGGTATTTTACACAATTAGATTACTGAAACACACACCTTTTACATTATATACTACTGTAATAGAGAGGAGTCTAGCAGTTTACAACCACTTTAAACTAGGGTTTATTTTTGGGGTAGGGCTTATATTGCAGCCCTCTCCGAATATCACCCTAGGTCTTATTTTCAGGGTAGTTCTTACTTTCGGGGAAATACGGTAGAAGGTTATGCTTAGTTCATATGTCACGTCTGAGGTTTACAACCATTTTAAGTTAGTTAAAAATAAAAGTTTATTGCAATGTGTAAGAATAGCACATTGTACCCCTGTTAATCACACCGCAGCGTGCATGTGTATTAGCCTTCAGGCTGGTCTGAACCAACACCAATGCAATTCTGTTCCAATGCTGGATGGAATATAACAAAAGGTGTATTTTCAATCAATTTTCCTCACATTATATAGCTTTGGTAAATGTAAATGAGATTTTACAGGGATTGTACATTTAGGTTGTAGAGCGTATGACAACTCTTACACGAACAGTACTGAGCATGAGAAACTGACGCTAGGTCCACTTTAAATAAAAAAAAAAAAAACGTATTAATGTGTGCTTGCAAAATAAAATCGTTTCTACATATACTTTACAATTAGATATGTCCATGGGGGCAGCCATTATTGCTCCTTACATATTCAGACTAGGTTTCCTGTTTTGTATTGCAGCGCAGTGTTTGTGCTCTTGTGTTTTGCTCTCGCAGTGCTTTTCTTTTCTTCTGCTCAGGCCGACTGCAAACAACATAATCTTTATGCGGCTTGTTGTGTCATTGACATAAAAATTAATCGGATGCGCTCTTGCATCGTCAGCTGGGAAAACCCGCACTTGCATTGAACGGCAGCAGCTCCCTGTTTTATACGAGGTATTGTGCTCTTCACAAGGTGCTGCAACAGATGGTGTCACAGTCGGAGAGAGAGACTGCAGTCTGATGGCGTGAAACAGCAAAATCTGAACCCAGTTCAAGAGAAATGAAAATAGGAATGGGCTATAGTAACCAGCATTCCACTATGATATTAGAAAATGGCATACGTTTTAAAAGTTAAAGTGGTTGTAACCCTAAAATAAAAAAGAGATCCCGTTCCCTTATAGAAGATTAAACTTCACAGTGCTTGTGTTGTCTAATCTGTCCCTCTCTAAGCTGTAAAAAATCTGGTGGATCCTGCCTGTTCCTTAAAGTGGTTGTAAACTCTGTGAGAAAACAAAAAAAAAACAACCTGCAAGACAAAGGCATAATGAGCTAGTATGCATCGCATACTAGCTCATTATGAAATACTTATCTTTTAACGTAGCTGTGATGGGTGACATGTCTCCGGAATAATATTTCTGGGTTTCCGGGCTCCGGCACTGTGATTGGCTGGAGCCGCGATTACTTCACTCCCACACATGCGCGCGGGAGCCGCCAGTAACGGCACAGAAGCTGAAGAAACGGCACAAAAGAGCCGTTTCTTAAGTGTTCCGACATCGTGTAAGTTGTTTTTATCGACCTACTGTTCAGGGGCGGACTGACCATTGGGTTACTCGGGCACTGCCCAAGGGCCCTATGCCACTAGTGGGCCCCATCAGGGTTGCCGGCCTCAGTAAAACCAGGGATAGTATGTAAAAATTTGTTTTTTTTTTACATCTGTCTCTGAAATGTCCCTTACCGACATCCTTTTTGGTCTAAAAATCCCAGGATTATAGCTGCCCCACCTCTCCAGTACCTTGTGTGTTTGTGTATACTGTGTGGCGCCATAATCTCTGATTGCCTGGGGGCCCCATAATCTCCTATTGCCCGGGGGCCCCATGAGTTGTCAGTCTGCCCCTGCTACTGTATATGTACCAATACCTGTAAATACCTTATCTCAGCTCTTTTATGGCCGCTCACATAACCGCCATCCACTCTTCTTCCCCATCTAAGGGCTACAGCAGGAGGGGCTGAGCGGGCTGCAAAGTGGTCACGTGACCTGCACCACTGACGATCTTGGCCCCACCATTCCCGCTGTAGCCCTTAGATCAGGAGAAGGAGAAGTCACGTGACTGGCCATAAAAGATCTGAGATAAGGTGTTTACAGGCATCATTTTATACAAACATTTCCACAAGCGTAGGACAGATTGATAGAACAGAGGGGCTGGCAGTAATATTTCTTTACTTTTACAACCACTTTAAATAGGGCCTACCCCAATGACAATGGCCCACATGTGGCTATCTCTGTATTCACTTATATTCTCGTATTACTTAATGTTGGACAAATTACATTTTCAACCTACCTGATTGAAATTTACTGGCAAAGTTTTACTGGCACAGCAAAGTTTTTACTGGCATTTTCAAAAGTTACAAAATTACAGTTTTAAATGCAAATTTCAGTATTTAGGCTACAAACACTTACAATATGCAATAGGATTTAAGGTAGATATTAAGGCAAAAAAAAATATTTCTTATTTTATTTTCAATATAGTAAGTAAGTAACTCAGGGATAGGACTCAGGAGGGCAAGAAATTAGAATGGGCGGCACACACATGAAATTGAATCTCACAGTGACACTGGCAGCATTATGCAGCAGCACAGATGATGATAACACCTCCCCTCCTAAGTCACAGTGACAGTCTCTCTCCATGCCAGTTAGTGCCTTCATTCCACTCCAGTCCAAACAGCACTGACAGTTTCGCTCCCGGCTTACCTTGCTCCCATCCTGCAGACTCGCACAGGAGGCTCTGGCTACTCTACTCGCCTCTCTTGGACTATGACATCACATGACACACTCAGACTTGCCCCCCCCCCCCAGCCAGCACTACCTGAAAACACTGTAGCGGGCACTCGGATGGTCTTGCACAGTTCTGAGCTGAGTGTCACAGCCATATGCTTTACTGGCAACCTTTTCCTGTCACTGGTTGCCTGTAAAAATACTGACGATTGACAACACTGTGCCAGTTGATGTTATTATTGTGTTCTAAGGGCTTATTCAGCTGCATAAAACACAGCCATGCTGGTGTGCGTTGTGCTATGATCAGGGCAGGACTTACCATTGGGCTTAACTGGGCTCAAGCCCATGGGCCCCACCCAATAAGGGGCCCCGCCAAGATACATAGCCGAGTGTACCCGGCTCGGCTCCACTCACAGTTATACCCAGTCCTGCCCTATGATGGACGTACCACAGGGACTGGGCGTGACTGTGAGCCGAGACGAGTACACGCGACTACTATCGGCTCCGCTCGGGACTGCGGGAGGGCCCGAGAGCCCCCGAGATACACAGGACTCTGTATCTCGGCAGCGCCATTTTTAAACTTCAAGACTGCGATGACAAGCCTGCAAAAGACAAGGCTGCAGATGGACACTGATAAGGCTGCATTGATGGGCATTTAAATGTAATTTTTTCCTTAAACTTCCCTCCTAAAAGTTTTATCCTTAAAATTCCCTCCTAAACTTGGGGTGCTTGTTATATGCCAGCACGTGTTATACGCCGATAAATATGGTAATGTATAGAAGGTAGAGCCCGAAAGTGACTCAAGCCCAGGGGCCCTCGCCACCCTAAGTCCTGCCCTGGCTACGATTCATTGTTAACGTGCAAGGCAGTACGTTTCAACTTCTATGGATCTCAATGCATGAAAGATCATTGAGTTGCATTATAGCATGTTGGAACACTCTGTGCAAAAATGAAACCTGTCCTATTTTTTTTTCTCAGCACACACAAATGAAGAGTGTTGGCGTCAACAGAAATAATAGGACATAAGGAAAATTGCCTTGTCTATGTGTGGGGTCATATGCGTCCCAACAGAGCTCCAGTCTTAAGTGATTACGATTGAAGATTGCTACTTCTTCTTGCCTTGTACTGTATAATCCTTTATTGATTCAATAAGATCCTGTTTTCATGGGAAAAAAACAAGTGAAGGGCAAGGTAAAATAGAACTGATTGAATTAAAAGGAAAATACTTGATCATTTTGAATAATACACGATAATGATGATATTTTTTCCTAGATTTTTGCGGTTTTCTTCCACACTCCAAAGACATGCTGGTAGGTAAATTGGCCCCAGTATGTGCATGTATGAGTGTGAGTTAGGGACCTTAGATTGTAAGCTCCTAGAGGGCAGTGACTGATGTGAGTGTACAATATATATGTAAAAGTGATGTGTAAATTGACATTAAATAAAAAATATATTGATTAGATCACCCTTTACTAAAGTCTTAGGGCCAATTCACACCACATGCAGTCCAGTGTGTTTGTTTTCTGCATGGAACGTAGGTTATATGGTTTCCAATGGCATAGTTCACACTTCACACTAGTGCAGTCAGTTCCAGGGCTTTCCAGTTCTAGAAAAAAAGTAGAACGTGCTGCATTTTTCCCGCACTGGACTGTACTGGAACGCATTAAAACACATCAAATACACACTGGAATGCATAAAAAATGCATCAGAAAAGCACTGGACCCTAGTACAGTGAACAAAAAAAAAAAACAGGAAAAAAGAAGAAAAAAAGCATATGGAATGCATCTGAAAATGCATCTAAAACGCACCAGAACGTGCCAAAAACATGTTAAAAAGGGGCATGGAAAAATACATCTGGAATGAATCTGGAGTGCGTTTCTGTGGTGGGAACCAGTCCTTAAAGGGGAAATTAATTCAGTTGAAACTGAACAAAAAAGATGGTTTGAGGAATCTCTGTCCCCATTAGGACATTGTATTCTGACAGCGGGACTGATCAGAATACAGTGCTGCAGCCAATGATCAACAAACGTTTTCTAGTTTATCCTGTCTAACAATTGACTCCTATGGAACGGGGATAGCAACACATGGATCGAAATTCGGCTGGTCCCTGCTGAACCGGTTGAATTTTTGTGCGTCTATAGCCAGCTTTACACAGCAATGGCAGAATTTAAAAGATAAACTGCCTTTTCTCACTCTATTCTAAAATGCTCTGATCTTTAATCATATATGAAAGACTTATTTTCAGGAGGAGATTGTTCTTATTTATAAAGGATAGTGTATCCAAGAACAAAAATATAAAATATTAAAGTTTACCAGTTTACCAACCAAGTTGATTGTACAATCCTCTTTAGATCTACTATCAGCGTATTGCACAGACTTTTCTGAAGCTCATTTGGCTGTACTTTTCCAGTTTGTTCTGCACTCCTGTAACCCGTTTTCAGCAGACAGCGGGCTGAAGGGTCAGCATGCCTCAAAAGCTTACACTAGGTTTTATTTAGTTAGTTAAATTGTATTACTCTAAATATCAACTTCTAATACAGCACCAGTACCATAAAGGGTCAGTGCTCAGGATTAGTTAAAAAACAAAACAGTTGCCTTTGACACCTGGGACAATTCACTGTTATAGCATTACAGATTCAGAGTATTTTTGATCCACCATTAAAAAAAGTTGTATCATGTGTTTATGTTAATTTAACAGCATCTAATCTCATCTGTCCACTGATAACCCCTAATAGAATATCCCTTCTAACACAGCTTAGCCCACCAGTGACACAAACCAGCCATGTTTTATCAAAGTCATCAAAGAAATGGCTTACATCTTGCTGATAAGTAAACAAGCCAAGACTGGGCTCAGCGGGGATGTTCCCTTCTTCTGCTTACTGTTATCATTTCAAATTCTTATTTTTAGTTCAGTTCCCACGAGAGACCATGTCTGCATGGAGTGTGTCTTCCCATTATTGTGCAGGTTCCCTTTAGCTGGCTCTTTCCTTAACGCAAAGACGTATCTGGTAGGTTAACTAACCTTGGACCATGTGATAGTGTATAAGTGTATTAAATTAGTGGGGACTCATGTCAATACCTGACATACTCAGAATGGATTTTTTTTGGTATTATAAGAAACAATATAATAAATAATAGGACCATTACGGGTTAAGTATAACGAATATTGCAAGATTTGTATTTTGGTAGAGTTAAGCAATGGTGGATCCGTCTAGAAAGTATTTATTAGGCAGAAGACCTCATTTTATCTAGGAAAACTTTTCACTTGAGTTGACATTTTTTATCACTAATGCCACGTACACACGCCCGGACTTTCCGGCAGACTAGGTCCAACGGAATCAGTCCGTCGGACAATCCGATCATGTGGGACTAATCCGATAGTTTTTCATATTAAAAATCCGATGGACCTAGAAATAGAACATGTTTCAAATCTGTCCGATGGACTCAATTCCTATCGGGAAAACCATTCATCTGTATGCTGGTCCGACGGACCAAATACGACGCAAGGGAAGCTATTGGCTACTGGCTATTGAACTTCCGTTTTTAGTCCCGTCTTACGTCATCACAGTCCAAATGAACGAACTTATGAACGAACTTTCAAACGGACTTAGTCCGTTGGTGTGTTGCCAAGTCCGTTCGTATGGAAAGTCCGTCGGAACTCCGCCGAAAGTCTGTCGGGATGACCATTGGACCTAGTCTGCCAGAAAGTCCGCTCGTGTGTACGCGGCATAACACTTAGAAAAAATGGTGTCTGAAGGGCCCACAGATGCAGATGCCTCTTCCCTTTTCTATATGGAAAAGTGAAAGCTTTGGTTCACTCAGAGGGATGTTTTCCAATCCTGGCCGTCCACCTCCCTAATATTCTCCTAATCGTTATATGTTTTCTTTGGCAGCTCCTGGAGTTACAGATGCGGCTGAATAATGACCAGATCCTGCTGGGACAGGCGCAGGAGGACAACCAGTGTTTACACCGAAGAATAGAAGAGTTGACAACTGAAGTGACAACTATGGAGAAAAAAGTAAGAACACTGCGACTGGCCAATGTAATGTAGCTGTGATTGTTGATGGGCTATTGTCACTCGAGATGCTCCCAATTTAAAGTGTATTAAAGCAAAGACTTTTTGTTTTGGATGGATTGAGGAAGTGTTAGAACCCCCTCTAGCCAAAATGATTTTTGGAGTTTTTTTATAGTTTAGGGAAATTACCCCTGTTGGTTGTTTTTTTTTTTCCTATCTGTGTGTGGGAGATTTCCCCTTACTTCCTATCCCAGAAACATAACAGGAAGTGAGAGGAAATGTTATTAAAATGTGAGACATCCTCTCAGAAAAAGAGAAGGCTTAAAAAGCTAGCACTCTAGCACTAAGGCCCCTTTCACACGACCGTTCTGATCAGTCTTTCAGGTCGACCTGATTGTTAGGTCTTTTCAACCCTATGGACCGACACAAGTACTGCCCACCTCCTGTCTGTTTACACCTGGCCCGCCCATAGAGCAGATCAGGCTTTGTCTGTGTCCTCTATGCTTAACCGCTTGCCGACCGCCTCACGCCGATATACATCGGCAGAAGGGCACATACAGGCATATTAACGTACCTGTACATTGCCCTTTAAGAAGAGGCTTGCGGGCGGCATGCACCCACTGCGAGCTCTTATCAGCATTTCCCCGTTCTGCCTAGCGACACTGACACTGATCACAACTGCCTGTTATCGGAAGCGGTGATCAGTGTCGTGTCACACATAGCCCACCCCCCCCCCCCACAGTTAGAATCACTCCCTAGGACACACTTAACCCCTACAGTGGCCCCTGGTGGTTAACCCCTTCATTGCCAGTCACATTTACACAGTAATCAATGCATTTTTAATTGCCCTGATCACTGTATAAATGTGAATGGTCCCAAAATAGCGCCAAAAGTGTCCAATCTGTCCACCATAATGTCACTGATCGCCGCCATTACTAGTAAAAAAAATGCCATAAAACTATCCCCTACTTTGTAGACACTTTTGTGCAAACCAATCCATAAACTCTTATTGCGATTTTTTTTTAACAAAAATATGTAGAAGAATACGTATCGGCCTAAACTGAGGAAAAAAATATATTTTTAATATATTTTTTGGGGATATTTATTATAGCAAAAAGTATAAAATGCGTTTCTCAAAATTGTTGCTATTTTTTTTGTCTATAGCGCAAAAAATAAAAACCACAGAGGTGACCAAATACCACCAAAGCTCTATTTGTGGGAAAAAAAGGACGTCAATTTTGTTTATGGTCCGGGCTGAAGTGGTTAAACACAGACTTGTCATCTGCCTGCTCTGATCTGATCAGGAGGGAATCAGTGGACAGATCGGTTGCTGATCACAATGTCCTCACTTTGTGAAAGGGGTCTTAACATCAAAGCACCACATCCCACAATTTTATGAAAGATCCAAAACCTCAGAAGTAGGCTGGATTTTAAGGTGCAATTGATAGCACATGTGTAATATAAAAATATAAAAAAAATATTTAACAAATAATTTATTGCTACAGGTAAAAGTATCATATGTATAAATTAAGTCATAACTAATGTCAAAAGACCGAAATTACATATGTATATGTGGTATAGCAGAAGATCCAAAGGGCTTGCGACTCCCTCCACCAAGAAAACAGCAATACACCACTCGTGAAGATACAAGTCCAAACTGCTTACCAGATTTGTTTGACCACTTTAATTAAAAAGTAAGTCAAACAGCGCCTGTACAGGTAATGCCTGCTCATATGGATGCTAGTGGAAATAACAATGGATAATATGTCCCCCTTCACAGACTCAGGCGGTGTATATGAAAAAATACAAAAAGATCCATAGCGTAATACTGATTTTAATAAAAATGTATAAAAAAACAGACAGCCAAATGGCTCCTTACATGGTCGTGTGCCTGACCCAGCACTGGGGCTGCTCGCCTTGAAAGAAAAACTTGCGCTCCAACCGAACGGCGTGTTCCTTCCGCAATCGCTGGTAAAGCGTGCATTCCAGGCCGTCAGACCGACAACCAGGGGGCCGGAAGTGGCGTCAGAGACGTGACCAGGTACCGCTCCGACGTACGTTTCGTTGTTAACGTCCTCAGGCGCTTCCTGTACAGTATTTCCTGTACAGGCACTGTTTGACTTACTTTTTAATTAAAGTGGTCAAACAAATCTAGTAAGCAGTTTGGACTTGTATCTTCACGAGTGGTGTATTGCTGTTTTCTTGGTGGAGGGAGTCGCAAGCCCTTTGGATCTGCTGCTATACCACAATTTATAATATTTGTTTCGGCGCTTGGATTATTCAAGATTTTTCCATTTAGAGACACGCTTATTGGGACTTTACTATGTGATTGGTTGTTCACTAGTCCTTATTGTATTTTATGTATTTTCATTATGCTTTATATGTTTAGTGATTAGATCACGTTTCTAATATTTTGTATCAATGTCATTTTGGTTATTGATATGGTTTGATTAATTTTTCACGTTCAGAATATTTAGCTAGAGTGCCCCTAAATTATTGTCACTATCTATTAAGGTGTTTTTTTCACTTGTATAGGGAGCAGCTTTTTTTGTTGTTTTTATCTTTTTAGCGCGGAATTTGCGCAGTTGAATTTCAATTGCTCCTTTCACATATGTATATGCTCCAAGTTTCAATTCTCAATTGTTTCATCCTCTTTCTATAAAATTTTGTTTAAATTTAGTTCCCACAAAAGCCTAGAATCATTCTTTTAGATTATTAATTATATAAATTATTATTTTATATAATATATACATAGTGCCCTCTGATTCATCTTGTTTTAAAAAAGGGGTTGTAAAGGCAGAATGTTTTTTAACTTAATGCAATCTATGCATTAAGTTAAAAGCCTTCTGTGTGCAGCAGCCCCCCTAACACTTACCTGAGGTCCCTCTCTTTCCAGTGATGTCCATGGGTGTCTCAGCCATCCGAGATTCTCCTTCCTGATTGGCTGAGACACAACATCGGCGCCATTGGCTAGCCAATCAGGGAAGTGAGGGGGCAGGACTGGGTTCAGGCTCCGTGTCTGAATGGACACAGGGAGCTGTGACTCAGCTCGGGTGCCCCCATAGCAAGCTGCTTGCTGTGGGGGCACTGAACAGGTGGGTGGGAGGGAGCAGGAGCACAGAAGAAGGACCCGAAAAGAGGAGGATCCAGGCTGCTCTGTGCAAATCCACTGCAAAAGAGGAGGTACTGTATGTATTATAACCATAGGTGTGCGCAGCCTATTGCATTAGGGTGTGCACCCCAAACTCAAACACATGTGTGTGTGTTTGTGTGTCTGTGTGTGTGTATGTATGTATTTAAAAATGTATTAAAACATGCGCGGTGTTAGTAGGGCAGTGGACAAGTCAGTAGGGCAGAGGTTGGTGGCAGTATTTTTATTTTTTTTTATTTTTACAATTGCAATTTTTTTTAAGAGCCCCATTTGGAGGCTTTGGTGAAGTATCTGCAGGGGGGATCTGCACTGCACAGGGTGATTAGGGTGTGCCCAGGCACACCTGGCACACCCCTGTGCATGCCTTTGAGTAAGGGATGAGTCCAACTCGAACATTGGCTGTTCGCCCGTTCGTCGAAAACTGAACATTATGGGGCGTACGTGCCAAATTCGAGCGCCCCATAATGTACTGCGGGAGAGCAGTGCATTGCTGTATGATGATTGGCCAAAGCATGCACATGACCTGCATGCTTTTGCCAATCCCAGCTAAGAGAGCCATAATTGGCCAAAGGCAGGGTGCCTTTGGCCAATCATGGCTCAGGGGGACTAAGTACATGTTCCACGCTATATAAAGCTGCCTGCATGTCGGCCCTGCATAGTGTGTTGTTGGCGTGGATGGAGCGAGAGTGTCATTTAGATTGAGGAGGCAGGCAGGCAGGTTATTCGGTTAGCTGCCGTGTATTTAATATATATATATATATATATATATATATATATATATATATATATATATATATATATATACAGACAGTCTCGTATACAAAGGTTATTCAGTTAGCTACAGTGTATTTAATATATATATATATATATATATACATAGTCAGTCAGTCTTGTGTGTGTGTGTGTATATATATATATGTATATATATATAATACACACTGCATCTAGTTTAGCTATATCTGACAGGCCATTCCTGGTGTACTTTTTATAATATACTTCAGGCCGTGCACCCATACTGCAGTTGCTACTACATTTCTGGTGGTATACACAATACAGTACACCCATAGCTGTTATTACACTTCTGTTGGTGTACACAGTACCGTGCACCCATAGTGCAGTTGCTACTACTTTTCTGGTGGTGTACACAATACATACAGTACACCCATAGTTGTTATTACACTTCTGTTGTTGTACACAATACCGTGCACACATAGTGCAGTTGCTACTACTTTTCTGGTGCTGTACACAATACATACAGTACACCCATAGTTGTTATTACACTTCTGTTGGTGTACACAGTACCGTGTACCCATAGTGCAGTTGCTACTACTTTTCAGGTGGTGTACACAGTACACAATACAGTGTAGTTTTGCTAAACAAAATTTGCAGCATGTCCGGGAGGCCACCAAGGAGAGGCAGAGACTCACAGGCCAAGCAGGGTCTCTGTCTACAGTCGACAGTGATGGTCGTGGACACAGTGCAGCCTCATTACGTGGCCGTGGGGCACGCTTGTCCTTTTTTTTCTGCAGCTGGCCGTGTTATTGAGCCACAACATGAAGAAGAGTTGGTGGAATGGATACCAAAATTGTCCTCATCCTTCTCATCCTCTGTCACTCAGGCTCAGAGTAGTTTGCCTGCCAATGCAACTGCTAAAGTGGCCTATTCCATCGGCTCCATGTCAACAGTCAATCCATCCCATGCAGCGATTTGAAGGCTCCGATGATGGTACCCAGGTTGAAGAAGGGAGTAATGTGAGCCTAGAGAGAGGGGGTGCCTAAGAAGGTCAAGAAACTGGTAGTCATGTTCCCCCAGCCAAGTTTGCTCCAGTGATGAGGAGGGAGGGGATGATGAGGTCACTGACTCTACTTGGGTGCCTGATAGAAGAGAGGAGGAGGCACATCTCTAACTAGGCAGGATGCCCTCCAGGGGGCAGCTTAAGGGCAGCCACCCTATTGCATCACACTGCAGAGCTAAGCAGGTACGCTGCTGACTCCCCGCATATTTTGAAAAGTTCTTTGGTGTGGGCCTTTTTTGACATGTGTGCAGCAGATTGCACTGTTGCTGTTTGCAGCATATGTCTGAAGCATATCAAGCGTGGCCAAAACAGCAGAAGCTTGGGCACCACATGCTTGACCCGCCCAAACTGTTTGACCACAGTGTTGGGTACATGCTCCAGGAGGATGCCCAGCATTTTGAAGTTTCTGATGATGGTAACCAGCTATAGCAAGGCAGTAACGTGAGCCCAGAGAGAGGGTGTGCCCAAGAAGGACAGCAATCTGGCAGTCATGTTCCCCCAGCTGCAGCATACTGTCAGGTTTTCTCCAGTGATGAGGAGGGAGGGGATGATGAGGTCACTGACTCAACGTGGGTGCCTGATTGAGAGAGGAGGGGGAAGAGAGAGGAGGAGGAGGAGGAGGCACATCTCCAACGAGGCAGGATGGCCTCCAGGAGCCAGCTTAAGGGCAGCACACCGACTGCATCACACTGCAGAGCTCCGCATGTGCAGGGTGCTGTTGTCTCTGTCCGTTATTCCAAAAGTTCTTTGGTGTGGGCCTTTTTTGAGACGAGTGCATCAGATCGCACTGCTGCTATTTGCAAAATATGTCTCAAGCGTATCTCACGTGGCCAAAACATCAGCCACTTGGGCACCACATGCTTGACCAGACATATGTCGACCTGCCATGCAGTCAGTTGGCAACAGCACTTAAAAGACCCACACCAAAGAACAAGGCAGACCTCTCCTTGCTCCTCATCAGCTGGGATCTCCAACCCCACTATACCTCGAGTCCTCTCAGAAACCTGCACTGAGAGGAATGAAGGTATAGAAATAGGTGTCCCAAGTACTTGTGGCCAATCTGCTAGCGGTATGCCAACATCCGATTTTAGCAGGCAAATTTCCCTACCCCAGTTGCTAAACCATCAAAAGAAATTCGGTCCCAGCCATCCACATGCTCAGTGTCTGAATGCTAGCTTGGCAAAATTGCTAGCACTGCAACTGCTGCCTTTTCAGCTGGTAGACTCTGCCCCCTTACGTGAATTTGTGGAATGTGCGGTACTTCAGTGGCAGATTCCCAAAAGCCATTTCTTTTCACGGAAAGCCATTCCGGCTCTCTACCAGCATGGGGAAGGCAATGTCTCGCCTCGTTGGACAGGGCGTTCAGCAGTAAGGTACATATTACCGCTGACTCATGGTCTAGCTGGCATGGACAGGGACGCTACCTTTCTTTCGAGGCGCACTGGGTAACTCTGCTGGCAGCTGGGAAGGATGCAGGACAGTATTGTTGAAGCTTGTTCCACCACCACGCCTCCAAAATGGTAGTTGTGATTCTGCCACAGCTCTCTCCTCCACCCCCTCCTCTTCTTCTTCCTCTATGCCCTCTTCCTCTGCAGATTTGTCCTCTGAACCAGCGGTGCTCCATATACGTTCAAGGGGCTACACAAGCACAGGCCAAAAGATGCCATGTGGTGCTTGAGTCGGTCTTCTTAGGGGACAGGAGCCACACTGGGGCAAAGATTCTGGCAGCTCTGCAATGGCAGGCTCAGAGGTGGTTGACTCCATGCCAGCTTCAGCCAGGAATGGTTTTATGCGACAATGGCACCAACCTCCTCTCCACCCTCCAACAGGGACACTTGACCCATGTTCCCTGTTTGGCTCACGTCCTGAATTTGGTGGTGCAGTGGTTCTTGAGGAGGTACACAGGCTTACAGGATCTCTTGAGACAGGCCAGGAAAGTCTGTGGTCATTTTCGCCGGTCATATAATGGCAGAGAGAATACAACCTGCCCAAGAACAGCCTCATTTGGGACATGCCCACCAGGTGGAACTCAACGTTGGCAATGCTGCAGCGGCTGCACATGCAGCAGAGGGCCATCTATGAGTACCTGTGTAAGTATGGAACATCTTCGGGAGGCCTTGCAGAAAGGTTTGTGCAATGCGTTTCCAGAGCCTGGGAAGTTACAATTTCCTGGTGCTGGATAACGTGTTGCTGAGGCTTTGTACAGTCATAGAAAGAGCGGTGGAGAAGGTGGCTGGCTGACCGATGCCTTCAGACGATTCTTCAATCCTCAGCAACAAGGTCTGATCGGTTCCAGCAACCATCACCAGCATCTGAATTACATGGTGCAGGAATATCTATGGGCAAGATCAGACTTGGAGACCTTTCCAACAGAACATCCACTGGGTTACTGGGTCTTGAGGATGGACCACTGGCCAGAGCTTGCTCAATATGTAGTTGAGCTACTGGCCTGTCCTGCATCCATCGTTCATTCAGTGCTGCTGGAGGCTTTGTAACTGATCACAGAGTGCGCCTGTCCACAGGTGCACTCTGTTGATAGGCTCACATTCCTAAAAATTAATCAGTCTTGGATCACCAGCTACCAAGCACCTGATGCTGATGTAACCAATTGAGTTTTCTGTGGATGTGGAATCCCTTGAAGACTGCATATGCTGAGTGACTATCCTATTATGCTAAGTGACCATCCTATTCCTCCTCAATCTTCATGATGATAGCTTCTAAGAATATTTTTGGTTCAGGGCACCACCACCACTGCCTAAGGACCAATTTTTCTGCCCCTGTTTAATAGGCACGTGTAATTACAATTTTTGATCAAATATTTCACAACAGGTCCCGTTCCAGCTCCCACCAAGAGTAACTGTGAGGACTTACAGTGTTGTGGCACCACCACCAAAGGCCCAAATTGTCTGCCCCTTTTTAACAGTGGCATGTAATTACAGTTCTTGATATAATATTTCACAGCAGTGCCCGTTCCAGCACCCACCAAGAGTAACTGTGAGGTCTTACTGTGTTCTGGTACCACCAACACCTAACGCCCAATTTACCACAGAGTATATAGGGCAGACTGTATAGTATATACAGGCCATCCCCTATTTTCAAACATCCGACTTACAAACGACTCCTACTTACAAATGGAGGGAGACAACAGGAAATGAGAGGAACTTACCCCTAGGAAGGGAAATTTTCTCCTGTAAGAGTTAATATGGGAAAAATGTGTCTCCACTAATGCTTTATCACCAATCCTCGTTTCCCTAATAACCCAAAATTTTCAAAATCCAATTGTCATTGGGACAGAAAGTGAGGTGCAATCTTCTGAACAGGGGAACAGACAGCTAAACAAATGTTACAGGGGTGATAACCCTTCCCTATGTTATCCAAAAAGCTTAAACATAGATTTTTTGGCTGGAGCTACACTTAAAAAATTTACCTGTTCTGCTCATCCCTAGCTATGAGTATAAAATGTTTGTTATTTTCTTAGGAAAAAAAACAAGCCTTTATAAGCACTTTAAATTGTATTATAACAATTATGAAAAGCCAAAAAAGCAGCTGTAGTTACAGGGATTTTCTGAGGATATGAACAAATTTTCAAAATAAGTAAAAATATTTCAATGATACAAATTTAGCGTTTTGTGTAAGCGATTAATGCCATGTAATACTTAATGTAATGAATGTGACTTTAGTATTCCTTTTAAAGCATTAGCATGATTTAAATAGTAAAAAATCTTACACCATACAATATACAAGTGTCCTATTATCACCACTGATTAAAAAATAGTGAGGCTCTGTAGGTATAAAAACGTGATTGATTCCTATATATAAAGTGAAATCCTATGTCCTTATGTGTATAATAAATGTTTTTCTGTGTCTATGCAATAAATGTGATGGTTGGTAAACCTAGTTTATCATTATATTGGCATCAACTTTATATACAATTCATACAATTAAAGTGACTAGAGTGCATAAAATTCAAAAACAGGTCCCCCTTCCCCCTGAAAGGTGCCAAATGTGGCACCAGAGGGAGAGAGGAAGCAAATAAGCAGAATTTCCACTTTTGGGTGGAACTTTAAATATCCCTGGCTGACATTCTGTTTGCCTTTAGAAGAATATTTTGATTGTCAGAAGGAGGGATCTTTAAGCTGGCCATACATTATACAATTATCTTATTCAATTTTCTTTAGCTTTACCTATAACTATGTAGTGCATAGGCCTGCCTGATTGCATACAAATTGAAAGTGTTTAGGTGTGACCTCATATTATATGATTTTGATAAAACTAAAGGAAAATTGTACAAGGAAATTGTATATTGTATAGTCAGCCATAGGGTCTTATCGTAATCTAAGCTCTATCGCTTACAAATCTATTGGCGGTCCCTGATCTTGGTGGGCTCAGGAGAAAATGCCCCCTTTCCCCACTTCATTAGCACATAAATGTTTCAGCTACTCTGACCTTCAGTAAGAAATGGAAAATAAAGATTTGAAGAATAAAGACGTTGAGGTCTGCTGTCTACAAATCTGATGCGTTAGCCACGTTCAGCTAATTTGGGAGGAAAGCATTTAATGGAGTGCGAATTAAATGTGTGAGATGTTCTTGGAGATCAGCACACAATGTTCCGGCAGCCTGGCCTTCGGGGAGAATGTTGCTTCTTTGATCTGCAAAAAAGGAGGAATTGTCCAAGGGGCCGGTTTGTTATTGAGGTCGTAGAAATGTCAGCAAGCGAGCATTCGTAACCTTAATGCCAAATTCAAAGTTTTTGGCCATAATTTACAACGTGAGTGGTATTGGAAGGTAAATAATAAACTTAGTTAATGCTAATTGCTATTTTTAGTTTCCTAAGGGCAATGCTTTTTGATCTTGCTGGAGCATGCAGTATGGCTCCTTCTCAGATTCAGACTTGATACACAGTATCACACAATAATTAATGTGACTGTCCCCTCCTATAAGGCCTTGAAGTAAATCTAAAGCCAATGTTTCATTTTTTTTACATTTTGGATGACATAGGAAAGTGTTAAAACCTCTATCAGTTTTTTTGACTATTTGTGTACTACTTGGGATATTTTCTTTAATTTCCTGTGTAGCAGACACAACAGGAAGTAAGAGGAAATCTCTCTAAATGAGGGATATCCTCTCTTAGACAGAGAGTCCCCATTGGAAGGTGTTCCTGCTCTCATGATAACTCATAATGTTTTAAGTTCCCATCTCTTGTAGTCTCGCTGATGATCACCAAGACAAATAGAGACAAATCCACCTGGATGTGTTATAAGGGGGGGAGAGATCCTGGACACAGGTAGTTTTTGACTTTAATGCCAGCCAATAGCTCCCGCTGCTATTAATCTGCTCTTTGAGGAGGGAGAGAGTGACGAGAGACGCTGCTTTCGAGCACATTGCTGGATCGTGGCTCAAGTAAGTATAAGGGGGGCCTTGGGGGGGGGGGGGGGGACCTGGATACAGGTTTATTACTTTAATGCAGAGAATGCATTAGGGTACAAAAACCCTTACGGATTTACTTTACAACCTACTCCCACCCTCATTCTAAGCCCTATGCTAAGAGAGATAGTTACCTAATCTAAGGATGCTTTGGTCATGTGGTCTCCCCAGCAGCCGTCTTCAGGGGAGAGGAGCTATCAGTGACTACGGCTGCAGAGTCTGGGTAGTGATGTCACCCATAGACCCATTGAGGGGCATCTACTCTTACTTATAGTTGGCACTGGGACCTGATCACGTGACCAGACTAGAGCTCCCTTAGATTAGGTAAGTGCATACATCTTTCTTGTACAGAGTAGTTAGCATACGGCTTAAAAATTAGGTGGGAAAAAGTTTAAGTTTAGTTAGGCAGGCCATACACAGTGCAAAATTATTTCCTGCAACCACGGGTGCCCCCTCCTTCGGACTCCAGATGAGGGTAAAGGGCCAATCACAGCGGCCCTTTACCATGTTCTCAGCTGTCAGCCAATGACAGCTCATTACAGAATGTAAACACAAGCCAGTTATCGGCTTTTCTTTCCTCATGCTGACAGTGTGATGAGAGAAGAAGAAAGCCCATAATGGCTTCTGTTAAAGGCACATTGGCACTGATTATCAGTGTCCTGATTATCAGCGCTGCCCCAACAGTGCCCATCAGTGCTACCAATCAATGCCTACCAGTGCTGCTAATCAGTGCCCACCAGTGCTGCCAATCAGTGCCCATAAGTGCCTCCTCATCAGTGTCACAGATCAGTGCTGCCTATCAGTGCCACCACTCAGTGCCCTTCAGTGCCGATCAGTGCAGCCTCATCAGTGCCGATCAGTGCAGCCTCATCAGCGCACATCAGTGAACGAGAAAATGTACCTGTTTGCAAAATTATATAACAAAACTATGAAAAGCTTTTGTTTTTTGTTTTTTTTCAACATTTTCAGACTTTTTGTGTTTGTTTAGCAAAAAAGTTAAAACCCAGTGGTGATTAAATACCACAAAAAGAAAGTTCTATTTGTGTGAAAAAAAATGATAAAAATTTCATATTGGTACAGTGTTGCATAACCGCGCAATGGTCGTTCAAAGTGCGACAGCACTGAAAGCTGAAAATTGGCCTAGGCAGGAAGTGGGTAAAAGTGCCCATTAAGCAAGTGGTTAAAGATAGTTTTGTTCCCCCATGTGTGTGTGTGTGTGTGGGGGGGGGGGGGGGGTAACAAAGGAACATGATTAAGTATGGAAATAGTTGCTTTTGTAATGAACTATAGGGAGTATTGATGAAAGTTTAATATCCATTTAAAATCGAAAAGTGATCACAGTTGTGCATCGTGACTCACACTGTCATTTGTAATTAATATAATTGATAAGAATGAGCTAATGCATTATGTTGGCCAGCATACAGTAAGCCTCTACTGGAAGCTGCATGCAATTCACAGCTTGGACATTGCTTTGTATAGAAAGGCAGATAATTATTCAAAATGGACTCATCCAGGATTGATTTTTCATTACATTATAACATTATTCCAGACAATGACAAATGAAGCAAAATATTATGTTATCTAATTAGTGAACTGCTGCATGTCCAAGATATATATATATATATATATATATATATATATATATATATATATATATATATATATTAGACATATTCCCTTTAAGCAAATCAATTATTTTAGTTAGAAATTTCCAAATTCTCAGATCTAAGCCCCAACCATGGTAAGCTGGGTTGTTATATTTGGCAGCTATTGAATGATGACAAAGCTTTTATCTTCGAATCTAGGACAACTTGTATTTTTAGAACAGCAACAAGAGCAAAAGTTTGCAGACTAACTTTTTAATGAAATGCGGAATGCAGATTCATTTAGGTCATTCTGATAATATGCAGCAGGTTTGTAAACCAGGACAACCTTGAGGGGGGCACCTGCCCAGCCCGAGTACTATAGGAGAAAGTCTCTATCTTCTGTAAAGGGGACACAGAATATGAAATTGTGGTCTGTAAAAGTTGAAAACTTTTGTAAGTGGGGTTTGTGAAAATTCTGTATAGAAAAGTTTAAAATCGAGTAAAGTTGGCCATACGCTAGTAGATTTTCATACAGTCCATTACTTTTAACATTTGATATTAGAATACATGTAATTTAGTAAAAAAAAAAAAAAAACATGAACTATTATAAATTTGAGAAAAAATTTTCATCCTGCGGTCAAAAACGATCATCAATTTGACCCCACTAATATTTTGCAAACCAAATTAATGTATGGCCACCTCTATGAGGAGGCGGAAAACTCCTTGAGAACAATTGCAAAGGAGATCTCTACTCCTCCCTGGATTAGTCACTATTTGAATGGATTCCTTGTGGGATGACAATGACATATGCTGCTATACAGAGGAGTGACAGATTTGGCCTGCTTGCTAGAAGAAACATGTCTTTATAAAAGTTACCTATGCTCACCCCAAAAGATGGGGGGGGGGGGCGCAATGATACTGCCAATGATTGATAAAGCAGCAATGGCACTTAAAGCGGTGTTCCGGCCAAAAAAAAATATTGATTAAATGCCAGTAGCTACACATACTGCAGCTGTCAGCTTTTAACAATAGGACACCTACCTGTCCTGGAGTCCAGCGATGTTGGCTCCGCAGCTGATGTTTCCATCAGCTGTCGGTTGCTGCCTCCGCCATTGCGAGTAAGGGTAACCGGCAGTGTAGCCTTACGGCTTCACGCCAGGAACCCTACTGAGCATGAGTGAGGCCCTGCTCCTCTCTCCTACTGGCCTGGCACCAGGAAGAGGAGGAGGGAGCCCTGCGGTGATGTCACAGGCCGCAGCCTGGACTCCTGGAAGTGGGAACAGGATACCTGTCAAAGAAACAAATGAGCGGAAGTTCCACTTTTGGGTGGAACTTAAGTTTAAGTGTGCTAAATAATGCTTAAAGCTTAACTTAACTCCCAGCAGTATTAGCTTCTGAAGGTAAAAAGTATAGCATACACATATAATGGGGCTTTCAGGGGTCAAGGGGGATCACTTGTGGAGGAATACCAATGGTTATATATTGTGTGTGTGTATGTATATGTATATATATATATATATATATATATATATATATATATATATATATATATATATAAAACTCTCTGTTCGGGAAGTAAAAAGTCTACTAGTTCTTCCAGCTGTGTATCAACCTGAAAGTGAAATGTTCTTTTGAACTGTCCGGGTTCAGCGCTTTTCTTTTTGTGGCTAATCAATTAATAGAGCTGCCTACCTCGTGTCTAGTCTGATAGGAAAACTAATTTTCATTTGGTTTGCAGCGTTGGGCAGGGTACTCAGCGTACAGAAGTCCTGATATCTGCATTGATCGCAGCAGAAATTCAGAGATAATTTAACTGCGGGAGATTGATCTACATACAGTTATTGATCATCTCTATAAACACCAGATGCTTTATGAGTCTAGCACAGTACGGACACATTTCTGGATTTTTTTAGGTAGAAGCAACAGATGACTTAAAGTGAACCTGTCATGGTAGAGATAAGGGGCACTGCCAGTATTTTTGCTGTTGCTAGTTCCTTGACTCTCATGTTCATTATATGACTTCGCTGCTTAGTGAGAGGCTGAACCAAAAAAAAAGCATGCAGCCATTTTTAAGAAGATCGAGGCTGAAAGAATAATGCAGGCAGCCATTGCCTACTTCACTTTTTAACATTCAGTACTTTTTCTGCAAATCAGGAATTCTGACCTAGGACAAGTATGAAGATTAACACAGTAAAAGAAAAGCCAGATGTCCTTATCTGTGTACTTCTGAGCATTGAAGCAAGAGGGTCAGTCTGATAGCCAGGCAACTAGTATCTTCAGTAATAGTCATCAGCAATAGAAGCCTACATGTTGTCACAGGTTTTCTTTAAGGCCGGGGTCACAATGCTCCGACAGGAAAGTCCCACGACTTGCCATCAGACTTTGCCCTGCAACACTGGTCAGACATCGGTCAGACTTTAATGAACACGATCCGATGTAAGATGAGAGCAACTTGGATCTGATATGGATTTGGTTTTTTTTCTTCATACATTTTGCAGTGCTAGCATTGCCTCTGAGCATAAATCTCACGTCACAAGTCGGATCATTTAAGATGCTGATCCGACTTGGATACGACTTACATTCATTTCTATGGCTAAAATTGGACAGAAGTCTGACCAAAGTAGTAGTGCAGGAACCTTTTCCAAAGTTGGACCGACACAAGTCAGACCAGTTAAGATGGCTCTAATAGGGAAACATTGATTTTTACATGTCATGTGACTTGTGCTCTTGAAGTCGGAGTGTTTGCTGTATCAGTGTGAACCGGGCCTAAGTCAGAAGTCTCAACCTGCATGCCTGTTGTTCAGGATCAGTGACTCAGTAGTGAAGCAGTGGGATGGACATCACAGCTAGAAAACTAACAGCTCCCCTGTCGTTACAGATTCACTTTAAGGCTTTCTCTACGTGCACAATAAGCTCTGAAGTGTAATCCTCAGTGTATCACTTCTTATATTGTGCTGCTACTGCTGCCTCCTGAACTGTTCTTTGATCCTAAGGTCATTTTACATTAAGGCCTGCTTCACACCTATGCATTTTTTAGTACCTTTTCAGTTTTGCATAAACATACTACAGTCCATTTACCATGGTTTCCTATGGGTCACGTTCACATCTGCACATTTTATGAAAAGGGCCAGGGACTATTTTCTGTTTTTTGGTGCCATAGACTTTAAGGCTAGATTCACACCTATGCATTTTTAGTGATACTTGCATTTTGCAGATTTGCACTACAGAATGTGTTCCATAGGAAACCATGGTACATGGACTGTAGTGCAAATCTGCATAATGCAAAAAGCACTAAAAATGCATAGGTGTGAATCCAGCCTTATGGATCAAAAACGTTTATTTAAAAACGCAAAATGCACCTGGAATATGCAAACTGCAAACTTTGAAAGGAGTGCATTGCAACCACCATAGGTGCATTTGGAAAGTGGTTGCAGCACAGTCCTATTGACTTTAATGGGCATGTTTGGCAGCCATCTTGTTAAAATGAGGGTGTCACAAAGCAAAATGAATGCCCTAGATTGTATTTTCCCATTCGGCACCAAGCTAAACAACAGATATGGGCGCTGCTGTTGCGACACAAATGCCTGTTTTTTTTTTTTTTACGGTGACCTTCTGCTCCTGTGAATGAGAATTAAAGGAGTAGCCTGGTCTGTACAGAAGTATCACTACAGCTCCTAATATCAAAGCTAATTAGGGAGCTAAATATAACTAATTAGCAATTTTGTATTTGTTTATGAAGATGGGAGGGGCTGTGTATATGTAAATTAGTTAAATCTTTGCCATCTAGGGTAAAAATGAGATGAATTTAAGATTATTATTATAAATGATTTATATAGCACCAACAGTTTCAGCTATTTTTCACCAATTTTGCCACTCTACTTATACTTTGACAAAAACATTGCAATCGTAAATCCAAATTTACTCTCACTATTGTCCTGTACTCTCAATTTCAGTTTATTTTAAGAGTCTCTAATATGAAAATGACTTCCCTGTCTGTACAAGCTGGATGCGTCTCTTCCTCCCATCATGCTCCATCTGATTATTGAGGTCGGCGGGACAGCGTTTTGTTTTTGCTTAATCCAAACCGTCCATGAATTGCAAGATCCAGTTACTAAAATTAGCCCAATAAATTCTTCCCCATGCAATGTACACACAATTCATTATATAAGCAAATATTAATAGGCAGAATAAAGGTGTGACTCATGGACTCACGCTGGCCAATTAGCAGTATGAAAACGAAGCCAAGAAGAATAGAACACAGAGACAAGGCTCAGATTATTCCTGTGCTCTGCATATCAATGTACATATAAAGTGCTCCGGGGTGATGACTGTGCCGTACATCTCAGATGTACAAAATAATTTTTTATTTATTATAGGTATTTATATACAGCACTTTACATATTGTACATTTACATCAGTCCCTGCCCTCAAGGAGTTTACAATCTAAGATCCCTACCTCACATGCATCCATACAGGCACATGTATACTAGGGCCAGTCTACCTAAGAGCATTTCTTTGGAGTGTGGAAGGACACCAGAATACCCTGGAAAAAGCCACACAAGCACAGGGAGAGCATGCAAACTCCATGTAGATAGCGTCCTTGCTGGGAAATTCGAACCGAGGACCCAAGTGCTGTAAGACCACTGAGCTGCCCTTTGTGTTAAAAACTTTTGTACCTAAATATTTGATTGGCATGGTACAGTATAATCATACCTAATTCACATAGTTCTGTTCTGATTGTTTCATCCTCTTTTTACATCTACTTGTTCTGGTTTTAGAGCCTTATATACAAATTCTACTTCTTAAAAAGCTATTTTATACTCTAAATGCACAGACAATGGTACTACATGTAAAATGTACCAGGCATGTATTTAATAAATAAAGTTTCACACAGAAAATATTTTTCCCAAAAAGGGATATAGGGCATCCACATAGAGTGTGTTGAAAAAACACACTGCAATGTGCGAAAAACACACTCCAAGACACACTATAGTGTGGGATTTTTTAAAGTAAATAAAAAGCAAAGCACTAAAATCTCATAGAAGCTTTAACATGTCAACGTAATTTCAAATATGATTTTTTATTTTTGTTGTCAACGTAATTTCAAATATGATTTTTTATTTTTGTTTCCAAATAACATTTTATTCAGTATGTCTGCGGTACATAAAAAGAAAATAGTATTACTACACTTATTATGCTAGAAAAGAAGGAGCAATGATATCCTTGTCAGCAATCACTGAAGTCTTCATTTAGCTCAAATATGATTTTTTATATTTTTCCAGTTGTGCTCATTTATTGCTCTGCGGGTTTCTGTAGAAGAATACAAGTAGCCATTTTAACACATGCATGGAGGCATGGTCCACTGTTGTCTATGGGATGTACCCTGCAAGGGCTGCTGTATTGTGTCCCAGGTTCTTCTCCCACTAGTGCAGCTGTAGCCAGGCAAACAGTAACATTCACTCCTCTGACTCGGAAGGAACAGTCCAGGGGTTGCTTTTTAATAATTTATTGCAAATTAACTTGGATGGGATTTAGGGAAGCGGTGAGGTACTCCAGCACACTTTAGAGGAATGTGAGGACACTCTTCCCTTTGCAACTCCTTTGAGCAGCAGGACATCAATTGGACAGCTCTTGTTCCAAGCCAGGCCTATTTTTCAAACTTGTTGTTTACAAGTTAAAATCATTTTCTTTTGCTAGAATATTACTTGGAACCCCCAAACATTATATATTTTTTCCAGACACCCTGGAGAATAAAATGGCGGTCATTGCAATACTTTATGTCACACTGTATTTGCGCAGCGGTCTTACAAGTGCAATTTTTTGGGAAAAAAATACACTTTTTGAAATTAAAAACAGTAAAATTAGCACAATTTTTTTCTATATTGTGAAAGATAACCTTACACCGAGTAAATTGATGCCCAACATGTCATGCTTCAAAATTGTGCAATAAACTTTGACCCTTAAAAATCTCCATCGGCAATGTTTAAAGTTTCTACAGGTTACAAGTTTTTGAGTTACAGATGTCTTTGCTAGAATTATTGCTCTCGCTCTAACGATCAGGGCGATACCTCACATGTGTGGTTTGAACACCGTTTTCATATGCGGACGCGACTTACGTATGCGTTTGCTTCTGCGTGCGAGCTCGGCAGGACGGGGCGCTTTAAAATATTTTTTTATTATTTATTTTACTATAACTTTTTCATTTTTACACTGTCTTTTTTAAAAATACATTTTGGGTTACTTTTATTCCTATTACAGGGAATCACTGCAGTAATGTAGACAAAATTATTTCCCATCGCTCTACCCAGATGTACAGTATGTTGGATTAGTGGTGTGGGTTCTTGCTACGGCTAAAGCTCCTGCAAGCCATGTGCATGAAGTGTAAGATGAAAGCCGGCATTCCACCGTGGGACTGTACAGAACACTTTATTAGACATTGGGTAAAATATCCATCAGTGCAGCTTACACATTTCTGTCTGCAAGGGCCTCAATCATCAGCTATGATTAAGTCCCTTACGGACAGAAACTGCATTGATGGTGCCTTTACCCTATGTCAAATAAAGCCTTCTGCACAGTTCTGCGGTAGATTGTTCGCTTTCATCTTATACTTCAGGCAATCACTGGAGTACATGTAGATAGGAAGTTGCTAGAGGAGATCAGCAGCACTAAGCAGTGCTCTAGCAATCAAAATGTCATTCAGTTAGGGGTTACATCTACTATAAACATGACATATCAGCATCTCTTTGGATGTGCATGATTCAAAAGGCTTACTCCAAGTCTGCAGCTTGTCTCCTCTGTGCTTTTGTTTGTGAACACTTGCTGTTTTGACAGTTCACTGAAGGTGTTTGCTGTATATAAATCATCATTTTATGGTTCCAGCTATTAAAGTGTTACTAAACCCACAACAGTAAAATCAGTCTGTATATGCAGTAAAGCATACTTGTTATACTCACTGTGAAACCTAAGGGGTTACTACTCCTGTCTTCTCTGATCCTCTCCTTCTTCCACAGTCCCCAAACCATCTCCTGATAGAACAGATCCCTGGGGGCAAGCTGCACATGCTCAGTTTTGGTGTGTATTGCTAGAGTGTTTTTTTTTCCTTGGGAGGGTGCGTGTGATCAGCACAGGACCAATCAGCACTGTTCAGACAGAGGGTCAGGGGTCCTGCAGCCTCATAGGACAATCAGGGGAGAATGAAATCTCCCCCTACTAGCTTTGACCAGTGCTCTGCTGGACACTGATAGAAGCCACAAGACTGCTATATACTGCTGATGAGAAAAGGCATTTATCAGTTTATATTTACTAAAACTATTACAACTGTTACGTGTACTATGGGAGAACAGATATAGTGAATGCAAGGTCCTGGGTTTAATAACACTTTAAAGCAGGGGTCTCCAAACTTTTCGAACAAAGGGCCACTTTATTGTCCTTCAGACTTTAGGAGGGCCGGATTGTGGCAAGCAGGGGCATAAAGTGTCACGGCCCAGCATCAGTGAGAATAAATATAGCCTCAGGATTGGTGGTCAATAGGAGTATTCCCCCTATTAGTAGGAGGAATAGTATTCCATCGTTGGTATCGGTGGAAGATATAGTGCCCTATTGTTGCTGTCAGTGAGGTATAGTGCCTCATATCAGTGGATGGAATTGTGCCCCAAGGGCCACATAAAGGCTAGCAAAGGGCCACATCTGGCTCTCGGGCCGCAGTTAGGAGATCCCTGCTTTAAAGGCATGACATTTGCCAGGTATGGAGGAAAGAAGAACATCTTATGTTCAATTTTATTTATAAAACATTTTATTCCAAAAAGTACCCTTTATTAATTGGGACTATTGTAGGTACAACATATATGTGAACTCATGTATATAGAAATAATATAAATAGCTTTATTAATAAAAACACATAAAAAGTTAAATGTAAAGGCAAATATAGAGAGATGGGATTATAACGGTGCTATCAACAATGGAAACATAACAAATTAGATAAAAATATCAATTGTTTTTATTAATACAACAAAAAAATAAAACAAGAACCAAAATATAGAAAGAAGGTTAAAATCAATAGTAGAGCTACAATAGCCAAGTGCACGCGCACTTAATATGAACACAGCGACAAAAGTGGGAAGCTGTTGGCACGGGCTTTACACGCATTTATCCCCGAACTACTTGACAAACACGGCACCAAGATCTACGAAACAGAAAAGTTGGCCGACGCATTCAGGCAATACTATGAATCCTTGTACAATCTTCCGAGAAGGCACTCCCCCGAAATGGGCACCTCTAGGAGGGAAGAAATATGGGAATACATCACGAGATCAGGCCTCCCCCGCAGCCCTGAAGAGGAACTGACAGACCTCGACAGTCCCATTGAAGCAGATGAAGAGGTTATAGCACAGTTGAAACTGGGGAAAGCGCCGAGCCCAGGTGGCTACTCCCCGCTGTAATATAAGACCTTCGGTCCCCTTCTGACCCCGCACTTCCTCACAGCATATAACACTGCAGGCGAGGGAGGGATCTTGCCAAAAGACACACTTAGAGCCCATATCGCCGTGATTCCGAAGGAGGGGAAGGACCCCCTGCTATCCCAAAATTATAGGCCGATCTCCCTCTTAAATGCTGATCTAAAGATCTTCGCCAAAATATTGGCCATGCAACTGATAAGACACATACCCCACCTCATCCACTCTGACCAGGTTGGATTTGTCCCACTGAGGGAAGCCAGGGACAATACGACCAAAGCACTAAATCTAATTTATGCCGCCCGGCGTTGCTGATCCCCCCCTCATGCTCCTCTCCACCGACGCCGAAAAAGCGTTTGACAGGGTGGACTGGACGTTTCTGTCAGAGACGCTGCGTTTTATAGGCCTGGGGGAAAGAATGCTGCACTGGGTGCAGGCTATATACTCTCACCCCTCTGCTCAGGTGAAGGTCAATGGCCATCTTTCAAATGCATTCGAGATCACTAACGGTACACGCCAGGGCTGCCCTTTGTCACCCCTCATCTTTATATTGACCCTGTAGCCTTTATTAAGGACCATTAGGAATAATCCGGACATTACAGGTCTCCACCTGACCCAAAATCGCACTTCACTTTTTTTTAAAGCGGTGAATCGAGCCCTAGTTGAATTTCTCTGGACACAGAAGCCACCTCGGTTGGCGCAATCTATTCTCGGACTCCCCAAACTCAGGGGTGACATGGCGTTTCCGGACATCAGCCTCTATCACATGGCTTGCCACCTAACCAGGGTCCTGGACTGGTGTCGTCACAGGACATTAAGGCAGTGGGTGGTGGTGGAACAAGTTCTGGCGGGGATACCGCTTGAGTTCCTCCCCTGGTGTCTAGGAAAAATCCCCCAGCGGATCGTGGACCATCCCACAGTGGGGGAAACTAGTAGATTGGCCCTGAAGGCTTTTTGGGACTTTTTGTTGGCGCCATCACCGTTGCCACTCCTACCCATTGCAGGGAATCCAGCATTCAAGCCCGATCTGCATGACCCCCAGACCCTGAGAACAACGGGAAGATCACAGGCGCGTGACTCATCTGGGGGGGGGAGTTGGCTGACAAGACAACAAATTATGAACGATACAGACCTGGCGGGATTATTGTTCTGGCAGAGAGTCCAACTGTCACACTTTCTACGATCCTTACCCCCCCCCATTGTTGTTTCAGAGACCGCTCACTGATTTTGAGAGGCTGTGCCTGGACAAGTCTACTCTATCCCATGCAGTCTCTTTCCTGTACCAAATGCTGATAACACCACCAGATGACAGCAGACCCCCATATATTACAAGATGGGAAGAGGAGTTGGGGACGAAGATGACCGAGGAACAGGTGGCCAGAATCTTCCTGTTCACCTACAAAACCTTGATATGTGCCAAACATCAGGAAGCAGGGTTCAAGGTGCTCACTTGGTGGTATCACACCCCGATGAAGATCCACAAAATGTTTCCCCAATGCTCGAATCTGTGCTGGAGATGTGGGGAGGAGATCGGTTCCCTCCTCCACATCTTCTGTTCATGTCGCCTTATACAACCCTACTGGTCTGAGGTTAATAGAATCATTCAAAAGTTTACCTATAGAGAGATACCGAAGGACCCGGCCTTCTTCCTTCTCCACCATCACGACATTCCCAGTAGGATGTACAGGAAATCTGTCCTCCCTCTTTTGGTCACAGCTGCCAGGGGATGCATCCCGCTCTACTGGAAACAGGAACAGCCACCCCCAATTGCCACATGGCTTAAAAAGGTGGCGGACATTAGTGCGTTGGAAGACTTGGTAGCTACTGATAAAGGCCTGCATGAGAAATACACCAAAAAATGGTTTTACTGGCACAAATGCAGATACTCTGAGGAATACAACAGGCTAGCTCTCAACACCTCGTAAGAGGGCTTATCTTGGACAACCACATCCGCCTGCATGCCTTGTGAGACGACTGATTCTTTGCCCCCCCCTTTTTTTTTGTTCCTCCTTATTCATTCTCCATTCGATCTGCTGTGTTCCCGCCTTCCCTTTTCTCTCTCTGTTCCTTCTGGGCTTTCCTGGAGTGTAAAAACAAATAAAAATGCGGTCTATCCACAGCAATAAAAAAGTAAGGGGGGAAATGTGACGCACGGGGGGGAGAGACTACAAGATCCACTTGTTGGATTTCTCGGAACTCAAGCAAGGTGAACTCTGTTAGGTTGACTAGAGATACTGCAATGTTCTGAAATTGTCCTGCTCCCAGTGTATGGAACTTTTTATTTGCTTTCTATATATATCATACCGTGTGTCTGTTTCCTTCTGCAAAATAAAGTATTGTAAAAAAATATATCAATAGTAGAGCATATACAATATAAGTGTTGGGTTGCTGGCGACTCGAAGGAGAGAGTGGTCACAGGTGAGTGTTAATTCCCAATAATAGTCCAGCTCTAACATAAAATATTTTTTATTTTATTTTATGTTAGAGCTGGACTATTATTGTGGTGGTCTCATATTGTCCCCTGAGGAAGCCATCAATGGCGAAACATGTTGGAAATTAACACTCACCTGTGACCACTCTCTACTTCTCCTTTGGGTCGCCAGCACCCCAACACTTGTATTGTATATACTCTACTATTGATTTTAACCTTCGTTCTATATTTTGGTCCTTGTTTTGTTTTTTTGTATTAATAAAAACAAGTTATATTTTTAACTATTTTGTTATGTTTCAGTAGTTGATAGCACCACTATAATCCCATCTCTCTATATTTACATTTTAATTTACTGGGATGTGTTGCATGACATCATAGAGCCACTCAGACTATACTCTTTAGTTTACAAAAAAAAAGTTATTTAAAATACGATACGGCTACATCATACATGTGTAGATTTAATAGTGATTACAGACAGCAGTGTGGCTACATCATACATGTGTAGATTACATAGTAGCAATTACAGGCATAGTTTTAATTTTTGTATGTGTTTGTATCAATAAAGCTATTTACATTATATTTATATACATGCGTTCACATGTATGTAGCCAGGTCCCGGGTCCCCTTTGGTCTAATGAGAACCTCCAGAGTTAGGGACAACTGACATCTTCCTGTGTAGAGTGGGTTACAATGCATGGTGCGTGTAATGCAAGGTAGGTTCATGGGCGCCAGACACTTCTTGAATGAAAAGAGATTTATTTTCTCTTGAACAGAACTGTGGGATAGAGGGTTTAGGGCCAGGACACACTTAAAGCGGGATTCCACCCTAAAGTGGAACCTCCGCTGATCGGAAACCCCCGTCCGGTGTCACAATTGACACCTTTCAGGGGGGAGGGGGGTGGAGATATCCTATTGCGCGGCGCGGCTCGCGCATGCGCAGTAGGGAACCGGGAAGTGAAGGCGATTCGCTTTACTTCCTGATTCCCTCACCTCGAATGGCGGCGGCAGCAGCCGAGGCCCGAGCGGTCGATCGCCCTCGGCTGCCGGCATCGCTGGAACCTGGGACAGGTGAGTGTCCATTTATTAAAAGTCAGCAGCTGTAGTATTTATAGCTGCTGGCTTTTAATATTTTTTTTTGGGCGGAATCCCTCTTTAAGTAGTTGCAAGTAGTTGCAATGGTAATTAGCACAATCTGAGACTTCTATAGGTAGACAGCCATGCAGGGAAAGGCATCCAGCAAGACACCACATCTGCATGTGTAGGATCGCTGTCTCCTATGGCACAGTCTTATAACAGTTTCTAACGCAAGTTGTAACGAACTTCTGTAGTTCCTCTACAATCACCTCTTTTAGATCTTCACTCCACTGAGCTTCCAGTCTCTCTCACTAGACTTGCTGATCCACAGCCACTGGATCTCCTGAGCTGTTCCAACCTTCTCACTGAGTATCTTCCTCAAGCATTACCCCACTGGCTTGCTTGGTCCGGTCCCTAGCTTGGGACACAAAGCTGCTCTGCAAGCGTCACTTCCACTGGCTGGGACCCTAGTTTGGCACTCACAGATACTCCTCAAGCTTCACCCCACTCTCCTGCTTGGTCCCTGGCTTGGCACACAAGGCTTCTCTGCAAGCGTCACCTTCGCTGGCTGGGTCCCTGGCTTGACACCTGCTTAAGTTTCCCATTTCTTCACTGTTGGTGAGAATAGTTCGGTATTCGATTCAGCTACTCACTGTGGTCCCGGGTAATAAAGTGGATGGTCTTTTAGTGGCGTCAGCTTCCCTTCTACCTCTGACCACGACAGGTTCTCTGGCCAGGAGAACCGTTACTTACGGTTGGACTGCAGTCCCCATGTCCCAACCGTACGCTGCTCTCTTGCTTCTGGATAGGCCCTCAGACAGCCTAGCAGCCAGATGTTCCCAGGATAAACCTCAAGCTCTGGCCTAGCAGCCTGGGGCAACACAAACACATCCACCCAGACAGCCGTACAGGTGGCAGAGAACCATGATCACCTAACCTCACCCAAATAAATAGGCTCTTCCAAGGAACCAAGAAGATCCCTGCCCGTTGGCTGAGATTCCCTATCTATTTCTAATCTGTCCTTGCAATGCCCTTGTCTTATCTATTGTCACCAGATACCCGGCCATCTAGTGACAGTAAAGAGAAGTGCAGCAATTACAGAATTAGGGTAGAATCAATTGATCCCCTAACAATTGGCCAAGGTAACTATGTCTGGCAGGCAAATGTACTAGCAAACCTACCTAACATCAGGGTGCTACATGAATGTTGTGCCTACAATAGTCCCAATTAAGAAATAATAATTGAAATCACAGTGTCAGGTTAAAGCATTGTTGAAAAGAACACATTCATTTGTTTGTCATTTGTTGCTTTAGCTTGTAAATATCAATATACTTGAAGGTCTGCTTAACTGCCAGCCCCCATCACCCAAACAAAATTAGCAGTAAGAAATAAACATTTAAAAACTAAGATTTAACAAAAAAAGATAAAAATACTCACCTTTGTCCTGGTTTCTGGGAGGCAAGGCTGATATCACCATGCCTTACCAGGAGACCAGAAGGCAGAAGTGAGGGGAGAAGTAAGTTTTATGTACAGCTTATGTGTTTGGGTGGTGGGGGGTTGGCAGGGAACCTGACTTTCTATTTTCATGGAAGGTACTCTTAAAATACAGGTTATATTTTTATAGAGTAAAAAAGAAAAATGTAGTATGGTGGAGCAGCCATTCTCAACCAGGGCTATATGTGTAGCACTGACCCCCAAAGGAACTGCTGAGTTTGATTGGGCCTGTACTCTGATATTAAACCCCCACTGAATTGGCTCAATCCCCTGGACACAGCTGTGGTGCAATGTTGGTGTAAAGCTAATAGTAAAGGATAACCCCACAATGTGCAATATAACAACAGTATACCTTTGTTATTACCTGGGTATCCGATGCTGCACCTACAGGAAAAGGAACAACACTTCACACCAATTGTACTTAACCAGAAAAGTGCCTTTACTGGAACTGATGTAAAATAGTAATTACAGTATTTGCACTGTAACACAAACATAATGCAACAGCACAATAGGCATTCACAACAGTTGGTGCATATAGAGTTGTCTTAGCCCTTGTACACACGGTCAGACATTCCGACAACAAAATCCATCGGATTTTGTCTGACGGATTTTGTCCAAAACTTGTGTTGCATACACACGGTCGGACAAAGTTGTCAGAAAATCCGATCGTTCAGAACATGATGACGTTGATTCGTTACAACGGGACTACGTTCAGGCTAGTAGCCAACAGCTTTGGTCTAGGAATTTGATCTGAGCATGCGTGGCACTTTGTCCAATTGGAATTCTCTACAAATGATCGGACAAGGTCCGATCAGACCATGTTGTCGGAAAATTTTATAGCCCAGCTCTAAAACTTTGTCGGTCGGATATTCCGACGGAAACAGTCCGATGGAGCCCACACACAATGATCCGACAACATGGTTCGATCGGACATTTTCCGTTGGAATGTCCGACCATGTGTACAAGGGCTTAGATAATCCCCGAAATTGTGTCTCCAATTGGGACTAGTGCTCAGAGTGACAACGCCTAAACTCTGGGCACCTTCCCATTTCCAGCTCACTCTGGTAATCATAGGAATATAAACCTGATAAATAAAGTACAACACAATTACTAGGGAGCTCCCCCTACTTTGAAAGGATGCAAGGCCTTGCAATGAGAGATACAGTCTTTAGTCTTCTGTCTTCTGCTAGCTATTTGTGTTGTAGAAATTGTAATCCAACAGTTGAACAAACAAGGATTAAAGTAAGGTGAATGTAAGAACTATTCTTGTAGTGCAGTACACCTGTAAATGCCTCTGGTGCAATTGGCTTTGAATAACACAGTGTCAGTACTACAGTGAAGGGTAGGCTTGAGGCCTGTTTAAACTCAGTCCTTTTTAATAAGATTTCCTCTGTGGGACTGCAGGTCCCAGCAACACTGTGTTAAAAATTCTACGTGTATAAAAGTGCATTAAGTATTATGGGCGGCAGCCCTCTCACCAAACTGGGTCCAAACAGATGGATGTCTTGGCTCCACAAGATCTCAGACTATTTGCTGCAGCCACGCCGTCACGCTGTTGCTCTTCACAAGGTCACCAGGAGTCCTCAGTTACCTCCGTCAGGGTGCCTCTGGATCCTTCCTGATCCGACCACACTGCTGTTCCAGCACGCTGTGGTGTGAAGTCCTCCTCTGGTTTCAAAATGTTGCTCCTCACCGAGTAGGCCACAGTGCTGTGGGACACACACATCCACAGCTCCTTACAGGTAGGCCACACGTCCAGAAAAGAAAGAAAATGGCCTCGCGGGCCCTTTTATATCCTACCCAGCATGCAATTCAGTACTGAGTGTTCATGGGTAGGTCACTTGACATTCTGGGTAGGTAGGTCATTGTATAATGTAAACAAACAGTCACTTCCTGTAACATTTCTCCATGTTCATGGAAAGGAAAATAATTGAAGTCAATTTCCCATGTAGGCCACTAGATGGCGCCAAATACAAAAAAAAAACACTGCTCATAGATTAACATTGCATTACATTAGCAGGCAAAAATACCAGTGCTTCATATGGAACCTTTGTGGACTTCCAGATGTTGTTAGGGGTTCCTTGAGCTGAGCTGTGGCTGATTGAACTCCCCTTTGATGGTGCTTGGATAGTTCCAGTCTGTGGCATTACCCCAAAGATCTTTTTAGCTAATTCTTTCCACTGATTCTTCATAAATTGGTTTTAGGAGGTTCCTGGGAGACCTGAACGTTGTTTCTAGGGTTCCTCTAGGTTAAAATGGTCTACCACAGTTCATTCCCTGCTGCAGCCTCTCAACTTTAGACTTGCTAAAAAGTTACAATGTTGCATTGTGATTACTGGGTGAAAGGAGTCAGAGGAAATGCTCCCTCCTGCCTGTAGCAGATTGATGACATCATGTCAGCCTAGGCAAAGTCGCTGGACTGACCCTTTAAGGAAAAATTGTTATTTTATTATTGTGTATTCCTAAAACCTACTAAAAGTAAATGCTGCAATAATGGCTCAAAATATGTATGAGCTAAACCTACAATATTCTTTCCATTTAACTGTCCTGAAATGTGTACATTTCCTGTATGTTCCCAATGTATCTCAACCATTTTCCAAATGAGGTTCACAGGGGCCAGCCCAGGTCTACCCAGCCAGCCTCAAAACATTTTCACAAATGTTTGTTGATTTTTCTCTGTAAAGGCGAACCATTTTCTCTAAAAAGAGACTTGAATGCAAATCTGCCATGAACCTCCCAACAGTCCCGAATTGCCTGTGAAAGTCCTGCCTTGGGAGGTCTGTCCCGTGTCCCGGCACTTTCATTCCAGGACAATACAATGTCCCGGAATTGTCCCCTGGGCCAATCCGATGCCCTCTAAAAATGCCACCGCTGTCCCTCACTACCAAGTGTACTGCTGGTCGAGACCCGCAATGCTTTATTATTAACCCCCAGGTGCTGCGTGGCTCACTGCTCAAACAACTGGTTGCTAGACATGGCCCATCTGGCGTCTAGCAACCAGTGATATCATGACGAGGAGGAGAGCAGGGCCCCAGCATTCAGAGCGAGCCGTAGGAGAATCTCCTCCTCGTGCCTAAGCTCCGCCCCACTTCCACCCCCGACTCTGGGTCTTGCCTGATGTCTGTTCCTGCTCTGGAAGAAAGGTAGGAAAAATGCTCCCTGCCCTGAGGATGCTTGTGGTCATTCTGCTTCCTCCCATACACTGCCCCACTCCAGTCATCCTGTACAGTCCCCCCCATACTGCCCTCCCCTATCCCCCCTCCCATGATCATACTACCCTCCACCACCCCCCATCATACTGTCCTCCACTACCCCCCAACATACTGCCCTCCCTCCCATCATACTGCCCTCCACTACCCCCATCATACTGCCCTTCACTACTACCCCTCCCATCATACTGCCCTCCACTATCCCCCCTCCCATCATACTGCCCTCCACTATCCCCCTCCCATCATACTGCTCTCCACTACCCCCCATCATATTGCCCTCCTTCCCATCATACTGCCCTCCACTACTACACCTCCTATCATACTGCCCTCCACTACCCCCAATCCCATCATACTGCCCTCCACTATCCCCACTCTCATCATACTGTCCTCACTGCCTCCCCTTCCATTATACTGCCCTCCATCATACTGCCCTCCACCCCATCATACTGCCCACTGCCACCCCTCCCATCATACTGCCCTCCACTGCCACCCCCTCCCATCATACTGCCCTCCACCCAATTATACTGCCCTCTGCTGCCACCCCTCCCATCATACTGCTCTCCATTGCCACCCCCAATCCAAAATTGTAAAAAAAAAAACTATAAAAAATAAAATTGTAAAATAAAATATAATGGTAAAAAAATCAAATAACAAAAATTAAAAACGAATGATCCCATCCACCACTCTACTGACCACGTCCACTGCCTTAATGACCACGTCCACTGCTCTACTGACCATGTCCACTGCCCTGCTGACCGCATCCACTGCTCTACTGACCACGTCCACTGCTCTACCGACCACGTCCACTGCCCTACTGACCACGTCCACTGCCTTACTGATAATATCCACTGCCCTACTGACAATATCCACTGCTCTTCTTACCATGTCTACTGCTCTCCTGACCAAGTCCACTGCCATACTGACCACGTCCACTGCCTTACTGACCACGTCCACTGCCTTACTGACCACGTCCACTGCTGTACTGACTGACACCATTCACAGTCCACACTGACACCACTGGATGGAACTACCAGCAAAGGTCTCTGTACATAGCTCATTCCAGAACCCTGCACTCTGTACATATCTCATCCCAGAACCCTGCACTCTGTATATAGCTCATCCCAGAACCCTGCACTCTGTACATAGCTCATCCCAGAACCCTGCACTCTGTACATAGCTCATTCCATAACCCTGCACTCTGTATATAGCTCACCCCAGAACGCTGCACTCTGTACATATCTCATCCCAGAACCCTGCACTCTGTATATAGCTCATCCCATAACCCTGCACTCTGTATATAGCTCATCCCAGAACCCTGCACTATGTACATAGCACATCCCAGAACCCTTCACTCTGTTCATAGCTTATTCCAGAACCCTGCACTCTGTACATAGCTCACCCCAGAACCCTGCACTCTGTACATATCTCATCCCAGAACCCAGCACTCTGTATATAGTTCATCAAAGAACCCTGCACTCTGTACATAGCTCATCCCAGAACCCTGCACTCTGTACATAGCTCATTCCAGAACCCTGCACTCTGTATATAGCTCACCCCAGAACGCTGCACTCTGTACATATCTCATCCCAGAACCCTGCACTCTGTATATAGCTCATCCCAGAACCCTGCACTCTGTATATAGCTCATCCCAGAACCCTGCACTCTGTACATATCTCATCCCAGAACCCTGCACTCTGTATATAGCTCATCCCAGAACCCTGCACTCTGTACATAGCTCATCCCAGAACCCTGCACTCTGTACATAGCTCATTCCATAACCCTGCACTCTGTATATAGCTCACCCCAGAACGCTGAACTCTGTACATATCTCATCCCAGAATCCTGCACTCTGTATATAGCTCATCCCATAACCCTGCACTCTGTATATAGCTCATCCCAGAACCCTGCACTCTGTACATAGCTCATCCCAGAACCCTTCACTTTGTACATAGCTCATTCCAGAACCCTGCACTCTGTACATAGCTCACCCCAGAACCCTGCACTCTGTACATATCTCATCCCAGAACCCTGCACTCTGTATATAGTTCATCCCAGAACCCTGCACTCTGTACATAGCTCATCCCAGAACCCTGCACTCTGTACATAGCTCATTCCAGAACCCTGCACTCTGTATATAGCTCACCCCAGAACGCTGCACTCTGTACATATCTCATCCCAGAACCCTGCACTCTGTATATAGCTCATCCCAGAACCCTGCACTCTGTATATAGCTCATCCCAGAACCCTGCACTCTGTACATAGCTCATCCCAGAACCCTTCACTCTGTACATAGCTCATTCCAGAACCCTGCACTCTGTATATAGCTCATCCCAGAGCCCTGCACCCTGTACATAGCTCATCCCAGAACCCTGCACTCTGTACATAGCTCATCCCAGAACTCTGCACTCTTTACATAGCTCATTCTAGAACCCTGCACTCTGTACATAGCCCATCCCAGAACCCCGCACTGTATACTTATCTCATCCCAGGACCCTGCACTCTGTACATAGCTCATCCCAGAACCATGCACTCTTTACATAGCTCATCCCAGAACCCTGCAGCCCGTACATAGCTCATCCCAGAGCCCTGCACTCTGTAAATAGCTCATCCCAGAACCCTGCACTCTGTACATAGCTCATTTCAGAACCCTGCACCCTGTACATAGCTCATCCCAGAACCTTGCACTCTGTACATAGCTCATCCCAGAACCCTGCACTCTGTACATAGCTCATCCCAGAGCCCTCCACTCTGTACATAGCTCATCCCAGAGCCCTTGTCAGGAATCCGTCCGTTCCATTCGACCGGCTCTCCGTGCGCGCACACGCGTTCGTGTTGCGGGTCGTCGTAGGCACGAGCGCCTTCCGACGCGCGCGGGTGCACGACGATCGTATGTACGGGCATACGTTAGCTCGATTGGCGCCAGTGGGCCTTTTTAAGGGCACAGTTGTTGTGGTTCTGTGCTGTCTCGTCTGCAGCTAGTGCCTGAAGTTACCTGTTACCTGCCTGCTACTCATCTGATACCTGACCCGGCTCCGTTTGACCTTGCTGACCTCTCCTGCTCCGACCCCGGCTTGTTTGACCTCTCTTGGACTGTTTTCCTGTTACCGAACCTCCTGCTTGTACCTGACACCTCTGCTTGATTCCTGCCTGCTCCTGAGTCGGCTACCTCCTCGTCCAGCGGACCTTATCCATCCAGGATCCACAGTCAGCAGCCTTCTCCTTGTTTCTTACATACTACTGCGAGTTCCTGCTCCAAGGATCCTCACCTACCCAGCACCGGTTGCTGCACCTGGCCGGACTCTTCTACCCCGCTGCGCTCCTGTCTCCCTGTCCCCATTCCAGAGAGACCGGAACCAGAGCCGTAGGAGAGGTCCCCTTCCACCAAGTCAGACTCAATACCAGACGTTCCTAACAGTACGAGACAGCCATGTCTGAGTCTGCGGAAGGGACCTCCGCCATGAAGGAGATTTGCTCCCACCTTGCGGCCCTCACCCAGGCCGTGAAATCCCCTCAGGATGGCTACTCCAGGTTGGAGGAACGTGTCCAGCACCTCTCTACTCCGGGATCATCTGACGCCATACCTCAGCCTCCTCCTGTCCAGCCAGTTGCACATTCAACAGTCATGATGCTCCCACCTGAGCCTAGGGTTCCCACTCCTGAGAGATTTTCTGGGGACCGCTCCAAGTTCCGGGCTTTTCGTAACGCGTGCCAGCTTTACTTTGCCCTCCAGCCCAGGACTTTCTCTCTGGAGGCCACCAAGGTGGGGTTTGTCATTTCTCTCCTGCAAGGAGAGCCTCAGTCCTGGGCCCACCATCTCTTGGAGAATGACAGCCCCCTTATACAGACTCTCGCCACCTTCTTCGAGGGGATGGCGCAACTTTACGATGACCCCCAACGGGCTACCACCGCAGAGTCTGCATTAACTGCGCTCCAGCAAGGCCGCAGGACGGCTGAGGACTACGTCTCTGACTTTAGACGCTGGAGCGCAGATACCCTGTGGAATGAGGCGGCCCTTAGACACCAATTCCGTATGGGCCTGTCTGAAAGCCTCAAGGATGAGTTGGCTCGTGTCTCCACTCCTGACGCTTTGGAGGACTTAATTGCTCTGGCCATCCAAATAGACCGCAGACTTCGCGAGCGTAGGGCCGAACGCTCTTCCCAACCACTGAGACCTGCCTGGATGACGGCTAGGACCTCGTCTCCCACACCTTTCTTCTCTCCGCCTCCTCAAAGAGGACCTACCAGTATGCCTCCTGCTCCTGAGGAACCGATGCAACTTGGACTACTCCGACCCTCTCTGCTTCCTGAAGAGCGAGCCCGCCGCCGTCAAATGAACTTGTGCCTATACTGTGGCGGCCCCGGACACTATGTGGCCAACTGTCCTGTAAAGCCACGTAAGTGCCTCTCACCTGTGTCTCACAGTTCCTTTAACCCACCTTCCAACCCTCTCCATGTTGTCCTTCTGCTCTCGTTTCAGCTGCCGGGAAGAACCATACACGTTAATGCCATTCTTGACTCCGGAGCCTGCGGCTGCTTCATCGACTCCGCCTTCACCGACCTGCATTCGATTCCACTACAGAAAAAGACTCATGGACTTGCTATCTTTTTGGCCGATGGCTCTCAGATTAAGTCCGGCCGGGTCACCCAGGAGACCCTTCCACTATCCGCCTCTACTCCCTGCCAACATTCTGAACTATTAACCCTGGATGTCATCTCATCTCCACTTTTCCCTGTGATTCTGGGCATTCCGTGGCTGCAGGCCCATAATCCCTCCATCGACTGGACTTCAAGGGAGGTGAAGTTCCTCTCCCCTTACTGCCGGGACCACTGCTTGCCTGGGGCTTCTATACACACCAGAACACTCCTCTGCCTAGACCCAGACTTGGACTTATGCCAATCTGTCCCCGAACCTTACCATGAGTTTCTGGACGTTTTCAGTAAACGGGGGGCTGACTCCTTACCCCCACATCGTCCCTATGATTGCCCCATTGAGCTCCTTCCTGGGGCTGAGATCCCGTTTGGACGTGTCTACCCTTTATCCGAAAAGGAACAAGAGGCCCTGAAGGCTTACATTTCCGAGAATCTCCAAAAGGGGTTCATTCGTCATTCCACATCTCCTGCCGGGGCTGGAATATTCTTTGTTACCAAAAAAGATCAATCTCTTCGACCCTGTGTGGACTATCAGGAATTGAACAAGGTTACGATCAAAAATCGCTACCCCCTACCTCTGATTCCTGAGCTCTTCCAGAAGCTGAGGTCAGCTACCATCTTCACTAAATTGGACTTAAGAGGTGCCTATAACTTGGTCCGCATACGAGCAGGTGACGAATGGAAGACCGCATTCCGAACTCGTTTTGGGCACTACGAGTATCTGGTAATGCCTTTCGGGTTGTGTAATGCCCCAGCCACCTTCCAACATTTAATTAATGATGTCTTCCGTGATTTCTTGGATATCTTTGTCATCGTATACCTTGATGACATTCTGATCTTCTCCAGGTCCCTGGAGCAACACCGGGGGCACGTCGGCAGAGTTCTGCTTCGGCTCCGGGAACATGGACTCTATGCTAAAGCCGAGAAGTGCAAATTTGAACAGCAGGAGATCCAATTCCTCGGCCTCGAAATCTCCCCAGCAGGCATCAAGATGGACCCGCAAAAGGTCGCTGCTGTCCTCGAATGGCCAGCCCCTACTGACAAGAAAGGCATCCAGCGCTTTGTGGGCTTCGCTAATTTTTATAGAAAATTCATTAGAGGGTTCTCTGCCATTATTTCCCCCATCACCCAGCTTACCAAGCAAAATACACGCTTCCTTTGGGGTCCTGAAGCCCAGGCTGCCTTCAAGAGACTTAAGGACCTGTTCACCTCCGCTCCTATCCTCAGCCACCCGGATCCATCCAGACCTTACATTCTAGAAGTAGACGCCTCTGAGATAGCAGTAGGGGCGGTAGTCTCCCAGCGCCTTGGCGTGGACGACCTGATGCACCCCGTAGGGTTCTTTTCCCGAAAACTCTCTCCAGCGGAAAGGAATTATGATGTAGGCGACCGGGAATTACTTGCCATTAAGTCCGCTTTGGAGGAATGGAGATATTTACTCGAAGGGGCGGTACACCCCGTGCTCATCTACACAGACCACAAAAACCTCGAGTACCTCCGCTCCGCAAAACGCCTGAAACCTCGGCAAGCTCGCTGGGCCCTCTTTTTCTCCCGGTTCTGTTTTCATATAACTTATCGTCCTGGATCTAAGAACGTTAAGCCTGATGCACTTTCCCGTATGTTTGACAGCCCTAAGGACACCACACCCCCGGATACCATCCTCCCTGCTAATACTTTTCTTCTCATCCAGCCA
This sequence comes from Lithobates pipiens, assembly GCF_037356315.1. Classification (NCBI taxonomy): domain Eukaryota; kingdom Metazoa; phylum Chordata; class Amphibia; order Anura; family Ranidae; genus Lithobates; species Lithobates pipiens. Next base: position 492,445,480 of record NW_027507903.1, read on the forward strand.
GATCTAGTAACTCTGCTCAAGAATGCCTCCTCCTCCTCTCCCGGTCCCCCGGGAATCTCGCTAGCATCCAGGGAGGGTCTGCTTTGGAAGGACAACTTGATCTTCGTCCCTGAAGACGTGAGAATTAAGGTCTTGGGTCTCTGTCATGACCACCCGCTCGCTGGGCACTTTGGTGTCCGCAAGACTTTAGAACTAGTACAGCGCTCCTTCTGGTGGCCAGGCGTGAGGGAATTTTGCAAGCAATATGTAAACACCTGCCCCGTATGCAGCCAGAATAAGGTTCCCAGAAATCGGGCTTGGGGGCTGCTTAAACCTCTTCCCGCACCCGACCGCCCTTGGCAGATGATCACGATGGACTTCATTGTGGAACTTCCCCCTTCTGAAAACTGCACTGCCATATTTGTAGTTTGTGACCGTCTGACCAAGATGGCCCACTTCCTACCCTTAGCGGGAACCCCCTCTGCAACCGAGACTGCCCATGTCTTTATTAAGGAAATAATCAGGCTCCACGGGGTACCCATCAATATTGTGTCCGATAGAGGGGTCCAGTTCACCTCCCGCTTCTGGCGAGCCCTTTGCGAATCTTTAAGAATTGAACTGGCTCTGTCCTCCGCCTACCACCCACAGACCAACGGGCAAACGGAGCGCACCAATCAGACCCTCGAGCAATATCTTAGATGCTTTTCTTCTTTTGTCCAGGACGATTGGGTTCCCCTGTTACCTCTGGCGGAATTCGCCTACAACAATGCCAGCCATGCCACCACTGGGCAGTCCCCGTTTTTTGCCAACTACGGTTTTAATTTGTCTTTTCTTCCCGATGTTCCTACAGAATCCCAGGTTCCAGCGATCCAGGATAGGATATCCTTCCTGCAACAGAATAATCGGACGCTTCAGGAGGTCATAACCAAGGCTCAGGCTGACAGTAAGAGGAGCTTCGATCGAGGAAGAAGGGGAGAACTAATCCTTCAAGTCGGGGACCAGGTATGGCTGTCTTCCTCTAATTTAAAGTTAGCATGCCCCTCCAGGAAATTGGCACCCAAGTTTCTGGGTCCATTTCCCGTTAAGAGAAAGATCAATGAGGTGTCTTATGAACTGCTCCTGCCTGATTCCATGAGAATTCACCCAGTTTTTCACGTAGCTCTTCTTAAGCCTGCTGTACCTGATCCCTTCCCTGGTAGAGAAACAAGACCACCTGACCCTGTGCTAGTTGATGGCAATGAAGAATTTGAAGTTGAGGCCGTTCTGGATTTCAGAAGACGACGGGGACAAGGTCAGTTTCTTATTAAATGGAAGGGCTATGGCCCAGAGAGTAATTCTTGGGAACCTGCTTCTAATGTACATGCCAATAGACTGATCCAGGCTTTCTTTGCTGCTCACCCGGAGAAGAAAGCCTCTAGGGGCACCCGGAGGTTGCCCCTTGTGGGGGGGCAATGTCAGGAATCCGTCCGTTCCATTCGACCGGCTCTCCGTGCGCGCACACGCGTTCGTGTTGCGGGTCGTCGTAGGCACGAGCGCCTTCCGACGCGCGCGGGTGCATGACGATCGTATGTACGCGCAGCGCACGCACGCACGGGCGTACGTTAGCTCGATTGGCGCCAGTGGGCCTTTTTAAGGGCACAGTTGTTGTGGTTCTGTGCTGTCTCGTCTGCAGCTAGTGCCTGAAGTTACCTGTTACCTGCCTGCTACTCATCTGATACCTGACCCGGCTCCGTTTGACCTTGCTGACCTCTCCTGCTCCGACCCCGGCTTGTTTGACCTCTCTTGGACTGTTTTCCTGTTACCGAACCTCCTGCTTGTACCTGACACCTCTGCTTGATTCCTGCCTGCTCCTGAGTCGGCTACCTCCTCGTCCAGCGGACCTTATCCATCCAGGATCCACAGTCAGCAGCCTTCTCCTTGTTTCTTACATACTACTGCGAGTTCCTGCTCCAAGGATCCTCACCTACCCAGCACCGGTTGCTGCACCTGGACGGACTCTTCTACCCCGCTGCGCTCCTGTCTCCCTGTCCCCATTCCAGAGAGACCGGAACCAGAGCCGTAGGAGAGGTCCCCTTCCACCAAGTCAGACTCAATACCAGACGTTCCTAACAGCCCTGCACTCTGTAAATAGCTCATCCCAGAACCCTGCACTCTGTACATAGCTCATTTCAGAACCCTGCACCCTGTATATAGCTCATCCCAGAACCTTGCACTCTGTACATAGCTCATCCCAGAACTCTGCACTCTGTACATAGCTCATCCCAGAACCCTGCACTCTGTACATAGCTCATTCCAGAACCCTGCACTCTGTATGTAATGCACTCCAAACCCTGCATACTTTTATCCTTTTTATTAAATGAATGTGCTGGGGTTTGTATGTATCCATGAGAGTTTTGCTTGGGGAACAATAATAAAAGCATATTTTATAGGTACAAAGAAGCCCGAGTTTTGTTTAATGATGCACCTTAAAGAGGAAGTAAACCCTGATGAGTTTACTTCCTCTATCATTCCCTGCAAAGGTAAAGCATAATGGACTACTATGCATCGCATAGTAGTCCATTATGTGTCACTTACCTGACACATAAATACGGTTTAGGAGATATTTCTTGGACCTACAGGTAAGCCTTAATCTAGGCTTACCTGTAGGTCAAAGTGGTTTGTAAGGGTTTACAATCACTTTAAGCTCCTCCCACTGTCAGAAATTTGACTACACCCACATTTGCCGTGGCGCGCTATGCATGGTTACTTTCTTCCTCATGTGTCCCTCATTCTGAAGTTCAAAAGTTGGGAGGTATGCGTAAACTGTGAGTTGTTACAGGTGCTCCTTATGTAATGTTGGCACAACGTCAAGTCGGTTTTGAGAAAACACATTCCTGGGAACGTGAGCCGCTAACAATGTCTTCAAGTTTGGCACAAACTCTTCAGGGAGTCCAGAAGTGCACAGCAGAAGCAACAGGCAGAGCTGCAGGAAGGAACAAGTGAAACTGGGCCCGGAGGAGCAAATTATGGGCAGCTGAGCTTCTGGGGAACTACAAGCTCCAGCAAGTTCTGTCAGCTAGCAGCAAAAGCTAACAGCAATAGCAGAGCATGATGTGATTCTTAGTTCTATGAAACTTGAAGCAGATGTAAACCCTAACTCAAAAACAAAACAATATTTCCTTAATAAAATACAATTTTTAACCTTTTTGCTACAATATGTGGCAAATGGCACTAGTAATTTCTACCAGGTGCAGATGTGACAATGCAGGGCCACATTTAGTAGACAGTTTTCTCCCCATAACAGAAAGAGCCTAAACATGGATTGCTATGATTTTTTTTTAAAGAAAGCTGCAGAGAATGATTAAAAACAAATGAAAGCATATATATGTGACTTTAGTGATTGGATTGGGTAGCCTGATGCTAGAAACTCTCCCAAACTCTTGTGCAATACAAGCTACTATGAACGTTTTCTATTCCTTTTTAGTCAGGCCTTGCTAGTTAATTTAGTTTTTTTTAAAAAGGGTGCCGCATCCAGGCGATCTTTGATCTCTTAGATGTTGTTTAGGTAGATCTTCACCTCTAAAAGGTTGCCTACTATTGCATTAGAGTAAATTAAACGGTCCATAGTCAACGAGTTTATTTCTAAAGGGGAGTGTAATCATCATATGCACGCGGTGTGGTGGAAGATTTGGAAGAGATCATTTTTTTGCAAAATGTCATCAGTGCCAGTTTTGCTCATCTATGGACCGTTTAATCACAGACTATGATTATATCATTATTTATTTGTTATTTGCACTTGTCACTGGGTTTTAGGCACTTGCGCCACTATTTACTTTGTTACACAGGGTATATCTTTTTTCATATTTATTTTTTTTAAAGTGGCAGCTTTCAATTGATTGAATTGTTCCTGGCGCAGTGGAGTTTCTTCAAGTGTGGGTGTTTGAATCTTGTGCATCATCAGTTTTTGTGCTATAGTTTACTGCTTATCATTACCACTCACCGATTGGTTGCTATAGGTTACTGCTTATCATTACTGTTCACTGATTGGTTGCTAGAGGCTACTGCTAGTTCACGCAGGATATGCATATCTGTAATATGCAGTTCAGTTTTGGTCACCAGTCCTCAGGAACAACTACTTGATTAGAAAGAGTTTAGTAAAGGGCAACACAATGAAAAAGGGTGATGGAGGACTTTAGCTATAATCTCAGATTTACAATTGTTCACTCTGTAGAAGAGGGGCTTAAAGCGTAACTCTACTTTTGTTGATTAAAAACATTCCCTTTTGTTATTCTGAAGAAATCCATGTGTATTTGTCTGTGCCTCTGTACTGAGTGGGTCTAATGGGAGTGGTTCCATAATTAACTGCCGTGTGTGCAGCTGCAGGGCACTAATGAGGACTGCTGGGCTTGCATCCCTTTAGACATGCTCCTATTGAAAGTATCTCTCCAAAAATGAATTTTTGTTGCAGGGGATGCCTGAAATCTGACTTATATCTTAGGCAGAATTCTAGGAAAATTGGTGAGCCAATCACACAAGCATGAAATTATGTTTCTGGGGAGTGGAGTGGTCAGTACACATTCTGTGTACAGAACAACTCCAGGTAGCCATATTGCAATGCATTCTCAGAAAATTACAGTGGCTGCAGATAGAAAAGGAAAGGTAATTTTTAATAACATTCAATTACAATATGATTAGTGTCGCAATTATATGTGCTATATTATTTTTTCTTTATGTACTAGTTTTTTTCCCCCATGGAAGTGAAGTTACCTTTTAAGGGGGTGGTGGGTGGGGTGATTACAATGTACAAATATATCAAAGATGATATAAATATATATTATATATTTATATTTATATCATCTTTGATATATTTGTACATTGTAATCACCCCACCCATATATATCTATATATCTATCTATATATATATCTATAGATAGATAGCTATTGATATATATATATATATATATACAGTGTCTTGAAAAAGTATTCATACCCCTTGCAATTTTCCACATTCTGTCATGTTAAAATACAATAATAATTTTGGTTGTATTGGGATTTTATGTGGTAGACCAACACAAAGTGGCACATAATTGTAAAGTGAAAGAAAAATGATAAATGGTTTTCAAGATTTTTTACAAATTAATACATGAAAAGCGAGGGGTGCATTTGTATTCAGCCCCCCTGAGTCAATACTTTTGTAGAACCACCCATTGCTGCAATTAAAGCTGCAAGTCTTTTTGGGGATGTCTCTACCAGCTTTGCACACCTAGTGAGGGAAATTTTTGCCCAATATGTTTTAGAACATAGCTCAAGCTCTGTCAGATTGGATGGAGAGCATCCGTGAACAACAATTTTCAAGTCTTGTCACAGATTCTCAATTGGATTTAGGTCTAGACTTTGACTGGGCCATTCTAACACATGAATGTGCTTTGATCTAAACCATTCCAATGTAGCTCTGGCTGTATGTTTAGGTTTGTTGTCCTGCTGGAAGGTGAACCTCTGCCCCAGTTGGATGCTTAACCAAGAAGTGACGCTCCGAGGTTGATGAGCTCATGTGGGTGAGATATAAGACACACACGCTAGGTCAGTTGTGACCACAATATGCCAGTTCTTGCTGCGGCAACTGGATAGATACCTGCTTGGTTTCATGTGAGTTCAATGTTTGAAGGCTTTTATTAATATTTTTAATAAATGTATCGTAACATTACCGCACAAGACACTTTTGACACTTTTTTGGGACCAGTGACATTTATACAGTGATCAGTGCTATAAAAATGCACTGATTACTGTATAAATGACACTGGCAGGGAAGGGGTTATCACTAGGGGCAAATCAAGGGGTTAAATGTGTTCCCTGGGAGGTGTTTCTAACTGTGGGGAGAGTGTACTGACTGGAGGACGAGAGAGATTGCTGATCACTAGGAACAGACAATCTCTCTCTACTCCCCTGTCAGAACGGGGATCTGTTTGTTTACAGTGACAGATCCCCATTCTGACTGTCTGCGGAGTGGTCACGGGTTGTTGGTGGACATCGTGGCTGCTGGTCAAAAGCATCGGTTCCAGCCCTGCGCCTCAGGCGCTGTGCATGCGCCCACTGTATCTATTACATGAACCGACGTACAGCTACGGCTATTCACGCAATAGAGCCAACCTGCCAAAGTATAATGATGGTGGCTGGTCAGCAAGTGGTTAAAAAGTACTTAAAAATTTTATTGGCTTTTAACATTGGATTTAGAAATAAATGGAATTTCCTGAAGGAAAACCACATACCCTTAGAAATTTGTGAAAAATTTTCCATCTTGCGCTTTCAAATTTTCTCTCACTTGAGTCAAAAATGAAAACCAATTTGATCCCACTAATGATTAGAAAATGTAACAAATTTTCCGAAAATAAAAATGTTCGAATGCAGTGCTACCACTGTATTGTGAGCCTAAGCATCAACTCTAATCCTAACCCAGACCCAAGTCCTAACCATTTTTTTTATTAGCAAAGCTACTTGATTATCGTGTCAGCACTGATCTTAGACAAAAAAGCTACGTAAATCTTTCTCAAACATGTTTCACCTAAGCAGTCCGCATAGATGAATGTAAAATCAATATTTTTTCACCATAACAACTCCTCTCATCTAGAAAACAAAAAAAAAATAGAATCAATCGTGTCTGGTTGCAAGCGATATCAATATGATAATTGATTCAATCGTTCAATGCAGCTAAACATATTCAATCGATTCAGTAAGCTAAATAAGCTCTTGATCATTTTTACCTCTCCCGAAACAAACGCCGGTGGTGGAATTTTGTGAATCGCTCTTGATCTATTAAACAAATACCAAGGTATGTATCAGAGAGCTAGCTGATTGTAATTCAGATAAATGAATCTATAGTTTTTATTTGATCATTTACATTTATAACTGATAGATCAATGTTTTGAGTTGATTGCAAAATGTGGAACAATATTGTGCGTGCTGCTTTGTGTGATATTTAAAAACGAAAGATAAATCACTTGTTTTCAATTGCTTATATCGAAATTGATCGCAAATCTCTACTTATTGTCTGTACACCATAACCAAAGATGCATCACGGCATTTTACCCAAAGCATTTTTACTTTTATGATGATCTCTGCCCCGTATCTCAGACTTGAATTTCAGATCTATAGATGAATTACGCAGTCATTAACACACAGGAAAAGCAATTGGTTTACTATTTCCTTATCACCTGCCCACTCTGCCTTACACTGGGTTAATAGTGCCCTTACATTTTCAGTAATTGTGTAAGGAATTGAAATGAAGGGCAATCATAAGTGGAGGAGGCCAGACAAAGGATCCTTACCACTGATTATTATGTCTTGATTACAGCGTTTTGCGAAGACGGGAAAACAAGATTTCGGAGTTCTCACTTACAGGGAAATCATTGGTAGGGAGCAATCATGTCGCGAGTATTTAAAGAGAAGGGTTCAGCCTCAAAACTGCTTATTCCCCTTCCAAATATACAGTATGACTGCTCAGACAATATGGAGAGCATAAAAGAAATGTAATTTGTAACAATTTGCATTGCTCAGATGTTACTTTTTTATATCCCATTAAGTTTATAGCTAGCACGGTCACCGCGCCAGAAAGTGAAATCTAAAACTTGATGTCACAGGAATAAGAGATAAGTGGGAAATCATCCAATAGGGGACCCCTGTTCTGGGGACAATTCTCTAGGTTTGATTTCCTCTTACTTAGTTTCACAAAGAATTTACTGAGTTTTTACAGAACAATACAGAGGAGAACATATATTCAGCACAAATTATAACAGAATGCAGAGAGGTGAAGTCATTAAAAGATTATTCCAAAACACAATAGTACAAGGTGAGTGTCAGTGCTAATCAACACAAGTCATGTAAAAGTAAAGGCTCCTTGGATGGAGCAACTGGAGTTTGGAGTAATACCAGAGAGGAGTGCTCCATGTATACACTCATGGCAACCTCTGCAAAGGCAAAAAAGGGAGAGAGTGTGCCAAGATATTTTTAGTAAAGGCACTTGGAGAAAGGGGGGAACAGGAATAAACAGCAAATGTAGAGAAGGGGAGATCAGAAAGAGAAAGTAGGAAAGGAAAGACATATGATGAATGGATGCGCGGGAACAGGAAGAGGGGAAAATAGAAAGGGAAGGGGGTCAAGGGGTGATCCAACAGCCAGAGTGCTAAAAGGCAATTTGAATAGACAGAGAGCAAAGTCCAGTCTATATTCAGATGGACATTCTAAGATATCCAGGGGTTCCAAACCTGCAAGTACTTAGTGTGGGAGTCTTCAAGTATTGAAGTGAAATTGTATTGCCTTGGGGCATGACCACCAGATATGGAGAAGAGTACCACGTTCAGTACAGCCACAAAAACACATTGGGGAAAGAGCAGGGACACATTTCTAAATATGATCCGGGTTCATATACCAACGCAAAAGCACTTTGTTGGCATTTTCTTGGGCCTGGAGATTTCCTCTTATATTGGAGAGATTTATGTGTCTGCGGGGCAGGAAGTGAAAGGAAATCTCCACAAACGAGACGGAAATAAAAACCAAACAGGGGCTCTAATTCTTCCCTGCTTGAAAACTAGCGAAAAAAATGATTGGTCCTAAACTGTTTGAATATTCTTTCTGTGATAGATAATTATTGAGTAGCTGGAGGTCTAAAATACTTATCTTTGCTGGTTGCCTCCAGTGCTGCCCCAACAACCAAAAATATAGCCAGTTGTTGAAGTGTCAGAGTTTACAATGTATGATTCTCCTATTTCGTAGAGCCCACATGACCAAATGCCTAGTCTTTTGGTTTTGTAAACAGGACAGGAGGAAGCATTAAGAGCTGGTTCACATTGGTGCGATGCCAGACATTGCATGTGATTCACAAACTGTATGGCTGAATTAGTATTGCATTCAGACCAAACTCGTGCAGGACCCTTTTTTTTGTTTGCACCAGAATCGGATCCCATGGGTACAGCGTGGCTCTCTCTCTGGTGGTGTGTGTACAGCGTGGCTCTCTCTCTCTGTTGCTGCGGGTACAGTGTGGCTCTATCTTGGAGTGCGGGTACAGTGTGGCTCTATCTGGTGGTGCAGATACAGCATCTCTCTCTCTGGTGGTGCGGGTACAGTGTGGCTTTATCTCTTGGTGTGGCTACAGCATGTCTCTCTCTCTGGTGGTGCAGGTACAGCGTGGCTTTATCTCGTGGTGTGGGTACAGCGTGGCTCTCTCTCTGGTGGTGCGGGTACAGCGTATCTCTATCTGGTGGTGCGGGTACATCGTGTCTCTCTCTCTCTGGTGGTGCGGGTACAGCGTGTCTCTCTCTCTCTGGTGGTGCGGGCACAGCATGGCTCTCTCTCTCTGGTGGTGAGGGTACAACATGGCTCTGTCTGCTGGTGTGGGTACAGCATGGCTCTATCTGGTGGTGCGGGTTCAGTGTGGCTCTCTCTCTGGTGGTTTCAGGTACAGCGTGACTCTTTTTGGTGGTGCGGGTACAGCGTGGCTCTATCTGGTGGTGCGGATACAGCGTGGCTCTATTTGGTGGTGCGGGTACAGCGTAGCTCTATCTGGTGGTGCTGGGGCTATTAGCTCCCCCAGCACAGTCCTCTCTTTTTCCATGTCTCCTGTAGTAGCTGCTACAGTGTAACACTCCTCAGCTTGTTTCTGGGTTTTCTCTTTTCCCCCCAGCAGAGTGCATGCTGGGGACTGTAGCCAGCTTCCTGCTGAGAACAATTGGTACACCAATCTCCGGGACTACATTTCCCATGATGCCCCTCAAGTTTCTTCTGATTGGCCCTCCGTTGTGGCCAATGGAGAAGGAAGAAGAACAGGCAGGAAGTGTTCTCTTCTCCCGTGCTGCCAACATGAGGAGAAGAAGGGGGGCGAGTGGGGGAAACATCCTGTCAGCGGCCCGCAGCTCCCCCCCCTTGGCCCATCGCGCAGACGCCCGCGGCTGGAGGAGGAGGAGCAGTCAGTAGGAGCGGAGAGCGGAACTGTCAGCTTTAGCTCTGAGGCTGAAAAGTGTGAGAGAGACACACAGCTCAGCCCATACAGCCGCTAGTTCCGCCGAAGAAGACACAGGCATGGCCGCATAGTGGTAAGCGAGCAGCAGCCTTGGCCTGTGTTAACCCTGTCCAGGTTGCAGCCGCCGCTTTCCCCCGCCGTGAAAATGCCCAGTCTGCCCTATGGCCAGGCTGGGCCTGCTTACCTGCTCTGTGCAGTGATTTTGCACAGAGCAGAACAGATCCTCCGCTTCTTAGGTCCCTCTTTGGCTCTCCTGGCTCCTCCCTCCTGTTGAGTGCACCCGCAGCAAGCAGCTTGCTATGGGGGCACCCGAGCTGAGCCACAGCTCCCTGTGTCCATTCAGACACGGAGCGGTGGCCTGGTCCTGTCCCCTCTCTCTCCTTTTTGGCTCACTGACTTTGACAGCGGGAGCCAATGATGCTTGGCTGCTGTCGCAGCCAATGAGGAAGGAGAGTCCCAGACAGCCAAATCTTTTGTGCAACATCGCTTGATCGAGATGGGCTTAGGTAAATAATAGGGGGGCTAAGGGGAGGCTCCTGCACACAGAAGGCTTTTTATCCTAATGCATAGAATGCATTAAGATAAAAAATCTTTTGCCTTTACAACCACTTTAAAGTATAACTAAAGGCAGAACTTTTTTTTCAGTTTTGGGTGGAGTGGACAGGGATTAGAACCCCTGTCAGTTCTTATTGTCGTCTGTGCCCCCCTGTTATGATTGAAAGTGAAAGTGAAAGAAAATCCAGAACTTTGGGTTGTCCCAGACATGTAATAGAAGAAAAATATTCCAATAGGGACAAATTCTGGTGACCTGGGGGTCCCCAAGAGCTTCCCTTGATTTCCTCTCACTTCCTAGTTTTTTTATTTTATTTTTTTGGTTTGTTGAGCTCAGATTAGGGGTGCCACCTCATCCCTTTAAACCTGAACACATATGAATTACACAGGTTCTGAGGCTACTTTAATGCAGATAAGGCACCAAGTGAGTTTAGCTACCACCTTAATTAGCCACAGAACCTGTGTAATTAATATGTGTTCAGGTTTAAAGGGATGAGGTGGCAATCATAGCTCAGATGCAGTCGTAGTTTCACTTTAAAGTCCTTTTTTGTAAAAGCAATTGCTCCAAAAACAATGCAGCCTGAATATAGTCTTCCTATTGCACATTACAAAATGTATAACAAAATTACTTATAAAAAAAAACGCAAAGCCGCTCCAACTGATAAGTGCCTCCAGTACATGTGATCTGTGAACCCTGACCAACCTGGAATTAATTATATACATACTCAGCTACCTGTGACTGAGAGTATTATTCCTTCTCTGCCACTTTGATATTTCACAACAGTTAGGCCCCTTTCACACTAACCTCCCGTTCAGGCCCGCCTGTCAGTTTTTCAGGCGGACCTGAACGGGTGCTCCATAGAGCTCTATGGAGCGTCGGATGTCAGCGGTGACATGTCCGCTGACATCCGACCCGCTCCGATCCGAAAAAGTGTGACGGAGGAAAAAGCTATTTTTCCATCCGTCTGCGGATCGGATCGGATGACGACGGGCACTGCGGTCCGTCGTCATCCGATCTCCCATAGGGGAGAGCGGCGCTGTGACAGGTCCGTCCCTGCACAGTGTGCGGAGACAGAGCTGTCATCTCCCTGCTCAGCGGGGATCGGCGGAGTGATCCCCGCTGAGCAAACGGACATCCACGGGGCGGATCAGAACTGATCCGCCCCGTGTGAAAGGACCCTAAGGGTCCTTTCACACGGGGCGGATCAGTTCTGATCCGCCCCGTGGATGTCCGTTTGCTCAGCGGGGATCACTCCGCCGATCCCCGCTGAGCAGGGAGATGACAGGTCTGTCTCCGCACACTGTGCAGGGACGGACCTGTCACAGCGCCGCTCTCCCCTATGGGAGATCGGATGACGACGGACCGCAGTGCCCGTCGTCATCCGATCCGATCCGCAGACGGATGGAAAAATAGCTTTTTCCTCCGTCACACTTTTTCGGATCGGAGCGGGTCGGATGTCAGCGGACATGTCACCGCTGACATCCGACGCTCCATAGACCTCTATGGAGCACCCGTTCAGGTCCGCCTGAAAAACTGACAGGCGGGCCTGAACGGGACGTTAGTGTGAAAGGGGCCTTACTGATTAAAGTATGGCTCAATCGTCCTCCTCTTTGGCACTGACCCTCTGACCTGCTCCTTCCTCCATCCCTCTGCCACACTTCACTAACAATAGCTACTTGTGAAAGGAAAGCCACATACATACACACATCAGTTTATGTGTAGGACAGGCTGTTTGTCAGATGTGAGTCTGATTCCCTCGGCTGTATACAGTCTTATACAAGCGATCATTCCATAAACACCTAAAACAGAACTCCTAGCAGATATAAATGACACAAAAGAATGCAACTCCTTTGTAGCGCATGCTCCTGAAGAACACGCACTATGTGTTTTTTTCTATTTAAAGTTCCTAAAACCACAGTTGGGTTTTAGGGTCAATTATACCAAATGATGGTTTCAGTACCAGTCTAGCTGGATTGCACTGTATTCTGCTTGGCCACAGGTGGCGCTGTCACCACTGGCAAGTGTGAGAACGCAGTTTAGCGAGGAGCGTTAGGTGCCATTCCTTCTCGGAACCAGCCCAGTGGGAGTGTCATCTTGCTGTGCATTCTGAGAGAGGGTACTTAAGGTATTGACATCACGTGCTTCTGGTTTCCGTTCCATAAGATCTTTCTGTCTGTTTGGTCCTGGTCCTCCTGACCAGCCCCCATGGCCCTCATGGCCTGGGATGCGGATCCATCCAATTCCAAGTCTCTGGGCTGACAAGCCGGCTGACCTTGCAGTTTATTATATGAGTTGTCATGCTGTGGTGAAGATGGTTGCGAAACTTAAAAAAAAAAAATTGCAGAAACTTTTTGAAGAACCCTCGTATACGTAAACTATCTGAATTAGATTTAGTTATCTAAAGTAGTATCATAAAGAGTTGTCATATTTGTTTTCACACATTTTTCATTGCATCTCAGTGCTGGTCTTCTGCGGCCTCTTTTCAGCACCTACCTGCCACATGCACTTCAGCAACAGCTGCATAGTACTTCCCATGGGTGGGTAGTTCGTAAAACAACAGTGGACCATGCCTTTGTAATGTGTGCTGCATTGGTGACAATGCAGGTGTGCAATTGGTAGACCGGGACAGTGTGTTGTCACCCAATAATAGGAAGTGTCTGGACAGGGTCCATTATGTGAGATTTAAATCCCATAAACTCTCCTCCATCTTGCTGGTTTACACTTCCTCATTTAAGCTGTCATCCTGCCTGACGTCTGCACTTTCCATGCTGTAAATTGTAGGGAGAGGCTCCCCATCCCAGATGCATGAGCCGACCGCTCATGGATTACATACAAAAAGTGCCATCTCTTCTTCCCATGTGCATTACTAAGTTACAAGTATTTCTCAGTACTATTAATGCTGCACTTAGTTTGGTTCCCCTTGGTGTGTTCTCTTAGTCCTGCAGGTGTATCCATCCACCCAGTACTCCTATTGGTCTGAGGTTCCTTTTTGTTGTGAGAGTGTCCATCGGAATCCCTTACTATGTGATGGGCCTGATTTTAACTGTCGCAATGTGAGTTGCCATTTGTCTTTTCACTACAATAAATCTGTTAAAATACTACACTCAGATTGTACACTGTTGTTCTTATCTGTTTGCTTAGAGATTCTTCAGAGGTGCTGCATCTGGTGCATTGAGATCATCAGAAAATACCCTGAACACTACAAGTGGACTCCATTAATTTTTTGCTGTTCTGCATAGACATTTATGTACACACAGACACTTATTGCACCATATACCCCATTACTACTTTACTACCACTTTTAGACTACTTTACACTGTAAATATTGTTCAGCTCTGTCCCCAAAGAGAAGTCCATGCCCAAGAGTAGTCCCTTATAAGTGCCAATAAGGGTCCACACCAGGCCCATTTTGAAAAGGTAATAACTATGGGAACCTTGGATCGAGTACTCTTTCCCATCATTACATCCGGCTAGCTTTGGTCTCCTATGACTGAAGACTGAGGTGGTTCCGCGTCTTTGTTACCTCCCCCCACCCCTGTCAACCCCCTCCCACCTTCTACAGCCACTTTCCCCTTTCTTTATTTCCTTTCTTTCACTTCTGGGGCCTCTAACTCCCTGTTCCTTTCCTTTTTTTCTTATTGTCCATGTTTTGGGTTTTACCACGGACGATAAATTTACACTATGGGGTATCCTACTTGGTCTTCCTATTTACATGCTCATACTTTAGATTGTTCTGGCTTTATTTGTCACCTTACAATGTTTCGCACTATGGGATGTTCTTTTATTAGCCCCTGCGTTGGTGAAATCGGTGCTCATTTTGTTCTGTCCTGATAACCCAATAAACATTATTGAGCCAAAAAAGGTAATAATAACATTATTGAAGGACGGTGGTAGAACATTCAGTTCTACAGGTTACAGAAGTACATAACAAGTGGAGAGAGAGAGAGAGCTATACCCATGCATGAGGTCGAACAGTGTCCTGGTATTTTTCAAAACAATGGATGCTATCAGTCCCATCTCTCCAATTTGGGAGAAGTCCTAGTGCTCACCCTGAAGCGGAGCTCACAGTGAGCTTGAACCAGATTGGCCCTGCTGGTGATGTCCAGACAACAAAAGAATCAATCCACAGTTTTTCAACAAATACCACTACTTTATTTAAAAACTCCTTTATAAAAGTTAGATCAAAGTCAGTATTGTTTTTCAACAACCAACCCAGGGAGCCCTCCATTTTATTTAATCCATAGTGCCAATGGACAGATGCCAGGAGGCCTAAGTGGGAAGGCTAATCCTAAAGGGGCTACACCCTGTAAAAAGCCATGATTGTCATGTGCACTGTACAATCAGTGTGAGCTTAGATGAGTGAGATGCTCCTCGCAAGGAAATATTAATAAAACAACTATATTGCCATTTGAAAGTGGCAATGTTTAAAAGTCCTGCAAATGTAACACTGACTATATCATAAATGTGGCAAATGTTAATAAAACCCAAATCCTTTATTAAAAATCGGTGAAACAAGATGTTAGGCGATTGGCAGAAACCACAATTCGATCAGGCAAAACCAAGGGCAAATATGAGGCACAAATGTGCAAAGTCCCAGCAACGAAAAGCAGTAACCATTCAACAATTTGATCATTTGCCTCTTTCAAATGCCCGCTATTGCTCTATTAATGTTGCTGTTATCCTTGCTTTGACCTCTGGGGGCAGCAGCGAGGAGCAGATGTAAAAGTCATATTTGATTCAATCTGTATGTAAATATTTGTGTTTAGCGCCTATCCAAGTAATTAATAGTCAGCTGTTAGGATTTAGCATGTTATTCTGAAAGAATCGCAGTCATCTGAGTGTGGCGAATAGCCAGTCCCCCGGCTGCTCATTGATGAGCTGGAGGAGAGTCAAGTGTGAGACTATATAGGAAATCATAATTACTCGCTCTGAAGTGTGGCTCTTCCAGGCCTGTTTGGCTCCTCATCAACAGCTGACGCTCCTGTCAATGTGGCCCCCCCCACCCTTGAGCGGCAATTCCAGAAACCATTTCATCCTTGTGTGAATAATAATGGGTCCTATAGTGAGTTATGCTCTTCCTTTGATTTACTGTTGTATCAAAAACAATGAGATGCAGAAACCAAGCACCTGTGTTAGCGAGGATGACGGGGGGCACTTTATAATACATTTTCTCTACATAATAGAGTGTTTATCTGTGAGACCACAGGTGTGCGCCTATTGCCTACAACACACATGGCCTAATGCACTAGGACTGGAAATTCTGACTTCATTAAAGGGAACATGTAGCCAGTTTTTCGCTATACACTGGGGTTTATTTACTAACGATGGAGAGTGAAAAATCAGGCTTATTTCTGCATAGGAACTAATCAGCTTCCAGGTTTTATTGCCAAAGCTTAATTGAACAAATATTATAAACGAGCTGAAATACTGAAACCTATTTTTAGCGCCACATCCCATAATTTCTACAAAAAATATAAGGTTTCTAAAAGGGACTTTTAAAGCGCAATGACACCATATTATATAAAAAAATATAAATTTTAATACAATAATTGAACAAGCTGAGGTTAGAAGCTGATTGGTTTTATGCAAAAGTGAGCCCGATATTAAACCCCATACTCAATTATCATTATAATGATATATATGATATAAAACCCATACTCAGTTATCATTATAATGATTACCAGAGGCTGTGGTATTCTCTACATCTTAGCTATTCCATTATTTTCATCATTTGTATTTTCTAGAGAGATCTGTGGAGTCACACTAGTGGCTATCTACAGTATATTACAGGCTCAGTGGCCACTAGGCATAACCAATTGTTTGACTTTTTTTTAACTGGTCTCACTAGCAATTTATCCATTTAGCGTGTTAAATAGGGACAAGATTTGGATGGAACTTGTGGTGATATTATAAAAAGGGCATCCAGGTTCTAATAAGTCTTCTCCATAGCAAATCCCTGGGTGATATCATTGACCAAATATGTTCATGACTACATTTGGTCAATGATGTCACATAAGATCCCTGGCCAATCATTTAGTTATAGTTTTTTTTTTATGCCACTTTTTAAAGGTTTCATTTACACTGTTCCCTAACATTTGCACTGTTCCCTAATATCACCTGCAGCTTTAAGGCATTTTAGGATTTATTTATTTTTAATGTTATCCCTTAGGCCACATTAAAAGAACCAATGTGCACTAAACAGTATGTTAAAGATTTTTTTTTTTATTTGGCTATATGTCTCGCATGGCAGTGCCCAGTTTCCCGTGTTTCAACAGAACTTTGCCTGCAAAAAAATTACAAGATTCGTCTTACATAGCTTTCTATAGGGTTCTGCACTATTTTCAGGGTTTGGGAACTTCCCACTGAGTTTTCTGAACCTCCTGCAAACCAAACTTCACTCATCAGGTTTTATATGATTACCAGGTTTAGGCATGCCTTTTTAAATAAAAAATAAATAAAAAAAAAGCTTATGTTTAAAAAAAAAAAAAAAAGGTTTATTTGCTGTCCACGGAGATACCAAGGCAAAGCAATAGACCTGCATGATGCCCCTAAACCAAGAGAATATGCATGGCTACCTGCTATACTGACACCAATCATTTGCCTTTTGTCATCAGACTACTTTTCCAAATACCTAACCAAAATAAAAGGTGTTTTTTTTTGTATTTACCTGGAGTTCTACTTTAAGTCATGTCCTTATAAGACTGTGGCACCCTTTAAACAATCTGCTTCTGCTAAATTAAATGTATGATTTATTTTAATTTTGAAGACACCTTTCCACTAAACTCAACCCAAAAGAAAAGCATAATGAATTTACATCAGTTTTACTACTTTTTTTTAAATAATATTTACAAGTCTATATGCTATAGTATTATACAATAATTCTTCATTTTACAAATTAACCTTAAATACGGAATGCGCCAATGACACTTTGCAAAGATCTATCCAATAAGACAGCCCAGTAGGACCAAGTTATAAAGATCATGTTCTATAAGTTGACTAAGCTAGGTGGTCCCATTCCTAATGAGATAAAGAGAGGGGTTATGTGCCTCCAGTGGGGCTCTCACATTCTGTGTAATCTGATCTCTCTGATTTATAGGTCTGTTTACAGAACATCTGTAGAGTAGCTTAAAAATTCTACTTCCCTCTCAACCTGCAGTGTTGCATGTGGATATTATGAAATAATCCTATGTAATATTTCATATTTTTCTTAAAGAAGACGTCATTGTTGTTTCTAACGGGTATCTCTTAGCACTAAACATAATAAATAAAAATGATTTTAAAATTATAAGGATTTCATCACTTTCATGTATTTTAGGAAAAAATTAAAAAAGTTGTAAAACTGATGGTGTTTATTTCTCTAAAGCACTGGGTATCATCAATAATTGCTATGTTTTAAATTAAATACTTGTGTTAACTTTTTTTTCATCCATTATCACATCTCAGTCCTGTGGGTCTCCTGTGGCCCTTTTGCTACCACTCCCTGTCTACATGCATTCCAGTAATAGTTGCATGGCATTTCTCAAGATAGGTTTTCTGATGGTGGCAACAGTGCACCAATAATACAGATTACGTGGATTACATTATGTGCATATGTAAACGGTGCAAAAAATAAATGAATTCCATACAAAAAGTGCTGAAGCGCTTTATATAAACATGCTGTGCAGTGTGCCACACTCCCCTCTCGTCTCTCCACTCACCAGAGAAAATGGACTCTCAGGTTTTCAGTATGGAGGTCAAACACGCTTAAATCTGGTGATGGGAGAATTGGGCTTCTTGACATCCTCAATAGGGTCTCCAAACTGTAAACCTTAAAGCGACTGGAATATCCACCAAACTCAATAAAACAAAATGGTGCTCATAATGACTGATAAAACTATTTATTTGCACAATAATAAAAATCCACTTACAGGATTCCAGGTACAAACGTGCATGAGACAATCATGAGGCTCTTCCAAGTTCGCCGCAGCTTGACGTCCGTTCCATGGAGGCAGGGCCGCTGATAGAAATCATGGGGCCCCGTACAGCTTACCTGACGGGGCCCCCTTCAGCTCCACCCTGCCCGTGGCCCCTCCCCAGACCCCACCTTGAAACAAAGTGCAGGTTTGTCTACAAGTGATAGGAATGGGTGGCACTGTCTGTAGCACATTATGGCATTGGCGGCATGGGTGACACTGTCTGCAGCACATTACGGCATTGACGGCACAGGTGGCACTGTCTCTGCAGGCAGCACATACGTTATGGGCCATAATGCATGTGCTACCGGCAGACAGTGCCGCCAATGCTGTAACGTGCTGCAAACAGTGCCAGCCGTGACACTAATGGCATAACGCATGTACTACTTGCTGACAGCGCCACCCATGCCATATTGTGCTGCAGACAGTGCCACCCATGCCGCCAATGGCATAATGCCCTTGGCAGCATGGGTGGCACTGTCTCTGCAGGCATCACATGCGTTATGACATTAGCGTCATGGGTGGCACTGTTTGCAGCACAATATGGCATTGGCGGCATGGGTGGCACTGTCTGCAGGCAGCCCATGTCTTATGGGCCATAACGCATGTGCTACCTGCAGACAGTGCCACCCATGAAGAGACATTCTTTCGCACCCGAAATAGAGGAAATAGTCCCTCCCCTGCCTCCACCTAGTCTGTGGATAGCTATCTGCACCAAAAAAAAAAAAAAAAACGTAAAAATAACCGGGGGGTGGTGGGGGCTATTTGGTTGGTAGTTGATTCAGACGGACTCTGATCGTCCGTGGCTGGAGGATTTTTTTTATATTAATTATTTATCTGCTCAGCTTGCCTGGGCCCCCTGCTGGCCGGGCCCGGTACAACAGGGCCAGTTGTAATGGCCTATCAGCGGCCCTGCATGGAGGGCAGAAGTGACGTCGTCGGTTACAAAACTGGAAATTATGTCAATGCGTTTTGCCCCTCCTCCAGGGCATCATCAAGGACAATTTTAACAGTGCACTATGCTTGCATACTATATGTTGAAATAGCCACTTGTACAGTTGTCTCCATCGGAAGCCCATATGACAGGGTGACAACTGAGGTGTACAATTGGGAGACAGAGACAGAGCGTTGTCACCCTATCACAGGAAGTGCCTGAAGACCTTTATAGCAGGATTAGGAGGCATTATTTTATTAATATAATATTGGAAATATTTTTTGAAATTACATTAACATTTTAAAGTTCATATGAAATTTTAGTGATTGGGTTTACAGATACTTTAAAGGGAATTTCATAGGATTTTGTTGCACTTCATAAGTGTTCAAAATTAGGGCAATTTCTAGCAACAGATCTCTAAACCGTTTACCTCTCCCTAAGCTAGGTACAATTTTTAGTAGCCATGTTTATTGCAACTGAGAATGTATTTTTTGTTTGCTTTTGCTGCATTTTGGATGCTCATAATTCAAATCTCCAAACCATCTTACCATACAGCTCTTCGAGGAGGGGACCAACAGCCGGACATTTATTGTGAAGCTGGAAGCAGAACATATGAAGGGCCTGCAGCACATTCGGGCCCTGGAGGCCAGGCTGGAGGTCAGTGTGTCTTTCAATTCCAAATAATTACACCAGCCCTCCTCCCTCTCACAACGAGGAACATTTCAGCTGCAGATGGACTTTGTCATTTAATTTGCCATTACATTAAATAATATGCCCAATTGTCGTTCCCAAGAGCAGAGCGTGTTCTGCCCAACAATGGGACCCATTCAGGATGATCGTCAAGAGTTCACAGAGCTTCCTGTCTCCATTATGAGATATTAAAGGACATAGACAGCCAGTCTCCCTTGCTGGCTCTTGATACTGATGTAACAAAACTGTTAATTGTGCCGTATTTAAGTACGGAAATCCAAAAATGTATTTTTTAATAAGTGTCATGGGCAACGTTCACACTTGTGCAGCGGTTACCTTTCCACTTACAGAAAAAAAGCTATGCAGACCATTTCTATAGCTGGTGTTCACATTACTGGGCCTTAGTGCAGTGCGTTATAGCTGACACCCCCCCCCCCCCCGAAACGCGCCAGTTTTGTCCTGGTTTAACATTGATGCAGATATAATTTGAATATCATGGAAGGCAATAATGGTTAACCATGGACAATTGAGTATTATGTAAAGCACGTTATTTTTTGTTTTGCATATATATATATATATGTATATATATATATATATATACACACAGTATCTCACAAAAGTGAGTACACCCCTCACATTTTTGTAAATATTTTATTATATCTTTTCATGTGAAAACACTGAAGAAATTATACTTTGCTACAATGTAAAGTAGTGAGTGCACAGCTTGTATAACAGTGTCAATTTGCTGTCCTCTCAAAATAACTCAACACACAGCCATTAATGTCTAAATTGCTGGCAACAAAAGTGAGTGAGTACACCACTAAGTGAAAATGTCCAAATTGGGGACAAAGTGTCAATATTTTGTGTGGCCACCATTATTTTCCAGGACTTTCTTAACCCTCTTGGGCATGGAGTTCACCAGAGCTTCACATGTTGCTGCTGGAGTTCTCTTCCACTCCTCCATGATGACATCACTGATCTGGTGGATGTTAGAGACCTTGTGCTCCTTCACCTTCCGTTTGAGGATGCCCCACAGATGCTGAATAGGGTTTAGGTCTGAAGACATGTTTGGCCAGTTCATCACCTTTACCTTCAGCTTCTTTAGCAAGGCAGTAGCCGTATTGGAGGAGTGTTTGGGGTCATTATCATGTTGGAATACTACTCTGCGGCTCAGTTTTCAAAGGGAGGGGATCATGCTCTTCTTCAGTATGTCACAGTACATGTTATCATTCATAGTTCCCTCAATGAACTGTAGCTCCCTAGTGTCGGTGTTCTGACACAAAGTGTCCGCCTATCGAATAGTGTCTGGCCCGTACTTAGCAGGCGCAGTGCTTGCGCAGTACGGAGGACAAGGAGACTCCGAAAGTCTCAGAAGAAGAACGGCGCCTGCGCACTGAGTCCAAGTTGAAGCCCCACCATCCAAGTAACAGGCCCCCGCGTGGGCTCGCTTCGCTCGCCACGCTTCGGGCACGGCCTCGCTTCGCTCGCCACGCTTCGGGCACGGCCTCGCTTCGCTCGCCACACTTCTAACTCTATGTCCATTTGGATGGTGGGGTTTGAATCTGGACTCACTGCGCAGGCACCATTTATCTTTGGAGATGTTCAGCTTCTCCTTGTCCCCCGTACTGCGCAAGTGCAGTACAGGGCAGACACTATGTGATGGGGGACACTATCTAAAAGGACACCAGCAGCACTCATGCAGCCCCAGACTATGACACTCCCACCACCGTGCTTGACTGTAGTCAAGACACACTTGTCTTTGTACTCCTCACCTGGTTGCCACCACACACGCTTGACACCATCTGAACCAAATACGTTTATCTTGTTCTCCTCAGACCACAGGACATTAGTTAATGCTTGTCTTCAGCAAATTGTTTGCAGGCTTTCTTGTGCATAATCTTTAGAAGAGGCTTCCTTCTGGGACAACAGCCATGCAGACCAATTTGATGCAGTGTGCGGCATATGGTCTCAGCTCTGACAGGCTGATCCTCCAGCCCTTCAACCTCTGCAGCAATGCTGGCAGCACTCATATGTCTATTTCCCAAAGACAACCTCTGGATATGATGCTGAGCACGTGCACTCAACTTCTATGGTCGGCCATGCCACGCCTGTTCTGAGTGAAACCTGTCCTGTTAAACCACTGTATGGTCTTGGCCACCGTGCTGCAGCTCATTTTCAGGGTCTTGGCAATCTTCTTATAGTCTAGGCCATCTTTATGTAGAGCAACAATTCTTTTTTTCAGATCCTCACAGAGTTCTTTGCCACAAGGTGCCATGTTGAACTTCCACTGACCAGTATGAGAGAGTGAGAGCAATAACACCAAATTTAACACACCTGCTCCTCATTCACCTGAGACCTTGTAACACTAATGAGTCACATGACTCTGGGGAGGGAAAATGGCTAATTGAGCCCAATTTGGACATTTCCACTTAGGGGTGTACTCACTTTTGTTGCCAGCAGTTTAGACATTAATGGCTGTGTGGTGAATTATTTTGAGGGGCCAGCAAACTTACACTGTTATACAAGCTGTACACTCACTACTTTACATTGTAGCAAAGTGTTGCTTCTTCAGTGTTGTCACATGAAAAGATAGAATAAAATATTTACAAAAATGTGAGAGGTCTACTCACTTTTGTGAGATACTGTATATAAATATATATGTATATATATATATATATATATATATATATATATATATATATATATATATATATATAAAAGCAGAATTTGTATATTCACAAACCATGAAAAAAACTAAACAACAAACAAAGAAATATCATAATGTGGGATCGTATCGGCCAATATCTGGCAGATCGGTCAACACATATAGAGACTTATACCATCCTATAATCATAAAAATGAATAAAGATCAAAATCTGTATTTAACCCTTTAGGATATAAAAAGTCTAAGCGATTTATCCAGTAAACTTCTCTTTTTCTCAATTCCAATTCTCTATTCCCCCCACGTTTATTAGTTGGAATACCATCGAGAAAATTTGGTAAAAAAAATAAAAAAAAATCTTTGTTTCTTTTAAAATTTATTGCAGAGTATTGGCAAGTATTGGCAGGGTATTGGCAGATTATTGGCAGAGTATTGCAGTGTTGCAGAGTATTGGCAGAGTATTGCACAGTGTTGCAGAGTATGGGCATAATACTGCAGATTATTGTCCCTGAGCAGCGCTGTGGGTATTACATATCCAGCCCACAGCGCTGCTGCCATCTCTCCCCCTCTCCCCTCTCACTGTACCAATTGGTTTGTTTCCAAGTGATCGCTCCGTCATTTAACGGAGTGATCACGTGGTAAACAGCCACTGTCAGCGGCCGTCACGAATGTGACAGGGTGCACGCAGGAGCCCATCTTTTGGCTATGGTTCGGTCCGCATGTGGTTAACTGGTTGAACCTCCTTTGGCAGCAATAACTTCAACCAAACGTTTCCTGTAGTTGCAGATCATACGTGCACAACGGTCAGGAGTAATTCTTGACCATTCCTCTTTGCAGAACTGTTTCAGTTCAGAAATATTCTTGGGATGTTTGGTGTGAATCACTTCACAGTTGGGATGAGGTTTTGATGTTGGTGTGCTGTGCCTCTTTTTCTCCACACATAGTGTTGTGTGTTTCTTCAAAACAATTCAACTTTGGTTTCATCTGTCCACAGAATATTTTGCCAGTACTGCTGTGGAACATCCAGGTGCTCTTGTGCAAACTGTAAACGTGCAGCAATGGGTTTTTTGGACAGCTGTGACTTCCTCTGTGGTATCCTCCCATGAAATCCATTCTTCTTTAGTGTTTTACGTATTCGTAAAACAGGGATTCGCTAACAGGGAAGTTAGCATATTCCAGAGACTTTTGTAAGTCTTTAGCTGACACTCTAGGATTCTTCTTCACCTCATTGAGCAGTCTGCGCTGTGCTCTTGCAGTCATCTTTACAGGACGCCCACTCCTAGGGAGAGTAGCAGCAGTGCTGAACTTTCTCCATTTATAGACAATTTGTCTTACCGTGGACCGATGAACAGCAAGGCTTTTGGAGATACTTTTATAACCCTTCCAGCTTTATGCAAGTCAACAATTCTTAATCGTAGGTCTTCTGAGAGCTCTTTTGTGCGAGGCATCATTCACATCAGGCAATGCTTCTTGTGAAAAGCAAACCCAGAACTGGTGTGTGTTTTTTTGATAGGGCAGGGCAGCTGTAACCAACACCTCCAATCTCATCTCATTGATTGGACTCCAGTTGGCGGACATCTCACTCCAATTAGCTCTTGGAGATCGCTTTAGCCTAGGGGTTCACATACTTTTTCCACCTGCACTGTGAATGTTTACATGGTGTGTTCAGTAAAAACATGGTAACATTTAATTCTTTGTGTGATATTAGTTTAAGCAGACTGTGATTGTCTATTGTTGTGACTTAAATGAAGATCAGATCACATTTCATAACCAATTTGTGCAGAAATCCATATCATTCCAAAAGGGTTCACATACTTTTTTTTTACAACTGTATATATACACACACACACACACACACACAAAAATACCAGCTGTGTAATTTTAAAATGTTTTATTCTTTCTATATCTTAATAAAGATTGACATATCTTGCCTGTTATCATAAGTTTTGTATATTGCCTATAAAGTCCCTAGGGGTAAAAAAAAATACACTTTGTTGCATGCAAAATAAAGGGATGTTGGCAATAGGTTGAGTATTCCACACGCTCATTGTCAAATATAAGTGTTATGTATATTTTTACTTGAATACAGGTGAACTTTTATATTTTTTCCAGACCTGTGCAGTAATCCAGTTTAAAGCTTTACCTCTGTGTAGGAGCTGCCTGTAATTAAGACCGGTGGCTGCTGCTCTCTCTCCTTGTACAGGGTGACTGGTCTTGTCTCTGCCCCCTCCTATAGTTTTCTGCAGGTAGCATGTAGTGAGTGGGTGACTCCCACAGCTCTGTTCTCTGCAGACTATGTATAACACAGTGATGATGTCATTGATACTTTTACAAGGAAATATCTGGGTTTGCATAAGGCTTTTGGTGAACACAAAGTAGATTTAGATTTATAATCTTAGTGGCTATTAAGGCATATATTTAAAGTGGAGCTCCACCCAAAAGTGAAAGGTCTGCTTGTTCGTACTTTTTGGGGGGAGTAGATACCTGTCAAAACCAGGTACCCATTTCCACTTCTGGGTAAGATTGCCGCACAACGATGCAGCGATCTACGAAATTTCTGGCCCCTCTTCCTTCCTGCCTTTTGGCAGACACACAGGTCCCAAAAGACAGCGAGACCATTCTGAAAGTGCGGATTGACTCATGCATGCGAAGTAGGAAACAACAAGGCTTCACTTCTTGCTTCCTTTGTAATTCTAGAATTTCTGAAATTTCCAAAATCTAAAATGTCTGAAATTTCTAATTTCTAAAATTTTGAATTTTCCAATTCCCGAAATGTTGAAATTCAACATTTTCAGAATTCTGAAATTCGGAATTGAGATAATTCTGAAATTTGGGAATTCGAAATTTGGAAATTGAGAAATTCGGAAAATTTGTCAAAAACTAAACTAATTCGGAAACTAAACGAATTGCTCATGTCTACTGGAAATATCATTTTTTTAATAAGGTTTCATTATGGCAAAGATGGTTACTTTGCTCATTAGTGCCAAATTCTAAATATTCGGTGGAGAAAATAATTATTTGATCCCCTGCAGGTTTTGTAAGTTTGCCCTCTTACAAAGAAATTAAGGGTCTATTATTTTTATCATAGGTGTAAATTAAATGATAGAGACAGAATATCAACCAAAAATCCAGAAAAAAAACACATGATACAAATGTTATAAATTGAGTTGCAGTCCAGTGAGTAAAATGAGTATTTGATCCCCAGGCAAATCATGACAGAGTACTTGGCGGAGAATCCCTTGTTGGCAAGAACAGATGTAAGACATTTCTTGTAGTTGGTTACCAGGTTTGCACACATCTCAGGGGGGATTTTGGTCCACTCTTCTTTACAGATCTTCTCTAAATCCTTAAAGTGGATGTAAACCTGATTCATGAAATTTGACCTAAGCACATATATCTGTAGTGTTTTCTTATCGCTCTCCAAAGCCCACGATGTGCACTTTCTAAAGAATATAGCAAGCAGAAGACAGCAGATAAAGATGTAAAACTTATGTAGGAGGATTTGTTTCATCTCTGTGTATCATCTGAGACTGTTCACTTTACTGGGTATATGTGAGGGTTTACATCCACTTTAAGGTTTCTTGGCTGTCGCTTGGCAACTGGAAGTTTCAGCTCCCTCCATAAATTTCCTATAGGATTAAAGTCTGGAGACTGGCTAGGCCACTCCATGACCCTAATGTGCTTCTTCCTAAGCCACTTCTTTTTGCCTTGGCGGTATTTTTTGGGTCATTGTCATGCTGGAAGACCCTTCCACGACCCATCTTCAGTGTTCTGGATGAAGGAAAAAGGTTCTCATCCAAGATTTTACAATACACGGTCCCGTCCACTGGCCCCTCAGTGCGGTAAAGTCGGCCTGTACCTTTAGCAGAGAAGTTGCCCCAAAACATAATGTTTCCACCTCCGTGCTTGACTGTAGGGATGGGGTTCTTAGGGACATAGTCAGCATTTTTCTTCCTCCAAACACAGTGAGTTGAGGTAATGCCAAAGAGCTACATTTTGGGCTCATCTGACCACAGCACTTTCTCCCAATCCTTCTCTGAATCATTTTAGATGTTCATTGGCAAACTTCAGATGGGTCTGTACTTGTGCTTTCTTAAAGAGGGGGACCTTGCGGGTGCTGCAGGATTTCAGCCCATGGCGGCGTATTGTGTTACCAATGGTTTGTGTTGTGTTACCAATGGTTGTGTTACCAATGGTGACTGTGGTTCCAACTGCTTTGAGATCATTCACATGCTCCTCCTGTGTAGTTCTGGGCTGATCCCTCACTTTTCTCATGATTATCCTTATCCCATGAGCTAAAATCTTGCATGGAACTCCAGACAGAGGGCGATTGATTATTTAGTATTTCTTCCATTTGCGAATAATCACTCCAACATTTGTCTCCTTCTCCCCAAGCTTCTTGCTGATGGTCGTGTAGCCCATTCCAGCCTTATGCAAGTCTACAACCTTGTCCCTGATGTCCTTTGACACCTCTTTGGTCTTGCCCATGATGTTGAGGCTTGAATGGAAGAAAAAGATTTTGTGGACAGGTATCTTTTATACACATAACGAGTTCTCGTTAGGAGCACCTTCTTAAAGTGGAGTTCCACTTAAAAGCAGGACTTCTGCTTATCCGTTGTGCCCCCCCCCCCCCCCCCCCCACATTTGCCAACTTTCAGGGGGAGGGGGGAATGGGTACCGGTTTTTAAAATGCGACTCCATCTCATGGAAGTTCGGCCCCCTCCTCCGCCGCCAGATCAATTAGAAAGCGCAGCACTCTTCACGCATTTGCTGTACGGAACCTGCCATGAAGCCAAAAGGTTTCACTGCCAGGTTCCCTTACAGCTGATCCGAAGAATGGCTGGGGTTACGACATTGCGGGCTCCCTGGACAGGTAAGTGTCCATATATTAAAAGTCAGCAGCTGCAGTATTTGTAGCTACTGACTTTTAATTTTTTGTGGGGGGGCTGGACCTCCTCTTTAAACTGACAGGACTAATCTGTGCACCACATGAGCACATACCGTAGCCAGTCTGTGAGAGCCAGAATTATTGTTGGTTGGTAGGGGATCAAATACTTATTTTACTCACTGAACTACAACTCAATTTATAACATTTGTATTATGTGTTTTTTTTCTGGATTTTTGGTTGATATTCTGTCTCTATCATTTAAAATAAACCTATGATAACCATTATAGACTGACCATTTCTTTGTAAGTGGGCAAACTTACAGAATCTGCAGGGATCAAATAATTATTTTCCTTACCGTACCTGATAGCTGTCAATCAGAAGGTTCACATCCTCCTAGCCCTTTACTCCATAAATACAGTACAGTGAGTGATCATTGTCACCCTAGGACAGGAAGTGTGTTACTGGCAAGATCACCAGGTGAACATAAAGGAAAAAACACCTAATGAAACAAAACTAATGCAGCCATCACATCTATCGACTGGTGAGCTGCAAAATATAAAATTTTTGCTCTTGAAATTAGAAACATGTTAAATTAATAAAGCTTCCTTTTTCTTATTGTGGAATTCTACAGCAACTGCCCTAGTTAATCTGGTGAAAAGCAGAGCTGTACCGCAGTGCAGTTTGATACTGCAGAGCAGAGAGCGTCGCGGCTGCATTCAGCTTGGTACACGTCTCTTGTTTTATTTTATCTCTCTGCAATTTCAGTGCAGCAAAACACAACGCAGTGTTATGTTTTGTTATCATATGTTAATGATGGTTATTATGTGATTATATTAAAGTATATTAAAGTTACCTTCCATTGTACAAAATGAAGGTATGCAGGGGTCTATCATAATGACATTAAAGGCCAATTCACACTATGTTCAGTAACAGACGTCTTACCAGTTTGTAAAACATCTGTCATCGCAGGGACACACAGGAAACCATTGCTTCCTATGTGTCCCATTGACACTGCAACACAGCCTAATGCTGTGTCGCAGCGCGCTGCGGTAAAATGCGGACATATTGCATTTTATTGCAGTACACTGGGCAAAATCGCACTGCAATGTCAGGCAGTGCACTGCAATGCGCTGCCTGACGTTGCAGTGAATAAAGTGTACGTTTTGTGCAGTTCACATAAAGCTTGTTCAAAACAAAAAAAAGGGGAGCCGTGCGATGCGCTGAATGGAGCTGTGAATTGCTGCAGCTGGTCTGACTGAAAGTCGCTTCTTCAGGAAATTTCTTGGTACATATCTAAAGTTAAATACATATTATAAACATCATTAGCACAATGCAAAAAACATTTAACTTCTCAAGATCAGGGTTTGCGGATAATTTTTACAATTTGATACTACAAAACACGCCTGATCTTGAGATGTTAAATGTTTGTTGCATTATGCTAATGATGTTTATAATATGTATTTAACTTTAGATATGTACCAAGAAATTTCCTGAAGAAGCGACTTTCACTCGTGAAACTAGTTGAAATACACGATCAAATTGGACACTAGTTGCTGTACCCTGAACTTTCTTATTTTAGGAGGCCGGGTATCATTTGACTGTACACATGTTTATTGTTACTATGTTGATTATCAACAACTGTTTTTAAATCTATAATTTTTCAAAATAAAAATTATTTTAATTATACTTTTTGTCTTCATCTGGGTATCAAGACAGTCCTCGATTCCATTGGGTGGTGCATGGTTGCTTGTGGTCGGAGTAGCCCATGTTAAGTTCCCCCCTGCTCTTTCTGTTTTCCACTCTAGCAGTGGGTAATTTTATACATAGGCAATGTTTGGTTGACCAGGTCTATCCACATTTGTAAAGATGGAGGTTCTGGGTTTTGAGCCAGGCATGTTTGGCATAGCTCCCAACTGTCCCTGATTTCGAGCAATGCCCCTCTGTCCCTCATTCCTCCTCCTTTGTCCCTCATTTTGGTCTGATCTATATAGTTGTATATAAAATGCACTTTTTATCTTTCAAAAAATGTTTCCCAGTGCTAAACCTGTCATCTGATTTCTAAATTGCTGCATTTGTAAATTCCAAAAGCCAAAATAAAGTAATAGTAGTGGTAAAAAAAAGCACTTTTGGGTTTAACCAATCTTATTTTTTTGTACA
Source organism: Lithobates pipiens (assembly GCF_037356315.1). NCBI lineage: Eukaryota > Metazoa > Chordata > Amphibia > Anura > Ranidae > Lithobates > Lithobates pipiens. The sequence goes on from NW_027507903.1 coordinate 492,475,283, forward strand.
GTTCTCCTTTTAGGGGGCGTGGCAAGGGGTGTGTTCTATGCCTGCATAATTTTGCTGATAGGTGTCCCTCATTCCAATCTCAAAAAGTTGGGAGGTATGGTATTTGACAATGCACGTTTACCACAGTTTTTGCAAGTTTTGTCGCGTGACAATTGCTGTAAAATTGCATCATGTTTCAGGTGCCATTAAGAAATAATGGCACCGCAAGTGGGTCATGCGTTTTGCTACAATTCTGGAATTATGGGCAGATTTGCAGGGTTCTGCTCATAATTCCAATGCATTTAGCTGTGAACTGTAGCCTTTTTAAAAAGTCCATTCAGACCTGTTCTTTCCAATGCGTTGTATTAACGCGCACACGTTATATTGCACATCATGTTAGGTAGCCTATTCCAATTATTGAGTTGTCAACACACCAGAACGGTCAAAAAAATGGACATACAGACACAGCACACCTTGGAGCACCATGCATTGTGATGTGCTGCAACACAGGAGTGTCAAAGCTGCGTTGCCGACAGTCGGTGCACCAATCAAAATGAATGGTACTGAGAAGCACACACATGACATGCATTAATGTGCACTGCAGTAATGAGCATATCACCACAGCGCAAAAGTGTGATTTGACCATTAAGCGCAATTGAACTTTTAGTTTTTATACATTCCAGATGCATCAAAACAAAAGTCAACTTTTGTTTTGCATTCTTTTAAAATCAGCCACATCTTGAATAGAAAAGCCTGTTCCTAGCCAGCATCTTGTAAAGCCCCTGGCTCTCTTTGTGGAATCAATGGTCTCTCTGTAGAGGTTTGACACATGCCCTGCTGGGTCAGAGTTAGGCCTCATGTACACTGCTGCTGATAAACGGACGTTTATAGTCATTTCTAGGCAGTTGAGTTTAGAAGCCTTTTTTGGAACACCAAAAAATGGGTTCAGATGAATGTTCAGAGGCATTTGAAAAGCCAAATGCCTGTAACAGCTTGTAAACGCTGCTAAACGCAGTTTAGCAAGGTTTCGTTTACAGTCGTTTTATCATTTTAACAAATTATATACCGTATTTGTCGGCATATAACACACGCCGGAGTATAACACGCACCCGAAGTTTAGGAGGGAAGTTTAAGAAAAAGAAACTTTTAGGAGGGAAGTTTAAGGAAAAAAAACTTACATTTTAAATGCCCATCAATGCAGCCTTGCACACTGTCCACCAGCAGCATTCCCCAGTGTCCATCTGCAGCCTTCCAGTGTCCATCTGCAGCCTTCCCCAAAATTGCAGCATGTTTTGGTTTTAAATTTAGCGCCACCTCCGAGATCTTCGGCTCCTCTCGCCGCCGACATAGACCGAGCCAAGCCAAGTGTACTCAGCTACTCGGCTCCGCTCGCAGTAATGCCCCAGTCCCGCCTCTTGGCCTAGCTCCTATGATGGACACAACATTGGTCCAATGGCGGGACGTAAAGGATAGGAGGCGGGACTGGGCGTGACTGCGAGCGGAACCGAGTACACCGTACACTCGGATTGGCTCGGTCAATGTCGGTGGCGCTCCACAGTCAGCGGAGATTGGCAGGGATCGGCGTGTAACACACACCCACGATTTTTGCCTGATTTTAAGGGGAAAAAGGTGCGTGTTATACGCTGATAAATACGATATATATATATATATATATATATATATATATATATATATATATATATTTACAAACGCTTCTAGACGCAAACGCAGCTAAACGTGGCATGTAAACACGGCTAAAGGGACGTTTTAAGATGCTGGTTTCTAGCTGTCAAGTTAAATCCTTCAGGAGAGGTTAAACAACGTCCCGTGTACATGAAGCCTTAAGCCGTGTACACAGGGGTGGACTGTCTGGCCAACTAAGTCCGTCAGACAATCCGACGGACAGTCCGTCCTACTTTTGAATGAACGGACTTGACCACACACGATGAACAGACAGTCCGCTGAAAGCTTGCGCGATGATGTGTACAGCACGTACGACGGGACTAGAAATACGACGTCCAATACACTGCAATGCAACCTTCGGCCGTGTAAATACTTTCTGAGCATGCGCCATACTTAGTCCGTCCAACTTGCCTACTCACGAGCGGACTGTCCGCTGAAACCAAAGTTGGACGGACTGTATTACGGAAATTCCGAAAGACTTAGTCCGCCTGACTGTCCGCTGAAAAAGTCCGCTGAAGCCCACACACGAGCGGACTGTCCGCTGAAATGTGTTTCAGCGCACTAAGTTGGACAGACAGTCCGCCCGTGTGTACGCGGCCTTAGACCCCTCTAATCAGCAGACCCAGCAGAGGCTTATCAGACCTCTGCAGAGAGACCACTGCTTCCACACAGGGAGCAGGGGTCCTTTTCTGCAGCATGCTGGCAGGGGACAGGCTTTTCTAGTCAGGCTGTTGCAGCTTTCTAAAGAACATGCACTATAAGACACCTTTTGTTTGATGTACGTGAAACATAATAAGATGATTTAAACTAAAAGATCAATTGGGCTTTAACATGAATAGGCTAATCAGTGAATGTTAATGTTTAAATAACCTTTTTTCTATGTATAGCTTACAATTCTTAAGGAAATAGGTTTGTTTCTGCACAATTACGATTTTGTACATACAGTATGTATCCGCAAACGACCCCTTCTTTGTTTCATGTGCTCTGACTTTTTTTTTTTTGGATTTGTTGCTGTTTTGGGTGCAGGTTATTTTGTATTCTACAATTTTTTTTGGGCAATGCCGAAAAAAAGAGAGACTGCTTTGCGCAAGCCCTAATTGCATGCTAGTTGTGGTTTCCTGCTACTAAATCACCCCACTTATTTCTCCTCTATGAGGGCCCCTAGTCAACTCACCAAGCAGGGTCTAATTGTCTTGAGTGAATATAGCCCATGTTGGAGGAGATCCAGTTCATGTCCAGAGTCACATGATGCGTCCTCCACATACTGGACTTGAAAAGAAATTGTCTGAGATTTAATTAGAGGCCTCGAAACGGAGTCCTTGAATGCCCATCATTACAATCAGCAAGAAGAAGAGAAAGGCGGGATAACCAACAAGGAAGCTTTATTGAAGCAAAAGTGAAAATGTATTACTCATTGCTGTAAAGATCACATATGTTACTAATAACTGTATACTATACATGTAATATATATATATATATATATATATATATATATATATATATTATAGTTTTCAACTGTCCCTGATTTTGAGGGACTGTCCCTGATTGAGCAAAGTCCCTCTGTCACTCTTTCCTCATTTGTCCCTTATTTTGGTGTGATCTATATAGTTGTATATACCTGTAAATGCACTTTTTATCTTTCAAAAAGTGTTTTCCAGTGCTAAACCTTTCATCCAATTTCTAAGTTGTTGCATTTGTACATTTCAAAAGCCAGTGTATATATATATATATATATATATATATATATATATATATATATATATATATACACATATATATACACCATACTTTACTATCTATCTATCTATGGTGTGTGTATATATATATATATATATATATATATATATATATATATATATATATATATACACCATACTATCTATCTATCTATCTATCTATCTATCTATCTATCTATCTATCTATCTATCTATCTTTTTAGGACCAGCACCCTGGTCCTAAAAAGGCCTGCTAATAAATCTAGTTGTGCTAGGGGGTAACTAGCCTGGCTAATTGGTAAGTTGATCCACTGATTCCTGTCCTAAGTCTGGATTTGGGATAGTCTCTCTCTTCTGTCAATAGGTGGTACTGTTTCTTTTGGCATTAGAATGATGGATTACCATAAATTGAGGTAATGGGTAACTAGGTTGTCTCTGCCAATCAGCAGGAGTTTCTTTGACTGCTATGTATGCTGGTATAGGCTATTTATTTGGGAGGAGTCAGGGGATTGGGATTCTTCCCGCCCGAGGCTGCGGCCTGGGTGGACGTGTGTTGAGAAGCTCCTGGTTTCTAGGTTTGAAGCTGGAGGCCTATCCAGGAGGCATGCTGGCTGATTGGTGCACTTAAGGCCTATCCAGCAGTTCAGGGTTCTGCCCGAAGCTTGGGGCTTGAACCATGTATGTTAGCGGCTCAGCCCGAGGGGAGCCTGAGTGTTGCCTGAGGTAAAGGAGAAGCAGTTGCCACAAAGGGATGACCACTCCTGTTACCGGAGGCAAGTTTGGAAGGGATGAAGTTCTGAAGCAGTACCAGAGCAGACGCTTCACTAGCTGGGGACAGTGAAGTAGTGGGAAAGCTTCAGTGGAGACTCATCGAGGAAGGCAGTAAGCAGCTGTAAGTAATGCTTGAAGGAGTATGGCGGGTAGCTTTAAGTAAAGCTTGAAGATAAAGTACAGCGGTTAGCTGTGGGTGAAGCTTGGGAATCCAGCAGGTATCTGAGTCTAAGAAGTCTAGTAAAAGACAGCGAGCTGAGCTTAAGGATCTACAATGGAATACTGTGAGTTTAGCTGGAAGATCTACAGTGGGTTACTGTGAGAGAAGTTGTTGCCATAGGAGACAGCGGTTGCTATCCGATACAGATTGCTGCATTCAGCTTAAAGGCCCTTGTTCTGTATTGCTGTCTGCCTAGTTCTATTTTTGTCTGTACGGTTTGCCTTAATTGCTATTGCATTTGCCAGGGTGTCCTGTGCCCTAAACCCTCTCTTCCCACCGTTCCTGTTAAAAAAAATAAAACTCTCTTTGTTAATTTTTACAAAAAGTGACTAGCGCCCAATCTTTCCACCTTGCACTACACCCACTATGGCTAGTAACCTGCACCCTGAGGAGGAATGTCACTTCTCCCTGGCTACAGGGGTTACCATTAGGCCCTTGGAAGTCGGGGGGGGGGGGGGGCGGCGCTATATATGTATATATATATATATATATATATATATATATATATATATATATAGAGAGAGAGAGAGAGAGAGAGAGAGAGAGAGAGACAGACAGACAAATACATTATATGGGACAGGTCAGTGGCTAACCCGCATTGCTTAAATGCCAAACAATAAGACCCCATTTACATTCCCGTTACTCAAAGTGTGATTGGGGCCTTAAGTGAGGTCACAGACACAATCACACAATCACAAAGAATTTAGCAGATAAGTGTTACATCACGTAATTGTTCTTTTTGGATTTTTTTTTTATTCTCCTGACAAATTGATATGTATATGGCTTGCATAACTATGTAGCATACTGGAAAAAGAAATCACCGCTTGACCCTATCCAGTCTATGTGGTTATCATGTATAAGCTGGCCTCAGCCTTGCACCACTGCACACGCCATGTTCTCTCTTAGAGGACTTGGAATATGCAGTGGTGCAAGGCTGAGGCCAGCTTATACATGTTAACCACAGACTGGATAGGGTCGAGCAGCAATTTTTTTCAAGTACACTATACACTACTGGTTGGTGATGTTTTTTGCCAGCACCCCATTCCTGAGTACCAGCGGTACGATATATACTTCCCTTTTTGCTTGGAGCGGCACTACAACTATTAACACGTCATTGCTTAACTATGTACCCCAGCTGAGCTCTGCAATCCAGTCCAGAGCTTCTAGTTTGCCTTCTCCCCAGATCTCAGACCACACCCCTTCGCTGCTCTCATTGGCTGAAGGAGAGAAGTCTGAATTTCTGGCTTAGAGGATTAGGGGCTCTGATGTGATGGAGGGGACTTTGATGTGATGGAGGGGGCTCTGATGTGATGGAGGGGGCTCTGATGTGAAATGGGGACTCTGATGTGAAATGGGTACTCTGTCCATTGTTCTACTGACTTTCAAAATCCACTAAGGTGGCATAAGTTTAGATTTTGCAGCATGACTTGTTTTATTCTTTCTCTAAGTTTTCCCTAATACTAAAGTGTAAGTTCACCTTTACAGAAAAATCTGTAAGGTGAATTTATGCAGGACCCCCCCCCCCCTCATCTTCTGCCAGTTATAATGACTTTGCTGCATACTTTAATATAATGCACATAAATAAACAGATTGTAAGTTTACAAAGCAAGACATGGGCACCTCTTGGCATCATTAACCCCTTCCCACCCATCTCAGCCCTTTCGCTGGATCTTAAGGTAGAGGGCGGGGCCAGGGGTGGGGTAGAGGGTGGGGCTGAAGGGGGCCCTGTCAGGTAGGAAGCTCGGGGCCCCTATGATTTCTATCAGCGGCCCTGCTGACAAACACAAACCATGGTGTTTCTGTCTCATCAGGAGCTTCAGGATCTTCTCCTAGCCAAGATGAAGGATCTGAATACTTTCCAGGAAAGCAACGTGTCCCTACGGAGTGAACTGGATGCACTGAAGTCTATGCTGGAGGAAGAGGAACACCAGTAAGTTAAGTTTGATAACCAAGGTCACAAGATAAATCCAGCTTTTAGCTCAAACCAGCCATGCTTTATCTCAACATGTTTCTCTACCTTTGCTTGGGCACGGAATGCATGCATGTTGCCTGCTTCTGTCTAATTGAGAATCCACACCTCTCCTTTAGAAGATAGAGAGAAGTATGTCCTCCTTCTCAGCTGTGTGTGTAATTTGATCTTTTCTTCTATTCTGGTCTCTCCATTAGGGCCGGTTCACACAGCGAGGTGCGGCGAGGCGTCTCCGACTTACCTCGCCGCGACCTGCGGGGAGCTCAGCGGCGACTTGCAGAGGACTTCTGTATAGAAGTCAATGCAAGTCGCCCCCGAAGTCGCCCCGAAGTAGTACAGGAACCTTTTTTCGGAGCGACTCGAGTCGCTCCTCTCAGAACGGTTCCATTGTACAGAACGGGGGCGACTTGCGGGAGCGAGGCGAGGCGAGCCGTGTCGCCTCGCCTCGCCTCGCTGTGTGAACCGGCCCTTACATGGGCTACTCGGGTTATTCAAAACATAACAGTAAATGCACTGACAGGCTGAAAAAAAAATGGTTCTATGCCTCAAGCTTGTTATTTGAAAATAAGTTAATAAATATAAAATAATCATATGAAATACTTGTTATTTTCCTAAAATAAAACTTTTTTTCTCTTTAACATAACTAAAAAATACCCAAATACAAAAGGTAAATACGCTGGTAAATAAAAAAAATAAAAAATGTGTATATATACAGTGCCTTGCGAAAGTATTCGGACCCCTTGAACTTTTCAACCTTTTGCCACATTTCAGGCTTCAAACATAAAGATATAAAATTTTTATTTTTTGTGAAGAATCACCAACAAGTGGGACACAATTGTGAAGTAGAACGAAATCTATTGGATTTTTGAAACTTTTTTAACTAATAAAAAAATGAAAAGTGGGTCGTGCAAAATTATTCGGCGCCCTTGCGTTAATACTTTGTAGAGCCCCCTTTTGCTGCGATTACAGCTGCAAGTCGCTTGGGGTATGTCTCTATCAGTTTTGCACATCGAGAGACTGAAATTCTTGCCCATTCTTCCTTGCAAAACAGCTCGAGCTCAGTGAGGTTGGATGGAGAGCGTTTGTGAACAGCAGTTTTCAGCTCTTTCCACAGATTCTCGATTGGATTCAGGTCTGGACTTTGACTTGGCCATTCTAACACCTGGATATGTTTATTTGTGAACCATTCCTTTGTAGATTTTGCTGTATGTTTGGGATCATTGTCTTGTTGGAAGATAAATCTCTGTCCCAGTTTCAGGTCTTTTGCAGACTCCAACAGGTTTTCATCCAGAATGGTCCTGTATTTGGCTGCATCCATCTTCCCCTCAATTTTAACCATCTTCCCTGTCCCTGCTGAAGAAAAGCAGGCCCAAACCATGATGCTGCCACCACCATGTTTGACAGTGGGGATGGTGTATTGAGGGTGATGAGCTGTGTTGCTTTTACGCCAAACATATCGTTTTGCATTGTGGGCAAAAAGTTCGATTTTGGTTTCATCTGACCAGAGCACCTTCTTCCACATGTTTGGTGTGTCTCCCAGGTGGCTTGTGGCAAACTTTAGACAAGACTTTTTATGGATATCTTTGAGAAATGGCTTTCTTCTTGCCACTCTTCCATAAAGGCCAGATTTGTGCAGTGTACGACTGATTGTTGTCCTATGGACAGACTCTCCCACCTCAGCTGTAGTTCTCTGCAGTTCATCCAGAGTGATCATGGGCCTCTTGGCTGCATCTCTGATCAGTCTTCTCCTTGTCTGAGCTGAAAGTTTAGAGGGACGGCCAGGTCTTGGTAGATTTGCAGTGGTCTGATACTCCTTCCATTTCAAAATGATCACTTGCACAGTGCTCCTTGGGATGTTTAAAGCTTGGGAAATCTTTCTGTATCCAAATCCGGCTTTAAACTTCTCCACAACAGTATTACGGACCTGCCTGGTGTGTTCCTTGGTCTTCATGATGTCTCTGCGCTTTCAACAGAACCCTGTGACTATCACAGAGTAGGTGCATTTATACAGAGACTTGATTACACACAGGTGGATTCTATTTATCACCATCAGTCATTTAGGACAACATTGGATCATTCAGAGATCCTCGCTGAACTTCTGGAGTGAGTTTGCTGCACTGAAAGTAAAGGGGCCGAATAATTTTGCACGCACCACTTTTCAGTTTTTTATTTGCTAAAAAAAGTTTAAAAAATCCAATAGATTTCGTTCCACTTCACAATTGTGTCCCACTTGTTGGTGATTCTTCACAAAAAATAAAAATTTTATATCTTTATGTTTGAAGCCTGAAATGTGGCAAAAGGTTGAAAAGTTCAAGGGGGCCGAATACTTTTGCAAGGCACTGTGTGTATATATATATATATATATATATATATATATATATATATATATATATATATATATATATATAGTTAAATATATGTAGCGCTCTGCTCCTGATGAGCAGACGCTATTGTTTTTTTGTTTTAATTGTCTGAAGCTGTAGTTTGGCTCAGACTAATTTCTCTAAAAGTTCTGGTTTCTGTACCAGTTCAGCTGGGTTGCATTGATTCCCACCTGACCGTAGGTGTAGCTGTCACTGTCGGTGGGTGTGGAACAGCAGCAGGCTGGATGCATTGAATGCCACCTCTTGCTCGGAAATGGTTCAGTGAGTGTGGTTTCCCTGCTGTGCATTCTGGGAGAGGGTATTTAAGGTAATGATGCCATTTTATTTGGTTCGTTTTTTTGGGGTCCGTGATCTCCACCCCAGGGCCCTCCTGGTCTGGCATCTGTGTCGCATGGTCTTGCGCCTTGGGGCCGGCTGGCCCGAGGCTTCGCAACTGAGAGTGTAGGCCCAGGAATTTCTTGGGGCCTACTGATCCAGGGGTGGTCCTGTGCTGTCTCGAAAAGCTGGAGAATCCAGGGGAGGACTTTTCCAGTGGGGGACCGAGCGCAAGGCTGGTGTCTCTGGAGGAGCATGGAAACTCAGTTAGAGGACGCAGCCCAGGTCAATATCCTTACAGTATCGGCGGGTCGGCTGAAAGAATCTGGTACTGTATGGTAGTTCTTCCTAAAACTCTCAAAAATCTCTAAGTTCAGTTAACAAGTCTGTGGCAGAGACTTTGTTGTGTATCTACTCTCAAAAACCACTAAGTTCAATTAACTAGTCTGTGGCAGATACTTTGTTTGCATCTCATTGGTTGCTAGGTCAAGTGAGAGGGACCTATCCGGTGACTGCTGGATCCAGTCTGTGGAGCTATATGTCCTCTGGATCTGACGAATACCTCTAACCTGCAATTACTAGGTGCCTGAACTCCCCTTTATCCTCTAACCCTCTATTGAAGGACTGTGTCTTCTTTCTTTCTTTGGTGTTACCCCTAAATAAATCTTCAAAAAGGACCAAGTGTCTAATATATCTTCATTTGGGCTACTTACTTGGACTTGCCTAAGATGAAGAGGCGAGCAGGTGAGGTAACAGTAAGCCCAAATAAAACCAGCAGCTCCTTCTGGGGTTAGTGCTACATATATAACAAATATATATATGGTATATATAAAATGTATGTACAGTATAACCATTCTGTGTAATTGGAATCTCATTTTTTATGGTGTTTCTGGTCAGGGCCAGATTAAGAACATCATGGGCCTGGTGCTGAGGATTTTGGTGGGGCCTTTTATAAACAATAAATAAATAAAAATGCAAACTATGTTTTGTTATAACAAATTAAATTAAAGAGAGAGAGGGGGATGAGCGCGAGAGAGAAAGAGAGAGAGAGAGAGAGAGAGAGAGAGAGAGAGAGAGAGAGAGAGAGAGAGAGATTGAGAGAAAGGAGATGAAAGAGGTGTGAGGGGTAAGGAAGGGAGGATGAGAGAGAAAGGGGGGGATGGGAGAGAGAGGATACACATGAGCATGTGTGGGAATTACATCAATGCAGCCTGGCCAAGGCAAGTGACCGAAGGCACAGAACCCAGAAGGAAGACCGGGTGAAGATGGAAGTGCCCGGGCCCCGCCGGATTGATCCCAGCACAGCACTGGAGGGCTCAGTCTGACAATTTAAGTGTGCCCTAATGTGCTAAAATGCTGGGCATACTTGTACATTATAGCATGTGGAGGGTCTAACAGTGGGCACTATGTACATGAGAGGAGTGCAGAGGATATAGCAGAAGGCACTATGTACAGGAGAGGAGTGTGAAGGGTATGACAGTGGGCAGTGTGCACAGCAGAGGAGTGTAGAGGGTATGACATTGGGCACTATGTATAAGATAAGAGTGTGGAGGGTATGACAGTGAGCAATATGTACAGGAGTATGGAGGGTATGACAGTGGGCACTATGTACAGGAGAGAAGTGTGGAGAGTAGGACAGTAAGCAGTAATTACAGGAGAGGAGTGTGGAGGGAGGGTATGACGGTGGGCACTATGTATAGGAGAGGAGTATGGAGGGTATGACAGTGAGTAGTATGTACAGGAGAGGAGTGTGGAGGGTATGACAGTGGGCACTATGTATAGGAGAGAAGTGTTGAGGATATGACAGTGGGCACTATGTATAGGAGAGAAGTGTGGATGGTATGACAGTGGGCACTATGTATAGGAGAGGAGTATGGAGGGTATGACCGTGAGTAGTATGTACAGGAGAGGAGTGTGGAGGGTATGACAGTGGGCACTATGTATAGCAGAGGAGTGTGGAGGGTATGACAGTGAGTAGTATGTACAGGAGAGGAGTGTGGAGGGAATGACAGTGGGCACTATGTACAGAAGAGAAGTGTATGACAGCGGGCACTATGTACAGGAGAGGAGTGTGTAGGACATGACAGCGGGCGTATGTATAGGAGAGAAGTGTAGAGGGTATGACAGTGAGCAGTATGTACAGGAGAGAAGTGTGGAGAGTATGACAGTGGGCACTATGTATAGGAGAGAAGTGGGGAGAGTATGACACTGGGCACTATGTATAGGAGAGGAGGATGAAGTAATCTGGGAAGGAAAAATGTATGTATGGGCTAGCTGGTTTTACACAAGTCAACCTATTAACCGACTTGAGTACAACCAGCCTGTCAGGTTTTCCCCAAAACAATCAGTGCTGCCAGCTATAGTTAGCAACACTAATCATTGTATTCACTGGCAGAACACAATAACACTGCGGGAGTGATTGCCCCATTCACAGGTCAGCAGGTGAGAGGGGGTGTGGGGACAGGCTGGGGAGAGATACTGGTCAGTCCCTGGGTAGGCACTGGTTAGTATCAGAGCCAGATACACACAGGTTACATACGCCACGATCGTTAGAGCGAGAGCAATAATTCTAGCACTAGACCTCCTCTGTAACTCTAAACATGTAACCTGTAAAAAAATGTAAAGCATTGCTTAGCATGATTTTTTGTTGTGTACTAACTTTAGTGTTTTTTTTTTTGACTGAAACTGTTTCTTTTCAAAAAAAGTTTGAAAAATTGCTGCGCAAATATCGTGTAACATAAAAAGTTGCAAAGACCATCATTTTATTCCATAGGGTGGCTAAAATAATATATAATGCTTGAGGGTTCTGAGTAATTTTCTAGCATAAAAAAATTATGATTTTTACATGTAGGAAAGAAGTCTCAGAATGGGCCTGGGTGGCAAGGGGTTAATTATCATAAGTAATATACAAATAATTATTATAAGCACTGTGAGTTCGTCCTCTCAGTCTGCTGTAGAGTGTTCCAGCTTGTATTTAAACTGGCCGCTCTGTATGTAGCTACTGACAGGCTGTGCAAGGAGCCCTGTATCTCCGGAACCATAGATGATAGCAGCCCCATATTTTAACCAGTGCTGGAGTGGGTCTTTAGCTACCTATCTGTAACTCCTGATCGCCGAGCTACAATCCTCCAAGTCGATTTTTTTTTTTTTTGCTTTTTTTTTTTTTTTTTGGGCAAATGGGCCCATCTTGAGAAAGGGGCCTGGAGCTGCAGCTCCAATAGCCCCTATGTTAATCCGGCCCTGTTTCTGGTGAATTGGAATGTAAATAGTTTTATCAAGATGCTGAGTCATTTTGATATTTTTCATACAGAATTCAGACTGCTTGTAGGAAATTAGGCAAATCTAAATTGGAGAGCCTTCATAATATGCATTTGTATGTTGATGTATAAGAACAACAAAAAGCATGTAATAGGGGATTAAAATACTCTTTTTTTTTTTTTTTAAGTGTAATTAAATAAAAACAGGCCGACTTAGTTCGGTGGACTTTGAGACTCCTTCAAAGCTTATGGGCGGCACAGTGGTGTAGTGGTTAGCACTCTCACCTAGCAGTAAGAAGGGTCCCTGGTTTGAATCCCAACCTGGAGTTTGCATGTTCTCCCTGTTCCTGTGTGGATTTCCTCTGGGTACTCCGGTTTCCTCCCACAATCCAAAGACATGCAGGTAGGTTAATTGGCTTCTGTCCAAAATTGGCCCTAGTATATGAATGGGGACCTTGGATTGTGGGCAACTTGAGGGTAGGGACCAATGTGAGTGTGCGATGTACAGGGATAGGGACAATTGTAGACACTCACTCAGGTTGAACTGGATGGACTAACTATGAAACTATGAAGCTACAAGTAAGATATCAAAGAAGGGTCAACTAATATCAGTTTTACTCATATATTTGAATGAGATTGTGTTCTGTATCCTTTTAAAAACCTCAAAAACCCCACAGAAGGAGAAGTCAAAACAAAATTGATTACCAAAGTTAATGGATCACAGTCAGAAAGAAATCTGACTAAAAATGCATCTAGCTTCTAAAATAATGTTTCAGTTTACAGCATATTGCAATAAAAATGTGTGAATATGTATGGATATCAAATAGATCAAAATAATTTGAAGATGTTTAACAAGTCAAAAACAGTCAGTCAACGCTTTGAAAACAATGCATTTCCTGTGTGGCTGATATCTTATCTTAACAGCTGTTAGGAGAGAGACAGAATAGTTGAACTGAAACACTGAGAGCTCCCTCTAGGGGATAGTCTACACATTTCTATTTTATTACAACAAGAAAAAATTATTTTTCTTCTTGTTTTCTAGGATGAGCATTAGTAACTGGCAATTACCACAGACCACCTCATCCTCCAATCTACTGACTGAGTCCTTCCCATCGTCTATACACAACTTTATTCCTGAGTACTACAGGACGACTGAAGTCCTTCCACCGATAACTACATCTAACTCCACTGAGCTGCCTGCTGCTAAAGAGGAAAGTTCCCATAAAGGAGAAAACATTGGTAAATATAAGAGAACTATATTATTCTTTCACATACTAAGGGAGCATGTTTAAAGCAGTAGTAAACCCAGTTTCAAAAAACATTTACATTCCCGGCATGCTGGAAATGCTAACTTTCACATTGGTTGTGCTCTCAACGAAACTTTCAAACCATCCAATGGCTGGTTTCATAACTGATCACATGTGCAGCATTATGGCAGTTGAAGAATCATTAGAGGCCAAGATGGCAGCTTCCTTGACTGAAAATGATAGAAGGGTTTCACTTCCACTTTAAGAGATATGTGCTGTTCCAATAGGAAAGTCTTACTATAGGCTTACCTATAGGTAAAAATTGTCCATGGGAGTTTACTTCCACTTTAACCGCTCTATGCAATGGTTTTTGTCTCTGAGCCAATAAGGAGGGAGAGAGCCAGGACAGCAGCTGCTCTTGTACACATTGCTGGATCATGATCCTAGTTATGCTTAGAATGCATGAAGGTAAAAAAAACCTTCAGTCTTAACAACTACTTTATTAATTTGCCCCTAGACTAAACAAGCAATTAAAGCCCAATTCTGGGCAACTAAAAAGTTATCCCTTGCAGTGGTGTTGTACTTGTTGACAGCTTGTTTTGTGTAGGGCAGAGTAGAAACAGTTTTACTTGATCCTCTGCTCCCCTAGCAGATGGTGCAATGTTCCGCTGGTGGACTGTCCCTTGGCACCATCAAGTTCAAGGCAGGGCTAAGAACCCTGCTTTGGTCTTGATGACGTCAAGACCCTAGACTGCTTGGAGCGTGGAGGAGAAAAAGCTGCGGGGAACGATCTAGCTGCAGCTGCGGGGAGAATGAAGGATCTTTTATTGTTCCCAAAGAACAAAGCAAGCAATTAACCCCTGCAGTGTGGTCACAGCCCACTGCATGGGGATTATTTTTCAGTTGCCCGGAGTTGCAGCATTCCAGGGAGAAGGATGGGGGAAGGCAGTGAGTAATTGGGAGGGGGGGGGGGGGTGAATACAGGGAGGAGCTAAGAGGTTTTTCCAGGTTTTCTCATGTCCCACCAAAGTACTTCACAGATTAGAAAGTCTTCTGATGATTGAAGATGATTGTGCGTGGATTATGAAATGTGATTCTTGCTGAGATTGCGATATACTGTGTCACTCATCATGAGTTGAGTTATACACACCAGTAAATCAGCCTCAGTTCAACAGTTCACCACAAAGTCAGTTAGTTCATATTATGCAACTTGGGTTGCTGCCACTGACTGGTACTGTATAGTCTTCAGCCTCCAAGGCATAATAGACCATTGAAATCTGTCCTCTGCAGGGTTGCAATTGTCTCCAGAAAAGGTAACCCCAAATATATACAAAGGTTAGCAAAAAGCAGAGGTTCTCTTCATTAGTTCATCAGGAGACTTGCTAGAGGGCGATGTTAGAATTCACTGGGAGACATTTGGATTTCATCTTTTAATAATGTTGTAATTTTAGGTGTAATTTGACTAAAGTTTTCTTTTGTACTTGCTCAGAGTCAGTGGAAGATATTCAAGACCAAATAGATCATTTTAAAAGGTCAGCATCTGCCCCTCTCCTGGATGTTCAGACGCCAGACCTTGGAAAAAGACAAGACTCGTTTGGTTCAGTGATGGACAAGGTGAACCCTAAACATATCAGCAAAACTCCACCACTGACCATAAATGACAGGAAAACTGCTGTCTCCAGGTCAGTTCGGCAAAGCACAGGCTAAAGTTTAAGTCAATAAAGAGCACCTGTCACACCAAATGAGGCAGCGATTTTGTTATCATCTGTAGCTGCCATACAAAAAACCTAAAAAAATGAAACGATTTCTCCATTCACGCTACATGGTGGGGTTGGATGAACTTCCCGCTGCAGCTTTTGTATTTTGACAGCCATACCCACCAGCTGTCTATATACCCAAACAGTGCATAGATTTAGTTGGATGCAGACATTGTTCAGCCGACAATTTTCTGCCCGGCTTCTTCAATTTTTCATTCAAATGTTGTCAGGCAGGAGGTAGCAAACAAGGTCACCCGCTGAGCAAAATTTCTTCCACATATGGCCAGCTTTAGAGGAAATTTCTTCTCAGTTTATAGAGATGTCCCCCTATTTTCTGCTGTACCTCGGGGACAGGAAGTGAAAGGAAATCTCTTCCTACTCTATCCCAAACGAAAAAATAAAATTGCTCTAAAGATAAGCATAGAAGCTAACCAAGGTCCCTGATAGGGGACCACAAGAGAACACTTAAAACTTTAAATATAAATTAGTATTACCAAAATACGGAATAGTAGGCAAGTAAACATAGAAAAATCACATCATCCAAATAACAGTTACAGGAAATGTGTAAAATCAAAATGTGTAATCACTGAAAATATGTTATAGTTTAGAAAAAATAAAAATAAAAGCAATTGGGACTTTATATGAGCTGTGACCATCCGGTACACAAGACTCCATCCCCGATATTTGATAAAGAAAAGGGAAAGGGGCCAAAATGGGCAACGGGATTTTATATGAAACAAAATACTTACGTTTTTTCTTTCATATAAAGTCCCGCTGCCCATTTTTGCCCCTTTCCCTTTTTTATCATATGTTATAATTTGTTTTAAGCAGGAAAAATCTACAAATTTGTTTCCCCTTGAAGCATTTTCCATTGAAAGCGCATGGAAACGCATCAAGATGTATGTCAATGCACATTTTGCATCATACGTTTTGCATGATAATGCATCATACTACGCATTCACGTGTATTTACTTGCATTATGAAGCACGTTGATGAACATCTTAATGAATCGAAAAACAAGTCTATTGATTTCAGTAGAAAATGCATTAAACAAAAATGCAGTGGTGTGATTCCAGTATATGTAAGCCCAATACCAAAATATTAGATAATTCTTAACATGTTAATGTCATTTTAAAAATCATTTTCACATGGGCGTGCGCAGCAGGTGTGTCTGGGTACACCCCAATCACTGTGTGCGGTGCCGATCCCCCCTATTACCTGGGCTTCCCCCTGTGTTGCATTCCTCCCGCAGTGCTGCTAGCTTCCCTCCTCTCCCAATGGGGCTTCCAATGGAGACTACAAGTGGCTATGTTTAACATAGAATGTATAGGCACGATCCACTGTTGATCCACTGTTGTCACCATTGGGAAACCGGCCCTGCGAAATACCATGCAGCCATTGCTGGAGTGCATGTAGACCGGACGTGGCAGAAAAGAGCCTGCAGGAGACCATCATTGCCACTGAGATGTAACAAAGGATGAAAAAATAAATGGGAAAACAAGATTTCATGGCAATTGTTTATGATACACTATGCTTTAGGTAACATCTACTTTAAATGTTGTGGAAAATTCTATATGGATTTTATTCATTCTAAGCAGATATAATTCTTTCCAGTGGTTATCTCAATAATTCTTGGAATCTGCATGAATAATTTCACTGAGTTGTTTAGGGGTTGACAGCCTGGATTTAATGCTGATACAGGAATTTATTTTCTCACAAACAGCTAAATAAGCAATATTATTTGACACAAATTTCATATTCGTTTTAAAGTGTGAGCTTGGCGTTGTCAGGAGACGAGCACTTAATAATGTATAGAATTCTATGCTCGATTAGCATGTGCGGGAGTCTGGGTATGTCAGCTCTGCAAATGAGATGTTCCTCCAAGCAGCCGGATTTTTCAGAGTTGCACAAGATCTGTTAAGCAACGAAAAGCATGGAAAATTCTGATGAATAGTAATTCTGTATCTCAATTATCTTGAGCAAGTTAGATGAATCAATATTCACATTTTTTAAGACAGTATAATTAGTCAGGCTATGGTGGGAGGAAAGGAAAAAGGGAACCAAAAAGTCCTGAAATACTGATAATACTTTTCAAGTGGACCTGTCATTATGTAACCCTGTCCATTATTTGCCTGGCTAACCTATAAATACATACCACTGCCCCAGGATCCAGTAGAATGGAATAGACTGTAGCTTGGAAAGTGTCTATTGCTGTTAGGCATGACCATGAGCATTGGGTTGGACATGAGTTCAGCCAACAGCCAAACAAACTAGCCATATTTTGACACCCACCCACCCAAGCCTCCGACATTTATTAGCAGTATCACTTCTACTTCGAAATGACAAATCCCCACAAGTTTCTGTTTGAAGATTTAAGCAAGCTGGTAGGGATCCATGTTTATTCAATGACATTACCCAGCTGACATTTTCAACGGGAGTAGCATCGGGGAAGTATTGTTGTGGTGGGTTGTCTTGGTGGCAGATTTACATCATGAGGTGTCACTCATTGTGACTGTTGTTGAATTTACATTGGGGAACATTATTATTTTTTATTTTAAAACATTTTCTACAGTGTCTGTATTCTTATTTACTATCTCCTTTTCTTGTAAATGAGTATTAAGGTATTGTAATCATTCACATAGGGGGATATCTGGGGGCCCCCTTAATTTAAATAGGGACATTCAAATAACCCCTCCACAAATTCCCACATCCTTTTTAGGGGACAGGATGTGCGGATGAAGTCCTTGTTCCCATCAAAATGGGAACAAAGTGCCTTGAGGGGGGGTCTTGATAGTTTGCCGTAGCTACAGGGGAAGGCATACGACCCTGTCTGGCTTGGGGGGGAGGTGGAGAGGGGTGTTGGAGGGGGATGGGGAAGGCTTGTCTGCTACTCTCCACTTTCCTGGCCAGTTAGAGTCTTTTTATGATATTTTAGGGTGACCCAGGGCCATTTTTTTTTAAAGGCCAGTACACCATTTAAAATAATTTACAGTTTTAATGTTCCTGTTTTGGCTGCTCCTTCTGTCCACAGTGGATAAATTTCCTATAATTTGCTGCCTTCAAATTCTTTGTTACTAGGATCCTTAAAGACAAAGATAGCTAATTTGTTTTTTTCAAGCAGCTTTCCTCTGTAGCACCCCACGTCCAGGGCCTCTGCCTAGAAGCTGGCTGATTATCAGGAGACTCTCCTGGACTCAGCACCACTGGCCAAGCAGTCAAAATAATCCGCCCTCTCTCCTGCAGCCCTGGGGCAAACACACATTTGCTTTTTGCAAGGTAGACGTGCGTCTCAGCATGGGGAGAAAAAAACTGTATAAAATCCACCGTTAATAAATAATAAGGGTTTAGAAATCGCAGCACGCAGCTCTCGATGTTCTATAGGAAAATCGCTGCAGGCTGTCTTCTCTGAGCTGTACACTGCATTTTACACTTACTATCAGCCACAACAATGACACTGACTATTTACTCACTAGGTATCACTATATGGATAAGCTGCTTGGAAAAGCTGAAAAAAACTGTGCACAGGTCAATAAAAATGTGCAACAAGAAGTAACTTAAAACTTGTAATCAGAATTCAGTACTTTGTAGTGCAAAGTGAAATTCCGAGTGGCTGGTTTGGTTTATTTCATTTATACAGTGCTTTATGTCGTATTGAAAAAGCCTGATAATGCTCCAGAATCATCTTTAAAGTAATGTTCTGAAAGTCCTATGGGAGTTACCATCATTGACCTTATGAAAATGCTCGAGACTCATTCTCAGACTCGTGCCATTCTGGTCCTACTGTAAACCCATGATGGCCCTGACCAGTGACCAATTCCCAACAGATGTGTTGGCAAGAGGCAGGCTCCCTCAAATACTCAGGGTCAGGCCAGCTGGGCAGGAGAGTTCAGGTAGAAGTTGGAGATGGAGTTCTAGGAGGCTGTTGATGGGCCCTTGAGGGTAACCCCCTAGTCTGGGGGGTGGGGGGGGTGACCTCGGGCCTGGAAGCTCGGGTGCAGGAGGGATCCTATCCAATGGCATGCATAGTCAGTCTGGCAGGACTGTGGAAGATTAGCTGTGGATCAGTAGCCACAGAAGGACAACTGGGCATTAGAACTTTGCTACACCCAACCAAGGGGCCTGTGGTCACTGCCTGAAAAGGGCATTTGCTAAAATCTGACTGAACACCTATTGTCAGATTACCTAACAGTGTGCCAGCTGGTCCTGTGAGTTTTGTGCTTCAAGCAAGTGTTGTGCAGGAGGAGCTGAGGAGTATGTAAATATACTGTACAGAAGATGTTGTCCCTGAAAAGTTCTACTAAAGCCAAGTGGGCATCCCATAATAACCTTAACCCCATCCAAGATAAATGTCCGTAATAAAAAATAAATAAAAAAAAACGCAAATAATTGTTTCTTGACTCCAGAGTGCTGTGAAAATTCTGTGTGCCTGGCTGTACAGGGTGGGAGATCCCTATTCACCAGCGGCTCATGCGGGGGTAGCACTAGACAAGAGAATACAATTTTTTACTTAATAAAAATGTTTTAAAACAAAAAGTGAATTGCTTCACCAAAATTTAAAGCTGATGTTTAACCTGGTTATATCTCACCTTCCCTCATTAACATGCTAATGAAATATTTAAATAAAACGTTTTCTGTTTTCATTACATACCTTCTTTTAGACCCAGTGATAACATGATGAACTTATATAGATTATGTGTTTGGGCTCCCCTAGTGCTGTTGGAAATCTGGAAATCTGTGAAGTCGACCCCAGTGGCAGTTTTGTAAGAATAATTAACCAGTCACAAGATAAAGAGGAATACATTGGAGGGTGTCTTCTCCAGCAGAACATTCATGGTCACCCCATGTCAATCTATCGATTCCCACCAAAAACCAGAGTGATGGCACGCTGCATGGTCACTGTGAGTACAGCACCTTCCAAAAATACATGGTTCCAATTTTTCACCTTAGAGAGCAAGCCCGCCCAAACCTTAGTTTTGGGAGAGTTTAAAAAAATGGATTTCCTTCCATTGCATGGAAGTAATGTTTGGTCCAGCTTCCGATAGGGTCTGTTGGCTTGTGCTATTTACTTCATAAATATACCAAAGAAATAGTCCCTGGTAAGTGGAATCTTGGAGTCGGTTTAGCAATGTTCCCAGAACATGGGCCTTCTCAAAAACTGTATGAGTAACGCAGTATTACAGAAATTCCATTAATGTTCCTTTACACCAGGGATCTACAAAGTTTCAAAACAAAAGGGCAGTTTATTGTCCTTCAGACTTTAGTGGGGCCGTAATGTGGCCAGTGGGAGTGGAACATTTTTCTGGCATTAGTGGGAGTAAACATGACCACATTTGGTATTAGGTGGAGGAATAGTGCCCTATTGTTGGTGTTAATGGGAGAAATGGTGCCCCTTTGTTGGTGTCAATAGCAGAAATGGTGCTCCATTGTTGGTCAATGGGAGAAATGGTGCTCCATTGTTGGTGCCAGTGGGCGAAATAGTGCCCCATTGTTGGTGTCAATGGGAGAAAAGGTGCCCCATTGTTAATGGCAGTTGGCAGAATAGTGTCTCGTATCAGTGGGAGGAATAATGCCCCAAGGGCCAAATAAAGGCTAGCAAAGGACGTCAGTTTGGAGATCGCTGCTTTAGACAAAAGAGAAAGGCCCTTAACAATCACATTGGGGACCAAATACATTTCTGTGGGGCCTCACTGACACTGGGCAGCATCCCCAAATCTTCTTGAAGGAATTTGATTGGGTAGATTGAAGTATATGGGTATATGGGTAGGCAGAGTCAGGATCCAACTTCCATTTGCAGCAGAACACAAAATACTTCCTTGGCTTAGAGAAATTTCATCTACTCACCTAACATCTGCTATTCAATTCCCTCTTGTCCCTGCTCTATTTTTGAGCTTTGCAGCTGGAACACCATTAGGTTAGCCAGTCTGCAGATCTTAGACTTAGAACCAGTCCAAAGTCACACAACCATCTGCCAGTTGTCATTCATTTAGGGCTTGCCAGCTTAGAAACGTGGAAGTTCTGCCATAACTTAACTGTGCTGTACAGTTTAGCATTCACTGGACTTTGTTTTGCCATCAAGCTGGTGACATTTACTGAGTCTCTTTGTTGCTTGTGTCCTGCACCTTTAAACGTCCTTTACAAATTCAGTACTATTATTGTTATAATACAGGATTTATATGTATATTGTGCCAACAGTTTGCACAGTGATTTACAATATGAGGGCAGACAGTACAGTTACAATACAATTTAATACAATAGGAATTGGGGGCCCTGCTCATTGGAGATTACAATCTAAGAATAAGGGACTTTAATCTTCTTTTTTCATTGCAGGTTTGGGCCTCATCTGTTGGTGTAGCTCACAATCCCCCAACAGATTTCTTATGGAAGGAGCAGAGCAAGTTTGTCACTGAACCACGCTGTACCACCATCTTGTGTAACCCAAATGGGCAAGTATGTTCCAGTGAATACCTTGTTTTATGGAACTGGCCAAACCTTCTTAGTCAGAAACAGATTTATATACATGCTTGATGTTTATCTTTTACTTAAGTGGACTTCAAGCCCAAACAGTTTTGGATATGGTGGGGAGGGGAATCTCCATCAGGTTTGCATAACTCCTTCCAAGAGCCAGCTCACTGCTTGCATCATGGCTGATGTCCCTTCTCATTAGCCATGATCTGCCTGCATTGCATAAAGAATCACAGAGACCTAGTAATGACATCACTGGGTCTAAAATAAGGTATGTATTGGAAAGTTTTTCATTGATAATTTAATTAGCATGTTGATGAAGGGAAAGGGAGGGACCAATGAAGACAAAATATAAGCAGATTGGTCTTGAGCTTTAATTACAGGGTATGTATATTGCCTGATCCCCCTGCGCTGTGTAAAACAAAAGCTAATAGGGAATATACACATGGGGTTTGCTGCTAAACTCCTATATGTGTTCCTACATTAACTTAGGACTGTGAATATTAATAATAGTGAGGCGCTACCCCTCTAACATATGGGGCTTAGTACATATATACCTCATAAAAAAACTTAACCTGGTATACAGTCGTGCAAAATGATGAATAAATTAAGTAAACCATGATCAAAACAACAAAGTGTCCGAAACACATGATAATAGGTGGACAGTAAACACATCAAAAATAAAACACCACTTTGTAATAATATTTCAGGTGATAAATCTCAAATATAAAAAATATATATATAAAGAATACAATGTGATCAAAGTCCATAAAGTAAAATAAAAACTCTTCTGTGAGATGGGTGTTCTCCACAAATCACCACCAGTGCCCTTTTCACCTTCCAAACTATGCGCTCACCTCATGGATAGACCTTACCCAGGTCAATATAAGCCTTCCCCTTCAGGGGTATATAATATACTCCAATGGCTGGTAGCTTAAATCTTATTCCAGGGACACTCTCTTCAGTGTGCTGTAGCCCTCGTATATATGGTGCTCATACAATTAAAAAAACTAACATATTTCTGAATTGTATAAAAACCAATCATTTATTTTAAAAACACTTGAAATAAAACTCACATTTATGAGTGCACTTCCTCTATTGCACCTAGGCAATTTGCTTGACACAAATCCTGTGTGTGGGCCCCTTACTGATCACTTGGATATTTGCAATAGCTTGGCTCTAGGAGATACAGTAACTTCCTGCTCATGTGCAATGACGTCACAAAGCGCGTCCCAATGCGTTTCGTCACCTGTCACATGACTTCCTCAAGGTGTACCCATTTTATTTTATTTACATTTACTTTATGGACTTTGATCACATTGTATTCTTTATATTTATATATATATATATATATATATATATATATATATATATATATATATATATATTATATTTTAGCTTTAGCACATGAAATATTATCACTAGGTGGTGTTTTATTAATAATGTGTTTACTGTCCAACTATTATGTGTTTCTGACACTTTGTTATTTGTTTGGATCACAGTTCACTTCATTTATTCATCATTTTACACTATTGTATACCAATTATAATACATTTTTTATAAGGTACAGTATATATGTACTAAGCACTGTATGTTAGAGGGGTAGCGCTTCCCTATTATTAATATTTAAACTACATGGTAGTTTGTTTTTGAGGTCAGGGATAAGGCTGTGCTTTCTGGCAGGGGAGTTTGGATCACAAAACTGATTGAACAAAATTAAAAATATATTTATTTATTTAGGTAAAACTGTTAACATATATACATGTAATTAGAGTGTATCTAAACCCAAAAATAAAAACATACTATATTGCAACTATATTGCAATTTACCAGTCTCTGTGGTGGCTGCACTAGTTTTCTATCTTTCTTTTGTGTGTGTGTGTGTGTGTGTGTGTGTGTGTGTGTGGGGGGGGGGGGGGGGGGGGGGTTGGGTTATTTCCTTTATCATGCGTAATCCTGTGAATAAGACATGTCCTGCCCTAGGGTAGTTACACTCACTCTCCTATACTGTATCTTACAAAGACAGCTATAGCTGTCACACAGGCTGGGTTTCAGACGTGTCTGCTTTTGTTCATCTCATTACACATGGATTGGTGGGATAAGTAGTTTATACAAGAAAGAAAAGGTTGTTTGTGCTTCCAGTTCATCTCACAGAAAGTGCCAAGGACACTGCTGCCCTTTCAGACAGATGTAGGAAATGCGTGTCACTGTACATTACGTAGTAGAGGTGCTCTCTGCCCTGGAACCAGCACAACTTCTGGAATTTGAGCAGTGTCACACTCCACTAGGGATGTGCCTGATGTCGGGTGTTTGCCTATTCGCCGAATAGTGAACATTATGGGGTGTTCACGGCAAATTCGAGTGACGTGGAATGCCCCAGATGGGGTACATTTTATCCCTACCCATTCACCCAAAAAAGTGTCAAAAAGGTAAAAACCACAAAAGACAGTTTTTGACCATAAATTAGTATAAAAAGCATAAAAAGTGTCCCACGATGTCCACCCATCTTCAATCACGCTACCCAACGGACCCGGAAAAAAATAAAAGCTTTGCCTCAATGCTCCCGCTGACTGCTGTCTATTGGCTGTGACAGCTGTTATATAGGCAAGGGTGGGGCCACCCGGTGACCTAACCGAGTAACCCCACTCATTCTGGTATCATGTACCGTCACGGGGGCGGGGACATCCAGTTACATTAGCGGGTGGCCCCGCCCTTGCCTATATAACAGCTGTCACAGCGAAAAGACAGCAGTTGCTAGGAGGCTTCCTATGGAGGTGAAGCCTTTTTTTCTTTTTTTTTAATAAAGGAAGTGTCAAAAACTCTTTTGTGGTTTTTACTTTTTGACACTTTTTTTGGTGAATAGGTAGGGGTACAATGTACCCGATACGCATTCACATGGGGGGGGGCAGGATCTGGGGACCCCCTTGTTAAAGGGGGCTTCCAGTTTCCGATAAACCCCCCCCACAGACTCCCACAACCACCGGGCCAGGGTTGTGGGGACAATGCCCTTGTCCCCATCAATATGGGGACAAGGTGCTTTAGGGGGGACCCCAAAGCACCCTCCCCATGTTGAGGGCACGTGGCTTGGTATGGTTCAGGAAGGGGGGGGCGCTTGCCAGTCCCTCCCCCTTTCCTGTCCTTCCAGGCTGCTTGCTTAGATAAGGGCCTGATAGGGATTTTGGGGGGGACCTCACTCCAATTTTTTTTTACATTTTGGCATGGAGTTCCCCTTAAAATCCATACCAGACCCGAAGGAGGGGGGGGGGGTTTCCTTGATTTTTATCTATATTGCCGGGAGCCGGCAATACATTACAGCTGCTAGCAATTTTAAATTACATTTTTTCTTTCGTTCATTGATGGGCACAGCATCTTCATCTTGACCTTCGGGTTGTATCGCCACTTCAGGAGGGGACTAGGCAGAACATGTTAAAACCAGCAAAACTGCACTGTACCGCCCAGGGGGCAGTCCTACACGTACCTGACTGGGGATCCTCCGGGGGGGCTCCGAGTCCTGACAGGGGGCTGCGCTGGGTGTTGGGGGTCTGCTTGTCCTCTTCCCTCTTTCTGGTCCATGGTGGGGTGTTTTGGTGTGTATGCCATGTGGGAAGGCCGCCGCGCGGACCGCGGACATTTTCCTGCACTGCTCTCGGTGCTTCAGAAACCGCCATTTGAAAACATTAGGGAGATCACCTTATTGACACTCTCTCAGAAAGTAGCCTTTCTAGTGGCTATTACATCTGCCAGGAGGGTTTTTGAGTTGGTGGCCTTGTCATGCAAGTCTCCCTACTTGGTCCACCACAAGGATAAGGCGGTTCTGCGCCCGCAGCCTTCGTTTCTTCCAAAGGTTGTTTCGGGCTTTTATCTAAATGAGGACATGTGCTTCCGTCCTTATGTCCTCGGCCGTCACACCCCAAAAGAGGTTGCTTTGCATTCCTTGGATGTGGTCCAGGCTCTGCGGGTGTATCTGTCTGCTACGGCTCCTTTTCGGAGGTCGGACTCGCTGTTTGTATCAGTGGCTGGTCCAAAGAAGGGCCTGGCGGACTCATCGGCCACCATTTCTCAGTGGATGAGACAGATCGTGGTTCAGGCTTATGCCTTAAGGGGACGGGCGCCCCCCTTTCCTGCCACGGCGCATTCGACCAGGGCAATTGGTGCCTCCTGGGCTTTCTGACATCAAGCGTCCCTTTCCCAGGTGTGTAATGCAGCGACCTGGTCGTCCGTTCGCACTTTCACTAAATTTTACAAGGTTGATGTGAGCGCATCTTCGGATGCTTGCTTTGGCCACAAGGTTTTGCAGGCGGCTGTTTAATGTTGAAACTCCTCCATTGAGGAACTCTGGTTGTTATGGGTGGAGTTATTTCCTTGCTGTTCCCACCCCTCCTTTTTTTTTACACTGCTTGGGGACGTCCCTAAGGTCAAGATGAAGATGCTGTGTCTATCAATGAACGAAAGCGAAAATAGGATTTTTGTACTCACCGTAAAATACTTTTCTCTGAAGTTCAGTGATGGACACAGCATCCACCCCTCCTATTTATGTTTGTACTGCTTTTTGACGAACTAAGCTGCTGGATGCAGTCTGAGCAGTTATAGCCAGTAGGACCCCGCCCCCCCCCCCCACAGTTTTGCTGTTTTTAACATGTTTTGTCTAGTCCTCTCCTGAAGAGGTGATATAACCCTAAGGTCAAGATGAAGATGCTGTGTCCGTCAATGAATTTCAGAGAAAAGGATTTTACAGTGAGTACAAAAATCCTATTTTTTCCTTTAGAAATGTCATATCGCTGCAGCACTGTAAAACATTTCACACAGATGCGCCACTTTACAGGCAGACTAATGCCCCGTACACACGAGAGGGATTAAGTCTGACAGACTTCCGACGGAGTTCTAGCGGAGTTCCGCCGGAGTTCTGGCGGACTTTTCGACCGAACGGACTTGACCACACACCATCACACCAAACTCCGACGGAGTCGAACGTGATGACGTACGACTGGATTCGACGTAGGAAGTTCCTAGACAGTAGCCAATAGCTGCCCTAGCGTCGGTTTTAGTCCGTCGGAGTAGCACACACACGAGCGGATTTTTCGAAGGGGACCGGGTCCGGCGGAGTTCCGTCGGGAAAATTTAAAGCATGCTTCATTTCTAAAGTCCGTCAGACTTTAGCTTCGCTAAAGTCCGTTGCAGCCCACACACGATCGGATAGTCTGACGGACTCAGCCCGTCGGACTTTGGATGTCGAAAAGTCCGCTCGTGTGTACGGGGCATAAGGGAACCCCCCCAGGCATGATATTTAAAGGAATATTTCATTTTTCTTGTTTCACTTTAAGCATTATTAAAATCACTGCTCCTGAAAAAACTGTAGTTTTAAAAACTTTTTTTGCATTGATACATGTCCCCTGGGGGCAGTACCCGGGTCACCATACACTTTTTATGCTAATAACTTGCATATAAGCCTTTAAAATTAGCACTTTTGATTTTTCATGTTTGTGTCCCATAGACTTTAATAGGGTTTGCATGTCCGCACAAATTTTTTGCCTGTTCGCATGTTCTGGTGCGAACCGAATAGGGGGGGTGTTTGCCCATCCCTACCCTCCACTATTGAATGAGAACCTTGGTTGTAACAGATAATAACTGTCTAGATTAACTGATTTGTTTTCATATCTTTGAATTTCTCTAGGCATTGGCATGGTTCACCCCCCTAAAAAACAAAATGAGAAAATCAGTGGAGAAAAAACTTGAATCAGAGCCCAGTTCACTGGCACACAACTCCGAACAGCAGAAAGATAATGAAGAACCTATAAAAGAAGGAGATGTACAATCGTCAAAATCCCCACAAACCCATCACAAGCTAGAAAAAGTGCCAGCTTTACTAAAGAGGTGCCCATACAGAAATGTAACCTTTTATATGTCTGTGGTATTAAAATGTCAGTACAGAGAAATCCCTTACAACTATCAGTCTGATTCATATCTGCCTTGGAAGTGATTGTGAATTGTTACAATAAGCAGGGGGAGACTGCAATCTTCCAGGTGCTGTGCCGACTGCCTGCCCTTCTGCATAGTAACCATAGTGAGGCGTTTACTTTGCACGACTATTATTTAAAGAATGTCTTGCATTTTTCTCAATGAATGCAAAACATTTTTCATTGGACGAGGTGGAGATTGTGACATCACTGCCCCGCCTCTTTACTTCATCCATTCAGCTAACCCATTTTATTAATTGGGAAAATGCAAGTAATTCTCTGAATGGAGGTCATGCAAACTGAACGACCCCCTGTGGTTACTATGCACAAGGGCAGCCACTCGGCACAGAGCCTGGAAGATCGTGGCCAACACTGTAGAAGCTCAGGTTGCTACAGTGATGTACAGCTTCCACGCAGGCTGATCAGATATCACATATGGTGTACTTACATTGTGCCAAGCTAGCATAATGTATGTATGCAAAGTATATAATCCCTGGAGTTCAGCTTTAATATATTGCATCTGACCAGCCCTTAGATGTAGTAGCCTTGTTCCTATCAGTAGTAACACATTTCCTGTTTAAGGACTGGTTCACACCTATGCACTTTTTGGTGCATTCTCAGTTTTGCAGAAACAAACTACAGTCCATTTAACATAGTTTTCTATGGATGTAGTTCACATCTGTGCATTTTATGGAAAGGGCCAGGGACTTTTTTCTGTTTTTTTTAATACATAGACTTCCATGGATCAAAGGCGTGTATTGAAAATGCACCTACAATATGCAAACTGCAACCTGCATAGGTGTGAATCAGGCCTTAAGGTAGTAATGCTCACTCAGTGTACTGTATCTATAGAGGAGCAGCATTGTCACCCTAGGACAGGAAATGTGTTAGGACCAAGGGCGGACTGACAACTCATGGGGCCCCCGGGCAATAGGAGATTATGGGGCCCCCAGGCAAGAGATTTTTTTTAAAACACAGATTTTTACATACTGTCCCTGGTTTTATTGAGGCTGGCAACCCCGATGAGGCCCCTTAGTGGCATGGGGCTCTCGGGCAGTGCCCGAGTGACTGAATAGTCAGTCCGCCCCTGGTTAGGACTACAATACCATCTCCATCTCCATAACATTGGAAGGAGGTGTTCTGAAGTTCTAAACAATTCTTGAAAACATTGTGATAAGAGTACACATGATACCATTGGATTTCTAGCAGGATCAACCGGTGGGTTTTTTTTTTTGCACTTATTAAACAGATGGAACAAAACATTTTTAATTGTATATTTGACCAAAAGGGAGTAAATAAAATAATAATTACAAGGCTTTACATGCACTTTAAGTCTTGCAAGTTTAAATCTCCTATAATCAATTGCATCATTTAAATCATATTAGCCAGCCTGTACAATAGCTGCCCACAAGAAATACACAATCATGCTGAACAATCACTTTCCCTCTATTGCCCAATCTTGTGGTAGAAATGAATAATGTTTAATCTCCTATGTAGACTAGAATGGAGGAGGAGATTAAACACTCAATTATAAGACACAGCTATTGATCAATAGGCGCAGCAAGTAGCATGAAACTTCTGGCAGACATTTTTTTTGTCTGACAGAAGATATTAGAATTATGGAGACCCAGCTTAGTGGTTCACAAACTTTGCAGCCCAGCTGTCCAGTCAACAATATTTTGGACATTTTAGGAATATAAGAAGAAAAAGGAAAATAAATCATATAAAGGAATACTGCCAAAAATACTTCATTAATTCATGTGGTAGAAAAAGCTTGAATGTAAATCTCCAATCCAAGAATATCCCATTGCGTAGATTTAAACATGATGACAACGTTGTCAACCAACAAGACATCAGCACCCTTCTGCAATAATGAATCCCAGTCATTAAACAGCAATGACATATACAATGGATGAATGAAGTCCTATTCAGTAGGAATCTAGTACGGAGAAGTGTTTTGATCAATAAATATATGTGTCATATGAAGGCAAAATGTGCAATCATTAATGCAATGACGGAATGCGCAGTATCTAGCACGGTCCTCCAAGTTTATTATAATACCATATTTAGTAACACAGTATTTATAGAACCTAGAGCAGAGATCGTGTATATGAATCATAGATATGCATCATGCATGTAACTGCTATACCTAGGCTATATGATGCCATTTATTGTCATCATGTTTTCATTTATGTAATTGGATATTTTTGGACAGGATGTATACCTGCTAAAATTGTGTGATTTTATAAAGTTTTTTTGGAACTATTCTCATATAGTTTCCTTTTCTTATTTCTTCATACGAGGGGTCTTCAAAAAGTTTCCATACTGATATATATATATATATATATATATATACATCTTAGTTTAAAAAAGTGTGCAAACCTTTTGAAAAACCCTCGTAGTACCAACCTCATCGCAGAATATCACCAAAACCATCCTCTTCGCTCCTACCAAGACCTCCTGGTCTTAACCCCCTTGCCACCTTCGCTTATGCTCATCTCCAGAACTTTTCTAGCATCTCTCCAACCCTCTGGAACCCCTTACCCTAATTTGCCCATCTGTCTCCTACTCTATCCACCCTTAGGTGATTCCTGGAAACTCATCTCTTCAGGAAGGCCCAATTCTGCCTAATAGAACTCTTAGGGCCAAATCTCAATATATGCAGTGACAGACGTTTTACCGCATGCCTCAACACCAAACGATATGTCTGTCAGAAATACAATACAGCTCACCATCCAAATAGCACCATTCCTACAGTACAGCACGGAGGTGGTAATATCCTGTTATGGGGGTGTTTCTCTGCAGCAGAGACTGGAGCACCTGTCAGGATAGGAGAAAAATAGATGGGGCAAAATACTATCAAATTCTTGAGGAAACTCTGGTGTCCTCTGCCAGAAAGTTGTAAATGGGAAGAAGTTTTACCTTCCAACATGACAATGACCCAAAGCACACAGAAAAAATGACCACAGAGTGGTTGAAGGAGAAAAAGGTGAATGTCCTTGCATGGCTTAGTCTGAGGCCAGACTTAAGCCACACTGAAAATCTGTGGAAGACTGCAGTCCACAAATGATCACCATCAAATTTAACTGAACTAGAGCAGTTTTGGAAGGAAGAGTGGGTAAATATTGCAAAGTCTAGATGTACAAATTTGGTAGAGACATATCCCAACAGACTAAAGGCCGTAGTTAAAGCAAAGGGTGGTCCAACAAATTACTGACATAATCGGAGGGGTGATCCTTTTTCCAACTCATTGATTCTGTTTTTAAATTTTCTCTTTTTTTCTTCTGACATGTTAGTGGTTTATCTTTCACTTGGATGTTAGAAATTGCACAAGTAAATACAGCTGGATAAAACAAAAGGGGTGATTCTTTTCTAT
Source organism: Lithobates pipiens (assembly GCF_037356315.1). Lineage (NCBI taxonomy): Eukaryota > Metazoa > Chordata > Amphibia > Anura > Ranidae > Lithobates > Lithobates pipiens. The sequence goes on from NW_027507903.1 coordinate 492,506,371, forward strand.
ACCCACTGTAGTTTGTTCTGGTGACAACTATCTAAGAGGGGGCTTTCACTCACTTTGGAGAGATTCCTATCACTTTCTGTTGTATCTTTCTAGATATAACACATACAGTAAATAACTGCACCCAAAACAATCATTACAATTTTACTATTCCAGAAGCTAATGTACAGACATTAATTCATGTATAATATCTGGCCATAGGTTTGTATTTGTCTAACCTTTCTTCTGTTATCTGTAGAGAGAAGATCACCCCTGCTGTCCTCCCAATGTCTTCAAGCCCATGGACACAGAGTACTGCTTCCCCGACTCACCCTGATTTCACTCCCAGCCGATTCATACCCCTGGGAAGTGATGGCAACAGTCAGTGTCGTCAGACAAGATTATCAACGCCATCTTCAGGTAAGAAGTGGTAGTGACACACTTTGCTTGTGAAGTGCTTCCTAGTGACAGGTACCCTTGAGGATTTATAAGAGGTCAGTCTTCAGTATCCTACACTTCCAGGCTTGTTTGATGACTAACTCCCTGGCTGTGCGCTGTAGTTCAACCCACTGGCTGCTACGCCACTATGATTCCGAAGCAACACACTGCCAAAGTAGTAGACGATAAGTGTTACCACAGCAAGCAGCAATGCCTGGAGCCATCAAACATACAAAAAGGAGGTTGCAGATGCTGAAGATGTGCAGCTCATTCTGCGTAGCTCTGCAAGGGATTAAAGATCAAAGTCCTCCCCCCAAAGTCCATCCTGCCTGGCAACCAATACTGTTTGGCCCCCTTCCACGGGCACATCATCTTTTTTTGGGATGTCCCAAGCTGTTGATAATTGGGTCTGTTTTCTATTCTCCAGATGGGTAGTTTGTTCCTATGGTCCTTGGTGACAGTTGAGCCATAACTATGTATAGTAATTATTCAAGCATGAACCCTTGATAAACGATAACAATTAATGCAACCCAGTCCTGAAGAAGTAGAATTCAACAGACAAATACATCAAGGTGTGTAAACACTAAGGAGTCTATCTTTAAAAAAAAAAAAAAATGCTCTGTCAATGCCTCAACACACAGCCATCACAACTAATCGCTGTATTATGTCTAATATGTTTTATTTCCTATGATCTTCAGCACTATCTGGTGACCATAATGTATTTTCCTTTTTGAGGTATTTCAGGAAAATCTGCATTATGACCATTAGATGGAGCTGACGATCACGGGAAATAAACATATTAGAAAAAATAATGGGAAATTGTTGTGCCGTTTATACAGCATTTTTTTTCTTTCTTTTTTTTTTTTTTTTTTTTTAAAGAAAACAGACCCCTAATTCTTGTTAATGGTTTACCCTACAATAGATTGTTGTCTCAAAACATACAAGGATTTGGCACTGTACCCTTTTGGGGTCTTCTTTCTTTATCTATCTTTTATGTGATATGCTAATGGAATTTTGGCATCTTTTATTATAACTGATATTCTCTCAATGCTACATTTAAAGTCATATTAATTTTTCTGGTGCAAATTTGGTTACTTATGGGTTGGTGCCATTTGAGAGACTATAAATGTGATTTTAGCAAAGTGTGGTCAATGCACCCATTTTTCTCATGGTAGTATTAAGCCCCATACACGCTATCAGTTTTTCTACTGAGTTTTTCCTTCAGATTTACCAACACCATGTAGTGCAAGGGCCTGCCTGATTGCATACAAATTGAAACTCCTAAGGTTTGGCCTCATATTATATGGTTTTGGTAAATCTGAATGAAAAACTCAGCAGAAAAACTGATAGTGTGTATGGGGCTTATCTCTTTTGCAGACTGGCTGTTTTTTTTAATTTTCTTTATCTTTTCACAGCAACAGTCATATTAGGTGATTGTCTAGTATTGAATTTAAAGTTCATTGATTTAACTCCTTGCCCTTTATGTTTTCTCAGTAGATCCCTGTAAATATTATGTCTCGTTTTCCACAAAGAACGGAAATGAGGCTAAATTTGGCATTGATTGGTAAGGCAACACAAAAAAAAAGCTTCCCCTAACAAGTCTTTGCCTTTGTCTTCGTCAGGTGTCCCCAGCGCTGGATCCAGACGTGGCAGGGAACAAGCCGTTAGCCCAGTGAGCAAGAAGAGCCATGCGCCAACCCGGTCAGCGGGGGTGAGTAGTTCCTTTTTGTTTCGGGCACAGGTTTATAGAGCTCCCTGCCAGGAGGAAATGCAGCATCTGTCTGATAATGGTTCAGCTAGTCTGGTACCGTATATAGGGACGGATTCTGATACCGAAGTTTAAGATCTCCTGTGTGGGCCATAAAACATTTTGGACAGATTTTGTGGTGTGTTTTATGTTGATGCAGACAAATTTCCATGTGATATTGTCAAATCAATACTGCTGTGATTATTTTCAAGACAATGGTGGGGTGCATGTTTAAGTTTATGAGTTAGGCTGAGTGTCGAGAAAATCTGTACGTGGGGCTTTTTTTCTCTGAAAATAGGTGCAGGAACTTAACCACAACCCCGCAAACCAATCTCCATCACCCCCCACACACACACACGCCCTCCAACCTGTTTTAAATAGTGGGTGTGGTCAAATTTCACTTACAGTGACAGGATCTTAAAGGGGAACTAAGTACCACGGGGGCATTGGATACCAAGCGAAGAGTTTGATGGCGGTTTACACACAGAGTGCAGAGTTCAGGGGTGCACTATGTGCAGAGTTCGGGGGTGCACTATGTACATAGTGTAGAGTTAAGGGGTGTGCTGCATTCAGAGTGCACAGTTTAGCCTTCTCCCACAACTGTTTACCCCTGCATCCCCCATCTTCAGCTCTGACCTCTGAATGCAACCCCCCACCTCCACTGCCCCCATCTTCTCCCCTCCTTTAAAGATCCACCATCTTAAACATGTCTTACTTTTGTTCCTTTATAAAGCTGGATGATCTCAGCTTCTCTCACTTGCAGGGAGATCATCCAGTAGGGGTGTAGGCATCCGCACTGTGTCCTGGGCACCTGCATTTCCCTTGTCCCCATCCTACACTCAGTGGGAGCCGCTCACGAGATCAGATCTGTGGGAGCCGTTGTCAGAGAAGCCAGACATCTGTGTTTACAAGTGATAGTGGTGAGCATGGAACAGAGGGCCTGAGCCTAGGGTTGCCACCCGTCCGGGATTCACCCGGACAGTACGGGTTTTGACTCCTGTGTCCGGGGATCAGTCTGCCTGAGCCCCGGACACAGTGCTGAGGAGTCTCTCATTCTCTGTATCCGTGTTCCCCGTGCAGGTGTCTCCTTCCCTGCCGGCACTGCCTGGCGCTCTGGCCGAGTCTTTGGCACTGTCTAACTTAATTTGTGACACATTGCAGGGCGGCTGTGAGGGGGGAGAGACATGCCAGTGCCTACTCCATGCAGACACACAGCTTCAGCTCTTCCCCTCTGCAAGTCGATCATGTGACCTGTCCGGAAAGCGAGAGGAACAGAGAGCCTGCTGAGCGAGCTAAGGAGACACAGACAGACCGCTGGGTGAGTGCAGAGCTGAGAGCCTTTACTTCCCTGAAGTTCAGTCCACAAGCTCTCCAATGTGGGACTCAGCATGCTGGTCTTCCAGGGACATGGCTGCTGATTGAAGATTGCAGTCTAGTTCTCCCTGCAGTACCATCCTGGCATAATGACTTCATTGTGCATTACTGTGCAGTGCTTTTTTTGGTAATTAAAAGTCCACTGCCCCACTGACACCGCTCTCTGCCCCACTGACACCGCTCTCTGCCCCACTGACACCGCTCTCTGCCACCTCACTCTGCCCCACTGACACCGCTCTCTGCCAAACTGACACCGCTCTCTGCCCCACTGACACCGCACTCTGCCCCACTGACACCGCACTCTGCCCCACTGACACCGCACTCTGCCCCACTGACACCGCTCTCTGCCCCACTGACACCGCTCTCTGCCCCACTGACACCGCTCTCTGCCAAACTGACACCGCTCTCTGCCAAACTGACACCGCTCTCTGCCACCTCACTCTGCCCCACTGACACCGCTCTCTGCCACCTCACTCTGCCCCACTGACACCGCTCTCTGCCACCTCACTCTGCCCCACTGACACCGCTCTCTGCCACCTCACTCTGCCCCACTGACACCGCTCTCTGCCAAACTGACACCGCACTCTGCCAAACTGACACGGCACTCTGCCAAACTGACACCGCACTCTGCCAAACTGACACCGCACTCTGCCAAACTGACACCGCACTCTGCCAAACTGACACCGCACTCTGCCCCACTGACACTGTCCACTGACACCGCACGCTGCCCCACTGACACCGCACTCTGCCCCACTGACAGCGTCCACTTTTAAGGTAGGCTAGGTTCATCTTTCAACTGTCACATTTATTTTATTAATCTAATCATATTTTATGGTCACACAAATGCTTTTGTTTTATTTAACCATACCCCTTTAAGTCCAGCCCCCTCTCCACTGTTAACACAATTTGGCCACAGCCACTGTTCACTGGAGCGCGCTATGCGCGCCTCTTACTACTCTTCTAGGGTCACTCAAAGGTGTCCCAAGTCTCCTACAATCCTATAGTGTGTACTGCAAAACAAATTGCCGTGTGCCGCTAAAGTGTTCGGGTTTGGCTTGACGAAAAGGTGGCAACCCTACCTGAGCCAGAGGTGGTGGAACTGAGTTCCACCAAGTTCCAGCTGAAAAAACGCCTTGCCTGTACTGAAAAAAATATAATGGTTATCTATTCCTGACAACTCTTTATTATGAGGTTATTGGCTTTTATGATGATCCTCTGATTTGGATACTTTGAGGCAGTGGCGTAGCATGGGGGGTGCAGGGGGTGCCGTGGCGACATTTAGGTGGGTGCCAGTATGGGTCTCTGGCTGCCTCCTCCTAATTTTATGTTCCTGTGTCCCCCTCGCTCCGGCCACCATGTTCAGTGTTCGGCACCCTGTGATTGGGTGTATGGGGGTCATGTGAGGCGTAGGGCTGCCTGTCCTGCAGTTGCTCCTGAATTCCTGCCTCCGCACATGACCCCGCCATACGCCCAATCACAGTGCGCCGGACACAGAACATGGCAGCAGCCAGAGTGGGGGGGAGACTCTGCTCCTCCTCCTATATTCCAGGACCGATGCAGGCCAGGTGCCTGGACAAGAAGAAGGTGAGTGAGAGTCAGGTTACTGGCCGGGGGGGGGGAGATAGAGAGAGAACAGTTTAGTATAGTGGTGTAGTATGGTTTTCAGTCAGTATAGTGGTGAAGTTAGTGTAATATGGTGGTCAGTCAGTGTAGTATAGTAGTCAGTGTAGTATGGTGGTTAGTGTAGTATGGTGGTTAGTGTAGTATGGTGGTTAGTGTAGTATGGTGGTTAGTGTAGTATGGTGGTTAGTGTAGTATGGTGGTTAGTGTAGTATGGTGGTTAGTGTAGTATGGTGGTCAATGTAGTATGGTGGTCAGTCAGTGTAGTGGTCAGTGTAGTGTGGTATGGTAGTTAGTTTAGTGGTCAGTCAGTGTAGTATTGTAGTCAGTGATGCGTAGTATGGTGGTCAGTGTAGTGTAGTATGGTGGTCAGTGTAGCGTAGTATGGTGGTCAGTTTAACGTAGTATGGTGGTCAGTTTAACGTAGTATGGTGGTCAGTGTAGCGTAGTATGGTGGTCAGTGTAGCGTAGTATGGTGGTCAGTGTAGCGTAGTATGGTGGTCAGTGTAGCGTAGTATGGTGGACAGTGTAGCGTAGTATGGTGGTCAGTGTAGCGTAGTATGGTGGTCAGTGTAACGTAGTATGGTGGTCAGTAAAGTGTAATATAGTGGTCAGTGTAGCATAGTATGGTGGACAGTGTAGCGTTGTATGGTGGTCAGTGTAGCGTAGTATGGTGGTCAGTGTAACGTAGTATGGTGGTCAGTGTAACGTAGTATGGTGGTCATTGTAACGTAGTATGGTGGTCATTGTAACGTAGTATGGTGGTCAGTGTAGCGTAGTATGGTGGTCAGTGTAGCGTAGTATGGTGGTCAGTGTAGCGTAGTATGGTGGTCAGTGTAGCGTAGTATGGTGGACAGGTTAGTATAGTGGACAGTGTAGTGTCACAGGTGCCAGCCGACCTACAGCAGTAAAGGTAAGACACAGATCAGCTCTGCAGCTGATCTGTGACATAGGGGGTAAGGGGTTTTATACTGTACTAGTCGAAGGGACTAAAAGTCCACTCGTTAGGGGGCGCAAATGACTTGCCTTGCCCTGGGCGCTGACAACCCATGCTACGCCACTGCTTTGAGGCTCTCACCAGGAACATGCTAATTAGGGAGTTTGATTTTACTTGGGATTCAACATTTGCATTCCCATTCTGGGTCAGTCTATTTTATTTCTCTTAGTTTTGGTTAGCTTAGGGAATGGTTATTATCCCATCAGGTTTTGTTTTTATATAACTGAATTCAGAATTTAAGCTTACACGACCTTATTCAAGTCCAAATACAGGTTGCATTGTGGGCTGTAATGCTGCCTCTTCACCGGGGATAACATATAACACAAAAGATAGAAAATAAAAAGTTTATATTGTACAGGACTCCAGGGATGGGTCCTGGATGGGAGATATACCGTATTTCCATACTATTTTGGTTGTGGTCCCTTTAAGGGAGAGTTAAAAAGATACTTTTAGTACTTACAGGTTCTGAAACATGCAGGGTGAGGGGTTCTGGGGAAGTCCGGTCCGAGAGGAAAAGACTCATTTCAGTGCTCCCTGGACTGGTAAGTCCTCATTTAAGACCCAGAATTCAAAAGTTCAGAGAGACTTGCGTGAAAAAGAGCCTCCAAACCCTGATTACAAGGATTTTGGTCCTGAAAGGGTTAAGCCACCTGACAGAGAGGCTTGAAAAGCAGCAGGAAGGAGGTTGTTTTGAGGGGTTGACAGCTGTGAAGAGAAGTATAGACTAGTTGGAGACTGAGACTCTGTTTGCTGAGCTCCTGGGACATTTCTTGCACCCCAAAGCAGACGGGAACCCTAAACCCAAATATGGGACTGGTAAATTGGCAGTGAGCCATTATGTTGCCTTCATTATAGAAAGCTGTTTTTTGTTTGCTTGTTTTGAGAATCCAATAAAGGATGTTACTTGTACAAGTGGCTGGTGATCTAGGGTTCTCCATATTACAATATCTATAAATCATTGTAACACTTGATTCAGAAGTTAGCACTGGTAACTCTGAATAACGTGTTACAATAGTTTATTTGTATTAACTTTTTATTATGTATTCACCTTTTGTGTTATAGGTTAACCCTGATGAAGGAGGCAGAGTTAGGCGGGCCATACATTGATTGAAATGAGTCCAGTGCAGCCAGAACTGGGCACATTTTGATCCATGTATGGGCAGAGAGTTTGTATAGAAGTCAATCTACTGATCAACTTCTGTACAACTGTCCTGTTAGATTTTTTCCGCTCAATCAGTGCTGTAGGCTATAGCCTACAATGCTGATCAGTGTATTCAGATGGCCAGGAAGTCTCCCTGCCAGTGGCAGCTGGTGCTCCAAATTTTTTGAGGGCACACAATATAAAAAACATTTGCACACACAAGTTCTAAAAATAGGCTGTGTGGGGAAAAAAATCTGACAGATTATGACGGAATGCCGGTGACTGAGGAAGATGTGCACAAGGACAAAAATGAGGCTCTGTCCCTGTACCCATGCTGCTTAGTGTAAACAAATATAATATTCTGAATCAGTAAAGAAAATGCTGCAGCTCAGCTTAAAGGGTCAGTCCACCTAGAACTGGTATTACAGTGTTTGGTGGATGCTGGAGAGATCTATCACCTGCCAGTTTCTTCCTGTCTAGGGGTGCTACTAGTTATTATATCTCATATTTTCCAGATCTTCAATCTGCTGTGCCCATTACGAGGGGTTCCCACCATTCATGTGCCGAGTTACTGAGTCTGTACACCTGGCATGCCCCATTACAAGGGGTTCCCACCATCCCTGTACTGAGTTTCCAGACCTGTACACCTGTTGTGCCCATTATGAGGGGTTCCCACCATCTCTGTGCTGAGTTCCCAGATCTGTACACCCGCTGTGCCCATTACAAGGGGTTCCCACCATCCCTGCGCTGAGTTCCGTGGGTCTGTACGCCTGCTGTGCCCATTATAAGGGGTTCCCACCATTCCTGTGCTTAGTTACTGGGTCTGTTCACCTGCCATGCCAATTACAAGGGGTTCCCACCATCCCTGTGCTGAGTTTCCAGATCTGTACATCCATTGTGCCCATTATGAGGGGTTAATTTTGTTTATTGAAAATCTTACAAACAACAACTTATATACAATAAAAACATAATAAATAAATAAAACATATTTACAAAATAATTGAATATAATTATACAAACCAGAAAGAACAAGAACAAAATAAACGGTGCAAAACAAATTGCGCATTACATAATCCCTATGGGAGAGCCAGACTAAGGAACATCACCGTCACCATGCATGTAGCCTTTTATCAAAATCATATTTGATCTAAAAATCTAGGGGAGTGAAAGAAGAATACAAAGAAAGCCGCACACCCCGAGATCAACAGGCAGCCGCTACAGAGCCCTGATATTCCTCCACGCCTTTATCCAGGCCTCCTGCTGCCACCTGTCTGTCTTTCTCAAGACCCCGAATCTTCCCAACCTCACCCAGAATGTTCTGCACCACCACTTCCACAGGGAGGATTTTACCCCGTAAGAATACCTGACACCGTGCACTCCACGTGAAATAACGGACTACTAAACTAACTAAAAAAAGTGTTTCCAAATCATAATCCCGACGAGTCTGGAAAGCCCCATACACCCACTCTGCATAACTCATATGGGGGAGGAAGGGTATATTAAGAGCCCTCCCCACCCTCTTGTACACCTCTATATTAAAAGGGCACTGAAGTAGAAAGTGATCCATGGACTCCACCACTCCTCCACACTCCACTCTTGGGCAGCCCCGATCACTCATGGAAAGAAACTTCAAGTTGCCCTTCACATATAGTTTTCCATGAAAGGCAAGCCAAGCCTGATCCCTAAACTTCATTGGGATTCTCTCCAAATTAATCAACCGCAAACCCACCCCCAAAACCAGGCTTGGGCAATCCCTCAAGGCCAGTGGCTCGCAAAAAGCAGAGCTCATGATCCGCTTCTCAAGAAGTTTCCTTGGAAGAGATCTGACTTCTCCTGCCGTTACTTGCCACTGCCGAAGCATTTTCAAACACGGGGCAACATAAGCCGGGAGCTTATCATGCTTGACCCTCAGGCTTTTCACTGGCCCACCATTTTCCCAGTCTCGCAGAAAGGGCCTAAACCAGGACTGGAAAATACCAACCCACCCAGGCGGTCTCTCTGCCAACATGTTACCAAGATTGTACTTCACAAACATCAGAGAGAAAAAGACTACAGGGTTGATCATCCCTAGACCACCCTCCCGCCTAGAAAGGTAAGTCACATTCCTTTTGACAAGGTTTATTCTGTTCCCCCATAACAGCTGGAAGAAACAAGTATAGACCCTGGTATAGAGAGAAGCTGGCAAAACGCAAACAAAACTGACATATAGAAAAATCGGAATCAGGTAAGTCTTGATCAGATCAACCTTTTCCCTCAAGGAAAGCTGCCAACCTTTCCAGCTTGCCACCTTGGCATCGGCATTCTCCAGCCTGTTCACCCAATTTGCATGACCATAGTCACCTGGGCCAAATTCAATGCCTAGAACTCTAATTTTTTGCTGGGGCTCCGGGAAGTCATCCGGGAGAACAAAGCTCTCACCTTCCACGCCCATCCAGAAAGCTTCACACTTGTCCTGGTTGACCTTTGAACCTGATGCCTCTGAATACTGTGTTATCACTGAGACCACCTCCTGTGCCTCCCCAGTCCCAGAGACAAAAACAGAAACATCATCAGCATAGGCCACAACTTTCAAAGGAGGCTCACCAGCGATACCCAAAGGTACCCCACACAATGGCCCATTCTCCAGCCTTCTGATGAAGGGGTCAATTGCAAATGCAAATAACAGAGGACTCAATGGGCACCCCTGACGCACACCCGAGCCGACCACAAAGGGTTGCCCGACCCAACCATTAACCAGCGGAAAGCTTTCAGCCCCTTTGTACAAAACCTTGAGCCAATCAATGAAACCCCCCTCCAGGCCATATCTGCCAAGAAGGAGCCATAAGTACTCATGATTAACCCGATCAAAGGCCTTAGCCTGATCCAATGTCAGCAAAAATTTACCCCAACCAGCAGCCCTACAACGCTCCAAGGCCTCCCGGACGGCTAACACTGCTGAGAAAGTGCTTCTACCTTGGACCGAACAGTGCTGGTGGTGGGATAACAAACTGCCTGCCACTGGTGATAATCGCCAGAAAAAAATCTTTGCCAGTATCTTTCTATCGACATTAAGAATAGTGATGGCCGAACGGTTCGCCCGGCGGTCGTTTCGCGGCGAATTTCCGACTTTCGCCGTCCGCGGGTTCGAACGCCTTTTTCCGTCGTTCGCCCCGGCGGACTTACGTGTTTAATGTATACAAGAACTTTAACCTTTCGTGACACGTTTATCATGTGTTACAGGACAACCAATTGAGACATGACAGCTCATGGACACTTGGACATTCCCCCTAACCTATAAATACACCCGATCCGGTGGCCATTTTACATTCTTTCTTCTGTCACTGTAGGGAAAGGATCCTGTGTGGAGTAGGGACAGAGAAAACGCTAGCTATTTGGTACACAAAAGTTCTTTTCAGGACTGGTATAGGTGTTAGGTCAGCAGCCTGAGTTTCTTTTGTCAGTTTAGATAAAGGGACAGAGCGCTGTATGCTGCTATTTTAGGGACAGCTCAGCCAGATTAGTCTTTCTTCATCATCATCATCATCATCATCATTAGCTGTTACTATCAGGTCCACAAAAGAGCTGTTCCAGCTAATCGTTCCAGCCTACTCTTTTTTGCCAATTTGTATAGGGACAGGCAGGAAGCAGTGTGTCAGGCAGTGAGGATAATTTTAAAGACTTGCTGTTACTATTAGTTCCACAAAGGTTCTTTTCAGGACTGGTATCAGTGGTACGGTAATAGGCTTGTACACGTATAATATTCTTTCTTCCAAATATAGAAAGAATATTATACTTGACTGCTGCCCTTCTGCTGCAGTCTGCTAATCATTCACAACTCACTTGTTCCACAAAGCTCTTTATCAGGACTGGTAACTTGGTCTGTCTAGGGTGCTACGGTACATAGGCTTGGGTGCGGTACAGTCTGCTGTTCTGTAAGGACCGCTATCGGTCCACAATACATAGGGTTGCCGTGCACTACTGCTGACCGCTGCCCTATACTGCAGCAGTCCTTCATTGGTATAGGGACTGACGTACAGTCTGCTAATCACTAACACACAACCTGCTTGGTCCACAAAAGTTCTTATAAGGACTGGTAACTTGGTATAGGGTGCTACGGTACATAGGCTTGAGTGCGGTACAGTCTGCTGTTCTGTAAGGACCGCTATCGGTCCACAATACATAGGGTTGCCGTGCACTACTGCTGACCGCTGCCCTATACTGCAGCAGTCCTTCATTGGTATAGGGACTGACGTACAGTCTGCTAATCACTAACACACAACCTGCTTGTTCCACAAAAGTTCTTATAAGGACTGGTAACTTGGTATAGGGTGCTACGGTACATAGGCTTGAGTGCGGTACAGTCTGCTGTTCTGTAAGGACCGCTATCGGTCCACAATAGATAGGGTTGACGTGCACCACTGCTGACCGCTGCCCTATACTGCAGCAGTCCTTCAGCGGTATAGGGACTGACGTACAGTCTGCTAAACACTAATACACAACCTGCTTGGTCCACAAAAGTTCTTATAAGGACTGGTAACTTGGTATAGGGTGCTACGGTACATAGGCTTGAGTGCGGTACAGTCTGCTGTTCTGTAAGGACCGCTATCGGTCCACAATAGATAGGGTTGACGTGCACCACTGCTGACCGCTGCCCTATACTGCAGCAGTCCTTCAGCGGTATAGGGACTGACGTACAGTCTGCTAAACACTAATACACAACCTGCTTGGTCCACAAAAGTTCTTATAAGGACTGGTAACTTGGTATAGGGTGCTACGGTACATAGGCTTGAGTGCGGTACAGTCTGCTGTTCTGTAAGGACCGCTATCGGTCCACAATAGATAGGGTTGACGTGCACCACTGCTGACCGCTGCCCTATACTGCAGCAGTCCTTCAGCGGTATAGGGACTGACGCACAGTCTGCTAAACACTAACACACAACCTGCTTGGTCCACAAAAGTTTTTATAAGGACTGGTAACTTGGTATAGGGTGCTACGGTACATAGGCCTGAGTGCGTTACAGTCTGCTGTTCTGTAAGGACCGCTATCGGTCCACAATACATAGGGTTGCCGTGCACTACTGCTGACCGCTGCCCTATACTGCAGCAGTCCTTCATTGGTATAGGGACTGACGTACAGTCTGCTAATCACTAACACACAACCTGCTTGGTCCACAAAAGTTCTTATAAGGACTGGTAACTTGGTATAGGGTGCTACGGTACATAGGCCTGAGTGCGTTACAGTCTGCTGTTCTGTAAGGACCGCTATCGGTCCACAATACATAGGGTTGACGTGCACCACTGCTGACCGCTGCCCTATACTGCAGCAGTCCTTCAGCGGTATAGGGACTGACGTACAGTCTGCTAAACACTAATACACAACCTGCTTGGTCCACAAAAGTTCTTATAAGGACTGGTAACTTGGTATAGGGTGCTACGGTACATAGGCTTGAGTGCGGTACAGTCTGCTGTTCTGTAAGGACCGCTATCGGTCCACAATAGATAGGGTTGACGTGCACCACTGCTGACCGCTGCCCTATACTGCAGCAGTCCTTCAGCGGTATAGGGACTGACGCACAGTCTGCTAAACACTAACACACAACCTGCTTGGTCCACAAAAGTTTTTATAAGGACTGGTAACTTGGTATAGGGTGCTACGGTACATAGGCCTGAGTGCGTTACAGTCTGCTGTTCTGTAAGGACCGCTATCGGTCCACAATACATAGGGTTGCCGTGCACTACTGCTGACCGCTGCCCTATACTGCAGCAGTCCTTCATTGGTATAGGGACTGACGTACAGTCTGCTAATCACTAACACACAACCTGCTTGGTCCACAAAAGTTCTTATAAGGACTGGTAACTTGGTATAGGGTGCTACGGTACATAGGCCTGAGTGCGTTACAGTCTGCTGTTCTGTAAGGACCGCTATCGGTCCACAATACATAGGGTTGACGTGCACCACTGCTGACCGCTGCCCTATACTGCAGCAGTCCTTCAGCGGTATAGGGACTGACGTACAGTCTGCTAAACACTAATACACAACCTGCTTGGTCCACAAAAGTTCTTATAAGGACTGGTAACTTGGTATAGGGTGCTACGGTACATAGGCTTGAGTGCGGTACAGTCTGCTGTTCTGTAAGGACCGCTATCGGTCCACAATACATAGGGTTGCCGTGCACTACTGCTGACCGCTGCCCTATACTGCAGCAGTCCTTCATTGGTATAGGGACTGACGTACAGTCTGCTAATCACTAACACACAACCTGCTTGTTCCACAAAAGTTCTTATAAGGACTGGTAACTTGGTATAGGGTGCTACGGTACATAGGCTTGAGTGCGGTACAGTCTGCTGTTCTGTAAGGACCGCTATCGGTCCACAATAGATAGGGTTGACGTGCACCACTGCTGACCGCTGCCCTATACTGCAGCAGTCCTTCAGCGGTATAGGGACTGACGTACAGTCTGCTAAACACTAATACACAACCTGCTTGGTCCACAAAAGTTCTTATAAGGACTGGTAACTTGGTATAGGGTGCTACGGTACATAGGCTTGAGTGCGGTACAGTCTGCTGTTCTGTAAGGACCGCTATCGGTCCACAATAGATAGGGTTGACGTGCACCACTGCTGACCGCTGCCCTATACTGCAGCAGTCCTTCAGCGGTATAGGGACTGACGCACAGTCTGCTAAACACTAACACACAACCTGCTTGGTCCACAAAAGTTTTTATAAGGACTGGTAACTTGGTATAGGGTGCTACGGTACATAGGCCTGAGTGCGTTACAGTCTGCTGTTCTGTAAGGACCGCTATCGGTCCACAATACATAGGGTTGCCGTGCACTACTGCTGACCGCTGCCCTATACTGCAGCAGTCCTTCATTGGTATAGGGACTGACGTACAGTCTGCTAATCACTAACACACAACCTGCTTGGTCCACAAAAGTTCTTATAAGGACTGGTAACTTGGTATAGGGTGCTACGGTACATAGGCCTGAGTGCGTTACAGTCTGCTGTTCTGTAAGGACCGCTATCGGTCCACAATACATAGGGTTGACGTGCACCACTGCTGACCGCTGCCCTATACTGCAGCAGTCCTTCAGCGGTATAGGGACTGACGTACAGTCTGCTAAACACTAATACACAACCTGCTTGGTCCACAAAAGTTCTTATAAGGACTGGTAACTTGGTATAGGGTGCTACGGTACATAGGCTTGAGTGCGGTACAGTCTGCTGTTCTGTAAGGACCGCTATCGGTCCACAATACATAGGGTTGCCGTGCACTACTGCTGACCGCTGCCCTATACTGCAGCAGTCCTTCATTGGTATAGGGACTGACGTACAGTCTGCTAATCACTAACACACAACCTGCTTGTTCCACAAAAGTTCTTATAAGGACTGGTAACTTGGTATAGGGTGCTACGGTACATAGGCTTGAGTGCGGTACAGTCTGCTGTTCTGTAAGGACCGCTATCGGTCCACAATAGATAGGGTTGACGTGCACCACTGCTGACCGCTGCCCTATACTGCAGCAGTCCTTCAGCGGTATAGGGACTGACGTACAGTCTGCTAAACACTAATACACAACCTGCTTGGTCCACAAAAGTTCTTATAAGGACTGGTAACTTGGTATAGGGTGCTACGGTACATAGGCTTGAGTGCGGTACAGTCTGCTGTTCTGTAAGGACCGCTATCGGTCCACAATAGATAGGGTTGACGTGCACCACTGCTGACCGCTGCCCTATACTGCAGCAGTCCTTCAGCGGTATAGGGACTGACGCACAGTCTGCTAAACACTAACACACAACCTGCTTGGTCCACAAAAGTTTTTATAAGGACTGGTAACTTGGTATAGGGTGCTACGGTACATAGGCCTGAGTGCGTTACAGTCTGCTGTTCTGTAAGGACCGCTATCGGTCCACAATACATAGGGTTGCCGTGCACTACTGCTGACCGCTGCCCTATACTGCAGCAGTCCTTCATTGGTATAGGGACTGACGTACAGTCTGCTAATCACTAACACACAACCTGCTTGGTCCACAAAAGTTCTTATAAGGACTGGTAACTTGGTATAGGGTGCTACGGTACATAGGCCTGAGTGCGTTACAGTCTGCTGTTCTGTAAGGACCGCTATCGGTCCACAATACATAGGGTTGACGTGCACCACTGCTGACCGCTGCCCTATACTGCAGCAGTCCTTCAGCGGTATAGGGACTGACGTACAGTCTGCTAAACACTAATACACAACCTGCTTGGTCCACAAAAGTTCTTATAAGGACTGGTAACTTGGTATAGGGTGCTACGGTACATAGGCTTGAGTGCGGTACAGTCTGCTGTTCTGTAAGGACCGCTATCGGTCCACAATAGATAGGGTTGACGTGCACCACTGCTGACCGCTGCCCTATACTGCAGCAGTCCTTCAGCGGTATAGGGACTGACGCACAGTCTGCTAAACACTAACACACAACCTGCTTGGTCCACAAAAGTTTTTATAAGGACTGGTAACTTGGTATAGGGTGCTACGGTACATAGGCCTGAGTGCGTTACAGTCTGCTGTTCTGTAAGGACCGCTATCGGTCCACAATACATAGGGTTGCCGTGCACTACTGCTGACCGCTGCCCTATACTGCAGCAGTCCTTCATTGGTATAGGGACTGACGTACAGTCTGCTAATCACTAACACACAACCTGCTTGGTCCACAAAAGTTCTTATAAGGACTGGTAACTTGGTATAGGGTGCTACGGTACATAGGCCTGAGTGCGTTACAGTCTGCTGTTCTGTAAGGACCGCTATCGGTCCACAATACATAGGGTTGACGTGCACCACTGCTGACCGCTGCCCTATACTGCAGCAGTCCTTCAGCGGTATAGGGACTGACGTACAGTCTGCTAAACACTAATACACAACCTGCTTGGTCCACAAAAGTTCTTATAAGGACTGGTAACTTGGTATAGGGTGCTACGGTACATAGGCTTGAGTGCGGTACAGTCTGCTGTTCTGTAAGGACCGCTATCGGTCCACAATAGATAGGGTTGACGTGCACCACTGCTGACCGCTGCCCTATACTGCAGCAGTCCTTCAGCGGTATAGGGACTGACGCACAGTCTGCTAAACACTAACACACAACCTGCTTGGTCCACAAAAGTTTTTATAAGGACTGGTAACTTGGTATAGGGTGCTACGGTACATAGGCCTGAGTGCGTTACAGTCTGCTGTTCTGTAAGGACCGCTATCGGTCCACAATACATAGGGTTGCCGTGCACTACTGCTGACCGCTGCCCTATACTGCAGCAGTCCTTCATTGGTATAGGGACTGACGTACAGTCTGCTAATCACTAACACACAACCTGCTTGGTCCACAAAAGTTCTTATAAGGACTGGTAACTTGGTATAGGGTGCTACGGTACATAGGCCTGAGTGCGTTACAGTCTGCTGTTCTGTAAGGACCGCTATCGGTCCACAATACATAGGGTTGACGTGCACCACTGCTGACCGCTGCCCTATACTGCAGCAGTCCTTCAGCGGTATAGGGACTGACGTACAGTCTGCTAAACACTAATACACAACCTGCTTGGTCCACAAAAGTTCTTATAAGGACTGGTAACTTGGTATAGGGTGCTACGGTACATAGGCTTGAGTGCGGTACAGTCTGCTGTTCTGTAAGGACCGCTATCGGTCCACAATACATAGGGTTGCCGTGCACTACTGCTGACCGCTGCCCTATACTGCAGCAGTCCTTCATTGGTATAGGGACTGACGTACAGTCTGCTAATCACTAACACACAACCTGCTTGTTCCACAAAAGTTCTTATAAGGACTGGTAACTTGGTATAGGGTGCTACGGTACATAGGCTTGAGTGCGGTACAGTCTGCTGTTCTGTAAGGACCGCTATCGGTCCACAATAGATAGGGTTGACGTGCACCACTGCTGACCGCTGCCCTATACTGCAGCAGTCCTTCAGCGGTATAGGGACTGACGTACAGTCTGCTAAACACTAATACACAACCTGCTTGGTCCACAAAAGTTCTTATAAGGACTGGTAACTTGGTATAGGGTGCTACGGTACATAGGCTTGAGTGCGGTACAGTCTGCTGTTCTGTAAGGACCGCTATCGGTCCACAATAGATAGGGTTGACGTGCACCACTGCTGACCGCTGCCCTATACTGCAGCAGTCCTTCAGCGGTATAGGGACTGACGTACAGTCTGCTAAACACTAATACACAACCTGCTTGGTCCACAAAAGTTCTTATAAGGACTGGTAACTTGGTATAGGGTGCTACGGTACATAGGCTTGAGTGCGGTACAGTCTGCTGTTCTGTAAGGACCGCTATAGGTCCACAATAGATAGGGTTGACGTGCACCACTGCTGACCGCTCACCTATACTGCAGCAGTCCTTCAGCGGTATAGGGACTAAGAGTTTTGTCACAGGGTCATTTAAAAAATGACATGCAGAGGAAGAGGCAGGCCCTTCCGCAGGGGTGGTAGGGGTAGGGCAGGAGCAACAGGCTTGAGCCAAAGTGGGAAGTTGCAGAAGGTGCGTTCAATTACTTTAAAGGATGCACCAGACTTGGTTGAGTGGCTCGCTCAGCCTTACTCTTCTGCACCCTCCTCATCCTCTCGATCTGCACCCTCTTCTTCACTCTCTGCTATGTGCACCCCCAAAGACACTACCACCAACAACACGACCACCACCACCACCACCACATACCTTCCGCTTGAGTCACTGGAATTATTTTCCGATCCATATCAAGAGGACATTTCTGATGCGCAGCCACTCTTGGTATTGGATCAGGAAGAGGAGGTAGCAACAAGCGCTACTCAGCAGTCTGACGCCAGTACCCAGATCAGCCCAAGGAGGAGGTTGGTCCCCGGTGTTGCTGCCTACTCTACTTATAGCGGTGGGGAAGGTGACGTTGATGATGACGTGTCTAGTGATGTCACGTGGGTGCCCACAAGAGAGGAAGAGGAGGGGAGTTCAGAGGGAGATATGGACCAGCAGATAGGGAGGAGAAGCAGCAATGACTTACATTGCACAGCAGGGACAAAGCAGACTGCAAATGTATCAGGAGCGAGTCATCGACCATGTACGGTCACATCTGGCGCTCCCAGGACACCGGCACATGGCTCCGCAGTGTGGGCTTTTTTTAACGTGTCCGCTGCTGACAATAGCGTTGCCATCTGCAATCTTTGCAGTCAACGCGTTAGTCGCGGTAAGCCCAATACTCACCTAGGGACGACCGCCTTAAGAAGGCACATGAGCAGCCATCACCGAGCCCAGTGGGAGCAACGGAACACACAAAGCCACACTGCAGGCTCTCACCGTCCAGCCTCGTCTTCTACTTCTCCTTCTCCTCTCTCCTCACAATTGTCCTCCACTCCACCTTCCATCACGCCAAGCTCACATTTTTCTGCAAAAAGGCAGGCTTCCGTGGGCCTAATGTTTGAGCGTAAAAAAATGATGACGCCGGATAACCCTCTTGCCCAACGGTTGGCGGCTGGCTTGTCAGAACTCATAGCCCGCCAACTACTGCCATATAAACTGGTGGACTCGGAGGCCTTTCGCAAATTTGTGGCCATTGGAACACCACAATGGAAGGTCCCAGGAAGGAAGTATTTCTCAGAGAAGGGCATCCCAGAGCTATATGGCCATGTTCAGCGGCAAGTGAATGTATCTCTGGCACACAGTGTCGGTGCCAAGATACATCTGACCACAGACACGTGGTCTAGCAAACACGGGCAGGGAAGGTATATCAGTTTTACTGCCCACTGGGTGAACCTTCTGACGGCCGTCAAGCATGTAACCCGTGGCACCCGTGTAGATTTGGTTTTACCGCCACGGATTGCATGCAGGCCTGACTCTTCTTCTCCTCCTCCTACTCCATCCTCCTCCCTCTCCTCCTCAGCTGCCTCCTCCTTTTCCGCTGCTAGCGTCTCTTCCACTGCACCGCCCAAGCTCCCCAGAACCTATTCCACATGCCAGGTGAGACGTTGCCATGCCGTGCTGCGTCTGTTGTGCCTGGAAGCAAAGAGCCACACTGGCCCGGCACTCCTTTCAGCTTTGCGTTCACAGGCAGATGAGTGGCTAACACCGCTCAATTTGACAGTTGGTAAAGTGGTGTGTGACAACGGTGCCAATCTGCTTAGCGCATTGAAACAGGGCAAAATCACGCACGTGCCGTGCATGGCACACGTCTTAAACTTGGTCGTGCAGCGATTCCTTGTCAAATACCCTGGGGTCCAGGACATCTTGCGGCAGGCAAGGAAAATCTCGGCCCATTTCAGAAGATCTTACACGGCCATGGCTCGCCTTGCTGACATTCAGCGGCGACACCATCTGCCGGTCAGACGTCTTATTTGCGATTGCCCGACGCGATGGAACTCAACCTTCTATATGCTTGATAGGCTGCTCCAGCAGAAACGTGCAGTTAACGTCTACCTGTATGAACTCTGCGAAAGAAACGGTTCTGGGGAGCTGGGTTTTTTTTCACCGCGCCAGTGGCTGCTCATGCGCGACACATGCAGACTTCTGCGGCCATTTGAGGAGATCACCAAACTGGTCAGTCGCAGCCATGGCGCCATCAGTGACATGGTACCTTATGCCTTCTTTCTGGAGCGTGCATTGCGTCGTGTCATTGATCAGGCTGTGGAGGAGCAGGAGCGGGAAGATGAGGAAGTCGCAATGCTGGATGAATTCCCAGGGGGGGCTACTCTATCTGAGACAAGTCAACAACAGGAGTCTGATGAGGAGTCAGAGGAGGATGGTGCCGGGGCGGATGAGCAGGAGCAAGAAGAGCATGCTTTAAACCTTTCTGGGATCCCTGTTGTGCGAGGATGGGGAGAGGAGAATGAAGAGGACGACATTATCCTGGATGATGAGCAGGAGCCAGGCCACCACACCGCTTCCACTTTAGTGCAAATGGGGGCCTTCATGCTCCAGTGTTTTAATAGGGACCCCCGTATAAAAAGCATGAGGGTCAAGGACCAGTACTGGGTGGCAACGTACTTAGACCCCCGGTACAAACACAAAATGGCGGAAATGTTACCGCCGTCGCAGAGGGCTGTCAGAATGCAGCACTTCCAGGCCTTGCTTCGAGAAATGCTGCATTCTGCTTTTGCGTGCGCTGGCAGAGGAGCAATTCCCACTCCCAGAGAAGGATTTGCGGGTACCAATCCAACAGCGCCTGCAAGAAGAGGCCGGTTTGAAGATGTGTTGGTGACTTCGGATATGAGGTCATTCTTTCAGCCGACCCATCGACAGGTGTCATCCGGATCCAGCATCAGGGAACGCCTAGACCGTCAGGTGTCCGACTACATTGGGTTAACGGCCGATGTGGACGCTCTGAGGAGTGATGAACCCCTAGACTACTGGGTGGGCAGGCTTGACCTCTGGCCAGAGCTTGCCCAATTTGCAATCGAACTGTTGGCTTGCCCCTCATCCAGTGTCCTGTCCGAAAGGACGTTCAGCGCAGCAGGGGGGATTGTGACCGATAAGCGTACTCGCCTAGCTCACCACAGTGTTAACTACCTCACATTTCTAAAAATGAATGAGGCATGGATCTCGGAGGAATTCAACACATGTGATCAGTAGACCATGTATATGTCTATAAACAATTTTTGGAATCAAGCACACAGACCTTCTTAATTCATTTGGCTCACTTCCCTGACCCAAAAAAGCACACCGTACTATATGCCCCTACCCTCCTCTTTGAAGAGGTTGAGCGGTGTCATATTTCTACTGGGGCTGCTTATTATGAGGGGTTCCCACCATCCCTGTGCTGTGCTGACTTCCTCCTGGGTGTTCTTATTATGAGGGGCTCCCACCATCCCTGTGCTGTGCTGACTTCCTCCTGGGGGTTCTTATTATGAGGGGATCACACCATCCCTGTGCTGTGCTGACTTCCTCCTGGGGCTGCTTACGGTGCTGCTGTCAGCGCTGTATGTCACGGAGCTGCTGTCAGCGCTGTATGTCACGGAGCTGCTGTCAGCGCTGTATGTCACGGAGCTGCTGTCAGCGCTGTATGTCACGGAGCTGCTGTCAGCGCTGTATGTCACGGAGCTGCTGTCAGCGCTGTATGTCACGGAGCTGCTGTCAGCGCTGTATGTCACGGAGCTGCTGTCAGCGCTGTATGTCACGGAGCTGCTGTCAGCGCTGTATGTCACGGAGCTGCTGTCAGCGCTGTATGTCACGGAGCTGCTGTCAGCGCTGTATGTCACGGAGCTGCTGTCAGCGCTGTATGTCACGGAGCTGCTGTCAGCGCTGTATGTCACGGAGCTGCTGTCAGCGCTGTATGTCACGGAGCTGCTGTCAGCGCTGTATGTCACGGTGCTGCTGTCAGCGCTGTATGTCACGGAGCTGCTGTCAGCGCTGTATGTCACGGAGCTGCTGTCAGCGCTGTATGTCACGGTGCTGCTGTCAGCGCTGTATGTCACGGAGCTGCTGTCAGCGCTGTATGTCACGGAGCTGCTGTCAGCGCTGTATGTCACGGAGCTGCTGTCAGCGCTGTATGTCACGGAGCTGCTGTCAGCGCTGTATGTCACGGAGCTGCTGTCAGCGCTGTATGTCACGGAGCTGCTGTCAGCGCTGTATGTCACGGAGCTGCTGTCAGCGCTGTATGTCACGGTGCTGCTGTCAGCGCTGTATGTCACGGAGCTGCTGTCAGCGCTGTATGTCACGGAGCTGCTGTCAGTGCTGTATGTCACGGAGCTGCTGTCAGCGCTGTATGTCACGGAGCTGCTGTCAGCGCTGTATGTCACGGAGCTGCTGTCAGCGCTGTATGTCACGGTGCTGCTGTCAGCGCTGTATGTCACGGAGCTGCTGTCAGCGCTGTATGTCACGGAGCTGCTGTCAGCGCTGTATGTCACGGAGCTGCTGTCAGCGCTGTATGTCACGGAGCTGCTGTCAGCGCTGTATGTCACGGAGCTGCTGTCAGCGCTGTATGTCACGGTGCTGCTGTCAGCGCTGTATGTCACGGAGCTGCTGTCAGCGCTGTATGTCACGGAGCTGCTGTCAGTGCTGTATGTCACGGAGCTGCTGTCAGCGCTGTATGTCACGGAGCTGCTGTCAGCGCTGTATGTCACGGAGCTGCTGTCAGCGCTGTATGTCACGGTGCTGCTGTCAGCGCTGTATGTCACGGAGCTGCTGTCAGCGCTGTATGTCACGGAGCTGCTGTCAGCGCTGTATGTCACGGAGCTGCTGTCAGCGCTGTATGTCACGGAGCTGCTGTCAGCGCTGTATGTCACGGAGCTGCTGTCAGCGCTGTATGTCACGGTGCTGATGTCAGTGCTCTGTATTACGGTGCTGCTGTCAGTGCTCTGTATCTCCTGCACCCTCTTGTTTGCCTACCCTGGTCCCTGACCTTCCCTCTCCTCCATTGCCTTCATTAGCTCCATAGTCCTGAATTGTCAGAACAATTTCCCAAATAAAAAAAAAATGCTTGTAGTTATCGATCCCAAATTCACCTCATACATGTATTATGCTATTGTCCAGGTGGTGGGACTACGTGCTACCCCCTAATAATTACCCCGTGGCCGCAAATTCGACCTAAAGGTTTGCGAAATTCGCCTCCCATTGAAGTCAATGGAGCCCGCGGCGAACGGTCGTTTTCGCGAACGTTTGTGTCCGTTCGCGTTTCGCGTTCGCGAAACGTCCCGTCGGAAGTTCGTCCATCACTAATTAAGAAGGCTAATGGGGCGCCAATTCTCAATCATCGAAGGATCTTTACCCTTTGACAGAAGGATCACTGCAGATTGCCTCATGGAGGGAGGGAGAGAACCCTCATTCAAACAGCTATTAAAAACCTCCGCAAGGTAGGGAGCCAGGATCGTCTTAAAACATTTATAAAACTCAGCTGTCAACCCATCTGGCCCTGGCGTTTTCTTGATGGCCAGTTTATCAATAGCCTGGACTACCTCATCTGTAGTGATTTCATCTGTCAAATTCATCAAAGAAACATTACTTTCCAGTCCTGGTGTAGAGTCCAAAAAACCCAACATCCTTGTCCGATCAAGGTTCCTTCCTCCCAGGAGATCGGCATAGTATGACCTGACAACCTCCAGGATCCCTGACCTAGACTTCGTCAGAGAACCCGTACTGTCCTTCAGGCCATGGACCGTCTTAACTGCTACGCTCTGTTTACAGTTCTGGTAAGGGTCTGGAATGGTATTTCCCGTAATCCCTCTCCTGAACCAAAGAGGCGTGCCGGTCATATTCATGTCTCCTAAGGAGGAGCTTCACCTCAGAGATCGCCCCACAATCTCCTCCATTCGAAACAAGGCGGTCAAGTTTCCTCCGCAAACGCTGGTAGGTGATATACTTATCTTGCTGCTTCTTTCTTCCTATGGCCTTGAAAAGCCTAACAGTCCGCTGTTTTACAAGCTCCCACCATTCTGACTTGCTGTTGCAAAAGTCTAGGATTGTTACCTGTGCTTGAAAAAAGTCCTCAAAGGATTGTCTTACTCTCTCGTCTTCCAGGAGGGCTGAATTCAATCTCCAGATACCCCTCCCCCTAGGTGGCATGTCTGAGGCATTCAGAGTCACAGATAGAATACAGTGATCAGAAAACTCCACTGCTCGACACACAGGTGCCGAAAAAGCAGAGTCTCCCTTTAAAAAAAACCTATCTATCCTACTCTGACTACTACCTCTCTGAAAAGTGAACCCCGTGCTGTCTGGGCAACGCTTAATGTGCGCATCTACCAGACCTGCTTCCCTAACTATCGCATTGAGAAAAAGGGTGTCATAGCCCAGCTTATCTCTGAAACCTCTCCTGTCTTTAGACCTAGTAATGGTGTTAAAATCACCTCCAAAGATAACCTGCTGGGCCGTAAAAAGAAAAGGCTTAATCTTTGTAAAGAGGCATTTCATGTCCCACTTCGTCTGGGGACCATAGATGTTAATCAGGCGCAAGTCCTGCCCCCTTACAGAGACGTCCAAGACCATGCATCTCCCAATCTCTACCTCAATTACCCGCCGGCATGTTACCATACCAGAAAAAAGGACTGCAACCCCGCTGTAAGGCTCGGCCGCAAGAGACCAAAATGAGGGACCACATCTCCACTCCTTCTTTGCCAGATGTATATCAGCCAGACTACTCAGATGGGTCTCTTGTAAAAACAAAATGTCAGCATCAAACTCGCTGAGCAAAAATAAGGCCATATGACGAGCGCTTACTGATCTTAAGCTGGCAACATTAATGGTTGCCACTTTTAACGAAGTGGGAACTGCCATTAGGGTAATTGAGGCAGACGTTTCTTAGCCTGACTACTCCCTCTCCCTGGAGAACCAGCACGCTTTGTTGCGCCCTGGCACTCATCATCCATGGAGGACGCTGAACTGAACGAGTCCCAATCATCATCATCGTCCGACAGGACCTTAAACTTATTTTTCAAAGACAAAACTTCAGGATTGAAGGGAACTGAACCCCTTTTTTTCCTTATTTTGCCCCTCCTCCTTCTATCCTCCAACCACTCCATATCATCTTTGGATAAACCACAACCAGTCTCCCCACACCTATCCTCCCCTTCAACCCCCTCCCCCCCACTCTCCCTTCCCTTATCTACCACCAGGCCAGCCTCCTCACTATTTTCCCCACTCCTCTGCCCCCCACGATCTGCAATAGAAACCCTGCAGCGTCGGGGGAGGGGGACTGGCACCACACCTGATGCACCAGCCTCAGCACCTCTTGCTGCCTCTGCAATTTTAGAAGACACAGAAGGATTGGACACATTCTTGGCAACTGAAACTTTACATACAGACTGGGAAGACACAGGCACACTAGGTACACGCACAGACTGGGGAGACACAGACACATTGGGTATTGGCACAGACTGGGGCAGCACAGACTGGGGAGACACAGACACATTGGGTACTGGCACAGACTGGGGAGACACAGACACATTGGGTATTGGCACAGACTGGGGAGACACAGACACATTGGGTATTGGCACAGACTGGGGAGACACAGACACATTGGGTATTGGCACAGACTGGGGAGACACAGACACATTGGGTATGGGCACAGACTGGGAAGGCACAGACACATTGGGTATTGGCACAGACTCAGATGGAATCACAGGCCCTCCAGCTGATGAGCTCTGTGCACCCTCCATGTCCAGATGGAAAAACTCCCTCATGAGCTCAGGCTTGTTGTGCATTGCCTCAGGACACTGACTATAAGGATGTCCCACTGCATTGCACAGATTACACCTTATAATATTACAATCCTTTGCCAAATGCCCTATACCCTGACACAGAGAACACTTCATCACTGGACAGGAGGATGCAAGATGCCCTTTATCTCCACATTTATTGCAGAGCTTTGGCTGGCCCGGGTAGAAGATGGTCAGCCTGTCCCTCCCCAGGAAAGCTGAGGATGGCAGATGTTGGACAACATTGTCAATAACCTTTAGTTTCAGCTGCACAGACCATCCCCCTGTCCATATTCCCCGATCATCCAAAATCTTTCTCAGGGGGCTCAGGACGTCCCCATACCTCCTCAACCATACAGTCAGATCCCCTTGTGGTATGGATTCATTGCGCACAAGTATTGTCACCATTTTAATGAGGGGCTGGCGTGATATAAGCTTGGGGATGAGCCCTTTCCAGTCCGGCAGGCCCCTACACACGTGTTCAAACTTCTCCCAAAATATGTCCAAAGACTCGGGACGGATAAAGGACAAATCATATTCATAGGAACCTGCCGGACTGATCAGGGCGAAGATATCCGCAGGCCTAAATCCCATCTGCAGGATTTTATCCACCACTGTCCTCCTATGTGGGGGGTTTCCATCGCCTTCCCATTTCAATTGTACAACATTCCTCCTTTTAAACAGGGAGGAAGATAAAACATCCCCATGCTCCCTCCCTGCTTGTTCCCCCTTCCCAGATCCTGTGGCAGCAACACCAGCATAAGTTCTTCTTCCACCACCAGCATTTGCAGTCTTGTCCTCAGATACATTCAAACCTGCTGCCAGAGAGTCTGAATCAGCTGGGATAGCAGTCTTCTGATTAGCAGGACCCACCCCCTCCCCCAAACACTCAGCTTCAATCCTGGGAGCCATCACAGTCTTGGCTGCTGCAGACTCCTGGAGAGCTGTAGTACTACTGCTCCCAGCATCTCCTCCACCATTCACAGGAACAGCCGCTGTGCCTGTATTGTCCATGGACCTCTCTGCAGACTGAAGCTGACAGTTATTAGCAGATGTTATTGCTTGCTGTACATTGTCTATGGGTCTGGGCTGACTGTCTGTAGTACTACAACCCTCAGCAGGCCCATTGTCATTAAAGATCCCACCATCCTGCACACACACTGTACCTGCACATGCTCTCTCCACAGGTCTTTCTTCCACAGGGCTGGGAACGGTGTCCATCTTCTCTTCACCTTCCCGGGGAGCTGCATTAGGACTGGACTCCAGTTTATTGATCAGATCCAGCATGTCAGAACCTTCAACCTCCTGCCCAGATGTTCCACATTGCTGGGGAGGGAAGGGGACAGAGGCCTCCACCATTGAGGGCTCAGCAGGTGTCTGAGATGTTGAACAGCTGGGCTCATCCTCCGGGCCCACTTTCTCACTCTCTGCTTGCATCTCCTCACTCTCCATGCAGGAAGAGGCTCCTTTCCTCATTTGGTTAAATCGCTCCTCATTTTTATATTTCTCTTTAAAAGCTCCACTATTCTCCTTCAGAGAACTCACCAATTCCTTCTGCTTCCGCAGAGCTTGTTCCAGGTCCTTCAATTCAGGCCTCAGAGCCGGTCTCTTCTTACTGAAGACTTTGGCACAAACCTGCTTTTTCTTTTTAAATTCGGCTTTCAAAGCTCCCAACTTCTCCTCTTCCTTCTCAATCCGCTTCAGCGTTTCCACAATCCTCCGTCTAAAGGCAGACAGAGATTCATCCTTCCTTGGGCCAGGCCCAGAATCTTCCACAGGTTGAGGCCTATCCAGGGGGCCCCCGCCAGGGTCCTCCCCAGGATCCAGCATCCTTCCTGGGGCAGAGGAGTAACTCTAGCCCCTGGTCTCTGGAAGCACAGGAGCAAAGGGACTCGCAACCTCTCGACTCGCAACCTCTCACCTCACTGTCAAGGAGAGGAATGGCAGTTTCCCACCATCCCTGTGCTGAGTTCCCAGATCTGTACACCCGCTGTGCCCATTATGAGGGGTTCCCACCATTCCTGTGCTGAGTTACTGGGTCTGTACACCTGCCATGCCCATTACAAGGGGTTCCCACCATCCCTGTGCTGAGTTTCCAGATCTGTACACCTGTTGTGCCCATTATGAGGGGTTCCCACCATCTCTGTGCGGAGTTCCTGGGTCTGTACACCCGCTGTGACCATTATGAGGGGTTCCCTCTTCCCACCATCCCTGTGCTGAGTTCCCAGGTCTGTACACCTGCTGTGCCCATTATGAGGGGTTCCCATCATCCCTGTGCTGAGTTCCCAGGTCTGTACACCCGCTGTGCCCATTATGAGGGGTTCCCACTTCCCACCATCCCTGTGCTTAGTTTCTGGGTCTGTACACCCACTGTGCTCATTATGAGGGGTTCCCACCATCCCTGTGCTGAGATCCTGGGTCTGTACACCAGCTGCGTGTGGGATGAGGACAGAGAGGGGGCCCCTGGGAGGGGAGAGAGAACTTGGAATCCTCCCATCTCCCCCAGCACAAATCCCCCTACCCCTTCTCCCATCACTCCACCATGTGTGCTGAGCATCCCTGTTACCTGCCCTCCTCATTTTCCTGGTTACTGTGTACCCCTCTTCTATATCCATAACCATACACAGTGACAGATCACAGATCATCAGTGTGGCTTGCAGCAGTGCAGTTTCCCCACCTTCTCCTGTTTGTGCAGATAAGAACATTGGAACCGAGGGGGGAGGAGGATTCCTCTGTGTACTTGGGGTGCAGGCTGTCCGAGGGGAGTGATGGTGATGTTGACTGAAACAGAGGGCACAAGAGATGCAGGGAAGATGTCCAGGGTGCCCACGCTAGCACGCCCCCTTCAGGGCAGCGGAATACAGCACAAACTCATGGAGACAGTGTTTGATGGAGCCCCCTGTTGACATGAGAAAGTGGAAGTGAAGCTTAAAGTACCGCTCCAAGGGACCGGCGGCAATCATAAACTACAATGGAAGCATAGTCCTACAGTGGGAGTGTTTGGGGCACAATGCTCTGCGCCCCGAGGCACTCTAAAGGAAGCCAATAGAGCTTCTTAGCCGCAATCACGCAAGATACAGTGTTTTGCCTATGTCCGCTGTGACTAGGTTATGCCTGACATCTGCTTATCATACCAATGCGTGTTTTATCTGCCTTCTTGTAAGTGCATTACCATTAGGCCTTGTGTTCTTAGTAAATTACATTTTTTGACGTTATTGCACTATTTGGAGTTTCATTATCCTTTGCATATTACGGATACCTTCTGGTCTCTGGATGCTTAAATGATTCATGAGATATCCATATAACCCTGAGGGGTGCAATGCTCTTTTTGCCCAACATGAGAATGTGTGGCAAAGAGTGTTGGTGAATTTACATCTAACCGGGGATGTGGAAACAGTGTTTATCATGTGGTGTGGTGTCAGATCATTCAATCAACTGAATATCTTTTACGGATTAATTACCCAGAATTGGATATTATTATTATTATTCAGGATTTATATAGCGCCAACAGTTTGCGCAGCGCTTTACAATATGAGGGCAGACAGTACACTTACAATACAATTCAGTACAGGAGGGATCAGAGGGCCCTGCTCGATGGAGCTTACAATCTAGAAGATATCACATCTTATGGACTAATATATTTGTTTCTTGCATATTTTGCATACACTATTCACTGGGTGTGTAATATATATGTTTACTGTTTATGTTATCGCATACCTAACGCCACTATTTACTTATAGCCGGTGTTTGATAATTTTCTATTAAAGTGGCTGCTTTATTTCCATTAGGTTTTTCTTTGGCGCAGTGATAAGATCTTGGGTAGCAGCATATTGTGAGATCTGATTTTATATTACTTAATCATTGAAATAAACTTATATTTGGACATGAATATCATAGGGTGGTGCTTCAATTCAAAATTCACTCTTCCTTATCACAACTCAAGGTGATTGTAGATGCCCTTCAGCGCACAGAAACTACTTACCCAATAATCAACTTCTTTATATTTGCACCATTGCTATATTATTGAATGCACAATAAAAGAAAAGGAACACATAGAAACTTGAGGGTTTCAGTACTTCTTATGCACTTTTCCAAGCATTGTTTTTTTTTGCTGTGTCCCAAAGACACAACAGGAAGTAAGTGGAAATCCCCTCTTAGATGAGTGTCTCTATTGGCAGATTTCCCTTCACTTATTGTTCCAGTGACAACTGTGTAAAATTTGGATTTCCCATCACTTTCTCTACTGCTGACACTAATACAAAGGTTGAAACTCCCCCTGCTGGGTGCAGAGAGTAATAAAAATCCAGCAAAGGCTGTAACCACACTATCCAAAACTACATTTTTGCTTTTGCAGTTTCAGGGTCTCCTCAACTGTGCTAAAAATGAATGTACTGTGGAGATTTGTCCCCTGGCAGATATTGCACATTGGTCAACTTGAAAAATAAGAGATTTGCACATACCTTCTGTTCTAATGGAAGAGGCTCTTGCATGCTGCAGGATCCCCTCTGCCTGAGTGTATGTGACAAAAAAAAAAAAGGTGGCAGAATTCTTTTGAAACCAATGGTTTGCACACAGTTGGAACATAAATAAATTCACAGCCTTCGCACTAGCGAAGGCTGTGGGCTTGGTGTTAAAAATGCCACCACTGACATCTAGTGCTCTGAAAAGGAATGGCACCAATTTATGATTTGCCAAAAACTATAATTATTTTGCAGGGGGGTCCAAAAGATATAAGACAATTGTCCAGTACAGTACAATAATAAATTATTCTATCAATTGGCTGGGATGGTTATTCTCTCAAAGTAAATAGTACTTAAAGTGCGTCTAAACAATATAATATCACATTACAGCTCCTCAGTCCTATGATGTCATGGCTGCTTTCATTTTCTCTTTTCAGTTTGGTTTGTCATTTATTTGATCCTGCCAATAACACACTTCCTGTCCTAGGGTGACAATGCCACATCACTGTACTGTATCCATAGAGGAGCGATGTTGACACCCAAAGAACAAGAAGTATGTTAGGAAAATTAAGGGGGGGGGGGTATTCCTACGTGCAATGTTTCTCAATGCCAGTCCTCAAGTACCCCCCACAGGTCATGTTTTCAGGATTTTCCTCAGATGAAACGGCTGTGGTAATTACTAAGACAGTAAAACTGATCAAATTACTTCTGCAAAATAATAGCAAGCCTGAAAACATGACCTGTTGTGAATACTTGAGGACTGGATTTGAGAAACATTGCTGTAGTGTACAGAGAAAGTTCGGAGAAATGTACCTGATAACATTGCAGCACAGAAAGTTATCAGCTCATAAGATATCTGGCAGGATTTCTGCACTTGAGTGCCAGCTTAGACATACTGTAAGACATAATTTTCTGTGGGCACCTGGCACTCAGTCCTTCAGTACCAACACCTAATTTGTACCCTGTGCCAGTTTGTTGTGTATGTTAAATTGACAGATTCACTTTCAGGTATATGGTTGAACCTCGTCAATCACAAAAATAAAACATCAACCACAGAAAAAAAAGTCTGATTATAACAAACTAATAGGTATCTGTTTGTACAGCAGGTAGTAAGAGAAACTCTAGGAACTCTTAGACTTCTCCTCCCAGGAAGCTTTGCCCCGCTCTCTGCTCAGCACCAAGCAGGGTTACAGATACTGCAGTCAGTGCAAAACCTTGACTTCCAACCTCCGATGCCTCAGCCTCCAGCTCCTACCTCCTGGTGATTGGACAGGTCAGGAATACCCCAGTTTTACAGCTTTCATTATTATAAATGTATAATTTCAGGCAATAAAGCAACAATTTGTCCAGTTGTCCACTTCTCTATTCATTTAGAGCACCATAGGGGCAGTTACAGTTTGATTTGATACTCGCTTGTTCCTGATCCAGCAGGATATCGCTGACCAAAAGGCAGAGCCACTTGTCATAACCTTCCTGATACATGCACATGCTCCCCTTTCCATTGCCGCTGTCACCCCCTATTCACGCCCCTTTCAGGATGCCAGGCGCATGAATTACAGCTGTGTTTTTTTTGAAGCACCTGATTAGAGCCAGAGGCTCTAATAGGCTTTAAAATAGGGTGGGCTCCAGTTGCAAAGCATTTTTGTTTGGAGCCCACCCAGGTGTGTTGGGATTGCTATTCTAACACTGAATCGCTTCTCCGCCAATCAGGAAGCGTGGGTCTGATTGGCTGAAAGGACGGGCGATCCTATTGGATGCCTAGGAGCTAGGAGGAGGGAGATGCACGGCAGAAGCCACTGTGATCCACAGGCGGAGGAAGAAAGAAAGCTGCTGCTTGCTAGAACACTGCCCACTTCCTTGATGGGGTAAGTGCGGGGTTTTAAGGCCCCGACCATCCTCCCGGGGGGGGGGGGGGGGGTGTTGTGGGGGGAACCAGCCGTCACTGCACTACACTCCATTCATTCCTATGGAGTATGGCCTTGTGCAGGTCCAGCCATAAAAGGGTTTGAAAGTGGCTCTGTGATCTGGTCAGAAATATCTTGCTGGATCAGGGAGAGGTGAGTATATGACTGGAGTGGGTCCTTGGGCAGGGGGTCTACCATGTATGTGTAACTGTCCAAAAGTAGTTAAATCTGACCTCCAGCCTTCTCTTCAGTATTGCACATTTGTATTGGTTTCTCTCCTGTACTGAAATTGCTTACTCTGATTTCACTGCACACTGCAAACTTCTCATAATGTGTATTAGAAGCTGTAAGGCCCCTTGCACATTGCAGCTTGAAAAAGCTCAGTACAGCTTATTTTTTTACTGAGCTAAACTAGCTCAGTAAAAAATGTACACAGGCAGGTAAACAAGCAACGTGCATTCTTCAGTAGGGATGAGCCGAACACCCCCCTGTTCGGTTCGCACCAGAACCTGCGAACAGACCTAAACTTCGTGTGAACTTTAGAACCCTATTAAAGTCTATGGGACTCGAATGTTCAAAATCTAAAGTGCTAATTTTAAAGGCTAATATGCAAGTTACTGTGTCTATAGTATGCCTGTGAAGGGGCGCATGTTTCCCGTGCTTAGAACTGTCCCTGCACAAAGTGTCATTTGTGCAGGAAAAAAAGTCGTTTAAAATCACTTGCGGCTATATTGTCGGCTCCCGTAATACAGAGAACACTCAATGAGTGTTCTCTGTATTAGCCGACAATACATTCATTCATTGATTAAAAAAAAAAAAAAAAAAAAAAAGCGTGGGGGTTCCCTTAAATTCAATTACCAGGCCCTTCAGGTCTGGTATGGATATTAAGGGGAACCCCACATCAAATAAAAAAAAAAAATTGACGTGGGGGTCCCCCTAAAAATCCATACCAGACCCTTTATCCGAGCACGCAACCTGGCAGGCCGCAGGAAAAGAGGGGGGGACGAGAGAGCGCCCCCCCTCCTGAACCGTACTAGGCCACAGGCCCTCAACATTGGAATGATGCTTTGGGGGTCTTTTGACTAATTCCGACGGATTAATTCCAGAAGAGGTCCGGAAGTGATGTTGCATACACACGGTCGGACTAAGTTGTCGTAAACTGTAGCACTGATGTAAGTCATTTTTTTTCCACAGTAGCGTGACAATCCCTCCACCTCCGGTCTAACTCATCACTCTCACCTTATGGCATGGACCCCTATGCAAGCGGGTATCACAAGGGTTAACACGGACCATAAACTTCTCTCATGTCTCCTTAGATCTCAGCAAGAACGCCAGGTCATGGGTAGAAAAGATAAGATCTAAGTGCTCACCGCTTAAGTATAAGATTTAATTTCTGTGTTCAAACACAAACTACTCACATAAAGATGATAAAAACACAGCATGTAAAGCCGACAATCGTGCTAGTTCCGTAGGGCAGCAGCAGGTGACGTCATGCGTAGCTCTTCCCCCGTACGCGTTATGTTCAATCAGAACTTTAACATCATCGGACTCCTCCCCCCTTCCCTTCATTAGCAGACGGAGGCACTTGGGGAAGGGTGGAGGAGTCCGGTGACGTTGATGTCCCTGACGTCACTGGATCTCTGACGGAACTCCCTGAAGACCAAGAAGCTGGCAGAGAGGTGAGTATAAATCAAAAGAAGTTTATTGATTAATCGAGGAATTCATCTTTAATTTCCACAGTCCTAGTAAACACTACAGATATATGTGCTTTTCTCAGATTTCATAACTGAGGTTTACAACCACTTTAAGAGGAGTACTGAAGCAGGGTGCTGACCTTTTTAGGCAGCTATGTACAGCACTCTGCTGGCTCCTCCCATCAGCTATGATTTATCTTCATTCCATGAAGAAGTACAGGGACCCACTGATGATATAATTGGGTCTACAGGGAAGGAAAAAAAATAAGAAACTTTACTTTAACTACAACAAAAAATAAAGTTTTGGCTTTAGAAACACTAAAACGACAACAAACAAATTCTCAGAGCAATGATGGAAAATTTTTATGTAATATGTTTAGCAACCTATCTAGAATGGTGCTGCATCCACCCTGCCAAAAAATAGGCCCTGTCCTCATGAGCTGACCAAAAAATAAAAAAACACAGCTCCAGTTACACGAAAAAAAAAATGAATATCCCATAGAATACAAGTGTAACACTGAACATTGTCATAGAGAGGCAGAACTCTATTTTACCACAAGATGGCAGTGTTAACTACTTAATCCTGCCTAATCCTAAATCCAACACAGTCCCCAAATTAGTCTGGGAGATGCAGTCTCCAAGAAGGATCTGGAACACAGTGAATCTGGGGTCACAACTACAAGGTCTACAAGCACCAAAAAGGGAAGGGATGTTATAAAAGCAAAAGCCTGGCAAGGAGCCAGGATTTGGAGATAGACATGCCAACTGGGACGGTGTGTGGTAAACATGCTGTGTTGACCCAGGTTGGGTTGGACTACTGAACTGAGCGCTGAGCTGTGGAGGTAGTTTGTAGTGGAGCTCCCATCATCCAGAACTGCTGTTCAAGTCACATTCATCCAGATTGCAGCCACTGCACAGCTTCTTATGGAGGCCTCCCACCCAATGGACAACTTGCTGCCACCTGTGGATTGCTGCAGAGGGATCTGGTGAGAGGGTCCCTGACTGCACAACATCTATAACCAACAGTTAACCCTTTGCAACTCAGGCCGGAGGAAGGGCCACTAGCCTCCATTGACTTTGTTTCCCCATTAGAAGCTGAATCCACTTGCTGCCATTTTCAACTTGGAGCAGCAGCTAACAATGTCATAGGCAGCCACCAAGGGTGTTTTTACTCAAGACTGACGACTTTTATTACTCCATGCGCACCACTACTTGCTGCATAGTATTCTAATGTTAACTCCCAAACTTTTCTTCACAGTGCCCACCTTAAAGAGGCATACCCACTGACTAAATTTAACTCCTCCCTTAACTGTTCCTGAACTTCAACCCTAGTAAAATTGCACTGCTTTTGCGCCCCAACTTTAAAGGGCCCCGATTAAGCCGGCAGAAGTTAACATCAAAGAACTGTTCAGATGTTGCATACTTGGGGGCAGATTTGGGTTGCAGGTAGTGTATAAAATTCACAGGCCTATGCTTAGCTCCTCTTGTCTGAGAGCCCTCAAGCAAACTAGCCTGTCGTACCTATTGTTAGTCATCTTGGGGCATAACCTCTCAATCAGAGGGCTACTGTTTATTTTCTTGGTACTGCAGTACACATACCTCCCAACTTTTTGAGATGGGAATGAGGGACACCTAGTAGAAAAAGCATGTAGGCATAGGGCACGCCCCCTGCCACACCCCCTTAAAGGAGAATTAACCCAAAAAAACGATTAGTTAAACCCACAAGGGTTTTTTTTTACCACTACTATTCCTTTATATTGGCTTTTGGAATTTACAAATGCAGCAATTAAGATTTTGGATGAAAGGTTTAGTGCTGGGAAACACTTTTTGAAAGATAAAAAGTGCATTTTATATACAACTATATAGCTCAGACAAAAATGAGGGACAAATGTGGAGGAAAGAGGGACAGAGGGACATTGCTCTAAAT
This sequence comes from Lithobates pipiens, assembly GCF_037356315.1. Lineage (NCBI taxonomy): Eukaryota > Metazoa > Chordata > Amphibia > Anura > Ranidae > Lithobates > Lithobates pipiens. The sequence continues at coordinate 492,541,771 of NW_027507903.1, forward strand.
CAGGGACAGTCCCCCAAAATCAGCGACCGTTGGGAGCTATGCAGCACATGCTGAGTCTATCCTTAAAGGTACTTGGATTAATTGCATTGTACTTATATTGTACTGTTTTTTCATTTGTTGGCAATGGACTACTGATCTGCTGTGTTACCTTTTTTTAGTTTGGTCTGCTAATACAATCTGCTTATTTTCTAATGGTCAGTGTGTGCCATCTTAGTATGGCTGCTGGGAGTTTCCAGATAAGGTATTCTGGTGGTGTTAGCAGGAGTGAGGTTCCACCTAGAGCCAGAGAAAGAGCGGAGGAGCCAATATTACCAGTGCCCCCTGCAGGGTAGTGCTACACAAGGATGGAGAAAATAAGGAGTAAGCAGAGTAACAAGACATGTGGCATTCCACATGATAAAGCTGAAGGACAATGCAATTTAAAGTGCAAATATTTTTTGAGTACCAATAATACATTCAATAAATCGGACAACTGGCACCCACTCATGGCAAGGCTGGCCCAGGTGTCCAACTTTTCAGTTTATGTAAAGCCTATCAAGGTGAAGCCCCACCACTATCTAAATGCAAGAGGTCAGTACATTAAAGGTCAAGTAGTGCAACGCAAGTCTCCATTGTTATTCTCCTAAAAAAAAAAGAAACAAAGTTATCGACACATTTCACATTATATGACAATGATTGAAGTGTTATCTTGGCAAAAAAAACATTCATGCAGTTAAAAATTCACCATTTAATAAGCCTAGGATACAGTACTTTCCACATCTACTGTGCAGGTACATTTACAGTATGAATTTCAGCTGGCCACTGATGCTACATAGTCCAATGGCCTAACGTTCTTGAGAGAGCTGTCATAGAAAGAAAATGCAAAAGAGGTACCCGCAACTGTCTTGTTTCTTTTGTTTCCTTCTAGCAGTTCAGGTGTAAGTGCAGAGGACTCCCTTCCTCTGCTAAATCCAAAGGGTTTTCCTATGGGGTTGCCTCCTATTCAGGGCAACAGTTAATTTCAACTTCAAGTGAACATGCCAGCAACAACAGAACAGAAACAGTGGATTTTCCCCTGATAACAGCAACAAATTCCCTGGAGGGGAGATGTAGAAGCAAGGAAAAGATAACCTCAGCTTCAGCAAAAAAAAAATGAGGATCTGGGATCTGACCCACCTACCTGTCTGGACCCCCAGATATTTGCAGACCATATCTGCTCTTTTCGTCCAGTCTTTTTAATCACCATTTTACCTTTAGGCTAGGTTCACACATATGTTTCCCACATTGCATGAAAATCTCACTGCTCTTGCAATCTGCTGCAGGTGTCAATACTTAATTACACCGCACAAGCAATGCGTTTTCCTTCACCAGATCGCATGATAAACGTGTGACTCAAAAAAGGTGCATGCACTTCTTTGGTGAAATTAATGGACTCAAATCTCACTGCACTGAAATGCATTTGAATTGCACAGGAATGCAGTGCAGTTCCTGTACGATTCACATGCACTTAATAGTGTGAACCAAGTCTTAAAGTGATTGTAAATGTTCATTTAAAAAAAAATATATCATACTTACCTCCACTGTACAGTTCGTTTTGCACAGTGTGGCCCTGATTCTCATCTTCTGGGGTCCCCCGGCGGCACTCACGGCTCCTCCTCACATCGGTAAACCCCCTAGGAGAAGTGCTCTCCTGGGGGGCTACCTTGCGACTGGGCTCCCGAGTCCAGCATTTGCGTGCATAGACACAGAATGCCGGACTCTGCCCTGTCCCCCCCAGCACCCGCATCATTGGATTTGATTGACAGCAGCGGGAGCCAAAAGCTGCACTGCTATCAATCTATCCAATCAAGAGCCAAGAACCCCGGGCACAGGTAAAACAGGAGGGGATGGGGGGCTGGGGGGCCAGTCAGAGTTTTTTTCACCTTAATGCATAGGATGAACCCCCTTAAAGATAGCGTGCTCCAAACGCCACTCTTCCTTGATGTCCTGGAACCTTGCCCAGAAATAAGAACTGGGAGCTTTTTGCGGTGCTTTGGTACATTAAAGAATTCCCAAACGCGGTCATCGCACCACTATTAACGCCTCTCTTGCTCCACTCCTCTGAACAGTTAACTCCTTATAGTCCACTTCTCTGCTCCCACACACACCCCAACTCTAATTCCCCCATAGGTTGCCAATAGCAAAACACCAAAGCTGGAAATGCAGGATTTAATGCAGGAACAGTCTAGGGCTTTGTATTTTGTCTTGCAAGATTGAAAGGAGGAACAGTCCAGGGCTTTGTCTTTTTATCTTGAATAGCTCAACTCTCAGGGGATACTCAAGAAACCCTTTGGAATATGAGGGCACTCTTCACTTCAGCAAAGCTTCTTAGTTCATTCCCTCCAGTAGCACCTTGGGGAATGAATAACTCTTGAGACACAATAGGAACAGTTCCAATTCAAACAAACTCTGGCACTGATGCACAAGGAATTGTAGCAGTCACTAAGATCCCACACGCAGGTCTGTTCCTGGATACTTGGATGCCTCCTTTAAATATCATCCAGACATTTCTCCTGTGAACTCTTCAGACCAGATCCTCAGTGAAATCCCTTAATCAGTTCCAGCAGCCTCAGCAAACAGGCCCCCCAGCTCTAGCATAGGTAGGACCTCGATGAACACATGTAGAAACACACTCAGGCTTGAAACTTATTCTCCTGGGCAAGAACGGAGTTGCCGAGGCCCCAGACTATTTACTTATTTACTCCCAGCCACCTACTGGGCATCCCTTCCAAGGATTGGCTGAGACCACATAAAAATTCAGACTGTGGTTTTGGCTCTTCTAGCCCACTACATCCTAGAATTCTTCAGAAGGCAGGGGTAGCAGGCAACTCTTCAGCCAGTGACGCCTGGAACAGCCCAAACCAATCACAAACTTCTCCATCAATTACAGGGGAACCAAATATTAATTTACCTAACCTTTCTAGCAATCTAAGAGGGCACTATATTAAAATGCCTTTATTTTTAGTTTGAATCTGCTTTAATTAACTATGTCATTGGTGTGTAACACGTGATCTTTTCAGTTAGGATGGTGTTTTGCATTTAGCCGCAAAGTATCACAGGACTCTTTTTCCAACTGTTGCCAACAGTGATATAACAGAATTCCTAGTACTGATACATTTGTGTTTTTTCTTTTGCAGGTAAACTCCCGGGGAGTCCTGTATTTGGGATATTCTGCACCCTCCGGCTCAGCTCTACACAAGTTCTTTGCAAACTCCTCCTACAACATCCGTCTGGCCAGTCATGTGTCACTCACTCCAACAATCTTATCCAGCTACTAATAAACGGCTTGGTGTCTAGAAATGGCTTGGTGTCTCTTTGTCTCTATTACTTATACTGTTTTTGTGTATATACAAAGGTGATGTGGTATTTTCAGTCTAGTAATTATAAGAACATCATATATTGGAGCGCCAAAGGAATGGGTTGGTTGGATGATCGGATGAAAGAGAAATTCATTTTATTGAAAATGTATAAACAATGTGTTTCAGGTATTATATCTATCCTGCTCAGGGCTTTTTTTTCTCAGAGAATAGGTGCAGGAACATCTCCTTTCTGAGTCACCCCATTTTCCCCGTCCCCTACCCACCTCCGAGCACCGTTCCATGGTTCCACCCTCTACCCACCTCCCAATACTGCTCCTTTTAGAGAATACAGAACCAAGTTTTTTTGTGGTGATAAGTCATTTGTATGGGATTTGTTAATGATAACATGAAACACAGCAAAATCGATACCCCACACCAGCAACAATAGATTCCTCTCCAGCAACATTAGACCCCCCCACATCATTAGACCCACCAGCAACAAAAAATTCACCCACAACAGACATCCCCAGGAACAATAGATTTCCTACAACAGTGTGCACCTCCAGGATCAATAGAGCCCACCGCACCACCACAACAATAACCCCCTCGCAACAATAGATCCCCCCATAACAATGGACCTCCAACAGCAGCAACAGATCTCCCAGCAGCCAGCATCAATTGACCCCTTCCTCAGCAATATATCCCTCCCAGCAACAATTGACCACCCAGCAACATAAGACCCCCCCGCCCCACTTCCTCCGCAACAACAGACCCTCCAGCAGACCCCAGCACCCCTTGACATTACATACATTCAGTGCTGGAAGTGCCAAAACTGTGTTCCCCCATGTTCCCGCTGAAAAAAGCCCTGATCCTGCTTCTTCGTGGCTTTTGAGCCCTGTCTGCAACTCCTGCCGGCCAGTGAACAGTAGAAATGCAGACACCTAATTCTCTCATTTGCAACATGGTTGCTCTTTTCTGTCTCGATGTGACACCAACTACTATCTGTAGTAATAAAATAGTAGTGGCAGGCAGCATGTTTGCTGAATAGCCCTGAGAAATGACTTCCTTCCCCCTGAATAATGTTAGCTATCAACTTTAAAGCGGTAGTAAACCCGCATTTTTTTTTTTTTTTTTTTAAAACCTGCAAAGCAAAAGGCATAATGAGCTAGTATGCACCGCATACTAGCTCATTATGAAATACTTACCTTAGAACGAGGCCCCGACATCTCGCCCGATCCACGCCGAGGAAGCCGACATGCTCCCTCGGCGTCTCTTCCGGGTATCGCGGCTCCGGCGCTGTGAGTGGCCGGAGCCGCGATATCGTCACTCCCGCGCATGCGCGCGGGAGATTTAAATCCGGCCGGACGAGCGCTGCCGGATTTTCGCGGAGAGAACCCCCTTGTGCGCATGCGCCGCTGCAGTCAGCGGCGCATACCGAGGGGAATATCTCCTAAACCGTACAGGTTTAGGAGATATTTTTTTTACCTACAGGTAAGCCTTATTATAGGCTTTCCTGTAGGTAAAAGTTAAAAAAGTGGGTTTACTTCCACTTTAAGTACTTGCTTACTGGGCACTTAAGCACATACCCCCTTCCTGACCAGGCCAATTTTCAGCTTTCAGCACTGTCGTACTTTAAATGACAATTGCATTGTCAACACTCTACCCAAACTAAATTTTTATCATTTTCTTTTAACACAAATAGAGCTTTCTTTTGGTAGTATTAAATCACCACTGGCTTTTTCATTTTTTGCTAAAGAAAGAAAAAAAGACAGAGAATTTTGAAGAAAAATAAATAATTTTTCATAGTTAAACATTTTGGCAAACAGGTCATTTTTCTCCTTCCCTGATGTACACTGACGAGGCTGCACTGATGGGGACTGATAGGCTGGACTGATGTGCACTGATGGGCACTGATGAAGCAGCACTGGTGGGCACTGATAGGTGGTACTAATGGGCTCTGATAGGTGGCACTGAAGGGCACTGAGAGGTGGCACTGATGAGACTGATGGGCACTGATAGACAGCACTGATAGGTGACACTGGTGATGAGGCACTAATTGGCAGCACTGATGGGTACTGATAGGGAGCACTGGTGGACACCAGTGGGACAGATGTCCCTGTAACAGAAGTTGGTTATCCGCTTTCTTCTTTTCTCCTTATGCTGTCAGCATGAGGAGAAAAAAGCCAATAACCAGCTTGTGTTTACTTCTGTGATCAGCTGTCATTGACTGACAGCTGATCTAGTGGTAAAGGGCTGCTTGATTGGTTCTTTATCCCGATCTGTGATCAACCGAGTGAAGGACTCAGCATTCACAGAGCGTGCCGCCAATGCACCGCAGGGGGCGCACGATCACAGGAGGACGTCTGTGGATGCCCTCCCGGCACTGGAAGCCCAAGCTGTTGCTGTTTTTTTGCTATAGCATGGGTGGAAATTGGTTAAAGTGGTTGTAAACCTCTAAAATGAAAAATGAACAGATCATATCCTTTTATAGTGTGTACTAGCCTCAATACAAAGCACCTAGAGTGATTTCTGCTTTCTCTGACATTCCTCTACTGCCTGCATGACTCACTTCTGACAGGTCATGCCACCCCACAAAATCTCAGGAGATCTCCCCCAGCTCACAGCAGGTGATTGACAGCCTCAGCTATGCATGTTTCCCTATGAGACTATGTGGTCCTGTGGGGTGGTCCTTTCCCTCCACTCAGGTCTCAGATTACACTCAGCTCTTTAAACTGTGTGTTTTGGAAGGCAGTAGAGAAGTGAGGGCTGCAGATAAACAGGTACATTTTATGTAGGAGGCTTTGTTTAATGTTTGTGTATCACCTGAGGCAAGTCACTTAAAGTTGAAGTAAAGTCCACTTTTTAACTTGTACCTACAGGTAAGCCTATAATAAGGCTTACCTCAAGGTACAGTGAATGCACACAGCATGCAGCCGATGACCTTACTGGTGCATGCACTTTGAAGGGACGCAATACCCATGCTGTACCTTCAGAGCTTTGTGCCAGAGCTCCTGCGCGCATGTAGGAGTGACGTCATCACGGCCCTGGCTATTCATAGAGCCGGAGTCCACAAACCCGGAAAGGAAGACCAGGTGAGAATGGAAGCGCCAGTGCAAGAGCAAGTGCTCTGAGTCAGCTTCACTCCCAACTGGACTTGGTAAATCCCAAGCAATATTATGATCCCAGTCTGTTGGACTACAGAACACCACCCCTCTCCTCTCCCCACATAGGACAATTCTGAACACACTGCTGGGGATTTCAGCATAGCAGAAGCACTGTGATGTCAGCTTAAACAGGATGTTAGGAACCCACTGGCAGATCAGTAGGTATTTTTCTGTATTTGTGTGTGCAAAATATGGGGAAAGGTGCACATATTGCAGAGATGTACTGAATATTTTCTCCCCTTTTTTGTCCAGACATTTACTATAATTAATTTCTCCCCTTCTTTTCTTATGCCCCATTCGCACCTTCACACCTAAATATTTTGTATCTCAAAGGATCAAAATGCTCAAAATAAAAAAAAACGCATGATTTTCTATTGTACCTGAGCATAGTGTCGCTTAAAACGGTGTTTCACCCCCATTGTGAACTTTGAGCCTTCTTATTGCTTTAGAAATCTGCATTGTCCTTTTTTTTCTGTAGTCTGATTACCTTATTTCTATAGGGTAATTGCTTCTCTTCCATTCAGGCATGTACTGGCCATCCAGACTGGAGCTGCTCCTCTCTGAGAGTGAGTAATCATGATTTCACTCCTGTCACCAAGGACCAGCTGTCTACACTTGCTGGAGTGAGGATTAGGCTTTCTGCTCCCTCCAGCCTGCAGGGGGGCGATAGACAGCCGGCAGAATTTTCTTTCTCTTTCCCTTATGACTTAGCTTAGCCCTTAGCTGCCTTCATTCTGGAGAGTAAGGATGAGCTCAGGCGTGTTCGCAAACAGCACATGCAGAGCCCACCAGGAGTACTGCGGGCACTGCGGGACGCTAAGCACACGCAGTGTGATTTTTCCCAATGCGTGGCTGCAGAGATCGGGAAATATCTCACTGCTTGTTATTAGTGCTCCCCAGTGCCGACTTCCTGGCGGGCTTTGCGCGTGCTGTTTGGGAACACGCCTGAGCTCATCCTTACTGGAGAGCTGTAAGTGGGTGGGGGAAGAGAGGGGGGACTCTCTGATGCAAGGGTGATGAGGAACTCTAATGCAAGGGGAACACTCTCATGCAAGGAGGCTCTCTGATGCAAGGGGGGACACTCTGATGGGGGTTCTCTGATGCAAGGGGCCCACTCTTATGGGGGGGCTCTCTGATGCAAGGGGGAATCTGATGCAAGGGGGGACACTATCTGGGGGTACTCTTTAATGCAAAGGGGACTCTCTGATGGGGTACTCTTTGATGCAAGAGGGACTCTCTGATGGGGGACACTCTGATGCAAGGGAGACTCTGATGGGGGACACTGATGCATGGGGGACTCTCTGATCCAAGGGGGACTCTGATGGGGGACACTCTGATGCAAGGGAGGCTCTCTGATGCAAGGTGGGACAGTCTGATGCAATGGGGTTCTCTGATGCAAGGGGGACTTTCTGATGCAAGGGGGACACTCTGGTGCAAGGGGGGCTCTCTGTAAAGGGGGACACTCTGATGCAAGGGGGGCTCTCTGATGGGGGGCACTATGATGCAAGAGGCACTCTCTGATGGGGGACACTCTGATGCAAGGGAGACTGATGGGGAACGCTGATGCATGTGGGACTCTGATGGGGGACACTCTTCTCCAAGGGGGACTCTGATGGGGGACACTCTAATGTAAAGGGGGCTCTCTGATGCAAGGTGGGACACTCTGATGCAAGGGGGACTCTCTGATCCAAGGGGGGCTCTCTGATGCAAAGGGGGACACTGATGCAAAGGGAGCTCTCTGATGCAAGCGGGGACACTCTGATGCAAGAGGGGCTCTCTGATGCAAGGGGGCTTTCTGACGCAAGGGGGCTTTCTGACGCGAGGTGAACTCTCTGATGCGAGGGTGGTTCTCTGATGCAAGGGGGGACATTCAGATGGGGGACACTCAGTGAGGGGCTCTCTGATGCAAGGGGGGCACTCTGATGGGGGGCTCTCTGATGCAAGGGGGCTCTCTGATGCAAGGGGAACACTCTGATGGGGACTCTCTGATGCAAGGGGGGACACTGATGCAAAGGAGACTCTCTGATGCAAGGGGGGACACTGATGCAAAGGGGACTCTCTGATGCAAGGGGGGGGGGGCTCTCTGATGCAAGGGGGACACTCTGATGCAAGGGGGAGTCTGTGATGCAAGGAGGATTCTGATGGGGGACACTCTGATACAAGGGGGACTCTGATGCAAGGGGGACTCTGATGTGGGACACTGATGCAAGTGGACTTCACATGCCCACACTGAAGATGGTAGTGCACTTGGAGGGACCAGCAAGGTTAGTTAAAAAACAAAAAACAACTTCCGAATATCCATAGCATATTACAGCCCTTCTCTAGACTCTCTGGCCTCTTTGGTAATCAAGACAAATCTAGAGCATTAAACATCTTCTTACCGGATTGGACCAAAAAAAACCTCCAATCCTCTTATAAATTTATTTGGGAACCCGTAGCTCTCTCGTAGCTCTCCCGTACTTAGGAATTAGGGATGAGCGAAACACCCCCCACCCCCCTGTTCGGTTCGCACCAGAACTTTCGAAAGGACCAAAAATTAGTGCGAACTTTAGAACCTCATGGAATTCTATGGGACTCGAACATTCAAAATAAAAAGTGCTAATTTTAATGGCTAATATGCAAGATATTGTCCTAAAAGGGTTTGGGGACCAGGCTCCTTCCCCAGGGGACATGGGTCAATGCCTAAAATGTTTTTAAAAACTGACGTTTTTTCAGGGGCACTGATTTTAATGACGATTAAAGTGAAAAAAAGTGTGAAATATTCCTTTAAATATCGTGCCTGGGGAGTGTCTATAGTATGCTTGTGAAGTGCCACGTGTTTCCCGTGTTTAGAACAGTCCCTTCACAAAATTACATTTAACGGAAAAAAAGTCATTTAAAATTGGTTGCGGTTTTAATGTAATATCTGGTTCTGGCAATACGGATGAAAATCATTGAGAAAAATGGCATGGGTAGCCCCCCTGCCCATTACCAGCCCCTTTGGGTCTTGTAATAATATATATATTAAGGGGAACCCCGTACCCAAATTAAAAAAGGCGTGGGGTCCCCAGGCTCTATATACTCAGAACAGCAGCATACAGGCGGTACAAACAAGACAGGGACTGTGTAGGTTTGTTGTGTTAAGTAGAATCTGTTTGTAATTTTGAACTGGTACATTTTTAAAGTGTAGCTCCAGTCAAAAAATCTATTTTTAAGCTTTTTGGAAAACATAGGGAAGGTTTATCACCCCTGTATCATTTTTTTTTGACCGTCCGTCTTTTTTCATCTCACTTCCTGTTGTCTCCTTCCGTTTTCAAGTAGGAGACGTTTGTAAGTTGGATATTTGAAAGTAGGGGCCTGCCCTATATGCTCTGCAGGAATGTGGCCCTAAGGTGTTGGTGTTGCCACAAGTTAACACTGTAAGCCCTCAAAGTGACTCTTGGTGGGCGCTGGAGCGCCCTGCTGTGAACTATTTTATCAAGAATTGTAAAACAGGGGCTGAAAAATTGGGCCTTAGGCACTGCTTGCTGGTGCCACGACACTGCAACCTCTCCCATATACTCTAGTTGGAGTGCAGGAATGAGCCCCGCTGCAAATCATTGCATCAAAAATTGTATTACATGCCCCTGTTCAACAGGGGCTGAAAAATTGGGCCTTAGGCACTGGTGCTGGTGCCACGACACTGTAACCTCTCCCATATACTCTAGTTGTAGTGCAGGAATGAGCCCTGCTGCAAAGCATTGCATCAAAAATTGTAATTACACGCCCCTGTTAAACAGGGGCTGAAAAATTGAGCTGGTGGCATCACCCAGAACCAAAAATGTTCTTCCAAGATATCAGCAGGATCATTAAGGAGGAAGAGGATAGTTAGTCAACATAACAGGACAGTCACTCAGCATCAGCATAGGCAGTCTTGAAGGGATGTGACATTTTTATAAAAAAGTATTTGGTTACATCAGCTTCAGGTGCTTGGTTGCTGGTAGTGATCCAAGACTGATTCATCTTTATGAAGGTCAGTTGATCAACCGAGTCGGTGGACAGGCACACCCTATGATCGGTTACAAAGCCACAAGCAGCACAGGTGTGTTCCGAAAGAACGCTGGATGCAGGACAGGCCAGTAGCTCAATTGCATACTGTGCAAGCTCTGGCCAGTGATTCATCCTCAAGACCCAGTAAGCCAGAGGATTTTTGGTGGGAAAGGTGTCCAAGTCTGACCTTGCCCCTAGGTATTCCTGCAACATGTAAATCAGACACTGGCGATGGTTGCTGGAACCGATCATACCTTGGGACTGCGGACTAAAAAATTGTTTGAACGCATCGGTCAGACGGCCATCTTCTCCATCGCTCCTTCTGTGACTGACCAAAGCCTCAGCAAAACGTTGTCCAGGACTAGGAGTTTGTAACCTCCCAGTCTCTGGGAATGCATTGCACAGACCTTTCTGCAAGGCCTACCGGAGATGTCTCATCCTCTGCGATGGCAAGATAAGGTCCGCAACCTTACCCTTGTACCGTGGATCAAGGAGAGTGGCCAGCCAGTAATGGTCCCCCTCCTTGATCCGAAGAATAAGAGGATCCTTTCGCAGGCTTTGCAGGATCAGGGAGGCCATGCAGCGTAGGTTAGCTGAGGCATTCGGTCCGGAGTCCTCTGGGTCACTAAGGACAACATGATCCGCAGCTACCTCCTCCCAGCCACGTACAAGTCCACGTGTTTCTTGGGACTATAAATCATCCCTAAAAGACTGCTGCTGCTGATGCTGAGTGCCAGGCTCCACCTCCATGCTGACACAAGCCTCCTCCTCCTCCTCGTCCTCTTCCTGTGTTATGGGTGGGACAGCAGGAACACTGTCTGGATAAAGGGGGCCTTGATAGGCAAGGCAGTCCTCCTCTTCCTGCCTCTGTTCTGCCTCAAGTGCCCTGTCCATTATTCCACGCAGCGTATACTGCTCCAACAGGTGGACAAGAGGTACAGTGTCACCGATGCATGCACTGCCACTACTCATCATCCTCGTGGCCTCCTCAAATGGTGACAGGACAGTGCATGCATCCCTGATCATGCCCCACTGGCGTGGTGAAAAAAAAACCGAGCTCCCCTGACCCTGTCCTGGTGCCGTAGTCGCACAGGTACTCATTGATGGCCCTCTGCTGCGTGTGCAGCTGCTGCAGCATGGCCAACGTTCAGTTCCACCTGGTGGGCATGTCACATATAAGTCAGTTCTTGGGCAGGTTCAACTCCTTTTGGAGCTCAGCCGAGCACTGGCATTAAATGATCAGCGGAAATGCACACAGACTTTCCTGGCCTGCCTCAGGACATCCTGTAAGCCCTGGTACCTGCCGAAGAACCGCTGCACCACCAGGTTAAGGACGTGAGCCACACAGGGCACATGGGTCAGTTGTCCCTGTCGGAGGGCGGAGAGGAGAGTGCCATTGTTGTAAACCACCTTTCCTGGCTTAAGCTGGTGTGGCATCAACCACCGCTCGGCCTGCCACTGCAGAGCTTACAAAATATCTGCCCCAGTGTGGCTCCTGTCCCCCAAACAAACTAGCGAAAGCACGGCATGGCATCTTTTTGCCTGCGTACTTGCGTAGCCCTTGAACGCCTACGGAACACCACTGGTTCTGAGGACAGAGCACTGGAAGAGGCCATGGAGGAAGAAGAAAAGGAGGAGGTGGAGGAGAGAGGTGTGTCACAACCAGTAGTAGCATTTTGGAGGCGTGGTGGTGGAACAACCTCCAACACTACTGTACCTTATCCTGCATCCTTCCCAGCTGCCAGAAGAGTGACCCCATGGGACGTGAAAGATAGGTAATGTCCCTGTCCATGACTGCTGGACCATGAGTCAGTGGTAATATGCACCTTACGGCTGACCGCCCTGTCCAGCGAGGAATGGACATTGCCTTCCACATGCCGGAAGAGAGCCGGAATCGCCTTCTGTGAGAAAAAGTGGCGTTTGGAGACCTGCCACTGAGTCTACCAACTAAAAAGGCAGCAGTTGAAGTGCTAGCAATTTAGCCAAGCTAGCATTCAACTGCTGGGTATGTGGATGGCTGGGAGTGAACTTCTTTCGACGGTCCAGCAGCTGGGGCAGCGAAATTTGCCTGCTACAATCGGACGTCGGTGTATTGCTAGCAGAGTGCCCGCAAGTACTTGGCTGTGACACACCTAATTCTACACCTTCATTCCTCTCAGTGCAGGTTTCAGAGAGGACTGAAGGTCTAATAGGGTTGGAGATCCCAGCTGATGAGGAGCAAGGAGAGGTCCGCTTTGTTCTTTGGTGTGGGTCTTTAAGGTACGCCTGCCAATGAGCTGCATGGCAAGTCAACATATGTCTGGTCAAGCATGTGGTGCCCAAGCAGCTGATGTTTTGGCCACACGAGATACGCTTGAGACATATGTTGCAAATAGCAGTGGTGCGATCTGATGCACTCGTCTCAAAAAAGGCCCACACCAAAGAACTTTTGGCTCTCGGAGTGATTCAGTCGGTGTGCTGCCTCTAAGCTAGCCCCCGGAGGGCATCTTGCCTCGTTGGAGATGTGCCTCCTCCTCCTCTCTCCTATCAGGCACCCACGTGGAGTCAGTGACCTCATCATCCCCTCCCTCTTCATCACTGGAGCAAACCTGGCAGTATGCTGCAGCTGGTAGAACATGACTGCCAGATTGCTATCCTTCCTGAGCATCCCCTCTCTCTGCGCTCACGCTACTGCCTTCCTCTGGGTATCATCATCAGATCCTTCAAAACGCTGGGCATCCTCCTGGAGCATGTACCCAACACTGTGGTCAAACAGTTCGGGGGACTCCTAAGGAGGACGTGGTGGGTCTAGGGAAGGAGTGACTGATGACATTGAGATGAGGGAAGAGGATGCATTGGCAGCTGCTTTACTAGTACCCTAAGCCTGGGTGAGAGAGGATGAGGAGGATGAAGAGGGCTTGGTCATCCACTCTACCAAGACTGCGGCATGATGCGGCTCAACACGTCCAGCTGCCGAAAATAGGGACAATCGTATCCCATGGCCACGTGCTGATGACGATGCACCACGTCCACGACCAGCACTGTTGTCTCTAGACACAGAGCCTGCTTGCCCTCTTTTATTGGCTCGTGACTGTCTGCCTCTCCTTGTTGGCCTTCCAGACATAGTAATGGCCTGCAGGGAGATGGGAAAACCAGCAATTGGGTAGTGTATATTGTGCTTGAGGCACACAACACCCACTGTAAAGGCTGCAGATGCCTGTATTAGAGAACACCAGCAATAAATGGTAGATACAGGTGTATACTGTGCTGGAGGCCCACAGCACCCACTAACTCCTGCAGATGCCTTTATTATAGAACACCAGCAAAAAGGGTAGATACTGGTGTATACTGTGCTGTGCTGGAGGCACACACCACCCACTAACTCCTGCAGATGCCTGTATTAGAGAACATCAGCAAAAAAGGGTAGATACAGGTGTATACTTTGCTGTGCTGGGAGCACACAACACCCACTAACTCCTGCAGATGCCTGTATTAGAGAACCCCAGCAATAAAGGGTAGATACATGTGTATAACTGTGCTGGAGGCACACAACACCCACTTTAACTCCTGCATACGCCTGCATTAGAGAACACCAGCAAAAAAGGGTAGCTACAGGTGTATACTGTGCTGGAGGCACACAACACCCACTTTAACTCCTGCAGATGGCTGTATTAGAGAACACCAGCAAAAAAGGGTAGATACAGGTGTATACTGTGCTGTGGGCACACAACACCCACTAACTCCTGCAGATGCCTGTATTAGAGAACACCAGCAATAAAGGGTAGATACAGGTGTATACTGTGCTGGAGGCACACAACACCCACTAACTCCTGCAGATGCCTGTATTAGAGAACAACAGCAATAAAGGGTAGATACAGGTGTATACTGTGCTGGAGGCACACAACACCCACTAACTCCTGCAGATGCTTGAGAAAAGAACACACTGTCCCTGCCTATCTTGCTCTTTCCCTGCACGCCGAAACACACTACACAAGGCTGCCGCGCTGGCGGCCTTATATAGTGTGGGGCGTGTACTAAACCCCCTGAGCTATAATTGGCAACAGGCATCCTGCCTGTGGTCAATTATGGCTCTCTTTGCTGCCGGCAACTGTGATTGGCCAAGCATGCGGGATCACAGTGCATGCTTGGCCAATCATAAGCCAGCAATGCACTGCGATGGCGCAGTGCATTGTGGGCCATGAGCACCACGCAGATTTGTCACGAACAGCCCATAACGTTCGGTATCCGCCGAACGTGCGAACAGCCGGTGTTCGAGTCGAACATGCGTTCGACTCTAACACCAAGCTCATCCCTATTAGGAATTAACCTAACCTCCAGGATTAATACCCTGTACTCCCAAAATTACCCTGCACTCTACAAAAGATTAGCGATGGACCCGACTAGTCGGCAGGCCCATCCACCATCGTGATTCGGCAGGTTATATTCTATAAAGATGAACATCCTTCCTAGGATCCTCTATATTTTTTGCATGTTGCCTGTTGCTCTGGTCAGAACCGATTTGTTAAACTTTCAAAGGAATCTATTTCAGTTTCTTTGGGGAGACAAGAGGCCTAGGGTGAACAGACGTACACTATACACTCCAAAAATGAAGGGCGGCTTGGGAGTACCTGATCTACTCAAATACTTCTACGCAGCCCAACTATCCCAACTCATAAGGTTTCACTCCTCTCAACCTCATCCACCATGGATGCATATAGAATCACAATCATGCCCAGCCAAATTGATATCCCATATAATGTGGTTACCGGCTCAGGATCGACCTACGATTCAATGCCCCTCCCTCTCGCTATCATTTAGCATCTGGGACAGACTGTCCAAACCTCATTCATTCCAATCCAAAAATAGCCCATTAGCCCCATTGATACAAAATAAAGAATTTACCCCTGGCCTCACTCCTCGTGACTTCAAATGGTGGACCAACAAAGGGCTCCTGCGCATTGCAGATATCTGCGACCACAACGGTATGCTCACTAAACGAACCCTAATAGACAAATAACAAATGCCAGACTGAGAATACTACCGGCTTGCACAACAGAAACATTACCTCAACGCTTTATCTCGCAAGAGTGACCCGACGACTATGTCGCCAATACATATGTAGCGACGACTCATGAAGAGCACATGCTATGTGTTTTTCTCCATTTAACATTCCTGGAACCGCAGTTTGGTTTTGAGTTCAATTACACCAAATTATGGTCTCGGTACCAGTCAAGCTGGATTGCGCTGTGTTCTGCCTGGCTATAGGTGGTGCTGTCATCTCTGGCAGGTGTGAGAATGCAGTTCAGCTGGGTGTGTTGAGTACCATCTTTCTCGGAACCAACTCAGTGGGCGTTTACTCCTGCTGTGCATTCTGGGAAAGGGTACTTAAGGTACTGACTTCACGTGCTTCGGGGTTCCGGTCAGAAGTGCTTTCTGTCTGTTTGGTCCTTGTCCTCCTGACCAGCCCCCGTGGCTCTCATGGCCTGGGGTGTGGATCCATCCAATTCTGAGTCTCCGGGCTGGCTAGCCCGAGGCCAAGTAACTGGAGGGAGGATTCGGAGGTGGTCCAGTGCCGTCTCATCTGTGGAGAGGCCCAGCAACTGAAGAAGCAACCAGCGGAGGACTCTTCGGGAGAAGGCCACGCTGAACGCTGGCTTCTTAGAAACAGCCTGGAGACTTAGTTGAAAGACCCCAAGTGAATCTACACTCGTACGGTATCGCCGGGCCGGCTGTAAGATACTGGTACCATATGAGAGCTCTCTAAATTGGTCTACACCCTCTGGTTACTACAAGTGTTCTACAAGTCTGTGGCAGAGACTTTACTACAAGTGTTCTACAACAAGTCTGTGGCAGAGACTTCGGTTTATCTGAGCACTCTATCGACTGCTAGGGCTGGTGAGAGGAGATCTATCCGGTAAGGGTGAGAATCCGGTTATGCATGGCTATTCTCTGGATTGTTATAGTGAGAGGCTACCTGTTTTGACTAAGTTCCAAGATTACCTGAAATTTCTATCTGAAACCCTCTAACCCTCATCGAGAGACTGTGTTGTTTATTTCCTTATTCACAAATAAAAATCCCTCAAGCGGATCTGGTGTCAGTTTCTGCAATTCTTGCGCCATCAACCTCGGGAAACCTCTAGACCAGTGATGGCGAACCTTGGCACCCCAGATGTTTTGGAACTACATTTCCCATGATGCTCATGCACTCTGCAGTGTAGCTGAGCATCATGGGAAATGTAGTTCCAAAACATCTGGGGTGCCAAGGTTCGCCATCACTGCTCTAGACATACACAAGGTCAAGAAGGTAACGGTAGGCCCAATAAAATCAGCAGCTCCTTCGGGGGTCAGTGCTACACATATGTCATAAATGTGATAAAATTAAAGGTCATATCTCCAAATTGTATAATATTTTAAGACATAACCCGGCTAAACAAGCTTATATGGTCAAGTGGGAGCAAGAGCTCCAAGAAAACCTTGAAATAGAGGAATGGCACTCAATATCCCAAGCAGCCTCCAAGTCACTCATTAACACCTCTATCATAGAGGCAAATTATAAGGTCTTTTTAAGATGGTACATGGTGCCATCCAGGTTGGCTGCCTATGTCCCAGAAGCTTCCCCAAAGTGTTTCAGAGGTTGTGGGCAAGATGGAACAATGTATCATATATGGTGGCAATGCCCCAAAGTGAGAAGATTCTGGATTAGGGTCCACAACTTTATTTTTACCTTTAACCAAGTCAACCTCACCAAGTCCCCTAAACGTGCCCTGCTGGGGCTTAAAGTTGATATGGCCTCAAAATTCCAGAGAAGGCTTATCATTTTCATATTCATCTCTGCTAGAATTACTATAGCCAGAAACTGGAGATCAGCTGCCATCCCATTTGACCAACTTAAGCGCAAGCTCTCATGGCTCATGATAAACGAAAGGCTCTTGGCATTCTTGAACGACAAATTAGGGGTCTTTGAAAAGGTCTGGGGCCCGTGGATTAGTTACCTGATTGGAGATCCCTGTACGGTTTCGAGCTGAGGAAACTTTAAGGGGCAAGAGCCAGAGCCTGGGGTCTTCCCCTCCCCCTCTCTTTTCTTTTCTTTCCTCTTCTATCTCTACTCCACAACTTTGGGTCTTAAAAGAAGGTTAACGAGTATTATCTGGGTGCTAAGAAAGAGGTATCCAGAGTTTTCACTCGTATAAACAAACATCAGATACTCTGCAATGGACATTGTCCACAAGTTAGGTTATTATTGAACCCGATGACAAAATGTCAATAAAAACATTGAAACTAAAGTATAAAACGTCGGGACTGGCCGTGTTGCCTCCTGCCCTATGACACAGCTTGCCCTCAGATGGGGTGTCTGGGTATGAGGGCAATGCCCCAGTTGACGGACCAACGCTAACACTATACTTTACAGATTAAGTGTGATATCTGTTGTTTCAATGTAATCACTCAGGTAGTTCTCTGTTACAAGATGTTTGAATGCATAATTGATTTTGAGGCATTGATTTTGTTCTTCTATCTTTCTGTACTTCCTCTTTGTGGAAAAATTTATTAAAAATTATTGAAAGAGAAAAACAAAAAACAAAACATATAGTATACCAACATTAAGTATTAATACTGTTTGTTATTAATTTAGGTATAAACATCACGGGGGTGTTTAAAAAAAAAGAGAAAATAAAATCCAGCTGCAACTCTGCTTTAAGCCCTGGTTCACATTGATGCGATTTGACATGTCAAATCGCATGCCAAATCAGCGGCAATTGCCGCCATCAATTTGTGCCCCCCATCGAAAAAGTGCGCACACATGCGCAGAACGGAACGGCACTCCAGCTGATTTCCCAAACAGCAGCAGTGACATCACCATATCGCATGCGCATTGTAGGAGGGTTTTTTCGACGGGAGAGATATTTCATAGGTACAATTGAAAGCTATGCAAAGAGCGAAGAAACATGGTATATGTCAGATTGTGCCTCACTGTAAACCTGCGGCACAACATCAAGGCACAATATGACAAATACGGTGTCCCTCTACTGTTTGCATAGCATTAAATTGTGCCCGCGAAATGGTATCTCCCGTTGAAAAAAGGCTCCTGTAATGTCAATATGAAGAAACAGTAGTGGTAAAAAAAAGCACTTGTGGGTTTAACCAATCTTGTTTTTTTTTTGTACAATTCTCCTTTAAGGGGCATGGCCAGGGGTGTGTCCTATGCCTGCATACTTTTGCTGATAGGTGTCCCTCATTCCCACCTAAAAAAGTTGTGAGGTATGTATATAGTTGTATATAAAATGCACTTTTTATCTTTCAAAAAGTGCTCTCAGTGCTAAACCTTTCATCCAACTTCTAAACTGCTGCATTTGTAAATTTTAAAAGCCAATATAAAGAAATAGTAGTGGAAAAAAAGCACTTGTGGATTTAATTAACCTTTTTTGGGGGGTTAATTCCCTGTTAAGGGGGTGTGGCAGGGGGCATGTCCTATGCCTACATACATTTGCTAGTAGGTGTCCCTCATTCCCATCTCAAAATTGGGAGGTATGGTTTTTTGTACTCGCAAAATTTTTTATATTCTATATTCAGATTTTTTATATTTTATATCCTGAAAAAAAGAAAATGAATGCAGTCACCACATCTAAGGAGCTGTAATCTATAATGTAATACAATTTTGTTTTACGATTACTTATCCTTTAGGTGAGGAGATTCCAGTACTTTTCTACTAATGATGATAGAAAGCAATTGTCCAGATTGGAATTCAGTTTCGTTTCTCTGTTCTCTTCCCTTCAAGCCCTTTTGTTTCTTCTGTCATTCTCTCCTTGCTTCTATATAAGCCGCCTCTTGAAGCCGGAGCTCCAGTAAGTCCTTTTCAGCATTCAAATCTTTCTAGTAGATATGGTGAATGTCTCGTCATTTGTACATTGTTAAAGCAAGCCTGTGTCTTGTCCACATTAGTGTGATGACCAATTAGAACCAATCTGATCCGTCCTGATATCCCAAAGGAAAGGAGAGGAAGAACTCCGCATTTTCAAACCCCAGGACTGCTGCACCGAATCATCCAAGAAGGTAAGTGCAGCATGGATGGGGGGGGGGGGGGGTGTAAAGGTGAACTTACACTTCAACATACCTGTTGTGTAGTTGTATATAGTTATATACAACTATATACATACAACCCATTTAGAAATTGGATGAAAGGTTTAGCACTGGGAAACACTATATGAAAGATAAAAAGTGCATTTTATATACAACTATACAGATCAGACCAAAATAAGGGACAAATGAGAAGGAAAAAGGGACAGAGGGGCATTGCTCCAAATCAGAGACAGTCCCTCGAAATCAGGGACAGTTGGGCGCTATGCTTTAAAGTTGCGTTCCACAAATTAGGCAAAGTGTATTCTGGCCATGGGGCCCCCAGCAATGCAAAGGTTGAATGCTCATTAACCCCTTTATGACCACACACCTGTGCGGTGGCAAAAGGGTGGGCTTTAACACCCACACACCACACACATGCATTGCTGGGAGGGCTCACTGCTCACTCCCAGCACAAAGACCGAGCTGTAAAGACAGCTCTTGGTCCAAAATAAAGATAGGTAGCTGGGGGGACAAGGTTCTGATCATGTGACCACAGGGCCGGACTGGGAATAAAAACCAGCCCCTGGAAAAAATTTCATACCAGCCCCACAGCATTATTATACCAGCACAACAGCATAACTTCATTTTTTTCTTGTTCATGAAAGGGAAAACCATGTATTTTAAAGCACATTTGAAGAGCGTATTATATATAGATAAGAAATCACATAGGGCTTTATATATATATATATATATATATATATATATATATATATATATATATATATATATATATATATATATACAGGGATTGACAAATTTGCTTTGAATTTAGGAGCCAGTTAAAAAAATTTAGGAGCCAGTTCTTTTTTTTTTTTAGAGTGGTATGTATTGTCAGCTCCCGGGGTAAGGCCACTCATTTTCACCCCCTATCCCTAACTCACAATGGAGCACCCAGTCAATAACTCCAATGAAACGCTGTTACATCAGGGTTATGGGCTGACCAAAAAGAGTAAGGCTGGCACTGGCAGGTGGCACTGGCAGATGGCACTGGTTGCCCCTGGCAGGCACGTGGAACTGCCAGATGGAACTGGCAGGGGACACTGGTTTGGAACTGGCAGGTGGCACTATTGGCACTGGTGGTGGCACGTGGCACTGATTGGCAGGTGGCACTGGTTTGGAAGTGGCAGGTGGCCCTGGTTGGTGATGGCAGGTGGCCCTGGTTGGTGATGGCAGGTGACACTAGTTGTCACTGGCAGATGGCACTGATTGGCGGTGACACTGGTTGGTGTTGGCAGGTGGCACTGGCAGGTGGCACTGATTGGTGGTGGCACTGGCAGGTGGCATGTTGCACTGATTGGTTGCACAGTGGCACTGGTTGGCACTGGCAGGTGGCACTGATTGGCGGGGGCAGGTGGCACTGATTGGCAGTGGCAGGTGGCACTGGTTGCCACTGGCAGGTACGCGGAACTACCAGATGGCATTGGCAGGTGACACTGGTTGGCATTGGCAGGTGACACTGGTTTGGAACTGGCAGGTGGCACTATTGGCACTGGCAGGTGGCACTGGCGGTGGCACGTGACACTGATTGGCAGGTGGCACTGGTTTGGAAGTGGCAGGTGGCCCTGGTTGGCGGTGGCACTAGTTGTCACTGGCAGATGCCACTGATTGGCAGTAGCACTGGTTGGTGTTGACAGGTGGCACTGGTTGGCGGTGGCACTAGTTGGCACTGATTGGCGGTGGCAGGTGGAACTGATTGGCAGTGGCAGGTGGCACTGATTGGCGGTGGCAGGCACGTGGAACTGCCAGATGGCATTGGCAGGTGACACTGGTTGGCATTGGCAGGTGTCTTTGAAAAGGTCTGGGGCCCGTGGATTAGTTACCTGATTGGAGATCCCTGTACAGCTCCGAGCTGAGGAAACTTTAAAGCGGGGTTCCACCGCCATTTTTTTCCGCATTAATCGTTAAAAGTAACTATTATAAATAGTTTACTTACTTTTAAATGATCTCAGAGTCTCTTGCAGCCGTTTGTCTTTCTTTGAAAATCATTAGGAAAACGTATCCAGACGTTTTCCATTTTGCCTGTGGGCATGTGAAGCCCACAGGCATTGTCTTCCAGGACACAGTGCAGCTAATGTCCCAGCATGCACCGCCTGTCTAATCTGCGATCTCGCGCATGCGCAGATTATACCGCTCGAGCGTTGACAACAGCGAAAACTCGAGCCTGGGCGGCGCACAGACTCCTGGGAAATAAAAACAACGATCCCAGGAGCCCCTGCGGCTGACAGGAAGAATTGACCTGCTGCTGAAGCCCCGCCCATTTCCGCAGCGGCACCGCCCCTTTCCGGAATCTCCAGAGGCAGGAAATTTGAAAGAAGAAGAAAACAGAAGAAGACATCAGAAAAGTAAGGGGGATATCTAGCGATTAGGGAAGGGGGGATCACATAGACGTAGGACTAGTAATTAGGGTGGACCTCCGCTTTAAGGGGCAAGAGCCAGAGCCGGGGTCTTCCCCTCCCCTCCCCCCTCTCTTTTCTTTTCTTTCCTCTTCTATCTCTACTCCACAACTTTGGGTCTTAAAAGAAGGTTAACGAGTATTATCTGGGTGCTAAGAAAGAGGCATCCAGAGTTTTCACTCGTACAAACAAACATCAGATACTCTGCAATGGACATTGTCCACAAGTTAGGTTATTATTGAACCCGATGACAAAATGTCAATAAAAACATTGAAACGAAAGTATAAAACGTCGGGACTTGCTATGTTGCCTCCTGCCCGATGACACAGCTTGCCCTCAGATGGGGTGTCTGGGTATGAGGGCAATGCCCCAATTGACAGACCAACGCTAACACTATACTTTACAGATTAAGTGTGATATCTGTTGTTTCAATGTAATCACTCAGGTAGTTCTCTGTTACAAGATGTTTGAATGCATTAGGGTCCTTTCACACGGGGCGGATCAGTTCTGATCCGCCCCGTGGATATCCGTTTGCTCAGCGGGGATCACTCCGCCGATCCCCGCTGAGCAGGGAGATGACAGCTCCGTCTCTGCACACTGCGCAGGGACGGACCTGTCACAGCGCCGCTCTCCCCTATGGGAGATCGGATGATGACGGACCGCAGTGCCCGTCGTCACCCGATCCGATCCGCAGACGGATGGAAAAATAGCTTTTTCCTCCGTTACACTTTTTCGGATCGGAGCGGGTCGGATGTCAGCGGACATGTCACCGCTGACATCCGACGCTCCATAGAGCTCTATGGAGCACCCGTTCAGGTCCGCCTGAAAAACTGACAGGCGGGCCTGAACGGGACGTCAGTGTGAAAGAGGCCTAATAGGCATTGATTTTGTTCTTCTATCTTTCTGTACTTCCTCTTTGTGGAACAATTTTATAAAAATTATTGAAAGAAAAAAACAAAAAACAGAACATATAGTATACCAACATTAAGTATTAATACTGTTTGTTATTAAATTTAGGTATAAACATCACGGGGGTGTTTAAAAAAAAAGAGAAAAAAAAATCCAGCTGGAACTCTGCTTTAAGCCCTGGTTCACATTGATGCGATTTGACATGTCAAATCGCATGCCATATCAGTGGCAATTGCCGCCATCGATTTGTGCCCCCGTCGAAAAGTGCGCACACATGCGCAGAACGGAATGGCACTCCAGCTGATTTCCCAATCAGCAGCAGTGATGTCACCATAGCGAATGCGCATTGTAGGAGGGTTTTTTCGACGGGAGAGATTTCATAGGCACAATTGAAAGCTATGCAAAGAGCGAAGGGACATGGTATATGTCAGATTGTGCCTCACTGTAAACCCGCGGCACAACATCAAGGCACAATATGACAAATACGGTGTCCCTCTACTGTTTGCATAGCATTAAATTGTGCCCGCGAAATGGTATCTCCCGTTGAAAAAAGGCTCCTGTAATTTCAATATAAAGGAACAGTAGTGGTAAAAAAAGCACTTGTGGGTTTAACCAAACTTGTTTTTTTTGTACAATTCTCCTTTAAGGGGCATGGCCAGGGGTGTGTCCTATGCCTGCATACTTTTGCTGATAGGTGTCCCTCATTCCCACCTCAAAAAGTTGGGAGGTATGTATATAGTTGTATATAAAATGCACTTTTTATCTTTCAAAAAGTGCTCCCAGTGCTAAACCTTTCATCCAACTTCTAAACTGCTGCATTTGTAAATTTTAAAAGCCAATATAAAGAAATAGTAGTGGAAAAAAAGCACTTGCGGGTTAAATTAACCTTTTTTGGGGGGTTAATTCTCCTTTAAGGGGGTGTGGCAGGGGGCATGTCCTATGCCTACATACAGGGCAGCTGTTAGAAATCATGGGGCCCTGTACAGCCTACCTGACGGGGCCCCCTTCAACCACCCTCGACCCCACCCCTGATCCCGGCTTGAAACAAAATGCAGGTGTGTTGCCATTTACATGTGCGTGTGGAGCCAATGCATACTTTTGCAATTAATAAGCACGAAGGGGGGGCAGTTTAAAATTATTTAAAATTGTATTTTAGTACAAATAAAATAAAAAAATCTTACACTGCATCTTTACATTACTTGTGATAGCATGGGCCATGACAGGTCCTCTTTATGGAGAGATATGAGGTCTTTTAGACCCCATATCTCTCCTCTGGCCTCCAAAGCATCTGATCAAACTAAGATCAGTTTGATTAGATGCTTGTTCAAGCCAGTGATGGCTTCTTTACATAACCGGCAGTGACAACATCCTTGTCACTTCCGGTTTCTGACATCACACAGTGGGAAGAACAATATCCATCCCTCTCACTGTGTCCCTGGAACCGGATGCTACTGGTCACATCTTAAAAGCAGTAAAGGTGGTGATGGGACCCCCTTCCACTGCCTGTAAAAG
This sequence comes from Lithobates pipiens, assembly GCF_037356315.1. Classification (NCBI taxonomy): domain Eukaryota; kingdom Metazoa; phylum Chordata; class Amphibia; order Anura; family Ranidae; genus Lithobates; species Lithobates pipiens. Next base: position 492,566,167 of record NW_027507903.1, read on the forward strand.
TAATCCAGTGGCTTCTTAGCCATTAGGATTACTTTACTTTGTGCAGAATTGCTGGGACTAAAAAAATGATATCTTGATCATTGCTGTAGTGATGATCAAGATATCATCCGTCTATCCCAGCGATTTACTGGTACATTGCTGGATGGGAAGCAGTTAAAGGGGATTGGTTTGGGGAGCCGTAAAAATGTAGCTCTGCTGCATGTTTACTGCTCCCCCAAATGAAGTCTAAGGGTCGGTTCACACTAGGACGACTTGTAGCGTCCCGTTCTGTTGCAATGAAACCGTTCTAATCGGAGTGACACAAGTCGCTCCGACTTAGAAAAAGGTTCCTGAACGACTTTGGGGGCGACTTGCATTGACTTCTATACAGAAGTCGTTTTGCAAGTCGCTGCAGCGGTCGCGTCTGGGTCGCCTGAGGCAATAGCGCTGTAAGTCGCGCTGCCTCAGTGTGAACCGACCCTCAAGTAGCATCTCGTTGTTTCTTATGATCATCAGCATTACAATTATCACAGGTAGCACAATAAGCAGGTGCTCTGTCATGGCTCTATCATTGCTCTAGGTCACATTGCTTTTGGGTGCTCACTGAGTTAACTTATGGCTGTACTGTATGTAACAGACTGTAACAAAGCACAGCCATAATACAGTGAGCACCCAAAAGCAATGTGACCTAGAGCCATGATAGAACCATGACAGAGCACCTGCTTATTGTTCTACCTGTGATAATTGTAATGCTGATAACCTGCTGAGCTGTGAGATACATGATAGGACACAGTGAGTATTCTAACCTCTATTCTCCACTCACTGTGTCCAGTGCAGCCACGCTGTCCTCCTCCTCTCCCCTGTCAGCCGATCAACTTCTATATAACTCATGAGGAATGCAGCCGGGAGACGAACGGAGTATCACTGTATCACTCCGCCAGCCGGGACTAATAAAATAGTGGGGCGGCATGATGTACATGTGACCGAAAATAAAGAAATAGTCCCTCTGCTGCGCCTTCACTCCCCTCCTGGAAAATTATATAACCCCCCCTCTGTAAGCAAGTAGGAGCGGGAGAGGAATTTAGGAAACTTTTTTTTTTTTTAAATGCAGTAACAAACTGTAAAATGCCCGGGCCCCACTGTGTAGCTGATGGGGGCGGGCCCCGTACAATGGGGCTGGTTGTACTGCCCTATCAGCGGCCCTGCCTACATACATTTGCTAGTAGGTGTCCCTCATTCCCATCTCAAAATGTTGGGAGGTATGATTTTCTGTACTCGCTAAATTTTTTATATTCTATATTCAGATTTTTTATATTTTATATCCTGAAAAAAGAAAATGAATGCAGTCACCACATCTAAGGAGCTGTAATCTACAATGTAATACAATTTTGTTTTAGGATTACTTATCCTTTAGGTGGGGAGATTCCAGTACTTTTCTACTAATAATGATAGAAAGCAATTGTCCAGATTGGAATTCAGTTTCGTTTCTCTGTTCTCTTCCCTTCAAGCCCTTTTGTTTCTTCTGTCATTCTCTCCTTGCTTCTATATAAGCCGTCTCTTGAAGCCGGAGCTCCAGTAAGTCCTTTTCAGCATTCAAATCTTTCTAGTAGATATGGTGAATGTCTCGTCATTTGTACATTGTTAAAGCAAGCCTGTGTCTTGTCCACATTAGTGTGCTGACCAATTAGAACCAATCTGATCCGTCCTGATATCCCTAAGGAAAGGAGAGGAAGAACTCTGCATTTTCAAACCCCAGGACTGCTGCACCGAATCATCCAAGAAGGTAAGTGCAGCATGGATTGGGGGCGGGGGGGGGGGGGTGTAAAGGTGAACTTACACTTCAACATACCTGTTGTATACCTGTTGTGTAGTTGTATATAGTTATATACAACTATATACATAACTCCCATTTAGAAATTGGATGAAAGATTTAGCACTGGGAACACTATATGAAAGATAAAAAGTGCATTTTATATACAACTATACAGATCAGACCAAAATAAGGGACAAATGAGGAGGAAAAAGGGACAGAGGGGCATTGCTCCAAATCAGAGACAGTCCCTCGAAATCAGGGACAGTTGGGAGCTATGCTTTAAAGTTGCGATCCACAAATTAGGCAAAGTGTATTCTGGCAGTGGGGCCCCCAGCAATGCAAAGGTTGAATGCTCATTAACCCCTTTATGACCACACACCTGTGTGGTGGCAAAAGGGTGGACTTTAACACCCACACACCACACAAATACATTGCTGGGAGGGCTCACTGCTCACTCCTAGCACAAAGACTGAGCTGTCAAAGACAGCTCTTGGTCCAAAATAAAGATTGGTAGCTGGGGGGACAAGGTTCTGATCATGTGACCCCAGGGCCGGACTGGGAATAAAAACCAGCCCCTGGAAAAAATTTCATACCAGCCCCACAGCATTATTATACCAGCACAACAGCATAACTTCATTTTTTTCTTGTTCACGAAAGGGAAAACCATGTATTTTAAAGCACATTTGAAAAGAGTGTATTATATATAGATAAGAAATCACATAGGGCTATATATATATATATATATATATATATATATATATATATGTGTGTGTATACAGGGGTTGACAAATTTGCTTTGAATTTAGGAGCCAGTTAAAAAAGTTAGGAGCCAGTTTTTTTTTTTTTTTTAGAGTGGTATGGATTGTCAGCTCCCGGGGTAAGGCCACTCATTTTTACCCCCTATCCCTAACTCACAATGGAGCACCCAGTCAATAACTCCAATGAAACGCTGTTACATCAGGGTTATGGGCTGACCAGAAAGAGTAAGGCTGGCACTGGCAGGTGGCACTGGTTTCCACTGGCAGGCACGTGGAACTGCCAGATGGCACTGGCAGGTGACACTGGTTGGAACTGGCAGGTGACACTGGTTTGGAACTGGCAGGTGGCACTATTGGCACTGGCGGTGGCACATGGCACTGATTGGCAGGTGGCACTGGTTTGGAAGTGGCAGGTGGCCCTGGTTGATGATGGCAGGTGGCCCTGGTTGGTGATGGCAGGTGGCACTAGTTGTCACTGGCAGATGGCACTGATTGGCGGTGGCACTGGTTGGTGTTGGCAGGTGGTACTGATTGGTGGTGGCACTGGCAGGTGGCATGTTGCACTGATTGGTAGTAGCAGGTGGCACTGATTGGCAGTGGCACTGGCAGGTGGCACTGATTGGCGGGGGCAGGTGGCACTGATTGGCGGTGGCAGGTGGCACTGGTTGCCACTGGCAGGCACGTGGAACTGCCAGATGGCATTGGCAGGTGACACTGGTTGGCATTGGCAGGTGACACTGGTTTGGAACTGGCAGGTGGCACTATTGGCACTGGCAGGTGGCACTGGCGGTGGCACGTGGCACTAATTGGCAGGTGGCACTGGTTTGGAAATGGCAGGTGGCCCTGGTTGGCGGTGACACTAGTTGTCACTGGCAGATGGCACTGATTGGTGGTGGCACTGGTTGGTGTTGGCAGGTGGCACTGGTTGGCGGTGGCACTAGTTGGCACTGATTGGCGGTGGCAGGTGGCACTGATTGGTGGTGGCAGGCATGTGGAACTGCCAGATGGCATTGGCAGGTGACACTGGTTGGCATTGGCAGGTGTCTTTGAAAAGGTCTGGGGCCCGTGGATTAGTTACCTGATTGGAGATCCCTGTACAGCTCAGAGCTGAGGAAACTTTAAGGGGCAAGAGCCAGAGCCTGGGGTCTTCCCCTCCCCTCCCCCCTCTCTTTTCTTTTCTTTCCTCTTCTATCTCTACTCCACAACTTTGGGTCTTAAAAGAAGGTTAACGAGTATTATCTGGGTGCTAAGAAAGAGGTATCCAGTGTTTTCACTCATACAAACAAACATCAGATACTCTGCAATGGACATTGTCCACAAGTTAGGTTATTATTGAACCCGATGACAACATGTCAATAAAAACATTGAAACTAAAGTATAAAACGTCGGGACTTGCTGTGTTGCCTCCTGCCCTATGACACAGCTTGCCCTCAGATGGGGTGTCTGGGTATGAGGGAAATGCCCCAGTTGACAGACCAACGCTAACACTATACTTTACAGATTAAGTGTGATATCTGTTGTTTCAATGTAATCACTCAGGTAGTTCTCTGTTACAAGATGATGGAATGCATAATAGGCATTGATTTTGTTCTTTTATCTTTCTGTACTTCCTCTTTGTGGAAAAATTTAATAAAAATGATTGAAAGAGAAAAACAAAAAACAAAACATATAGTATACCAACATTAAGCATTAATAAATTTAGGTATAAACATCACGGGGTGTTTAAAAAAAAAAGAGAAAAAAAAATCCAGCTGGAACTCTGCTTTAAGCCCTGGTTCACATTGATGCGATTTGACATGTCAAATCGCATGCCATATCAGCGGCAATTGCCGCCATCGATTTGTGCCCCCCATCGAAAAATGCGCACACATGCGCAGAACGGAACGGCACTCCAGCTGATTTCCCAAACAGCAGCAGTGACATCACCATATCGCATGCGCATTGTAGGAGGTTTTTTTCGACGGGAGAGATATTTCATAGGCACAATTGAAAGCTATGCAAAGAGCGAAGGGACATGGTATATGTCAGATTGGGCCTCACTGTAAACCTGCAGCACAACATCAAGGCACAATATGACAAATACGGTGTCCCTCTACTGTTTGCATAGCATTAAATTGTGCCCGCGAAATGGTATCTCCCGTTGAAAAAAGGCTCCTGTAATGTCAATATAAAGGAACAGTAGTGGTAAAAAAAGCACTTGTGGGTTTAACCAATCTTGTTTTTTTTGTACAATTCTCCTTTAAGGGGCATGGCCAGGGGTGTGTCCTATGCCTGCATACTTTTGCTGATAGGTGTCCCTCATTCCCACCTCAAAAAGTTGGGAGGTATGTATATAGTTGTATATAAAATGCACTTTTTATCTTTCAAAAAGTGCTCCCAGTGCTAAACCTTTCATCCAACTTCTAAACTGCTGCATTTGTAAATTTTAAAAGCCAATATAAAGAAATAGTAGTGGAAAAAAAGCACTTGTGGGTTTAATTAACCTTTTTTGGGGGGTTAATTCTCCTTTAAGGGGGTGTGGCAGGGGGCATGTCCTATGCCTACATACATTTGCTAGTAGGTGTCCCTCATTCCCATCTCAAAATGTTGGGAGGTATGATTTCCTGTACTCGCTAAATTTTTTATATTCTATATTCAGATTTTTTATATTTTATATCCTGAAAAAAGAAAATGAATGCAGTCACCACATCTAAGGAGCTGTAATCTACAATGTAATACAATTTTGTTTTAGGATTACTTATCCTTTAGGTGGGGAGATTCCAGTACTTTTCTACTAATAATGATAGAAAACAATTGTCCAGATTGGAATTCAGTTTCGTTTCTCTGCTCTCTTCCCTTCAAGCCCTTTTGTTTCTTCTGTCATTCTCTCCTTGCTTCTATATAAGCCGCCTCTTGAAGCCGGAGCTCCAGTAAGTCCTTTTCAGCATTCAAATCTTTCTAGTAGATATGGTGAATGTCTCGTCATTTGTACATTGTTAAAGCAAGCCTGTGTCTTGTCCACATTAGTGTGCTGACCAATTAGAACCAATCTGATCCGTCCTGATATCCCAAAGGAAAGGAGAGGAAGAACTCTGCATTTTCAAACCCCAGGACTGCTGCACCGAATCATCCAAGAAGGTAAGTGCAGCATGGATTGGGGGCGGGGGGGGGGGGGGGTGTAAAGGTGAACTTACACTTCAACATACCTGTTGTATACCTGTTGTGTAGTTGTATATAGTTATATACAACTATATACATAACTCCCATTTAGAAATTGGATGAAAGATTTAGCACTGGGAACACTATATGAAAGATAAAAAGTGCATTTTATATACAACTATACAGATCAGACCAAAATGAGGGACAAATGAGGAGGAAAAAGGGACAGAGGGGCATTGCTCCAAATCAGAGACAGTCCCTCGAAATCAGGGACAGTTGGGAGCTATGCTTTAAAGTTGCGATCCACAAATTAGGCAAAGTGTATTCTGGCAGTGGGGCCCCCAGCAATGCAAAGGTTGAATGCTCATTAACCCCTTTATGACCACACACCTGTGTGGTGGCAAAAGGGTGGACTTTAACACCCACACACCACACAAATACATTGCTGGGAGGGCTCACTGCTCACTCCCAGCACAAAGACCGAGCTGTCAAAGACAGCTCTTGGTCCAAAATAAAGATTGGTAGCTGGGGGGACAAGGTTCTGATCATGTGACCCCAGGGCCGGACTGGGAATAAAAACCAGCCCCTGGAAAAAATTTCATACCAGCCCCACAGCATTATTATACCAGCACAACAGCATAACTTCATTTTTTTCTTGTTCACGAAAGGGAAAACCATGTATTTTAAAGCACATTTGAAAAGAGTGTATTATATATAGATAAGAAATCACATAGGGCTATATATATATATATATATATATATATATATATATATATGTGTGTGTATACAGGGGTTGACATATTTGCTTTGAATTTAGGAGCCAGTTAAAAAAGTTAGGAGCCAGTTTTTTTTTTTTTTTAGAGTGGTATGGATTGTCAGCTCCCGGGGTAAGGCCACTCATTTTTACCCCCTATCCCTAACTCACAATGGAGCACCCAGTCAATAACTCCAATGAAACGCTGTTACATCAGGGTTATGGGCTGACCAGAAAGAGTAAGGCTGGCACTGGCAGGTGGCACTGGTTGCCACTGGCAGGCACGTGGAACTGCCAGATGGCACTGGCAGGTGACACTGGTTTGGAACTGGCAGGTGGCACTATTGGCACTGGCGGTGGCACATGGCACTGATTGGCAGGTGGCACTGGTTTGGAAGTGGCAGGTGGCCCTGGTTGATGATGGCAGGTGGCCCTGGTTGGTGATGGCAGGTGGCACTAGTTGTCACTGGCAGATGGCACTGATTGGCGGTGGCACTGGTTGGTGTTGGCAGGTGGCACTGATTGGTGGTGGCACTGGCAGGTGGCATGTTGCACTGATTGGTAGCAGCAGGTGGCACTGATTGGCAGTGGCACTGGCAGGTGGCACTGATTGGCGGTGGCAGGTGGCACTGGTTGCCACTGGCAGGCACGTGGAACTGCCAGATGGCATTGGCAGGTGACACTGGTTGGCATTGGCAGGTGACACTGGTTTGGAACTGGCAGGTGGCACTATTGGCACTGGCAGGTGGCACTGGAGGTGGCACGTGGCACTAATTGGCAGGTGGCACTGGTTTGGAAATGGCAGGTGGCCATGGTTGGCGGTGGCACTAGTTGTCACTGGCAGATGGCACTGATTGGTGGTGGCACTGGTTGGTGTTGGCAGGTGGCACTGGTTGGCGGTGGCACTAGTTGGCACTGATTGGCGGTGGCAGGTGGCACTGATTGGTGGTGGCAGGCATGTGGAACTGCCAGATGGCATTGGCAGGTGACACTGGTTGGCATTGGCAGGTGTCTTTGAAAAGGTCTGGGGCCCGTGGATTAGTTACCTGATTGGAGATCCCTGTACAGCTCAGAGCTGAGGAAACTTTAAGGGGCAAGAGCCAGAGCCTGGGGTCTTCCCCTCCCCCCCCCTCTCTTTTCTTTTCTTTCCTCTTCTATCTCTACTCCACAACTTTGGGTCTTAAAAGAAGGTTAACGAGTATTATCTGGGTGCTAAGAAAGAGGTATCCAGTGTTTTCACTCATACAAACAAACATCAGATACTCTGCAATGGACATTGTCCACAAGTTAGGTTATTATTGAACCCGATGACAACATGTCAATAAAAACATTGAAACTAAAGTATAAAACATCGGGACTTGCTGTGTTGCCTCCTGCCCTATGACACAGCTTGCCCTCAGATGGGGTGTCTGGGTATGAGGGAAATGCCCCAGTTGACAGACCAACGCTAACACTATACTTTACAGATTAAGGCTGGGTTCACACTGCTGCGGGGGGAGATCCGGATGTGATTCGCACCGCAAATCACATCCGATCTCCGTAGCGATGCGAGTACAGCCATACAGATAGTATGGCTGAATTCGCATCGCTCCCGCAGCAAACTCGCACGGGACCCTTTTTTTGGTCCGCAACAGAATCGGATCGCATGGGGGTTCACAAAGGCTCTGTCCCTATGAAGTTAGAGGTAAAGGAGACACAGAGTTTGCATATCTACAGACTGCAGGACTACAGAGTGTAGAGTTTAAATGGAGAAAACTGCTCTGTCAGTTTTCTCCAGGTTTTGCTAGCTCCGGATGGGATTCTGTAGTTTGGAGATCCCTGATAGGGATGACCGAACGGTTCGCCCGGCGGTCGGTTCGCGGCGAATTTTGCGGACTATTTCGCCCGGCGGACTTATGTGTTTGCAGTGTGAAAGAACTTTGACCGATGATGACACATTCATCATGGGGTACAGGACAGGACAGCCAATTGAGACATTTCAGCACATGGATAATTGGACACTCCCCCTAACTTATAAATAGACCCGATCTGGCGGCCATTTTACATTCTTTTGTATGTCACTATAGGGAGAGGTTGCTGTGTGGAGCAGGGAGAGACTGCAGTGACACAAATCACTAGCTATTAGGTCCACAAAAGTCCTTTTAAGGCCTGGTATGGTATAGGTGTAGTAAGTACAGTATATAGGGTTCAGTGCACTGCTGTGCTTGTGATTGCAGCCGCCTGTCTTTTGTGAGTGCAGGGAGGGACAGGACGCTGTGTGTAGCAGGGACAGTCAGTTTAATCATTAGCTATTACTATTAGGTCCACAAAGGTCCTTTTAAGGACTGGTATGGTATAGGTGTAGTACAGTATATAGGGTTGTACACGTATAATATACTTTCTTCCAAATATAGAAAGAATATTATACTTGACTGCTGCCCTATTCTGCAGTAGTCCTTTATCAGTGTAGGGACTGAGGTACAGTCTGCTAATCACTAGCTACTAGTTCCACAAAGGTCCTTGTAAGGACTGGTATAGGTCCACAATATATAGGGTTGTGGTGCACTGCTGCAGATTGCTGCCCTATTCTGCAGCAGTCCTTTATCAGTGTAGGGACTGAGGTACAGTCTGCTAATCACTAGCTACTAGTTCCACAAAGGTCCTTGTAAGGACTGGTATTGGTGTACTATTTTGTGTGCAGTATATAGTTGTGTAATACACCTGTAAAATACTTGCACATATAGAAAGCATAGTATAGTGCGTTTCCACTGTGCAGCATTGTGACTGCTGAGCGGTTCTGCAGCGATACTACAAAGAGTGACAAACGCAATCCAAAAAAAAAGTATTATAACTGGTGTGATAGACCAGTGGCCCCCAAAGACAACAGATTGAAGCGGGGTGTTATATACCTTCTTCCACATACATACTGCACTTCTCGAGAGACTTTTGTCACAGGTTCATTTAAAAAATGACAGGCAGAGGAAGAGACAGGCCCTTCCGTAAGGGTGGTAGGGGTAGGGCAGGAGCAACAGGCTTGAACTAAAGTGGCAAATTGCAGAATGTGCGTGCGATTACGTCAAAGGACGCACCAGACTTGGTTGAGTGGCTCACTCAGCCTTACTCTTCCGCTCCCTGCTCATCCTCTCGATCTGCACCCTTTTCTTCACTCTCTGCTATGTGCACCCCCAAAGACACTACCACCAACACCACCACCACCACCATATACCTTCCGCTTGAGTTTCAGGAATTATTCCATATCAAGACATTTCCGATGCGCAGCCACTCTTGGCATTGGATCAGGTAGAGGAGGTAGCAACAACCGCCACTCAACAGTCGGACGACAGTACCCAGATCAGCCCAAGGAGGAGGTTTGTCCCCGCTGTTGCTGCCTACTCCGATATCTCTAATTATAGCGGTGGGGAAGGTGACGTCGATGATGACGTGTCTAGTGATGTCACGTGGGTGCCCACAAGAGAGGAAGAGGAGGGGAGTTCAGATGGAGATATGGACCAGCAGATAGGGAGGAGAAGCAGGAAGAACTTAGATTGCACAGGAGGGACAAAGCAGACTGCGACTGTATCAGGAGCGAGGTATCAACCATGCACGGGCACATCTGGCGCTCCCAGGACGCCAGCACATGGCTCCACAGTGTGGGCTTTTTTTAACGTGTCTGCTGCTGACAATAGTGTTGCCATCTGCAATCTTTGCAGTCAACGCATAAGTCGCAGTAAGCCCAACACTCACCTAGGGACGATCGCCTTAAGAAGGCACATGAGCTGCCATGACCGAGCCCATTGGGAGCAACGGAACACACAAAGCCACACTCCAGGCTCTCACCGTCCAGCTTCGTCTTCTACTTCTCCTTCTCCTCTCTCCTCACAATTGTCCTCCACTCCACCTTCCATCACGCCAAACGCTCACATTTTTCTGCAAAAAGGCAGGCTTCCGTGGGCTAAATGTTGGAGCGTAAAAAAATGATGACGCTGGATAACCCTCTTGCCCAACGGTTGACGGCTGGCTTGTCAGAACTGACAGCCCGCCAACTACTGCCATATAAACTGGTGGACTCAGAGGCCTTTCGAAAATTTGTGGCCATTGGAACACCACAATGGAAGGTCCCAGGAAGGAAGTATTTCTCACAGAAGGGCATCCCAGAGCTATATGGCCATGTTCAGCGGCAAGTGAATGTATCTCTGGCACACAGTGACGGTGCCAAGATACATCTGACCACAGACACGTGGTCTAGCAAACACGGGCAGGGAAGGTATATCACTTTTACTGCCCACTGGGTGAACCTTCTGACGGCCGTCAAGCATGTAACCCGTGGCACCCGTGTAGATTTGGTTTTACCGCCACGGATTGCATGCAGGCCTGACTCTTCTTCTCCCCCTCCTCCTACTCCATCCTCCTCCCTCTCCTCCTCGGCTGACTCTTCCTTTTCCGCTGCTAGCGTCTCTTCCGCTGCGCCGCCCAAGCTCCCCAGAACCTATTCGACATGCCAGGTGAGACGTTGCCATGCCGTGCTGCGTCTGTTGTGCCTGGAAGCCAAGAGCCACACTGGCCCGGCACTCCTTTCAGCTTTGCGCTTGGCATAAGGGTCAAGGACCAGCAGGGCCGCTGTTAGAAATCACGGGGCCCCCTACAACCTACCTGACAGGGCCCCCGGGAAATTAAATCGCTAAAATGCCATGGTCACAATGGTATGCTTTGCAGCCATTGCAGAAATAAGAGCCTTGCTACTGCTGCCTCATGACACCTGTTGTTTTTATTTTACATTTTACATTTTTACATTGTGAGACCGCATTGCAGCTGTAAGCCAAGTATTTGGCTTCAAGGTGCAGAGCAGCCCCATTGAACTCAATGGGAAGTTTGACAGGTGGTGCTGCCTGTCAAATTCTGCAGCCTGCAGTACAAATGCCTCAGCTCTGAAGTAAAGCGTTGCAGCCATGGCATGTATACAGCCCGGTATGACAGCTGGCTTATGTCGAAGGGGCTTGATCAAAAAAGGGATGCTGACCATCTCCCTGACCGGAGTGTTCTGGTGGGGCGTCCCCTTGTCAGAACACAATAGAATAGCAGGGGAGATCACTGTACTAACATTAGATTGTTAGTACAGAGGCTCTGACCTGAGGTGTCAGGGTTTTTTTTCGTTCAGCCTGTGGAGTTTAGCAAAAGTAAACTAGCAGTGTATATGAGACATTAGGCCACATTCACGTTGGAGGTTACCTGAATGTCTGACAAGTGCATAGGTAATGGGCAATTTGCAGTGCATTTTGGAAATGCGCAGCACATGCGCATAGAACTTGTGGTGCACAATAATTGTTAATGTCACCCCAAATGCAATGAGAAGATATGCGTTTTGTCATGTGGCAACGCTGCATGCCTTAAAAGTTTCTGAAGCCTCTATGTGTTTGTCACATATATGGCAGCCCATTCAAGTGAATGGGTTACCCTATGTGTGAAAAACAAGAAGAAAAAAAAAAAGAAAATGTGAGCAGGAATGTTTGTTACTGCTATATGAAGTATAAAGGGACCTTAGGGATGGTATATAGAAATGGCTGGGCAGAGATGCCTGGCAGCTGGAGACAGAGATGTGTCCACTGGGTTCTTGCTCAGCAATGCATTGACAGCTATCTGCAGTTCTAGGCTGGCTTCATATTCACCCTCTCTCCAAAATCCTAAAGTTTTGTGACTTTGTTCCAGCAGCAACCCCCCTCACCCCCTCCAGCAGAAGCACTACTCCATCCAAACCCTGGAGTTCAGTGAGCACAGAGCAGTGAGAGCAGATCTGGAGGGGGATGAGAGGTCAGCACTCAGGGAGGAGGTGAAGCAAGCTTCCTGCTCATGCTGACCAGAGATAACATTGACGAGGGGGAGTTTCAGGACCCGGCAAAGACACAGGCAGACTGAGACTGCAGCTGTCTTCTGCTCCAGATCAGGACACTTTACCAATTGCCAGTAGGAAGAACTGAGATGCTGGAGGGAGAAAGCTGGCAGCGCTGCTAGGAGATCCACAAATGTCAGAAGGCAGTTCGGCTAGCTCTCCTGCTCTGCAGGTTCCCGGGCCCCTCTTCTGAAGTGGCAGAGCTCGGGCCCCCTACAGGAAGACTGGCTGTACTGCCCTATCAGCGGCCCTGAGGACCAGTACTGGGTGGCAACGTCCAGTGTTCTGTCCTAGCTCATGACAGTGTTGACTACCTCACATTTCTAAATATGAATGAGGCATGGAATGAGGCATGGATCTCGGAGGAATTCAACACATGTGACCAGTAGACCATGTATATCTCTATAAACAATTTATTTAATCGAGCACACAGACCTTGTTTCTACATTTGGCTCACTTCCTTGTACAAAAAAAGCACACTGTACTATATGCCCGTCCCCCCCTGTTTGAAGAGGTTGAGCGGTGTCATATTTTTGGGGCCCAGCATCAAGTTGCTGGTATCAGTGCTGCTGTCAGTGCTCTCTATCTCGGTGCTGGTGTCAGTGCACTCTATCACGGTGCTGGTGTCAGTGCTCTATATCACGGTGCTAGTGTCAGTGCTCTATATCACGGTGCTGGTGTCAGTGCATTCTATCACGGTGCTGGTGTCAGTGCACTCTATCATGGTGCTGGTGTCAGTGCTCTATATCACGGTGCTGGTGTCAGTGCTCTATATCACGGTGCTGGTGTCAGTGCTCTATATCACGGTGCTGGTGTCAGTGCTCTATATCACGGTGCTGGTGTCAGTGCTCTATATCACGGTGCTGGTGTCAGTGCACTCTATCACGGTGCTGGTGTCAGTGCTCTATATCACGGTGCTGGTGTCAGTGCTCTATATCATGGTGCTGGTGTCAGTGCACTCTATCACGGTGCTGGTGTCAGTGCACTCTATCACCGTGCTGGTGTCAGTGTTCTATATCACGGTGCTGGTGTCAGTGCTCTATATCTCGGTGCTGGTGCCAGTGCTCTATATCACGGTGCTGGTGTCAGTGCACTCTATCACGGTGCTGGTGTCAGTGCTCTATATCACGGTGCTGGTGTCAGTGCTCTGTATCACGGTGCTGGTGTCAGTACACTCTATCACGGTGCTGGTGTCAGTGCTCTATATCACGGTGCTGGTGTCAGTGCTCTATATCACGGTGCTGGTGTCAGTGCTCTATATCACGGTGCTGGTGTCAGTGCACTCTATCACGGTGCTGGTGTCAGTGTTCTATATCACGGTGCTGGTGTCAGTGCTCTATATCTCGGTGCTGGTGTCAGTGTTCTATATCACGGTGCTGGTGTCAGTGCTCTTTATCTCGGTGCTGGTGTCAGTGCTCTATATCTCGGTGCTGGTGTCAGTGCTCTATATCACGGTGCTGGTGTCAGTGCACTCTATCACGGTGCTGGTGTCAGTGCACTCTATCACGGTGCTGGTGTCAGTGCACTCTATCACGGTGCTGGTGTCAGTGCTCTATATCTCGGTGCTGGTGATCATCAGTAAATCAGTAAAAGAAGTTGGATAGGAGGATCAGCAGGGGGAGTCGCATATAGAGGAAATGAGCTTTCTATATTCCTCCATGCAGCCACTGAATGCTTGATTCTCCTCCTCTCCCTCCTTCATGGAGGAATATAGAAATCTAATTTCCTCTATATGCAGTCCCCCTGCCGATCCTCTTTTCCAGGCACACAGGGCGGGCTGTACAGGCGGGCCTCTCCTCCTACGGATCACAGAGCTGCCTGTAACATGGTCCCGTCCCCCCTAGACCGGCTCATGTGATAGGCGGAACGTTGATTCTATCTACTATCACACAAGCCAGTCGGGGGGGGGGGGGGGCCGTGTTACAGCGCCACGGCCGAACAGAGACCCAGTCAGCTCTGCGATCCACAGGAAAGAGGAGAGCAATGTAGCCGCAACTAAAAGCGGGCCCAGGGCAGGCGGCCTACTGGGAAATCTCCCGGTATCCTGGTAGGCCAGTCCGGCCCTGCATGACCCCTGTGCATAGTTGTATTAGGTTGTGCACAGAGGTTGATCGGATGTAGACCAATTTATATTGACACGATTCCATTTACATCAGGCTACCCCCAATGCAGTGATGCAGTGATGTGGTTTGTGAGGAGTCCCCCCATTTCTCAAGTCAAACCCACAGACACCTTCCGAGCGCAGGAGCATTTGTTTCTTGTACTACCTCCAATTCGTCATGTTTAGGTCCAGTAAAGCAGAAATGGACGCAGATCTTTGCCATTTTATTTTTCCTGGACAGACTGGTGTGCTTAAGTCTAGTGGGGACATTTTGCCTAATTCCTGGAGTTCAGGTTTAAAGAAGATGTAAATGTGAACACTAACTTAATGGTATTTTGTTTACTAAAGCACTGTGTATCATAAACAATTGCCATTTTTTTTTTCAGTAAAATGCAGTTTTTACCCTTTTTCATCCTTCCTTCACCTATGTGCTGCTAGCCTTCTTGCAGCAGCTTCCTGTCTACATATGCTGGCTGCATTGCCTTTCTCAGGGCAGGTTTCTTGATGGTAACTATTGTGGACCTTGCTTGTGTTATCCATTGGAAGAGAATGTGATGGGAATAATACATGGAAGAGAATGTGGTGGGAATGATACATGGAAGAAAATGTGATGGGAATGATACATGGAAGAGAATCTGATGGGAATGATACATGGAAGAGAATGTGGTGGGAATGATGCATGGAAGAGAATGTGATGGGAATGATACATGGAAGAGAATGTGACGGGAATGATACATGGAAGAGAATGTGACAGGAATGATACATGGAAGAGAATGTGACGGGAATGATACATGGAAGAGAATGTGACGGGAATGATACATGGAAGAGAATGTGACGGGAATGATACATGGAATAAAATGTGATGGGAATGATACATGGAAGAGAATGTGATGAGAATGATACATGGAAGAGAATGTGATGAGAATTATACATGGAAGAGAATGTAATGGGAATGATACATGGAAGAGAATGTGATGGGAATGATACATGGAAGAGAATGTGATGGGAATGATACATGGAAGAGAATGTGATGGGAATGATACATGGAAGAGAATGTGACGGGAATGATACATGGAAGAGAATGTGACGGGAATGATACATGGAATAAAATGTGATGGGAATGATACATGGAAGAGAATGTGATGGGAATGATTAATGGAAGAGAATGTAATGGGAGCGATACATGGGAGACAAGAACAGAGCGTAGTGTCCTGGACATGGCAGGATCAGCAGTCATTATTTTATTGAATGCTTTTCAGATAAGCTTGAACATATTCATGTAAATTCAAGAATTTTTTTTTTCAATCTTTTTAACCACTTCAATTCCGGGCATTTTCACCCCCTTCCTGCCCAGGCCAATTTTCAGTTTTCAGCGCTGTCGCACTTTGAAAGTCAATTGCGCGGTCATGCAACACTGTACCCAAATTTGTACCCATTTTTTCCCCACAAATAGAGATTTATTTTGGTGCTATTTGATCATCTCTGTGGTTTTTATTTTCTGCGTTATAAACAAAAGAAGAGCATCAAGTTTGAAAAAAAAAAAACACATTTTATACTTTTTGCTATAATAAATATCCAAATTAAAAAAAAAAACACATTTTTTCCTCAGTTTAGGCCAATATGTATTCTACATATTTTGGGTAAAAAAAAAATCGCAATAAGCGCATATTGATTGGTTTGCGCAAAAGTTATAGTGTCTACAATATTGGGGATATTATATGGCATTTTTTTTTTTTTTTTTTTTACCAGTAATGGCGGTGATCTTTTTTATTGTGACTGTGACATTGCGGCGGACATATCGGACACTTTTGACACCATTTTGGGACCACTGACAATTATACAGCAATCAGTGCTATAAAAGTGCATTGGTTACTGTATAAATGTCACTGGCAGGGAAGGGGTTAACACTAGGGGGCGATCAAAAGGTTAATGTGTTACCTAGGGAGTGATTCTAACTGTAGGGGGAGGGGACTCACAAGGGGAAGAGACCGATCGGTGTTCCTCTGTACACGGAACACATGATCGGTCTCCTCTTCCCTGACAGGACATGGATCTGTGTATTTACACACACAGATCCATGTCCTGGCTCTGTTACCAGGCAATCGTGGGTGCCCGGCAGACATTGCGGCCGCTGGGCACACGCATAGGCTTCCGAGTGATGCGGTGGAGGCGCACGTGTGCCCCCCAGACAGCCGGGAAGCCCAGGACGTCATATGACGCCCGCCCAGGATGGGAGGTTCCTCCTGCGGACGTCATTTGACTATGGGCGGGACCTGAAGTTGTTAAATTAGCATCATTCCTTAACTACTTGCCGACCAGCCACTGTCATTATACTGCGACAGGTTGACAGGATCCCGCAAACCGTTGTAGCTGTACCTCGGCTCTTTTAAACAGAATAGCAGCACGTGTCTGCTGCACTGCAGGGTGCCGATGCTCATGATCAGCGGTCGCGATGATCGTCACCCAAGCGCAGCAGAACAGGGACTAAGGATGAGCTCCGGCGTGTTTGCACACTCCACGTGCAGAGCCTGCCGGTAAGTCGGCACGGCACTGCGCTAATCACAGGCAGTGAGACATTTTCCCGATGTGCAGCTGCAGAGATCAGGAAATGTCTGACTGCCTGTGATTAGCGCAGCGCCATGCCGACTTCCTGGCGGGCTCTGCACGTGGAGTGTGTGAACACGCCGGAGCTCATCCCTAGCAGGCACATCTGTGTAAACACACAAATCCCTGTTCTGTGAGGAGAGGAGATGCAGATTGTGAGTTCCTAATAGCTAAGAACCATGATCTGTCATCTCCTATAGTCAGTCTCCTCCCCCTACAGTTAGAACACACACTAGGGAACACAGTTAACCCCTTGATCGCCCCCCTAGTGTTAACCCTTTCCCTGCCAGTGACATTTATACAGTAATCAGTGCATTTTTACAGCATATAGTATAGTATAGTAGTATTTGTATAGTTGTAAATTGTCCCAAAAATGTGTCAAAAGTGTCCGATGTGTCCACCATAATTTCGTAGTCTTGATAAAAATTGCAGATCGCCACCATTACTAGTAAAAAAATAATAATAAAAATGCCATAAAACTATCCCCTATTTTGTAGACACTATACGTGTGCACAAATCAGTCAATATACTATGTAAAAAAACACATATCGGCCTAAACAGAGAAAAAATTAGCTTTTTTAGAAAAAATTTGGGGATATTTATCATAGCAAAAATTACAAAATATTGTGTTTTTTTTCAAAGATTAGTCTTTTTTTGTTTATAGAGCAAAAAATAAAAACCTGCTGAGATGATCAAATACCACCAAAAGAAAGCTCTATTTGTGGGAAAAGAAGGGCATCAATTTTGTTTGGGTACAACATCGCACAACCGGGCAATTATCAGTTAATGCGACGCAGTGCCGTATCGCAAAAAATGGCCTGGTCATTGAGCAGCCAAATCTTCCGGGGCTGAAGTGGTTAAAATAATCCCTAGTGATCTTGCCATTTAGGCTCTTAACCACTTAGCGACTGCCTCCTGTAGCTTTACTGCTACAGGGCAGCTTGTCTGTGCAGAATCCAGTAAAAATACGTGATTTGCAAATCCGGGTAGGGGCCATGGGCCCGCCAACCCTTGCTGTGCTGTCATACGCTACAGCACAAGCTGGCCAGTGAGTCCCAGCCAATGATTTATGGCCAGAAGCCTCTGAGCGAATGACAGAAGAGAGCTCTGTGTTTGCAAACAACACAGGGCTCTCTACAGACAGCAGCAATGTGCCGTTTTTTTTTTTTCCCCCTTCCCAGCAGGGAGTAAAAACCGGCAAATAGCTTAGTAAAACAGTACACATACTAAATATTGTTAAGCACACAGTTAACCCCTTGATTGTCCCTAAAAGTTAACCCCTTCCCAGCCAGTGTCATTAGTACAGTGACAGTGTATATTATTAAACCTGCAAGTCAGCACCCGCAACTAAACACACGCCCCTTTTTGGTCTTGAGGGAACCCTGGACTGTTATGTTATTCATCAAATTTTAAGAAGTCCAATTATCTATATTCCTAGATCATTAGATCGTCAAGAAGTGTGATTGATTGAATGTATGGGTGCGTGCGCAGCTGCTATTTCCCTAAACATGACAACCTTTTTTAATATTTTTTCTTGAAAGGTCATTTAGACCTCTTTCACACTGAGGCATTTTTCAGGCGCTTTTGGGCTAAAAATAGTGCCTGTAAAGCGCCTCAAAAACGGCCCCCCTACAGTCTCAGTGTGAAAGCCCGAGTACTTTCACAATGGGGCGCTGCGCTGGCAGGACGTTAAAAAAAGGCCTGCAAGCAGCATCTTTACAGCAGTGGAGGAACAGTTTTAGCGCCAATATTCGTCCGCTTGCAAACTAGCAGTGTTTTACCATCAACGCCCGCCCACCCCTTTTTGTATATGCGTGATATGGTCACTTGGACTGCACTATATATTCATTGCCTATGTGGTGATTGGTTGAGCTAATTCAATATATTTAAGTGAATTTATGCTGCATGTCAGTTTTAAGTGGTGGATCCAGGCTACGCATTTTACATTTTTCCAAGTGTTTGTTATTAGCACTGATCACCATATAAGAGTCACTGGAGATGTCAGTGGCAGTCAGTCAGTAGCCCCCCCCAGCCCCCCCCCCAGCTTCAGTTAGTGTCAGATTTCTCACCGCACTATTGCAGTCCCATTATAAGGCGCTGATCACTGACATTACTAGTATAAGTGCTGAATAGCAAAAAAAAAAAAACCTGGTCATGAAGGGGGTAAAATCTTCCCTGAGCTGAAATGGTTAATCGGGCCCTCCCTATAATAAGGTGACAAATGTCTCACAATAGTTCTTTTATAGTGTCACTTTGTCACGTGTGCCTCTATTGGAGGCTGTGCTGATGCTGGATAAGTGCATGTAGACAGGAAGTTGCTGGAGTAGGTCAACAGCACTGAGATGTAACAAAGTATGAAAAAAAGTCAAAACAATATTTTAAGAAATAAAAAACATGGTTTGACAAACAAAAAACAAAATACAAAAAGCAACAGTTTGGTACAAATCCTACATGCTGGCTGCCTTTGTTTTGGTGCCTGCATCCACCAAAGCTGTGTGCAAGGCAGCCTAGAGAGTTGGGTGTAGACACAGTGGATGTATGGACACTGCCATACTGTATGTCAAAATTTGACCTTTGGGTAGGAGCGTTTGCACGGCCCCGAATGCAGACAGTGTGCGTTCAGGACCTTGCAGCTTCTGTGTCTGCATACACTTCTGTAGGCTGCCTGCTTGCAGTTGGAGGTGGATACACATACCAAAACAAAAACATTCTGCATGAAGGATGGTTGCCAGCACCATCTGAAGGTTAAATGTCACCCAGTGCACATGGGTTCTGTCAGGTCCTTTTGGCAGGAGGTCTGTGAACTGAGATTTGTGACATCAGCGTCTGTTCAATGTTTAGGTGCAGTCAAAAACGGAAGCTTTCTGAGCTGCCAGATTTAAATTTACTTGTGTCTTTTATATCAAGTTACTGTACATCCGATCCATCACAATTAAATCTGGAAAAATGTAAAAGGACAAAAGGATGCAGCCCTTCTCTTTTTTTTGGGGGCGGCCTGGACGGACTCAGGGATAAGTCAATGTAAATGGACAATAGTTAATTTACACCCCTCTTGGCCATGAACATGCATGAAGTTTCCTATAAAAACTGCCTAAAAAACTGATAGGTGGGCCTAATGGGAAAGCACACATACAAGGGTCTACTTCAACTAGCTCTAGATCTGGCTCTAATAGCTCTAGTACTACTAGATCTACTTCAACTGTAATTATTTTTATTATGTCTTCACAGCTATCAATGCACATCCCAAAGACAATGGCAAATATGAAGTCTCGACTAGGGACCCTGTGGACCACACAAAGAGATAAAAAAGACAAGATATCTGTGGTTTACTTTACCACACCAAAGAGTTTGAAAACAACGGCTTATGAAATCCTCCAAAACTTGTATCAGATGTTAATGTCTGTGTTTGATTTCCTCTTATTCTTCAGCGACATATTTCTAATACTGGCCTTTGTTCTCGGGGTGCTGTGCGAGGGGCTCGGGGTGGTTGTTCTTTTTGTCTTGTCGGCATTGAACATAATATGGCTCATGGCGTTGAGTGCTGTAATCATTTTAAGGAAAGTATGGGAACTTCTGTTCTCTAAAGGAAGGCTGGCTTTTCATATCATTGACCTGTTCTTTTCCATATTGTCTTCTTTATTCTCTGCATGCTATTTGGTATTGTTAGATGAAAAAAGTGAGCTGAGCTTAAAAAACTCTAATCAAAAAAAATTTGTCTAATCACAAAGATTCATCAGTAATCACAAGGAAAAAATAGTGACAAAAAGGCATACAAACAATTAACTTAAAAAATTAAAGAAAATGAATTATATCAGTGAGTAATATCTTTTCAACATATAAGTGACAAAAAAATTTAATCAGTGTCCATAATATAGTTAGCATAAATTGCATACCCCTTATATATAAATCACATAAATTGTCAGTATTAAAGAAAATAAACCGACACACCCCCAAATTAGTTGTAATAAATGAACAGAAAAACCCAACAAAAAAATTATTTAGTTAAAGAAAAAAAAAAATATCAGAAAAAGTCCCAGAAATAATATCCAAAGGGTAGTGTTGATTCTTCCAAAGTGAAAATATGGAATTAGCACCCACAATGTTCTGTATTAAAGAGAATCCAAGCAATCACCTCCACCAGTGAGAAGGGGGGCCGCTTACCAGAATTATAGATCTCAGTGTCAATGAGATCAACAGGGCAAAAGCACAGGAGTTCTGGATGAACCGTCACATGAGCCACACAGCCTTTATCCTTGATGCAAAGACTCCAGACAAGGAACGAGGATATTGTGGATCATATAAAAAATCAGAAAGGCACTCGCATAGCGTAAAACCTCTTATTTTAATGGAAATTAAAAAATAAACAATATTGCACTCACATTTGGTATTGTTGTATATATTTTTTATGTTTTGCTTTGTTCTAATGAATTTAATTCTATATGGGATGATTGAAAAACATAAAAGTATGACAGCTGCCTCACATTTCATGGAGCATTAAAGAGGACGTAAACCCTTGTGGGTTTTACTTCCTCTTTATTTCCCTGCAAAGGTAAAGCATTATGGGCTACTTACTATGCATCGCATAGTAGCCGATTACGTGTCACCAGTGTTGGTCATCTTACTTTAAAAAAGTAATTAGTTAAGTTACAAATTACTTCTCCCAAAAATTAATCACGTTAGTAACTCAATTACTACATTGGAAAAGTAATTAGTTACTCAGCAAAGTAACTGTGACTTTTTTTTAAATATTCTATAATGCAATTACGTTCTATAACATTATTTTTGTATTATATTTAATATCAAAGATGTTTATATTAACTGATTGAAGAATAAAAACACTATATACAGAATTTTAGAACATTTGGTATTTATTTGAACCCAAATGTTGAGGGGGGTGGCAGCAGTGGTACTTGAGGGGGTGGCAGCCGTGGTACTTGAGGGGGTGGCAGCGGTAGTACTTGGGGGGGGGGGGGGGCGGCAGTGGTGTACTTGGGGGGCGGCAGTGGTGGTGGTGTACTTGGGGGGGTGTCAGCGGTGGTGTACTGGGGGGGTGGCAGCCAGCATGGTACTAGGGGGTGGCAGCGGTGGTGGTGCCATCCTCTCCCACCACCACCACCTCTGCCTCTTACTGATCCCATCCCCCACCACTATTGATCTCATCCCTACCCTATCCCCCCATCACCTCTGTTGTTGAAGTGATGGTGGGTGGGTAGGGATGGGATCAGTAAGAAGCAGAGGTGGTGGAGGACTTGGGATGGATCGACTGCACTGCAATTCGAATCATCAGTCACTTACTTGAATGCCTCCAGGGATGCCTTTCCTCATGGGGAGAGAGAGAGAGAGACCCTCCCCTTCACTCGATTGGTGTCAGCTGGTCAGCTGACTTCATTTTTCAGTGTCCGCCCCGCCTCCCTACATTCTCTCTCTCTGGATCGGCGGGGCGGGATGGGGCAGTCCAGACAATCTCTCTGAGTCTTAGCCTCTTCTCAGCTCAGTGGGCGAAAGCCCCCCCTCCCCGCAGCGTAACTGACGGCCAGCGCAGCCACGGCGGGCCTCCTGGGCGGTAGATGTAATTGAGGGAACGCCGCCCAAGTAATGGGAACTGAGTTACAATGAGGGGAAGAGTAATCAGTTAGATTACTCGTTACCCTCTAAAGTAACTGCTTTATGTAACTCAGTTTATTTTAACTCAGTTACTTACATCACTGCGTGTCACTTACCTGAAACCGAAGCCTGCGATGTCACCGCAGTCCCACTAGCAGGGAGTGTCCATCTTTGCCCCTCTTCCTTCCGGGGCCGCAAACTCTGGCTCTGTGACTGTCCGGAGTCAGGTGATGTCACCACCAGTCACAGCATGGCCCCTATTAGAAACGGCACGATGTGCCCTTTCTAAAGTGCGCATGTGCCGATGACTTAGGCACTCTGCTTTTTCGTAAATGTCTCCTAAACCGTGGAGGTTTAGGAGATATTTCCAGCACCTACATGTAAGCCTTAATATAGGCTTACATGTAGGTAAAAGTGGTTGTAAAGGGTGTACAATCACTTTAATGAAAAAATCTTTGTTTATACTGAGCATTCAGATTTAGGGATAGGCAAATAAGT
Organism: Lithobates pipiens; assembly: GCF_037356315.1. Classification (NCBI taxonomy): domain Eukaryota; kingdom Metazoa; phylum Chordata; class Amphibia; order Anura; family Ranidae; genus Lithobates; species Lithobates pipiens. Next base: position 492,589,279 of record NW_027507903.1, read on the forward strand.
AGAAATCACAAATGTCTGACACCGATCGACCCCTGCTGAAGCCTCTCACCTTGTAACCTGCTAGAAAGTTCTTTTCACATTTTTAATTTGCTACAAAGTTACAACATGCAGTGATCAACGGTGGAGATAAGAAAAACAAAATGCTTCCTTCTGCCTGAAGCAGACTGATGACATCATCCCAACCACAAAAAAGTCACCAGACTGGATTTTCAGTTACAGAAGGTGGATTGTTACTTGATATTGTAACATTTCAAGAATGTATTTACACAGACTTCTAAATTACTAAAACAGTTTATAATATATGTAGCAGTATGGACTACAAACATAAAGCACCGTAACTTCTAGCATTGCTGGGTATTGCATGCCCCTCTAGTGCTCAATGTATCCAGTGACATCATATTTGTGCGCCCAATAAAAAGGATTGTGAAACGAATAGTTCCCCCATCAGACAATTGCTTTGCACAATTGTGTGCCAGGACTACATATCCCAGAGTTCTTTGCTATCACCTGAAGATTGCTGGGAGTAGCTATAAAAGCAACCAATGCTCTCTTCCCCCTGGGCCTGATGCAAGACAGACATCTCTGTGCAACAGAGAGAGAGAGAGTTGGACATCTTGCACCTGTCACGTACCTAGTGGTGAGCCCAGAATGCAGAAGGAGACCTCTCTTGCGTCCCTGACTCTCGGCCCCTGATGGTGGTGACAGGAGGCACAGGAGTAAAAGGTAGCACGAGTGCCTGGCAGGATCAACAACCGGAGGATGGATCAAGCTGACTTCAGGAACTGTAGCTGGACAAGCAGGCCTCAGTGGCAGCAGACAGGAACCAGTAAACAGCAGGAGACCAACAGGAACAGGTAGATCACTCAGGGGCAGGTACACAGAAGAGTCAGGCAAGCCGGGTCAAACCAGACAGTCAGTACAGGAATAGATGCAGCAGGCAGAGGCAGGAACATGGAACAGGCCGGGTCGGTAACGGATGAGCACGGATGGACCAGAGGATAAGACAGGTGCAGAGTCGTAGACAAGCCGGAGGTCAAAGGCAGGCAGAAGGCAGGGAAGGTCACAGGTCAGGCCGGGTCAATACACGACCAGATCAGATTCAGGCAATAGTCTCAGGAACGCTGTAGATCAAGCAGCAAGATCTGAAGGGAGAACTGGGTTTAAATAGCCCGCCTGGTGCCGGTAACCGTGCCCACGGGAACGCGCGCACCCGCGTGACCGCAAACGCGCACAGCCATGCGAACTCGCGCACCTGCACAGACACGCCCAGGCACCCGCAGGCGCGCACAGACAGGCGACGGACCACTGTCCCCAGCCAGCCTTTCCTGACAGCACCATTCCGGTCGCCTGCCTGTCAGTGTGTGAGGCAGCTTCACATTGGGATAGTGAGACAGCGGATCCGCTGCACGAGTATTGCTACACAAGTTCCTGTTTGGAGGACATCAGAACGGTCTGGTTGTTGGTGAGAGGGAAATTTTTTCAACCTTTATCCATTCTTTACCACCATCATATTCTGACACTTTTGCACAGACATCTTTACTCCAAGAACACTGTACTGCATTACTTGAACACTGTGCTCAGACACCTTTTAGTTTTCTTTGTTGTGAGGAATCCACCATTTTTAGTATACCCAAACGGATTACAGTTAGCAAGCTCCAATTAGCCGGTGAAAAACATCAGATCTGCAACAAGGATTTTATTGCCATACTTATAAAAATAGACCCCTATATTTTTCCTCCCTAGACCCGCTCTCCATTCCTAGGATCAGAGGCGGCTCTAGGCTTTGTAAGGCCTTAGGCATAACTTAGAATTGAGGCCCCACTCACGTCCATAAGGGAAAAAATAATTCAAGCAATACAATTGAATTGCATATTAAGAGTACTGGTGTCTGTATTTCAAAGCTGGGGTCAGGGCTGGCATGCTCTCAGTACTGGTGTCAAGGCACTCCATCTCAGTGCAGTATGCTCTCTCTCTCAGTGCTGGGGTCAGTGCTTTGTCTCTCTCAGTGCTGGTGTCAGTGCTCTGTCTCTCTCAGTGCTGGTGTCAGTGCTCTGTCTCTCTGCTAGTGCTGGTGTCAGTGCTGTCTCTCAAATTGCTGGTGTCAGTGCTGTGTCTCTCTGCTAGTGCTGGTGTCACCAGCACTAAGAGAGACAGAGCACTGGCACCAGCACTGAGAGAGACAGAACACTGACACCAGCACTAGCAGAGTGCACACTAACACAAGCACCAAGAGAGACAGAGCACTGACACCAGCACTGAGAGAGACAGAGCACTGACACCAGCACTGAGAGAGACAGAGCACTGACACCAGCACTGAGAGAGACAGAGCACTGACACCAACACTGAGAGAGACAGAGCACTGACACCAACACTGAGAGAGACAGAACACTGACACCAACACTTAGAGAGACAGAACACTGACACCAGCACTGAGAGAGACAGAACACTGACACCAGCACTAGCAGAGTGCACACTTGGTTCACATGCACACACCTCCTCCATTCAGATGCACACACCTCCCCCAATCACATGCACACACCTCCCCCATTCACATGCACACACCCACCCAGTCACATGTTCACCCCCCTAGTGACATGCACACACCCCCCTAGTGACATGCACACACCCTCCCAGTCACAAGTTCACCCCCCTAGTGACATGCACACACCTGCCCAGTCACGTGCCCAGCCCCCCAATCACATTCACACACCCCCTAGTGACATGCACACACCCCCAATCACATGCTCACCCCCTAGTGACATGCACACACCCCCAATCACATGTTCACCCCCTAGTGACATGCACACACCCCCAATCACATGTTCACCCCCTAGTGACATGCACACACCCCCAATCACATGGTCACCCCCCTAGTGACATGCACACACCCACCTACATGCCCAGCCCCCAATCACATGCACCCACCCCCTAGTGACATGCACACACCTCCAATCACATGCACAACCCCCAGACACATGCATGTACCCCCCAGTCACATGTTCACCCCCTAGTGACATGCACACACCCCCAATCACATGGTCACCCCATCACATGCACACACCCCCAGTCATATGTACCTCACACATAGATTCTCTGTCCCCTCACAGCTCAGTCAGCACATCCTCAGCTCACTGAGCTCAGTAGTCAGTCGGCTGCACACAGACAGGCTACAGCGAGAGAACTTTAATTGGCTCCGCCTCCACCACAGAAGCCCCGCCCTGGAAGGAGGGTGGACTCGCAATCCTGCTGAAGTGCTAGCTGTGCCCAGCCTTTGCACAAGGTATCAGCTCAAGGGACGGACAGCATTTGCGGGCGGGGCTGTGAGGGGCGGGGCAGTTGTCAGTCTCTGCCAGCTGTTCCAATGGAGACTGGGCAGTCATCTCATGGGGCGTGGTGTAACAGAGCAGAGAGGAGGAGGACTGTTTGTAAACTGAACGAGGCGGGCACAAAGCTCCCCTGCGCTGACTTTACTAGAATTGATGCAGGATGATAGTAGAGGCAGCTCTTTAGGCAAACTAGGCGGTGGCGAGGCCCTTGAGAGGGCGAGGCCTTAGGCCATCGCCTAATTTGCCTAATTAGAGAGCCGCCTCTGCCTAGGATAGTGTGTAGGCTGGCCAGGTTCCATCTTCTATAGTGTGACAGTATAAGCAGTTAACCGAAACATCCACTAGGGGGTGACATCATATCTAAAGGAAGTGTACATATATGCCACAGACACAAACCCACAACAGTGGAAGGACCTAGACCCCAGATCATAGAACAATACTTAATACAAAGTGGTCTACCAACCTTGTCAGCCTCTGATGCAGAGGAAATTGACAAACCCATAGAGATAACAGAACTCCTACAGGCTATCAAAACACTAAAATCGTGAAAAAGCCCGGCCCAAGGCAGCTTTTCAGCCATGTATTATAAGATTTCTCACATCTACTAGCGAAACCCCTGCTAAATGCCCTGAATTCTTTGACAAAACCCCAGGAACTCACACCCACCTTCAACATGGCACATATCATGGTGCACCCCAGCCGGCAAAAATCCCAACACCTGCTCCAGCTGCAGGCCGATATCGCTGCTTAACCTGGACATAAAACTTCTGTCCAAAATTATTGTAACAAGACTGGGCAGACTCCTAGCAGACATTATTGGCCAGGAGCAGGTGGGCTTCATGCCGGGAAGGGAGGCACGTGATGATGTAATCAAAGCCATAAATCTCATATACAAACTTAAAGGGAACACAGCCGAAGGCCTTCTCCAATCCACAGATACGGAGAAGGCCTTTGATAGGGTGGCGTGGGACTTCATGCTCGTGTTGTGCAAGTATATTGGATTTCAATCCAACTTGCTGGCATGGATCTCTGCATTATACCAAAACCCAACAGCTAGCTTCAAGATTAATGGGACTCTTTCAGAATCAGTGCAAATACATAACGGCACAAGGTAGGGCTGTCCCCAATACTATTTATCCTCACACAAATGTATACGCACGATAAAGGTCAAAGGTTTATCTCTAGGACCTGCATACCATAAAATAACCACTTATGCGGATGACCTTTTGTTTGTCCTTACACAACCTCATATATCGATTCGCAACCTATTGAAAGATTTTGATTGTTTGGATACATTTCCAACTTTAAGATCAATTATGAAAAGTCAGAAACACTTAACATATCCCTAAACCCCAGGCAACTACAGGGCGCCAAATCCAACTGTCCCTTCAAATGGGTAGATCTCAAGCTCAAATATCTAGAGATATGGCTCACACCAGAACTAGAAAGTCTACACACAAAACTTTCATCCCATCCTACACGACCTGCGACGGGACCTACAACTCTGGAATCTCAAGCCGTTATCTTGGTTTGGGAGAGCGACGACAGTAAAGATGACAGTATTTCCCAGGGTGCTATACCTATTTGATACGCTGCACATCAGACTACCTAAAAAGTTCTTCTCCCTACTGAACACGACATTGAGAGACTTAATTTGGGCCGGGAAGAAATCACGCATTAGCGTGCTAACCCTGGCTACCTCAAAAGCTGAGGGGGGTATTAATCTACCACATTTCAAGCATTATTACTATGCAACACATTTGATACAAATTCTGGATGGGAACTACCATGCTTCTTCCAAAGACTGGGTGGGAATAGAAAGTTTACAGACTGAGATCCCGCTGAGATTCTTGCCATGGGTGACCAAAGAAGCACGCCCTGCTTAGCACTTAGCACTACACCCTACAATCGGACCAACACTAGAAATCTTCCACATAGTGTCACAGCAATATAACATTGCTTCCACACCTGGTCCTTTGACCCCACTGATCCATAACACAGAGTTTGCATCAGGCCATACTACAGTGTCCTTCCCACATAGAGAAGTTAAGACTCCCACAACTGTCTCCCACTGCGTGGACGATGGCAGACTTAAGACTTTTGATAAACTAAAGACAGAACTGCAGTTGAAACACTTTACCCACTGGCAGTACAGGCAATTACATGATTATGTTTACTGCACTGCCAATAGACAACAATTTCTGAGAGAGTAGACTTGGTTTGAGCAACTGTGCATCACAGGAGAACCAGTGAGTAAAGCAACTTCTCTAATGTACAACTGGACATCACGGACGAACAATGGGTTAACGCATGTATCCTCGCACACAAGTGCTCCATCAGCACTAGCACCCAAGAAACTTCCTATAAAGCACTGATGAACTGGTACTTTACCCCAACCAGATTGCACGCATGGTACCCAGATACAACAGATGTCTGCTGGAGATGTGGCACTGACAAAGGCACCATGCTGCACACCTGGTGGGATTGCCCACTTCTGCGCGGTTTCTGGGATGAGGTCTGCACTCAGATCCTCGCCATAACGGAAATTGAACTGAATTTCACAGCTGAATGCTGTTTGCTACATATATCTAACTACTCACTGAGTAGGTACAAAAAAATTGGTTGTTCGCCACATGCTAAACACAGCAAAAACAATTATTCCAAGACACTGGAAATCAACACATTCACCCACAATAATGGAATGGCTATCTGAGGTGGACTCACTTTACAAGATGGAAGAAACTGTCAATGACCTCAGAAAGGACTGATAAATTCCACAAGCTATGGAAATCTTGGTTCACCTTCAAGTACTCAGACTCTTTTGCCAAGATGCAAAATGGCTGACTACACAAGATGGGTGCGATGCCCAGACACACTTAATTCAAATTTCCCTATAGGAACTAATGTAGGTCACTTTTGAATCTGTCTGTCTAATATAAAAATCATTTATATACAACAGAAGCAAATACTCTAAAAACCCTCTACCTTCCCATTATCCACCTCCCACCCCTCTCCCCCCCCCCCCCCCCTCTTCTTTTTTCCCTTTTAACTTATATTTCCCCCCTCTTTTTATTATTTTATTGTTTTGTTAGTATCTATTCTCTTTAGGTTATAACTCTCAAGACACTCACAAAAATATAACCCTTGATCTTGAATTATAATGATATGCAAGGCGCAAGGGGTTTTCATAATATGCAAAGTTTTAATAGCTTTATCAACAGTTATAACAGTTTAATTGGTAATATGGGCTGTATATTCAAACAGGAAAAGTATTAATATCGGAACGCAAATCAAAAATGAAACAAAATGGCTGTAATGTATGATGCCCTACAAGAATGTAATGATTATTTTACTTATGTTGTTATGACAATATATTTGCTCAATAAAAACTTTTATTGGAAAAAAAAAATGATTTACTTTGGTGAATTTCAGGTAATATCTGGTCGGAGTTGAGGGAAAGATGGATGGTGCTAAATATAGGGATATTCTTGGGCAAAACCTATACCAATCTGTGTGATTTGAGGCTAGGACGGAGGTTCACCTTCCAGCAGGACAATGACCCCAAACACACTGCCCAATGCCGCCCAGTCCACATAATTTCTAGGAATTTCACCTCTGTGGCAGGTCCTTGGACTTTGTTTCTGTTGATAGCTCACCCTCTGTTCTCCATGTGTTGTATCAGCAGGTACAGTGCTTCAGTTACATCTTCTCTTGTCCCAGAAATTATTATATAATCAGTGTAGTGAAATACAGCGACTTTTTAAATTCAGGGTACTTAAATCTCAGGCAATCAGTCCATGACAAATCGTTGGAGAATGAAGATAGCCTTGCGGAAGGACAGTGAAAGTATACTGGCAGCCGTCCCACATCATAGCAAACTGGTCTTGACACTCTGGGTCTATCAAAATTGAAAAGAAAGCATTAGCCAGGTCTATCACAGCATGATATTCTCCTCCTAGAAATTTTATCAACAATTGAGATCATATCTGGTACAGCTGACTTCAATGGAGCAGCCACTCTGTTTAGACTTCTGTAATCCATAGTCATTCTATATGTTCCATCAGGTTTCTTTACTGGGAACACCAGAGACAAGAAAGGACTTACAGCAGGTCTAAGGTTCCCTACTCTTAACAGTTCTCCCCAATTTCTTTGTGGCCTCCAGGAAGTCTGTACTGCTTGAGACAGACTGGCTTCTCTGGTGGAGGAGTGTAGACAGCAGTCCCTTTCGTATGACCTCTGACCACAGCCTTCACCGCCCTAACCAGATACGCTTTATCAGGATACCTGAATGTACCCCTTTCAGTCTGAATTGTCTGACCTTGAAGTACATCCATCCCGAGAATATTTTCGGGTAATTCTGATACCAAATAATTTGTCATAAATCCTGATCCCTTGCCAATAGCCAATTTCACCCGTATCCTAACTGCTGGTGTGGTTTGCCCTCCCAAACCTTCTACATAAATCAATTCCCCTTTGTGATGGGAAGGATTTCCTGGCAAAAGTGTAACTTCAGCTTCGATATCAACTAAGTCCATTACATGTGTAGGAGAAGATGACTTCCCCCACCATACTATGACAGGTGCAAATGGGCGTTGGTCTCCTGCTGTCATTCCCCTCACTACTATTACAGGAGACTCTACACAAGTAAATGCGCAAAAACAGGGTCAAAGATTTTTCCCAATGTCCACCAGTCTCTCACCAATTGAAACCAAAAATCCAATTATATGAATGAGAGTCCATATTATGTTAAGATCCGTATGATTATAAATATAAAAGCTACTGTCCAGTAGAACAAAGGAAAGCATTTAAAACCAGGAGCTCCATATCCAGGGCTGCCATCAGTGAAGGACAGAAACCATGTTCCAAAGTCTGTGAAAAAAAGCAAAGGAAGAGGCGCCTCTGGGTGTAGAGATAACATGCACTTTAATTATAAAAACGTATTTAATACAGGCAACTCACATTTTGGATGTGATCCATGAGCATTCAGTCACTTTAACCACTTGCCGACCAGCGCACGCCGATGTACATCGACAGAATGGCACGGGCAGGCAAATGGGCGTACCTGTACGTCCCTTTAAATTTGCCGCCCTGCCATCTGGTCGGGACCCCCGTGAATCCGGTCGCGGGACCCGCGGACTCAATCGCCGCGGGCATACCCGCGATCATCTCACGGAGCGGCCGAATGAAGAAATGCCGTTGTAAATAGCATTTCTCCATTCTGCCTAGCAACTAGTGACGCTGATCTCTGCTCCATGTGATTGGAGCAGAGATCAGTGTTCACTAAATTAAAGCCCAACCCCCCCACAGTTAGTAACACACCCCTAGGAACACTTAACCCCTACACTGCCACCCACTGGTTAACCCTTTCACTGCCAGTGTCATTTACACAGGAATCACTGCATTTATATAGCAGTGATTACTGTATAAATGACAATGGTCCCAAAAATGTGTCAAAAATGTCCGATGTGTCCGCCACAATGTCACAGTCACAATAAAAATCAATAATCGCTTATTGCGATTTTTTTTACCAAAAATATGTAGAAGAATACATATCGGCCTAAACTGAGGGAAATTTTTTTTTTTTATATATTTTTGGGGGATATTTATTATAACAAAAAGTAAAAAATAATGCATTTTTTTCAAAATTGTCGCTCTATTTTTGTTTATAGCGCAAAAAATAAAAAACACAGAGGTGATCAAATACCACCAAAAGAAAGCTCTATTTGTGGGAAAAAAAGGAAGTCAATTTTATTTGGGAGCCACGTCGCATGACCGCTCAATTGTCAGTTAAAGCGACGCAGTGCCGAATCGCAAAAAGTGGTCTGGTCTTTGACCAGCAAAATGGTCCGGTCTGTAAGTGGTTAAAAGCTGAGCATGGATGTGATCATCCGATAGTCCATCAAGCTGAGGCGCTGTAGCCGCTAGCGGCCAGGAAGTGGCACAGACGCCGGCCGTGGAGCGCAGTTCAAAGCAGAACAAAGTCTGAATCTCCGGCGGAGAGAGATGACATCATGAGGTGGGTGCGACCGGTTTCGTGAGCGTACAGGCTGAGGTTGTTTAACAGGCGCGCTCCTTCATCAAGCCTTCATAAAGATAGGGAACTTCCCCTTTTCTGAGCCTCTATAACTGCTCCCCAGGATAAGGGGATTTGGTTTTGGGCTCATGTGCAGTGTTGGGAATTGGTTTGGGGCTAACAGGAGGGGTTTGTTCTGTTTTCTCTAAATCTAGGCTGAAGTTATCCTAACTAGGAGTAGTGTTTCTAACCCTGACAATTTTCCCCACTAAATGTTTCCACCTCTTCAACATTTCTGCAGTAGAAACCCCATATATCTCATGTTTAGGTACTCCTGCCTTTAACCACTTGAGATCCGCGCTATAGTCAAATGACGGCTACAGTGCGGATCTCAATTTCCGGGACTACGTCTATTGACGTCGTCCCCTTTAAGAGTTCCCCGCGCGCTCCCAGGAGCGCGCATCGGGGAAAATCTGTGTTGGCCGTGTCCCCTGGACACAGCCAATCACAGATCGCTGTAAACGGCCAATCACAGCGGCCGTTTACAGCGCGATCGCCTCCTCCAATGGGTGATGATCTCAAATGTAAACAAATGAGATCATCACCCATTGCCGAATGTGTCTCCTCACACAGCGATAGCGTGTGAGGAGACAGATAACAGTGAGTGAGTGTTCTCTACGTGCCAGTGCTAATATAAACGTGCCAGTCCTAATATAAACCCTGCCAGTGCCCAGATCTACCCTGCCAGTGCCCAGATATACCCCACCTGTGCCCAGATCTACCCCACCTGTGTCCAGATCTACCCCACCTGTGCCCACCTGTGCCCACCTGTGCCCACCTGTGCACCGCCAGTGCCCACCTGTGCACCGCCAGTGCTCCATCTGTGCACCACCAGTGCCCGCCAGTGGCCATCTGTTCACCGCCAGTGCCCGCCAGTGCCAATCGGTGCCCATCTGTACCAATCGGTGCCCATCTGTGCCTCAGCAGTGCCCATCTGTGCCACCTCAGCAGTGCCCATCTGTGCCGCCTCAGCAGTGCCCATCTGTGCCCATCTGCTGCCTTATCAGTGCACATCCCTGCAATAAATCAGTGCACATCTGTGCCGACCCATCAGTGCCCATCTGCCGACTCAGCAGTGCCCATCTGTGCCGACTCAGCAGTGCCCATCTGTGCCGACTCAGCAGTGCCCATCTGCCGCCTCAGCAGTGCCCATCTGCTGCCTCAGCAGTGCCCATCTGCCGCCTCAGCAGTGCCCATCTGCCGCCTCATCAGTGCACATCCGTGCAATAAATCAGTGCACATCTGTGCCGACCTATCAGTGCCCATCTGCCGCCTCAGCAGTGCCCATCTGTGCCGCCTCAGCAGTGCCCATCTACTGCCTCAGCAGTGCCCATCTGCTGCCTCAGCAGTGCCCATCTGCCGCCTCAGCAGTGCCCATCTGCCGCCTCATCAGTGCACATCCGTGCAATAAATCTGCACATCTGTGCAATAAATCAGTGCACATCTGTGCCGACCCATCAGTGCCCATTTGTGCCACCTCAAAAGCGCCCATCTGTGCCACCTCAAAAGCGCCCATCTGTGCCACCTCATCAGTGCCCATCAGTGCTACCATGGCTAAACGTGTCTTTTCCGCTGAGGAGGCGTACCAAATTATTTCCACGGCCGACGAGAGCAACGGGGAGCTCTCTTCAGATTCCTTTTCGGATTCGGATTCTGAAGCCGACGTAAATTATGAGCCAGTCCTCAGCAGTGAAACACTGACTGATGAATCCGAGGAGGAAGATATCCGGCCCATCAAGCGAAGGCGTTCTAGTGAGGCAGTGCCGTCCACCAGCACCGCAGTGCCGTCCACCAGCACCGCAGTGCCGTCCACCAGCACCGCAGTGCCGTCCACCAGCACCGCAATGCCGTCCACCAGCACCGCAGTGCCCCAGCAAGAAAGGCCAAGTACCACTGGGGTGTCATCTCAGCCCCAAAGGGTTAGGAGTCATGCTGGCCTTCCCTATGCCCTTCAGAACCCCTTGTGGCTTCCTCCTAATTCAGGAGAGGCCAATGTTCCCCCTTTCACCGCCCAGCCAGGAGTCCAGGTGGACACGGAGAATTTTAGCCCTATAGATTTTTTTAATTAAATTTTTAAGGAGGACATGTTGGCGTCAATTGTGGCCCAGTGCAACCTGTATGCACAACAATTTATTTTTCAAAATCCGACCTCCTATTATGCCCGTCCCTACGAATGGAGAGACCTAACGGTGGAGGAGTTCAAGCTATTTTTAGGCCTCACATTTAATATGGGACTCAACAAAAAAAATCAATTACGTACCTACTGGTCAACCCACCCCCTCCACCACTCACCGCTCTTCTCCGCGGTAATGCCCAGAACCAGATATCAGATCATCCTGAGGTTCTTACATTTCAGTGACAATTCCCAGTGCCTTCCACGAAATGATCCAAATTATGACCGCCTTTACAAAATTCGACCAATACTAAATTATTTTTCAGAAATATTCCCCAAATTGTTTACCCCGGACCAACACATATGTGTGGATGAGTCCCTTATTAAATTTAGTGGCAGGCTTAGAATGAAGCAATTTATGCCCAGCAAAATGGCCCGCTATGGGGTGAAGGTCTACAAATTATGTGACCGAGCCACAGGGTACACATATTCATTCAAGGTGTACGAAGGGAAGGACACCCAGCTACAGCCCCCTAATTGTCCGGACTACTTGGGATCCAGCGGAAAAATTGTTTGGGACCTCATATACCCCCTACTGGATAAAGGCTACCACCTCTATGTAGATAACTTCTACACATCTCTGCCCCTGTTCCACAACCTTCACCGGAAGAAGACGCCAGCATGTGGCACTGTAAAAAGAATCGGAAGGGCTTTCCTCAAAGTCTGGTGAACAAGAAGCTGCGGAAAGGAGAAACCGCAAGTCTAAGAAACAAGGAGGTTCTGGCAGTGAAGTGGAGGGACAGAAGGGATGTATACATGTTATCTTCTATCCACAACGATACCTTCGTGGAAATCCCCAGAAGGAATGGCCCGTAAAGAAACCCAAATGTATTTCCGAATATAATTTGTTCATGGGAGGAGTCGACTTCAACGACCAAATGATGGAACCATATCTGGTCACAAGGCGGACATACCATTGGTACAAAAAAGTAGCAATTTATTTTTTTCAATTGGCCATTTATAATTCATATGTCATTTACCGCAACGCCACCCAAAACCCCAAACGTTTCTTTGGCTACCAGGAGGAAGTTTTCACAGCCCTTATTTTCCCAAACGGCCCACCAGAAAATATCAGATCAGACGTTGTTAGTCGACTCTCCGAGCGCCACTTTTCGGATAAAATCCCCCCCAAACCAACAGGCAAAAGACGCCAAAAAAGATGTAAGGTGTGTACCAGAGCAGGAGTCAGAAGAGACACATCTTATTATTGTGCACAATGTCCTTCCCAACCAGGCCTCTGTATAGGCGACTGTTTTCGGCGTTACCATACTTCAATAAATTTTTAGTGAAGTATGGTAAACATAATCCCCAGTTCCTGCCTTCATACACCTTCACATCCCTTATGCCACTGCCTGCTCTGTAACTGACCCTGGCTTGTTATTTGACCACTCTTATGCCTGCCGATTCTGTACATACCGCTGCCTGATCTGGAACTGACCCTGGACTGTTATTCGACCATGCTTCTGCCTAACGATTCTGTACATACCTCTGCCTGATCTGGAACTGACCCTGGACTGTTATTCGACCATGCTTCTGTCTAACGATTCTGTACATATCTCTGCCTGATCTGGAACTGACCTTGGACTGTTTGACCACGATATTTGCCTGCCTCTTGGACTGATCTTGTATTCTGCAACTGGACTAGTGGGATTCAACACGGGGTCTCACATATGTGAGGGGCTCCAGTATAGTTTTTCTGGAAGAAGAAAACAATTTTCTTTGTTTTCTTATTCCTAGATTAGGGTCTGGAGACTCGGAGGCTTCAAAGAGATTTGGGAGGGAGAAGCCTCTACCCCTATCCCCATTCTGTCCTGAACGAGGCTCTACTTCTGTCTGCTGCCTGTAGGACTTACTGCCATCATGCCGCACTGACCACACCACAAGGACCTGCCTACTACCAGGACCAATATTTTTGGCACTGCTGACATCTCTGCACTAACCCTGGACTGTAATATGGACAGTATCCCTGCCTGCTGCCTAAAAAACTGTGTTCGCTGTTGCTGACCAAGTCCCTGCCTGCTGCCTGGACCAGTGATATCCTCCTGTGGACAACTGCGCTTCTAAAACCACAGGTAATCTTTTCTTTACCCTTTGCTCAGCATAATGTATTTGGGGGTGTAATTCTTGGTATGTGCAGGCTATGTGTCCCTGGAACGCCGACGGTGTTTCTTGCATGTTGCACCTCTGTATGTGGCCAGGCTGTGTAAACGTCTCACACATGTGGTATCGTTATACTCAGGAGGAGTAGTAGAATGTATTTTGGGGTGTTATTTTTGCTATGTAAATGCTATGTGTTGGAAATATCTTATAAACGGACAACTTTGTGTAAAAAAAAATGCGTTTTCATTTTTTTCCACATTTTCCAAAAACTTCTGGAAAAAAATGAACCATTGAAAAGACTCATTATGCCTCATAGATTATACGTTGGGGTGTTAGCTTTCCAAAATGGGGTCATTTTCTGGACGTTTCCATTGCCCTGGTGTTCCAGGGTCTTCAAAACTGTAATAGGTGGTTGAGAAATGAAATGTGTAATTTATGCTCCTAGAATGCCTGAAGGTGCTACTTCAAAATTAGGCCTCTGTATGTGGTCAGGCTGTGTAAAAGTCTCACACATGTGGTATCGTTATACTCAGGAGGAGTAGTAGAATGTATTTTGGGGTGTTATTTTTGCTATGTAAATGCTATGCGTTGGAAATATCTTATAAACGGACAACTTTGTGTAAAAAAAAATGCGTTTTCATTTTTTTCCACATATTCCGAAAACTTCTGGAAAAAAATGAACCATTGAAAAGACTCATTATGCCTCATAGATTATACGTTGGGGTGTTAGCTTTCCAAAATGGGGTCATTTTCTGGACGTTTCCATTGCCCTGGTGTTCCAGGGCCTTCAAAACTGTAATAGGTGGTTGAGAAATGAAATGTGTAATTTATGCTCCTAGAATGCCTGAAGGTGCTACTTCAAAATTAGGCCTCTGTATGTGGTCAGGCTATGCGAAAGTCTCACACATGTGGTATCGTTATACTCAGGAGGAGTAGGAGAATGTATTTTGGGGTGTTATTTGTGGTATGCACATTCCGTGTGGGAGAAATAAGCTATTACAATGAAAATTTTGTGGGAAAAAAAAAATAAAAATCGTAATTGTGCAAAGAATTGTGGGAAGAAATGACAACTTAAAATAACTAACCATGCCTCTTACTAAATACATTGGAATGTCTACTTTCCAAAAAGGGGTCATTTGGGGGGCATTTGTACTTTCCTGGCTTGTTAGGGTCTCAAGAATGGAGATATGCCTTAGTACATCAGATGTGATCTTTTTTTGCAAATCTTTATGATTTGCACCATAGCTTGTAGACTCTATAAATTTCACACAGATCATATAATATGCAAAAATGTGGGTTATTTTTACCAAAGATGTGTAGTAGTATAAATTGTGGCCAAAATTTATGAAGAAAAATTGCTAATTTGCTAAATTTTGTCACAGAAACGAAGAAAAATTCATTTTTTTTCAAAATTTTCGGTCTTTTTTCATTTATAGCGCAGAAAATAAAAAACCGAGAGGTGATCAAATACCACCAAAAGAAAGCTCTATTGGTATGAAGAAAAGGACAAAAAAATCATTTGGTTACAGTGTTGCATGACTGAGTAATTGTCATTCAAAATGTGAGAGCACTGAAAGCTGAAAATTGGTCTGGGACTGAGGGGGGTTTAAGTGCCCAGTAAGCAAGTGGTTAATTAATTTAAAACATTTCTTTCCTGGAGATAACTAGCCTGGTTTTCTCTTCACCTCCTGTCTTCTCTACCCCATTCCCTTTCTTCTCTGCTTGTATTATACCCTGACAGGTTTTGTTGTAGTCTCCTCTAGCTCCCCCAACTGGCTTAAGAGGGTTCTGGCTTCATGACATTTGCTGTTCAATCCCAGGCCTCCCAGCAAAGACAATAAAGCAGCCCTGAGATTAAATGGTGCAGACTTATTTTTTCCAAATCTTTTTATTAAGTTTCTTAACAAACAAACAAAACAAAACACAACAAGACATCATACACCTTGAACCAAAAATATGAATAAAACTATTTCAAAATCCAGTTTAACAATAATTCATCTACAGGGGAAGGGAAAGGGGGGGGGGGGGCAACATTAGTTCCTTCCTTCTCCTATGACCCGAAACATTTCTCATATGGGAATGCACATATTATTGATAATGGCCCCCATGGGCATTAGATGCTGTATACGGTTTATCCAGCCACTTTGCCCACACTCTATCATACTTACTAGGGCAACCCCTATTCATGCAAGTATCTCTATACAATGGAAGATTATTATTTACTGATTGTTTCCAATAAGAGAGCGTATGGGACCGAGGTTTCTTCCAATGCAACGCAATAGCTTTTCTTGCGTAAAATAATGTTATATTAGCAAACATTCGCTCAGATACTGTAGGAAGAATAGTTTCTACCAAACCCAGTAAACAGACAGACATTGAAACCGGTAGAGGAGCAGAGGTTATAGAATTCAATAAATCCACCACTTCCACCCAAAAAATAACTATATATGGTCAAGTCCAGAAAATATGTGTAAAATCCCCCTGAATCGCTCCACATCGCCAACACGCAGAAGAGCACGCAGGATTTATCTAGTCTGTGTGGATCATACTGTGACAGACTGACCCTTGACAGCGGCTTTTGGAGGGGACTGAATACTACAGATTATGGGCCCTGGCATTTGGGGGAACATGCTCTTTGTGAGCTGTATGCCTGGGGACCCTTGAGGTGGTGTTACTTTGGATTCAGGTCCATGTCCCCCAAGAGACACAGACTCTGGGGACCCTTTATATGCCATATGATAAATAGTGACTGATTCATAATGTTGGGGCTCATAGAAGATGCTGATGTCATCAACTCCAGCCACCTGTCTGTTGTCTGCTATAAAGTGTTTATTGTAAATCAGGCTAGTGTGGGCTCTAAGCTTTGTACACACGGTCAGAGAATCTGTCGGAATGTGTCCTATCGGACCGTGTTGTCGGATAATCCACTGTGTGTGGTATGCATCGGACTGTTTCCGTCGGAATATCCGTCGGACCAAATTTTCAAACTTGCTGGAAATATTTTCCGACAAACTGGTCCGATAGGACATACTCCGATCATGTGTAGAGAATTTCGATCGCACAAAGTGCCACGCATGCTCAGATCAAATTCCTACATCAAAGCTATTGGCTACTAGCCTGAACGTAGTCCCATCGTAACGAAATTACGTCATCACGTTCTGAAAGATCGGATTTTTCGACAACTTTGTCCAACCGTGTGTATGCAACAGTTTCGGACAAGATCCGATGGACAAAATCCGACGGACAAAATCCGACGGATTTGGTTGTCGAAATGTCCGACCGTGTGTACAAGGGCTAAGAGTTTTTCACCCATTGTTGTTTGTGTTAATTAACTCTGAAATTGTGAGAAGGTTTTCTTGGATTTGCCCAAAGACTATTCTTGGTTGTTAATTCTGAACAATACATGATCATTGAAAGAGCTGATCACATTGACCTCCGGAGACGGACTGTCTGGTCCCCTAGGCTGATTTAAGTGCTGTGTTAATTAACATGTTAATTATATTATTGTCTTTTAAATTGTTGCTGGGGGGGGGGGGGGGGTAATCCATGAGCCAGCCCTACCTCATTATCTAACCCCTTGTGTTAAAAGTGTATAAAAGGGCTTTATTCTGTCCAATAAATCATTCAAGATTCTACAAGCTATTTTCCGCGAGACTTGTATTTAATGCAGCTAGAAATAATATATCTCTCTGACGGTCAGACTGGAGGAAGCTGTATTACTGACGGAAGCACTAAGCGGAGTGGGGGATAGGATCCGTTACACTGGTGGCAAGCAGTGGGACATTTCATGCAGTCTGGGACATCCAAACCTCCACCTGGATCCAAGGTCCGGATAGCAGGAGAGAAGAGGCAAGGTACAGATATCAGCCGCCATGGAAGAGGAATTCAGAAGGAGATTGCGAGAGATGCAGATACAGCACAGAGTACCAGTATCGGAGCAGGTCCTGCTGGGATGGTTTAATTCTATCCACTGCGAACTCTGGAAGGAAGCGCTAGCCCTTGAGCAGCAACACCAGGGAAAAGTTCTCCCCTCCATCCAGGAAAGGTACTGGTCGCAGTATGGATTGCGGGTGCTGTTTTTGGGAGAAAAAACGCACAAGGAGCAGACAGCTGAATTAAGCAGTCTGGTCTGGGCAGAGATGTGGCTGGATGAGAGCTACAAAGCCCTCCGGTGGCATGTATCCCAAACATGCCTTTGCATAGTGGATGACAGCCCAATAGAAGGCTTTGGCTACGGCAGCCTAGGACTATTGTATGTGAAGCTGACAGGGGACCCTAACTTTGGGAGTGATTTGGAGTGGCGGGTGGACGAAATCATGGATTTCAGAGAAGGGCTATTGAACATCTTAGAAGTGCACTGGGCACTTGAAGATAAAGAGTTTCTGGCCGTTCAGGAATGGGAGCTGGAGATCGCCTACAGATGGCTGCTAGACCCTGCACAGCACCAGGGCTGGGCTCCCTTTGCCTGGGACTGGAGTAACAGTGTGCTTTGCCAACCTGCCCCCACAACTATGGACGCGGAGGTCTTATGGTGGATGCAGCAAGTGCATGTGTTTATTGTAAATCAGGCTAGTGCGGGCTCTAATGCCCCGTACACACGACCAGACTTTTCAACATCAAAAGTCTGACGGAATGATTCCGGCAGACTATTCGAACGTGTGTGGGCTGCAGCGGACTTTTGATTTGCAAAAGTCCGACAGACTTTAGAAATGGAACATGCTTCAAATTTTTCCGCCAGAACTCTGCCGGACCCAGAAATCCGCTCGTGTGTGTGCTAGACTGACGGACTAAAACCGACACTAGGGCAGCTATTGGCCACTGGCTATGAACTTCCTTATTCTAGTCCAGTCATACGTCATCACGTTCGAATCCGTCGGAGTTTGGTGTGATTGTGTGTGGCCAAGTCCGTTCATTCGGAAAGTCCGTCAGAACTCTGTCAGAACTCCGTCAGAACTCCGTCGAAAGTCTGCCGGACTTAAGTCCTGTCGTGTGTACGCGGCATAAGTCTTTCACCCATTGTTGTTTGTGTTAATTAACTCTGCTATTGTGAGAAGGTTTTCTTGGATTTGCCCTAATACTATTCTTGGTTGTTAATTCAGAACAATACATGATCATTGAAGGAGCTGATCACATTGACCTCTGGAGACGGACTGTCTGGTCACTTAGGCTGCCTTAAGTGCTGTGTTAATTAAAATGTTAATTATATAATTGTCTTTTAAGTTGTTGCTAGAGGGGAGGGGGGGAGTATCCATGAGCCAGCCCTACCTCGTTATCTAACTCCTTGTGTTAAAAGTGTATAAAATGGCTTTATTCTGCCCAATAAATCATTCAAGATTCTACAAGCTATTTTCGGCTAGACTTGTATTCAATGCAGCTATTATAATATATCTCTGTGATGGTCAGACTTGAGGAAGCGATATTACCGACGGAAGCACTCAGCAGAGTGTGGGATAGGATTTGTTACACATACGATCTCTCAAAGATATCAAAGATCGCAGAGGGAAATCCCACACACCCCTCCAATCTTCCATATCTAAATCTGGTATATATCGCACCCACCTAGCTCTAAGAACCTCTAATGGTAGGATAAAAAATGTATATAATATGAGAATACAATCTCGAGGTGGGCTTATCCAGACATTTAGACCTAAGCAATAGTTCTAAATTAGATTGTCTAATCATTAAGCTACCCTGTGGAAATTGTGCATAAAAAGTATTAAGAAGCTGTAAATCTCTAAATAGATGAGAATTTGGGACATTAAAAGTCAAAGTAAGTGTTGAGAAGGTAGATCATTTCCAATCAGTACCCACTTGAGAAAGTATTTTTATATTATATTTAGTCCATGCAATAGGCTCTGGTGCTTTAAAAAAAATGAGAAAGAGTAGGATTAAACCATAAAGGGGCACTTGGAGAAAATACTTCATTAGCTTAGAGCGCAGAGCAGACGTAAAGGGTTCCATATCTGGACACATCCTTTCTGGAAACATATTTAATCCGGTTACACAACCCATCTCATGTAACCTAGAAATACCCTCTCCTATTGATCTCCAGGACTAGGTATTTTCCATTTTACTCTATAGCTATACTCGCACAAGCTACATAACACACCACAGAAAAACAGGTCTGCTTCAGTTGAACTTTAGCACACTCCTGGTCAGTGTACTGGACAGTGTAGTGATCAGTGGAGTGTAGTGGACAGAGCAGTGGTCAGTGTAGTGTAGTGGACACAGCAGTGGTCAGTGCAGTGTAGTGGACAGTGGAGTGTAGTGGACAGAGCAGTGGTCAGTGTAGTGTAGTGTAGTGGACAGTGCAGTGGTCAGTGTAGTGTAGTGTAGTGGTCAGTGTAGTGGACAGAGCAGTGGTCAGTGCAGTGTAGTGGACAGTGGAGTGTAGTGGACAGTGGAGTGTAGTGGACACCGCAGTGGTCAGTGTAGTAGACAGAGGAGAGGTCAGTGTAGTATAATTGGCAGTGTAGTAGACAGAGTAGTTTAGTGGTCAGGTAGGTCAATGTAGTGTAATGGACAGTGTAGTGGACAGAACAGTGGTCAGTGTAGTGTAGTGGACAGTGTAGTGTAGTGAACAGAGCAGTGGTCAGTGTAGTGTAGTTGACAGAGCAGTGGTCAGTGTAGTGTAATTGACAGTGTAGTGGACAGAGTAGTGTAGTGGTCAGGTAGGTCAGTGTAGTGCAATGGACAGTGTAGTGAACAGAGCAGTGGTCAGTGTAGTGTAGTGGACGGAGCAGTGGTCAGTGTAGTCTAGGGGACTGTGTAGTGTAATGGACAGTCTAGTGGACAGAGGAGTGTAGTGGTCAGGTAGGTCAGTGTAGTGTAATGGACAGAGCAGTGGTCATTGTAGTGTAGTGGACAGAGCAGTGGTCAGTGTAGTGAACGGAGTAGTGGTCAGTGTAGTGTAGTGGGCAGAGAATTGGTCAGTGTAGTGTAGTGTAGTGTAGTAGTCAGTGTAGTGTAGTGGACAGAGCAGTGGTCAGTGTAGTGTAATTGACAGTGTAGTGGACAGAGTAGTGGTCAGTGTAGTCTAGTGGACAGTGTAGTGTAATGGACAGTGGAGTGGACAGAGCAGTGGTCAGTGTATTGTAGTAGTCCGTGTAGTGGCCAGTGTAGTGTAGTGGTCAGTGTAGTGGACAGGGCAGTGTTCAGTGTAGTGGTCAGTGTAGTGGACAGAGCAGAGGTCAGTGTAGTGATCAGTGTAGTGCAGTGGACAGAGCAGTGGTCAGTGTAGTGTAGTGGGCAGTGTAGTGGTCAGTGTAGTGGACAGAGCAGGGGTAAGTGTAGTGTAGTGGTCAGTATAGTGATCAGTGGAGTGTAGTGGACAGAGCAGTGGTCAGTACAGTGTAGTGGATAGTGTAGTGTAGTGGGCAGTGGAGTGTAAGGGACAGAGCAGTGGTCAGTGTAGTGGACAGAGCAGTGGTCAGTGTAGTGTAATGGACAGTGTAGTGGACAGAGCAGTGGTCAGTGTAGTGTAGTGGACAGTGTAGTGTAGTGAACAGAGCAGTGGTCAGTGTAGTGTAGTGGACGGAGCAGTGGTCAGTGTAGTCTAGGGGACTGTGTAGTGTAATGGACAGTGTAGTGGACAGGTAGGTCAGTGTAGTGTAATGGACAGAGCAGTGGTCAGTGTAGTGTAGTGGACAGAGCAGCGGTCATTGTAGTGAACAGAGCAGTGGTCAGTGTAGTGGTCAGTGTAGTGGACAGAGCAGTGGAGTGGAGTGGACAGAGCAGTGGTCAGTGTAGTGTAGTAGTCTGAGTGTGTAGTGGCCAGTGTAGTGTAGTGGTCAGTGTAGTGGACAGGGCAGTGTTCAGTGTAGTGGTCAGTGTTGTGGACAGAGCAGTGGTCAGTGTAGTGATCAGTGGAGTGTAGTGGACAGAGCAGTGATCAGTGTAGTGTAGTGGTCAGTGTAGTGTAGTGGTCAGTGTAATGGACAGAGCAGTGGTAAGTGCAGTGTAGTGGACAAAGCAGTGGTCAGTGCAGTGGTCAGTGTAGTGTAGTGGACCAAGCAGTGGTCAGAGCAGTGTAGTGGATAGTGTAGTGTAGTGGACAGTGGAGTGTAAGGGACAGAGCAGTGGTCAGTGTAGTGTAGTGTAGTGGACAGAGCAGTGGTCAGTGTAGTGTAATTGACAGTGTAGTGGATAGAGTAGTTTAGTGGTCAAGTAGGTCAGTGTAGTGTAATGGACAGTGTAGTGGACAGAGCAGTAGTTAGTGTAGTGGTCAGTGTAATGTACTGGTCTGTGTATTGGACAAAGCAGTGGTAAGTGTAGTGTAGTGGTCAGTGTACTGGACAGAGCAGTGGTCAGTGTAGGGTAGTGGACAGAGCAGTGGTCAGTGTAGTGTAGTGTAGTGTATTGGTCAGTGTAGTGGACAGAGCAGTGGTCAGTGTAGTGTAGTGGTCAGTGTAGTGTAGTGGACAGAGCAGTGGTCAGTGCAGTGTAGTGGACAGTGTAGTGATCAGTGGAGTGGAGTGGACAGAGCAGTGGTCAGTGTAGTGTAATGGACAGAGCAGTGCTCAGTGCAGTATAGTGGATAGTGTAGTGGACAGTGGAGTGAAGTGGACAGAGCAGTGCTCAGTGTAGTGTAGTGTAGTGGACAGAGCAGTGGTCAGTGTAGTGGCCAGTGTAGTGTAGTGGCCAGTGTAGTGGTCAGTGTAGTGGACTGAGCAGTGGTCAGTGTAGTGATCAGTGGAGTGTAGTGGACAGAGCAGTGGTCAGTGTAGTGGTCAGTGTAGTGTAGTGGACAGAGCAGTGGTCAGTGTAGTGTACTGGTCAGTGTAGTGATCAGTGGAGTGTAGTGGTCAGTGTAGTGTAGTGGTTAGTGTAGTGGACAGAGCAGTGGTCAGTGCAATGTAGTGGACAGAGCAGTGGTCAGTGTAGTGTAGTGGACAGAGCAGTGGTTAGTGCAGTGTAGTGGATAGTGTAGTGGTCAGTGTAGTGTAGTGGACAGTGGAGTGTAGTGGACAGAGCAGTGGTCAGTGTAGTGTAGTGGACAGAGCAGTGGTCAGTGTAGTGTAATTGACAGTGCAGTGGACAGAGTAGTGTAGTGGTCAGGTAGGTCAATGTAGTGTAATGGAAAGTGTAGTGGACAGAGCAGTGATCAGTGTAGTGTAGTAGACAGAGCAGGAGTTAGTGTAGTGGTCAGTGTAGTGGACAGAGCAGTGGTCCGTGTAGTGTAGTGGTCAATGTACTGGACAGAGCAGTGGTCAGTGAAGTGTAGTGGCCAATGTACTGGACAGAGCAGTGGTCAGTGTAGTGTAGTGGTCAGTGTAGTGTAGTGGTCATGGTAATAAACAGAGCAGTGGTCAATGTAGTGGACAGTGTAGTGATCAGTGAAGTGTAGTGGACAGGGCAGTGGTCAGTGTAGTGCAGTGGTCAGCGAAGTGTTGTGGACAGAGCAGTGGTCAGTGCAGTGTAGTGGATAGCATAGTGGATAGTGGAGTGAAGTGAACAGAGCAGTGGTCAGTGTAGTGTAGTGGACAAAACAGTGGTCAGTGTAGTGATCAGATACACAAAAGGAGCGGCGCCTCTGGGTGTAGATTTAAAAACAGTTTTAATCACATAAAGTTAAAAAACTCACATTTCAAAGGTTAAAAAAGTGTGATGGATAAAACAATCCAGGGAGTGGAAGTCATCAGATCAGTCTGCACATCCTGCCGGCTGAAACACTGGAAGCTGGAATCTTTTACAGTTTGGAACATGGTTTCTGTTTCCTTTGGGGCTGCCCTGTGTGTATGAACTCCCTGCCATCGGATCCTCATCTCTGACTAAAATCCTTTATGGACACTTTATATTATGTGGACTCTGTTTGCTTAAACAGCATGTGTATATAATCTCAGGCTACCTGCTCTGTGTGTAAAAAACTCTTAGTGATCTGGTTCACTGTGCATTTACTTGTATATAACAGTGTAGAGAGAGTCCTGCAGCCATACACCCCTGAAGGGGGGGGGGGGGGTCAGCGGAGGGACGGCATGACAGGTGCAGGACAGCCCTGTCGCCATTTTAATTAGTAGCCCCGGGGGCCGCTTTAAGAGGAGGAGTCAGGCGGAGCTGAGGGGCGGAGCTACGGCATGGTACGCGATAGCGGCGTACCATGCTTTCACTCGGAGAGCGGAGGAGGAAGCGATTGCACGCACCCTCCCGCTCGGATCCGGAAGACATCATGGCGGCAGGTACTGAGGCGTTCCTCTTTCAACTGCGGGCGGCGGTGCACAGTCAGGGCACTGCATGGCTCCGGGATCAGATTGCGGCCATGGCGGCAGAGGGGGGGAGCACGGATGGCAGGGGAGCAGGGGCTACACCTCGAGCGGTACAGCCCAGAGGCCGGCCCGGGTGGGCCTAAGCGTGCGGTGGCGGGCACTCCCAGGAGGGATGCGGGCTCTGGGTCGGATGGGCAGCGACAGGATCCCACGGCTTCCACCCCGGGGCCTTCAGAGAGGGGTGAGATGACGCGGAGAGGAGTGCGGAGGAGGGGCCAGGACGCACCAGCGGGGGTGATGGACATGACGCAGGGTTCGGCACCCCCTGCACGGCACCGCTGCACAGGGCGGCCGTTGGGTACAGGGGGGAGGATGGAGGACGCCAGCCCAGACGACGGGGTCAAAACATGCAGCGGGTGGGGGACCCTCCAGTTGCCACGGCCTCCAGTCCCAGGCGCATGGGTAGGAGAGACCGTGTGAGTCAGGAGGCCGAGGCAGTCGCCGCTGGGACAAGCGCATGGAGGAGTCGGCTACCTGGGAGGCGCAGGTCCCCTTCACCAATGCGGGAGAGCGGGGCTGGTGGTCGGGAGCAGAGGGCATCTCGAGTGCAGCACCACAGACCCTTGGCCATGGAAGCTGGTCCATCAGTGAGTCGCACGCCACGTCAGGAACCGCCGGTAGACAGCGGAAGATCCGAGGGCGAGTTGTCGGAGTCGGACGAACATGGCGAGGGCGGTCGGTCGTCGGCGGTGGGTCCGCAGGAAGCGGCTGCGAGGTCCGGTCCTGGGCAGCCCGGTGAGTGTGATAGTTGTCCGGTTTCCGTGGGGTGGGGGGGGGTGTCGGAGCTGGGGGGTCGGCCGAAGGAAAGGGCGCAGGACGCCAGGGTGGGGCAGGAAGGCCTGGGGGGTTTGTTATTGGGCTTGAAGGAGCTGGTTCAGCGGTTTGAGCCTGGGGCCGTGGGGGGACCGGCACAGGCTTGGCCGCAGGCGCCTGGGCCGATCGCGGCCCAGGCTGGTGGAGTGGCCGGGGTGCAGGCTTCTGCACCTACGGTTGAGGTGGGCCCAGCTGCGGTGACGTCGGCGTCGACGGCGGGCAGCCAGGCCGACGGGGGGGGGGGGCAGCAAACAAGCGGAGAAGAGTGCGGGCTCGGTGCGGTTGGCGGATGCGGCGAGGAGCGAAGTGTACGTATGCTTCGAGGGCGCACAAGAGGGACGACTCCGGTGCGGGTGGAAAGGATGGTACCTTTCCTCAATAGGTACCCCGACCGGGTGGGGGCCTGCTTGCTGGAGGATGGGTTTAGGTTTGGTTTTAGGATCCCTTGTTCACTGACTTCAGTGCCCCCTCTGGCAAAAAATTTGAAATCTGCGCTGCAGTATGCAACTGTTGTTTCTGCGAAATTGGAGAAGGAGCTGGCATTGGGTCAGATGGCCGGCCCTTTCCGGGAGATGCCTCTCCCGAACCTAGTGGTTTCCCCACTGGGGGTGGTTCCTAAGAAAGAACCAAATAAGTTCAGATTGATACTTCACCTGTCCTTCCCTAAGGGGGGTTCCGTCAACGATGCCATTGCTCCGGAGGAGTGTGCGGTGACGTACACTTCCTTTGACGCGGCAGTTGCCTGGGTTCGGCGTTATGGCAAGGGGGCGCTGATGGCGAAGTCGGACATCGAATCGGCTTTCCGGCTTCTGCCGGTGCATCCAGAGAGTTTTTGACTTCTGTGTTGTACCTGGGAGGGGGGGTTTTATGTGGACCGGTGCCTTCCGATGGGATGTTCGATTTCGTGCGCCTTCTTTGAACAGTTCCGTTCCTTCTTGGAATGGGCCGTCCACGATGTGTCGGGTCTCAACTCGGTTATCCATTATCTGGACGACTTCTTGTGTGTGGGGCCGGCAGGGTCCAACGTTTGTTCGGTCCTTTTGGGTACGCTTCAACATCTCGCAGAGCAGTTCGGGGTCCCGTTGGCCCCCGAAAAGACGGAGGGTCCTACGGATTGTATCACGTTCTTAGGGATCGTGATCGATTCTGAGAAGATGGAGTGCAGGTTGCCGCTGGACAAGCTAACAAGGCTTCAGGAAGAGATACGCGGGACGATAGGATTGCGTAAGTTGCAACTACGTCGGTTGCAATCGTTGCTAGGGAAGCTGAACTTCGCCTGCCGGATCATGCCAATGGGGTGTGTGTTTTGCCGCCGGCTGGCGGCCGCTACGGCGGGCATTTATGCCCCGACCCATTTTGTGACGCTCAGTCGGGACCTCCAAGAGGACCTGAGGGTGTGGCAGGGGTTCTTGGAGTCCTTTAACGGACGGGCCCTTTGGATGTCTGGGCCCATCAGTAACTGCGATCTGGAACTCTTCACGGATGCGGCTGGGTCCACGGGTTTCGGGGCCTTTTTCAAGGGTCAATGGTGTGCGGCTCGCTGGCCATCGGAGTGGGCGGAGGCTGGACTGCTGAAGAACCTGGTTCTTTTGGAGCTGTTTCCCATTGTGGTGGCTGTTGAGATTTGGGGGGAGTCATTCCGTAACATGAAGGTGAGGTTTAACTGCGACAACCTGGGTGTGGTGCAGGTGGTCAATCGGCTGACGGCGGCCTCTGGGCCGGATGTCAAGCTGTTGCGGCATCTAGTGCTACGGTGTTTGCAGGTTAATTCTTTCCTCTATGCTGTTCATTTACCGGGGGTGGACAACACGGTTGCTGACGCTCTGTCTCGTTTTCAGTGGGACAGATTTCGGGGACTGGCACCGGAGGCGGAGCATCATGGGATCGAATGCCCCGAGGGCCTGTGGGCCATAGCGCTGGAATAGCAGCTCAATGGATCAGGCAATCTGTGAGTAAGGCTACGTGGGACGCCTACTCGAGGGTTTGGCAGGACTGGTCAGCTTGCCTGGAAGCGATCGGCATGGCCCCGGGCGATGCGGGCATGGCTCAGGCAGTGTTTTATTTTCTTAGCTGGGCTGGCGTTTCTGTTTAAATGGCAGGGGCAGCGGGATCATACCAAGGAATTCTGGTTGAGACAGGCCATCAAGGGATACCGTCGGGCGCACAAGCAGAGGGACGAGAGGCGTCCGGTCTCTTTTGACCTCCTTCACGGTTTGTGCCGGGCGGTGGGGAAGGTTTGCAGTTCGGATTACGAACTGGCGCTGTTCCGGGTGGCATTCACTCTGGCCTTCTTTGGGGCGTTTAGGATCAGTGAGCTGGTCAGCCCGTCGAAACGGGTGGCTGGGGGGTTGACCAGGGAAGACGTTGAGATCGAACGTGACTCGGTTGGTATCCGGGTACGGCGGTCAAAGACTGATCAAATGGGTCGGGGGCTGCGGGTGGAGGTGGTAAGGATAGGGGACTCCGATATCTATCCGGTCGGGGTGGTGGAAAGGCTTTGGAACATGCGACCTCAGGTCGCAGGCCCTTTTTTGTTGCACTTGGATGGCTCTTATCTTTCCAAATTTCAGTTTATCGCTGTTTTAAAAAAATGTGTGGCGGAGGCAGGTTTTGACCCGAGGAATTTTTCCTCTCACTTCTTTAGGATTGGGGCGGCTACGGAAGCATCCAGGGCGGGTTTGAGTGATGAGGCGGTGAGGAGAATCGGGCGGTGGGATTCAGACAGGTTTAAATTGTATGTCCGTCCGCAATGGTTGGCGTAATGCAGGGAGTGGTGCACCTTTATTTGGGGGGTGGGTGGGGTGTTTGTCGTTTGGTTACGGTATGTTAATCCAATTTTTATCTGCAGGTTATGGTGTGGGCCTGGTGTGGATCCTGGGCCATCCCTATGTTTTTTGGGGTGCGAAGAGAGCTGACATTCGGCCGAACGGCAGACAACTTCGCATACCCAGGCAGGAAGCACAGGTTCGCTGGATCGGGGTCCCTGGCATGAGAACAGAGTCCTGGGCGAAGTTCACAGGTTTTCTCGTCTAGACAGGTCTCCAGACGTGTTGCTCTTGCATGTGGGGGGAAATGACATGGGGGTCAGGTCCATGAGAGATCTCATCAGGGACATCAAATGCGACTTCTTGCGTTTGAAATCTGCATATCCTAACATGGTGCTGGTCTGGTCCGACATGGTGGGCAGGATGTCATGGAGGTGGGCTTTGTCCGATAAGAAGGTGGAACGGGCAAGGGTGAAGGTGAACAAGGAGGTCAGCAGATTCTTCATTAGAAACGGGGGCCTTGCCGTTAGGCACAGGGAGCTGGAAATAGACACCTGGCGTTATTTGAGGAGTGATGGTGTGCATTTAAATGAGGTGGGGATTGAATCTGTGGGCCTTGGGTCTCCAGGAGGGTATCCAGCGAGGGCTGCGTGTGTGGAGGTGCCTGCAAGGGTAAGGTTTTACCCCTTTCAGGCTGTGGCGGCGCTTGGGGATTTTTGAGTAGGAAAGGGGAGGTTTTCAGGTAGAAAAGACTGTTGTACCCATCCATGGGATGGGGGTGGTTAACCCCCCTGGAGGTATTCCCGAGTCTGGC
Organism: Lithobates pipiens; assembly: GCF_037356315.1. Taxonomy (NCBI): domain Eukaryota; kingdom Metazoa; phylum Chordata; class Amphibia; order Anura; family Ranidae; genus Lithobates; species Lithobates pipiens. The sequence continues at coordinate 492,617,605 of NW_027507903.1, forward strand.
TCGGGGTGGAATTTTCATACCAAAAGCGGTATCCCCGAGCCAGACTCGGGACTGCATCGCTGGATCCAGGAGGAGGTTTACTTACACTCTCCCTCGGATCCAGCGTTGTCTCCCCGCTGTATGAGCGAGCCGTGTCTCGCTCGATGCATCACATCGCCGATCTCCGTGCCCGTGCTCCGTTGCGACGCACGGGGACGGAGATCGGCGCCAAATTCAAAAAGTGAAATAAACAGTAAACATACAGTATAATGTAATCTTACAGATTACATTGCTGTATGTAAATATTTCACATCCCCGTTGTCCCTAGTGGTCTGCCCAGTGTCCTGCATGCAGTTTTATGTAATAAAAACTGTTCTTTATGCCTGGAAACTGGAGATTGTCCATAGCAACCAAAACTGTCCCTTTACATCAAAAATGGTTTTAGACCAGCTAGAAAACAGCGATAATAAATTGGAATCACTCGCAGAATTGAGCGACATCGATTTATGGGGAGATCCGTCATCAAATACTGAAAAGTAATGACAGTGACAATTCTGCAACTGAGCAAATTTCAGTGTTTTTGATTTGATTACATTATTGAATAATTTTTATTATTATTATATTATTATTTGGTACAATTATTTATAATTATTTATTATATTATAATTTATGATTTCATTTTTCAAACTTTATTATACCCGGGATGTCTGCTAGACTCTGGTTTGGACAGATTTATGTGAGTTATTCCTAAGAATTGCAGGACTACAATATAAAACGCCAAATTTTCATGCAAAATAATGGTACCGCTTTTAGCACCTAAAATCCGAAATAATCGTACCGCCAGGGAGGTTAATGTACTTTCGGGTTAAGAGTTGTTAACCTGGAAGGGTTAAAAGGGGTAGGTCACTGAGATGGTTTGGGTATAGTCTCCGAGACAGGGGATACCGTCTGGAGGTCAAGAGGTCAAAAAGTGGGAAGTCATTCGCAGTGACCAGTGTGTTGTTATGCTGGTACCCATGACCCATTTAAAGGCTGGGAATGTTTACATTTGAAAGTTATTTATGGTATTTTATTAAACTATATATATTTTTGTTAATAAATTAAGGCCAGTTGGCCATTTACTCCATACCTTGTCCGTGGTTTATTAAAGGTGGGGATCAGGTTTTGGAGGCGGATGTCTGTCATGGGTGAGAGGTTACGGATACGCATCTAGGGGGGCTTAAGTCCTTACAAATGTCATGATCAGTAGAGTGTAATGGACAGAGCAGTGGTCAGTGTAGTGTAGTGGTCATTATATTGTAGTGGACAGAGCAGTGGTCAGTGTAGTGTAGTGGTCATTGTAGTGTAGTGGATAGAGCAGTGGTCAGTGCAGTGTAGTGGATAGTGTAGTGATCAGTGGAGTGTAGAAGACAGAGCAGTGGTCAGTGTAGTGTAGTGGTCAGTGTATTGTAGTGTAGTGGTCAGAGCAGTAGTCAGCGTAGTGATCAGTGTAGTGGACAGAGCAGTGGTCAGTGCAGTGTAGTGGATAGTATAGTGGTCAGTGTAGTTGACAGTGGAGTGTAGTGGACAGAGCAGTGGTCAGTGTAGTGTAATTGACAGCATAGTGGACAGAGCAGTGGTCAGTGTCATGGACAGAGCAGTGGTCAGTGTAGTGTAGTGGACATAGCAGTGATCAGTGTAGTGATTAGTGGAGTGTAGTGGACAGAGCAGTCGTCAGTGTAGTGTAGTGTAGTGGTCAGTGTAGTGTAGTGGACAGAGCAGTGGTCAGTGCAGTGTAGTGGACAGTGGAGTGAAGTGGACAGAGCAGTGGTCAGTGTAATGTACTGGACAGAGCAGTGGTCAGTGTAGTGTAGTAGACAGAGCAGTGGTCAGTGTAGTGTAGTAGACAGAGCAGTGGTCAGTGTAGTGTAGTGGTCAGTGCAGTGGACAGAGCAGTGTTCAGTGTAGTGGTCAGTGTAGTGGACAGAGCAGTGGTCAGTGTAGTGATCAGTGGAGTGTAGTGGACAGAGCAGTGGTCAGTGTAGTGGTCAGTGTAGTGTAGTGGTTAGTGTAGTGGACAGAGCAGTGGTCAGTGCAGTGTAGTGGACAGAGCAGTGGTTAGTGCAGTGTAGTGGATAGTGTAGTGGTCAGTGTAGTGTAGTGGACAGAGCAGTGGTCAGTGTAGTGTCATTTATACAATAGATTCCCCTGGGGGTTTTTAAAGCAGCAATGAGAGACAATGTTAGATAAAAAAATAATAATTTGTTTATTAACCCAAAAAGCATTGTAATCACAATGATTTTAAAATTCAAGCTCTGGTGTACATGTGTTGAAGCAGCTAGGTAAATAGAAATACATACAACATTGAATACAAAGTTCATATGAAGAGATTACAAACATCTTCAAAAAAATTTTTTTTCATTAATTTTTAGATCATACAAAATAAAATAAAATAAATTGTTTTTGAAGATGTTTGTAATCTCTTCATATGAACTTTGTATTCAATGTTGTATGTATTTCTATTTACCTAGCTGCTTCAACACATGTACACCAGAGCTTGAATTTTAAAATCATTGTGATTACAATGCTTTTTGGGTTAATAAAATAAACAAAAACATTTTTTTTATCTAACATTGTCTCTTATTGCTGCTTTAAAACCCCAAGGGGAATCTATTTTAAATTTTATATAATTCTATTCGGGGTGTGCAGCCAGCTCAAAATGAGTATTCTTTATGCACTGTAGTGTAATTGACAGTGTAGTGGGCAAAGTAGTTTAGTGGTCAGGTAGGTCAGCGTAGTGTAATGGAAAGTGTAGTGGACAGAGCAGTGGTCAGTGTAGTGTAGTAGACAGAGAAGTAGTTAGTGTAGTGGTCAGTGTAGTGGACAGAGCAGTGGTCAGTGTAGTGGTCAATGTACAAGACAGAGCAGTGATCAGTGTAGTGTAGTGGTCAGTGTAGTAGACAGAGCAGTGGTCAGTGTAGTGGACCTTGTAGTGATCAGTGAAGTGTAGGGGACAGAGCAGTGGTCAGTGTAGTGTAGTGGTCAGTGTAGTGTAGTGGACAGAGCAGTGGTCAGTGCAGTGTAGTGGATAGCATAGTGGACAGTGGAGTGAAGTGGACAGAGCAGTGGTCAGTGTAGTGTAGTGGACAGAGCAGTGGTCAGTGTAGTGGACAATGTAGTGATCAGTAGTGTGTAGTGGACAGAGAAGGGGTCAGTGTAGTGTAGTGTAGTGGTCAATGTAGTGGACAGTGTAGTGATCAGTGGAGTGGAGTGGACAGAGCAGTGGTCAGTGTAGTGGTCAGAGCAGTAGTCAGTGTAGTGGTCAGTGCAGTGTAGTGGATAGTATAATGGTCAGTGTAGTAGACAGGGGAGTGTAGTGGACAGAGCAGTGGTCAGTGTAGTGTAGTGTAGTGGTCAGTGTAGTGGACAGAGCAGTGGTCAGTGCAGTGTAGTGGACAGAGCAGTGGTCAGTGTAGTGTAGTGGATAGAGCAGTGGTCAGTGAAGTGTAGTGGATAGTGTAGTGTAGTGATCAGTGGAGTGGAGTGGACAGAGCAGTGGTCAGTGTAGTGGTCAGAGCAGTAGTCAGTGTAGTGGTCAGTGTAGTGTAGTGAACAGAGCAGTGGTCAGTGTAGTGTAATTGACAGTATAGTGGACAGAGCAGTGTTCAGTGTCATGGACAGAGCAGTGGTCAGTGTAGTGTAGTGGACAGTGTAGTGGACAGAGCAGTGGTCAGTGTAGTGGGCATAGCAGTGGTCAGTGTAGTGGACAGAGCAGTTATCATTGTATTGTAGTGGCCAGTGTAGTGGTCAGTGTCGTGGATAGAGCAGTGGTCAGTGTAGTGGACAGTGTATTGATCAGTGGAGTGTAGTTGACAGAGCAGTGGTCAGTGTAGTGGATAGAGCAGTGGTCAGTGTAGTGGACAGTGTATTGATCAGTGGAGTGTAGTTGACAGAGCAGCGGTCAGTGTAGTGGACAGTGTAGTGGTCAGTGTATTGTAGTGGTCAGTGTAGTGGACAGAGCAGTGGTCAGTGTAGTGTAGTGGTCAGTGTAGAGAAGTGGACAGAGCAGTGGTCAGTGCAGTGTAGTGGATAATGTAGTGGCCAGTGCAGTTAGTGGACAGTGGAGTGTAGTGGACAGAGCATGGCCAGTGTAGTGTAGTGGACAGAGCAGTGGTTAGTGTAGTGTAATTGACAGCATAGTGGACAGAGCAGTGGTCAGTGTCATGGACAGAGCAGTGGTCAGTGTAGTGTAGTGGACAGAGCAGTGGTCAGTGTAGTGGGCATAGCAGTGGTCAGTGTAGTGGACAGAGCAGTTATCATTGTATTGTAGTGGCCAGTGTAGTGGTCAGTGTCGTGGATAGAGCAGTGGTCAGTGTAGTGGACAGTGTATTGATCAGTGGAGTGTAGTTGACAGAGCAGCGGTCAGTGTAGTGGACAGTGTAGTGGTCAGTGTATTGTAGTGGTCAGTGTAGTGGACAGAGCAGTGGTCAGTGTAGTGTAGTGGTCAGTGTAGAGAAGTGGACAGAGCAGTGGTCAGTGCAGTGTAGTGGATAATGTAGTGGTCAGTGCAGTTAGTGGACAGTGGAGTGTAGTGGACAGAGCATGGCCAGTGTAGTGTAGTGGACAGAGCAGTGGTTAGTGTAGTGTAATTGACAGCATAGTGGACAGAGCAGTGGTCAGTGTCATGGACAGAGCAGTGGTCAGTGTAGTGTAGTGGACAGAGCAGTGGTCAGTGTAGTGGGCATAGCAGTGGTTAGTGTAGTGTAGTGGATAGTGTAGTGGACAGAGCAGTTATTGTATTGTAGTGGCCAGTGTAGTGGTCAGTGTAGTGGACAGAGCAGTGGTCATAGTATTGGATAGAGCAGTGGTCATTGTAGTGGACAGTGTATTGGTCAGTGGAGTGTAGTTGACAGAGCAGTGGTCAGTGTAGTGGACAGTGTAGTGATCAGTGTAGTGTAGTGGTCAGTGTAGTGTAGTGGTTAGTGTAGAGTAGTGGACAGAGCAGTGGTCAGTGCAATGTAGTGGATAGTGTAGTGGTCAGTGCAGTTTAGTGGACAGTGGAGTGTAGTGGACAGAGCATGGCCAGTGTAGTGTAGTGGACAGAGCAGTGGTCAGTGTAGTGTAATTGACAGTGTAGTAGACAGAGTAGTGTAATGGCCAGGTAGGTCAGTTTAGTGTAATGGACAGTGTAGTGGACAGAGCAGTGGTCAGTGTAGTGTAGTGGACAGAGCAGTGGTCAGTGTAGTGGATGGAGCAGTGGTCAGTGTAGTCTAGTGGATAGTGTAGTGTAATGGACAGTGTAGTGGACAGAGTAGTTTAGTGGTCAGGTAGGTCAGTGTAGTGTAGTGGACAGTGTAGGAATTAGGTAGTGTAGTGGTCAGGGTAGTGGACAGGTAGGTAAGTGTAGTGGCCAGTATAGGAAGCAGGTAGGTTAGTGTAGTGGTCAAGTAAGTCAGTGTTGGAATCGGGTAGGTTAGTGTAGTGGCCAGTGTAGGAATCAGGCTGGTCAGTACTATTGTAGGAAGGGAAGGGACTCAGGGAGTGCTAAAAGCCTACAGGTTAGGGGGCGCAAATTGTTTACCTTCCCCTGGGTGCTGACAATCCATGCTACGCCACTGCATACAAAACTATTACAGTATTAGGAATACAGTACAAGACAAGATATCTATAACAAGCAAAATGCCTAGCAAATAAACAGCAACTATGGTCTGCAACAGTAGAAATACTCTTAAAAGTTTCTTAAGTTACTGTGTGTTCATGATCTCCGTTGCTTATGGAGATCAGGAACCTTCTTGTTTGCTGATTACAGATTCTTTCTCCTGCTATGGTGTTAATCCATGTCCAATGTCCCTGATGAAGTCACGTGATCAATGACGATACACGTAGGATTGGCTTAGGAGGATATCGGAAGCGACGTCCGGGGTACGAACGAGGAGTCCGTTCGTTTTTTAGCTGTAATTTTCGCTATTAACTGTGCTACTAAATGTGAGTACCCAGGACTATGTCCTTTTTATAATAAAACCTGTCTGACATTACTTCACTATTGGAGCCCCTTCTCTTTTTTCCGGGTGTGATCTATGGTCCATGGCTGAGTACCTAGAGGGGATTGCCTGGGGTATCTATACCAGCTGAGAACAGACACTTTAACCATTGGAACGTATTGCTGTTTAACTGACAGCAGTGAGGTAAGGTACCCACTGCACTCAGTGTGCGAGCGCCTGTCTTGAGGATTTGGGAGATCACCGGTGGAATTATCCCGTGTTTGTTCACAGAACTAGTCTATTACACAGCACAGTGTGGACTCACTTATTTGCATGACCTGATATGGATTGCTATTTTTTCTATAAATAGAGACACTTTAAGAATTTTTTTGGATTGTGTTTCTATCCATCTTTTTTTACTTTTTTGTCTATTTATTTATTGAATTTTCCTTTTATATTAATTAATTTTTTTACGTATATGTTTTTTATTATTTGTTTCACTTGGATGCACTTTATGGATTGAGACACATTTTGGATCGTACATTTTCTGCATTGTTATTTGTGACTTTGCTACCTTTTGTTTCACTTGCACTTTACTAGGAATATGTGTACTACTTGAATATTAATACTGGTCACTTTATAATGATTTTATGTATATAGGGTATTGATATAGTTTAAATCAATTGATCTGTAATAATCGCATAGGTGTGTTTTAGATCTTGTATGCGATTATTTATTCACCATTATTGAATTTAATTTAGTTTATGCGATTATTTATTCACCATTATTGAATTTAATTTAGTTTCTGTGTGGAGCGCAACACCATTTTTTTATCACATGGTGTTAATCCATGTTGAAGTCCCTCCAGCTTATGCCAGGCAACCTTTAAATAGTTTAGGTTGTTTTCCAGAACAACCAACTGTCATTCTTTCAGTTTGAGAGACCCTCTCTTACCTGACTACTGTAGCTATGGAGAAAATAGCCTATTAAAACTGTCAATTGAATACAACAATGGTATCTATGTTCCGATTGTATCCAACAGCATTCGTTTGAGTTCTGTGTCTGAATGCTGTTCCAGTCTTATAATAAAAAAAATCATATTTTATATCAAATGCAACACATGTATTGATGTTAATGGCCTGTAGGTCGAAGAGACAGAAGTGAGTGAATCTGTCATAGAAAATAAGGTGTCAGTTCCCTACACTTCTGCTGATCTGCTCACATAAGTCTCTGTGATCGTATAAGGGTTTGACTGAATTTGGATCATACCACGTATTTTGTATTTCTTTAATACTGCAAAGTTTAAGTTATCAAATAGCCTTTTCCATAGTGATATATTGTTCAGGTAAAACTACCTTTGTGATCTACAGTGAAATGTTTTGCACTTTCATGTGTCCCTTTTACTACAGTAAACAAACTTGAACTGTTTCATTGAAATTGTGCAAGTCTCTTATTTTTGGTGATAGTTGGTGAAAATGATCGAACCTAGGGTGTCAGAAGTGATGGAGGATTTTGCAGAGTCGGGGCAACCAGTGAGGTACAGATTCTATTGGTGGCCCTCACAAGGGTAGCGCTACATATCTATTTGTAAACCAATATAAGCACTGCAAACAAAGATTCTGGCCTCTTCTCAGGCCAAACAACCACCACAACTTTATATAACCTAGCTAGGATTGCTAGCACACCTACACCTACCCAGTAAAGGACACACCCACCAGTGTAATTGATTCTGTCTCTTCATGAATGCCTCAAGTGCTCACACTTGTTCATCATGAACACAGACTCTTTAAAAATGAAAGAATGCATCAGCATATATATCTGTGCAGGGTAAACCTAAAAATAACAAATGTCCAAGGCTTTGGCCATGATCAGTGATACCAAAAATCTAAAAATGAAACTTTGGGCATGACAACTTTGTGAGGGCTGCTTCACACAAATTTTTGACAAAGCGCATTCGTCATCAGCATACAACATTAAGACCCCTTTCACACGGGAGGCATTTTTCAGGCGTTTTAGCACTAGAAATAGTGCCTGAAATGTGCTTTCACAACCGGGTGGTGTGCTTGTGGGTTGTTAGAAAAAAAAGTCCTGGAAGCAGCATCTTTGGGGTGGTTTAGGACCACTGTATATGTTTAGGAGCGCTGTATACAGTGCTATATGTTTAGGAGCGCTGTATATAGTGCTCCCAAAATGGCTCTGCCCATTGCAATGAATGGGCAGTGCTTCCAAAGCGCCTGAAAAACGCTTCAGAAGAGCCGCAACACGGGTGTTTTTAACCCCTTCTTCGGCGCTTCGTTAGCGGATGAAAAGAGCCGCTTAAACAGCTCTAAAGCACCGCTACAACGAGCGGCACTTTAGCGCTAATGCACAGGTGGCCCCAATGTGAAAGGGATCTAAAATGTGTGTGCAGGATCATACCAGACTTATACATCCATGTTTGGGCCAAAACACAGTTAAAGATTTGGTGCAAACCCATGCTCGCTTGATTTATAATATAATTTCCTGGGTTTCCATTATGTGAAACACGTCAAAAATGTAATCACGGGGGAAAAATAAACTTTAACACCACAATAGAGGAAGAACATACAAACCTCTAGCCAGGTAGTGGCATATTTGGAATTCGAACCAGCATCAGTGCTGCTAGGCAGAAGTGCTAACCAGTTAGCCACATGGATGGAGTCTGCATCTCTGTGGTGTCAAAGACTCCCAAGTCCCAGGGGTGCAATAAGGTAATTTATGCAGATGTACTATGGAATGCCGGGGAGCCATTGAACAACCTGCTTCTATGATATGCTATCTGTTTTGAAGGCTGGGTATGACTGATTACTGTCAGCATGCTGCTAGACAACCAGCTCTAATTTTGTTTCTTTTTGTTTGGTAAGAGGCTGCAATTAGTGCTGGAGGGGAATTCTTAAGGCCGATTATTGCCCTTGACCATGGAAAACATATGGCACAATTTGCAGTGGTGGTGGAACCCTCCTACATATAAATACTACATTTATGCAAAATTTGTATAAGGACATGAGTTATGTTCAGTGTTGGTCATCTTACTTTAAAAAAGTAATGAGTTAAGTTACAAATTACTTCTCCCAAAAAGTAATTGTGTTAGTGACTCCATTGGAACTGGTTACTACAATGGAAAAGTAATTAGTTACTCAGCAAAGTAACTGTGACTTTTTTCTTATATTCTAAAGAGCGGGTCTAGTATTACTGTAAGCAAGGGGCGCATTCCCCCCTGCACGTCTATTTCCCCTCTGTGGCCCCCTGCACGTCTGTACCCCCCCCCACACATATATCTGTTCCCCCTCTGTACCCCACTACAAATCTGTCATTCCCCCACACACATATATATGTTTCCCCTCTGTACATCTGCCCCCCCCCAAACTCACAGATCGGATCATTCCTCGGATCAGAGTCACGGATCGGATCATTTTTCTGATCAGCAAATAATAATTGAATTTGCAAAAACTTGTGAAAATTCCACCGCCATATAGTTCCCACTGTAATATCCACAATCTCCCCCACTGTAATATACATCTCCCCCACTGTAATATCCATGTCATCTCCCCCACTGTAATATTGGCCGAGTATGGCTGGGTACGGCTGAGCATGGCTGGGTATCGCCGAGTATGGCTGGGTATTACCGAGTATTGCAGAGTATGGCAGAGTATGGCTGGGTATTACTGAGTATGGCAGAGTATGGCAGGGTATGGCAGGGTATTGGATGGGTATGGCAGAGTATTGTCAGGGTATTGCAGAGTATTGTCAGGGTATTACCAGGGTATTGCAGAGTATTGGTAGGGTATTGCAGAGTATTGGCAGGGTATTGCAGAGAGTTGGCAGAGTATTGTTAGGGTATTGCAGAGTATTGCAGAGTATTGGCAAGGGTATTGGCAGGGTATTGCAGAGTATTGGCAGGGTATTGCAGAGTATTGCAGAGTATTGGCAGAGTATTGTCAGGGTATTGCAGGGTATTGCAGAGTATTGGCAGGGTATTGGCAGGGTATTGGCAGGGTATTGCAGAGTATTGGCAGAGTATTGCAGGGTATTGCAGGGTATTGGCAGAGTATTGGCAGGGTATTGCAGAGTATTGGCAGGGTATTGCAGAGTATTGACAGGGTATTGGCAGGGTATTGCAGAGTATTGACAGGGTATTGGCAGGGTATTGCAGAGTATTGACAGGGTATTGGCAGGGTATTGCAGGGTATTGCAGAGTATTGACAGGGTATTGGCAGGGTATTGCAGAGTATTGGCAGGGTATGGCAGAGAATTGGCAGGGTATTGCAGAGTATTGTCAGTGTATTGCAGAGTATTGGCAGGGTATTGCAGAGATTGGCAGGAAATTGCAGAGTATTGGCAGGGTATTGCAGAGTATTTGCAGGGTATTGCAGAGTATTTGCAGGATATTGCAGAGTATTGGCAGGGAATTGCAGAGTATTGGCAGGGAATTGCAGAGTATTGGCAGGGTATGGAGGGATGGCTGTGACTGCAATTGTCACAGAGCAGTGCTGTGGGCACTACAGATCCAGCCCACAGCGCTGCTGCCATCCGATCTCTCCCCTCCACTGTACAGATCTGTGCACAGAGGGGAGAGATTTGTTTACAAGTGATCGCTCCATCATTTGACGGAGCAATCACATTGTAAACAGCCGGTGGGTGCATCAAGATGGCCGCCGCTCCGGAGGTAGGCCGAAGCCGCAAACTTTCCTAAGGCCAAGGACGCAGATCGCGGTGGGTGCACCCCTAGTGGCGGTAGATGTAATTGCAGTAATGCCGCCCAAGTAATGGGAATGGCGTTACCATGAGGGGAAGAGTAATCAGTTAGATTACTCGTTACCCTCTAAAGTGACGGCGTTAAGTAATGCTGTTTACTTTAACTCCGTTAGTTACATCACTGGTTATGTTTAACAACATAGGGAGAACAGACAACTTCTGTACATAAAGTGGCATGTTTAGGATTTAAACAATAACCCCCGCGGCTGCTAAGCAGGAGTGCTAACCCGTTAGCCACTGTGCTGCCATATGGGTGGAGGCTGCGCCTCTGTGATGTCAAACAGTCCTAAGTCTCAGGGGTGCAATAAGTTAATCAATGCAGATGTACTGTGAAAGGCCAGAGAATCATTGAATAACCTGTTTCTGGCATATGCCATCTGTTTTGAAGGCTGGGTATGGCTGATAACTGTCAGCATGCTGCCATAGAACCATCTCTAATTTTGTGGCTTTTTGCTTTTGACAGTTTGCAAGTATGATGTAATGGAAGATTATTATGGGGCCCCCATGCACCTGGGGCCCCTGGCCAGTGCCCAGGGTTGCCAATGCATTAAGACAGCCCTGGTGGTATTGCCTTCTCCCCATTTGTTTAAACCTGTTAAAGTCCTCTTGCAGAACTGTAGCAGCATGGCCCCATTCACAGGGGTAAAATTCCTGTCATGTCAGTGAAGCAAAGCATCGTGGCCTTGGCATGTGTACAACCCCAGCCACTGCCTTTCCATCTAAAGGGGGAGAAGATCAGGGGCAGTAACATGTCAACTGTGTGGTTTTACTGCTCCAATAACATTAATGTAAAGAACCCTTTAGGCACTTGTGTCACCCTCTGAAGGACAATCTGTGGTGCATCCCTTTTCAGAGGGTATTTGAAGGGTAGTGAAGAGGCATTATATTTCCTCCTCACCCCCGTTTTAACTCCTAAAAACCCAATGTCACTGCATCACAAGCATGCGCATTACACACGGTGCAATTTAGTCCCATTCAGTCGAATAGACTGAACACAACCGAGGGGATCATTTTTGTCACGCAGCATGTGTACACCCTGACCGCTGTCTTTGCAGCTTAATGGGGGGCAGTAAAAACACAGTTCAACAGCATGTAATTACTATCCCCCCAACAGAAAATGTAAACTGACCTTAATAATTGTGGCAATGCAAATGATGATGTGCAAGATGCTGTAACCCATAGCAACAACTCAGCAGGCTGTATTATGTACATTACATATTTTTGAACCCTGAACCATGTACTAACCCACTTCTGACCCCTGCACTCTGTACTTTAGGTACTCCTGAACCCTGTACTATGTCATTACATAGCCTTGACCCCTGAACTCTGTACTTTACCCTTGAACTATGTACAATGAACATTGCTGACCCCTGCACTCTGTACGTTACCCACCCCTGACTCCTGCACATGGTAACATACATACTTCTGCCACCTCCAGTGTGTACATTACATATGCCTGACCCCTGTATGCTGTACTTTATGTACTCCTAATCCCTGCACTCTATGCCATAACCACTCCTGACCCCTGCTCTCTGGACATTACAGACTTGATCCTTAAACTCTGTACTTTTCCCACTCCTAACCCTTAATTTATGTACAATAAACATTGCTGACCCCTGCACTCTGTATTCCTGCACACTGTACATTACAGTACATACTCCTGACCCCTGCACTCTGTATGTGTGCCCTGTACAAGTTTTAAACCCCTCCCGCTATTTGCGCAATAATGCTACTTTTCTGTACAGTTCACTGTGCACGTTGCCTCCCTTTTCTCCGCTGGCTGCCTGCAGAATGGGGAAGTTGGTGGGCTCAGACAGTGGCCCTGTCAGGAGGGGGGCCTGCAAGTTAGGCTGTATGGGGCCCCATAATTTCAAACGGCAGTCCTGGGTATGCCAGTTACAGATATCCGTCATATAGGACTTATTCCCAGTTTAGTTTGTGAGACTTTGATATACCATGGATGTAATCAACACATCAGTCTTTGGGAACACGTTTTCAACAGTTTGTAAATGTGTTACATGAAATAAAGCAAGCATTATTGTATTGAAAATCCATGCAAACCATAACAATGACTTTCTCTTCTTTGATCTTTTTAGGTCCGTTTAGAATACCATTGAAAGTGCAAAAAAATGACATGTTGATCCTTCCAGAAATCTTATGAGCTTCGCTCTCTGCCCATGCTGCAATCCTATCAGTTACATTGTCCCTAGCTAGCTCTGGGGACACCGCACACCTCCCTCTATGTAATGGAACAGAGGAGATGCAAGGTGTTCTGTAGTCTTGTCCTATTTCTGGCGTCCTAATAAAGTATGATGAGAGAGTGTGTTACTGGCAGGATCAAGTGCAAATAAAGGAAAAAAAGATACATGTAAGGACTACGAAGCTGCAATTCTTTTTTTTTTTTGTAATGTTTTAAACTTACTATGTTTAAAGGGTTGATAAACCCAGGACCATGCATTCACTATATCTGGTCTCCCACAGTACACAGAACATGAAATTGTAACTATTTTAATAAATATAAACTGCTAAATACCTTTTCTCATCAGCGGTGTATATCAGTCTTGTGACTTCTATCAGTGTCTAGTTAAAGCTTGTAGGAGGAGTTTTCATTTGCCCCTGACTGTCCTATGAGGCTGCAGGACCCCTGACCCTCTGTCTAGACAATGCTGATCGACCCTGTGCTGATCATATGCACCCTCCCAAGAAAGAAAAAAAAGCATGTGCAGAGTGACTCCAAACGCTCTGTCTTATCAGGAGATTGGGGACAGTGGAAGAAGGGGAGCATCAGAAAAGACAGGATCAAACAGCTTTTTTACACAATGCGGAGGATTAACCCCTTAGGTTGCACAGTGAGTATAACAAGCAAGCTTTACTGCATATACACACTGATGTTACGGTTGTGGGTTTAGTAACACTTTAAGTAAGGTTAAGGGATGACAAAAAAGAGGGTGAGATGTACTCAGGCAAGTGTACAATACATAAGAATGAGCAATATTATCAAAGCAAGGATAGTGTGTGAATCCCCAAAAATCTATACTATGATGTCGTCATATACAACATAAAAACAAATGTGCATCAGTAATTCAGGTTTCAGATATTATATGTATATATATATATATATATATATATATATATATATATATATATATATACACTCTCAGAAGGTACTATTTGAATATTGTTTGAAAAAATGCATCTATAATGACCATAACACATATATAAAAGAAAGGGAATAAAAATGATATAAAAACTTAAATATAAACATCGAATATAAATAAAGTTCTTTCCAATATAAAGTGCCAACACATGGAATGGAAATGAAAATCCACATAGTGTAGTAATACTAGAAAAGTTTTTTTTTTTAACTGTAAGTTACTACATCTTTTAAATTACACTCAGCGGCGAATGTATAGGATTGCAGGGTCACACAAGCAAAAAAAAGCCAACCTCCGGTCATCACTCGGGTGCTCCTGACGTGTTGTGTCTCACACACGTGACTTTCTCAGGCCATTAAGAAAGTCACATGTCTGTGATGCAAGAGACTGAGACTGGGGTGGAGGTTCAAATTCCAGCAGGACAACGACCCTAAACATACAGCCAGAGCTAGAATGGAATGGTTTAGATCAAAGCATATTCATGTGTTAGAATGGCCCAGTCAAAGTCCAGACCTAAATCCAAATCTGCGGCATAACTTGAAAAATGCTGATCACAGATGCTCTCAATTCAAACAGAGCTTGAGCCATTTTGCAAACAAGAATGGGCAAAAATTTCACTCTCTAGATGTGCAAAGCTGGTGGAGACATGCCCAAAAATACTTGTTGCTGTAATTGTAGTAAGGTGGTTCTATAAAGTATTGACTCGGGGGGGTGGGCTGAATACAAATGCACGCCACATTTTTCACATATTTATTTGTAAAAAAAAAAATGAAAACCATTTATCATTTTCCTTCCACTTCACAATTATGTGCCACTTTGTGTTGGTCTATCACATAAAATCCCAATAAAATACAATATATTTACATTTTTGGTTGTAACATGACAAACTGTGAAAAATTTCAAGGGGTATGAATACTTTTTCAAGGCACTGTATCCTTGGTTTAAAATTGTACTGTATATGTGGTGACAGTACAGGTGTTGGCAGCATGATCCTTTATTATATTTAATAGATAGATTTAACAATATCCTTGTGCCTTTTATAAATCTATTTTTATATATTTTTGTTGTTTATTAATATTTTTGGTATACATTTGATTTATCAAACACATCATAGTGCACAAGTTATATACACCTTCCTATTACAATAGGCAGGGCAGAAGCCATTTTATCCTGGAAGGACATTATATGGCATCCTCCCAATATCACTCCTCACACGTGCCCCACTGGCCGCGTTCCAGCACGATCTGTCACCCCCCTTGTGTCCGCTGGTCACAGCCAATGACAGATCACTAAGTTACATATCACCGTAGTAAATCAACAAATAAATAAATACATCTTCATTTAAATTATAAAAGATACATAAAAGTTGTGAAGTCCGTGTATCGATCCCACATGTTAATAATATCCTCAGTGAATATCCTCAGCATGCAGACACACTATGCACTTAAAAAGGGTTGTAAACCCTCGCATTTTTTTTTCAAATATTTTATTTATATGCAAGGCAAAGAAACACAGAATACAATGTCCAGAAATATTAAATACAGAGGATATAATAGAACTGCATGGGTTGAAATATACAACATAACATAGCTGGAGAAAACATGTATAAGAAAGAGGGGAACTAAAAGCCCCTGAACCTTCTAGTATATTGAATCTGTGCCTTTTAACTTCTCCTAATTGGAGAGAGTACTTGGCCCTTGTACACATGGTCGGAGATTCCGACAACCAAATCCGTCGGATTTTTTCCGACGGATCTTGTCCGAAACTGTTGCATACACACGGTCGGACAAAGTTGTCGGAAAATCCGATCGTTCAGAACGTGATGACGTAATTTCGTTACGATGGGACTACGTTCAGGCTAGTAGCCAATAGCTTTGATGTAGGAATTTGATCTGAGCATGCGTGGCACTTGGTCCGATCGTAATTCTCTACACATGATCTCAGTATGTCCGATCGGACCAGTTTGTCGGAAAATATTTCCAGCAAGTTGGAAAATTTGGTCCGACGGATATTCCGACGGAAACAGTCCAATGCATACCACACACAGTCGGATTATCCGACAAAACGGTCCGATAGGACACATTCCGACGGATTCTCCGACCGTGTGTACAAGGGCTTAGACGTAGTCAACCCTGTCTCTTGCTGAGGTGATCTTTATCTCTCTACTAAGAGTTATCTTGATCTCCAGGATGGTTCCATGAGTCCCGCCTCTGTTTTCAGATTTTATTGTAGGAACAGAGCAGTATGAGCACTTGGAGACACACCATGGATCTCTGCATATCCTAATTAGAAAGGACAGAGAAAAAACAGATAGGAGAAGAAAGAACAGAAAAAGTAGAATATCGAGGACGGGATGGGAAAGGAGGGGTAGGGAGGGAAATAGGGGGGGCGTATGGTGACAGTGCACGGACTTGACTTGGGTCTTAGACTCAGGTAGATACAGCCAAATGGTGTCAGCAGATCTCTCTGAAACCCTCAGCCCCTCTATAGGGGAGCTGCCCTAGATTGGAGTACCGCTTTCCAATAGAGCCCTGCCTTCATCTGAGAATATCAACACATTCCATAGGGACCATGTTTTGGTAAATCATTCATTTTAGTGACGAGTCGTAAGGACTAGGCCTTCCATTTTTTTATCTCCTTCACTCTTTGGAGCCACATGCCTACAGTCGGGGGTTTTGTGGACTTCCAAAGTAATGGGATACAAGCCTTTGCGGCATCCAATAAATGGTGAATCAGAGATTTTTTATAGGTCTTACATGACATGTCAGGAGCATAAAGTAGGAAGAAGGCTGGATCAGCCGGGATGTGAACTTCTATAGCGTATGTTGTATGGTCTTCCAGAATTGCTCCAATGTGGGGCAACTCCAGAAGATGTGAAGGATCGTTCCCCGATCTCGCCTGACATCTCCAGCAAAGATCTGAAGAGGATGGGTAGATCTTTTGTAATTTCGCGGGTGTATTGTACCATCTGGTGACCAATTTGTATTTGGTCTCCTGCATTTTTGTGCATATTGAAGATCCTGGTGCTAGGTGTGATTGAAGACTGTCCCAAAGAAGTATCTTCGGGGGGTTAGTGGGATATTAAGGTCGCCCCTTAGTATCAGTTGTCCTCTGGTGAACTCGAGTAACGTATCTAATGTCTTTGTGATGAAATTATCTTGGTGGCTGTTACGGGCATAGATATTTGCTAGGGTCACTTCAACATCTCCAATCATGTCCTTTAGGAAAAGATATCATCCCTCGGGGTCAGTTTTTATGTTGGTGCATTTCCAAGGGACAGTGCGGGCAATAAGTATCGACACTCCCGTGACTTGGAAGTTCCATTTGTAGAATGGTACACTATTGGGAAAAATGTGTTTTTTAGAATAGGGAGATTTCCGCACTTGAAATGTGTCTCCTGGACTAGCGCTAGACAGCGGAGATCTTGTAGCAGCAAGCGCCTTTTTTACGGCACATTTAGGCCTTTCGTGTTTAGTGAGTACATTTACTGCCTCCATGGTCCCTGGTTATAGGCAAGGGGTTAGGATCGGAGGGGGGGGGGGGGGGTAAGGTGTAGGGGGAGGATTTGAGGGGAGGAATGAGGTGGGGGTAGTAAGATTGGTAGAGAATAGTAGGGTGAGAGAGAAAAAAGAAAAACAGTGTTTAGATCGCACTTAGATGATGCGATAGGTGTGTTCTAAGAGAGTAGCACAATGGTGCCAAGACGCTCTCCAGTACAACACTGGTAATCGAGCGCAAGCCTAATTAGGGTCGTAGAAAGAGACGGACAGCCATGAACTCACCGGCCATCCCCTTCCCACCTCAGAATGTAGTGGTAACAGATACAGCAAGAAATGATGACGGCTATTAACTAGTAATGGTGAGGTTAAGTTATGAAAAAGAAAGGCAGCATAATTTCCTAGATTTGCAGTACTTCTATACAAATAGCATACATACTATAACTAGTCTATACCTGGTAATACTTGTAGGTGTAACAACCCTTCAAAACTTTACAACTGTGCATAAAAAGAACCTCCTGACCCCGTTCCCAGTAACTAGCTCATGTAGTTCCCGCACCCCACTCCACGGACAGGGGGACGATAGTCAGCAGTGTAGGCTCAGTGGACTCCGCATAAGCCATGGTCTGGTCATTTCTCCTCCCCCCTCCCACCGTTAAAGGGTGGATAAGCCCTTCATTCCTGGGACAGCGTATTCCCTCACTGATGCTGAGCCTTCAATAAAATGCCTCACGGAGGATGAGCTCCTTTTGAGTATAGTGGTGCAGTCTGCAGAGCACGTCTTGGGGTCTGTTAGGGTCCGACGGTTTAGGGCCGAGGGTTCTATGGACCCGGTCCAGCTCCAAGGAAGGCGGGGGGGTTCCCAAGATTTTTTGGAAGATGGCTACAATGGTTGCCGCCAGATCTTCAGCCCCGGTAGCTTCGGGGAGGCCCCGCAGCCGCAAGTTGTTGTGGCGGCTGTGGTCCTCTAAGTCCTCCAGGTGGCACTGTAGGTCTATCGCTGTGGCCTTCTGGGATTCCCGGGAGCGCTCCAGCGCTAATACCTGCTGTGTGAGTGAAGATACTGATGCCTCTCCTGAGTCCACTCTATCCGTGAGGGCTTGTATTTCTGCCTTAACCGCCTGAATGTCTCAGGTATGCGCCTCCTCAACGCGGAGGATAAGAGTCTCAATATCTGACTTGGTGGGGAGAGCCTCAATGTCTGATTTGGTGGGGAGGGCCTGTAGAATGGCACGAAGATCATCAGGCCAGTCAGTCGGGCGTTGGGACAAACCCGCCATGTCTGAGCAGAAGACCGTAGGAGTTTCCAAGGAGAAGTCTGAGGCGGTGGATGGTGTAGGAGCAACAAGTGAGCCTGGCGTATCAGCTGCAGTGATGCTGTGTACACGTGGTGCTGTTGCAATGGCGCCCGGCGATGTCTCCTGTGAGTCACGGAAGCATCGTCAGATACACTCCGCAGAGTCTGTGTTTGGTTGCCGCTGGCCGCCGATCTCATCCTGTACCTTATGGTGGTTATCATATCTCGATGTCCCTTAGGTAAGCCGTCTGTTTTGCGAGGTGAAGTAGGAAAGACCGGGAGCTCTTTTAAAACACTTCCTTCACTCGGCCATCGCTAAGCCACGCCCTAAACCCTCATATTTTTTCAGTGACCGGCCCCCCAGCTAGGGTTACACATCATCCCTTTGGAAGGTGAGGTAAATTCCCCGTGTTTTTTTTCTCAGCAATGAGAAACAAAATAATTTGTAAAAATTCCTTGATTTTATTATCCAAAACACAAGTTAAACATCATTGGGTACAAAATATGTTTAAAATAAGAGCTCTGTTATACAAAGTGCGGAACAGTTTCAGGTAGAGGAAGGTGCATACATAATTTACAATTCCTTTTATAAAGTGATTATACTATATTCAAATAGATTTCTATAACATTTAATTCATATGACCATATGATATACACAATACCCCAATTCATTTCAACCTTGGAAAAAATTATTGCAGTCTTTTTCAGGGGGGTTCTTTTCACAATTCTGCAAGTATATCGAAAAGGACAAATTTTAACATTTCATTATATTGATTTACCGTATATGAGTTGCTTTCCCTTTAAGACAACCTCTAATATTTACCCTTTCCACCAACAAGTCTTTTCCGCTCAAACCAGAAACTTTCCTTAAAAGCAAAAACCTTTTCCTGCAGATCTTTCCCAGGGCTCACCACCACAGACAATGCCCACACCTCATTAGAGAAGGGGGATGAAATAACCCGTCCCCTGGATCCACGGACTTGCAAGAGGTGACAGTATACTTGTGTTTTGGATAATAAAATCAATACATTTTTTTTAATAATAAAAATAAAATCAATTATTTTATTTCTCATTGCTGCTAAAAAAAAAAACTCAAGGAATTTACCTGACCTTTCAGTTTGATAACGGGGTGTGCAGCTAGCTCAGATTCCCCATGCGCCCCCCCCCCCCCTTACACATTATCCCTTTAATCCAGGACACATATTAATTACACAGGTTCTAAGGCTGATTTAATGCAGGTAAGGCATCGAGTTTAATTACCACCTTAAGCAGCCACAGAACCTGTGTAATTAATGTGTGTCCTAGATTAAAGGGATGTTGTGGCAAGACCTACCCCCAGCCCACCCCCCCCCCCCCCATTTTACTTACCTGAGCCCCGTAAATTTCCTTGGCGGAGACGCACTCTCCCTCTCTGCGTAGGGTCCCGGGTCTTGATTGGATAGATCAATAGCAACCCAGCCATTGGCTACTGCTGCTTGCAATCACATCTAATGACATGGGTGTTGGGGCCGAGTCCAGCATTCGTGTCCATGGACGTAAATGCTGGATTCGGGTGTAGTGATGGACGAACTTCCGACGGGACGTTTCGCAAACGCGGACCGCAAACACGGCCGATAGTTCGCGAACCGGAACGTTCGCGGCGGGCCCCATTGACTTCAATGGGAGGCGAACTTTGCAAACCTACAGGTCAAATTTGCAGCCACAAAATAATTAATAGCTGTGAAAACATAGTCCCACCACATGGCCAATGACATAACACATGTATGAGGTGAATCTGGGATCGACAACTACAAGCATTCTTTTTTTATATGGGAAATTGTTGTGACAATTCAGGACTGTGGAGCGCATGAAGGCAATGGAGGAGAGGGAAGGTCAGGGACCAGGGTAGGCAAAGAAGAGGGTGCAGGAGATGATCACCAGCAGCGTGACATACAGCAATGACACCTGCACCGTGATAGAGTCATCTGACACCAGCACCGTGATAGAGAGCACTGACATCAGCAGCGTGACATAAAGCACTAACACCAGCACCGTGATATACAGCACTGACAGCAGCACAGTGATAGAGAGCACTGACATCAGCAGCGTGACATAAAGCACTAACACCAGCACCGTGATATACAGCACTGACAGGAGCACCGTGATAGAGAGCACTGACATCAGCAGCGTGACATACAGCAATGACACCTGCACCGTGATAGAGTGATCTGACAACAGCAACGTGATAGAGAGCACTGACATCAGCAGCATGACATAAAGCACTAACACCAGCACCGTGATATACAGCACTGACAGCAGCACCGTGATAGAGACTACTGACATCAGCACCGTGATATACAGCACTGACACCTGCACCGTAAGCAGCCCCAGGAGGAAGTCAGCATAGCACAGGGATGGTGGGAGCCCCTCATAATGAGCATAGCACAGGGATGGTGGGAGCCCCTCATAATGAGCATAGCACAGGGATGGTGGGAGCCCCTCATAATATGCACAGCAGAGGTACAGCCCCAGGAGGAAGTCAGCACAGCACAGGGATGGTGGGAGCCCCTCATAATAAGCAGCCCCAGGAGGATGTCAGCATAGCACAGGGATGGTGGGAGCCCCTCATAATAAGCAGCCCCAGGAGGATGTCAGCATAGCACAGGGATGGTGGGAGCCCCTCATAATAAGCAGCCCCAGGAGGAAGTCAGCACAGCACAGGGATGGTGGGAGCCCCTCATAATAAGCAGCCCCAGGAGAAAGTCAGCACAGCACAGGGATGGTGGGAGCCCCTCATAATAAGCATAGCACAGGGATGGTGGGAGCCCCTCACAATAAGCAGCCCCAGGAGGAAGTCAGCACAGCACAGGGATGGTGGGAGCCTCTCATAATAAGCAGCCCCAGGAGGAAGTCAGCACAGCACAGGGATAGTGGGAGCCCCTCATAATAAGCAGCCCCAGTAAAAATATGACACCGCTCAACCTCTTCAAAGAGGAGGGTGCGGGCATATAGTACGGTGTGCTTTTTTTGGACAAGGAAGTGAGCCAAATGAAGAAAGAAGGTCTGTGTGCTTGATTAAAAAAATTGTTATAGACATATACATGGTCTACTGGTCACATGTGTTGAATTCCTCCGAGATCCATGCCTCATTCATTTTTAGAAATGTGAGGTAGTTAACACTGTCGTGAGCTAGGCGAGTACGCTTATTGGTCACGATCCCCCCTGCTGCGCTGAACGTCCTTTCGGACAGGACACTGGATGAGGGGCAAGCCAAGAGTTTGATTGCAAATTGGGCAAGCTCTGGCCAGAGGTCAAGCCTGCCCACCCAGTAGTCCAGGGGTTCATCACTCCTCAGAGCGTCCACATCGGCCATTAACCCGATGTAGTCGGACACCTGACGGTCTAGGCGTTCCCTGATGCTGGATCCGGATGACACCTGTCGATGGGTCGGCTGAAAGAATGACCTCATATCCGAAGTCACCAACACATCTTCAAACCGGCCTCTTCTTGCAAGCGCTGTTGGATTGGTACCCGCAACTCCTTCTCTGGGAGTGGGAATGGGAGTGGGAGCACGCAAAAGCAGAATGCAGCATTTCTCGAAGCAAGGCCTGGAAGTGCTGCATTCTGACAGCCCTCTGTGACGGCGGTTGCATTTCCGCCATTTTGTGTTTGTACCGGGGGTCTAAGTACGTTGCCCCCCAGCACTGGTCCTTGACCCTTATGCTTTTTATACGGGGGTCCCTATTAAAACACTGGAGCATGAAGGCCCCCATTTGCACTAAACTGGAAGCGGTGTGGTGGCCTGGCTCCTGCTCATCATCCAGGATAATGTCGTCCTCTTTATTCTCCTCTCCCCATCCACGCACAACAACAGGGGTCCCAGAAAGGTTTAAAGCATGCTCTTCTTGCTCCTCCTCATCCGCCCCGGCACCATCCTCCTCTGACTCCTCTTCAGACTCCTGTTGTTCACTTGTCTCAGAAAGAGTAGCCCCCCTGGGAATTCATCCAGAATTGCGACTTCCTCATCTTCCCGCTCCTGCTCCTCCACAGCTTGATCAATGACACAACACAATGCACGCTCCATAAAGAAGGCATAAGGTTCCATGTCACTGATGGCGCCATGTCTGCGACTGACCAGTTTGGTGATCTCCTCAAATGTCCTGGACCCCAGGGTATTTGACAACGAATCGCTGCACGACCAAGTTTAAGATGTGTGCCATGCATGGCACGTGCGTCATTTTGCCCTGTTTCAATGCGCTAAGCAGATTGGCACCGTTGTCACACACCACTTTACCAACTGTCAAATTAAGCGGTGTTAGCCACTGATCTGCCTGTGAACGCAAAGCTGAAAGGAGTGCCGGGCCAGTGTGGCTCTTGGCTTCCAGGCACAACAGACGCAGCACGGCATGGCAACGTCTCACCTGGCATGTCGAATAGGTTCTGGGGAGCTTGGGCGGCGCAGCGGAAGAGACGCTAGCAGCCGAAAAGGAGGAGTCAGCCGGGGAGGAGAGGGAGGAGGATGGAGTAGGAGGAGGAGGAGGAGAAGAAGAGCCAGGCCTGCATGCAATCCGTGGCGGTAAAACCAAATCTACACGGGTGCCACGGGTTACATGCTTGACGGCCGTCAGAAGGTTCACCCAGTGGGCAGTAAAAGTGATATACCTTCCCTGCCCGTGTTTGCTAGACCACGTGTCTGTGGTCAGATGTATTTTGACACCGACACTGTGTGCCAGAGATACATTCACTTGCCGCTAAACATGGCCATATAGCTCTGGGATGGCATTCTGTGAGAAATACTTCCTTCCTGGAAACTTCCATTGTGGTGTTCCAATGGCCACAAATTTACGAAAGGCCTCCGAGTCCACCAGTTTATATGGCAGCAGTAGGCGGGCTATGAGTTCTGACAAGCCAGCCGTCAACCGTTGGGCAAGAGCGTTATCCGGCATCATCATTTTTTTACGCTCGAACATTAGGCCCATGGAAGCCTGCCTTCTTGCAGAAAAACGTGAGCTTGGCGTGATGGAAGGTGGAGGACAATTGTGAGGAGAGAGGAGAAGTAGAAGACGAGGCTGGATGGTGAGAGCCTGGAGTGTGGCTTTGTGTGTTCCATTGCTCCCACTGGGCTCGGCGATGGCTGCTCATGTGCCTTCTTAAGGCGGTCGTCCCTAGGTGAGTGTTGGGCTTACCGCGACTAATGCGTTGACTGCAAAGATTGCAGATGGCAACGCTATTGTCAGCAGTGGACACGGTAAAAAAAGCCCACACTGCGGAGCCATGTGCCGGTGTCCTGGGAGCGCCAGATGTGACCGTACATGGTCGATGACTCGCTCCTGATACATTTGCAGTCTGCTTTGTCCCTCCTGTGCAATGTAAGTTATTCCTGCTTCTCCTCCCTATCTGCTGGTCTATATCTCCCTCTGAACTCCACTGCTCTTCCTCTCTTGTGGGCACCCACGTGACATCACTAGACACGTCATCATCGACGTCACCTTCCCCACCGCTATAAGTAGAGATCTCGGAGTAGGCAGCAACACCGGGGACCAACCTCCTCCTTGGGCTGATCTGGGTACTGTCGTCAGATTGCTGAGTAGCGGTTGTTGCTACCGCCTCTTCCTGATCCAATACCAAGAGTGGCTGCGCATCAGAAATGTCTTGATATGGATCGGAAAATAATTCATGTGACTCAAGCGGAAGGTATGTGGTGGTGGTGGTAGTGTCTTTGGGGGTGCACATAGCAGAGAGTGAAGAAGAGGGTGCAGATCGAGAGGATGAGGAGGGTGCAGAAGAGTAAGGCTGAGTGAGCCACTCAACCAAGTCTGGTGCGTCCTTTAAAGTAATGGAACGCACCTTCTGCAACTTCCCACTTTGGCTCAAGCCTGTTGCTCCTGCCCTACCCCTACCACCCCTGCGGAAGGGCCTGCCTCTTCCTCTGCCTGTCATTTTTTTAAATGACCCTGTGACAAAACTCTCAGTCCCTATACTGATGAAGGACTGCTGCAGTATAGGGAAGCGGTCAGCAGTAGTGCACCTCAACCCTATGTATTGTGGACCTATACCAGTCCTTATAGAATAGCAGACTGTACCTCACTCAACCCTATGTATTGTAGCACCCTAGACCAGGTTACCAGTCCTTATAAGGACCTTTGTGGAACAAGTAGGTTGTGTGTGACTGATTAGCAGACTGTACGTCAGTCCCTATACTGCTGAAGGACTGCTGCAGTATAGGGCAGCGGTCAGCAGTAGTGCACCTCAACCCTATGTATTGTGGACCTATACCAGTCCTTACAGAATAGCAGACTGTACCTCACTCATCCCTATGTACTGTAGTACCCTATACCTTACCAGTCCTTATAAGGACCTTTGTGGAACAAGTAGGTTGTGTGTGACTGATTAGCAGACTGTACGTCAGTCCTTATACTGATGGACTGCTGCAGTATAGGGCAGCGGTCAGCAGTAGTGCACCTCAACCCTATGTATTGTGGACCTATACCAGTCCTTATAGAATAGCAGACTGTACCTCACTCAACCCTATGTACTGTAGTACCCTATACCTTACCAGTCCTTATAAGGACCTTTGTGGAACAAGTAGGTTGTGACTGATTAGCAGACTGTACGTCAGTCCCTATACTGATAAAGGACTGCTGCAGTATAGGGCAGCGGTCAGCAGTAGTGCACCTCAACCCTATGTATTGTGGACCTATACCAGTCCTTATAGAATAGCAGACTGTACCTCACTCAACCCTATGTACTGTAGCACCCTAGACCAGGTTACCAGTCCTTATAAGGACCTTTGTGGAACAAGTAGGTTGTGTGTGACTGATTAGCAGACTGTACGTCAGTCCCTATACTGATGAAGGACTGCTGCAGTAAAGGGCAGCGGTCAGCAGTAGTGCACCTCAACCCTATGTATTGTGGACCTATACCAGTCCTTATAGAATAGCAGACTGTACCTCACTCAACCCTATGTACTGTAGCACCCTAGACCAGGTTACCAGTCCTTATAAGGACCTTTGTGGAACAAGTAGGTTGTGTGTGACTGATTAGCAGACTGTACGTCAGTCCCTATACTGATGAAGGACTGCTGCAGTATAGGGCAGCGGTCAGCAGTAGTGCACCTCAACCCTATGTATTGTGGACCTATACCAGTCCTTATAGAATAGCAGACTGTACCTCACTCAACCCTATGTACTGTAGTACCCTATACCTTATCAGTCCTTATAAAGGACCTTTGTGGAACAAGTAGGTTGTGACTGATTAGCAGACTGTACGTCAGTCCCTATACTGATAAAGGACTGCTGCAGTATAGGTCAGCGGTCAGCAGTAGTGCACCTCAACCCTATGTATTGTGGACCTATACCAGTCCTTATAGAATAGCAGACTGTACCTCACTCAACCCTATGTACTGTAGTACCCTATACCTTACCAGTCCTTATAAGGACCTTTGTGGAGCAAGTAGGTTGTGACTGATTAGGAGACTGTACGTCAGTCCCTATACTGATAAAGGACTGCTGCAGTATAGGGCAGCGGTCAGCAGTAGTGCACCTCAACCCTATGTATTGTGGACCTATACCAGTCCTTATAGAATAGCAGACTGTACCTCACTCAACCTTATGTACTGTAGCACCCTAGACCAGGTTACCAGTCATTATAAGGAAGGACCTTTGTGGAACAAGTAAGTTGTGTGTGACTGATTAGCAGACTGTACGTCAGTCCCTATACTGATGAAGGACTGCTGCAGTATAGGGCAGTGGTCAGCAGTAGTGCACCTCAACCCTATGTATTGTGGACCTATACCAGTCCTTATAGAATAGCAGACTGTACCTCACTCAACTCTATGTACTGTAGTACCCTATACCTTACCAGTCCTTATAAAGACCTTTGTGGAACAAGTAGGTTGTGACTGATTAGCAGACTGTACGTCAGTCCCTATACTGATGAAGGACTGCTGCAGTATAGGGCAGTAGTCAGCAGTAGTGCACCTCAACCCTATGTATTGTGGACCTACACCAGTCGTTACAGAATAGCAGACTGTACCTCACTCAACCCTATGTACTGTAGTACCCTATACCTTACCAGTCCTTATAAGGACCTTTGTGGAACAAGTAGGTTGTGTGTGACTGATTAGCAGACTGTACGTCAGTCCCTATACTGATAAAGGACTGCTGCAGTATAGGGCAGCGGTCAGCAGTAGTGCACCTCAACCCTATGTATTGTGGACCTATACCAGTCCTTATAGAATAGCAGACTGTACCTCACTCAACCCTATGTACTGTAGCATGCTACACCAGGTTACCAGTCCTTATAAGGACCTTTGTGGAACAAGTAGGTTGTGTGTGACTGATTAGCAGCCTGTACGTCAGTCCCTATACTGATGAAGGACTGCTGCAGTATAGGGCAGCGGTCAGCAGTAGTGCACCTCAACCCTATGTATTGTGGACCTATACCAGTCCTTACAGAATAGCAGACTGTACCTCACTCAACCCTATGTACTGTAGTACCCTATACCTTACCAGTCCTTATAAGGACCTTTGTGGAACAAGTAGGTTGTGTGTGACTGATTAGCAGACTGTACGTCAGTCCCTATACTGATAAAGGACTGCTGCAGAATAGGTCAGCGGTCAGCAGTAGTGCACCTCAACCCTATGTATTGTGGACCTATACCAGTCCTTATAGAATAGCAGACTGTACCTCACTCAACCCTATGTACTGTAGTACCCTATACCTTACCAGTCCTTATAAGGACCTTTGTGGAACAAGTAGGTTGTGACTGATTAGCAGACCCTATACTGATGAAGGACTGCTGCAGTATAGGGCAGCAGTCAGCAGTAGTGCACCTCAACCCTATGTATTGTGGACCTATACCAGTCCTTACAGAATAGCAGACTGTACCTCACTCAACCCTATGTACTGTAGTACCCTATACCTTACCAGTCCTTATAAGGACCTTGTGGAACAAGTAGGTTGTGTGTGACTGATTAGCAGACTGTACGTCAGTCCCTATACTGATAAAGGACTGCTGCAGTATAGGGCAGCGGTCAGCAGTAGTGCACCTCAACCCTATGTATTGTGGACCTATACCAGTCCTTATAGAATAGCAGACTGTACCTCACTCAACCCTATGTACTGTAGCATGCTACACCAGGTTACCAGTCCTTATAAGGACCTTTGTGGAACAAGTAGGTTGTGTGTGACTGATTAGCAGACTGTACGTCAGTCCCTATATTGATGAAGGACTGCTGCAGTATAGGGCAGCGGTCAGCAATAGTGCACCTCAACCATATGTATTGTGGACCTATACCAGTCCTTATAGAATAGCAGACTGTACCTCACTCAACCCTATGTACTGTAGCACCCTAGACCTTACCAGTCCTTATAAGGACCTTTGTGGAACAAGTAGGTTGTGACTGATTAGCAGACTGCAGCAGAAGGGCAGCAGTCAAGTATAATATTCTTTCTATATTTGGAAGAAAGAATATTATGCATGTACAAGCCTATTACCATACCACTGATACCAGTCCTGAAAAGAACCCTTGTGGACCTAATATAGTAACAGCTACTGATTAAACTGACCCTCACTGCCTCACACACAGCTTCCTGCCTGTCCCTATATAAACTGACAAAACAGAGGCTGCTGGAACAATAACTGGTTACTGGAATAGCACTTTTGTGGACCTGATAGTAACAGCTAATGATTAAACTGACTGTCCCTGCAGCACACACCGTCCTGTCCCTTTCTCTAAACTGACAAAAGACACTAGCACAGCACTGCCTCAAACCTATATCCTGAACTACACCTAACACCTATACCAGTCCTGAAAAGAACTTTTGTGTACCAAATAGGTAGCGATTTGGGTCACTGCAATCTCTCCCTGCTCCACACAGCAACCTCTCCCTATAGCGACAGAAGAAAGAATGTAAAATGGCCGCCGGATCGGGTGTATTTATAAGTTAGGGGGAATGTCCAAGTGTCCATGTGCTGTAATGTCTCAATTGGCTGTCCTGTACCCCATGATGGATGTGTCATCATAGGTCAAAGTTCTTTTACACAGTAAACACGGAAGTCCGCTGGGCGAACGGCGGCAATAGTCCGCCGATCGGGCGAATCGCGAACAGCCAAAATTCACCGCAAAACGACCGCTGGGCGAACCGTTCGGCCATCACTATTCGGGAGCATCCTGGCAAGGTAACCCCCCAGGAGAGCGCTTCTCCTAGGGGGTTATCTGATGCAAGGAGGAGCTGCGAAAGCTGCCGAGGGACCCCAGAAGAGGAGGTTCGGGGCCACTCTGTGCAAAACAAGCTGCACAGTGGACATGTTTGTAAGGCTTCGTGTTTTTTTTTTAACCAATTGCTTACTGGACACTTAAACCCCCCTCCTGCCCAGACCAATTTTCAGCTTTCAGCGCTGATGCATTTTGAATGACAATTGCACGGCCATATAACACTGTACCCAAATGAAATTTTTATCATTTTTTTCCCATAAACAGAGCTTTATTTTGGTGGTATTTATTTACAGCTGGGAGTT
Organism: Lithobates pipiens; assembly: GCF_037356315.1. Taxonomy (NCBI): domain Eukaryota; kingdom Metazoa; phylum Chordata; class Amphibia; order Anura; family Ranidae; genus Lithobates; species Lithobates pipiens. The sequence goes on from NW_027507903.1 coordinate 492,646,767, forward strand.
TTATTTTTTGCTAAACAAACAAAAAAAGATGCAAAAAAAAAATCATGTTTAATAGTTTGTTATAAAATTTTGCAAACAGGTCATTTTTCTCCTTCATTGAAATGCGCCGATGAGGCGGCACTGGTGGGCACTGATAGGCTGCACTGGTGGGCACTGATAGGCTGCACTGGTGGGTACTGATAGGCACAGTTAAGGCGGCACTAATAGGCACAGATAAGGTGTCACCGATAGGCACAGATAAGGCAGTACTGATGGGCACAGTTAAGATGGCACTGATGGGTGGCACTAAGGGGCACTGATAGGTGGCTCTGATAGGTGGCACTGCTGGGCACTGATGGGCGGCACTGATAGGCACTGGTAGATGACACTGATGGGCACGGATATGGGGCACTGAGGTGCAGCATTGCTGTTGAGGCAGATTGTGGTCACTGATAGGTGGCACTATGGGCACTGATAGGTGGCACTGTGGGTACTGATGGGTGGCACTATGGGCACTGATGGGTGGCACTGTGGGCACTGATGAGTGGCACTTTAATATTTAGGTGGCACTGGCAGGGGGGCACTGATGAGCTGGCCGTGGCTGAAGCCCCTCTCACGGCCGCCGGTGATCGGCTTTTTTTTTCTCCTCGCGCTGACAGCGCGAGGAGGAAAAATAGCCGATTATCGGCTCTGTTGTGTCACATGATCAGCTGTTATTGCCTGACAGCTGATCACGTGGTAAGGGGTCGGGATCAACCCCTTGCTCCGATCCGTGATCAGGCGAGTCTCATAGACCCTCAGGGGGCGCGCAGGCCGCTCGTGCACGGGACGACGTCAATAGATATAGTCCCAGCAAAGCAGGTCCGCGCTGTAGCCGTCATTCGGCTATAGCGTGGATCTCCAGTGGTTAAAGAACAATCACTTTAATTGACCCCTATTACAAGGAGTCAAATTACGCATATGGAAAAATCCAATGTCTTACACACAGGAATGAGTTCAAACTGCTGTTATCATCCATTCAATATATAGATAGCGTATTCAAAGCTCCAGTGTTGCCATGTAGAGAGGGAGAGGAAAGAACACTCTTATGGTGCAGTATTTCAAATAATTTATTTTAAAAAGTAGGTTTATTGCACTTACATCAAAGAAGACAGGGATCAGCATGTGAATCACCGGTTTGCGCTCCACCTGCATTCCAGTTCCATTCCGAAAAATGACGTATCTCAAACACCACACTGAGGTGAAATAAAAAATTCAAATGGGTACAGTGTTGTGACAGCGCAATTGTGATTTAAAGTGTGACAGCGCTGAAAGATGAAAATTAGCCTGAGTAGGAAGGAGGTAAAAGTGTCTGGTATTGAAGCGGTTAAACTGAGAAAATTTAAGATTTTAGAAAAAAAATAAGGTCATTTTGAAATTGATGGCAATTGATTGAAAATTTGGGACAGGGCGACAAAAAGCTAGCAAAGTAAGTGGTATGAATAAGGAAGAGCTGGAGGACTTATTCGTTTAATTGGCAACAGATCAATAACAAAATTGGATATAAAAAGAGCATCGTAGAAAGTCAGAGTGTCTCAAAGAAAGAGTTTAACCAATCTGTGAAAAGTTGAACAATTGCAAAATAATGTTCCTCAACATAAAATTGCAAAGTCTATAGCCTCATCTACAGTACATAATATCCTCAAAAGATTCTGAGAATCTGGAGAAATTTCTGTGTACAAGGCCGAAACACAATATTGAATGCCTGTAATCTTTGGGCCCTTAGATGGAACTGCATTAAAAACAGACATGATTCTGTGATGGACTTTACTGCATGGGCTCAGGGTTACTTCCAAAAATCACTTTCTTTGAACACCGTTCACTGTTCAATCCAGACATGCAAATTAAAGCTCTGTCATGCAATGAAGAAGCCCTATGTGAAGATGATCCAGAAACACTGCCATCTTCCGTGGTCCAAAGCTCATTTAAAATGGTCTGTTGTAAAGTGGAAAACTGTTCTGTGGTCAGACAAATCAAAAGTTTACAATCTTTTTAGCAATCATGTGTCCATCAGACTAATGAGGAGGGGGACTTTCTGGTTTGTTATCAGCGTTCAGTTCAAAAGCCTGCATCTCTAATGGTATGGAGGTGCATTCGTGTGTATGGAATGGGCAGCTTGCACATCTGGAAAGACACCATCTATGCTGAAAGATATATCCAGGTTTTAGAGCAGCATATGCTCCCTCTCTTTTTCAGTGAAGGCCTTGCATATTTCAGCAGTACAATGCTAAACCGCATACTGCATCTATGACAACAGCATGGCTTTGTAGTAGAAGAGTCTGGGTGCTTAACTGGCCACCTGCAGTCCAGACCTTTTACCAATTAAATACATTTGCAGCATCTTGAAAAATGTGAAATTTGACAAAGAACACCCAGGGCTGTTGAGCAGTTAGAATGCTATATCAGGCAAGAATGGGACAACATTCCTCTCCCAAAACTCCACCAACCAGTCTACTCAGTTCCCAGACATTTACAGAGTGTACACTGTGGTAAACTGTCAGGAACCATGAATCAGAAGGACACCGAAAATCCAGTAAAAAAAAAAAATTTCCTGGACTGACGAGCAGGAAATGATCACCTGGTGAGCCACTGTGGAACGATGAGTGCTGGCAATTAACCGACAGCTGAGCAATGTGAGCACTGAGAAGGGAGGGCAGATAGCCCAGCCCTGACATAAACATGGTCCCGTCCCAACTTTTTGAGGCATGTTGCATTGGTACATTTTCTCAATGTACATATTTTATATGTTTTGTATTTTTTATTGTAAATAAAATATGAGTTTCTGAGATTTGCAAATCATTGCATTCAGTTTTTATGTAGATTTTATACAGTGTCCCAACTTTTTTGGAATTCTGGTTGTAAAATGCAAGTGACATTCCATGGCTAAGTAACAATATACAGGGACAATCTTGAGTGATATTCTGTATGACCATTGTTTACATGTAATGGTGTAGACAAATCAAGATATGGGAAGATGTGGGGAGGGCAGGGAAGGATCTAATGGTCAGGATTTTTTATTTTTGTTAACTTGGTTTAGACATACTGGGGTAAAGCATATTGGAAACAGAAAAGAATAAGGATCACAAGACCACTGATTATGTTTGTAAGAGGTCGACATATATTGGCACAACTGTGAATACTGGTGAATCATAGACCCCTTAATTGCACCTATCGCAAATTGTTTGAAAATAAAATAAGTACTCTAGTTTTCTTGAATCTATATCCATTTTTTGTCGGGTGGAGGGGGCCATTTAGGGTAGTTTACAGTGGCGGCTAGTGTTTTTTTTTTTGGGCGGGGGTGGCAGAAAAAAAGACCCCCTTCAGCCCCTCCTCTGCTTGCTGTCTGCCGGTCGGTCTGGCACTTACCCCATCTAGGTGGGAGGCATCGGGCAGCGGCTCCTGTGTCCTCTCTCCTCCTCGCTACTGCCCTGCATCTACTCCCCTCCTCCAATAGGATCGCCTTTGCTTTCAGCAAATCGGGTGACATGTCTCAAGACCTGCTTCCTGATTGGCCAGGAGGAAGATCAGTGTTTCAACAGTGAATAGTCATTCGTCATTGTAATGCTCCCGCATCCTTTGAGCCCACCCTATTCTGAAGCCTATTAGAGCCTCTGGCTCTAATCAGGTGCTTAAAAAACACCCCCCCTATTGGAATCCATGCATCTAGCGTCCTGCAAGGGGCCAGATGCATGGAGGGGGGCAGCGCCTGTGAGCCCTTAATGGATGGGCCACCCCTAGTAGTTTAGCTAAAGCGGTTTTAAACCCGAAAAGAAAAATGTAATATATTGCAGCTTACCAATCCTTAGATGTGGTGGCTGCATTTGTTTTCTTTTTTTTTTTGTTTTTTTTTTTCTTTATTTCGCTTGGTGATCTGGCTACTAACATACTTCCTGTCTAAGCCCCTGTACACACGGTCGGAGATTTCCACAACCAAATCCGTCGGATTTTGCCCGTCGGATCTTGTTGCATACACACGGTCGGACAAAGTTGGTGAAAAAATCCGATCTTTCAGAACGTGATGACGTAATTTCGTTACGATGGGACTACATTCAGGCTAGTAGCCAATAGCTTTGATGTAGGAATTTGATCTGAGCATGCGTGGCACTTGGTCCGATCAAAATTCTCTACACATGATCGGAGTATGTCCGATCGGCCCAGTTGGTCGGGAAATATTTCCAACATGTTGGAAAATTGGGTCAGACGGATATTCCGACGGAATCAGTCCGATGCATACCACACACAGTCGGATTATCCAACGACACGGTCCGATAGGACACATTCCGACGGATTCTCCGACCATGTGTACAAGGGCTTAGGGTGTTTGCATTCTGGATGAAGTAGAAAGCAGACAACTTTGGGCAGCATCATTGTCAGTCTGGGAAGAGGGTATTGTTAGATCAGTGGTTGTCAACTTATGAGTTAAGGGGGCCTCAAATGTGGCCCCTGACATCACCATGCATAATATGCAATATATATATATATAAATGCTTGAGAGAACTGTCAGAAACTGCAGACCTAATAGAGGAAATGACAGTCACAGAGTGTGTAAATGCTACATTTTTGACTTGGGATATGCTGCAGAAGACAACATGAAACTGGCAACATATTACATGAGGCTAGTAGAGTTTCAATGCTATTACCCTAATCAATGTTCCCACTGCAAATTGCTGAGGTCTGATGGTCACACATCATATACCAAAGGGGCCCAGGCTGGACACCAGGGTGTTAGATGTACTAGCAGATTTAGATGGACATGACTAACAAATTGAAGCTCAACTCTAGCTAACACTTTATAAGCAGTTACAGCAAATAGTTTTTCTTCGTTTTTTTTTACATTGATGAATAAATGCTGACCATTGTAAGAACCCCTGTCAGTGGTAAATGTTTTTTGTCTCAACCCTCTAACTGGTTTGCCTGGACAGTTTGGTTTATTAAACTAAGTTGAAAAATACCAGACTTGGATGAACAAGTAAAAATACAGGAAAAATGGCTAAAACAAAATAAATATTCAGCCATTAGATCTAAGCCCTTGTACACACGGTCGGAGATTCCGTTGGAATGTGTCCGATTGGAGCGTTTTGTCGGATATTCCGACTGTGTGTGGTCTGCATCGGACTGTTTCCGTCGGAGTATCCGTCGGACCAACTTTTCCAACTTGCCGGAAATATTTTCCGACAAAATGCTCCGATCGGACATACTCCGATCATGTGTAGCCTACTCCGACGGACAAGGTGCCACGCATGCTCACAATCAAATTCCGACACGGAAGTGCTTGCTCAGGTAAAACTACTGCTCGTAATCGATATAGCACATTCGTCACGCTGCAATGTTAAAAATTCTTTCATGAAGCGCATTCTCTTGTTCTTTACAATGCTGCAAGAAGGAACTTCTTTTGATGCTCATAGTCACACACACTTCTCCCGAACGTATTTCCTGACTCTTTTTTTTACTAATTTCGGCAATACAATTTTTTAATTCGTCAATCGTCACATCTACACAATTTTATATTTTGTTTATTATTTTTTGGCTGCATTTTTTTTTTTTCATAAACAACTCCTTTTTTGACAGTTTGCTCATCTTTCCATTTTTTGGGGTGTGTTTTGGGTTTCAACTTACCACAACAACATTATTATATTTTTTAGATTTTATTTTTTAATCTACAGGAGGTTGTTTAGTGTTGGTACCCCTTGTTATTCATTTCACTTTGTATTTTTGAAATGTACCTGCCTGCTCACAAACTGGCCTTTTGGAAGGAAAACACATACGCAAGTATTTCTTCAAACAAGAAAAACCTTTATTTAGGTCTCAATAAAATAAAAAGAGGAAGGCAACGCTGGAGAAACTTGTTACTTTGGTGCAGCCTTTGGCCCCCAGGGCAGACATTATCAAATTAGAATAAGAAAAATTGGTGGCCTGAGGAGTACATATCTCAGGGAGAGAAGTCTGGTCCAGAAGTCCTAGAGATCAGGAAAATCAAATGCCATCTATGTCCCCGGGATGTGGTTCTTCAAGAGGCTGCATCTTCTGGTAGACTAGACTGAACCCAGGCCATCACTCTCTCGTCTTCCTTAGGCACTTCCCGCCAGGCATCCTTCAAGGCTGTGGCTGGGCTCCTATAGTTGTGGCAGGAGGAGGAGAAGGAGGGCGTTGGTCGACCTCCTGGCTGCCACTTGCCGCAGCCTCTCCCTCGACTGAGGTCTTCCTGTGTATGAAAATGGGACATAGTTTTAGTTTTTTGCTCATCAATCACACCATTTTGAGCTCATGACTTTTGCAAATTGAATGTTACCAAATAGAACAGACTATCATTCTGAGCCCAGCATTTTTCATTCTCGTCCCAATCATTTTTGGTCATTACTGTCTATTGATATGTAAACCACTTTGTTAAATCACAACTTACTGATCAATAATAACATCTAGTTAACATCATTAAATGTAACACAAGAAATATGTTCAACAATGCAATACCTGTCTCAAGCTGGGCCCCACCACATGTTGCTGCCTGGAAGGCCCAGGTTGGACGTTGGAAGCCTCAGCTGGGGGTGAAGGAAGCCTTGAAGGAAGACTGGAGAGTGGTGGCCTGGGTACCCCCTGGTCTACCAGAAAATGCAGCCTCTGGAAGTAAACCATCCTGGGTAATAAACGGCATCTGGATCTCCTGATCTCAAGGACTCCAGGTCCTTCTTTCTCTCCCTGAGATATGTACTCTTCATTACACCAATTTTCCTAGTCACATAGGCCATGTCTGCCGTGGGACCATGATCCGCACCAAAGAAAGAAGTTTCTCCAGCGCTGCGTTCCTCTTTCTTCTGTCGTAATAAAAATAGTTGTTGATCTGCCACAGGCAGGGCATCTCCCTGTACAGTTCTAGGAATAGATCCATAAAATTGGGGTTTTGGAATGGATGCATCTTTTCTGCAACACACAACACAAGACAAACCCTAAAATACTAATAATGCCATGAAAAACCCTCCTAATCTTGTCCCAACATCGGCCTAGATAGAAGCAGTCTAGTCTAGTGATGTACCAAGTTCAAAATGTTACCTTCATTTGCATGATCGTCGCATCAGCTCCTCACTCTGTTCCCAGATCGTACGGACGACACATGCGTGTTGCGTTTTACATACAGTGCGCATGCGTGAAACTCCGCCCGCACATGGCGGAAAGAACGCAGGTGCGCAATCACAGTTCCACTAACGAGGAGGAGGGTGAGGAAAGCCCGGAGCCTGAAACGTCCCGATCCAGGAAGAGAAGATTTAAGGCCTCAAATATGTCTTTTGGAGAGATGTTGGAGATGGTGGACATATTGAATAGGACCGACTATGATGGGAAGTATGGACCTTACCCAAACATCAGAAAGGCCAAGATCATGACTAATGTTGTGAAGAGTCTTCATAAGAATTTTGGGGTATGCGGATCCAAGGATCAACTGCGAAAACGCTGGTCAGACCTGAAACTGAGGGAGAACGATCAGTACAGAAGGATCAAGCGCGTTCTTCAAAAAAGTAAGTAGTTGTCGTGTGTTCATATCATTATTCTTGCTTGCATACTGCTCCATGTGCTTTGATTTCATGTTGTGCATTTTAAAATGGCCACTTTCAAGTTCGTGGTTTCATTTGTTCGTAAGAAACATCGTTCTGCAGGTAAGTATTCCAACTTAACAAAGTGTCCACAATAATGTTCTCACCGTTGAACTCGGCCAAAAAACACAATTGTACAACACTTCCAAGCAATTTTTTTATATTCCTAATTCTGCCCTCTGTGTGCTAATAATTTTTTTTTTTACACTCTCATAGGGGAGAGAAGACTCGGCAAGTATGAGGACACCAGGGACCACACCCCTCCCAAAGAAGGCGAAATTCCAAAACCAGAAGCAGAGGAGCAGGAGGAGGAGGAAGGAGAGATAGTTGAAGTTGGACAAATTGTCATCACAACAGGTGAGTGTCGGAGAATACAGCTTCCGGTAAGCTCATCAATGTATATCACCATATTTTTAATACATGGTGTGTTTTTTTTGATTTGTTTTGTAGGTGATGTGGAAGAAGAATCCCATTTTACCAGTGAAAGTGCCCAGATCCTGATTGGGGAGATAATGGGGTGCAATTGGGATTTGGAAAATATACAGCAAAACATCAATGATGTTAAAAATAAAATGAAGAAGATCATTGATGTTTTGGGGAGAGTGTGAAACAGCCCAAACTAGCTAGGGTTTTATTTTTTGTATTTTAAACCACAACTTTTGTATTTTTAGAAAATCCAAATTTGGAAGATGCACAGAGTGTGTAAACATGCGCTATCTCCCATCATGGGGGATCAATGTACGTGTTTTGTGGAAAGTGGCTGAGATGAAGGGGTTGCAGCCCCAAAACATGTACATTGATCCCCCATGATGGGAGATAGCACATGTTGACACACTGTGTGCATCTTCCAAATTTGGATTTTCCAGGGGCAATATCAGCCCAGTTTGTACATACTCATGTCTGATATTGTCTTCACTTTTCAAAGTTAAACTTTGTAAGTTCCTGTGTTCTGTATGTTACGCTTTGATACATGCCTGTTTACACAAAATCACAAAGTGTAAAAAAAATTACCTGAAAGACTGTTTTTGATACACACAATTTGTTGGTTTGTTGTAAAACCCTTTTCTAAACGCACATGTGAATGTGCTTGGATTAAAAAGTTAAATTATCAACAATGTGTGGCTTCCTTTTTCATTGCGCCAAAGATGTATTTGGAGTAAAATTTTTGTTTGCGGTGAGAATGGGTGTTATTTACTAAAGGTAACTCCACTTTGCACTCCAAGTGCAGTTTCAGGTGTACTTTTGCAGTGCACTTGTAGTGCATAGTGGATGTGCCTTTAGTAAAAAACACCCACAGTGATGTGTTAATTTGGACAATCATGCCATTTTCCTGCCATGGTGCTGAAAATTAGCACGATTTTGGTCAGTAATGCACTACATACATTAGTTACCAAAAACAAGGTGTGTGTGTAGCAGACCCACAACATAATAAGCTTATCTGAAGAAGAGACTGTCCCCTCATCTCGCTCTGAACTTGGGTTTGCACTGTTGGTGAAAAAGGTACAACAAGAAAAAACATAAATTTACATAGGAGACACCTAAAAGCAAGCCAAGCAGTAAATTAAGGAGTTTTAAAAAAAAAATGTATTCTAAAAATGCCGCTCAGACATTGTCTGGCATATCAATGGCCCCCCTACCCACAAAGTAGTCCATGTATTGGGTTCTAACCTCACGGGCGCTTTGGGGGGGCAAGCCAGGATGAGCAGGTTCAAGGCCTGTGAGGTTATCATTTTCCAGCAAGTCTGTTTCTTGTTGGACAACTGAGACCACATAGTTCGCAGAAAGTCTTTTTAGAAAATTGTGCAGAACACAGCAGGCCAGCACTATGTGATTGAGTTTGTATTCCGCCATGTGGATAGGTGTTAAAAAAAGGCAGAACCGGCTGGCCAGTATTCCAAAGGTGTTCTCCACCCCTCTTCGGGCTCTGGACAGACGGAAATTAAAAATCCTCTGGTCTGGGGTGAGGGTCCTCATCGGGAAAGGCCGCATCAGATGGTTCGCCAGGGCAAACGTCTCATCCGCGACGAAGACGAACGGGAGTCCTTCCTGATTCTCCTCTGGGGGTGGCAAGCCCAGACTGCCACTCTGGCCAAGATTAGTATAACATTTTGGGAACTGAGTATTTAAAGCCTAAAGTATAAGGTCCCCTTATCAGAGTCATCACCCCCCCATCCCCCCCATCTGATGGGCCCTTGCTAAAAAATGAGGGGGGGGATGTTTTGGACAGGTAACCCTCTCCACTAGATTGAGAGCTGAATGCCTAAATAATGTGTGATACTTTGAGATGCCCCTCCTTACTTACAGTATGGGCAGCCCACCGGACAGGTAAGAAGTGTCATAATACCAAAAAGAAACCAAAATGGAAGCCCATTTGGACATTCTGCTAATACATATCAAGATAATAATAGGGGGGAAAATATAGCATTTGAAAGTATTGAGGCAGGCCCTTGCACTACATGCTTTGGTAAATTCATCCATAAATGTGAGCATCAAAAAAGGTAGATATAGTGTGTATTGGGTTTGGTAAAGTCAGCAGATAGAGGATTGCTATCAGCTGAGCTAGCAGTTGGGGGGAGGGGGGTTCCTAATGAGTTTGGCACAACCAAAAAAACAAAAAAGTCACTCTGCATGAATTGAAGCACACACATAACATTTGTACACATTTTAGGGGGTGTTTAGGGGAAAGCAATACTATGGAGCTGACAAAAGACATTGGTAAGTGACTAGACTATAGTTTTATGGGCCAAGAAGAGCATGGTGGGGAAGTTAGTGAGGCAAATATGCATGAGGACAAAGGGGCAGAGTATATGAATTAGAGCATATTGCAATGATGGTAATTAGGGAATGAGGAAGGAAATGCAAGACATTAGCAATCATGAAATACATAGAATGTGATGTTAAAGGAGAAAACTTACCTTCATATAGTCCTTCTGCAGGACCTGAATGATGGCAGAATAGGTCTCTGGAATAATGATCCCCAGAGCCTGGGGGGAGATGCCTGTAGAGAACTTGAGGTCCTGAAGGCTTCTCCCTGTCGCCAAGTAGCGCAACGTGGCGATGAGCCTCTGCTCCGGAGTGATGGCTTGCCACATGCAGGTATCCTGCCTGCTGATATAAAGGGTCAGCAAAGCCAGCAGACGGTGAAAAACGGGGTCCGTCATCCAGAGATAATTCCTGAAATCACCAGGATTATTCTCCCGGATCTCACGGAGCAAAGGCATGTGCGAGAACTGGTCACGCTGGCGCAACGAATTCTTGGTCCACAAACGCCTCCCCTCCCTGTTCATGGACCGGGCTTGTGTCAAAGTAAGAACCCCAACATGAAGCCGCTGCACAGCACAAACTCTACGACGAGCACATAGACGAAACATGGTTTCAAAATGGTCGGCTGGTCAGAACGGACAACAGAAAGCACCAATAAACAGCAATGCCTGAAAGAACGAACTGAATAGCAGAAGCAAGCAGACAATAAGAAATGCAAATCAAAGTGTACCATACCAAGATATAGTCCACAATGAGAAACAAATTCTTACTGACTGCACGTACTGATTATCAGATACGCAAAGACAAGCAGAAACTGAAGAGCAGTAGCGATCTGAATCACTAATCTGAAAAGCGCAAATCGTCTCTCACCAAACTTCTACTAACACGCGATACACACGAGATCAGCAGAAGGAGCCCAAAGGGTGCTGGACCTGGTGCTGAACTTCCCTTTTTTAGGCCCGGCGTACGCGGCTTACGTCACCGCGTTCTTGGCAACCGGAAATTCCGACAACTTGGTCCGACCGCGTGTATGCAACATCACTTCTGGACCTCGTCCGAAATTAATCCGTCGGAATAACTCCGACGTATTTGGTCGTCGGAATCTCCGATCGTGTGTACAAGGGCTAAGAATTGGCGAGTTCAAGCAGTTTCATATGTTTTTTGGGTTTAGTACCACTTTATCTAAATTTAGTGTATTTTTATACAAATATTTGTATTTTTTTTAAACATCATTGTGTACTATACCTTTAAATAAGGCCAATAAGGGGACTTTTTTTGCCACAAGAAGAGGTCCAGGAGAGTTGAAATGAGATTCCATAACCTTCAGGAGCCATTTAAAGCCTGATATACCCTTAAACACCACCTTAATTTTGACTACCACTTTGCTAAAATGACAAAACATAAGCAAATTCTCCCAATCTTTGTCTTAAATTCAGGTGAAATTAAAACTCGTATTTCTCCTCCTTAATAGGGTTATCTATTTAGAGGAGTTGCCAAAAGCTATAGAGAGCCAACAGGTGAATCATCTTGCCAGCAACCACACAAAGTTGAAAACTGAATTTTGGGCTGAGTTAGCCTTTAAATTGTAGACTGAAGGAGCTGGGAATTGTATCTGATCTTTGGAACATTGTGCAGGTATATGATCCTTGTCTGCACTCTGGACTTTCTTCACACACATGTGTTGTCATTAGGAGACCAACACCCTGGTAGGTAATATTTATTACTAATATCATTGTAATATTTTACCCCACACACTGTAAATACGGTTTTTCGGTGTTCACTGATAGTTTACCTATAATACTCAGTCCTCCTTTTTATATTACACTTTTATATACGTGCTGAACAATTGGATTGCTCCAAATTGAGAGTATGTGTACTGTAGACTTTCACTGTTTGTCATTACTTATTGTTTAGCCTGTATTGATTGGTTTACTGAGCACACTTTGTACTTCTTCAACTTAGCACTTTAGCCAAGTACCGTATATACTCGAGTATAAGCCGAGATTTTCAGCCTCTTTTTTGAGGCTGAAAGTGCCCCCCTCGGCTTATACTCGAGTCATCGCTGTCTGCCCGCTCGATCAGCGTGTCGAGCAGACAGACAGCGGCCATTCTATAATTCAAAAGCCGCGCCTCCGGCTCCGCCTTCGCCTGTGATAGGCGGAACACTGAATTTCCCAGCAGCCTGTGTTCCGCCTATCACGGACATCGTATCATCCTCGTACTACGGACGAGGATGATACGATGTCCGTGATAGGCGGAACACAGGCTGCTGGGAAATTCAGTGTTCTGCCTATCACAGGCGAAGGAGGAGGCGCGGTTTTTGAATTTTACAATGGCCGCCGAGGCGCCGACGAAGAGGGCACGGGACGGAGGCAAGGCAAGGCACGGCACGGCACGGGACGGGACGGGACGGAGGCAAGGCAAGGCAAGGCACGACACGGGACGGAGGCAAAGCACGGCACGGGACGGAGGCAAGGAGGCAAGGCACGGGACGGAGGCTCGGGACAAAGGCTCGGGACACAGGTAGGCTGGACACACACACACACAGACACACACACACACACACACATGGATACACACACACACACAGGGATGGGTGGATGGATGGAGACACACACACACAGGGATGGATGGATGGATGGATGGAGACACACACACACAGGGATGGATGGATGGATGGATGGAGACACACACACACAGGGATGGATGGATGGATGGAGACACACACACACAGGGATGGATGGATGGATGGACACACACACACAGGGATGGATGGACGGACACACAGGGATGGACGGACACACAGGGATGGACGGACACACAGGGATGGACGGACACACACACAGGGATGGACAGGCATGTCTCACCCTCGGCTTATACACGAGTCAATAAGTTTGCCAGTTTTTTTGGGGGTAAATTGGGGGCCTCGGCTTATATTCGGGTCGGCCTATACTCGAGTATATACGGTATATAAATACGCATTGTGTGCTATATGCAATATATATTTACAGTATAGAGTGGGGAAAATAGTTGTTTGATTCCCTGGAGATATTGTAAGTTTGCCCACTTACAAAGAAATGAAAGGTCTATAATTTTTATCATAGGTGTATTTTAAATGATAGAGACAGAATATCAACCAAAAAATACAGAAAAAACACATGATACAAATGAGTTGCAGTTCAGTAAGCAATATATATTTTTTTGCATAGAGGTAACATGTTTCTTGTAGTTGGTTACCAAGTTTGAACACATCTCAAGAGGTAATTTGGTCCACTCTTTACAGATAGTCTTTAAATCCTTAGGGTTTCTTGGCTGTTGCTTGGCAACTCAAAGTTTCAGCTCCCTGCATACATTTTCTATAGGATTAAGGTCTGGAGACTGGCTTGGTCACTCCGTGACCTTAATGTACTTCTTTTTGAGCCACTCCTGTCTTTTTTTTTGCCTTAGTGGTATAGTGGTATGTTTTGGCTCATTGTCATGCTGGAAGACCCATCTTCAGTGTTCTGGCTGAGGGAAGGTTATCATCCAAGATTTTACAATACATGGCCCCATCCATTGGCCCCTCAATGCAGTAAAGCGGCCTTTACCTTTAGCAGAGAAACAGCCCCAAAAGCATAATGTTTTCACCTCCGCGCCAGACTGTTGGGATTGTGCTCTTAGGGTCAAAGTCAGCATTTTTCTTCCTCCAAACACAATGAGTGTCATGGTTATGCAATAGAGTTCGTCTGCTTACCTGTCTCCGTGTGTTCATCTCTAGAGACCAGCCGACCCTCACCTGACTGTTTTTGTAATCCATCCTCTGGCATGGCTCCACCCTAGCTCCTATCAGAGAACTCTATATTAACCTGTGCACTGCAGACCAACCCTGCTGATCAACCTTTGTGTGTTAGCTTCCTGTTACCTGCCGTGTGCTCTTCTGTTGTTTTCCATTACCGACTTTGGCGTGTCCTTGACTATCCCTGTTTGCCTGTGATCCTGACCTTTTGGCGTGTCCCTGACTATTCCTGTCTGCTTGTGGCCCCGACCTTGGCTTTGTCTCTCACCATCCCTATTCTCCTGTTGCCTACTGTGGGTGTGAGCTGGGGGACCCTGGGGGTCACGACCTGGAGCCAGTTGCAGCCAAGTCCACCCTCACCACTAGAGGCTCTGGTGAACACCTGCTGGTTCTTAGACTCTGCGCCCCAGGCAATCTTACGCTCTAACCCCGGTGTGATCAATCTTGGTGCTCTGGCGGCCCTGCCTTCCTATCATCTTGAACCCCAGTCCGCAGCAGTCAGCCGTAGGGTCCACAACCTTGTGGTGCCCTCCTGATCCCTACGGTGTGCATCTGTCACCTGGCCTCAAGGTGACCTGACAGTTTGATCAGCCATGGACCTGGCTGACGTGCCGCTTCCTGCAGTCGATCCTTTGCAGGGCATAGTTCGGAGACTTGAGACCCAGGAATCTAATTCCTTCAAGATCTGGCTTCCCGCTTCGAGCAGCTACAGGCTTCCTTGGGAACCCCGAACCCGCAGCCTCAAGTACAGTCTGCAACTGCACCTATCGCACCAGTCGCATCCACGCATTCATTATCACTGCCAGCTCCGTCTCGTTTCTCTGGGGACTCCAAGGCCTGCAGGGGCTTCCTCAGCCAATGCACCATTCATTTTGAGCTCCAGCCTCAAAACTTTCTGTCTGATCGGGCAAAGGTAGCCTATATCATTTCCCTCCTCTCCGGTGAAGCTTTAGCCTGGGCTGCTCCCCTGTGGGAGAAAAATGATCCGGTGGTTTCCAGCCTGTCCAACTTCTTGAAGCTCTTTTGTAATATCTTCGAGGAGCCAGCTCGGGTTTCTTCTGCGGCTAGTGCCCTTTTACGCCTTCGCTAAGAATCTTGTTCAGTGGGACAATATGCACTTCAGTTCCGTATATGTATACTCACAGCTGAATTGAGCTGGAACAATGAGGCCCTGGTCGCAACCTTTTTACATGGCCTCTCTGACCGAGTGAAGGACGAATTAGCAGGAAGAGCTATCCCCGCCGGTTTGGACGATGTCATTTCCTTATGCAATCAGATTGACATTCGTTTCCAGGAGAGGTCCTTTAGAAAAAAAGACGCCAGCAGCCCCTAGGTCCTAGTCAGCCTGAACCTTTTTCCCGTCGCCCTGTGGAGTATCCTCTGTCTGCTGAGGAACCCATGCAGCTGGGCCGGATCAGACTAACTCCGAAAAACGTGCTAGATGCAGAACTCTGGGCTTGTGTCTTTATTGTGGGGGCAAGGGTCATTTTCGTGACTCCTGCTCGCTTCGTCCGGGAAATGCTTGGGTCTAATACATTTGGAAGGTGGAGTATTGGACCCAGAAACATCACCTTCTCGTCTTCTTCTTCCGGTGTTCCTCCATGTAGGCACTTCTCCCCAATCAGTCCTAGCATATCTGAACTCCGGGGCTGCCGGCAATTTTATGGACTGGAGAACTGCTTCTTCTATGAAGCTTACCCTTTCTCCCCTGCTACTCCACTGGTAGTCTCGGCAATTGATGGCACTGTGCTCCCAGGGGGCCCTATCCATTTCCAGACGCTACCTATTAGGATGTCGGTAGGGATACTCCATCAGGAGTGGATCTCCTTCCTCATCCTACCCAAGGCCTCTACCCCCATTGTATTGGGCCTTCCTTGGCTACAGCTCCACTCGCCACATGTGGACTGGGTCTCTGGGCAGATCCTGGCTTGGGGTCCTTCGTGTTTCTCGTCCTGTCTTCTCAAGGTGACCCACAAGAGGAAACTTCCCATTGCTACCACTTCCATATCGGCTGATCTTCCCGCGGCATACAGCGATTTCCGGGATGTGTTCTGTAAGAAGTCTGCTGAGGTGCTTCCTCCCCACAGATCTTTTGACTGTGCTATTGACCTTGTTCCTGGAGCAACCCTGCCCAGGGGTCGTACCTATCCTCTGTCCATTCCAGAGACCCAGGCTATGTCTGAGTATGTCGCCGAGAATCTGGAGAGAGGTTTCATCCGGAAATCCTCATCGCCTGCAGGAGCAGGGTTCTTTTTCGTTGCCAAAAAGGATGGTACCCTCAGACCCTGCATCGACTATAGAGGTTTAAACGCAGTGACTATCAAAAACCGATACCCCTTACCTCTAATATCTGAGCTATTCGACAGGTTGAAGGGGGCTTCCATTTTCACTAAGTTGGATCTCAGAGGTGCATACAATCTCATTCGAATACGGGAAGGTGACAAATGGAAGACCGCATTTAACACTAGGGACGGGCATTACGAATACCTGGTTATGCCTTTTGGTTTGTGTAATGCTCCAGCTGTGTTCCAGAACTTTGTCAATGAAATATTCAGGGATCTACTGTACCAGTTTGTTGTCAACTATCTGGATGATATTCTCATCTTTTCCGAAAATCTGCCTGCTCACAGAAACCATGTACACACCGTACTTCAGCGTCTTAGGCAGAACAATCTTTATGCCAAGATGGAGAAATGTTCCTTTGAATGTTCCGAGGTGCTGTTTCTGGGATGTTTTGTTTCTAGTGCGGGTCTTCGCATGGATCCTGGAAAGGTCTCAGCCATTATCAACTGGCCCCTTCCCGCTAGCCTCAAGGCAACACAGCGCTTTCTTGGCTTCACAAATTATTATAGGCAGTTCATAAGGAATTACTCTTCCATTGCCGCGCTTATTATCGCTTTGACCAAGAAGGGTGCGAATGCCAAAGACTGGCCTCCCGAGGCTGTCTCTGCGTTTCACAATCTGAAACAGGCCTTTGTCTCTGGACCTCTCTTGAGGAGACCAAATCCTGGGGACCCATTTTTTATTGAAGTAGATGCTTCTTCGATGGGGGTGGGAGCTGTGCTTCTTCAGTTCTTTGAGAAGAAACGTCAACCATGTGCGTTCTTCTCCAAAAAAAATTCTCAGGCAGAGAGAAATGATGCCATTGGTGATCGGGAACTTCTCGCAATTAAATTGGCGTTGGAGGAGTGGTGTCATCTCTTGGAAGGTTCCCCTCACTCCATAATGATCTTTACTGATCATAAGAATCTTCAGTACCTACAGAATGCTAAACGTCTGAACCCCAGACAGGCCAGGTGGAGTCTCTTCTTTTCCAGTTTTAAATTCACAATTACGTACAAACCTGGTTCCTGCAATGGTCGAGCTGATGCACTCTCTAGGTCATTTGACACTTTGGACAAGGAGTCCAACCCTGATCCTGAGCCGATCATTCCTACCTCATGCATTGTTGCCCATTCTACCACCCTGGAACCAAAAATTCCTCCTGGCAAGACCTTTGTTCCCACGGAGCTAAGAGCTAAGATCCTTCATTGGGGACATGATTCTAAGGTGGCAGGTCATGCTGGGTTCCTCCGATCCTTCCTGCTCATCAGTCTTCAATACTGGTGGCCTAATCTCCGCTCGGATGTTAAAGACTACGTTAAGGTTTGTCACGTTTGTGCTCAGTCTAAATCTTCCACTCAAGCCCCTGCTGATCTTCTGATGCCCTTGCCCATTCCTAAGGAGCCATGGTCTCATATCGCCATGGATTTTATCACTGATCTTCCACTGTCGTAGAATAATACAGCCATTTGGGTAGTAATCGATGGGTTCTCCAAGATGGCTCATTTTGTTCCTCTTCCTGGTCTCCCTTCTGCCCCTGCCTTGGTTCCCATTTTTGTACGAGAGATTTTCCGCCTTCATGGTGTTCCTTCTCATGTCGTTTCGGACAGGGGTGTGCAGTTTACTTCTCGTTTTTGGAGAGCTTATTGCAAATCCCTCGACATTACCTTGGATTTTACCTCTTCTTATCATACCCAATCCAATGGCCAGACAGAGAGTTAATCAGGAGTTGGAGGTCTTTCTCCGTACCTTGGTCTCTGCCCATCATGATAAATGGGCATCACTATTACCGTAGGCTGAGTTCTCCCACAATAATCATGCCAATGTCAGTTCTCAGAAAACACCCTTTGTCACTGTTTATGGAAGACATCCTCAACTCCCTCTTCCTATGACTTGTTCTTCTGACATTCCAGCTTTGGCTACTGTTCAGGAATCATTCATTTCCATGTGGGCTGACGTTCATGGTTCCCTCCAGAAAGCTGCCAACAAATTCAAGAGTTTTGCTGACCGTCGCAGGCATAAGCCACCTTCTCTTCAGCCAGGAGACAAAGTCTGGCTCTCCACCAGGAACATCAAACTCCGGGTTCCTTCTCTCAAATTTGCCCCAAGATTCATTGGTCCGTACACCATAATTTCTAAACTGAATCCGGTTTGTTTCAAGCTCCAGATTCCCAAAAGCCTCAAAATCTCTAGCTCCTTCCATGTTGCCCTTCTGAAGCCTTTAGTCCTCAATAAGTTCTCTCGTCCTCTCTCTACCGTAACACCGAGGATGATCAGGAGTACAAGGTTAGCCAAATTTTGCATTCCCGACTCTGTAGAGGCATTCTCCAGTACCTCGTGCACTGGAAAGGTTTTGGTCCTGAGGAGAGGTCGTGGATTTTGGCTTCTGAGGTCTTCGCACCTCGTCTGTTGAGGAAGTTTCATTTGAAGTTCCCCTCTAAACCTGGTCCCAGGCGGGGAAGGGGGAGGCCTCGTAAGAGGGGGGGTACTGTCATGGTTATGCAATAGAGTTCGTCTGCTTACCTGTCTCCATGTGTTCATCTCTAGAGACCAGCCGACCCTCACCTGACTGTTTTTGTAATCCATCCTCTGGCATGGCTCCACCCTAGCTCCTATCAGAGAACTCTATATTAACCTGTGCACTGCAGACCAACCCTGCTGATCAACCTTTGTGTGTTAGCTTCCTGTTACCTGCCGTGTGCTCTTCTGTTGTTTTCTGTTACCGACTTTGGCGTGTCCTTGACTATCCCTGTTTGCCTGTGATCCTGACCTTTTGGCGTGTCCCTGACTATTCCTGTCTGCTTGTGGCCCCGACCTTGGCTTTGTCCCTCACCATCCCTATCCTCCTGTTGCCTACTGTGGGTGTGAGCTGGGGGACCCTGGGGGTCGCGACCTGGAGCCAGTTGCAGCCAAGTCCATCCTCACCAATAGAGGCTCTGGTGAACACCTGCTGGTTCTTAGACT
Organism: Lithobates pipiens; assembly: GCF_037356315.1. Lineage (NCBI taxonomy): Eukaryota > Metazoa > Chordata > Amphibia > Anura > Ranidae > Lithobates > Lithobates pipiens. Next base: position 492,666,189 of record NW_027507903.1, read on the forward strand.
CCGCGCCCCAGGCAATCTTACGCTCTAACCCCGGTGGGATCCATCTTGGTCTTCAGGCGACCCTGCCTTCCTATCCCCTAGAACCCCAGTCCGCAGCAGTCAGCCCTAGGGTCCACAACCTTGCGGTGCACTCCTGATCCCTACGGTGTGCATCTGTCACCTGGCCTCAAGGTGACCTGATAATGAGTCAAGTTCATGCCAAAGAGCTCAATTTTGGTCTCATCTGACCATAGCACTTTCTCCCAATCCTTATCTGAATCATGTATATTTTAATTGGCAAACTTCAGACGGGCCTGTACATGTGCCTTCTTGAGGAGGAGGACCTTGCAGGTGCTGCAGGATTTCTATCCATGGCAGCGTATTGTGTTACCAATGGTTTGTTTGGGGACTGTGGTCCCAACTGCCTTGAGATTCTTCACAAGCTCCCCCAGTGTAGTTCTGGGCTGATCCCTCACTTTTCTCATGATCCTTACCCCATGGGGCGAAATCTTGCATGGAGCTCCAGACAGAGAGCAATTGATGGTTATTTTGTATTTCTTCCATTTGCGAATAATCACCCTGACATTTGCTTCCTTCTCACCAAGCTTCTTGCTGATGGTCTTGTAGCCCATTCCAGCCTTGTGCAGGTCTACAATCTTGTCCCTGATGTCCTTTGACGGCTCTTAGGTCTTGCCCATGACAGTGATGTTTGAATGGAAGAAAGATTCTGTGGACAGGAGAAGAGTACAAAGGGAAAATAAAGAAAGCTAGGGGAAGAAGAGAGAAAATGGGAAGAAAGATAAAAAGGGGGTAGGGTAAAAGAATGGGAGATAACAAAAGAGAAAATAACTGATAGAGTGAAAGAGAAGAGAGAGTTACCCTAATCTTATCTAAAATAGTTCATTAAACTCTACTAAAATATTTTTATATTAAATCCTTTTGACATCATTGAATTTTTCAGCTACCTTTGATATACGTTCAACTGCTCCACTGTGTTCTCCAAACCATGAATTTAGGGGGCCATAGAAGCTTCAGAAAAATCAAAATGAAATATTTCACTCCCCCGAGCACATTTGAAGCCCTCTGGCTGGAATTTTGTCAAAGCGCCAATCACATGAAAATGCTCATCTTGGACTTTTTCATGGCACTGAGCAAGCTATTCCAAACCATCTCCCATGTTTTGGCAGCTCTGTGGGAGGCCCTTGAAGTGGTGGTCCATTTCTTGCTGACTATTCTTAATGTGATTTGGCTGGTTTTGAAAATCATCCTGGTCCTTGGAGAACAAATAAAGGCGTTGGGTCCAAACCAGATAACACAGCAGCACATGCCAAAAAAGAACTACTGCAAAGAAGATTCTGCAAAATTTGACTCCATTAACAAGAGCTTGACAGACTCTCAGACCTGCAAAAAGCAACATATAGAGTATAATGACATCACAAAGGAAGCCATACACCATAATTACACTAGGAAGGAGCCTGTGTATTCTACATACACTGAAAAAGAAACGATTTCTTCTAATTATATCACAAATGATCCTGCACACTATAATTTTAATAAGAACTCATCCGTAGAGAAAGTGGCTGAACTCCCTAATTACATCAATAAGGAAACTGAAGACTTTGATTTCAATGAAGTTGAACAAACAAATTCTTACAGGAAGGAGGTTATACAACCTGATTCCACCAAGGAGAAACCTTTCCACCATTCCATCACAAAGAGCTTAGTCCATTCCAAATACATCAGTAAGGATAATGAAATCCATGCATTCAATAAGAACAAGGTTTCACAATTGAATTCCTTCAGAAAGGAGTTTACACAGTTTGAGTCCACCAAGGAGAAACCTTACCAATACTCTGTTACAAAGGGCTTTGTTCATTCAAAATATATCAGTAAGGATAATGATCCTGCATCCAATAGGCATGAGCATTCACAATCTAATTCCTACAGGAAGGAGTTTGCAAACTCTGACACCTCCAGGGATAAGCCTGTATACTATTCCACCCCTAAGGAGTTTGTGCATTTTAAATACATAGCTAAAGAAGGTGACCACTCTGATACAGGCAAGAATTAAATTTTCCTAATCTCATGACTAAAGGGAAGAGTTTGCCACCAAGAAAGAACATGTACAATACTCAATCACTGGAGAATCTGTGCATTGAAAATACATGAGAAAGAAAGCTGTAGAATCTGGTGCTGACAAGAATGAGATTGCACAAGCTTATTTCCACAGGAACAAATTTTCACTATCTAATTATTACAAAAAAAACAACATAATTGTATTCCTACAAGAACACGTTTACACACTATAAATCCTACAAAATACTGCATGTACCATCTGATTTAAAAAAAAAAAAAAAACAAGATTGTTTTATCTAATTACTACAAGAGTGAGGTTTTACAATCTAATATCTACAAGAACGTGGTTGTAAAATCAACTCTCTACAATAAAAAAGTTGCACAAATGAATCCATCCCTTCAAGACAGAGGTTGCGCAATCTAATGCCTGCAAGACTGAGGATGCAGAATCTAATCCCTACAATCAAATCTTCAAGAACAAGGTTGTACAATCTAATACCTGTAAGATTCAGGATGCACAATCAAAATCCCTACAAGAACAAGAATGCACAACTTAACTCCTAGAAGAAAGAGGTTGTAAAATCTAATACCTACAACACTGAGGATGTTGAATGTAATCTCAACAAGAATGGCAACCTAGTACAAGCCAGTCAACTGCTGGTTTTCCAGCATGCTCGTCCGACAGAAGCCAACCAAACGGACAGCTTCTGTTGGACTGGCTTCTATACACCTGGTCCAAATGTCGGCCAGCTTTTATTGAACTGGCCGATGTTGCCCGACATTTGGCCTGTGTGTACTAGGCTTATAAGAACGAGGCTGTACAATCTAATTCCTACAAGAAGGAGGTTGTACAATCTAATTTCTACAAAAACAAGTTTGCAAAAGCTAATATACGAATGAGGTTTTACAATCGAATCCCTACAAGAACGAGGTTGTACAATCTTATGCGTACATAGGGTTGTATAATCAAATTCCTACGAAAATGAGGTCGCAGACACTTACCCCATCAAGGAGGATCCTGTACAGTATTTTAGGAGTAGTAAGGAGTCTGTGTTTAAATTACACAAGTAAAAACATTTATTATGCTGGTTGCACCAAGGCCATTTGTGATTTTGTACAAAAGAAAAGTCGCCTTATCCTCTTTCTGAGGAATTCTACATTTTCAGATCCAAACATGGATATTCCCGTGCATTGTCGTTCAAACGAGAATGAATCTACGCTTTGTGATTTGAAGAGTTTTACAAAATTTGATTAACGCAATGAGTACTTTGATAAATCTGATTTAGATGACACTCTCAATTACAGATTCAGTAGAACAAGGGGAGGATTGTATCAAACCTCAGAAAAGAGTACCGTATTTTTCGGACTATAAGGCGCACCGGATTATAAGGCGCACTAGCAACGACTGGCTGATAAAATGGATATTTCCATATATAAGGCGCATCGGACTATAAGGCGCACCGGATTATAAGGCGCACTAGCAACGACCGGCTGATAAAATGGATATTTCCATATATATAAAGCGCATCGGACTATAAGGCGCACGGTCGATTTTGGGAGAAAATTTAGGCTTTTACGTGCGCCTTATAGTCCGAAGGTTTATGTCAAGATGACAGATACTGTTAACAAAGAACTCCAGCGATGTCAACAGGTCATATATAAGGCGCACCGGACTATAAGGCGCACAGTCGTTTTTGGGAGAAAATTTAGGCTTTTACGTGCGCCTTATAGTCCGAAAAATACGGTAAGTTCTTGTACACACGGTCAGACATTCTGACGGAAAATGTCCGATCGGACTGTGTTGTCGGATAATCCGACCGTGTGTGGGCTGCATTGGACTTTTTCAGTCAGAATGTCCGACCAACAACGTTTGAGAGCTGGATATAAAATTTTCCAACAACATCATCCGATTGGACTTTGTTTGGACAAAGTGCCACGCATACTCAGATCAAATTACGAGACCAAAGCTATTGGATACTAGCCGCAATGTAGTCCCATCGCAATGAATGAACGTCATCACGTTCCAAACGAGAAGAAAGTTTCCGACAACTTTGTCCGACCGTGTGTATGCAACACCAATTTCGGAAAAAATCCATCAGAAAAAATGCGAAGGATTTTGTGGTCGGAATTTCCGACCGTGTGTAGAAGGGCTAAGACAGCCTGGAAAATAGGTAAGCTAAAAAATGAAGGCGCTTTCAATTGAAATGTTGTTTTAAAAGGGACAAAGAAATTGAAAAAAAATACAATGCAACATTTTCATAGTATAATTTGAATATGTATCTGTCTATTTTGATTTAAAAAAATAAAATAAAAATGTAATTACTGGTTAATACATTATAGAGATTAAACCAGACAGCAAACTCTTACCTCCTAGCTTGGATGCTCTTATTTTCTTCCACAAAAATCCAAATTTCCATACAGCTCTTTCCTTTAAAGGAAATTATAATTGTATGATAAATATTATATACATACAGTACATGTAACCTTAAAGCTGAACTCCTGACAGACGGTTAAAACCACAGGTGAAATACATACACTGGGCATGTCTTCTCCGGGGTTGTATTTCTGTGCAGTCACTTTTGTGATTCCTACACCTCTGCCGGTACAGTGACAACATTTTCTCTGATCAATAACAGATACACCATGGAGGGGTTTAGGCACCCTAAAAAATAATCGGTGGTTGGTTGGTTAATGATGTAGATAATAGTAGTGTACAGACCTTTATTACAAATTTTTTTTTTTTTTTTTTTTGTGCAATGACTTTTGTGATTCCTATACCTCTGCCAGGATGGTGAGAAAACTTACTCTGATAGTCCATGTGTGTTCAGTATGTAAGACCTAACAATGAACTTCTCTCGTTAGCACCTATTTAGTCTGTTAAATATACCAGTGAAAGTGTTTTTTTGTTGTATATTTTTAAAAGTGTAAAAAGCACCTGCTGATCCTACCAGAAATAAAGGGGGCTAATAACTTTGTGATCTTTACACTCTCATCAGTTTTTATTGGTCCGAGCTATGTCTATGAACTATATCTTGCACCCTGGTGTTTAGACAGAGTTGCTATTAAATTTACCTGCCAGGGATAGCTACCAGGCATGATCTGTCTGATCATGTGTTGTCCTCGTCCGAACAGTCTTTGTTGGCATGGGGTCTCACCTTTGCACCCACAGCTGCACCTAATCCCTTTACCTTGTTTCTTGACTTGAATAGATTTGTCAGAAACATCACTGTTAAACATTATTTTAATATCCAAGCCTCCAAAAATAATTCCAGCAACAGTATCACTATCCCCAACGATATTGCTCATAACACCACCGCTACTACATCCAGTTCAGTTATGACTGATCAACTGGAATTGAATGCACTGGCAGACCTTGAAGATCTGTACACTGACCAGGACAATTTTGTCGAATCACTGACGCAATATCTACCCACTTCCCCATCCATTCAGCACACCACCTTTTAAACCCAAGTCCATCTTCAATCCCACATTTGCCAAAGGTCCTTAAATCCCACAGTTTTTATCAAGTTGTATATGCTGACATACTGCGCTTATGTCAACATACTACAATCAACACCTTCTCAAACTTGACCACGTCAGAACAAAAGGCTCTAAAAGATCTCTCAGACAACCGACAGGTAATCATTCGGTCAGCCGACAGAGGAAGCGGCATTGTCGTCCAAAACCGTACGGACTATCTAACCGAATTCAACAGACTCCTGTCTGACACATCCACATATAAAAAACTGTCCACCGACCCCCTACCTAATTTTTTACTTGAAGCCCAAGCATTGGTCAAAAGAGCCTCAGATGAAGGTATTATCACCAAATCGGAGGCTCCTTTTCTCAAACATGACTTTTATAAAAGGCCATACTTTTACCACCTTCCAAAGGTGCATAAAGATCCCAAAAATCCTCGGGCAGGCCAATCATTGCAGCAATGGAAAGCGTCACCAGTTATTTTTCCATCTACTTAGACCATTTCCTGCAACCCATAGTTGCCCTACATACATAAAGGATAGTATACATCTTTTGGACAAGCTGCAGCACTACACTTGGGAGCCAACGTACCGTTGGCTCTCACTGGATGTAGTATCATTGTATACTTCAATTTTACACAAAGTGGGCCTCCAGGCCACAAAATATTACTTAAATCAAGATCCCTTGCTAAATTCATGTCAGACAGATTGTTTGTTGGATATCCTCGAATTTTGTTTAACACATAATTATTTTGAGTTTAATGGTCAGTTCTATATCCAAACCCATGGCACAGCTGTGGGGGGCAAATTTTGCCCCCAGCTATGCCAACCTGACAATGGGTCAATGGCAGGACACGTTTATTCATCATAACAACCCTTATGCATGCCATTTGGTCTATGGGACCAGAGGCTGAAAAATTTCAAATGTTAATAAAATAATAAATACACACAGACTAAAATATGGATAAAAATGGCAGTGGTCCTTTATTATTGGCATAAATAATAGCATTGTAAAATACAACTTTCTTTATAACCATTACTAAATTATATCAGAATATTAATAGTTCAGCCATTAAAGCTCAAACTATATACAAAACATCAACATTCAATAGTTCAGCCATTAAAGCTTGAACTATATTCAAATAATTATACCAACTACCCTTTACAGCAAATGAAAACAACCACATAACAAAAAACCACACCAGCCACATAACAAGGGCCACAACATGTTTCTCCTTGAAGCGCTGTTCATTGAACTGATGACCCCTGATCTTTTCTTCATATAGGTTCTTCAAGTCACCTGACCCTCTTATAAATTTAAAATTTTAAATAAAGTTTATTAACAGTCAATAATAATAACAATTAACTGCTTTATTTCAGTCCCTGGTCCCATAGGCAGGGGGCGCTATTTAGCTCTTCCTGCCTTTCATAATGGGAGATATATCGATGATGTGGTCATTATCCGAGATGGTGCTGACTCGCTCATCCCCGATTTCTTACAACACTGTAAAAACAACAACATGGGCCTGTCCTTCACCTCCATAACTGATGGCAACAAGTTATCCTTCTTGGAGCTGGAATTATTTCTCCAAAACAAAACCATTTGAGCAAAGAACTTTATCAAGCCCACGTCGGGGAATTCGTATTTAACCATTCAGTTTTGATCTCCTATCCTTTACCTAGTATAGATGATACTAGTATTTTCACATATGTTTATTTCCCTTACTCCATTCTCATCCAAATCCATGCATTCAGTACTCCACTTCGTATCATCTGAATGATGGATACACCCCAACATCTGGAACACTGACATCAATGCTAACATCCATCTCCATTTTATTTATTTTTTATCAATTATTCTATCCATTCCAATAACCTCCATTCCATCACCCATTCAATAATCATTAATTGCTATTAATAATTTTCTAATAATCATTGCTTATTAAACCTTCAGTATTCATTATTGCTCCTTTTTTTTCCCATTTGTATATTCATTCAGTAAATAACAATAGGCTCCTCATATTTCAATACCCAATATATATATATATATATATATATATATATATATATATATATATATATATATATATATATATATATGTCAAGCCAGGGACAGAGCAGGCCAGTGGGGTGAAGATTGAGAAGTATCTTGAGTGCCAAGCTAGGGACTTCACCCAGCAGAGAGGCGGGGGTGACACTTGAGAAAGATACTACAGTGAAGATTGGGAGGACCTCGAGGGATTCAGTGGCAGTGAATCATCTAATCTAGTTAGAGAGACTGGCAGCTCAGTGGGTTGAAGAACTACAAGAAGTAATTATAGTGGAAGTGAAGGAACTGTTATACCTTGTGTTAGAAACTGTTAAAGACTGCTGCCATAGGAGACAGCATTCCTACACATACAGATGTGGTGTCTTGCTGGAGGCCTTCCCTGCATGGTGGTTCTCCTAAGTCTGCCAATTAATTTTGCAACTACCTAAGGGTGTCCTGGCCCTAGCCCTTTCTCATTCATGCCCAGTCATCCCCATCCATACTCAGCCATCCTCATTCATGCCCTGTTATCCCCATCCATACTCAGCCAGCTGTCCCCATCCATACTCAGCCATCCATATTCATGCTCAGCCATCCCCATTCATGTCCAGTCATCCCCATCCAGACTCAGCCATCCTCATTCATGTCCAGTCATCCCCATCTATCCTCGAACATGCTCAGTCATCCCCATCCATGCTCAACCACCCAATTCATGCTCAGTCATCCCCATTCATGCTCAGCTACCCCCATCCATACTCAGCCACCCCCATCCATACTCAGCCATCCTCAATCATGCTCAGCCATCCCTATCCGTGCTCAGCCATCCCTATCTGTGCTCAGCCATCCCTATCTGTGCTCAGCCATCCCCATTCATACTCAGCCATCCCTATCCATGCTCAGCCATCCCTATCCACAACTTAGCTATCCCCATACACGGTTCAGCCATCCCCATCTGCGGCTCAGCCATCCACAGCTCAGCCATCCACAGCTCAGCCATCCATGGCTCAGCCATCCCCATCCACGGCTCAGCCATCCCCATCCATACTCAGCCATCCCCATCCATACTCAGCCATCCCTAGCCACAACTCATCCATCGCCATCCACATCCATACTCAGTCATCCTCTCTCATGCTCACTCATCCCCATCCATACTCAGCCATCACTATCCACAGCTCATCCATCCCCTTCCATGGCTCATCCATCCACGGCTCAGCCATCCACATCTGTGGCTCAGCCATCCACATCCATGGCTCAGCCATCCACATTCACGGCTCATCAAAATTTCAAGTCCTGAGCTACAAGCCAGGCCTTAAGAGTTACTCGCCACCAGTTATCCCACCCAACCGCTACCCTGCCCCGCCCCTAAACTCAAATTAAATTACAGCGTAATTATAACCCCCAGCATTGATATCAGTGGATGTTATAATAACCTCCAAAACAGGTATCCAAGGCTGTGCTAATAACCCTTAGCAATGATGTCAGCAGATGCATTAAAAAACCCCAGCACTGGTGCGAGTAACTGGTGCAGCTAGCACAGGTGTCAGTATTAATATCCCCCTCTCCTACATTGGTGGTTAGTGGCATTGAAATGTAACCCCTCCCATGACCCCCAATGTGAGGAAAGGGGGTTAACTTTCACTGACAATACCACAAATGCAGAAGGGGTGGTGGTGTCAGGAAGATCCTCCTCACGGACGTCCGAGCGGCGAAAGTCGCAGAAGATCTCTTGCCCAGTTCCAGGAGCGTTACCGCGATCGGCGGTGCGCGCGTGCACGTGCGCGTGCGCGGGAGCGCGCACGCGGGTGCGCGCACGCGGGTGCGCGCGCGGCCGTTTGACGCAAATTGGCGCCAATAGCGCTATTTAAACTGGATCCATGCCTCACTGCCTTGCTGCCTGATCAACAGCGTTCCTGTGCGTCCTGGTGATCCGTATCTGAATCTGAACTTGAACCTGTACCTGTATCTGTACCTGTACCCTGATCCGTATCGAACCCGGCTTGTTCCCGACTCTGCTGTTTGCTGCCTGCCCCCCGACTTTGGCTTGTACCCGACTACTCTTCTGGATTCCGTTTCTGTACCTGATCTGCCCGCCTGTGCCTGACCTGGACTGTTACACCATCCGTCAACTGTAAGTTGCTTGCTGTTGTACTACAGGACACCTCCCAGTCCTCCGCAATATCTGGCTGTACTCCTTCTGCGTTTGTAGCCTTCTATCTCTGGCCGCAGACTACTGGACTCTTCCGCATATCCATTGCACCTGCATCCATTGTTGGACTACAATACCCCTCCGTTGTTTGTCACTTCCTGCAATCACTTGTATACCGTTGCTGGACTACAGGAACCCTTCTGCTGTCTGCTGGAACTTATCTCACCTTTGCCTGCATTCAGACACCGGACTACAATACACCTCCTCCTTCAACAGTCTTCTGCCTCTACCACCTGCTATCCGGTCAGGCACTTGTGCCCCTCTGTGCTCCTGAGCCCCTGTCACCACTACCAGGGTCTCTCGAGTCAGAGGTCTACGAGAGGCCACTCCCTGCACTCCGGGCTCTGCTTAAAGGTACGTGACAGTATCAGGCAGCCATGTCTGAGCCCACGCAGGGAGATTCGGCCATGGATGATTTATGCCGTCATCTTGCTGGACTTACCCAGGCTGTTAAATCTCTACAAGAAGGCTATTCTCGATTGGAAGAGCGTGTCCAGGTCTTATCTACCACAGGCCCTACCGTGTCGGGAACTTCTTCTGCGCCATCAGTGGTTATGTTGCCCCCAGAACCCAAGGTCCCAACTCCGGAGAGGTTTTCGGGAAATCGCAGCAAGTATAGAGCTTTTCGCAATGCCTGTGAATTGTTTTTTGCACTTCAACCCAGAACTTTCTCTCTAGAATCCACTAAGGTGGGTTTTGTTATCTCCCTTCTACTGGGTGAGCCCCAGGCTTGGGCCCACCGCCTTTTGGAGCAAAAGGAAGCCTGCCTTAATAACCTGGATACATTTTTTCAAGCCATGGGTTTGCTCTATGAGGATCCTCAACAGGCGGCCACAGCGGAAGCAGCTTTATATTCTCTTCAGCAAGGCCGCAGAGCGGCAGAGGACTACGCGTCTGAATTTCGGCGCTGGAGTTCCGATACTACCTGGAACGATGCTGCTCTGCGCTACCAGTTTCGCATGGGACTCTCTGAACCTCTAAAAGATGAATTGGCCCGGGTGGGTGTTCCAGCAACTCTTGAAGCCCTTATCAACCTCTCCATCCAGATAGACAGACGCTTGAGAGAACGGAGAACAGAACGCACTGCCGGGCCGTCCCGACCAGTCTGGATGTTACCCCGTGTACCTAATCCCCCTGCACATCCTGCTGCTGACACGCCTGAACCCATGCAACTGGGCTTACTTAGACCAACGCTCATCACCGAGGAACGACAACGCCGGCAGCTCAACAATCTGTGTCTTTACTGTGGAGAACCCGGACATTACGTGAGATCCTGTCCTGCCAAATTCCGTAAGCACTCTTATGTATCTTCTCCTGTTTTACCTGCTGTGCCTAGTAATGCTACTCACCTGGCTGTTCCCGTCTCTCTTCAGCTACCCGGAGGGAACATTCAAGTCCCCGCAATAGTTGATTCTGGAGCGTGCAGTGGATTTATGGACTTATCGTTTGCCCAAAAGTTCCAAGTGCCCTTACGGCCCAGGGCGAAAGGGTTGTCTGTACACCTTGCCGACGGGTCAGCTATCAAATCAGGACCAGTGACACAAGAGACATGTCCTTTGACTGCTACTATTTCCGGTAACCATCAGGAACAACTCTGCCTGGACATTATTGAATCTCCCCTTTTCCCTATCATACTGGGTATGCCCTGGCTTCGGGCACACAACCCGCAAATAGACTGGTCCACCGGAAACATTTTCTTTTTCTCCCCCTACTGTCGTCAACACTGCTTTCAAGAATCAACTAAGGTTTCACCCCATTTAATGTGTATGGAGACCGATGTTGAGACTCGCCAGCACGTTCCTGAGACCTACCATGACTTCCTGGACGTGTTCAGCAAGAAAGGGGCAGAAACACTTCCCCCTCATAGACCCTACGATTGCCCAATTGAGATCCTTCCCGGAGCCGAAATCCCTTTCGGGAGAATATTTCCCTTAACAGAAGTGGAATTGGAGACTCTCAGGACTTACATTGATGACAATCTAAAAAATGGGTTCATACGTCCTTCTACGTCCCCAGCTGGGGCAGGAATCTTTTTTGTAGAAAAGAAGGACCATTCTCTCCGCCCTTGTGTTGACTACCGGGACTTAAATAAAGTTACAGTCAAGAACCGGTACCCACTGCCTTTGGTACCCGAATTATTCCAGCGCCTTGGATCAGCTCGTATTTTCACAAAATTGGATCTTCGCGGAGCCTATAATTTGGTCCGTATCCGAAGCGGGGACGAATGGAAGACTGCCTTCCGCACCCGCTTCGGACATTTTGAATATCTCGTAATGCCCTTTGGGCTATGCAACGCTCCTGCGACTTTCCAGCATTTTGTGAATGATATCTTTAGAGATTTTCTCGACCTGTTTGTTTTAGTATATCTGGACGACATCTTAATTTTCTCCCCCTCTCTGCCAGCTCACAGGGAACACGTTAAGAGGGTTCTCACTCGGCTTCGCCAACACGGCTTGTACGCAAAACCTGAGAAGTGCGAATTTGAACGTCGCAGCATTCAGTTTTTGGGGCTGATTATTTCGGTAGATGGAATCAAGATGGATCCGCAAAAAGTTTCGGCCATCCTGGACTGGCCAGCCCCTACTGATAAAAGAGGAATTCAACGCTTTGTGGGGTTTGCGAATTTTTATCGAAAATTCATCAAGGGATTTTCTACAATCATCGCTCCAATCACCAGATTAACGAGACAAGGTATCAAGTTCCAGTGGACTCCGGAGGCACAAGCCGCATTTTCTTCCCTTAAAGAACAATTTGTGTCAGCATCTGTCCTGAAGCATCCTAATTCTGCGCTACCCTACATTCTTGAGGTGGATGCATCCGAAGTTGCAGTGGGAGCAGTCCTTTCTCAGAGACAGGGCCCAAAGGCTTTATTACACCCAGTGGCGTTTTTCTCACGTAAATTGTCTGAAGCGGAAAGGAATTATGATGTCGGGGACAGGGAGTTACTCGCTATCAAAGCCGCACTTGAGGAATGGCGCTATCTCCTGGAGGGAGCAGCCCATCCCATTCTGGTATACACTGACCACAAGAACTTAGAGTATTTAAAGACTGCTAAGAGGCTGAAGCCGCGTCAGGCCAGATGGGCACTGTTCTTTACAAGATTTTCCTTCCACATAACCTATAGGCCCGGATCAAAGAACACCAAACCCGACGCGCTATCCCGGATGTTCAGTGAACCCGAAGTTCTTCAACCCACAGACACCATCCTTGCGCCCGGAAATTTCCTTATGCTCCAGGAAGATCTTCTATACCAACTTAAGCAGGCTTCATCATCAGCTCCACATCCCTCAAACACCACCTTACTCTCTAGCAATAACTTGTTATGGCATGAAAACAAGATCTACGTGCCCCAACAACTACGGGTTGCTGTTCTCAAGTCTTGCCACGACCACAAATTGGCCGGTCATTTTGGGGTACACAAGACCGCCGAACTTCTCCAACGCACCTTCTGGTGGCCTCAGCTGCTAAGAGACTGTAAACTTTATGTTGAATCTTGCATTACCTGTACCCAGAACAAGAGTAGCAAGACCAAAGCCTGGGGGTTGCTGAAACCACTCCCCATCCCGGAAAGGCCTTGGAAAATGATTTCCATAGACTTTATTGTTGAATTACCTCCGTCAGAAGGCTTCACCACTATCTTTGTGGTGGTCGACAGATTATCCAAAATGGCTCATTTTCTGCCCATGAAGGGTACACCTTCTGCCCCTGAGACCGCAAGGATCTTCATTAAGGAGATTGTAAGACTCCACGGTATACCTGCGAACATTGTTTCCGACCGAGGGGTACAATTTACATCAAAATTTTGGAGAGCTTTATGTAAGTCCTTGAAAATTGATCTTTCATTTTCGTCTGCCTATCATCCCCAGACCAACGGCCAGACCGAACGAACAAACCAGACCCTTGAGCAATATTTGCGGTGTTATTCTTCTTTTTCGCAAGACGATTGGGTATCCCTTTTACCACTTGCCGAGTTTTCCTACAATAACTCTGTTCATTCTGCAACTAATCAAACTCCCTTCTTTGCGAACTATGGTTTTCACCCTCAGTTCCTATCAGCCAATATCCCAGAATGCACGGTTCCAGCAGTTCAAGAAACTTTGGACTTTTTCTGCACCAATAACAAGTTGCTTCAAGAAACGATGGCAAGAACTCAAAAACGCAACAAAGCAGTTTTTGACAGAAAGAGGAGAGGGGAGCTCGACCTAAAACCCGGAGATTTGGTTTGGTTATCTACTCTGAATCTAAAATTAACATGCCCATCTAGAAAACTGGGCCCAAAATTTGTGGGTCCTTTCCCAATTTCCAGGAAAATTAACAATGTGGCTTATGAGCTGAAATTACCAGAATCGCTGCGTATTCACCCAGTGTTTCATGTGTCCCTCTTAAGACCTTCAATCCAGGATCCCTTCACCGATCGGAACGTGGGCCCTCCTGAACCTGTGCTTATTAATGGTGAAGAGGAGTTTGAAGTAGAAGCAATTTTGGATTGCAGAAAGAGACGCAACCAGGTACAGTATCTGGTGAAGTGGAAGGGGTATGGTCCAGAAGAGAACTCCTGGGAACCAGAGACTGGCATCCACGCCAAGAGGTTGGTTCTGGCATTTAAAAGATCTCACCCAGGTAAGATGTCCCAGTTGGGCATCCGGAGGCTGCCCATTGGGGGGGGGCAATGTCAGGAAGATTCTCCTCACGGACGTCCGAGCGGCGAAAGTCGCAGAAGATCTCTTGCCCAGTTCCAGGAGCGTTACCGCGATCGGCGGTGCGCACGTGCACGTGCGCGTGCACGGGAGCGCGCACGCGGGTGCGCACGCGGCCGTTTGACGCAAATTGGCGCCAATAGCGCTATTTAAACTGGATCCATGCCTCACTGCCTTGCTGCCTGATCAACAGCGTTCCTGTGCGTCCTGGTGATCCGTATCTGAATCTGAACCTGAACCTGTACCTGTATCTGTACCTGTACCCTGATCCGTATCGAACCCGGCTTGTTCCCGACTCTGCTGTTTGCTGCCTGCCCCCCGACTTTGGCTTGTACCCGACTACTCTTCTGGATTCCGTTTCTGTACCTGATCTGCCCGCCTGTGCCTGACCTGGACTGTTACACCATCCGTCAACTGTAAGTTGCTTGCTGTTGTACTACAGGACACCTCCCAGTCCTCCGCAATATCTGGCTGTACTCCTTCTGCGTTTGTAGCCTTCTATCTCTGGCCGCAGACTACTGGACTCTTCCGCTTCCGCATATCCATTGCACCTGCATCCATTGTTGGACTACAATACCCCTCCGTTGTTTGTCACTTCCTGCAATCACTTGTATACCGTTGCTGGACTACAGGAACCCTTCTGCTGTCTGCTGGAACTTATCTCACCTTTGCCTGCATTCAGACACCGGACTACAATACACCTCCTCCTTCAACAGTCTTCTGCCTCTACCACCTGCTATCCGGTCAGGCACTTGTGCCCCTCTGTGCTCCTGAGCCCCTGTCACCACTACCAGGGTCTCTCGAGTCAGAGGTCTACGAGAGGCCACTCCCTGCACTCCGGGCTCTGCTTAAAGGTACGTGACAGGTGGGTTAAAATTTCACTGCCATGAGGACCAATGCAATGTGGGGTGGGGGATGAGGAGATTAACATTCACTGCCATAGAGACCAATGCATGTGGAGGGATTAACTTTCACTACCACTGACCCCCCCCCCACCTGCATTGGTGGACATGGCAATGCTAACCCCTTCCTCAATTTCAGCCTGTTCCAGTCCCATTGCCCTAATGCTATGGTGCTGGACAGGGAGCCGGAACAATGGAACAAGTTGTTAGCTGAGCTTACCTTAGCGCACACTCACTCCTGATAAGTTCACATCTCCCTCTTTCAGGAGTGCAGGCAGGCATGTGGACGGGTGGGCTGTTCAGGCAGATGGACAGGCGAATGGGCGGGTCAGCAGGCGGACAATTCAGGCAGGTGGACAGGATCTCAGGAGATTGTAGCATCCCCATCCCACCCACACAACAAGCAGTCAGAGCCTGAAACTGCCTGTCTCAAAGCTGGAGGGAGGGGGGAGCAAAATCTTCCCTCCAGCAGCCATCGGAGCCTGCACTGTATAGTGCTTGGAATGATAGGAGCGACGGCACTCCTATCGTTCAGGCAGCTGGACACTGTGTCACTCATCTGCTCTCAGTGCCCCCTCTCCATTCACCACCAGCGAATTTTCACTCACAAAATGCGAGCAGGCGAGTGAAAATTTTGAGGCCTGAGGTAGTCAAATTAGATTTGAAATGTATGCCCCTAGAACACCTGATGGTGCTCCCTGCAAATTGGGCCTCTGTACGTGGCCACGCTGTGTAAGTCTCACACATGTGGCATCACCATACTCAGGAGGAGTAGTAGAATGTGTGGTATGCATATGCCGAGTTTGAGAAATAACCTGTTATTATGACAATTTCATATTAAAAAGAAGCATTGTGGGAAAAAAAATACAACTTCAAAAAACTCACTATGCCTCTTACTAAATACTTTGGAATGTCTACTTTCCAAAAAGGGGTCATTTGGGGGGTACTGTCCTGGCTTGTTAGTGTTTTAAGAAATGAGAGGCAGTCAAGTGTTGATCAAGTGTGATCAATTTTCAGTGATAGGCACCATAGAGATTGTAGACTCCATAACTTTCACAAATACCAAATAATCTAAAACCAATTTGGGTTATTTTTTTTTACCAAAGATATGTAGCAGTATAAATTTTGACCAACATTTATCAAGAAAAATTACTAATTTGCTAAATTTTATATCAGAAACAAAGATAAATGCATTTTTTTAAACCACATTTTTGGTCCTTTTTCATTTATAACACAAAAAAACTAAAGCCCAGAGGTGATTAAATACCACCAAAACGTAAAATTGCCCCGGCTTGTGGTGATGCAGACATTTCAGTTTGGACATGCTGGAAGGGTGATGTCTTGACCCAAAAGCAAGGATGCAGACTTTAGTCTGGTGCTCGAGAAGAAGAGATCAGAGATATTTTGTTTGATTACAGTAGCAAAAAAGTAGTTTACCGCTTGATGCTTGGATATCTGAAAGCCTTCTTCCAGATGTGATCGGCGTAAAAATTACTGCTTTAGTGTCACTGAACCTATTGAGAAAGTCATGTTCAGAAGAATGGAAGAGTGGGACAATCTTCCCAACACTAGTTGCACTGCAAGTTCTAAAGGGGAAAGAACGAACTGTACCGGCCTACCTATGACTACAGATCCTGATGAGGAGCTTGGAGATCACAGAGTCTGGTGGCTAACTAGGTTAACCTGCCGACCCAGCTGGATGCTGGTAGATCCACTGATTCCACTTCTGGGAAGCTCCTCTTGCAGGAATAACTTCCATTCCTGACCATTGAGTTTACTGCCAGGTTAAGATTCATTGAACTGCTTGTTGGTCTAGGGACAATCTCCTGACATCCAACACTTTGTATTTTACCTTGTCTGATAGGAAGTTCTAGGAAGCCAGAACACAGAGCGATGAGATGAGACAGGTTTTATTGTTGGAAAACCCGAATGGAAGATACCCCTGGCATGAGTTGAGTAATATTGTATTCCTTCTTGTCATGACGATAGATTACCTATTGCCGTCTGTTTGTAGCATAACTGAGGCCTCTTGGTCTGTGTTGCCCAAACAACTTTCCTACTTGCGAATCACTGTACCACTGATGTTAGACACTTTGTCCTCCACTTGCCTATGTCATTGGCCTTGAGTTAGGTGGTCACTGAGGTGAATACCAAGAAAGTGAATAGACTTTGATGATTGATATGCCTGAAAGCTGATGAAAGCTGACAAGATTAACTAGCCACCTTCAACGGCACTTGTCTCATATGTGGGGTAATCTTCCCTGGAATTGGGAGCAAACCTTCCATTACTTTAGAAGGCCAGATTATGATGTTCTCAATCTTCCAGTGCATCCAACTGACTAAAAAACAAAAGGAGTGAAACTTGCGCTTGGTAAAAAAATTTGTTGATATGGGAAAAATCAATTAAGAAAATAGCAGCTGAGCACAAAAAACCAGATACTAGGTCCAACTAACAGAAATGTGAAAAACAGTGCAGCGCTTAATGTATAACATGTGACTGAATATAATGAAACAATAAATCAGGAAAAAAAACTTTCAAAGATAATGTTTCCAAAAAGTAAAACATCAATGATAAACAATACACATGTGCATATTGTGCAATAAACAAAAAATGGGTTATTAAACCAAAAGAAGGGTCAAAAAAACACTTTTAGAAGGACAAATAATTATTTAAACTACAGCTTAATGCTGTGAAGCACAAACTTGTGATTAAGTGAAAAAAATAAACAACAAAATTGAAAAACAAATCAAAACAAATCCCATGCTTTGGATAAATGAAGTGATTTACAAGGCCCCATAAATGTGAGGATATAAGTTCATTAGGTGGAACGTGAATGGAACTTAATAGTTGAACGTGAATGAAACTTTAAAATTGGTCCCAGGTATCACTGGTATAGGTGCTTGACCACGTAAATTCTTTCAATGTACTGTTTAAGTAAGTAGTAAAGGCTTACCAGAGCCACCTTTAGTGTGCGCAGATACGAACTCCCCAACTGTTGGGATCGGACAAGATCGTTCCTCCGACACTCCTCGTGTGAATGGATGACTCGAATCACCTTTCCGGATAGGAAGGTAAAGAATGACCCACACCTTCGGGTGTTCCTTGAACGTTGTCCGTTCCGGTCCGTTCGAAAAATGTTGGCATGTCACCAAATGGATGAAAAAGGAAAAAAGCGCCCAATCGTGTGATAAAGTCTAAAACACGTGTACTTTATTTTCCAACCAAATAGACGTTGAAAGATACAGATGACTCAATGGAGTCGTATAAAATTGAACGAAGAAAATTGCTAGCAAAAATATAAAATAAAGCGGATAAAATTAGCACGAGATGTAGACGTATCTACCCGACGATCGTTTCGTCACAGATTGACGTCATCAGGGGTACGCCCACACCCTCGTGCTTAAGGTTTAAATAGCCTATGGGTGAGGTAGGGAGCCCTGCCATAGGTGCAGACCAAAACGTCCGTGCATAATGGGTTTAACCCACAAATGACCAGTCCCTTCGGAATGGTTACCACACATGGAAAAGAAGAAAAAGGGAAAAAACGGTCAACGACCAGTTAATTCAAATAAAGTTCGAGTACCATCATGACTAAATGGTGGGACTCAAATATACAATAGACTAGTAAAAGTGACCACTGAAAAATACAAACAATGAGTCCTATGACAAATCACCTTTGTTTGACAGATGGCCAAATACAATAATGGTGGCTGTCTAACTGTATGCATGTCCCAAAAAGGGTAACCTAGTTCAAAAAAATATACGAAATGTATATGTATGCAATACATGCGTATAGATTACCCTAAAAAAAGAGAGAGGAAAATGACCATAATATTGAGGTGGGGGCCTAGACAGCATTAGCTGCCCACCATCACCCATAGTCCAGTTAAAGAAATACATGGATGAGACATAACCAACAGGTTTAGAAAGAACATTACAATCACTCTATTATCATAAAATATAGTTTACGTAAAAGATCATATAAACTACCTAGCAAACATTGCTTACAAAAATACAAATAATAATAGTGAAAATAGTGTATGAGACCCAGACTGAATACAAAATCAGTACAAAAAAAGGAAAAAGGGGAATATTAAATCAACTGTTGTTAATAAAACAATTAATGTCCCATTCGACGTTGAGCCCCCCAGGGATATGTGTCCCTAATTTATGGATCCAGTTTGTTTCTGCCCTGGAAATAGTGCGCTTAGCGTTACTGCCGCGCCAGTGTGGGGTATATTTTTCTAAGGCCAGAAAGGTGGTACCTCTTGGGTCCCGATTATGTTTAAGATCGTAATGTTTACTAACGTTATGTTTGTCAAATCCTTTACAAATGTTAGTGATATGTTCCCCCAGGCGCACATGTAGCATGCGTACTGTGCGTCCCACATACTCCAAACCACATGGACATCTAAGTAAGTACACAACGCACTTAGTGGTGCATGTGATGAATGTTCGTATGGGGTATGTAAGTCCATTGCTAGACGAGGTGAACTCAGTAAATCTCCTGCCTCGTAGAGCATTTAGCTTACAAGCTCTACATTTCCCACAGGGGTAGAAGCCCTTCAAATCACCAAAAAAAGTGGGTCTAGTTGGGGGGTCCGGGACATTTGGAGCAATCATATTTCGCAAGTTAGTTGCACCCCTAAAGATCACATTTGGTCTATCAGGAAGTTCGGGGCCCAAGATTCGGTCATTTTTGATGACCGACCAATGTTTCTGTAAAATTCTTTTCACAGCCCAATGCTGGCTGGAAAACGTTGTGAGTAAAGAAACTCCATAGTTGTCCATGTTATCAGTCCTGGGTGGTCTCTCAGCTAACAATGTTTGACGTTCCCTACTGTTGACCTCCATTATAATGGAGTCAAGGGACTCACTGTTGTAACCTTTAGCTAGGAATCTCTCTTTTAAGATTAGTGCCTCCTTAAGAAAATCCTCATTAAAAGTGCAATTGCGTTTTAAGCGAAGAAACTGGCCCTTAGGGACCGCTGAGAGCCATGACCTATGATGGCAGGAGTCGAGTGGAATATAGCTATTCCTGTCAGTTTTCTTGAAAAACGTTGTGGTAGTTATATTATTATCCCGGATGGAAATATTCAAATCCAAAAATTGGATATTGATGGGGCTTGAGACATAGCTGAGAACTATCCCACGGTTGTTGTTGTTTAAATGGGACAGGAAGAGCTCTGCCGATGAACTGTCACCATCCCAGATAAACAAGATGTCATCGATAAACCTTTTCCAGGTGACTAGTTCCGGAGGTTTGTCACTAAAGACTATATCCTCCTCCCACTTTGCCATGAAGAGATTGGCCATACTGGGAGCAAATTTTGCTCCCATGGCCACTCCCTTCACTTGCAAAAAATGGGTCCCATCATGCCAAAAGTGATTGTGCGTCATGGCAAACAGAAGTAATTCAAGAATATAGTTGCACTGAGTCACCGAAATACTACCATCCTGGGCCAGAAAGTGATGGACCGCTTCATAGCCCAGTTGATGGGAGATAGCGGTGTACAGTGAAGCTACATCCGCGGTAACTAGGAGATAGGTGGGTTTCCATTCAATCAATTGCAGAATGTTGATCACATGTTTGGTATCTCTCAAAAAGGATGGCGTGCCCATCACCAGTGGTTGCAGATATTTGTCAATGTATTTCCCTATACGCGAGGTTACAGAGTCAATTCCACTGATGATGGGCCGCCCTGGTGGATTTTCTAAAGATTTGTGTATCTTGGGTAGAGAGTACATAACCGGTAAACGCGGCGCCAAAGGTACCAGGAAGTCCCTTTCTTTTTTATTTAAAATACCCATATTGAACCCTTTCTCAACCAACTCTTTTAGTTCACCTTTGAATTGGGTGGTGGGGTCTAAAAGTAATGGAGAGTAGGTCTCAGAGTCTGACAGAATCCTAGTCATCTCTTTGGAATATGCGGTTTTGTCAAGTATTACAATGGCACCGCCTTTGTCAGCCGACCGAACTACTATGTCTTTCCTGTTAAGCAATGAGTCTAACCCGGCCCTAAATCCCCGTGTGGGTTGAGCTGGTCTCAATTTCAAACTATTGAGATCCTTTAATACCAGATCACGGAAAATATTGATGTTAGGTGCTGTATTACCAGGAGGATTGAACAAGGAGGCATTCGATAAACCAGAATGCATAATTGTTGAATCCCTAACTAATTGGCGGGAGGGGTTGCTCATAATATATCTCTTAATGTTCAACTTGCGTGTAAACTTTTGAATATCTATAAATGTCTGGAATTTATTTAGATTCTGAGGGGGCACAAACTTGAGACCCTTTCCGAGAGTCTGCAATTCTTCATTAGATAGCTTTTTATTACTTAAGTTAATGACACCACTAATATCTAAGTCCTTCTTCTTTTTGGTGTGAAGACGTTTCCCCCCTCTGCACCCTCTCTTGTGTCTCCGTTTCTCTTGTGTCCCCCCCGAGTGCCCTCCTGAAAACCCTGTTGGTAAAAACTGCCAGCTGAGGGTTGACTATATGATGGCCGAAAACCACCCTGACCCCTAGGGGCTTCAGAATGCCCATTCCTGTCATCCCCAAGGGGGCCATATCTATTAAAGGTCTCAACCCTGTAATTAGATCCCAAATCTCTTACATCCGGAGGGGGTCTCCTATCCCTGCTGCCACCTCTACCTTGAGAGAGGGATTTGTTTCCCTGGGAAAAAGATTTACCACCTCTGGATCGCCAGGGTGGAGGGGGCGCCATTGAAGTGGGATATTGGTGATGATTAAATGGAGTTGGATGATGGTGATGATTAAGATTACGTTTATCGACCCTTCCTCTGAAGGACTGGGGATATGGTTGTGATGATGGACCCATTACTCTTTCAGTGTATACTGGAGAGGCCTGACTCATGGGGCCCCAAAAAAGGTTAGAATCACCAACGCCGCCTCCTCTGATTCCCTCAATATGCCCTGGGGGATGTAGACCTGGATCACCCATGAGGGGTGAGGGGGCCAAGTTCTCAGTAGAGACCTGCCATTTAAAGACAACATTGTCTTTATAATCTTTTTTATCCCTATTGTATTTTTTCTTTTTCTTAGTTTTTTGTTCAGTTTCCTCTTTGGTCAGGATAGTTTTTAGGGATTCAGATCTTTGCATATACTCAGGATCATTTTTAAAGGGGACAAGCTTAGTTTTAATCAGACCAATCTCATAATCCAATGAGGCAAGTTTCCTCGATTTCTTAGCAATCAGGAATTTTAAAAACTGAACCCCTGCCTCATTGAAGTATTTAAACCATTCGGCTATTTCCGTGTCCTCCTTTTGTGGGTTAACCTCCCATCTCAAACTCCTGGGAACCATATTTTCCCTTACATATTCCTCCAGATAGGCTATATCCCATTTTGTGTGTAGTTCAGAAATGGTTAAATTCTTCAACCTCAAAAAACAACCGGACAGGTCATCCCTGGAATTCTCATTCCCATCAAAGACTCCTGTGGTGTCAATGACAGCTTGGGATCTATATTCAAAAACATCCATTACGGATGTACCAGCAGCAAATTAGTGTATCGTATAACAGTAAAAAACAAAAGGAGTGAAACTTGCGCTTGGTAAAAAAATTTGTTGATATGGGAAAAATCAATTAAGAAAATAGCAGCTGAGCACAAAAAACCAGATACTAGGTCCAACTAACAGAAATGTGAAAAACAGTGCAGCGCTTAATGTATAACATGTGACTGAATATAATGAAACAATAAATCAGGAAAAAAAAAACTTTCAAAGATAATGTTTCCAAAAAGTAAAACATCAATGATAAACAATACACATGTGCATATTGTGCAATAAACAAAAAATGGGTTATTAAACCAAAAGAAGGGTCAAAAAAACACTTTTAGAAGGACAAATAATTATTTAAACTACAGCTTAATGCTGTGAAGCACAAACTTGTGATTAAGTGAAAAAAATAAACAACAAAATTGAAAAACAAATCAAAACAAATCCCATGCTTTGGATAAATGAAGTGATTTACAAGGCCCCATAAATGTGAGGATATAAGTTCATTAGGTGGAACGTGAATGGAACTTTATAGTTGAACGTGAATGAAACTTTAAAATTGGTCCCAGGTATCACTGGTATAGGTGCTTGACCACGTAAATTCTTTCAATGTACTGTTTAAGTAAGTAGTAAAGGCTTACCAGAGCCACCTTTAGTGTGCGCAGATACGAACTCCCCAACTGTTGGGATCGGACAAGATCGTTCCTCCGACACTCCTCGTGTGAATGGATGACTCGAATCACCTTTCCGGATAGGAAGGTAAAGAATGACCCACACCTTCGGGTGTTCCTTGAACGTTGTCCGTTCCGGTCCGTTCGAAAAATGTTGGCGTGTCACCAAATGGATGAAAAAGGAAAAAAGCGCCCAATCGTGTGATAAAGTCTAAAACACGTGTACTTTATTTTCCAACCAAATAGACGTTGAAAGATACAGATGACTCAATGGAGTCGTATAAAATTGAACGAAGAACTGTACTGATTTTGTATTCAGTCTGGGTCTCATACACTATTTTCACTATTATTATTTGTATTTTTGTAAGCAATGTTTGCTAGGTAGTTTATATGATCTTTTACGTAAACTATATTTTATGATAATAGAGTGATTGTAATGTTCTTTCTAAACCTGTTGGTTATGTCTCATCCATGTATTTCTTTAACTGGACTATGGGTGATGGTGGGCAGCTAATGCTGTCTAGGCCCCCACCTCAATATTATGGTCATTTTCCTCTCTCTTTTTTTAGGGTAATCTATACGCATGTATTGCATACATATACATTTCGTATATTTTTTTGAACTAGGTTACCCTTTTTGGGACATGCATACAGTTAGACAGCCACCATTATTGTATTTGGCCATCTGTCAAACAAAGGTGATTTGTCATAGGACTCATTGTTTGTATTTTTCAGTGGTCACTTTTACTAGTCTATTGTATATTTGAGTCCCACCATTTAGTCATGATGGTACTCGAACTTTATTTGAATTAACTGGTCGTTGACCGTTTTTTCCCTTTTTCTTCTTTTCCATGTGTGGTAACCATTCCGAAGGGACTGGTCATTTGTGGGTTAAACCCATTATGCACGGACGTTTTGGTCTGCACCTATGGCAGGGCTCCCTACCTCACCCATAGGCTATTTAAACCTTAAGCACGAGGGTGTGGGCGTACCCCTGATGACGTCAATCTGTGACGAAACGATCGTCGGGTAGATACGTCTACATCTCGTGCTAATTTTATCCGCTTTATTTTATATTTTTGCTAGCAATTTTCTTCGTTCAATTTTATACGACTCCATTGAGTCATCTGTATCTTTCAACGTCTATTTGGTTGGAAAATAAAGTACACGTGTTTTAGACTTTATCACACGATTGGGCGCTTTTTTCCTTTTTCATCCATTTGGTGACACGCCAACATTTTTCGAACGGACCGGAACGGACAACATCCAACTGACTGTATGGATTACAGTAGACTACTTCCTGACCATTGGAGACCATGGGATAAAAATAGATGTGATAGAGCTAGGACTTGCCTCCACATAAGAACCTAAAACTGTCACCCTCTGTGAGGGCAACTCTACAGTATTCTCCTGAATGCCTAAAATGTAATTTATAATGAGATTAGTTGACCTTCCCCAGTTGATGATCTGTCCACATTTGACCTGAGTCTGAATCAGGGTTTGCCAGGACCTGGAGGATGTTGAGCCACCCGCAGCTGTTGTCCACATAAGGAACCTACAGCCCTTTCTTCTGCAATATGGTCACTACTGGAAGCAATGTTCTGGAAAATGTCTTGAGTATGTAGAAAGGTCAAAGGTTGTTGAATGAACCCGAAGTAAAACTCTCAGAAGCCTGGGTGTACCGAAGTGCGTATGTACACATCAGCTAGATCTAGAGAAACCTTAGCTGCTTTATATGATAATTTAAGTTATTATTCTCAATGACTCCATATGACGTTTTGGATCTTGATTGTTTGTTCCACATCTTGCATAAATCTGCTTTCCGACTAAGAACAATGGACTGATGGTTCCTGTTGGATTTGGTAACATTTGCTTAAAGCCTTAATTGCTTTACAGAACCATAGTGGGAATTAGAGTAGTTGGAAGAGTGGAAAGAAGTTCTATTGACTTCCTTACTGCACAAACTACAACTCGCCAGCACACCAGGAATCTTCTGTTGTTGTCCCAAGGCTTTGTTGCAGACAAATCACATCACAGAGACAAGTGCTGCATAGGCCCCACTGATCCTGAGCCTCCTGCCAAATGTGCATTTATTTTCTACAATATAACACCTACTGGGCACCTTAGGCCGCGTACACACGGGCGGACTGTTCGCCCAACTTTGTCCGCTGAACAGTGTTTCAGCGGACAGTCCGCTCGTGTGTGGGCTTCAGCGGACAGTTTCAGCGGATAGTCTGACGAACAAAGTTTTTCGGAATTTCCGTAAGACTGTCCGCTGAAACTTGGTTTGAGCGGACAGTCCGCTCGTGTGTAGGCTTGTTCGATAAACGAAGTCTCGCGCATGCTCAGAAAGAATTTACATGGCGAAGGTTGCATTGCAGTGTATTGGACTTCGAATTTCTCGTCCCGTCGTACGTGCCGTTCACGTCATCGTGCAAGTTTTCAGCGGACTGTTCGTTCGTCGTGTGTGGTCAAGTCCGTTCATGCTAATTTTGAACGGACTGTTTGTCAAACTGTTTGACGAACCTAGTTGGGCGGACAGTCCGTCCGTGTGTACGCGGCCTTAGAGTGAAATGGAACTTTGCTGTTCCTCAAGAGGAGCAGACTTGGGCTTAGGTGATCACGATTAGGCGAAGACGATTATGGATCTGACAATCTCTTCTCTAGCTCTTCTTAGGCCCTGTCACCAATTCATTGTACTGGGCCTGATCTGGACATCAATGATTCCATCTTAAAACACATTCCATTTGACTTAGAAGAGGTATACGCAGTGGGTTAAGCCATGGGAATAACCCCAGAGAATAGTAGGAGGAACAGCCTGCTGCATTCATAGTGGTTGTACTGCCTCGCTGGTCACTCTACTGTCAATCATGGATCAAACACCACAGAGGCGTATTACTGGCCAAGTTTGCCTTCAACTCATCTGCTGAGAACCAAAAAGCCTTGGCTACTCAAGTGAACTCCAAAGCAGGTGACACCATACTCACTATAACACTTTCCAAATCCATATTGCTATTCTCATGCCTCTGCGAAGGCTAGTGCATCATCCGCTGTCAGATTGGCACTTCTGGCTAGTCTGATGAAGATTATTTGGCTTGGCTAACTGCCTCTGCAGTAAAGGTTGGGCTTTACAGAGGGGATCTTGCATCCTCTGCTAGCATGAAGACACATCTGGCCAATCTGATGAACGCTCCTTGGCCTGCTGCTTTTGAGGCAGAGGTACCCTTTAAACAAAACTCAGCTGTTTAATTAGCTTAGTACCTGAGTGTTAGTGACTAGAGATCCACCCAGTCAGTTTGCACTTGAATCAACACATCTGCCTTTGTGTTTACTACCGCCTGATATGCAACTTGGCATAGCATCTTGGGGGGTATGCCAGCTAACCACACTCCTCATACAGTCCAGGATGGTCTTTATTGTGATTTCCTTTAGTCTGCCCCTTCTGGCAGCACTTTGAATGTATAGCAATTTTCTTTTAGAGCCAAACAGGACCTGTCACTGTTGGAAGAACACGTTGCCACTTTTCCTTTGGGGAGTGGTGCTGGTATTTAAGGGCTGGGGAGTTTTACTATCCATACTGCCTGCGCACTCTTTTATTTTATTTTAAATTAGGATAGCATACCTACCTAACCCTCAGCTTATTGGTTGGGGCTGGTCTCTGGGTAATCTCATGGCTCAAGAATTTGAGCTGCAGGTTTGTGATCATAATAAATACCTGGAAGTACTGGCTAGGACATAGCCTTAATACAATATCAGTGGCCATCCACCCATTTGCAGACATTGAAGCAGCAAATTGACCTATCTGCTGTGAGCAAGGGTTAAACCCTTAGACAGATGCAATTACAGATAGTAGTGTAATAAACCAATTACTTAAGGCACTGTAACTTAAGCAGAGCAGTGACTTTTCTGACGCTGGCATTTAGACATAATAGGGTAATGCATAGCAGCCATTAAACACATTGCACCCAAAAAACAGACCTTAAAGAGGAAGTAAACCCTGATGGGTTTACTTCCTCTTTTTTTCCCTGCAAAGGTAAAGCATAATGGACTACTATGCATCGCATAGTAGCTCATTATGTGTCACTTACCTGACACAGGAGCCAGCGAAGTCGCCGCTGTCCCCTGTAGTCCGCCGCATCCATGTTGCTTGTGGCGTCTCGCAGCTCCGACGAATCACAGCGGCGCAACCGCGATGACGTCACTCCCGCGCATGCGCACGGGAGTCGCGCCTCGCAGCTCCGCCGCTGTCATACGGCGAAGCCGCGATGACGTCACTCCCGCGCATGCGCACGGGAGTCGACAAATTTGCCAAATCCATTCTTGGATTTGCCGCATTTAGTGCGCATGCGCGCCGCTGTCTACGGCGCATGCGCCGTAGACAGCGGTGCCCATTTTCGGGCAAATATCTCCTAAACCATATAGGTTTAGGAGATATTGCTTGGACCTACAGGTAAGCCTTAATCTAGGCTTACCTATAGGTCCAAGTTGTTTGGAAGGGTTTACTTCCTCTTTAAACCCTTAGCAGCAACACAATGCATAGCAGTGGCATCCATACGGAAGAATCACTCTGTCATAAGCAGTGCAATGAAGGGTTAATATACCTGGCAGGATCACCTACACTAGGTGACTCCCCTGTAAAGGTTAAAAACAGCAAATCCAAGCATGCATTGGCACAGTGATCCCAAATCTGTAAAGCTAGGCATTGCTGAGTTAATAGGAAAGACTCAACTTTGCAGCAAACACCTGTATATCAGTTCATGCATTAGTAGTCCTACAAACAAAACCTGTGAGGCACATGAAACAGACAGAACTATACACAGCAGTTTTTAACCTACGTTGACAGCTTGTATATTAACAGCATAATGATTCAGACACACCAAGACAGCCCGTGGAAAGCTTACCTGCTCTGTGCAGCACCCCTTCCTGACTGGCTCTAAGGGGGGGGGTGGGAGAGGCTCCATTCCTGAACAGGTGGCCACTAAGGATGAGCTCAGGCGCGTTCGCAAACAGCACGTACAGAGCACGCCAGGAAGTCGGCACTGGGGAGCGCTAATCACAAGCAGTGAGACATTTCCTGATCTCTGCAGCTGGGCATCGGGACAATGTCTTACTGCTTGTGATTAGCACTCACAATTCCTGGCGGGCTCTGCGCGTGCTGTTTGCGAACACACCTGAGCTCATCCTTAGTGGCCACCAATCCATTCCCAGGCAGCTGCCTGGGGCTCCTGGCTGCTATTACAGCAGGCCAGCATTTACCCCAACCTCATCTTGCTGCTCCCGGCCGACTGAAAGCCCGCAGTCCAGCGACAGGAAGCAGACAAGGAGCCATCTTGGAAGGGGGCAGCTCTGACAAAAAATTCCAGCATATTTGCAAGGAAAACCAACATACCTAAAGCCAGACTAACAAAATGCGTGTGTGGGGCCACATCTCACCAGAGAGGATCACTCCCAACCAACCACAAGGCAG
This sequence comes from Lithobates pipiens, assembly GCF_037356315.1. Taxonomy (NCBI): domain Eukaryota; kingdom Metazoa; phylum Chordata; class Amphibia; order Anura; family Ranidae; genus Lithobates; species Lithobates pipiens. The sequence goes on from NW_027507903.1 coordinate 492,695,218, forward strand.
AACTATTTTACCTGCATCATGAGACCAGTATCCCAGCCCCCCAGTATCCGGACCTCGGGGGGTGGGGGGTCTCCCTCATATAGAAGTTTTACAACTAGAGGGGCTTCGTCACAGGAAAGAGGCTGAACCTATACGGCTGGTAAGATGAATCCGGCAAGGTGAGGGCAAAAATAAAAATCTTTGCGTCAAAGCCTAAACCAGTTGAGCATTTGAGGAACAAAAAGAGAATGCTGCCTAGGGGAGGCAACTTAATTAAATATAGTATAACCAGTCCTGATTGGGTGAGGGGTTGAGCCTAATCCATACATGTATGCTGCCATGCTTGTGTCAGGAAAAGAAAGCTCTATTTGGGTGAAAAAAGGACAAAAATTTCAGATGGGTACAGTGTTGCATGACTGAGTAATTGTCATTCAAAATGTGAGAGCACTGAAAGCTGAAAATTGGTCTGGTTAGGAAGGGGGTTTAAGTGCCCATTGGGTAAGTTGTTAACCACTAAAGTCTCGGACTATTTTGGAGGCCAAAGAGCAATTTTTGCGATTCGGCACTGTGTCGCTTTAACTGACAATTGTGCGGTCGTGCGACGTGGCTCCCAAACAAAATTGACGTCCTTTTTTTCCCACAAATATAGCTTTCATTTTGTGGTATTTGATCACTCCTGCGTTTTTTGCGCTATAAACAAAAAAAGCGACAATTTTGAAAAAAAAAACGCATTGTTTTTTACATTTTGTTATAATAAATATCCCCCAAAAATATAAATAAAATGTATTTATTTTTTTCCTCAGTTTAGGCCGATATGTATTCTACATATTTTTGGTAAAAAAAATTGCAATACGTGATTGTTTGGTTTGCGCAAAAGTTATAGCGTTTACAAAATAGGGGATAGTTTTATGGCATTTTGATTAATAATTTTTTTTTTACTAGTAATGGCGGCGATCAGCGATTTTTATCATGACTGCGACATTATGGCGGACACTTCAGACATTTTTGACACATTTTTGAGACCATTGTCATTTATACAGCAATCAGTGCTATACAAATGCACTCATTCCTGTATAAATGACTCTTAACCACTAGGGGCAGTGCAGGGGTTAAGTGAGCCCTGGGGAGTGTTTCTAACTGTGGGGGGGAGCGTGGCAGTGTATGACACGTCACTGATCTCTGCTATGATCACAGGGAGCAGAGATCAGTAACGCTGTCACTAGGCAGAATGGGGAGATGCTTATTTACATTAGCATCTCTCTGTTCTTCCTCCCCGAGAGATGATTGTGGGTATCCCCGCGGCGATCAAGTCCGCGGGACCGGCATTCAGACTCACGGAGGTCCCGACCGGCCCGTGCGCATGCCACCGGCATGGCGGCAAATTTAAAGGGACGTACCTGTACACCCATTTGCCTGCCCATGCCATTCTGCTGGTTGGCATGTGGTTAAACAGTAATGTAATTTCCCTGCCCAGAGACAGATTTTTAGACAGAATGAAACAGAGCCCTATTGGCTCAGAGTGTCCCCCTTTCAGCCTGAGGGGAGGGGCAACAGGGGCTTATAAAAATCTAATTCAAGTACTGCTGCTTGCTGTTTATGAAAATGCATTGAAGAATACATAACTGGATTAACTGGTGTATTTTTTTTATATCTGCCTGGGGTTCAGATTTAATATAAATTGTCTTTCAAATTCTCCCCCACATCATCCTCGCCTCTCTGCTGGAGATGTGGAACTGAAGGCGGTGCCCTACTACATATTTGGTGGTCATGTTCGAAAATACAACTCTTTTGGAAAGAGATACAAGAAACTATAACAAAAATTACCACACACACATTAGATTTGATGCCCACACAATATCTTCTACACCACTCCTCCCTTCCACAATCCATATAGCACAAATCCCTGGCCCTGCATCTTATAAACGCAGTTAAAAGATCCATTCCGCTGAAATGGAACTCACTCCCACCAACAATATCAGACTAGATACTCTATGTACGTCAGACAGCTGAAATGGAAGAGTTGAGACATATGATGGACAACCCTTCCAAATTCAGTAAAATCTGGACATGTTGGATCCACTTTACTCAGAGACCCCCATTCTAGCTGATCAAATAATCCTTTATGCCACTTTATAAAACATTGGTTAGACCACATGTGGAGTATTCTGTCCAGTTCTGGTCACCAGTCCTCAGAAGGGATGTGTTGGAACTGGAGAGAGTCCAAAGAAGGGCAACAAAACTAATAAGGGGACTGGATGACCTAAATTAGGAGGAAAGTCTGCAAACACTAAACTTATTATCTCGCTGGAGAAAAGACGCTTGAGAGGAGATATGATAGCAAATTATAAATACCTCAATGGCGATCGCAGCATAGAAAAAAAATAACTATTCAGTCTCAAGTAGTGTAAGAGGACAGGGGCCCAAACATTGAGATTGGAAGAGAAGTGGTTTAACCTTAAACTGCAAAGGGGGTTTTTTACTATCAGGACAATAAGAATGTGTAACTCTCTTCCACAATTGGTGGTGGATGTGGGGAGTATTGGTTGTTTTAAGAGACTCTTAAGGAACACGACATACAGAGATATGGGAAATAATTACAGACACTGAAACACGTGCACCTACAGGGGTTGAACTGGATGGACTATTGTCTTTATTCAACCTTACCTACTAGGATACTATGATGATACAATGATACACCAATAAGCCAATATACATGAAAATTTGAAAACCTTACTTCTATACCTTCTTCAATCAATCAAGTTATCCTCCCTCCCATAACCCCTTTTTATTCCACTAATAAAACCTTTATACCCCTTTGTCATAAATACCCCAATACATGTTGACTGCCTGATCTTGAAACCTCTATCACTAATAAAATAGCTTAAGAGTTAATATTCTAAACACACTACAAATGAGTATTATGTTAACACAGTTTCTTTAAATAATAAAGAATTATACACAAGTATGATGATACGCCATGCTCCCATCCAGACACAGTTTGCTCCCATTGGGGTGTCCAGATGTGCCAGAAGCATGACCGATATCACTAATATATCGTGGACCTAATAATGCACACTGTTCGCTTGATATTGAAATAACCGTTTTGTTATTATACACTTTGTATATGCCAAGTTCAGCATTCCCATATGTATATTACTTTAGTGGTACCCCCGTAGGGGCTGCTAAGTGATGTGGCCCACCTGTCACCCTGCCCAGCCCAGCATTCAATTTCCAAACACTCCAAGACAATGAACAGTCCACTGGCTTTGTTTTTGTTGTTTTATTGGGGGAATTCAACTTGGATGGGGATAGGGATTATGGGATGCCCAGTGTAATAATAGTATGGTTGCTAGGGACAACTATGTACACTCTTTGTACACTTCCCAGACTCCTCCAGCACAACTCTTTACTTCCTATCTAGTGGTTCGCCCCATTCCTCCTGGATGATGCTTCCTATTTAGTGGTCCACTCCATCCCTCCTGGATGTCGCTTCCTATTTAGTGGTTGCAGGATAAGCTAGCACATGGTGGTTAGACCTAACACTGGCTCAGCCAGGCCTATGTAACTTGCCTTTTGCAGGCAGGGACCGCGGGCCCCTATAGTGTAGCAAAAAATATGGAAAGTCTTATTAGTGCTAGCTGTCCCCCTGGTGGACTACTGCTCCCAGTAAGTCCTCTTCAAGCCCTGCCAGCCCTCCTGGCTGCAGCTGACCGACTTCACTGCCCATGACATTGGAATCCTCTCTACTGGCTCAACACCCAGCTCTGCTTTTTCCTCTCTCGCATGTCTCTCCAGTCTTCCTGACTGCACATGTCATTTACCAGCCCCCCTAGCTGCAACCGGTGGTTCCCTCCTGAAGACTTTCCCAGCAGTACTAGCTTCTGCTGTCCTCTCTGACTCCTCCTGTGCCTCCTGTTCAGATCCTTCATGAGTTCTTGAAGGACTCTGTCCTGCACCCGAGTCTCAGGCCCAGGAGCCCTAACAGCCTAGCACTCCATCCTCAGTTCTTCCACCCAACAACTCCTCCCCAGCTGGACTCACCGTGGGTATTTCAAGGAGGCCGGGGATTGGTCAGGGCTCCCTGAGACACCCCAGACAGCTCCACCCCTCTTCCCCTCTTCTAGAATCCTCTAGAAGAAAGAGGGAGGTGCCAATGGAGTTATTCTGTCTGTGATTCACAGCTGCTATTCTGAGCCACTCCCAGCCCACACAGATCAAAACAACAGGCCTCATCCTGCCTAAATTTGCTTTTACTACAAAAACTCTAACTTCTAGCACCTACCTAAGTAGAGGGTGCTACATTACTTATTGTCAGAAGCTTGAAAATGTTATATCTGAATGCTTGTAACTTCTATTTCTTATTTTTCTAAAAAATATATATATAAATTGTCTTTTGTATGTGTTAAATTCTAAGTAGTAGAAATGCCTGCCCCTGCCAGCATTCTGCAGAGAATGTCTCTGTGTGGAGGCAGTGGGCTCTCTGCAAAGGTCCGACATGCTCCCCGCTAAGACTTGTACCTCTGAAATGCATGATTTCATCAAAGTCTGTGGAGGAGGAAGAAGTCGGCCACTAGTGACGTAATCTGCCTCATCTTGTACATGCACGAGGGAGACTCCGCCCCCCCCTTTTTTTTTCAAACAAATGAATGAAATTTTGCCTGGCACACGTACAAGATGAGGCTCGGGATGTCTTTGTCTTATGCTTCACATTGTGTGCCATACATGTGGATGGGTTGAACTCACCCAGTGCACACAGGGCCATTTACTGTCTCCCACTCTTCTCCTGCCTCCATACTCTCTGGTGTATACACTCGCTAATGCCGGGACCAGGCAGGGCTGCATTCATGTGACATCAACATTATGGTGGCACCCCAACTTAGAAGAGATTTGTGTCTCTGTATCATAACCTAAAACTGTCATACAGGTTGCTCTCAGTCCTACAATACATACACCTGCTCAGGATGTGACATTTTGGAGGAGACACCACAGAGCAGTGTACTGTTCTTCCAGTCAAGCTTGACTCTCCCATTAACAAGGTCCCACCAAGCACCAGCCTGCACCACATGCAAGCGCATTATTAACTTTTCTTTCCTGTACCATATGACTAGGTCCCTAGAGTCTCCGCCACACAGGTCTGGTCCAGATTGCTGGGGCATCAAGCACTTCTTTCACTATACATGAGGCCTATCACCCCTGCCAGGACCGCTTTCCTGCTGTTTGACTGTAATAATAACCTTCTCTTGTACTTGGTGCCCCTAGAAAAGGCATGTCACCACTTTACCCTGTGTGGGTGCATTACAGCCTTGTTCTTCCATATGCCATGACCACCATGCACCCCTTTTTAGTAACTTTAGACCAGGCTTGACAAAAGTTTTACTGAAAACTCCCGGCATAAAAGTTCCAAAACAAAGTGCAGTCTAACTCAGGCTTGCGGCTGCCCCATACACAACAGAGTCCAAGACAGATCTCCAGAGCTGGTGTTCTTCAGGGAGGACTGCTGGTTCTAGGAATCCCCCTACAGGTCGAAGGTTCCTAGAGGCCGGCGAGTCTCTCTGATAGCTGCAGACTGCTGTTGTGTCTTGTCTGCATCTTTTCTCCCAAGCAGATTGTCTGACTGGGCAAAGCCCTCCCCCCTTTTATTATCAGCAGGGGAGAGAGACAGAGCTCAATAGAAAGTGCGGAAAACAGGTTAACCCTTCTAGCTGTGGCAGCAGCTGTCTCACTAAGCAGCATTTCAACCTGATTAAATACCAAATAAAACAGATTTCAGTTAGGAAGGAGATCTCGGTAAAGGCATTGGTGACATTGCCTTCTAGGACAAGTCCATCTGTGTGGCTGGAACTATATTACCATGAAATGGACACAAAAAAGTTAAGTAGAAAAACTTTTAAAAAGTTAGATGATTTCACATTAGCACGCAGAGAAGAGCCCATTAGCGCACTTGTGCATGTGCCATAGAAATGCTGCCAAAAATTCATAATCCATAATTTATACTGCTGCACACCCTTTCTAGCAAACTTTGCACAAAAACAGGGATTTTTGGTGCGCATATGTAGCGATGTCCCCGAAGGAATTGCTATTGTTTGTTCAGTCTGTTACTCTGCCTTTTCAACCCTAATAACAGCCTCAGCCCCCTCTGGCACACCTAGCAATAGTGTAAGTGCAATGACCAATGAGAAACACACTCGTTATGATAAAACACAAAAGCTGTCTTTACTGCAATATTTCTGTGGAAGAATAACAGTCAGTAACAGTATATAGTCAAGTAATCGACTATAGAGTAATAACTGAGATTTAAAAGCAATACAGATCGCAATCCTATATTCAAGCTGCTTTTAGGATATTCCAAACCTGAGAATGTCCCCAAGAGCAGAGGGACCCTTAAATGGCAGACATTCCAAGTCTCTTGCGAGGTGTGGGAGTTTCCCGCATTTGGTAGCGGGCTCCCAGACACCCAGGAATGCCCTGCGATCTCCTGGCTGCAGGGCTGATCCTGGGCAGCAGTGGTGTGCTCCATGTGTTCTCCTCCGGCCTGCTGTCCTCCTCCTCTGCCACCCCCCTGTCCCCCTCCTCCTCCACTGCCCCTCCCCTCCTCCTCTGCAGCCAGCTTCCCTCCTCTTCTCTCCCATGGGCTGCGAGGGGGATGTATCAGGATGGAGAGTGGAGGAAGGGACCAGTAAATCTGTCATTTACCGGCTCCTGTGTCCTGTAATAACTGAGCAGAGTAACCTGTGAATACTCTGCTTCAGTTTATGAATAGATGAAAGACTATATTTCCTTTCCATTCATCTTCACTGCTAAAAAGGGACTGGAAAATCTGTGTCCTCAGTCCTTTTTGGACTGGGAGATGTCAGGGGTCTGTTTAGACCCCTGATATCTCACCAAAGCCCCTCTAACGGGGCTGATAATAAAAATAAAATATTTAAAAACGTATTCCTCTGCCTTATTCTGACTGAAATCTCCTCAGGGAATCAAAATGGAGTCTCTCATTTCCTGTCAAAAACCCAAAGTAGAAAGTATATATATATATATATATATATATATATATATATATATATATATATATATATATATATATATATATTTTTTTTTTATATTTATGTGCACTATTTTTAATGTTTTCTCATTTAATTCCAAGGCCTCTTTCAGATGGGTGTTTCGATCGCCTTTCAGTTTTTCAGGCAGACCTGATTGGGAGGTCCATTCCTCTCTATGAAGAGGTGGATAGAAATAGACTCCCCTTCAGGTCTGATTAGGGCCGATTAAAAAAATGGGAGAGGACACAATCCTTTTCCGTTTAAGTGGAGTGAATCAAAGGTAGCCAGGTGTAAATAGCCACCCATTGAGCAGGATGGAGCTCTGCTCTGATTAGCAAGGAATCAGCTCATAGATATCCTGCTGATCACATCAGAATTAACCCTGTGTAAAAGGAGCCCAAGGTTTACTTTAATTTCCTACAGACAGTAGACTGTTTAAAACATTGATATAGTAGGTTTTACCTACCATTCAAATGATCCCATTGAAACATATAACTGCAAAAGCTGTTATTGAGCAAGGCAGTATTCAAATTCACCACTAGATGTCAGCATTGCAGCATGACTTTCACAATACATCACAGGGAGAAATTTACTAATGTCCTGAAAGCAGAGATGCCTCTGCATTCCATGGCAACTACACAAAAAATGTTAATTTTTGTAACAAATTTTAAAAAATAAGGCAAAAAACAAAGCAAAAAAAATGACTGGATTCTTTAGAAATTGCAAGACACTTAAAATAAGGGCAAGTTTTAGTGTTTTTAATAACGAGGAATTGTACTTTAAAAGGATAACTAAAGGCAAACGATTATTATAATTTTTTATTTGTTGGATGGAGTGGAGAGGGATTAGATTACCTGACAGTTTTTATTGCTGTCTGTACCCCCTGCTAGGGATATTCACCATCCCTATTGGTCCCATTTTACCATTATTATTGAAAGTGAAAGTAAAAGAAAATCACAAATTTTGGGTTATCCCCAGAAAAGTAATAGAGGGGAAATCTTCTAATGGGGATGCTAGTTCTGGTGACTTAGGGGTCCCCAAGAGATTCCCTTAGTTTGCAGGAATTTTCTCTCACTTCCTCTTTGGTCATGGGATAAGAAGTGAAGGTAAAACTCCCCAATGGGACAAAGATGGCAAAAATAAATCTTAAAGGATTTATAACCCTCCCTTACTTTATCCAAAATGAAAAAGGAGATTTTTGGATCTTCGTTTCAAACACACACATTGTCTTAAATAGATACACTAGCTATCTTACATTTAAGGTTTATTCCCTCTGCAGGTCATTTAATTTTCTAACAATACAAAGACCATATACCATTTTGGAATAATATACTGTATATACTATACTGTAAGGTGATATACATATATATATATATATATATATATATATATATATATATATATATATATATATATACACACACACGGTCGGACAAAGTTGTCGGAAAAACGTGATGACATTATTTCGTTACGACGGGACTACGTTCAGGCTAGTAGCCAATAGCTTTGGTCTAGGAATTTGATCTGAGCATGCGTGGCACTTTGTCCGTCGGAGTAGGCTACACATGATCCGAGTATGTCCGATCGGAGCATTTTGTTGGAAAATTTTACCGGCAAGTTGGAAAAGTTGGTCCGTCGGATATTCCGACGGAAACAGTCCGATGGAGACCACACACAGTCGGAATATCCGACAAAACGGTCCGATAGGACACATTCCGTCAGAATCTCCGACCGTGTGTACAAGGGCTTAGTGTTCTTGAGTTTAGTCCCATCAACCTCTGCTTCTGTTCCTGCCTGCAAGCTGCCCACCACCTGCATGACTTTAATATTCTCATCTCTAATATATACAATTCACTACAGCAACACTGACATTTGTAAAGAAAATGGACGGGGATTTCAACCATAAGGATCTATACCAGATCCTTATGCTAGATGATGTTGTAGCCCTCTTTGTGGGAGGGGGTGGTGTGAGAAATGATCCTCCCCAAACAGGATATTGTGCTAAGCCTGTAGGTAAATAAGAGAACCAGAAGCTTTGCTAAGTGGAAAAGTAGAGTTGATAATAAAGCGGGCCTCTGTAAATGTGAACAGAGGGGATTCTCTTCCTGGGAAATTAGCCAGTAACCTAATCAAAGTAATTGGAAGCAGAGAAACTACTGCAATCAGTATAAAACATTAAGCAAAAGTATATAGATGCACAAATGTATGGAAACAATACTGCTGCTTTGTATTACCTGTATATTTTTTTACACTAACCTTTTACTTTCATTAATTTTGCTTTTTTTTTTTTTTTTGGTGCATTTAATAATAAAAAAAAAAAAAAATAGCCTTTATTTTATTTGTGATTGCAGCCACTGTGGCTATTGCATGTTGAGAGCCAGCCCCGCCAGCTTGCAAAATACCTGAGCAGAGGCTGCTTCTGAGTGGGTGAAGGAGCTGTTCAGCTGAAAATTTTCCACCTGGCACCCTTGATTACTCAATTTAGAGAAGATGGGTGGGAGTCGGCTGACGGTGCAACCCTCTGAGTGAATTTTCACCCAGTTCCTCAGGAACCTCACCATTTGTAAAGTGTATAGCAAGCTTTAAGAAAATTAATTTGTTGACTAATTAGGAGAATTGTGGTGTTTCTAAAACAAAAAAAACCTTCTTATTTACCTCTATGCTGCAGCATTGTTGTGATGCTTCAGTTATCCCACAGGGGCTCTAAAACTGAGAACTGAGTGATCACATGACCGCTGATCACTCAGTTCTCAGTCTTCTTGGAGAGGTAAGCAGTGACTGCCAGTTACCGCTCTCTGCTCTGCCCCTCCAGCGCTCACTGGACTACTGTGCTTGAGAGCTGGCTTTAGCTCTGAACCATGCACTGAGAGACTGAGCCAGCTGTTAATCAGGCAGCTGGGTGGATCCTGATAATATGGTTGGGATCCTTCCAGAGCCTTGAGCGGCTATGTGAGGTCAGCTGACAATGGACTATAGCCAATTATCAGCTGACTCTGATTTACTGAAGTACAAAAGTAAATGCATTTCTGTGACCCACAAGCAAAGTATGACAAAAAAAAGCTTTGGCATGTGTCTTTGAAATAAGAAACATGTACTGTACCCATAGGTGTGTGCATCGGGTGAGCCGGTGTCCTATCATATATGGTCCCCCATCGGATAGTGTCCGCTGTGTACTGCGCATGCGCAGTACACAGCACACACAGATTCCGAAAATAGCCGAGGATGAACGGCGCCTGCGCCGTGAGTCCAGGTTCTATCCCCACCATCCAAGTGGACATAGAGTTGGAATATAAAAGAGCCGAGCGCAGCGAGGCTGAGCCCGAAGCGTGGCGAGCGAAGCTCGCCCGCGAGGGGCCCTCTAATTTTCCCAACCCTATGTCCACTTGGATGGTGGGGCTACCACCTCTACTCACGGCGTAGGCGCCGTTCATCTTTGGAGATTTTACGAAGCTTCTTCCACTTCCACTCTTCTGCCACTATATGATGGCAGGATACTATCTGCCAGAACACCGGCTTCCCTCCTCTCCCACAGGCTGCTTTCAGTTGCTGAACAGAGAGCCATACAGGGGATTGGTTCTTCTAATTGCACCTCTGCCACACCGATCATCCCCTCTTATCCACTGGTCTTGTCAGATTCCCTCTGCTGCCCAGGCCCCTCTCCTGTGTCCCCTCCTCCCCTGATGCTAAAGGGAGAGACAAACAGGGCATCGCTCCTGTATTTGCAGCTGAAAGCTGATTTCTCCCTTTCTTCCTTCTGTTGGCTTTCAGATGCTGGAGGGAGAGACACACAGGGCATAGTTCCTCTAGTTGCCCCCCCCCCCCCCCCCCAGTGGTATCATTCCCCCATCCTATCCTGCATACATCTGATTCCCCCTGCAGCCTGCTGTGCGCAGTGCTTCCGGATTTCCTCTCCTGCCAGCTGCTGCGGGAACACAGGGGGATGTTTTAGGATGGAGAAAGGGGAAGGGGCTGTTAGATATGTAATTTGCCCTTCCTTTTCTGAATGAACACAGTGAATGATTGGTACTGATTACTCACTCCATTTATTTATAACGGAAGCATAGTAAACTGTGTTTACTATCTGCAGAGCTCTTCCTGTTCATTAAAGAGGAGCTGCACCTGTAAGAAAAATATTAAAAGCCAGCAGCTACAAATATTGCAGCTACTGACTTTTAATAAATTGACACTTACCTGTCCCAGGGTCCAGCGATGTCGGCAGCAGATGACGAGCAATCGCTCGTCTCTCTGCTGCCCCCGCCGCCATCCTCTGTCAGGGAATCGGGAAATGAAGCATTGCGGCTTCACTGCCCGGTTCCCTACTGCGCATGCGTGAGTCGTGCTGCGCGTCTCCACAATTGCAACAAATATTACGTACAGTTGCTGTGTCCTTACACAGGTCCAACCACAAAAAAAAGTGTTCAGATTGTACAGGCCACAGCACCCATGTGAATAATCCTCAAAACCTTATTCACATATAAAGATTTATTTATTAACACAACACAGTTTTATCTTTTAGGCTACCTTCAGATGGGGCATTGGGCGGTAAAGCGCCGCTGTTTTTAGCCCCCGCTAGCAGCCGAAAAAGGGTTAAAACCACCCGCAAAGCGCCGCTGCAATGCCGCTTTGCCAGAGGTTCAGCGGTGCTGTCCATTGATCTCAATGGGCAGGGGCACTTTAGGAGCAGTGAATACACTGCTCCTACAGAGCTGTAAGATGCGCCTTGCAGGACTTTTTTTTACCATCCTTCCAGCGCACTGCTCCAATTTTGAAAGCCCTCTGGCTTTCACATTGGAATAAGAGGAGACGCTCTTTCAAGGCGCTTTGCAGGCTCTATTTTTAGCGTTATAGCACCTGTAAAGTGCCTCAGCGTGAAAGTAGCCTTAGCATAAGCAGGAACTCACAGTTCAGTAGCATGACAGGAGTAGATTCCAGCCAGAATGGCAGCGTCTGTTGAGAGGGGACCGAATGCGGCATGGGGTTCTACTCTCAATCGGGAGCCTGCCAAAGAGATGAGGCTCTAAGCTTATCCTCCTCAACAGGACCCTTTCTCTTGCGCTGTTACTGTCCCTTACAGATGGTGTACCTGTACCTACTCGGTTCACTTGCCAAAGCATTCCACAACCCAGGAGCCAGGGCCTTAAAAATGCTCTGCCTGACCCAAGATGGCTGCTTGGATGACATGGGGTGGCAGCATCCAATAGGATAGATTCCCCGGTGACCCAGAAAAACCATAGACAGAGGAACCATGTTTGAATCACAAATCAGCAAAAAAAAATAAAAAATGAAAAAAACAACACTAATTGGGCATACACAATAAATGTTTATTTAATTAAAAAGATGTTTGTTTACATTTACTTATAAGGGTGCATTTGTCTGTGTGTGTATACTTTGTGTATTTATATATATATATACCCTGTGACTATATGAAACTATCAAGTATCTTACACCTTTCGCTCCACTATTGGTGTACTGGACAGAATTACAAATATTGACAGATTGGAGAGTTTCATCATATACATTTCAACATGTGTATTTAGCTGATTTCCTCGATACAATACCATGACAGGAGTAACTTGGCATGGCATAGTGACCTCCATACATAGTTTCTTTTTCTTAGTAAGGTATTGACCAGTGGCAGCCACTCATAAGGGGCGCAGGGGCACCGCCCCCCTAATCCTTGATTCCTAAGACCTGATTGGCCAGGAGGAGAAGCGACAACCAGGACTCAGGAGGAGGTTCAGGGAGGAAACCCCCGAAGCTGCGACCTGGATGGTTTAGGTAGGGTTGCCACCTGTCCAGGATTCACCTGGACAGTTCGGGTTTGGAATCATGTGTCCGGGTTTCAGACTGCCTGAAACCCAGACACATTATTTAGACTGGGCTATGGATTCCCAGCAGGGTTGCTGCATGCAGTTGTCTAAGCTGAGAGTGTCAGGGTTCTCAGGTCAACCCTTACATCAGAGTTCCCCTTTACACCAGAGGTCACAGTGTTTCCCCTTACATCAGAGTCCTCTCCGTACATCAGAGTTCTCAGTGTTACCCCTTAAATCATGGTTCCCAGAGCATCCATTACTCCCCAGAGTCTGCAGAGTCCTCCCTTACAGTGAAAGGGAACTCTGCGAGTTCAGATGTACAAGGAGAACTCTGTGGACTCTGATGTAAAGGGGAGCCCTTGTTATTAACTTCATATGATTAGAAATGTTATTTAATAGCAAAATATATGTATAAAAACAAATTGCTGTGCGCCGCTAAAGTGTTCAGGTTTGACTTGAAGAAAAAGGTGGCAACCCTAGGTTTAGGGTTGCCACCTCACCCCTTTAAACCTGAACACATATGAGATGCACAGGTTCTGAGGCTAATTTAATGCAGAAAAAGTACCAAGTGGGTTTAATTACCACCTTAATTAGCCACAGAACCTGTGTAACTCATATGTGTTTGGGTTTAACAGTATGAGGTGGCAACCCTAGTATGGGGTAAGTGCAGCACTGTGGCGGCCTGGCAGGTGACGGGCGATTAAAGTGGTGATCGAGCGAGCGACGGAGTAGGTGGGGGAAGTGAGGGGGCCATGTTTGTTTGCCGCATCCCCAAAATAATGAAGCATGAGCTGCTACTGATGTTGACCCATCTAACCTTGGTAGTTTGTGCCTTTAATACTTGGCCCAGCCTGACATCATTAAAGAGGAGCTCTCGTTAAAAAAAAAATTAAAAGTCAGCAGCTACAAATACTGCAGCTGCTGACTTTTAATAATCCGACACTTACCTGTCCCAGGGTCCAGCGATGCGGGGGGAACAAAGCCCCGCTTATTCCCCCCTCCCCTCTTTGGCGCCGGCATCGCAAATGTGGGCACCCGGCTGTGGATTCACAGCCGGGAACCCACTGCGCATGCACGAGTGGCGCTGCGTGCCATGAGTGGCCGCGCAGTCATCTGGGACCTGTCACGTGTCCCAGATGACTGACAGGAAGAGCTGAGCCCTTCCTGCGCCGAGGGGAAGTGATGTCACCAGCTCAGGCACTGAAGGAGGCAGACTTCGAGGGACCCCCTAGCAACAGGCATTTAGAGGCGAGTTAAAAAAAATCCACATGTTTTATTTTTTATATTTTTTAAATCATTTTTTTATTTTTTGTATGGAACACCACTTTAAAGTGGTTGTAAACCCTTACAAACCACTTTGACCTACAGGTAAGCCTAGATTAAGGCTTACCTGTAGGTCCAAGAAATATCTCCTAAACCTATACGGTTTAGGAGATATTTGCCCGAAGACAGGCACCGCTGTCTACGGCGCATGCGCCGTAGACATCGGCGCGCAGGCGCACTGAGCGCGGCATTTCCAACAATGGAGCTGCCGCGCGTGTTGGCTCCCATGCACATGCGCGGGAGTGACGTCATCGCGGCTCCACCGAATGACAGCGGCGGAGCTGCAAGACCCCACCGAAAAGATGGATGCGGCGGACTACAGGGGACAGCGGTGACATCGCTGGCTCCTGTGTCAGGTAAGTGACACATAATGGGCTACTATGCGATGCATAGTAGTCCATTATGCTTTACCTTTGCAGGGAATGAAAGAGGAAGTAAACCCATCAGGGTTTACTTCCTCTTTAACCACTTCCCACCCGGCCAATGTATATATACGGCCGGGTGGGAGCCGCCTGCTCCTGATAGGACGTTCAGGAACGTCATTCAGGAGCAGCGGGATCGCGCGCGCGCGCGCCCGCGCAGCGGCGCGATCCCGATGTGCTCGTGTCACCCGGACACGGCACATCTCAGATCGGCAGGAGGGCTCTGTGATTGGCCCTCCTGATCACATGACGGCCGTGTCCAATCACGGCCGTCATGTGATGTAAACAAACAGCCGGTTGCTAGGCAATCGGCTCTCCTCTCCTCACACGGAAGTCACCGCTGAGAAGAGGAGAGCAGAACGCTGCAGCCGGCTGATGATCAGTGAGTATGGGCTGCTTTTCACAGCTTTTTACTCACTGATCATCAGTGTAGTGTAAACACACAACACACCACACAGTGAAAACACAGTCCCCACATATGTCCCCAAAACACACATGTCCCCAAAACATACATGTCCCCAAATAATAAAAACACATGTCCCTAATAATAAAAACATGTCCCCCACATATGTCCCACTAAAATCACATGTCCCAATGATTATCTGCACACATATGTACGTGATCACCTGCACACATATGTACATGATCATTTGCGTACATATGTCCGTGATCACACAAACCAATTATTATACACTTAACGGAATTTTTTTTACCAAAAACATGTAGCAGAATACATTTTGGCTTAAATTTATGACAAAATTTGATTTTATTGGATTTCTTTTCAAATAGAAAAAAGAAAATATTGTTTTTTTCCCAAATTTCCGCTTTTTTTGCGCTTATATCGCAAAAAAAAAAAAAACGGAGTCGTGAATAAATAACACCAAAATAAAGCTCTATTTGTGCGAACAAAATGATAACAATTTCATTTGGGTACAGTGTAGCATGACCGCGCAATTGTCACTGAAAGCGCTAGAGCGCTGAAAGCTGAAAATTGGGCTGGGAAGGAAGGGGGTGAAAGTGCCCTGTATTGAAGTGGTTAAGAAAGGTCCATGGCCAGGTGGACAGTCAAGTAAAGTTCATGGCTTTTACCCATAAACAAAACAAAGCCGAAAAAAAAATAGTTGATAAAGTTGATAAAAACAAACTCCAGCTTCCCAGTTCAACATTGGCAAAAAAATATTTACTAATAGTACATAATTAAAAACAGAGCTCAGAGTTCATTACTAAAAATAAATTCCAACTTGTAGGGTCCGTTCACACAGGGGCAACACGACTTT
Source organism: Lithobates pipiens (assembly GCF_037356315.1). Classification (NCBI taxonomy): domain Eukaryota; kingdom Metazoa; phylum Chordata; class Amphibia; order Anura; family Ranidae; genus Lithobates; species Lithobates pipiens. The sequence goes on from NW_027507903.1 coordinate 492,711,069, forward strand.
GAGCGAGACTTTGGGAGGCAACTTGGACATGACTTGAGTATGAATCACAGCACAACTTGAGGCAACTTACAAGGCAACTTGAAGTTGCTTCCAGGAGAGGAGACTTTACCAGTGGCCAATCACATAATAATCAGCTCTGTGGGAGGGAGGGGTTTGCCTAGAAAACTATTTTTACTTCCTGGAAAGTTGCTTCAGTTAAGACAGGGGATCCGACTTGGAGGCAACTTCTATTGAAATCAATGTGTAGAAGTTGCCTAGAAATCGGATTGAAGTAGTACAGGAACCTTTTCTGAAGTCGGAGCGACTTCAGTAGTGTACATTAGACGGCTCTCATTCACTTACATTGATTTTATCATGTTGCGCGACTTGAGGCAACTTGGGACGACTTCAAGTCGGATCCAAAGTTGCTCCTGTGTGAATGGACTCGTATTCTCACCAGTATAATAATGTGTGAATGTGCACAAAATAACATGATTTTGCTCGAAATGGCACAGCACTAGGACATTGTATGTCACACTTTCATTAGGGAACAAAACCAAAAAGTGATTTTTTTTTTTTGTGTGTGTGATAGAATGTTCGAATAATACAGTAAAACTGTGGTTAAAAAATCATGCAAAGCTCAAAAAAGTGCATGAGGTTCTTTCACATGCTTGTTGCATGTAGGGCAGTCAATTAAAATAGAAGGGGTGCACTATGTGCAAGGGGCCAAACACGCACCAAAAATGTGCATATGCAAAATGTCTGATGTCACACGACTGTAGTGTGAATGGGGGTTGGTGGTTGGGGCTTCAATTTTTAACACAAGTAAACCAAAAAAATGTTTTTTTAATTATGATAGCCAGCAATTTTTTTAAGTGGGATGTGGCAACTTGGTACATGTTACCAAAATAGTAATAAAAGAAGGCAATGCAAAGATGGAGGGCATGCAAAGTGCAGGAACTAGTGATGGACGAACTTCCGACGGTACGTTTCGCGAACGCAAACCGCAAACGTGACCCCATTGACTTGGCAGACGAACCTTAAAAACCTCCAGGTCATATTTTCAGCCACAAAATACTTACTAGCTGTGCACACATAGTCCCACAGCATGGACACTGACATAACAAAAGTATTAAATGAATCTGGGATCGACAACGACAAGCATTCTTTTTTTATCTGTCAAATTTTATCAATTCAGGAACGCATGAAGGCCATGGAGGAGAGGCAAGCTCAGGCCAGGCTATGAAGGGGGTGCAGGAGATGATCAGTGCCACAGTCAGGGCAGCGCAGTCCTGTGCAAGTGTGCCAACCTGTGCTTGAGCCCCTGACACCTCTCTCTGCCCGGCCCTTACCCCCACCTATGCAGGGCTCCACTGCGGTGGTCCTGAGGTGCCAATCCAGTGCTGATCCTCAGCCATGGTGCTGGCACTGCCTGCTGATTGGCTTCTCCACTGCTATCTCCCTCACTGTCTGAAACCAGCACCGCGATAGAGACTGAGCACTGACACCAGCACCGTGATAGAGAGCACTGACGCCAGCACCGTGATAGAGAGCACTGACGCCAACACCGTGATAGAGAGCACTGACACCAGCACCGTGACAGAGAGCACTGACACAGAGAGCACCGAGATAGAGAGCACTGACACCAGCACAGTGATAGAGAGCACTGACACCAGCACAGTGATAGAGAGCACTGACACAAGCACCAAGATAGAGAACACTGACACCAGCACCGTGATAGAGAACACTGACACCAGCACCGAGATAGAGAGCACTGACACCAGCACCGTAATAGAGAGCACTGACACCAGCACCGAGATAGAGAGCACTGAAACCAGCACCGTGATAGAGAGCACTGACACCAGCACCGAGATAGAGAGCACTTCTGCAATTTCCCACTTTGACTCAAGCCTGTTGCTCCTGCCCTACACCTACCACCCTTGCGGAAGGGCCTGCCTCTTCTTCTGCCTGTCATTTTGTAAATGAACCTGTGACAAAAGTCTCTAGAGAAGTGCAGTATGTATGTGGAAGAAGGTATATAACACCCCGCTTCAATCTGTCGTTTTTGGGGGCCACTGGTCTATCACGCCAGTTATAATACTTTTTTTATTGCGTTTGTCACTCTTTGTAGTATCGCTGCAGAACCGCTCAGCGGTCACAATGCTGCACAGTGGAAATGCACTATACTATGCTTTCTATATTTGTAAGTATTTTATACGTGTATTACACCCCTATATACACCAAATAGTACACCTATACCAGTCCTTAAAAGGACCTTTGTGGACCTAATAGTAGCTAGCTAGTAGCTAGTGAATTGCAGACTGTCCCTGCTCCAAACACCAAACTGTCCCTACACTGAGAAATGACAGCTGCAGAATCGGTCAGCAGCACTGCATGCAGTGCACTATAATATGCTTTCTATATTTGAAAGAACGTATATTATACATGTATTACAACCCTATATACTGTACACCTATACCAGTCCTTAAAAGGACCTTTGTGGACCTAGTAGCTAGTGAATTGCAGACTGTCCCTGCTCCAAAAACCAAACTGTCCCTACACTGAGAAACGACATCTGCAGAATCGGTCAGCACTGCATGCAGTGCACTATAATATGCTTTCTATATTTGAAAGAAAGTATAAGTGTATTACAACCATATATACTGTACACCTATACCAGTCCTTAAAAGGACTTTTGTGGACCTAATAGTAATAGCTAGTGATTAGACTGACTGTCCCTGCTCCACACAGCGTCCGTTCCCTACACTGGCAAAAGGCAGAATGTAAAATGGCCGCCAGATCAGGTCTATTTATAAGGTAGGGGGGTATGTCCATGTGCTGAAATGTCTCAATTGGCTGTCCTGTACCCCATAATGGATGTGTCATGGGTCAAAGTTCTTCACAATGTAAACGAATATGTCCACCGCGAACAGCGCCAGAAGTCCGCCGGTTTGGCGAATCGCGAACGAGCAAAGTTCGCTGCGAACCAACCGCCAGGCGAACTGCAAGGCCATCTCTAGCAGGAACCACAGACAACCAAGTATCAGTTTACTGTTATCAGACAGCACTCTGAACGCACTAAACTGAAACCGATGGCTTGTTAATGTTTTTAGTATACTGTGTATCACTACTCCTTTTGTAATTTAACCACCTCAATACAGTGCACTTACACCCCCTTCCTGACCAGACCAATTTTCAGCTTAAAGCACTCTCACAATTTGAATGACAATTACTCAGTCATGCAACACTGTACCCATATGAAACTTGCGTCTTTTTTTACACTCAAATAGAGCTTTCTTTTAGTGGTATTTAATCACTAGTGGGTTTTTTATTTGTTGTGCTATAAATAAAATAACACGTAAATTTTGTGAAAAAATGCCTTTTTCTTTGTTTCTGTCATACATTTTTGCTAATTAGTAATTTTTCTTCATACATTTTGGCCAAAATTTATACTGCTACATATCTTTGGTAAAAATAACCCACATTAGTGTATATTATTTGGTCTTTGTGAAAGTTATAGAGTCTACAAACTATGGTGCAAATCGCTGAAAATTGATCACATCTGATCAGGCCTTCAGTACATCAGGTGTATCTCATTTCTTGAGACACTAACAAGTTAGGAAAGTACAAATACCCCCCAAATGACCCCTTTTTACAAAGTAGACATTCCAAGGTATTAAGTAAGTAGCATGGTGAGTTTTTTTAAGTTGTCATTTTTTCCCACAATTCTTTGAAAAATTAAGATTTTTTTTTATTATTATTTTTTTTTTACAAAATTGTCATATTATCAGGTTATCTCTTACACACAGCATATGCATACAACAAATTACACCCCAAAATACATTCTGCTACTCTTTCTGAGTACGGCGATGCCACATGTATGAGACTTTTACACAGCCTGGCCACATAGAGAGCACCAACATTGATGTAGTACCTTCAGATGTTCTACGAGCAAAAATGACGCATCTCATTTCTCAACCACCTATTACACGTTTTAAGGCCCTGGAGTACCAGGACAATGGAATTTCCCATAAAATGACCCCATTTTGGAAAGCAAACACCCCAACGTATAATCTGTGAGGCATAATGAGTCTTTTGAACGGTACATTTTTTTCCAGAAGTTTTTGGAATATGTGGAAAAAATTAAAACACATTTTTTTTTACACAAAGTTGTCAATTTATAAGATATTTCTAACACATTGCATGTATATAGCAAAAATTACAACCCACAACACATTCTGCTACTCCTCCCGAGTATGGCGATACCACATGTATAGTACTTTTACACAGCCTGGCCACATAGACAGGCCGAACATTGAAGTAGTATGTTCAGGCGTTCTAGGAGCATAAATGACTCATCTCATTTCATTCCTACCTATCACACTTTTGAAGGTCCAGGACAGTGAAATTACCCACAAAATGACCCCATTTTGGAAAGCAAACACCCCAATGTATATTCTATGAGACATGGGCTGCAAATAGGTACTCGGGTACTCTGATGGGCTAGAGATAGGTACTCTGGTACTCTGATGGCCTGGTGACAGGTACTCGGGTACTCTGATGGCCTGGTGACAGGTACTTGGGTACTCTGATGGCCTGGTGACAGGTACTCGGGTACTCTGATGGCCTGGTGACAGGTACTCTGATGGCTTGGTGACTGGTATTTGGGTACTCTGAAGGGCGGTGACAGGTACTCAGGTGCTCATATGGACTGTGACAGGTAGTCAGGTACTAAGATGAACTGTGACAGGTACTCAGGTACTCAGATGAACTCTGACGGGTACTCAGATGGACTGGGACAGGTACTCAGGTACTCAGATGAACTGTGACAGGTACTCGGGTGCTCAAATGGACTGGAACAGGTACTCGGGTACTCAGATGGGCTGTGACAGGTACTCGGTTACGCTGATGGGCTGTGACAGGTACCGGGTACTTTGATGGGCTTTGACAGCTACTCGGGTACTCGGATGAACCGTGACAGGTACTTGGGTACTTTGATGGGCTGTGACAGGTACTCGGGTACTTTGATGGGCTGTGACAGGTACTCGGGTACTCAGATGAACTGTGACAGGTACTCAGATGAACTGTGACAGGTACTCGGGTACTCAAATGGACTGTGACAGGTACTCGGGTACTCAGATGGGCTGTGACAGGTACTCGGGTACTCTGATGGGCTGCGACAGGTACCCGGGTACTCTGATGGACCGTAACAGATACTCGGGTATCCTGATGGGCCGTGACAGGTACTCGGGTACTCTGATGGACTGTGACAGGTACTCGGGTACTCTAATGGACCGTGACAGGTACTCGGGTACCCTGATGGACCGTGACAGGTACTCGGGTACTCTGATGGACCGTGACAGGTACTCGGGTACTCTGATGGGCTGGGACAGGTACTCAGATGAACTGTGACAGGTACTCGGGTACTCTGATGGACTGGGACAGGTACTCGGGTACTCTGATGGGCTGGGACAGGTACTCAAATACTCTGATGGACTGTGACAGGTACTCTGATGGACTGTGATTGACAGGTACTATGAGGGTGGTGACAGGTCCTCTTTATTGGGGGGGGGGGCAATCAGTGTGATTGGTGTACACTGTAGGCGGTAACGAGATGTTACTGCAATCTCCTCCTCACACACGATCGGTGTGAAGAGGAGAACCCGGTAACATCTCGTTACCGCGGTTTGTTTACATTTTAGTGATCGGCTGTGAAAGGATCACAGCCGATCACGTGGGTAAACAGCCGGCCAATGGCTGTTTACCAGCGTCGGTGACGAGCAGTGTTCCCGGGGAACACACTGCCACCGACATGCACGCGCAGCGCGCTCGCAATCGCGCGCATACGCCGTGCACAGTGGGGTGTGACCATCTGTGATCGGCCGTGACTTCATCACGGTCGATCACGTGGTAAACAGCCATAACCAATGGCTGTTCAACCCCTTCGATGGCGAGCGGTGTCTCCGTGACACGCCGCCACCGAAGAAACAGGGATGCGTGCGTGCGCGCGCTGTTCATATGGCGGCCTCCCGCCACAACAGGTGCGTCGCCTGGCCGCCATTTGACTGCTGGCGGTCAGAAAGTGGTTAAAGAGGTTATAAACTCTTTAAAAAAATAAATAAATAAATAAAACCTGTAAGATAAAGGTGTAGCAAAGTCTTTAACCTCTTCCAGTCTAATGAGAACCTTTTCAGGCTACAGACCGCTGACATCCTTCAATATGTAGTGGGTTGTGAGGCATAGTGGGTGCAAAGATGACGGTGACAGTCAAAGGTGACGGTGGCACAGTTTTGGTTATTTTAGTTGACACAAGTGGACTTTTGATTAGAAGATGATCGGTGATTAAGACGGCACAGTTGGAGCAATCAAATTAAAATATCGCACAATAAGGACGCTATATTTTTTGCAATTATAAATTAATGTCTTGTGTATATATTTTGGATAATATGGGGGCACAGTGATTATTTTGTGAATATAAGTATTATTAAGCATATTCTATTGAGAAGGGGGTAGTATAAATAGTGAGTGGGAGGCGCAATCCCCTAAAGATATACATATACATCATCCACTTACCCTGGTTTTTCTGGGGGGGGGCTAAGACTGGGATTGCAGCGGACCCTCAAGCACAGCAAGGGGGAGGTTGAGCGCCGGTACAACTTGGTATTTTTGGTTTATAGATTCAATTGGCAGACTCCAAGACTTCAATAGAAGGATAGCCATGCGGGGAAAGGCCCCAGCAAGAAGCCATATCTGCACTTGCAGGAATGCTGTCTCCTATGGTAACAGTCCTGTGACAGTTCCTCACTCAAACGTAACATTTCTTTCAGCTTCACTTGAACTGCTCCTTGTAGTTCTTCAATACTGAGCTCCCGGTCTCTCACTAGACCCACTAATTCACTGACTCTGAATCCCTTGAGCGCCTCCAAGGTTTGTGGTGGTATCCCCTCAAGCATCACCCCTGCTACGCCAGATACTTCTCAAGCTTCACTCCTGCTAACCGGCTCGGTCTCTGGCTTGACATAAAAGGCTGCTCTGCAAGCGTCTCCTCCACTGGTTGGGTCCCTGACTTGATCACTGTCTGAAGTTTCCCAATTCTCCACCGTGCCCTTTCAGTGAGAATATGGTTCCAGTACTTGCTTTAGTTACTCTTTGTGGTCCCTGGTAAAGGTGGCTGCTCCCTTTGTGGTGAAAACTTCCCTTCTACCTCCAACCACTGACAGGTTCTCTGGCCTGCAGAACCGCCACTTCTGGTTGGACTGCAAGCCACAGCCCCAACCCTGCGCTGCCCTCTTACTTCTGGATAGACCCTCACACAGCATGGCAGCTCAGTTCACATCTGTGCAACTTCCAGCAGTGCGTTTTTGGAAAAGATCAGGGACTTTTTTCCTGGAGCAAGTTGTGTTTTTTGTTGCATAAACTTCAACTGAAATGCAATGAAAATGCATCAAAAAAGCAGAGCCTGCGTTTTTTGCTGGTTTCTCCTGCAAGACAACAAACACCTCCCAAAAATGCAAAACGCATCAAAAATGCATCAGGAGCCAGGCCTTATATAATGTAGCTTCCTTCCTCATTGTGAGTTCTTGTATTCTTCCTCCATGGTGTACATTATGGCTAGGAAATAAATATTCTTTTGACCTTCAAACACTATAGATTTCAACATGTACTGCATCATATTGTTTGCCTCAATCCTTCTGCATGTAGTAAAGAAATTTGTGAATGCCAAGTGTTTGGTGAGTTCAACTATCTGATGAATGCTGTCTGCAGTGATGGTCTCTGCAACATTCAGGCTTGCACCTGAACCCCCCCAGACTAGGGAGTGCCTCGAAGGCCACGATAACCTAGTGCTCCATCTCCAGCTTCTTCCACCCAACAACTCCTCACCAACTGGGCTAACTTGAGATATTTAAGGAGGCCTGCCCTCTGCCAATCCAGGTTGGGGATTGGTCAGGGTTCCTTAGAATACCTCAGACAGCTCCACCACTCTTCCCCTCCTTCCTTCTAGAATGCTCTAAAAGCAGAAGGGAGGTGACCGAAAGATGATGCTATTTGTGAGTAAACAGCCTACTCTAAGCCACTCCCAGCCCACAGGTCAAAACAATCAGGCCTCGCTTACAGCGAGGCCTGATTAAATTTACCTGCATTTACAAAAATAAAACTCCTACCTAAAGAAGAGGGTGCCACATTCCATTTTTCATTCTCCTTCCCTTTCCCTCTCAATCTCACTTTCTTGCACCAGTCCCCTACACTCACTCTGGCTGTTTGTCTGTGTATTTTCACAATTGCCCATTTTCTAACTTCATATTGTCATGATTGTCCATTTGATGCCTCTGTATTGTCGCTATTCCCAATTGTGTCCCTCCGTATTGTCTAGTCAGCACTGTTTTTTAGAGAACCATATTACTATATAATTGAATCCCCTGCAGGCCTATCAATATTGAACACAAGCACGTTTAGCATCATACTTGGCCAAGACGCACAACGTGCTCTGATTTCAAACCATTGCTCTTGAATCAGCCTGGTGTGCTACTTTCTCCTTCCCTTTCCTTACCTCTCACTCCAAAACCGTCCCATCCTCCCCGACCTTGGAAAGTTCCCATATATGCTTTATATGTGCAATCAATTTTCTGACTAAGCGTTTCTTTATATGGTGTGTCTGCTTTTAATATAACTTGTGCTTCGGGATTGGGGGTTTATCTCCCCCCCAAACACCTAGCACCAGTACACCACCTGCAAAAAGAAAATGGCTGGAGCAGTTCCTGGCTGTGGGCTAATGGTATAATTTCCACACACACATGTGATGAATGTTTGTAATTTTATGCCCCGTTTATGTGAACATCTGGTATGAGTGGAGACTCGAGGGGTTCAATCTTTCGTGTTAGACTCTGGAAATGCCTCGTAATTTATTGCACAAGTGTGTTTTATTAAAATCAGACTGATTCATGTTGTTTACCTTAGGATCCTATAGTGCCTGATGTTTATATACATCTGAGGAGCCCAGACACAGTGCTGCCTTGTTTTTCATGGTGATGATTATGGCTTCTGACTTTTATTGGCTCTAGAGGAGAACTGTGTTTTTGTTTCCGTTTCTACTTGCGGTTCATAAAATGTCTACTTTTTAATAAAATGGTTGGCATTGTGCCCCTTCACTCCTCTTTACGTGTCCTTCTGTTGAGTTTTGGAGTGAGTTCCGATGCTAGGAGATGGCATGAGTCCAAATTCATATCAGTACACCACAAGCTCCCCTTTTTTTAGTTGTATCATACTCCATTCATATAACACTGGAAAAGATTTTCTAGTATGAGAGAGAATGAGTCTGATTTATGAAAGGATAAAGGTGCATAGTGCATGGATTGTGCGTAAACAAGCAGATTGCATGCTTACACAATTTATTCTGGTTCTTTAACCACTTGCTTACTGGGCACTTAAACCCCCCTCCTGCCCAGACCAATTTTCAGCTTTCAGCGCTAATGCACTTTGAATGACAATTGCGCGGCCATACAACACTGTACCCAAATTAAATTTTTATAATTTTTTTCCCACAAATAGAGCTTTCTTTTGGTGGTATTTAATTACAGCTGGCAGTTTTATTTTTTGCTAAACAAACAAAAAAAGATGCAAAATAAAAAAAAATAAAAAATCATGTTTCATAGTTTGTTATAAAATTTTGCAAACAGGTCATTTTTCTCCTTCATTGAAATGCGCTGATGAAGCGGCACTGGTGGGCACTGATAGGCTGCACTGGTGGGCACAGATAAGGTGGCACCGATAGGCACAGATAAGGCAGTACTGATGGGCACAGATAAGGTGGCACTGATAGGTGGCACGGATGGGTGGCACGGATGGGTGGCACTAAGGGGCACTGATAGGTACCACTGATAGATGGGACTGATGGGTACTGGTAGATGACACTGATGGGCACGGATATGTGGCACTGGAGTGCAGCACTGTTGTTGAGGCAGATTGTGGGCACTAATAGGTGGCACTGTGGGTACTGATGGGTGGCACTGTGGGTACTGATGGGTGGCACTGTGGGCACTGATGGGTGGTACTGGTGGGGGGCACGTTTTTATTATCTAGGTGGCACTGGCAGGGGGCAAGTGGGCACTGATAAGCTGGCCGTGATCGGGACGGATGTCCTGATCACGGCCGCAGGTGATCGGCTTTTTTTTTTCTCCTCGTGCTGTCAGCGCGAGGAGGAAAAATAGCCGATTGCCGGCTCTGTTGTGTCACATGATCAGCTGTCATTGGCTGACAGCTGATCACGTGGTAAGGGGTTGGGATCGACCCCTTGCTTCGATCCGTGATCAGGCGAGTCTCATAGACTCAGGGGGAGCGCAGGCTGCTCGTGCACAGGACGACGTCAATAGACGTAGTCCCGGCAAAGCAGGTCCGCGCTGTAGCCGTCATTTGGCTATAGCGCGGATCCCTAGTGGTTAAAGAAAAGCATGCTACTATATTATCTGTAATTAGAGACCAGATATCCTAATTCTGAACTACACAAACCAGAGATGATCATGGACACACAACAGAAAAGCAACTCAACAATCTTCATTAACCACTTCTATACCAGGAACTTTTGCCCCTTCCCACCCAGGGTAATTTTCAGCTGTCGCACTTTGAATGACAATTGTGCGGTCATGCAACATTGTACCCAAACTAAATTTGTATCATTTTCTTCACACAAATAGAGCTTTCTTTTGGTTGTATTTGATCACCTCTGGGGTTTTAATTTTTTGCTAAACAAACTAAAAAAGACATTTAAAAAAAAAAAAAAAAATGCTTTTCTCCAGTCATCTTCCAGGACGGCACACCTGAGAGATGACTGGTCCACCTGACAGAAAACACAATCAACAACAAGTTTAAAAGTTCCCACCCCTCCCTCAGACCCTCAGTTCTTGATTGTGTTTCCCACAAGTGGCAGCGAAACCAAGTTTCTCAGTTTTTTGTTTTTTTCTGGTAAGGGTCTGGGACCCTTTTTTATCAAGAATTGTTTCCCCTGGGAGACTCAAGCAGACAGGGGGTCTGTGGTAGTCTCAGGCAACCTCCGATGCTGAGGGCCGCCTGGGGGTAGTTTTCCCGGATAGGGAAACCAATAACAGCCTCACAGGACAGGGGAGTTGTCCTTTGTAGTGCTGCTCCCCATTTTGTACTGTTTACCTTACCTAAAAACGCTGGTTCCGGTTTCGTTGGTGGAGTGTGGTGAGCTGCATCTTTCCTCTATGGCAGCGGTGCTGGACGCGGATAGCGTGCGTTCCAGCACTACTGCGCAGGACCGGAAGTCCGCCGGAGCACTGGACGTCACTTCCCGGTATTGGATTTCCAGGCTGGGTGGTGGAGGTTTCTCTCTCTCTCTCTCTCTCTCTCTGTCGTAGTGATGGCTGGATGCAGGGCGTGCTTTCCAGCATCACTGCGCACGACCGGACGTCCGTCATGAGCGCCCGACGTAATTTCCGAGCGATGGATTTTCACAAAATGGCGCCAGTTACCAGCAATAGTGGCAGGGGGTGCAGTGGAAAGCACCCAGGCAGCGCTAGAAAGGCAATACTGTCCGTTCTAAGACCCACGACCGCAGCAAACTCCAAGGCAAACAGGAGGGGACGCTCAAGACAGCACCTGGTCCAGCGATCCTGCAGGGCAGCAAAGTCGCCATGGATGTGGAAGGTCCGTCTGAGCAAACAGCCACTGAGGTCGTCACAGGGGGTGAGTGATCCAGCTGTATATTGTAGGGGCAGGGTACTCTGAGGCAGACCCCCCTTCCCCTTTAGGACGTGGGTAGCTAATTGTTTATTTTTTACTGTTTCCAGGGACTGAAGGCTCTGCCCAGGGATCAGCCAGTAGGTCCAAAGGAAAAGCTACATCTAAGTCCAGGCGCTGTGTTATTGTAACTCTAAACTAGCACAAGACCACAGCAAGCCCTTTTGAGATAAATGCATTTTTAAGCTCGCAGGCAAGGAGACCGCTCAGGTAGTGAAGGAGTGGCATGCCTTGCAGTCAGAAATGCTAGCCACCCTCCAGTCTTTCCGAACTACACTAGAGAAGGGTCGGGATGAAGGCCCCTCTGGTAGAGAGACCCCTCGCTCACAGGAAGACTTTTCCACGTCCTACACGGAAGGTTCCCAGGGCCAGGTCTCCTTTTTGTCTGAGGTGGAGGAGGGTCAGGTCCCAGATTTTAGTACTGGGGAGGAAGATTCAGACCAGGATAGCCAGGGGGAGGCTAAATCTGGGGGCCTCTTGTTCTTGGCAGAGGACGTGGAAGGCTTATTAAAAGCCATTTATGCCTCAGAGGATATACAGGTACCCTCTGCTCAGGTTTCAGCACAGGATAGGGTGTATAGAGGCCTAGGAAGGTTACAGGCCAGGACCTTTCCTGTCCACCAGTCCCTGAAGGATATAATCCTCAGAGAATGGAAGGAACCGGAACGTAAACTTCTTAGGCTAAAAGCCTGGAAGAGAAGGTGTCCCTTTAAGGACGAGAAGGAGGAGAAATTTTTTAAAACTCCCCGTTTAGACGCAGCCCTAGCACAGGTGTCTAAAAGGTCTGATCTGTCCTTCGAGGACTCGAAGCATTCAGGACCAGATGGACAAGAAGTCTGAGACTTTACTCAGGAGGGCTTGGGAGGCGAATACGGCGGCAATGGCTCCAGCCCTAGCCTCCGCCTGTGTGGCCAGAAATGCAGACGCCTGGCTTGGCAGGTTGATGGAACACGTCTCGCGTAGCAAAGAGACTAAAGGAATTGTAGACTCGCTGGAGGTAATCAGCAGAGCAGTAGCATATGTGGCAGATGCAGCAGTGGAAACTGTCAGAACCACGGCTAAGTCAGCAGCACTTCTAAACTCCGCTAGGAGGGCCCTATGGGTAAAAACCTGGGACGGAGATTTCACTTCCAAATCTCGTTTATGTGGGATTCCCTTTGAGGGCTCCCTGCTGTTCGGTTCGGGTCTGGATCAGGTCCTGTCCCGGTCTACTGAGAGAGGAAAGAAGTTCCCAGTGATGCCCAAAAGGGAAAGGGGCAAGAGATTTTTTCATGGCCCCCAGTCAAAGACTCAACATAAGGGGAGAAGTGACCAGAGGAAGAAGTGGAATCTCGGAAAGGGAAAGGAAAAAGGGCAATCCTTTTTTCCGGTTCCGGAGCTTCTCATAAGGAAGCCAAATGATGCCACCGTAAAGGTAGGCGCAAGGCTATGCAGGTTCCTTTCAGAGTGGCAGAAGGTTATGCAGAGTCCCTATATTTTAAGCCTCTTAAAATAAGGGGTACAGGCTAGAATTTCAGAGGTTACCCCCACAGAATTTTCTTATTACCTTTCTCCCCAGGGACCCGGCCAGGGCAGAGGGTCTACTGGGAAGTATACAAGAGCTGGCAGAGCAAGAAGTTATTGCTCCGGTACCAGCCAGTCAGTTGACCCAGGGCTTTTACTCCCATGTGTTTGTGGTTCCGAAAACCCTCGGGCAAATTCCGGTTGATAATAAATTTGAGAGGACTCAACCGTTACTTATTGCACAAGAGGTTCAGAATGGAAAGTATTTATTCAGTAAGGAAACATCTTCAGGCAGGAGTTTTTATGGTCACTCTGGACCTGAAAGACGCATATCTACACATACCCATTGCTCCAGAACACCAGAAATACCTACGCTTAATGATTTGCATACAGCAGAAGGTAGAACACTCGCAGTTCAGAGCACTCCCCTTTGGACTGGCGGCCAGCCCAAGGGTTTTCACGAAAGTAATGGCCGAGGTGGTAGCATACTTGCATCTCCAGGGAATAGGTTTGACACCCTACCTGGACGATTTACTGGTCTACAGTGTGGATCAGACGCAAACTTTGATAGACAGAGACACCGTGCTAGGGACTCTGGAGACCTTGGGTTGGATGGTCAGCCGGGAAAAGTCTTCACTGACGCCATCTCAGTCCAAGCTGTATCTAGGCTACCTGTTAGACTCACAGGCACAGAGGGTATTCCTGCCAACAGAGAAGGTAGCGAAAGTCCAGAATGCAGTCATCACCCTTCCCGAAAGAGGAGAAGCCTCCCTGAGGTATATAATGAGACTGCTGGGTCTCATGACCTCTTGCATACCGGCAGTAACTTGGGCACAGCTCCATTCTCGGCAGCTTCAGGCCTTCCTGCTTGCCTCGTGGGGAGGAAAAAGAGAAACACTGGAGAGAAGAGTGTCGCTCACAGAGGAGGTCACTCTCTCTCTCTGCACTGGTGGTTCGACTCAGACAATCTGTCAAAGGGTCGCCCCTGGTCCCAGATAGACCCATTGGTTTTAACCACGGACACCAGCGCTTGGGGTTGGGGGGCTCATCTAGGAGATCGGTATACCCAGGGGTCCTGGAACCGTAGCCAAGCCAGGGAGTCCTCCAATTTCAGGGAGCTTCTGGCAGTAGGCAAGGCGCTAAGCTATTTCCAAGAACAACTGCAGGGCAGAGAAGTACAGGTCCTCTCGGACAACCTGGTCATGGTTGCCTACCTGAACCACCAAGGGGGGACAAGGTCAGGCAGACTGAGGGAGTTAGCACAGCAGATCCTAGAGGAAGCGGAAAGGAAGGTACTTTCTCTTTCAGCGATTCATATAAAAGGGTTGCTCAATCTTCAAGCAGACTTTCTAAGCAGACAACCCATTCTTCGTGGAGAATGGGGATTGAACAAAGAGGTCTTTGCCCTGGTGTGCAGGCATTTCGGCAGGCCAGAAATAGATTTATTCGCTTCCCGGGGGAATGCGAAAGTCTGCAGATTTTTCTCCCTTTACAAGGAACAGGAGGCAGAAGGGATAGAAGCCCTTGTACAGGTGTGGGATTTCAGGCTGGCTTATGCCTTTCTTCCACTGGTACTCATTCCCAGGGTTCTACAGAAGTTGACCCACTCAAGGACGGACCTGGTGCTGATAGCACCCTGGTGGCCCAAGAGGGTTTGGTTCCCCACCATTCAGAGTCACTCAGTAGCTCCCCCGCTGCACCTGCCGGTACAATGAGACCTACTCGTTCAAGGTCCAGTCTTTCACCCCGACCCGGACCGTCTCTCTCTGACAGCATGGCTTTTGAGAGGGAAATAGTGACAGGGTTTTTTTTAGAGAGAGTGATAGACACTCTTCTCCTCAGTAGAAAAGGAGTCACCAGGAAAATTTATGCAAAAGGTCTGGAAAGTTTTCTCCCATTGGCTGCAGTCTAATGCCGCATACACACGGTCGGAATGCGTCTTATTGGACCGTGTCGTCAGATAATCCGACGGTGTGTGGTATGCATCGGACTGATTCCGTCCGAATATCCGTCGGACCCAATTTTCCAACATGTTGGAAATATTTCCCGACCAACTGGTTCGATCGGACATACTCCGATCATGTGTAGCGAATTTTGATCGGACCAAGTGCCACGCATGCTCAGATCAAATTCCTACATCAAAGCCATTGGCTACTAGCCTGAATGTAGTCCCATCGTAACGAAATTACGTCATCACGTTCTGAAAGATTGGATTTTTCGACAACTTAGTCCGACCGTGTGTATGCAACAGTTTCGGACACAATCCGTCGGACTAAATCCGACGGACAAAATCCGACGGATTTGGTTGGCAGACTCTCTGACCGTGTGTACAGGGGCTTAGGAGGGGGCTCTCCAGATGATACCTACCATCCTAGACTTTCTTCAAGAGGGGGTGGACCAGGGATTGGCAGTCAGCACTCTCAAGGTCCAGGTGGCAGCCCTGTCCATGTTTTTTGACAGGAGGCTAGAACAAGAACCCTTGATAAAAAGATTTTTGTTGGCCAGGGAAAGGGTAGTTCCAGTCAGGTCGGTCAGTTGCCCTCCATGGGACCTATCCCTGGTGTTAGATGCCCTAACAAAGGGGCCCTTTGAGCCGGTGGCTCAAATTTCTATTAGACTTTTATCATTTAAGTTAACCTTCCTTCTGGCTATCACCATGGCCAGAAGGGTGGGTGATATACAGGCCCTTTCGATTAAAGAGCCTTTTTGGCGTATCCTAGAGGATAGGGTAATCCTCACTCAGAATCCCCTTTATTTGACAAAAGTAGCTTCTTTATTTCACAGAACACAGGAGATTATTCTCCCGTCCTTCTGCCAGAATCCTAAGAAAAAGGAAGAGGAAAAGTTCCATCTCTTGGATGTCAGGCGCTGTCTCCTAGTATACTTGGAAAGAGTGAGAGACTTTAGGAGATCCAGTCACTTACTAATCACCTTTTCGGTGGAGAGAAAGGGTCTACAAGCCTCTAAACCAACGATAGCTAGATGGGTCAGACAAACCATATCTATTGCTTATAGGCAGGCAGGTAAACCAGTGCCAGCCCACCTTAAGGCACACTCAACCAGATCCCTGGCAACCTCCTGGGCAGAAAGGGCAGGCGCCTCAATCGACCAGATCTGCAGGGCAGCAACATGGACGAGCCATAGGACATTTCTGAGGCACTACAGAGTGGAGCTGTTGTCCCCTCAGGACTTGGCATTTGGCAGGAAGGTCCTACAAGCGGTTTTCCTGCCCTAAGGTAGGCCTGAACTTCTTGCTTATCATCTCAGGTGTGCCGTCCTGGAAGATGACTGGAGAAAATGACCAGTTACACTTACCGGTAACGGGTTTTCTAGGAAATCTTCCAGGACGGCAGGCCTACTTCCCTACCCTTGTTTTGTTGGTGTGGTATATTCACTCCTCACAGAATGTTCCCTCTGACACTGGTGTGGGGCTATCCTTTGCCATAACTGAGGGTCTGAGGGAGGGGTGGAAACTTTTAAACTTGTTGTTGATTGTGTTTCCTGTCAGGTGGACCAGTCATCTCTCAGGTGTGCCGTCCTGGAAGATTTCCTAGAAAACCCGTTACAGGTAAGTGTAACTGGTCATTTTTCTTGTTTCTGTTATAAAATGTTGTTTTCTCCTTCACTGAAAGGTACTGATGGGCACTGATGAGGTGGAACTAATGGGAACTGATGAGTTGACACTGATAAGGTGGCACTGATGGGCACCGATAAGGAGGCACTGATATGTAGTATTTAAGGGCACTGATAGGCAGCACTGATATGCAGCACTGATGGGCACTGAAAGGCGGCACTGATGGGCACTGATAGGTGGCACTGATGAGCACTGACAAGCAACTGTGATGGGCACTAACAGGCAGCTGTGATGGGCACTGACAGGTGGCACGAATTGGCACTGATAGGTGGCACTGATGGGCAGCATTGATGATGTGGTACTGATGAGGTATTGACAAGTGTTACTGCTGGGCACTGATTGGCACTGTGGTGGGTTCTGATTGGCACTGTGGTTGGCACTGATAGACTTTATTATTGGGGCACTGCTTGCAGCTGTTGGGCACTAATTGGCAGCTGAAGGGCACATCTGATGGGGGCTGTGCTGATAATCAGTGTGCTGAGTATCAGCACAGACCCCCCCCCCCCTGACAGGGAGAGTCGCCGATCAAACGGAGGAATGCTGTTTACCTGCACTTCCTGGTTCACGTGATGAACAGCTGTGATTGGTCACAGCTGATCACATGGTAAGAAGCCGCTGTCAGAGGCTCCTTACCACAATCGGAGATGCGGTGTGCCAGACTGACACTCCACACTAGCGACTGCCGTGCTGCGTGCCGGCATGTTATCCTGCTGGACATCATATGATGCCCAGTCAGGATAACAGAACCACTTCCTGGCCATCATCTGCTATATTCCGGGTGGAAAAGTGATTAAACATTATAGCATCACAGCAAAAGGCACAGAATTTATAGGATGAAATGCCATTAGAAATAAGTGGCCAGGGTCAAAGAAAAATAGGCCACCTTCTGTAATACAGATGTCTTTTTGCACTTACAGTATATTGTCAAACGTATTGGGACACCTGCCTTTACATGAACTTTATTGGCATCCCAGTCTTGGTCTGTAGGGTTCAATATTGAGTCGGCCCACCCTTTGCAGCTATAACAGCTTCAACTCTTCTGGGAAGGCTGTCCACAAGGTTTAGGAGTGTGTCTATGGGAATGTTTGACCATTCTTTCAAAAGCGCATTTGTGAGGTTATGCACTGATGTTGAACGAGAAGGCCTGGCTTGCAGACTCCACTCTAATTCATTCAAAAGGTGTTCTATCGGGTTGTGCATGCCAGTCAAGTTCCTCCACCCCAAACTCGCTCATCCATGTCTTTATGGACCTTGCTTTGTGCAGTGTTGTGCAGTCATGTTGGAACAGGAAGGCACCATCCCCAAACCGTTCCGATAAAGTTGGGAGCATGAAATTGTTCAAAATGTCTTGGTACACTGACACCTTAAGAGTTCCCTTCACTGAAACAAAGGGGCCAAGCCCAACCCCTGAAAAACAATCCCCCCCATAATCACCCCTCCACCAAATTATTTGGACCAGTACACAAAGCAAGGTCCATAAAGACATGGATGAGCGAGTTTGGGGTGGAGGAACTTTTAGCGTGGAGACTACAGGCCAGGCCTTCTTGTCCAACAAGAACGGTCAAACATTCCATTAGACACACTCCTAAACCTTGTGGACAGCCTTCCCAGAAGAGTTGAAGCTGTTATAGCTGCAAAGAGTGGGCCAACTCAATATTAAACTATACTCACTAAGACTGGGGTGCCATTAAAATTCATGTGCATGTAAAGGCAGGCATCCCAATACTTTTGACATTATAGTGCATCTTAATGTATTCTATAGCATTGAAGCAGTTGACTGGAAGAACAACAGCGCCCAGTGGGAGAACAGGTATCAGACAGATGTATTAAATACCAGATCCTGGTTCTTTAAGGCATGATCTATAGAACAGTGCTTGTGCTGTGTAATTTGTTCCTTCCTATGTTGTAATATAACTGGTTGATCCTGCCTATTCTTGGGTCCCCCTGTTTGTTCTGACCACGTTAATTATGGCTGCTGAGCTAAGATACCGTGGTCAGGTTACGTGCCTCCTTCTGTTAATCTCTCCTCTCTCCCTCTCCCTCCTTGCCTGTCAGCGTGAGAGCGGCACCCCCTCCCCGCCCCTCCTGCCCCTATTCAGCTGCACTATGCAGCAAATATACACATATCCCCCCCCCCCCCCCCGATGTTGCTTGAATTTACTCTAGTGTATGTGTTTTTTTTTAAATGAAAAGGCTGAATACCTTTTCCCACATCACCGCCGTGTGGTCACGTGACTTCCGTCGGCTGGCTGGCTGACATTACATGGGAATCTTGGCCCCTCTCGCTTCTTTCCATGGATTAGAGAAGAGTAGAGGGGGATCACTTTAATGCACAGCTGAGGTGTGAAAAAAGGTATTTAGCCTTTTCATTAAAAACAAAAAAACAAATACACTGTAGTTAATGTCAGCCTAATCCAGAGGGGATACCAGTAAAATTACAATGTGACTTTACAAACACTTTAAAGAAAAGGGTTAGATCCCCCCCCCCCCCCAGCCAGGTAAAATACCCTTTAAGCAGACACAAGGGACCCATTGCTGTCTCTTGGTAGGAGGGTCTAGACCAGTGGTCTCCAAACTGCGGCTCGGGGGCCAGATGTGTACCGATAATGGGAGCACAAAGCTTCCCTAGGATACCAATAATAGGGGCACTAAGCTTCCCTAGGATACCAATAATAGGGGCACTAAGCTTCCCTAGGATAGGATACCAATAATGGGGCACCATTCCTCCCACCCAATACCAAATGTGGCGATGTTTACTCCCACTGATGCCAAGACAGTTGCTACTCCTGTTGGCCGCAATCCGGCCCTTCTAAAGTCTGAAGGACAATAAACTGGCCCTTTGTTTAAAATGTTTGGGGACCCCTGGTCTAGACAGACTAAGTGAATTACTTGTATCATGTTATGTAGAGTACTTTGTGAATATTGTGTTTAAAAATTTAACTAAAGCATCAAGGCAAACATTTTTAGACGGCAAAAATAAAAACATGCTATTCTAGCACAATAGACATTCACTTTGTGGTGTACAGAGATGTTTGTACATTGTGAAAAATGCTGAAACATGTAATTACTGTCTGAGATTAGAGTTTATTTTTCTAGAGCTCCCACTAAACACAGGGAACTTTTAAATTAGATGTTTATAGGGTTTTGTTGTGCTGCGTTTGGTTGAAAATTGAGGGTATGACACTAAATTTGCTCTATAAAAATGTCGGTAGAATCTTACAAAGGCAACTTTCAAGGAATCGTGAGATTTTTTTTTTTTTATTACACAAATACAATAAACTAACATCAATTGTATAATTCAATAATGGCAGGGAGCATGCTAGAGAGATTGTGCTACTAAAATAGCTGGCTATTATCTAACCCCTTAAATTGGTTGTAAAGGCTCAAAGGTTTTTATCTTCATGCATTCTATGCTTAAAGGTAAAAAACCTTCTGTGTGCAACAGCCCCACCGCCCAGTGGCTCTCCCAGCTCTCTTTCTCCTCATTAGCTGAGACAGCATTGACTCCAACTACTGTCAATCACACCCAGTGAGCCAATGAGGAGAGAGTGGGGGTGGTTCCGAGCCACACTCTGAGCGTGAATGGACACACAGAGCAGTGGCTCAGGGGTAAGCCCACTCGGGAGACCCCATAGTAAGCTGATCGCTATAGGGGATCTCAACAGCAGGGAGGGCCAAGAGCATCGCGGGGAGCCCAAGAAGGAGGATCGGGGCTTCCAATCAGTCCAAGTACTATTTAGTTTGTGAATCCAGTGCTCAACCATAATAACCAATCAGTGCTGAAAAGGTTGTTGAACGTGACCCTTTATCCAAGAGCAATGACAGTGCCCCCACATAGACCCGCACTCACCAAAACATATTGACCCCTTAATGAAAATTAGAGACCTCCGATCACCCACATATTCCTCGATCATTAAACAAAGTGTACCAGTTGTGTAATATGGTCTCTGCCTCTTCACTGTTGTTGTCTTCATCTCAGTTTTTCAAATTCTTAAAGTCATACATCACTGGGAGAAGACCACATATGATGAATCCAGGAATCAAGGACAAGCATGAAAGTGACTTGAATGCTAACGGAGAGTACAAATACAGAAACCCAATGGCTTACTGTCAGCTGTCATCACATACCTGATCACCCAGCCAAGAACTGCATAGGCATCAGGATTTACATGACTGTGCATCTACAGTTGTGCTCATAAGTTTACACACCCTGGCAGAATGTATGATTTCTTGGCCATTTTTCTGAAAATATGAATGATAACACAAAAACTTTTCTTTCATTCATGGTTAGTGTTTGGCTCAAGCCATTTATTATCAATCAACTGTATTTACTCTTTTTAAATCATAATCACAATAGAAACTACCCAAATGACCCTGATCAAAAGTTTACATACCCCAGTTCTTCATACCATGTATTGGCCCCTTTAACATCAATGACAGCTTGAAGTCTTTTGTGGTATTTGTGGATGAGGCTCTTTATCTTCTCAGATGGTAAAGCTGCCCATTCCTCTTGGCAAAAAACTTCCAGTTCCTGTAAATTCTTGGGCTGTTTTGCATGAACTGCACGTTTTAGGTCTCCCCAGAGTGGCTCAATGATATTGAGGTCAGGAGACTGAGATGGCCACTCCAGAACCTCCACTTTATTCTACTGTAGCCCATGACAGGTCGACTTGGCCTTGTGTTTTGAATCATTGTCATGTTGGAATGTCCAAGTACGTCCCATGCGCAGCTTTCTGGGTGATAAATGCAAATGTTCCTCCAGTATTTTTTGATAACATACTGCATTCATCTTGCCATAAATTTTGACCAAATTTGATGTGCCTTTGTAGCTCACACATCCCCAAAACAACAGTGATCCACCTCCGTGTTTCACAGTAGGAATGGTATACCTTTCATCATAGGCCTTGTTGTAGAGTTTATGGTTATGGCCTATTCCTTTCCTGTTTTATACAGTTCAACTACCTTTTCATGCAGATCCTTTGACAATTCTTTTGCTTTCCACATGACTCAGAATCCAGAAACGTCAGTGCAGGACTGGATGAAGGATGCAAGGGTCTGTCAGGAGTCCATAAACTCATTGACCTTCTATACACACACACACCTTAATTACAAGGAAACAGATCACAGGTGAGGATGGTTACTTTTAACCTCCCTGGTGGTATGATTTATTCTGGTTTTCGGTGCTGAAAGCGGTACAATTATTTTGCATGGAAATTTGGCGTCTTATATTGTAGTCCTGTAAGGCCGCGTACACACGGGCGGACTGTTCGCCCAACCTTGTCCGCTGAACAGTGTTTGGGCGGACAGTCCGCTCGTGTGTGGGCTTTCAGCGGACAGTTTCACGGACAAAGTCTTTCGGAAATTCCGAAAAACTGTCCGCTGAAACTACCTTCACACGCGCTCGAAATGGGCGGATTTGCCTCCGCCTTACGTGGGCGAGTCCGTTCATTTCAAAAGTTGAGCGAACTGTTTGTCAAACAGTTCGCTGAAACAGTCCGCTCAAAAAGTGCCGTGTGTGGCCATGTCCGTCCATGCTAATTTTGAGCGGACTGTTTGCCGAAACTGTTTGACAAACAAAGTTGGGCGAACAGTCCGCCCGTGTGTACGCGGCCTAATTCTTAGGAATAACTCTCTTAAATCTGTTCAAACCAGAGTCTAGCAGACATCCCGGGTATGATAACGTTTATAATATAATAAATAATAATAAAAATTATTCAATAATGTAATCAAATCCTAAAACACTGAAAAAGGGACATTTTCTGGTTGCTAGGGACAATCTCCAAATTCCAGGCAGAAAAAACAGTATTTATAATATAAAAGTGCATGCAGGGCACTGGACAGACCACTAGGGACAAAGGGGGTGTGTAATTTTTTTATACAGTACTGTAATCTGTAAGATTACAGTACTGTGTGTGTTTTGTGTACTTTTACTTTTTTGAATTTGGCGCCGATCTCCGCTCCCGTGCGCCATAATGTCGCAGGGAACGGAGCTCGGCGGCATTCGGCACTGTGTGAATCGAGCAGAGGATAGCTCGATCACATAGCGCGGAGGACATCGCTGGATCCAGGGGACAAGGTAAGTAACTTCTCTGTGTCCTCCCTGTATCCAGCGATGCGATCCCGAGTCCGGCTCGAGGCTACCGCTTATGATAGTAAAATCCCAACCCGAGCCAGACTCGGGATTACCGCTAGGGGGGTTAATAACCATTCAAACCTCTTTGCATACCTCTCAACATTTTGAGAGGGGCACCTACTAACCAACATATGTAGGCATAGGATACGCCCCCTGCCACACCCTCTTAAAGGAGAATTAACCGAAAAAAACGTTAACTAAATCCACAAGTGCTTTTATATTGGCTTTCAAATGTACAAATGCAACAATTTAGACATTGGATGGAATGTTTAGCACTGGGAAACACTTTTTGAAAGATAAAAATCAAGGACAGTTGGGAGCTATGCCTTTGTGTTAACTTGTGCATGTTATCAGGCCAAAATCACAAAGGTATGTAAACTTTTGATCAGGGTTATTTGGGTAGCTTCTGTTGCCATTATGGTTTAAAAGAGTAAACACAGTTGATTGATAATACATGGCTTCAGCCAAACACAAACCATGAGTGACAGAAATGTTTTTGTGTTATCATTCATATTCTCTAAAAAATTACCAAGAAATCATAAATTCTGCCAGGGTATTTAAACTTATGAGCACAATTGTATAAGCCGACAGCCCTGACCAGGAAGCAGATTGTGACCCTTAATGATATCAAACAAGAGGGGGGCGGGAGCAGCTGGCGTAGGCTCTTAGCGGTGTGCTGAGTAACTGAGTCAGCTGCCGGTCAGGCACTGGGCGGATCCCAACAGTATTGTCAGAATCCCTGCCGAGCCTAGACCGCTCAGTGAGTGTGATCCATAGGAGAAGTATGGCAAAAAGAGTTTTTGCCATACTTCTCCTTTAAGGACTTGGTGTTGCCTGTGCCCACTGGTGTCCTTATCAACCATGGACAGTGGGAAGCTGTCATGTATAATAGTGAAAGTAATACAATAATAATAGTTATGTTAAAACAATAAAAACAGGTAAGTATCTGCACTACTGAAAAGGGTACTAATATTGCATAAGATTATATATATATATATATATATATATATATATATATATATATATATATATATATATATATATATAGGCACTCAGGTTTTGGCATTCATTTATTGCAATTTTATATATGTTTTTATACATTGCATGACTCCTACAAATTATTTTTGTATCCTTAAGCCATTTGTATATTATTTAAGCGGCATCGCTATAGTAAATGTCTTTTTTGTGCTTAAATATACCTAGCGCTGACACAATAGTGTCTAGCAGATAGAGGATCTATTTTCCATTGGTGCGTCTGTCCGGGGGCTCCTCCCCTGTCTCTCGCATCTGATAGACATTTCCTCTGTATGGAACGCAGGCGCAGGACGTGATGCATTCCAGCAGAGTATTTCCGGGTTTTCCCGTCATCCTGGGGGTTGATTCCTCCATGATTCGCGTCACCTGGTGACACACTTAAAAGGGTGTGTTGTTGTTGCCTTTACTTTGCAAAGAATACCCAATCACATACAAGGGAAATTAAAAAAAACAGCTTTTTTACTTTCACATAATTGGATGATGGAAATCAGCAGAGCTTCCCCTCATTTACTAAACTCTGGATCAAACTCCCCCTGCAGAGTGCAACTGCATACCTTCCAAATTTTTGAGATGGGAACGAGGGACAGTTATTAGCAAAAGTATATAGGCATAAGACACACCCCTTGCCACGCCCTCTTAAAGGTGAATTGTACAAAAAAAATTAGCTAAACCCACAAGTGCTTTTTTTTTTACCACTACTATTCCTTTATATTGGCTTTTGACATTTACAAATGAAGCAATTTAGAAATTGGATGAAAGGTTTAGCGCAGGAGCACTTTTTGAAAGATAAATAGTGCATTTTATATACAATTATGTAGATCAGACCAAAATGAGGGACAAATGAGGAGGAAAGAGGGACAGAGGGACATTGCTCCAAATTAGGGACAGTCCCTCAAAATCAGGGACAGTTGGGCGGTATGTAACGGCCCTTACAAAGTGAAGTCTATTTGCCTTTAGTAGATCCACCTTCTTGAGTCATTATTATTTAGTAAACTACTAATCCCCCACCTTTTGCCGAGATGAGGAAAATAAGAAATTTTTCAAGTCCAATCTGGGTGGGAACTATGGCTCTCTTCATAGATACAGTGGAGGAGTGGGTGTTGTGATCCTCGGACAGGAAGTGCATTATTTCTAATATTAGTAAGGTGAAAATAAAGAAAAAAAAAGCCTGGAAAAAATAAAAATGAAGCAGCCACCACATCTAAACACTGCAAAATATTGCTTTTTAGTTTTTTTTTTTTTCATACAATCCAAAAACAAGGGATTTCACAGCTGTGAAGTCCTAAAAGTGAGAAACAGCTGTAAGTAAGCTAGAATAAAACGCTCTGTAACTGTAAACTGTATATGTGCTATACACTAACATATTGCAGAACATAGTTTGCCCAAGGGGTTTAAAGAAATGATTTGCATTGCTTTGCCGGTTATTGGTAAAGCAACCCTTTTATTTGCCAATATTTACAGAAAATGCTGCCAAATATAAATCCTGTATACAAGTCATGGGTGCAAAATCAGCAAACAAAAATTGAACTCTAGTCTGTCTCCAGTGACTCAAATTTTTTTCCCATTGAGTGAAACCATTGTACCTGGTGCATGGCTCAGAGGTAGGTGAAAGACAAAAACAATTCCATAGCTCAACTCGCCAACCAGTCTGCTGACCAACCAAATTAGCCCATCTAACCATCTGTTAAAAGCAGGGGTTTAGTTAGCACACATTTGCAAACGCATGTGAAAGCTGCAAGGTCTTGCCACGGCACCCTGTGTTGCTTGCAGTCCTAACACTACAAATTTATAAGTGTCTCCACAGTGGAAGCACATGCATGGAATGGATAGATGTGGGAAAGGTGAGCCTGGAGGCTGCCCAAGCCCCCTTAAAGGAACAGGAGCACACTGGACACCCAGCAAGAGCACAATGGCAGCGAAGGTGCCCAATGTGTCCCCCGACCCATATATACAAACAGTAACAAAAAGCTGGCCACTGCCCACACCCATAACTGGCCTTTAGAGGTAGGTGAAGCCAGGCTGTCAAACACAACCATAGCTGGGAATATGTGGAAGTTGGCCAACCTAAAATTATGCACGTTGCATGCAGAGAAGCCAATAGCATTGTTCAAGGCATGTCCAAGGTTTAATAGTTGGGGAATTCAATAAAGCTGCTGAACTACATTTCTGGCATTAATTGCTCATGGTAATGTGTTGCACCTAATTCAAAAAATATTTATGACAGTTTTGGTTTTGACAGTGACTAAGTAGTTCTTTCTAACTTGGTCCGCTTTACAATGTAGCGCCACACCTGCACCAAATTCAAAATAAAATACAGACATTTGTATCTTTCAAAAGTGGGGATTAAATTAAGACCGACTTTCCTTTGGCGCACAGAAACAGATTTTTCTAAAGTGTCTCAAATGCGTTCTAAAAAGTGGAGCAGCGTACACCAAATTCAAGTGCAAGTTCTAGGTATGTACATGAATTTGGTGTGCGCTAGACCACATTTAGAAGACATGTAGGTAGGTAATAGTCAACGTTGCCCCAGCCATAAAGTTGAGCGTTAATTAAGTTCCCGGGGTTCCTTTTGCCAGGCTTCACTGGGTCCAACCCACTGGTTCTGCACGATATAAAAGGAACAGGGGGTTTGAGCCTGGGGGGGGGGGTGGCCTAGGGGAAACATAGGGGATTTTGTAGTGCTATTCTACCAGAGTCTCTGTCTCGTCGTTGTTGTTAGTGGGAGGAATTGGGCCCCATCATTGGTATCAATAAAAGGAATTATGCCCCATCATTAGTGTCAATTGAAGGAATGATGCCCCATCATTGGTGTCAATGGAAGGAATTGTGCCCCACGGTTGGTGCCAGTGAGAGGTATTATTCCCCATTGTTGGTGTCAGTGGATAAAATAGTGCCCCAAGGGCCAGACAAATGCAAGCAAAGGGCCGTATCGGACCCCCAGGCCACAGTTCAGAGACCACTGCTCTACAGGTATGCAAGGACAGCCACAAGTCTGAGTTATAGACTAGGGATGTTAGGAAAAAGACCACTTTATGTTGAACTCATACCTGTGAATGTCATGATGGTAATTTATTTAACCACTTCAGCTCCTTGAGGTTTTACCCACTTATTGACCTGGCCATTTTAGCAGACAATTGCGCGGTTGTGCGAAGCTGTACCCAAATAAAATTGACGTCCTTTTTTCCCACAAATAGAGTATTATTTTGGTATTTGATCGCCTCTGCGGTTTCTATTTTTGAGGTATAAACAAAAAAAGACTGACAATTTTGAATAAAAAACAATATTTTTTTACTTTCTGCTATAAAACATTCCCAATTAAAAAATAAAAATAAAAAAAAAATAAAAATTTCTTCATCAATTTAGGCCAATATATATTCTGCTACATATTTTTTGGCAAAAATAAAATCCCAATAAGCGTATATTGATTGGTTTGCGCAAAAGTTATAGCACCAAGAACTATGGGATAGATTTAGGGACTTTTATTTATTTATTATTGTTTTTACTAGTAATGGCGGTGATCATCATTTTTTAGCGGGACTGCGACATAGTGGCAGACAAATTGGATACTAAGGGGTTGATTTACTAAAGGCTAATAGACTGTGCAATTACACTCTGCAAGAGCAGTTGTTTCAGAGCTTAGTAAAGTAGCAGAATCTCTGCTGACTTCCATCATCCGATTATGTGCAAGCACAAATGCTGTTTTTTTTTTTCCCTGCACGTGATTGGGTACTGCAAAGTGAAGCTTTACCTTATTTACTAAATTCTGGAGCAACTGCATTTTGCAAAGTGCACATTCTATTTGTCTTTAGTAAATGAACCCCTAAGGCCCCATTCTCACTGGAATGTAGCGTTTTCAGGCAGAAAATCACACAATTTTACCACGATTTTGCGGCGGTTTTTACTGCGTTTTGCCACGATTTTGTGCAGGACAAAATGTCACCAATGTAAAAAGAAGAAAAACATCCAAATTTGCCCGATTTGAGTGCCAAAAAAGGGTCCAGAACTTGTTTGAGCTTCAGGCAACTAGAAGTGGATGTGGACTTCAGGCAACATGGAGTGGAGATGTGAACCATCTCCATAGAGAAAAGTGCTAAAAAAAAAAAAAAATGCACTGATCACTGTATAAATGACACTGGCAGTAAAGGGGTTAAAACCAGGGGCAATCAAGAGGTTAAGTGTGTGCCTGGAGGTGTTTTCTAACTGTGTGGGGGAGGGACAGACTGGAGGAAAAGAGATATAGTGTTTCAGCTTAGCTGAAACCCAAACATCTCTCCTTTGCTCCCTGACAGATGAATGGTTTGCCTTGTTTACACAGGCACACCGCTGATCCATCTCTCCAGACAAGCTTTGGTGGGTTGTGACGGCTGCCAGACACGCTGATCAGATCCCACTGTGTCCAATCACAGCGGAAGCGACACTCCGGTGGTGAGCGCACACCCCCTACACTCCGTGCACAAAATCATGTACAGGTACATGATTTTGCACAGCCGGGCCATCCTGCCGCAGTATATGTATGGTGGGCGGTCCGGAAGTGGTTAAGTAAAGCTCTTGAAACTTTGCCTCTGCCTGGTCTGAAGTTACTAATAGGATATAAGTAACTGTCACACCTAGTTTACACCTCGGGTCACTGGACACTTTATGGTATGAGGATAACGGTGAAGCAGTTCATGCAGTTTGAAGATACAAATGGTTACAAGGGTAACAAAGGTTTCTTTAGCAGCCTGTCATAAACGTGTACAGGTAGAAAGTGACATAGCCCCTTGCAGCTAGGGAGATGTTATCGGCACGCCTTCTACAGCTATCTGTTTCTCAGAGCAACAGGAACAGACCTGCACCGCTAGGCCCTCATCCTGTACATAGATACGGAAGAGAAAGAGGTAGGTGAAGTGCACACATGGAGCCCATGCTAGGTGCACAGTGGGACCCCATACCGTTACTGGGAGTGAGGTGGCGGTGATACGCTGGAGAGATGGAGAGGCCAAGGACTCTGCGGGTCTCTCATAAATGCACAAGTGTCCATCGTGATGTACAGTAACATCAAGAGATTTTTATCAAGTTAATTCGGTTGTAATGGTACCCCATGTGTGAGATGATGACGTTAGCCAAAGTGTCTAGCGTTGCCCAGAAGAACTCATCCCAGGGTAGGCATCTCATGTGACCCTTGGCATCCAACGAGGAGGGAAACATGGAGGACGTGATGACCTATAGGGATAGCCGAACTGTTCGCCCGGCGGTCGGTTCACGGCAAATTACGGCTGTTCGCGGTCCGCCCGATCGGCGGACTATTGCCGCTGTTCGCCCGGTGGACTTACGTGTTTACTGTGTAGAAGAACTTTGACCTATGATGACACATCCATCATGGGGTACAGGACAGCCAATTGAGACATTACAGCACATGGACACTTGGACATTCCCCCTAACTTATAAATAGACCCGATCCGGCGGCCATTTTACATTCTTTCTACTATCACTATAGGGAGAGGTTGCTGTGTGGAGCAGGGAGAGACTGCAATGACCCAAATCGCTAGCTATTAGGTCCACAAAAGTTCTTTTAAGGACTGGTATGGTATAGGTGTAGTTCAGGATATAGGTTTAAGGCACTACTATTCAAGTCATTGTTGCAGCAGATTGTCTTTTGTCAGTGCTGACAGATAGGACGCTGTGTGTTGCAGAGAGGGACAGTCAGTTTAATCATTAGCTGTTACTATTAGGTCCACAAAAGTCCTTTTCAGGACTGGTATGGTGTAGTAGTAGAGGATATAGTTTTGAGTGCTATTCAAGTTATTGTTTCAGCAGCCTGTGTTTTGTCAGTTTAAATAGGGACAGACAGGAAGCTCTGTGTGCCAGTGAGGGACAGTCAGTTTAATCAGTAGCTGTTACTATTAGGTCCACAAAGGTCCTTTTCAGGACTGGTATGGTAATAGGGTTGTACACGTATAATATTCTTTCTTCCAAATATAGAAAGAATATTATACTTGACTGCTGCCCTTCTGCTGCAGTAGTCCTTTATGAGTATAGGGACTCAGGTACAGTCTGCTAATCACAACCTACTAGTTGCACAAAGGTCCTTCTAAGGACTGGTAAGGTATAGCGTACTAGAGTATATAGGGTTGAGTGAGGTACAGTCTGCTAATCCTTAAGGACTGGTATATGTCCACAATATATAGGGTTGAGGTGCACTACTGCTGACTGCTGCCCTATTCTGCAGCAGTCCTTTATCAGTATAGGGACTGAGGTACAGTCTGCTAATCACAACCTACTAGTTCCACAAAGGTCCTTCTAAGGACTGGTAAGGTATAGTGTACTACAGTATATAGGGTTGAGTGAGGTACAGTCTGCTAATCACAACCTACTAGTTCCACAAAGGTCCTTCTAAGGACTGGTAAGGTATAGTGTACTACAGTATATAGGGTTGAGTGAGGTACAGTCTGCTAATCACAACCTACTAGTTCCACAAAGGTCCTTATAAGGACTGGTAAGGTATAGCGTACTAGAGTATATAGGGTTGAATGAGGTACAGTCTGCTAATCCTTAAGAACTGGTATAGGTCCACAATATATAGGGTTGAGGTGCACTACTGCTGACTGCTGCCCTTCTGCTGCAGTAGTCCTTTATCAGTATAGGGACTGAGGTACAGTCTGCTGATCACAACCTGCTAGTTCCACAAAGGTCCTTCTAAGGACTGGTAAGGTATAGCATACTACAGTATATAGGGTTGAGTGAGGTACAGTTTGCTAATCCTTAGGAACGGTATAGGTCCACAATATATAGGGTTGAGGTGCACTACTGCTGACTGCTGCCCTTCTGCTGCAGTAGTCCTTTATCAGTATAGGGACTGAGGTACAGTCTGCTAATCACAACCTACTAGTTCCACAAAGGTCCTTCTAAGGACTGGTAAGGTATAGTGTACTACAGTATATAGGGTTGAGTGAGGTACAGTCTGCTAATCACAACCTACTAGTTCCACAAAGGTCCTTAAGGACTGGTATAGGTGTACTATTTGGTGTGCAGTATATAGTTGTGTAATACACGTATAAAATACTTGCACATATAGAAAGCATAGTATAGTGCGTTTCCACTGTCCAGCATTGTGACTTCTGAGCGGTTCTGCAGCGATACTACAAAGAGTGACAAACGCAATCCAAAAAAAAAAGTATTGTAACTGGTGTGATAGACCAGTGGCCCCCAAAAACAATAGATTGAAGCGGGGTGTTATATACCTTCTTCCACATACATACTGCACTTCTGTAGAGAGTTTTGTCACAGGGTCATTTAAAAAATGACAGGCAGAGGAAGAGGCAGGCCCTTCCGCAGGGGTGGTAGGGGTAGGGCAGGAGCAACAGGCTTGAGCCAAAGTGGGAAATTGCAGAAGGTGCGTGCGATTACGTCAAAGGAAGCACCAGAATTGGTTGAGTGGCTCACTCAGCCTTACTGTTCTGCACCCTCTGCTGTGCATATTATGAAGGGCTCCCATCATCTCTGTGCTATGCTCATTATGAGGGTCTCCCACCATCCCTGTGCTATGCTGACTTCCTCCTGGGGCTGCTTACGGTGCAGGTGTCAGTGCTGTATATCACGGTGCTGATACTGGTGATCATCTCCTGCACCCTCTTCTTTGCCTACCCTGACCTTCCCTCCCCTCCATTGTCTCAAGAGTCCTGAATTTTCAGAATTTCACATATAAAAAAAAGAATGCTTGTAGTTGTCGATCCCAGATTCACCTCATACATGTGTTATGTCATTGGCCATGTGGTGGGACTATGTGTGCACAGCTAGTAATTATTTTGTGGCTGCAAATATGACCTGCTGTGATGACTTCCTCCTGGGGCTGCTTATTATGAGGGGCTCCCACCCTCCCTGTGCTATGCTCATTATGAGGGGCTCCCACCATCCCTGTGCTGTGCTGACTTCCTCCTGGGGCTGCTTATTATGAGGGGCTCCCACCATCCCTGTGCTGTGCTGACTTCCTCCTGGGGCTGTACCTCTGCTGTGCATATTATGAGGGGCTCCCACCATCCCTGTGCTATGCTCATTATGAGGGGCTCCCACCATCCATGTGCTGTGCTGACTTCCTCCTGGGGCTGCTTATTATGAGGGGCTCCCACCATCCCTGTGCTGTGCTCATTATGAGGGGCTCCCACCATCCATGTGCTGTGCTGACTTCCTCCTGGGGCTGCTTATTATGAGGGGCTCCCACCATCCCTGTGCTGTGCCGATTTCCTTCTGGGGCTGTACGTCTGCTGTGCATATTATGAGGGGCTCCCACCATCCCTGTGCTATGCTCATTATGAGGGGCTCCCACCATCCCTGTGCTATGCTGACTTACTCCTGGGGCTGCTAATTATGAGGGGCTCCCACCATCCCTGTGCTATGCTCATTTTGAGGGGCTCCCACCATCCCTGTGCTGTGCTGACTTCCTCCTGGGGCTGCTTATTATGAGGGGCTCCCACCATCCCTGTGCTGTGCTCATTATGAGGGGCTCCCTCCATCCCTGTGCTGTGCTGACTTCCTCCTGGGGCTGCTTATTATGAGGGGCTCCCACCATCCCTGTGCTATGCTGACTTACTCCTGGGGCTGTACCTCTGCTGTGCATATTATGAGGGGCTCCCACCATCCCTGTGCTATGCTCATTATGAGGGGCTCCCACCATCCCTGTGCTATGCTGACTTACTCCTGGGGGTGCTTACGGTGCAGGTGTCAGTGCTCTCTATCACGGTGCTGGTGTCAGATCACTCTATCACGGTGCAGGTGTCATTGCGGTATGTCACGCTGCTGATGTCAGTGCTCTCTATCACGGTGCAGGTGTCATTGCGGTATGTCACGCTGCTGATGTCAGTGCTCTCTATCACGGTGCTGGTGTCAGATCACTCTATCACAGTGCGGGTGTCATTGCTTTATGTCATGCTGCTGATGTCAGTGCTCTCTATCACAGTGCTGGTGTCAGATCACTCTATCACGGTGCAGGTGTCATTGCTGTATGTCACGCTACTGATGTCAGTGCTCTCTATCACGATGCTGGTGTCAGATCACTCTATCACGGTGCAGGTGTCATTGCTGTATGTCACGCTGCTGGTGATCATCTCCTGCACCCTCTTCTTTACCTATCCTGACCCTCCCTCTCCTCCATTGCCTTCATGCGCTCCACAGTCCTGAATTGTCACAATTTCACATATAAAAAAAGAATGCTTGTAGTTGTCGATCCCAGATTCACGTCATACATTTGTTATGTCATTGGCCATGTGGTGGGACTATGTGTGCTCAGCTAGTAATTATTTAATTGGCTGCAAATTTGACCTGTAGGTTTGTAAAGTTCGCCTCCCATTGAAGTCAATGGGGCCCGCCGCAAACGTTACGGTTCGCAAACTATCGGCCGCGTTCCGCGTTCGCGAAACGTCCCGTCGGAAGTTCGTCCATCACTAATGACCTACCCTTACATGCATGAAAGACACTTTAACAAAATCTGTCTGTGCCCGTCTCTATGAATTCCAGGGATAGTGAATTGTGGAAAAACATGGGGCTAACAGTGAAAAGTGACAGACCTCCAGGGGTTTATGTTATCATAGTATGGACTTTAAAACAAATAGCACTGACTTGACAAAATATAAACAAAAAAATGCAGGCAATAGTTAATAGTTAAAAGTTGCAACAAAATGACAGTCTTGACGTTCAAACAAATAGGCAATCTTGGCAATACATAGGCAATCAACGGACAAGGAGAGCAATTGCCATTCATGACAATAGGTTTGCAACAAAAGGGCAATTACAACACTATGTAGACAGTATAATCTGGGCCTGAGCCATGGCCATGGCCTTTTGGTGTTTGATTAGTGTGCTTGTTACCAGATTCAGTGTTGCTATATAAACAGATACTCCTTTATTTCTTCACTTATTCGCCTACAAAGAATTTATTTTAATTTTTTTATTAGTGTGCTTTCATTTTAAAGCAGACCTTTAGTTCTTTTTTCAACTTTCCATCTCTTAAATCTCCTGTCCTTGTTGTTTTAACTTTGGATAGTAAAACATTTTTTCTGCCGGTAAATACCGTATACAGTCCATTTCCTGTTTCTTGCCTGGTCATTAGCCTAGGCTTATGACACCATACACAGCTCTCTCTCTCACTCTCATGTGAGTTTTCCAGGAAGGGAAGGGGGGTGAGTCATAAGGGGTCCAATGAGGGCTGCAGAGCTGGAGGGGTGCCTCTGTGTGTCTGTGTAAATCCAGGAAGTGAACAGACAGCAGCTTCAGCTGCCAACAGTTAAAATGATTGCAGCCAGACTTAGTGGAGGGACATTTATGCAGCATATTTGGCAAGTACAGAATCACACTATATATAAAATAATATGCAAAGTGGTTGGAGGGAAGCTTCAGAATGGCAAAGATGTTTTTATTACAAATTATGTGAGCAGACTGCATTTCCTCTTTAAGGTGGGAGAAATGTCTTTTGACATTACTAGCACTTGTGGCAGTCACTTTCTCACATGAATTAATGTATAAAAAAGAAAAAAAAAAACAACGCACATGAACTTTAAAGTGGTGTTTCCCCCCCCCCCCAAAAAAATATAATTAAAATTCCTAAAAAAAAGAAAAAAAAAATGTAACTCACCTCTAAATGCCTGTTGCTAGGGGGTCCCTCATAGTCTGCCTCCTTCAGTGCCCGGGCACCTGACGTCACTTCCCCTCGGCGCAGTCAGACATCTCAGACACGTGATGATGGCGTATCACGGTGCACGGCGCTGCTCGCACATGCGCAGTGGGTGCCCGGCTGTGGCTTCACAGCCGGGGGCCCACAGTAAAAATGCCGGCGCCGCTGAGTGGCGCAGGGAACGAGCGGGGCGTCGTTCCCCCGCATCGCTGGACCCTGGGACAGGTAAGTGTCCGATTTATTAAAAGTCAGCAGCTGCCATATTTGTAGCTGCTGACTTTTAATTTTTTTTTTAAGGGGCACCCCACTTTAATGGCATCCCAGTCTTAGTCCGTAGGGTTCAATATTGAGTTGGCCCACCCTTTGCAGCTATAACAGCTTCAACTCTTCTGGGAAAACTGCCCACAAGGTTTAGGAGTGTCTATGGGAATGTTTGACCATTCTTCCAGAAGCACATTTGTGAGGCCAGGCACTGATGTTGGACGAGAAGGTCTGGGTCGCAGTCTGCGCTCTAAGTTTTTCCATTGGGAAAATTGAGAACATGCTAACAAATATTTGCTGGCGGGAATTCGGGCAAGCTAAATTCTGAGGGAAAATACACACAGTTGCATTTTCCGAAGAAAAGCTCTCATCGGTCTTTTGCTTGCCGATATTCCGATCGTGTGTACGCGGCATAAGGTTGACCCATCAAAAGTGAGATGGGGCAGCCTAAGGGGAATGTGAGTCTTTTTTTTTTATTTTACAGGATTACTCTGGTGCTTTTCATGATAGTCACATTATGACAAATTCGGGGGCACAGTTATCTGGTGCTATTTTGCAACATGGTTCAAATGGTGATTTAAAAGAAACTGAAGCTGCACAGTATTCTGCTAATTTACAAGATGATGGTAGTAATAATGCTTTTAAGAGGGCACATTTACATGCTGCAATTCCGCCAATAGTTAATGATAGCATGGCACAAAATTTAGAAGATGTCAGCCCCATATGGTGAGATATTTCAGAGGTGCCCATTGCTACAAATTTCACAAAGAAATCTGTACAACAGAGACCTGTTATTTCTCTGTGTACAGTGGCGGAGTCCTCTTTTAAGGTACCTATGCCGTGCGAGATTTCGCCATTGGGTTTCCACTTAACTGAATCAGTCAAAGAAAAGATTTGGAATGGCGAATTTATTGAGGTACTGTCATTATTGCATTCTTCCAAAGATTGCATTACTAAATCTGATGAAAGGACAGAGGATCACTCTGAGGATGATAGGCGAAGGATTGTTCCAAAAACTTTTCAAAATTGGCTGCAGGCTTTCTGCATTTATGCAGCAGTTTTGGGAGAACGTTTTCCTGAAAAATGTTCTGGTTTTCAGCACGTAGACATAATCGCTGAAGCTTTTCGCCATTTTGGTGGCACAGCATGGTTCAAGTACGACGAGAACTTTAGACAAAAATTAGCGGTACACACGACCTTAGAGTGGGGTTGCAAGGATGTGGGTTTGTGGCTGAACCTCATGCTGCTACAGAAACCACAGTTCGTGGCTCGGCCAGTACCTTCACAATCTGCCTTTTGTAAAGGCTTCTGTTTCACCTTTAATATAGGGGAATGCAAATTCTTTTCAAACTGCAGGCATAGGCACGAATGCTCTTATTGCAACGGAACCCACCCTGCGAGCAGGTGTTTTTGGAAGTCAACATCGTCCTCCACCACCTCCTTGCCTCGAGATGCAAGTGGGAAAAGCCATGACGCCAGTGAGCTTGCCAAGCATGCAGCCATGGTTAGATCTCTACCCAGACCGCAGGATGGCACGGTTGCTAACTGATGGTTTTAAGGAAGGTTTTTTAGTTCCTTTCTTTACAGGGACAGGTTGTATGCTGGTTAAGAATTTGCGTTCTGCCAGGATACATTCTACTATTGTTCATGACAAAATAAAGAGGTCACAGAAGGCCGGGTAGCTGGGCCTTTCGATCATCCACCTTTTGTTAATTTTAGGCTCTCCCCTTTGGGCATTGTCCCCAAGAAAGATCAAGGTAGTTTCAGACTCATCCACCACCTGTCATATCCTTCGGACACTTCTCTTAATGATGAAGTCTCGGGAGTGATTGCTCCAGTTTCGTACTCATCTTTTGATGAGGCCTTAGTGCTTTAAAGACACTTTGGGCAGGGAGCATTGTTGGCGAAGGCAGATATCAAATCTGCTTTTCGCCTGCTTCCCGTGCATCCCCAAGGGTTTAATTCCCTGGGTTTCCATTTCCAGGACAAATTTTATTTTGACAAATGTCTGCCCATGGGCTTTTCTTTATCGTGCTATTACTTACTTTGAAACCTTTTCCAAATTTTTGCATTGGGTGTTGTCGCAATGTTTTCCTGAGGGAGGTTTCCTGCATTATTTAGATGATTTTTTGTTTATAGGCCCAATGGACTCCCCAGGCTGCCTTAAAGCAATGGATACATTTTTTTATGGTCTGTGATTCATTTGGTATTCCTATTGCCCATGAGAAGACAGTTTTTCCATCGCCCACAATTGAATTCCTGGGCATCACTATTGACTCTTCATTGATGGAATTTAGACTACCCAGAGAAAAATTGCATCGAAGGAGATGGATGATCTCGTTATTCCTATCCAAGCGTAAGGTATGGTTAAAGGAGGCACAGTCATTGTTGGGGCTATTTGCATTTGCTGCCAGGATTATCCCTATAGCCAGAGTTTTTTCTAGGCGTTTTGCTTTGGCTACCAGAGGTTTGAAGAACCCATACTCGCATGTTAGAATTTCTGCGAATTTAAGGATTTAAATATTTGGGATGCTTTTCTGGTGAATTTCAATGGATTCACTGTTTGGCAACATGAATTTACAGACGATTTGCAGTTGAATTTCTTTACCAATGCTGTGGGTTCATCAGGTTTCGGAGCCTTCCTGGATGGCCGTTGGTGTGTTTCTGAGTGGCACCCAAGCTGGCGTAACCAGGATATTTTGAAAAATATAGTGTTCCTTGAGTTATTTCCAGTAATAGCTTCAATTGTAATATGGAAAGATTATTTTATGAACCATAGGGTTAATTTGCATACTGATAACAAAGGTGTACTCTTTGCTATCAATATGCTATCATACAAATCAGAGTTAGTTATTAAGCTTTTGCGTTTTTTAGTTTTACATTGTTTGCGTTTTAATATTTTGCTAAGAGCACGGCACATAGCTGGTTTAGAGAATGACGTAGCTGATACTTTATCTCGTTTGCAGTTCGAGAGATTCCAGGTATTGGCTCCATCGGCGGATCTGCACGGCACTTCCTGCCCAGATTTCCTCTGGGGCTTGATATGGGACTGATATCGACTCACCTTTGGAATTCTGTAGCGCAGAAGACATGGCAGGATTATGAATCGGCCTGTTCCAAATGGTGTTCATTTTGTGATAGCATGAAGGTTGATGTATTGGAAGTGGATGCCTATGTATCGTTAGCTTTCGTCTCCTTTCTGATTAAATCGCAGTTGCGTCCTGCGTCAGTTAGCAAAATTTTGGCTGGGGTATCATTTTTTCAGAAAAGTTCGGGCCGGCCAGTTTTGACATCTTTCTTTCAAGTATGCCAAATCCTCAAAGGTTTTCAGAAATCCTCCTCTGCTAAGGATGATTGCCGGCCTATTTCGGTGGATCTGTTAATTAAACTATTATCAGTTTTGGATAAGGTTGGTAGTTCTCATTTTGAAATTTTGCTGTTTAGAGCGGTTTTCTCTGTAATCTTTTTCGGTGCACTAAGAATAGGAGAGGTTTCGGCCCGGAACAAGGCATCTTCTTCTTTTCTTTTGTATAATCACATGTCTCTGGGCTCCGACTGTTTAAAACTGTTTATTTGTAGATCAAAGACCTTTGAGTTGGGTAAAGGTCAATGGGTGTCGCTGGCCAGGTCTCCTAACCCGCTGATATGCCCGGTATCCAATGTTGCTAAATTTATGGAAATTAGACCCGTTTTCGAAGGTTCCTTTTTTATCCACCAAGACCGGTCCCCTTTGACCAGATACCAATTGTCGGCTGTTTTAGCATCTTGCTTTAAACGCCTTAATCTTTCCGTTTTTTAATTCTCATTCCATTCATTTAGGATCGGGGCTGCCACAACTGCCAACCTCCTGGGTTTTCCTCCCGAAGGCCAAAAAGGGTTGGTAGGTGGGCTAGTGGCAGGCAGGGGCGTACTAAGTGGGGGGGCGGGGGGGGCGGTCCATCCCGGGTGCCACACACTGGGGGGGGTGTCAGGCCAGCGCCCCCCCCCCCCCCCCCTCCGCAACTGAAGTGTCAGACAGCGCCGTGCCTCGGTTCCACAGCCCACACAGAGAGAGCCCGAGGCACTGGCAGTGGGCGGCATTGCAGGGGGGGGGGTGCGAGCAGCACCCGAGTGGAGTGACATCTGCCGGCTCAGTGATCCGGGACCCGGCGCAATAATCCCCTTCTCTCTGTGGTCGTGTCGCGCGGCCGTTCTGATCAGTCTCGGGCAGCGGCTGTCACTCACAGCCGAGCAGAGTGAAGCCGCCTCCCCCTCCTCCATGCACAGCACTGTGTAGACAAGGAGGGGGAGGCGGCTTCACTCTGCTCAGCTGTGAGTGACAGCTGCTGCCCGAGACTGATCAGAACGGCGTGACGTGAGTCACGCGACCACAGAGAGAAGGGGATTATTGCGCCGGGTCCCGGATCACTGAGCCGACAGGTGACACTCCACTCGGGTGCTGCTCGCACCTCCCCCCTGCAATGCCGCTGCCTTGGGCTCGAGGTACACTATGGGTCCTTAGGGGAGGCTGTGCACTGTAGGGGGGTTCTTTACTGTGGTGGGTCCTGCACTGTAGGGGGGTCTGCACTGTAGGGGGGGTCCTGCACTGTAGGGGGTCCTGCACTGTAGGGGGGTCCTGCACTGTAGGGGGGGGTCCTGCACTGTAGAAGGGGTCCTGCACTGTAGGGGGGTTCTGCACTGTAGGGGGTTCTGCACTGTAGGGGGGGTCCTGCACTGTAGGGGGGGTCCTGCACTGTAGGGGGGGTCCTGCACTGTAGGGGGGGTCCTGCACTGTAGGGGGGTCCTGCACTGTAGAAGGGGTCCTGCACTGTAGGGGGGGGTCTGTACTGTAGGGGAAGATTTGGCACTGTAGGGGGGTCTGTACTGTAGGTGAGAATTCTGTACTGTAGGGGAGTCTGTACTGTAGGGGGGTCTGCGCTGTAGGGGGAGGGGTCTGTACTGTAGGAGGGTCTGCACTGTAGGGGGGTCTACACTGTAGATGGGGGTCTGTATGGTAGGGAGGGGGGTCTGCACTGTAGGGGATCTGTGTAACATGCAGAGGGTCCAGAGCTGTGAAGGGCTGTGTAATGTAAAGGGGTGCAGAGGTGCAGGATGCTGTGTAATGTAAAGGGGTCCAGAGGTACAAGGGCTGTGTAATGTAAAGGGATCAGGAGGTTCAGGGTGCTATGTTATGTAAAGGGGTCCAGAGGTACAAGAGCTGTGTAATGTAAAGGGATCCAGAGGTGCAGGCTGCTGTGTAATGTAAAGAGGTCCTTAGGTGCAAGGTCCTGTCTAATGTAAAGGGGTCCAGAGGTGCAGGGTGCTGTGTAATGTAAAGAGGTCCTTAGGCGCAAGGTCCTGTGTAATGTAAAGGGGTCCAGAGGTGCAGGGCGCTGTGTAATGTAAAGGGGTCAGGAGGTTCAGGGTGCTATGTTATGTAAAGGGGTCCAGAGGTACAAGAGCTGTGTAATGTAAAGGGGTCCAGAGGTGCAGGCTGCTGTGTAATGTAAAGGGGTCCAGAGGTGCAGGCTGCTGTGTAATGTAAAGAGGTCCTTAGGTGCAAGGTCCTGTGTAATGTACAGGGTGCTGTGTAATGTAAAGGGGTCCAGAGGTGCAGGGCGCTGTGTAATATAAAGGGGTCAGGAGGTTCAGGGTGCTATGTTATGTAAAGGGGTCCAGAGGTACAAGAGCTGTGTAATGTAAAGGGGTCCAGAGGTGCAGGCTGCTGTGTAATGTAAAGAGGTCCTTAGGTGCAAGGTCCTGTGTAATGTAAAGGGGTCCAGAGGTGCAGGGTGCTGTGTAATTTAAAGGGGTCCAGAGGTGCAGTTGTGGAAAGGAGGGGTACACAGTAGTGACAAAAAGATATTGAAGGATGCAGAGGTATGCAGGGGACACGGTGGGTGTTTTTACATTTTATGGTGGGGGGGGGGGGGTGCCAGATATAGGATCCGCCCCGGGTGCCAAATGCTCTAGGTACGCCCCTGGTGGCAGGTACAAGATTTATGTTCGCCTTAAATTGCTAATCTTATCATTTCTTTTTCAGATCCATCTAAATGTACAGTATGGATTGTAGGCCACTCCTACGTCTTCTGGGCTGGTAAGCAGGTTTCATCCATGTGTTATTCCAGTAATTTAGGTCTGGATTTTAATGAATGTACAGTTTTTTGGTCAGGTATTAGGGGCCTTCGTTGGCATAATCTTAGGGGCCACTTAATTAATTTGTCTTCTAGTTGGCCCTCTCCTACCATTTTAGTTATTCACTTGGGGGCCAACGACATCGGCAAGGTTAGAACCTGGGAATTGCTGTGTGAAATTAAGAAGGATATTTATGTCATAAAGCTTTTATTTCCGGTGCTACATTGGCCTTTTCAGAGATGATCCCTCGACTTCTTTGGTCCCCCTGTGGAAACCTATTCTACGTTGATAGAATTAGGAGGAGGTTAAATAGAACCATCCATAACTTTATAGTTTCCCTGGGTGGTTTATCTTTCCGCCATATGGAGTTGTAAGGTTTTATACCTGGTTTATTTAGGAGGGATCTGGTCCACTTGTCGGATATTGGTATAGACATATTTAATATGGGTCTGCAAAACTTAATTGAGAGTGCCATGGTGTTGGGGGGACCTCAGCCAGGAGATCCTCTCCTGACCTCAGTCGGTGGGGAATAGTCGTCCAGCATTGGCTGGATGGACAACGTATAAATACATTTTGATTGTTGTGTTATAGCCAAGATGGCTTCATTTATTTGAATTTATAAATCATTATGAGGTTACCCTTTGAACAACACCAGGGCCAAGAAAAAATTTACCAAAATAAAATTTTGTTAAAATAAGAAATGTTGTCAGCGTGTTATTGTATTGTTGTTAATGACTCCTTTGTCCTGGCCCAGGACAGGTCCTTGCAATGTGCGGGGCCGACATGGGGCAGCCTAAGGGGAATGTGAAACTTTTTATTTTATTTTACAGGATTGCTACTGGTTACTGTCAGGGCAGCAACAGCAGCTGATTGGAGGGGTTTCGGCGGGAGCATAGCCTGCGGAGAGGGAGCTGATAAAGGGGCTCATCCGGCCGTTTGTCCGCAGACCATACCTCAGGACCGGGACTCCCACCCCCCCTCGTTTTTTATTTATTATAATAGTCATGGTGTTTAGTTGGGGAATAGTCGTCCAGCATTGGCTGGATGGACAACGTATAAATACATTTTGATTGTTGTGTTATAGCCAAGATGACTTCATTTATTTGAATTTATAAATCATTATGAGGTTACCCTTTGAACAACACCAGGGTCAAGAAAAAATTTACCAAAATAAAATTTTGTTAAAATAAATGTTGTCAGCGTGTTATTGTATTGTTGTTAATGACTCCTTTGTGCTGGCCCAGGACAGGTCCTTGCAATGTGCGGGGCCGACATGGGGCAGCCTAAGGGGAATGGGAGTCTTTTTTTTTATTTTACAGGATTGCTACTGGTTACAGTCAGGGCAGCAACAGCAGCTGATTGGAGGGGTTTCGGCAGGAGCATAGCCCACGGAGAGGGAGCTGATAAAAGGGCTCGTCCGGCCGTTTGTCCGCAGACCGTACCTCAGGACCGGGACTCCCACCCCCCCTCGTTTTTTATTTATTATAATAGTCATGGTGTTTAGTTGGGGAATAGTCGTCCAGCATTGGCTGGATGGACAACGTATAAATACATTTTGATTGTTGTGTTATAGCCAAGATGCCTTCATTTATTTGAATTTATAAATCATTATTTATATATATTTATAGATATTATTATTATCATTTGAACAACACCAGGGCCAAAAAAAAAAATGTACCAAAATAAAATTTTGTTAAAATAAGAAATGTTGTCAGCGTGTTATTGTATTGTTGTTAATGACTCCTTTGTGCTGGCCCATGTAAACTACCCAACACGTTTTAACCAGACACTCATAGAAGTGTCTGCTGATGAAAAAAGGTTCTGTGTACTGTAAGAAATCAGATATAGTGAATGCAGGGTCCTGGGTTTAGTAACACTTTAACAGATTGCTCTGGGAGTTCCAACTGGCACACTCCCCTGTCTGTTGGTAAAATAATGTTGTTGTACATTGACCCATCTCTTGTTTTCAGCTGGTCTCACTAATAAAACAGGCCCCAGCAATGAACTGGCAATACACTTCTCTCTCTCATATTTGGTTTAGGGTCCATTCACACAGGGGCAACTCAGATCCGACTTCAAGTCGCCCCAAGTCGCCTCAGGTCGCAAAACACGTAGAAATCAATGTAAGTGAATGAGAGCCGTCTTAATGCACACTACAGAAAAGGTTCCTGTACTACTTCAATCTGACTTGTAGGCGACTGGTACCCATTGATTTCAATGGAGGTCGCCTCCAAGTCGGATCTCCGTCTATACGGATGCAACTCTCACAGAATTATCAGCTCTCAAAAGGGAACTCCACGCCAAATTTATTTAAAAAAATTGTCGTGGGTTCCCCCTCCGAGAGCATACCAGGCCTTCAGGTCTGGTAAGGATTTGAAGGGGAACCCCCTACGCCGAAAAAACGGCATGGGGTCCCCCGCAGATCCATACCAAGACCCCCGAAGTTGGAAGAAGAGGGCGGCGGCGAAGAAGAAAGCCGGGCTTATCCGCTAGTAAAAGAGCTAGCAGAAGATAGCGGAGGAGTCCGGCGAGAAGACTCCCGGAGCTGTGCAATAAACTATTTTAACCCTTGTGTTTTTTTACATTTTTTTCCACAGGTAAATGGGTAGGGGTACATTGTACCCCATCCTCATTCACATAGGGTGGAGGGCTGGGATCTGGGGGCCCCCTTATTAAAGGGGGCTCCTGGATTCCGATAAGCCCACCGCCTGCAGACCCCAACAACCAACGGCTAGGGTTGTCGGGAAGAGGCCCATGCCCTCATAAACATGGGGACAAGGTGCTTTGGGGTGGAGGGGGCCGCACAGGCCCCCCTTCCCCAAGGAATCCCCCCATGTTGAGGGCACACGGCCTGGTACGGCTCAGGAGGGGGGGCTCGCTCGTCCCCACCCCTTTTCCTGGCCGGCCGGGTAGCGTGCTCGGATAAGGGTCTGGTATGGATCTGGGGGGGGGGGGGGAATTTGACGTGGAGTTCCCCCTTGAGAGCTCATTCTCTGATTGGCCACGGCAAAAGTCGCCTGGCCTGGGGCGACTTAAAGTCGTGTTGTAAGTCGCGCCAAGTCGTGTCCAAGTTGCCTCCAAAAGTCGTGTTGAAAGTCGCGTTGCCCCTGTGTGAACCGACCCTTACCTTTAGCTTCAGAAAACCCTGCATCTTTTGTAGCCCCAGATCCTTTTTTGACATTGTCTCCATTCACCTTTTGTATATAGTTGAGGTTTGTTGTTTTCCATTCCGGCTTGCATAGAATAACAGGTGTTGACTTTTCAGGAACCACCTGAAGAGGAGGAATTTCACGTAACATTTTTTTCATCTGTATTCTCATCAGGTGCCTCACACGGGTTGTGTGATAATTCATCTGCGTTTGTGTTACTGTGGCCCAGTTTTGTAAGAGAACTGAACAACCCA
Source organism: Lithobates pipiens (assembly GCF_037356315.1). Lineage (NCBI taxonomy): Eukaryota > Metazoa > Chordata > Amphibia > Anura > Ranidae > Lithobates > Lithobates pipiens. The sequence continues at coordinate 492,755,527 of NW_027507903.1, forward strand.
CATTTGCATTAGGGCACCCAATTCTGCTGTGCTCGAATGTAACAATGAATGATCATCAGTAAAAATGTCCACATGCCCTCCTACTAAATATTCAGATCATTTATCTGTTCCTGCCCAGATCATGGCCAGCAGCTCCAACCTGAATGTAGTTTGCACGATTATTCTATGAAGGACAAAGACTTTGGGGCTAATTTAACCACTTGCCGACCAGCCACCACAGTCGTACTGCGGCAGATTGGCACGGCTGGGCTAAACGTCGTTATGCAACGTTGCTTTGCCCCTCCTCACCCACTGAGCCAATGTGAGTGCCCGGCGGTCGTGATCACCGCCGCGCTCTCGCAATCACTCGGGGCACACAGAGAACCTGGATCTGTGTGTGTAAAAAGTTTCCGGTTCTCTGAGAGGAGAAGTGACAGATCGTCTGTTCATACAGAGTAACAACAAGGCCTGGGGATTGCCCAGGAAAAATCCAAGCCTACTTACCACCAGCTCGCAGACAACCAAATTGACCTGTCTAACAGTACGTTAAAAACAGGGGTTTAGTCCGCACGCATTTGCAAACGCATGCGTAAGCCACAGACCCTGGTCAAGGCACCCCTGTATCTGTGGTCCTAACACTAAAGTATGAGTGTCCCCACAGTGGAGGCACATGCATTCTAATGGATAGATGAGGTCAGGTGGACTGAACGGGAGCCCACCCCTTCTTAAAAGGTACATGGTACATGCAGTACACCAAACACCCAGCATGTAGCACGATGGCTGCAAAGGTGTTGGTGCATTGCTGCACCAATACAAATACGATATGAAAAAACTCACCAACGCCCTCATCTATAGCTGGCTATAGCAGTAAGTGGCATTGGAAGGCTAAATCAGGTAACAACAAGGCCTGGGGATTGCCCAGGAAAAATCCAAGCCTACTTACCACCAGCTCGCAGACAACCAAATTGACCTGTTTAACAGTACGTTAAAAACAGGGGTTTAGTCCGCACGCATTTGCAAACGCATGCGTAAGCCACAGAGCCTCGTCAAGGCACCCCTGTATCTGTGGTCCTAACACTAAAGTATGTACAGAGTATGAACAGCGATCTATCTCTTCCTCTACAAGTTTCCCCCCCCTTTCAGTTACAACACACACTAGGGAACACATTAACCCCTTGATCGCCGCCTAGTGGTTAACCCCTTCACTGCCAGTGACATTTTTACAGTAATCAATGCATTTTTTATAGCATTGATCGCTGTAAAAATGCCAATGGTCCCAAAAATGTGTCAAAATTGTCTGACGTGTTCGCCATAATGTCGCAGTCCCAATAAAAATCGCAGATCGTCGCCATTACTAGTAAAAAAGAAGACGGAATAATTAAAATGCCATAAAACTATCCCCTATTTTGTAGATGCTATAACTTTTACGTGAACCAATCAATATAGGCTTATTGTGATTTTTTTTACCAAAAATATGTAGAAGAATACATATCAGCCTAAACTGAGGAGAAAAATATTTTTTTTATATATTTTTGGGGTATATATATTAAAAATATAGAATTTTTTTCAAAATTGTCGCTCTTTTTTTTTTTTTTTGTTTATAGCACAAAAAATAAAACACGTAAAGGTGATAAAATACCAGCAAAAGAAAGCTCTATTTTTGGTAAAAAAAGGATGTAAATTTTGTTTGGGTGCAACATCGCACGACCGCGTAATTCTCAGTTAAAGCGAATCGTGCGAATAGATAGTGACGAATCACAAAAGTGCTGTTGCCAGGAAGGTGGTAAAATCTTCTGGGGCTGAAGTGGTTAATAAAGGCAAATATACTGTGCACTTCATTTGTACTACTTCAGAGGTAAAGGTAAAGCTTTACTTTGCAAACAATACTCAATCACATGCAAGAAAAAAAAACAGCATCTTTGCTTGCACAGGTCGATAGAAATCAAAAGATCTTCCCTGAACTAAAATCTAACAATTGCATTTGCAGTGCACAGTATATTTGCCTTTAGTAAATCAACAATGTCCAAACAACTCTACAAGGTGAATAAATAAATCAATCCACCCATAGAAAAAACAGCGCATATTACTCTATTAAAAAAAGTATTGTTATGGTGCAATCTTATATTCTAAGGTTAACGTATATATATACTCCAATTGCATATGAATAAATCATTGGTATGCAAAAACATTCATGCTAATTGTCCATGTGTCCGGTTTATGCTACAATGTTAATCAACTCTCACTTAGTAATTAAAGCCGTACTAGTGAAAGCAAAATTGAAACAAAGTTTTCTGCCACAGTTCATGAAATGTATACTGTATAACCCTTCCTTAGCGAGACTGGACTTCCACATGTGTAATACTGTGCTCACAAATCACTGGGGGGTAATTACGGTAAAAGACTAAAAAAAAACCCTTTGGTTTTATTCTTACCAGATCCACCTGGTTTCACAAGCTTTTAGAAATCACTCTTCATCGGTGCTTCAAGCTGGATTCCATCCGCATCATTGGCCCCAGGTGTTCAAAATCTCGGAAAAGAGTAATTGCAAAGAGCACACATAGCGTAATTCCGTCTCACACAAAAAGCTATTTATTTGAATAAAAAAATATTGCACTCACAAACAAACGACTCTTTAAAAGCATTGGTTCATTCTACATGCATAGTTCTTTGCGATAGTCAGGATCAGGAAGAATGTTTGCATCCGCCGCTACAAGTTGTTGCTATAAAATAGCTCACGGTTTTAACTGCACGTCTTTCCTCCCTCATTTTATAGCAACAACTTGTAGCGGCGGATGCAAACATTCTTCCTGATCCTGACTATCGCAAAGAACTATGCATGTAGAATGAACCAATGCATTTAAAGAGTCGTTTGTTTGTGAGTGCAATATTTTTTTATTCAAATAAATAGCTTTTTGTGTGAGACGGAATTACGCTATGTGTGCTCTTTGCAATTACTCTTTTCCGAGATTTTGAACACCTGGGGCCTATGATGCGGATGGAATCCAGCTTGAAGCACCGATGAAGAGTGATTTCTAAAAGCTTGTGAAACCAGGTGGATCTGGTAAGAATAAAACCAAAGGGTTTTTTTTTAGTCTTTTAATTACCCCCCAGTGATTTGTGAGCACAGTATTACACGTGTGGAAGTCCAGTCTCGCTAAGGAAGGGTTATACAGTATACATTTCATGAACTGTGGCAGAAAACTTTGTTTCAATTTTGCTTTCACTAGTACGGCTTTAATTACTAAGTGAGAGTTGATGAACATTGTAGCATAAACAAGACACATGGACAATTAGCATGAATGTTTTTGCATACCAATGATTTATTCATATGCAATTGGAGTATATATATACGTTAACCTTAGAATATAAGATTGCACCATAACAATACTTTTTTTAATAGAGTAATATGCGCTGTTTTTTCTATGGGTGGATTGATTGATTTATTCACCTTGTAGAGTTATTTGGACGTTTGTGGTGGTTTTATGTTTAAAGCCTTTTAATACAGCTGCTAAAATTCCACAGCCCCCAGCCAGAAAGCACGCTATTTAGTGCAAGCGCTTTATATTGTTCAGCTAACGGGCGGGGGTTATCTAGAACAAAAGTGATTACCTAGTAAATCAACAATATTGACTGGCAAAGGCGATTACCTTTTAATGCCCTTCTTGTGAGTTTAGCACCAAAATAGTTAAAGTAGCTTTCTTCTTTGGCAAACTAACTTTGGGAACTTTATAGGGGCGGTACCCCTGCGCCCCTTATGGACTGGCCACCACTGCAATTGATGCTCCTAGTGTATCGATTACATGACCCAATTAAAGCTGAGTTCCAGGCTAAATTGAAACCAGGTCTTAATCACCCGATCACCCCACCCCTGCTCATTTCTGTATATCCTTATATTTTTTGTGCCATTTTGTCATTTTTTTGTTTTTCAGCAAGACTTCAATCCTAACTTTGCGGCGGCGAGGTATGTCATCTCAGCATTTGGATCAACCCCCTCATCATGAAAGCTGAAATGTAATCAGAGGGCACTCTCCACTTTGTCACTATTTGTTCTGAGATTCCCTCTAGAAATGGCCCAGAAAAATGAACAGCACTGGAACACCATCAGAAATATACCAGGCTAGGCAAGCACGAGTACTGATGCACAAGGGATAGCAACAGCAACAGTCACCAGTAGTGGTGGACGAACTTCCAACGGGACGTTTCGCAAACGCGGCCGATAGTTTGCGAACTGTAACGTTCGCTGCGGGCCCCATTAACTTCAATGGGAGGCGAACTTTGCAAACCTACAGGTCAAATTTGCAGCCACAAAATAATTAATAGCTGTGCAAACATAGTCCCACCACATGGCCAATGACATAACACATGTATGAGGTGAATCTGGGATCGACAACTACAAGCATTCTTTTTTTATATGTGAAATTGTTGTGACAATTCAGGACTGTGGAGCGCATGAAGGCAATGGAGGAGAGGGAAGGTCAGGGTAGGCAAAGAAGAGGGTGCAGGAGATGATCACTAGCAGCGTGACATACAGCAATGACACCTGCACCGTGATAGAGTGATCTGACACCAGCACCGTGATAGAGAGCACTGACATCAGCAGCGTGACATAAAGCACTAACACCAGCACTGTGATATACAGCACTGACAGCAGCACCGTGATAGAGACCACTGATATCAGCAGCGTGACATACAGCAATGACACCTGCACCATGATAGAGTGATCTGACAACAGCACCGTGATAGAGAGCACTGACATCAGCAGCGTGACATACAGCAATGACACCTGCACCGTGATAGAGTGATCTGACACCAGCACCATGATAGTGAGCACTGACATAAGCAGCGTGACATAAAGCACTAACACCAGCACCGTGATATACAGCACTGACAGCAGCACCGTGATAGAGAGCACTGACATCAGCAGTGTGACATACAGTAATGACACCTGCACCATGATAGAGTGATCTGACAACAGCATCGTGATAGAGAGCAATGACATCAGCAGCGTGACATAAAGCACTAACACCAGCACCATGATATACAGCACTGACACCAGCACCGTGATAGAGAGCACTGACATCAGCAGCATGACATAAAGCACTCACACCAGCACCGTAATATACAGCACTGACACCAGCACCGTGATATACAGCACTGACACCTGTACCGTAAGCAGCCCCAGGAGGAAGTCAGCATAGCACAGGGATGGTGGGAGCCCCTCATAATAAGCAGCCCCAGGAGGAAGTCAGCACAGCACAGGGATGGTGGTAGCCCCTCATAATGAGCATAGCACAGGGATGGTGGGAGCCCCTCATAATATGCACAGCAGAGGTACAGCCCCAGGAGGAAGTCAGCACAGCACAGGGATGGTGGGAGCCCCTCATAATAAGAAGCCCCAGTAGAAATATGACACCGCTCAACCTCTTCAAACAGGAGGGTACGTGCATTTTTGGACAAGGAAGTGAGCCAAATGAAGAAAGAAGGTCTGTGTGCTCGATTAAAAAAATTGTTTATAGACATATACATGGTCTACTGGTCACATGTGTTGAATTCCTCCGAGATCCATGCCTCATTCATTTTTAGAAATGTGAGGTAGTTAACACTGTTGTGAGCTAGGCGAGTACACTTATCGGTCACGATCCCCCCTGCTGCGGTGAACGTCCTTTCGGACAGGACACTGGATGAGGGGCAAGCCAACAGTTCGATTGCAAATTGGGCAAGCTCTGGCCAGAGGTCAAGCCTGCCCACCCAGTAGTCCAGGGGTTCATCACTCCTCAGAGCGTCCACATCGTCCGTTAACCCGATGTAGTCGGACACCTGACGGTCTAGGCGTTCCCTGATGCTGGATCCGGATGACACCTGTCGATGGGTCGGCTGAAAGAATGACCTCATATCCGAAGTCACCAACACATCTTCAAACCGGCCTCTTCTTGCAGGCGCTGTTGGATTGGTACCCGCAACTCCTTCTCTGGGAGTGGGAATTGCTCCTCTGCCAGCGCACGCAAAAGCAGAATGCAGCATTTCTCGAAGCAAGGGCTGGAAGTGCTCCATTCTGACAGCCCTCTGTGACGGCGGTAACATTTCCGCCATTTTGTGTTTGTACCGGGGGTCTAAGTACGTTGCCACCCAGTACTGGTCCTTGACCCTTATGCTTTTTATACGGGGGTCCCTATTAAAACACTGGAGCATGAAGGCCCCCATTTGCACTAAACTGGAAGCGGTGTGGTGGCCTGGCTCCTGCTCGTCATCCAGGATAATGTTGTCCTCTTCATTCTCCTCTCCCCATCCACGCACAACAACAGGGATCCCAGAAAGGTTTAAAGCATGCTCTTCTTGCTCCTCCTCATCCGCCCTGGCACCATCCTCCTCTGACTCCTCTTCAGACTGCTGTTGTTGACTTGTCTCAGATAGAGTACCCCCCCTGGGAATTCATCCAGCATTGCGACTTCCTCATCTTCCCGCTCCTGCTCCTCCACAGCTTGATCAATCACACGACGCAATGCACGCTCCATAAAGAAGGCATAAGGTACCATGTCACTGATGGCGCCATGGCTGCGCCTGACCAGTTTGGTGATCTCCTCAAATGGCCGCAGAAGTCTGCATGCGTTGTGCATGAGCAGCCACTGGCGCGGTGAAAAAAAAACCAGCTCCCCAGAACCTGTTCTGCTACAGAGTTCATACAGGTAGACATTAACTGCACGTTTCTGCTGGAGCAGCCTATCAAGCATATAGAAGGTTGAGTTCCATCGCGTCGGGCAATCGCAAATAAGATGTCTGACCGGCAGATTGTGTCGCCGTTGAATGTCAGCAAGGTGAGCCATGGCCGTGAAAGATCTTCTGAAATGGGCCGAGATTTTCCTTGCCTGCCGCAAGATGTCCTGGACCCCAGGGTATTTGACAACGAATCGCTGCACGACCAAGTTTAAGATGTGTGCCATGCGTCATTTTGCCCTGTTTCAATGCGCTAAGCAGATTGGCACCGTTGTCACACACCACTTTACCAACTGTCAAATTGAGCGGTGTTAGCCACTGATCTGCCTGTGAATGCAAAGCTGAAAGGAGTGCCAGGCCAGTGTGGCTCTTGGCTTCCAGGCACAACAGACGCAGCACGGCATGGCAACGTCTCACCTGGCATGTCGAATAGGTTCTGTGGAGCTTGGGCGGCGCAGCGGAAGAGACGCTAGCAGCGGAAAAGGAGGAGTCAGCCGAGGAGGAGAGGGAGGAGGATGGAGTAGGAGGAGGAGGAGAAGAAGAGCCAGGCCTGCATGCAATCCGTGGCGGTAAAACCAAATCTACACGGGTGCCACACGTTACATGCTTGACAGCCGTCAGAAGGTTCACCCAGTGGGCAGTAAAAGTGATATACCTTCCCTGCCCGTGTTTGCTAGACCACGTGTCTGTGGTCAGATGTATCTTGGCACCGACACTGTGTGCCAGAGATACATTCACTTGCCGCTGAACATGGCCATATAGCTCTGGGATGCCCTTCTGTGAGAAATACTTCCTTCCTGGGACCTTCCATTGTGGTGTTCCAATGGCCACAAATTTGCGAAAAGGCCTCCGAGTCCACCAGTTTATATGGCAGTAGTTGGCGGGCTATCAGTTCTGACAAGCCAGCCGTCAACCGTTGGGCAAGAGGGTTATCCGGCGTCATCATTTTTTTACGCTCGAACATTAGGCCCACGGAAGCCTGCCTTTTTGCAGAAAAACGTGAGCTTGGCGTAATGGAAGGTGGAGTGGAGGACAATTGTGAGGAGAGAGGAGAAGGAGAAGTAGAAGACGAGGCTGGACGGTGAGAGCCTGGAGTGTGGCTTTGTGTGTTCCGTTGCTCCCACTGGGCTCAGTGATGGCTGCTCATGTGCCTTCTTAAGGCGGTCGTCCCTAGGTGAGTGTTGGGCTTACCGCGACTAATGCGTTGACTGCAAAGATTGCAGATGGCAACGCTATTGTCAGCAGCGGACACGTTAAAAAAAGCTCACACTGCGGAGCCATGTGCCGGTGTCCTGGGAGCGCCAGATGTGACCGTCCATGGTCGATGACTCGCTCCTGATACATTTGCAGTCTGCTTTGTCCCTCCTGTGCAATGTAAGTTATTCCTGCTTCTCCTCCCTATCTGCTGGTCCATATCTCCCTCTGAACTCCCCTCCTCTTCCTCTCTTGTGGGCACCCACGTGACATCACTAGACACGTCATCATCGACGTCACCTTCCCCACCACTATAAGTAGAGATCTCGGAGTAGGCAGCAACACCGGGGACCAACCTCCTCCTTGGGCTGATCTGGGTACTGTCGTCAGACTGCTGAGTAGCGGTTGTTGCTACCTCCTCTTCCTGATCCAATACCAAGAATGGCTGCGCATCAGAAATGTCTTGATATGGATCGGAAAATAATTCCTGTGACTCAAGCGGAAGGTATGTGGTGGTGGTGGTGTTGTTGGTGGTAGTGTCTTTGGGGGTGCACATAGCAGAGAGTGAAGAAGAGGGTGCAGATAGAGAGGATGAGGAGGGTGCAGAAGAGTAAGGCTGAGTGAGCCACTCAACCAAGTCTGGTGCGTCCTTTAAAGTAATTGAACGCACCTTCTGCAACTTCCCACTTTGGCTCAAGCCTGTTGCTCCTGCCCTACCCCTACCACCCCTGCGGAAGGGCCTGCCTCTTCCTCTGCCTGTCATTTTTTAAATGACCCTGTGACAAAACTCTCAGTCCCTATACTGATAAAGGACTGCTGCAGTATAGGGCAGCGGTCAGCAGTAGTGCACCTCAACCCTATGTATTGTGGACCTATACCAGTCCTTAAGGAATAGCAGACTGTACCTCACTCAACCCTATGTACTGTAGCACCCTAGACCTTACCAGTCCTTATAAGGACCTTTGTGGAACAAGTAGGTTGTGAATGATTAGCAGACTGTACGTCAGTCCCTATACTGATGAAGGACTGCTGCAGTATAGGGCAGCGGTCAGCAGTAGTGCACCTCAACCCTATGTATTGTGGACCTATACCAGTCCTTAAGGAATAGCAGACTGTACCTCACTCAACCCTATGTACTGTAGCACCCTAGACCTTACCAGTCCTTATAAGGACCTTTGTGGAACAAGTAGGTTGTGAATGATTAGCAGACTGTACGTCAGTCCCTATACTGATGAAGGACTGCTGCAGTATAGGGCAGCAGTAGTGCACCTCAACCCTATGTATTGTGGACCTATACCAGTCCTTAAGGAATAGCAGACTGTACCTCACTCAACCCTATGTACTGTAGCACCCTAGACCTTACCAGTCCTTATAAGGACCTTTGTGGAACAAGTAGGTTGTGAATGATTAGAAGACTGTACGTCAGTCCCTATACTGAAGAAGGACTGCTGCAGTATAGGGCAGCGGTCAGCAGTAGTGCACCTCAACCCTATGTATTATGGACCTATACCAGTCCTTAAGAAATAGCAGACTGTACCTCACTCAACCCTATGTACTGTAGCACCCTAGACCTTACCAGTCCTTAAAAGGACCTTTGTGGAACAAGTAGGTTGTGAATGATTAGCAAACTGCAGCAGAAGGGCAGCAGTCAAGTATAATATTATTTCTATATTTGGAAGAAAGAATATTATACGTGTACAAGCCTATTACCATACCAGTCCTGAAAAGAACCTTTGTGGACCTAATAGTAACAGCTACTGATTAAACTGACTGTCCCTCACTGCCTCACACACAGCTTCCTGCCTGTCCCTATTTAAACTGACAAAACACAGGCTGCTGGAACAATAACTTGAATAGCACTTTTGTGGACCTAATAGTAACAGCTAATGATTAAACTGACTGTCCCTGCAGCACACAGCGTCCTGCCCCTTTCTCTACACTGACAAAAGACACTCAGGCTGCTGCAACAATCACTAGCACAGCACTGCGTCAAACCTATATCCTGAACTACACCTAACACCTATACCATGATACCAGTCCTTAAAAGAACTTTTGTGGACCTAATAGATAGCGATTTGGGTCACTGAAGTCTCTCCCTGCTCCACACAGCAACCTCTCCCTATAGTGACAGAAGAAAGAATGTAAAATGGCCGCCGGATCGGGTCTATTTATAAGTTAGGGGGAATGTCCAAGTTTCCATGTGCTGTAATGTCTCAATTGGCTGTCCTGTACCCCATGATGGATGTGTCATCATAGGTCAAAGTTCTTTTACACAGTAAACACAGAAGTCCACCAGGCGAGACGGCGCCAATAGTCCACCGATCGGGCGGACGGCGAACAGCCGAAATTCACAGCGAAACGACCGCCGGGGCGAACCGTTCAGCCATCCCTAGTCACCAGGATTCTACACTCAGGTCTGTACTCACAATGTCCCTGGATTGCCTCCCAATATCCGTCAGACATTCCTTTAGTGAACACTCTAGATTAGATCATTAGTGAAATCCCTTGGTTGGTTCTAGATTTTTTTCCCCAGCTGTAGCATAGCAGGAACCTCAATGAACACAAGTTGAATCTCCGCTGGGCTGCCAAGAAGGACAGTAGCCCTTCACACTAGGAACTTCTCCTCCTGGACTTGAACAAGTTTATTTATGTACTCCCCGGCCACCTACTGGGCATCCCCCTCCAAGGATTGTCTGAGACCACATAAATATTCAGACTGTGGGTCAGTCTCTTCCAGCCCACTACATTCTAGTATCTTCCAGAAGGTAAGGGGGAAGCAGTCAAACTTGCAGCCATTGAAGCCTAGAACAGCCCAAAGCAATCGCAAGCTGCTCCACTGATTACATAGAAGCAAAAATAAATGTACCTAACTTTTCTAGCAACCGATCTAGGAGGGTGCTACATCCACCCCCTCCAAAAAAATAGACCTTGTCTTCATGGACCGACCAAAAAACGGCTCCTGTTGGAAAAAAAACTGAGTAAGAAAACAAAATAACACATTGACATCCACATGATAAGACTAAACAATCAGATCACAATACAATTTCAAGTGCAACATTTTCAGTACAAAAATATATTTAGTGGAATGGATAACTGGCACCAAGTCACAACGAGGCTAGCCCAGGTGTCCAATTTTCCAGTTTATGTACATAATTATTTACAGCCTAAGGCTGCTTTCACACTGGGGCGGGAGCAGCGTCGGCGGTAAAGTGCTGCTATTTTTAGCGGCGCTTTACCGTCGTTTTAGCGGCGGTCTGCGGGCGCTAGCGGGGTGGTTTTAACCCCCGCTAGCGGCCGCGGTGTCCCATTGATTTCAATGGGTAGGAGCGGTTTAGGAGCGGTGAATACACCGCTCCTTCACCGCTCCAAAGATGCGGCTAGCAGGACTTTTTTCCCCGTCCTGCCAGCGCATCGCTCCAGTGTGAAAGCCCTCCGGCTTTCACACTGGAGTGAAAGGGGCCGGTTTTTTTCAGGCGCTACACAGGCGCTATTTTTAGCGCTGTAACGCCTGAATACCGCCCCAGTGTGAAAGCAGCCTAACTGAGTAGAGCAGTGCAAGTCTTCTGTGTTGTTCTCGGAAAAAAAATAGAGTTACCAACACTTTCACATTATGTCAGAATGGTTGGAGCATTATCTACACAAAGATAACTCTAATTCCCCCATACACACGATTGGAAATTCCACCAGCAAAAGTCCGATGTGAGCTTTTGGTCAGAAATTCTGACCGTGTGTATGCTCCAACGAACTTTTGCTGGTGGAATTTCCGCCAGCAAAAGATTGAGAGCATGTTCTCTATTTTTCCGACGGAAAAAGTTCAGATTGGAAATTCCGATCGTCTGTAGCAATTCTGTCACGCAAAGTTCCTATGCATGCTTGGAAACAATTTGACGCATGCTTGGAAGCATTGAAATTCATTTTCTCGGCTCGTCGTAGTATTGTACGTCACTGCGTTCTTGGCGGTCGAAAGTTCAGAGAACTTTTGTGTGACTGTGTGTATGCCAGCCAAGCTTGAGCGGAATTCCGTCTGAGAAACCATCCAAGATTTTTCCGAAGTAAATTCCGCTCGTGTGTATGGGGCATTAGCACGAGTTGTATAGAATAGGCTGAGGTTCAGAAAGTTTATGCTACAAGTACACTTCCACCTAGTGGCCGAATCACTAAATTCTCAGTTGAACCTGAATACAGGCTACAGCCAATTCACATGTGTTGACCCATTGTCTTCTACAGTTGTTTCTCCAGATCCCTTGAATAAAACAAACACAGCCTAACTATCCTAACAAACTATCTACAAATTGGCAAGCACTGTCAATAGTGACATCTGCTAAGCAGGGGTGTCAGTCCATATATGAGTGTCTTTGCATAAATTCTTAGCTCTGGAGCCCAGAGTCAAAAATGAACAGATGCAGTCAAAAGGCGAAAGATGCAAGTTGCCCCCAACTTTAGGCAACAGTCATGACTAATAGAACTCTTTTCATCTTCTTCTTCCAAGAAAAAAGAGGGTCCCGTCTGCAAAATTATAAAAAAAATTAAAGGAATAGGAAAGACACATGGCTCAGATGACCTCCTAATTACCTCCTAATAAGTTCAGGATTTGGCCAGGAGTCAGGGAAGGCAAAGTTACCCTACATTCCCCATGGGGCTTTAACTGAAAAGGTATCTTCCTCCCTGCACTTCCAGACTCTCTCAGCCTCATGGGAATTACCTCAGTCCCATTCAGCCCACTCTCCGAAGTGAAGAGCCCCACTCCCCGATTTTCCTTCTGTAGAGACTCAGGCTCGCGTTATTCAGCCTGCTGGCTGAAAAAAAAAAGACTGAACCATAGAAGGCCAGCTTTAGATTGTAGTGATCCTGCATTTAAACATGGCGGTACATAGGAGGAGCATAGTTTTAGAAGCTTTGGATGGGTATATTAAAAAAAATATTTTATTGGTTACCCCAAATGCTCATGTTTTAAATGACATATTGTTAAGAACAGATTATGGAGGAAATCAAATAAGGGGGCTGCAAAGCTGTCCATTCATAGATAGAAAAGTGGGTGGTTTAACAGGAACTGGCTGAATTCCCATTCTTGAGAAGTAAATCTATCACTTGTTGGTATATTTTCACTTGATCAGTGCATGCAGCCAATGGACTGCAGTGGTGATCAGTGTATTCTAATGGCAAGGTAGTCCCACTATTAGAATACAATGACACAGCAGGGAGGTTTTCTCATCCACCTCGAATGTGTTGATGGAAAAATCGGTTCAAAACGGAGCAATGTATGGGCAGCTTAAAGGAGAATTACTGCCAAAGCTCATTTGGTTGTACTTCTCCTATGGATCACAGGAGTGCAGTTCGTTCTGCAGTCCTGTGAGGCTGTGACCCATTTTCAGCAGACAGCAGGCTGAAGCTGTTGGCTGATGTCACAGAGCTGGTCCAGGCTTGACCAAGATTGTGACAATGAAGTCAGGATCTGCCCACATGCCTGGACCGACTCCTGGCTCAGCCTCTCAGCGAGCCACTGAGAGCCTTAGCAGGCCACTCCCAACCCCTACGAAGCCCGACGCTCCAGTGAGCGAGGGGGAGCTATGAGAACCAAGCGATCGTGTCGTTCCAATGCTGCATCCACCTAGGTAAGTATGATTGGGGGAAAAAATCTTGTACTTCTCTTTTAAAGCACTATCCAGTTCTGTGCAGCTTTGGCGACTTTTCCCTGCTTTTCTCACAGGTACAGCAGCCCATTTTAAATGTATGGCTGCTGTGCCTGCGCAAACGCACCCGCAATAATCTGCTACAGAGTGAACCTAGCCTAAAACATGATATATGATCATCATATTAAATATTATCTCCAGACAAATGTCACAATGATCATTTGTGTAGTCAAGGAAAAAACATCTTATAATACAGTAAGTGCTGACATCCAGAAAAGCAGCAGGTGGCCGGGAGGTGGTTGACTGATTGTGTATTATTGTGTCTTATCTGTGAAGTTGAAATCTCAAGAGTGGAAACCTCAAGTATATCTGCAAACAAACCTCAAGTCATTTTCATGCAATTGCAGCGATAAAAAAAGGCAGCCACAGTGTTTGTTTTCAATAAAGTGTTGAAAGTGAACTAACCATGAAATACTTTTCAGGTCACTGATCCCAAACATGTATATCTGATGTGATCTCAGCAATCATTAAAGTAGGGAGGCCAGGGTCAAGATAACAAACTCTGGAGAAAAAAAAAGAAAAAAAAAAATCAGCAGTTTCGCTATTTATTTAGTCACTATAATCTGTAGTAATTGCATTTCAATGAAAGTACAACTATTTCTTCCTAGAAAAAACTGTCCAAAGGTCATTTTGGCCTATCTGAATGAACTATACAGTTTAACTTCATATATGTAATTTGTGTTTCCTGTCAAGGGATTTCTAATACTGTCAGTGCTATAATATAGACACCCCTGCCATCAGCAAAGATTGTTCAGTGACCTTACTGTTGCTGTTGAACCAGCCTGGATGTACCCTTTCCTATCCAATCCATTTTTCAGTTTTCAGTGCTGTCATACTTTGACTGATAATTACTCTGTCATGCAACACTGTACCTAATTGTACTTTATATGTATTTTTTGAGACAGATATAACTTTTTTTTGCTGGTATCTACCTACTACTGTTTTATTTTTCCCCAATGGGATTGGATCGGATGGTGGCTGGTGTCAGCAGACATATGTCCACTGACATCTCTCACTCCATAAAGGAGACTGGAGGGTCCGATTAGGGGCACCTGAAAAACTGAGAGGCCGACTTCTGTTATAAAACATATCAAATAAAATACAAACACTGCAAAATGGAAATTAGACACCTCAAGGCGAGCTTATTTGCTACAATTCTTAAGAAAGTGATGGTATTGAGATGGTTAAAACATGGAGTTTGGTAGTGGTGCACTAGATACATTAATGCCCTGTCATAAACAAAGAGAGGAGGAGGTGGACAGGTTACTGTACAAGTCACATACAATGGGAGGATAGAGATGAGGGATTAATGTACAAATGTGCATAATAAGGGAGTTGAAGGATTAATATACAGGTTACTGTATATATAGCTTGTTAACAAGGCCCGCAAAGCATTTGCATCTGCTGTCTGCTTCTTTTATGGAGAATCAATACATTTTGAAGATTTTAAAGAGCAAGCAAAGAGTTGTGGAGCATCTATTTTTTTTATGATTGCTACTGCAGCTGTGCGACTGCCTTTCCGCACCCAGGTAGCTCTAAACACTCTTCTGATCATATTGGGTAGTGGCACCCTACTTCTGCTCTAATTTATGGATTGTAGAGCAGTGGCGGCTGGTGGTTTTTCTGTGCTGTTGGATCACGGAGGGCACAGAAGTCCACCCCCCCATCGGTCAGACAGCCAGGGCCCCGCACTTACTCCATCTCGAGGGCAGAGCTCCGGGCGGCAGCGGCTTCTCTCCAGGCTGTCTCAGTTCCCTGGAGTCTCCTCCCGCCTCCTCCTGGCGGCCAATCCGTTTGGATCTCCTTTTGGCCAATCGGGTGACGGGTCTCATGACCCACTTCCTGATTGGCCGGGAGGAGAATCAGTGTTACCATAGCGAATATTCATTCGCTATTGTCACACAACTGGGTGGGCTTCGGCTGCAGTCCTCTGGCTCTAATCACGTGTTCAAAAAAAAGCCACCCTCTCCTTTAATCCATCTATTGCAGGGGTGACAAAGAAGGCCGCATCAGCATTATGGTTGTCCTTAAATGGCTGATTCTATCTGGGGTGCGCTGCGTACAGAGTGCCGAGTTCAGGGGTGCCCTATGCATAGAGTGCAGACTTCAGGAGTATGCTACATACAGAGTGCAGGGTTTAGGGGTGCGCTACCTACAGCAGTGTAGGATTCAGGAGTGCGTTATGTACAGAGTGCAGATTACAGGAGCATGCTACATACAGAGTGTAGAGTTCAGGGGTGCACTGTGTACAGAATGCAGGGTTTAGGGGTGTGCTTTTTACAGTATGCAACTCAACTTCAACCTCCCCAAAGCTTCTTCACATCTCCACTCTCTCCTACCTGGCCTGGCTCTAGTACCTCCCTGTGTAGTTTTTGCTTCCCTTGGAGGGAGAAATTGTTCTCTCTCTCTCTGGCAATCTCTCCCCGCTATGCCCTGCCATGAGTGTGTGCATGGATTTGTTAAATCTGGGATTCACCAAGAGCAAAGCTGTCCCTTGTAAACACAATAGGCTTCTGTGTTTACAAGTGACAGTGAGGAGCAGGAGCGGGAGCGGAGGGCGAGAGCCAGAGGTTGCGGAAAGGAGTTCTATCACATTCCAGATGCAAAACTGGGTGCAGGCTCCACATAACAAAGGGCCGGATTCGTCTCATGGGCCTTGTGTTGGAAATGTGATCTATGGCCTTCCTGCTCAACAGATGTTGATCTAATGATCGCCTTCTGTTGAACAGGACTTTCATTTCATCATTGGCAACAGTGTGATCAGCATATTCTGACAGTGGAGGAGTCCCTGCTACTTGAATACAATAGCACAGTGGGGTGGATTCCTCCATCTACCTCTGGCTGATCAAAATATTTGGCCAGCCTAAATCTGCTACTAATGAATGACTGATACAGTCATTCAAGAGGCAGGGGTGGGCTTTCCAAAGTAAACACCAGTGTGTTTACTTTTGTGATTGCTGATTGGTCATCACAGTGATCAAAAGGTTCAGAGCTTCTCAAATTGGCTCTGTACTCTGTGTCTGTGATCTGAGCTATCTGATGACAGCTCAGATCACAGGCATTCATGAGTACACTGGCCACCTGAAGGGAAATTTTTCAGTGCTGTTTAGAAATGGCAGTGCAGAAATAAATGTCCACCACATCACAATTCTTCAATGTACAGCAGTAATAAAGTGAGTAAGCAAAACAGTTCAGTTGTGGGTTGTAAGTGATAAGGGGGCGCTTTTCAGGCGCTACAGCACTAAAAATAGCGACTGCAAAGCTCCCTGAAAGAGCTGCTCCTGTCTCTAAAAATAGCGGCGCCTTTACTGCCGACGCCACCCCCACACCATTGTGAAAGGGGCATTAAGATACAAAGCCTTCTGTGCAGCAGCCCCCCTCTATACATACCTGAGCGCATCTTGATCCAGCGATGCTGCACGAGAGACTTGACTGTCCGGGACGCTCCCTCCTCATTGGCTCCCGCTTCTGTCAAAGTCAGTGAGCCAATAAGAGAGAAAGGAGCGGGCCGGGCTGCGGCTCTGTGTCTGAATGTACACAGGGAGCTGCAGCTTGGCTCGGGTGCCCCCATAGCAAGCTGCTTGCTGTGGGGGCACTGAACAGGAAGGAGGGGCCAGGAGAGCCAAAGAGGGACCAAAGAAGAGGAGGATCCGGGCTGCTCTGTGCAAAACCAACTGCACAGAGCAGGTAAGTATAACATGTTTGTAATTTAAAGCCTCAGACCAGGCATTTTTTTCTGTTTTGAATAGAGAGGGAGGAGTTCCTGATAGCTTTTTACCTCCATATGGGAAGATTTTCATTCACTGTCTGTTCCCTGCACAAGAAAGGGCAGTTCCCAGCAGGAACACAAACACCAACAGTGCTGTTAATTGGACAGTTTAGCGCTGGGAAACACTTTTTGATAGATAAAACTTGCATTTTATATACAACTATATAGATCAGACAAAAATGAGGGACAAATCAGGAGGAAAGAGGGACAGAGGGAAAATTCTCGAAATCAGGGACAATTGGGAGCTATGAGGTATCCATCCGTGACTGGACAAAGGCCAGCCATACACGGTTTGGATCCTGCTGAAGCGGCCGAGATTCGATCCGTTAGTGGGCAGGCTGAATGTACCCAGTTGATCGATCAATCAACTTTGGTACAACCAGCCTGCCAGATTATCTTGCGATTATCGCTAACGGCTGTTATCGTCACCAGCAATAATCACTGTCTTCTCCAGGCCGATTTCCCCTGTCAGCTCTGTCTGTGTCGATGAGGGAAACATGCACATTTCTTTCCTGTAACCAATTCACACCATGTATGACCAGCCTTAAGCAGCTAGTTTAGGGGCACAATGAGTCTGCAGGATTTCCAAATGACAAAATCTGTATCTAGATTTTACCCACATTACACAGGATGTTTTTTATGCTGAATGATGTAATTAGTGTCCACAACTGATAAGAGTCTCAGTGATTAAAGCAGCATCTGTATTTATGACTCACAAATGAGCTTGAAATATTTCCCAATAGTCCATCTGCCACAGTTGTTTAAGGCCCCTTTCATATTGATGCAGTGTGGTTTCATGCCACCGCAGGTGTAGCACAGTGTACCCACTGGTTAGGTGCAGAGTAGCTGTCGTGCCTATAGAGTTCTATTACGTCCCACAGATTTGGTGCACTTTATGAAATTGCATTGCGCATAATCGGACGTAATGGAACTCTATAGGAAAGTGCAGCTAACCCACACCAAACCCATGGGTACATCTGCAGTGAGGTCAAATCGCACTGCATCAGTGTGAAAGGGGTCTAAAGCTTCATGCCAAACAAAATAATTTTTTTTACTAAAGCCCCATACACACTATCAGATTTTCTGCTGATTTTTGTCTTCAGATTTACCAAAACCATGTAGCGCAAGGGCCTGCCTGATTGCATACAAATTAAAACTCCTAAAGTTTGACCTCATATTATATGGTTTTGGTAAATCTGGAAACAAAAATCAGAAGAAAATCTGATAGTGTGTATGGGGCTTTATTTACATTTTTTATTTTGTTTGGCATGAAGCTTTAGACCCCTTTTACACTGATGCAGTGCGATTTGACCTCACTGCAGGTGTAGCGCAGTGTACCCATGGGTTTGGTGTGGGTTAGCTGCACTTTCATTACGTCCGATTATGTGCAATGCAATTTCATAAAGCGCACCAAATCTGTGGGACGTAACAGAACTCTATAGAGGGCTTTCACACCACGCCGCCCATAGCGTCTGCGGAAAAAAAAAAGCAATTTTTAGCGTTGTTTTACCGACGGATTTCGGACGCTAGTGGGGCTCTTTTATCCCCCGCTAGCGGCTGAGAAAGGGTTAAAACTGCCCGCAATAGTGGCATTTTGCTGGGACTATTGCAGCGCTGCCCCATTGATTTCAATGGGGAGCAGCAGTGGAAGAGCGGTAAAAACACCGCTCCAAAGAAGCTGCTGGCAGGACTTTTCCTGACGTCCTGCCAGCGCACCGCCCTCGGGCTTTCACACTGGAGACAATGGTGCAGCAGTTTGAGGGCGGATTGCAGGCGCTATTTCTAACACTATAGCGCCTGCAAAACGCCCTCGGTGTGAAAGGGGTCATAGGCACGACAGCTACTCTGCACCCAACCAGTGGGTACACTGTGCTACACCTGCGGTGCCATGAAACCACACTGCATCAATGTGAAAGGGGCCTTAAACAACTGTGGCAGATGGACTATTGGGAAATATTTTGATCTCATTTGTGAGTCATAAATACAGATGCTGCTTTAATCACTGAGACTCTTATCAGTTGTGGACACTAATTATATCGTTCAGCATAAAAAAACATCAACAGTGTAATGTGGGTAAAATCTAGATACAGATTTTGTCATTTGGAAATCCTGCAGACTCATTGTGCCCCTAAAATAGCTCCTTAAGGCTGGTCATACAAAACCATATAATATGAGGTCAAACCTTAGGAGTTTCAATTTGTATGCAATCAGGCAGGCCCTTGCACTACATGGTTTTGGTAAATCTGAAGACAAAAATCAGCAGAAAATCTGATAGTGTGTATGGGGCTTATGAGATGCTGTTTTTTATTGCAGACATTATTGTAGGCAGGGCATCAACTGGCCCCACTCTACTTTGTGGATGGTTTGGAATCACCTGGTTGCGGTGCAGGAGAGGGATTGCCAGACACACCCAATGCTGTAGAGTCCACCAGCAGCATAAAATATTTCAGGAGAGGAGCAATAAAGTAAGGAGCAAAGTCTTTCAGCTGTACAGAGCATTGGGCCTTCCGTCCAACAATCCTTGATTGAAAAAAAATGTAAGGTGCGAGGCAGGAGATTATTAGCTGAACAGCAACTGCATCTAATCAGTTGGGTATTTTTAGGGTAGTTTCAAAACACAGTAGGCATAGCAGGAGGTTTGTGTGTGCCTTTGAAGGCCTCATGCACACTTGTACAGCTGCTGTTTTTGGCTGTAGATGTATTTTTCTACAGTCATTAAACTCTCCATCACGTTATCCTATGTGTCCCTGCACACATAGGCTGTTATGAGAAGTTTTGGGCAGTGGCATTTTTGAGCAGTAAAAAAGACCCCAAAACTTGTGGGTTCTAAGAGACCTTTTTCAGCTGTAAAAACGCTCTAACACTGATAAAAGCTCAAAAACATCACTCAACAGCATGTTTTAATGCTTTTGATCCATTCAAAAAAAAAAAAAAAATTCTTAAAAAAAAAAACGCTAAAAAAATGCTATTGCAAAAAATGTTGAAAAAAGTTGAAAAACTCACTGTAAAGCTACTGGTGGTTTTTATAACGTTATTTTAACGTCCAGTGTGCATGAAGCCTAAGGCTCTGTAATCTAGGTGCCTTTACTGCATTCCAGTACAGTAAAAATGCAGCATGTTCTACTTTTTTTTTTTTTTTTCTGGAACGGACTGTACTGGTGTGAACTAAGCCATTGAAAACCATATAACCTACTTTCCATGCATTTTTGGTACAGAAAAAATTCACTGGACTGCATGTGGTGTGAACTGGCCCGAACATGCTGCACTTTTTCTGCACTGGACTTTACTGGAATGCAGAAAAATGCACCAAAAACACACATGATCTTATTTAAGGCCAGTTCACAAAACATGCAGTCCAGTGCATTTTTTTTCTGCATCAAAAATGCATGGAAAGTAAGATATGGTTTTCAATGGCATAGTTCACACCAGTGCAGTCAGTTCCAGAAAAAAAAAGTAGAACATGCTGCATTTTTCCTGTACTGGACTGGAACACTGTAAAACACATCAAAAAGGCACTGGAACACACATGTCCTTATTTAAAGTTAAGAAAAAAGAGGGGGAAAAAATGCATTGAACTGTGGGCCAGTGCATTGTTTCTCTGCATTAAAAACGCATGGTATGGTTTTCAATGGCATAGTTCACACCAGTGCTTGCAGATCCAGTGTGTTCCAGATTAAAAAAACAAATAAATAAATAAAAAGAAAGTAGAACATGCTGCAGTTTTCCTGCACTAGACAGTACAGGAATGCTGTAAAACGCATTAAAAACGCACTGGAAGACACATGTCCTTATTTAGCCCAGGTTCACACTGAGCTGCGGGAATGAAGCTGTGCAAGTTCAGCTGAACTCGCATGCTTTCACTCCCAATTGTGGCTGTAATTTCACAGACATCTGTGCGGGTTTCTACACAGATGTCAATGAAAATCGCACCCCAAAATCGCAAAAAGTAGTAAAGAAACTACTTTTTGAAATCCGTGCAGCTTTTTACCAATTAGGACGGTGCTATTGCCAGCAATTGCCGCCGATTCGACATGTCAAATCGCACCAATGTTAGCCAGAGCTTAAAGTTAAGAAAAAAAAGGAGGGGGAAAAAAATTAACTGAACTGTGTCAAAAACATACCAAAAATGCATCAAAACTATGTCAAACGTGTTTGCAGAAAAGCACCTGGACTGCGTTTCTATGGTGTGTACTGGCCCTGCATCAAAAATGCACCAAAACGCACAGGAACCCATCAAAAAGCCGTACAAAACGCGCATGCAGAAAAGCATCTGGAATGCATTCGGACTGCTTTTCTATGGTGTTAACTGGCACTAAAGGTTAAGGAAAAATGCACTGGACCACATCAAAAACGCACTGGAACGCATTAAAAAATGCATGCAGAAAAGCATCCGGACTGCATCAAGGGCCAGTTCACACACTGGTAAAATGCAATATGTGCTCTTTGAAAATGAATATTGCACTTTTTATGTGTGTGTGTGTGTGTTTGTTTGTTTTGTTTTGTTTTTTTTATGCAGTGTTAAAATTGAACAAAACCCAATGAATTTTGCATGTGTTTTTCCATTCCTGGTAACCTGCCAAAAAATGTGACAAAAAAAAAGCGCAGTGCATTTTCATTGACTATTGTATAAGGTGCGTTTTTTTTTTTTTTTCAAACAGGGCACTAAGAATGCAGCAAGCAGGACTTTTCAAAAGCACCGCAAACTGATTAAAAAAGTTAAGTTAGGATTTAAAGGGGAATATTTTTCATGCACATTTGCCGTGCTGGGAAGGCGCATTTCAGTGTGGCACAAGTGCCCCGGTGTGGAGAGGTACCTGGGGGACAGCACTCCATTTACAGACATGACAGTGGAATCACATTGAATCCAATGATCACTGTGTCTAGTGATTGCTCTAGAACTATATAATACAATGTTGCAGATAAAGGAAAGTGCACATGTGCTGTGTAGTATATAAATCTTGGCAGGCAATGTATCTGTAGAGGAGTGCTTTAGAAAAGTAATATTATGCCTGTAGATCAGCTACCATGTCCCTCCTTTCTCCAGCCCCCTCCACTCCCCCTCCGCCTCCAGGAGCTCCTTATCTGCTGCTTGGTCTGCCTAGGTTGAGTACAGCTGGATGTCCCCAGTGAAGTGAACCATGGAGCTATCCAGAGAGAAACACCATGTCCCCCTCAATGATGGCAACAGCATCCCCCTGCTGGGACTGGGCACCTACGCTTCCCCCCGCACGGTGAGTCCGGATAATACTTTCTTTACTGGGACATAATCACTCAACTACTACTACCCCAATTATTATCACTGCTGGATCTGTCCCTAAACTATTATCATCCCTACTACTGTATTCTGTTCTACAATTACCTTTTATCACTTAAAATCAATCCCCCCACTCTACCTACTTCTACTATTATTGTTGGGGGGTCCTGTACTAACTATTATTTATATCTGTTCTATCATATGTAGTACCACCTGTATTGGCCATATCCCAACTGTACTATATAATACAGATTATTATAGAATAAGAGGTGTCTGATTGTGAACAACAAGCTCAGAAGTGTTTGCCAATCTATGCCCCTTGGCCTCGGGTTACTTCTATTGTTTAATACACAATGGTATTCTTTCCCACCCTTGTACACAGGTAATATCAATTACCCTTAATAATGCTATTTATCATAAGCAAGTAACATTTAAATACTTAAAGCAGTAGTAAACCGTTGATCTTCAAGACAATTGCATAATGTGCTAGCATGCATTGCATACTAGCACATTATGAAATGTTTACCTTAGAACGAAGCTCCCACAGCCCGACCAGGTCAGCGCTGTGGTGGCTGTCGTGTTGCCTCGCCGTTTCTTCCAGGGTCGCGGGCTCCAGCGTCGAGAGGCTGGAGCCGCGATGATGGCATATGCGCAGGAGCCCTCCGTTCTGGCGTGCTACGTCAGACCTTCGCCGAGCATGCGCCCTCTGACGTTAGCGGCTGTATGAAGGGTGACTACCTCCTAAATCGTGTAGGTTTAGGAGATATTCATTTTACCTACAAGTAAGTCTTATTATTTTTACCTGTAGGTAAATATGTCCAAGTGGAGTATACAACCACTTTAAAATCACCCAACGTACCAAAATTCCGGTTCAGTGGGAATCGGACCATATTCAGTATGTGGCTTCTTTTGAACAGTCGTGCTGGAAAACTAACATTCAATCAGCGCTTGTGGTCAATGGCTGCAGCACTGATCTGTGTGTTCTGATTGGGCGGGTGCCCACTATCAGAATGCAATAGCGAAACAGGATAGATATATGTATATATATATTACACCACTTTGATACCATCCATCCATACCAACAATGACCTATTTGAATAGAATTAGCTGATGAATATTCTGACAATACTATTCTACCAGTCCTAAGGAGCTTCCTTTTTAATGTGTATATGGACTTGCTACATGTCTACATTCAGGAATCACACACACACACACTGAAAGTAGAGTGCGTCACTCCTGCCCTGTTATACACTGAGATCACATCAACAGTGGGCTCCCAATCAACCCACTGATGATAAACAGCAAAGGATGAGATCTGTACAATGCAACCGTACAGTTTCAATCAACACAGGGCTTGAGAGAGAGCAGAGTGTTGCTGCTGCTAATCCCAGTCTTAGTCCGTAGGGTTCAATATTGAGTTGGCCCACCCTTTGCAGCTATAACAGCTTCAACTCTTCTGGGAAGGCTGTCCACAAGGTTTAGGAGTGTGTATATGGGAATGTTTGACCATTCTTCCACAAGCACATTTGTGAGGTCAGGCACTGATGTTGGATGAGAAGGCCTGGCTTGCAATCTCCGCTCTAAATTATCCCAAAGATGTTCTGTGGGATAGGACAGGGAATTGTAGTAGAATTCGGTAAATCATGGGATCCGCAGCAGAGGTGCAATACAGGAGGGATAGTATATCGAACTATACAGCAGTAGTTTGTTGAGATCAGGACTCTGCAGGCCAGTCAAGTATCTACACCCCATACTCACTCATCTATATCTTTATGGACCTTGCTTTGTGCACTTTTCCAAATCATTTGGTGGAGCTGAGATTATGGTGTGGGGTTGTTTTTCAGGGGTTGAGCTTGGGCCCCTTAGTTCCAGTGAAGGGAACTCTTAGGGTCCTTTCACACGGGGCGGATCCTTGCTGATCCGCCCCCTGGATATCTGCTTGCTCAGCAGGGATTGCCGGAGCGATCTCCGCTAAGCAGGAAGATGACCGGTCTGTCTCTGCACACTGCGCAGGGACGGACCTGTCAGAGCACGCGCTCTCCCCTATGGGAGATCGGGTGACGACGGACCGCAGTGTCCGTTGTCACCCGATCGATCCGATGACGGATGGAAAAATAGCTTTTATCTCCGTCACGCTTTTTCGGATCGGAGCGGCTCGGATGTCAGCGGACATGTCACCGCTGACATCCGACGCTCCATGGACCTCTATGGAGCATCTGTTCAGGTCCGCCTGAAAAACTGACAGGCGGACCTGAAGGGATCACCCATGTGAAAGGGGCCTTAAGGCGTCAGCATACCAAGACATTTTGGACATGCTTCCAACCTTTGTGGCAACAGTTTGGGGATGGCCCCTTCCTGTTCCAACATGTTCCCAGTGCACAAAACAAGGTCTATGGATGAGCGAGTTTGGGGTGGAGGAACTTGACTGGCCTGCACAAAGTCCTGACCTCAACCCAATAGAACACCTTTGGGATAATTTAGACTGGAGACTGCGAGCTAGACCTTCTCGTCCAACACCAGTGCCTGACCTCACAAATGCTCTTCTGGAAGAATGGTCAAACATTCCCATAGACACACTCCTAAACCTTGTGGACAGCCTTCCCAGAAGAATTGAAGCTGTTATAGCTGCAAAGGGTGGCCAACTCAGTATTGAACCCTACGGACTAAGACTGGAATGTCATTAAAGTGCATGTGCAAGCAGGTGTCCCAATACTTTTTGAAAATATATTGTGTGTGTGTGTAATATAGCTATCTATCTCTTGTGAATCTATAACTGCTGTACTTTTAATTTGGTTCCTGTTGTTTCTGCTGTATCACTGCCTTTCCCACCTGCAGTACTGCCGCCTTCAAATCTAACCTCTATACTGCACTGCCTTCTACTGGCTGCTCTATTTTTCTGCAGTTACTCTCTTTATCCTATCCTACTCACACTACTACTGCTACTACTACTACTACAACTATGACTTCTGCTCCCCATCTCTCTAATTACAGTGATTTTTTTTTTTTTTTTTTTTTTTTTTGCTTTTATTACTGCTGGTGCTTTTCATATACTGGATGCCAGATCTGCTACTGCTGTATAGTTCGATATACATACTATCCCTCCTGTATTGCACCTCTGCTCCTGATCCCATGATTTACTGAATTCTACTACAAGTCCCTGTCCTATCCCACATGAACTACTTCCACCTTGCCATTACTACTGTCTCTGTTGCTCCCTGTCTTATCCCATGAGTACTGCTGCTCCCTGTCCTGTCCTACCTACTATCCCACTACTACTTCCTATTCATGTCCTAGCCCACCTGTACTATTATTACCTCTCTGTTACAGCTGCACCTTTCCAATCCAACCTGTAGTACTGTCACATTTGTTATAGCTGTCCCATATCTCTGTCCTAGCCCACCTGTATTACTGTCACCTCTGTTACTGCTGCCTTATTCCACCTATACTACTATAACATCTGTTACTACTCTTCCTTTTTTCTGTCCTATCCTACCTGTACTCCTGTCACCTTTGTTACTGCTGTTGCCTGTCCCTGTCCTATCCCACCTGTACTACTATAACCTTTGTTACTTCCATGGTCATTGACCTGGACCTGTCACTCATCTCCCACATCATTTGCCTTTCTATTGGCACATCACTGTAATGAGCTGCTTTATTAACTAATATTTAGTCATATGGGGTTGGATATTAGGGGCCAGAGAACAGAAGTTAGTAGATATGAACAGTGGTGGACATGTGCAGCCTGTTGCATTAGGGTGTGCACCCAAAAAAAACCGAATAAATAAATATATATGTAAAATATGTAAAAAAACATTAAAATGTAGTAGGGCATTGGACATGTAAGTAGGGCAGAGTTTTTTTTATTATGTTATTTTTAAAATATGTTTTACAATTGTTTTAGGAGCCTCATGGGGGGGGGGGGGGGGGCTTTGGTGAAATATCAGCAGAGGGAATCCTCACTGTATGGGGTGATTAGGATGTGCCCAGGCACACCCCCATGCACACTCCTATGGTCGTGGACCAGTTAAAATGGAATTCAGAAGACCATCCATCCAAACCAGGAGCTAGCAGGATTTTTTTGGGGGCCAGCCCCACTGGCGACAATTAGAGAAAACCTTGAAAGTTAGGCTCCAGCTGTTATTTTTAAACAGTGTTGGCTATTTAGCTCCTGGGATTTGGCCCGCCATGGTATTGGCATCACATAGCACAAGTGCAGATCAGAGGCACCAGTTCTTTGCCCTGTTTGAAGAAAAATTTTAAAGTCATCAGCTACAAATACTGTAACTGCTGACTTTTATAAAACGGATACTCCCCTCTCCAGGGATCTAGCGCCGCCCTCAAGCAGACCAGTTCTTCACCGTTCTTCGGGTCCTCCGCATGTAAACTGTGGCAAACTGACTTTGACTCCTTTCGGCTTCACGTCCTGCTTCCCACAGTGCAAGTGGTCCGGGGGGGGGGGGGGGGGAACCAGAAGTGGGGCAGATACCTGTCAACCTGGTACCCCCCCCCCAAAAAAAAAGTTACAAAATAAGAAGAAAAGAGGAGGAGGGCATAAAGCAGAACTTCCCCTTTTAGGGTGAAGTTCTGCTTTAAAGGTTTCATGCCCATTTATGATTTTGTAAACACGGGTTCACTTTAGTATGCCTAGATGTGAATATTATTTTCAGCTTCCATTTAATATATATCATTTGAGTTTTTTTTTTTTGTTTGTCATTTCAAATTCATAAAACCAGCTGGGTGTCAGTCTTTGGTATGATTTGTAGTTTTGTTTTAAGATATCCGAATTTTTCAGAGATGACTAATATGAATAAAGTATCTTCTATGTCTAAACTAACCACATCAATTGAACTTTTATACAAGTCCTTTTTATCCTGGGAACTACCATTTTACCCGCTGGCTATTGACTGGATTGCTGTGTTTAGTAACTTTTTCTTGAAATAAGGGTTTTTCCCAATGTAGACCCCCTTTCCTTCCTTTTTGGTCACGTTTGAGGAACACCATGGGTTAGTTTGGCCAGCCATGTTGCCTTCCTTTCTAGTCTAACCACTGAGGAATTCGCCAAAGGTGCCAAATGTGGAACCGGAGGGGGGTGGGGAAGACAAATGAGCAGAACTTCCACTTTTGGGTGGAACTCCGCTTTAAAATGACCCGCTAAAGAAGAGGGTTTATGGCAATTGAAATATCCCATGTTCTCTCATCATTGGCTGCCTAATACGCTTTTATGGTTAAAGAAGAACTGCAGTCTGCTCACATAATCTGTAATAAAAACATCTTTGCCATTCTGAAGCTGCCCTCCAACCACTTTGCATATTTTATATAGAGTAAAACCCTGGTATGAGAGTAAATTGGTTTGAAAATGTTTTGCAAGACAAGCAACATTTTAAAATAAATTTTGACTTGATATACAAGCGATGTCTTGATCTACAAGTAGCGTCCTGTCACAACTCTGTATAAAAGAGAAGAGGCGCCTCTAAGTGTAGCAATACAGTTATATTTAATGAAGGTACAGCATTTAGAAACTCACATGGTTGATGATTAAAACAGGCACATCTACAGTTGTGCTCATAAGTTTACATACCCTGGCAGAATTTGATTTCTTGGCCATTCATTATTCAGAGAACGACACAAAAGCTTTTCTTTCACTCATGGTTAGTGTTTGGCTGAAGCCATTTAATATTAATCAACTGTGTTTATTCCTTTAAAAAAAAAAAAATTCATAATGGCAACAGAAACTACTCAAATGACCCTGATCAAAAGTTTACATACCCCAGTTCTTAATATCGTGTACTGCCCCCTTTACCATCAATGACAGCTTTTAGGTCTTTTGTAGTATTTGTGGATGAGGCTCGTTTTCATCTCAGATGGTAGAGCTGCCAATTCCTCTTGGCAAAAAATCATCCAGTTCCTGGAAATTTTGGGCTGTTTTGCATGAACTGCACATTTGAGATCTCCCCAGAGAGGCTCAATTATATTGAGGTCAGAAGACTGAGATGGCCACTCCAGAACCTTCACTTTATTCTGCTGTAGCCAATGACAGGTCGACTTGGCCTTGTGTTTTGGATCATTGTCATGTTGAAATGTCCAAATAAGTCCCATGTGACACTTCCTGGCTGTTGAATGCAAATGTTCCTCCAGTATTTTTTGTTAACATACTGCATTTATCGTGCCAACAATTTTGACCAAATTTCCTGTGCCTTTGTAGCTCAGACATCCCCAAAACATCAGCGATTCACCTCTGTACCTTACACCATAGGCCTTGTTGACTCCTCTCCAAATGAAGCGTTTATGGTTGTGGCCAAAAGTTCAATTTTGGTCTCATCACTCTAAATGACTTTGTGCCAGAAGGTTTGAGGGTTGTCTCTGTGCTGTTTGGCATATTGTAAGCGGGATACTTTATGGCATTTGCGTAGTAATGGCTTTCTTCTTGCGACACGACCATGCAGCCCATCTTTCTTCAAGTGCCTCCTTATTGTGCCTCTTGAAACAGCCACGCGTGTTTTCAGAGAGTCCTGTATTTCACCTGAAGTTATTTATGGGTTTTTCTTTGCATCCCGAACAATTTTCCTGGCAGTTGTGGATGAAATTTTAACTGGTCTACCTGACCGTGGTTTTGGTTTTAACAGAACCCCTGATTTTCCACTTCTTCCTGATTAGTTTGAACATAGCCATTCAAACCCCTTTATGTCAACGTGTGCATGTTATCAGGCTAAAATCACCAGGGTATGTAAACTTTTGATCAGGGCCATTTGGATAGTTTCTGTTGTCATTATGATTTATAAAGAGTAAAAGCAATTGATTGATAATAAATGGCTTCAGCCAAACGCTAACCATGAGTGAAAGAAATGTTTTTGTGTTGTCATTCATATATTCTCTGAAAAATGAAATAAAAGAAATCTTAAATTCTGCCAGGGTATGTAAACTTATGAGCACACCTGTAAGTATGCAGGCATCCAGGGTAAAGATGTCCACATAGACCATCCTACTCACCATCATATCTTTCACTCTGCGCTCCACGAGCGGTTCAAGCCTCGCCTTCAGATCGCTCTACTACAGGGTAGTCTTCCCGGTCATAAATGCATACTAAGATGTGCCTCTTTTAATCATCAACCATGTGAGTTGCTAAATGTTGTACCTTCATTAAATGTAACCATAGTGCTACACTTAGAGGCACCTCTCTTCTCTTTTATACTCTGTAGCTCCTGCTGAATTTTGCTTCTAATCCCCTTCTGGAGGCTTTTGTTTCTGGATGGACATTTTATGGCTACACAACCTATCGCGTTGCTATAATCTTTTTATATGGACTGTAAACTGAAGGATTTATGAATAAATGGTTGTGGAACAAATCAGTGAGTTTCCATTATTTCTTATAGGGAATTTTTGCTCAGAGTATCCAGCAACATTCTTGCATGTGTTTTGGAACTGTCCAGTAATTGGGTCCTTTTGGGCAGATGTTTCCAGGTGTATGTAACAGCTATTGTTGTACCCCTTAAGGACCAAGCCTCTTTTTGAGATTTGTTGATTACAAGTTAAAAACAGTTTTGTTTGCTAGAAAATTACTTGGAACCCCCAAACATTATACATTTTTTTTTTTTCTAACACCCTAGAGCAGTGATGGCGAACCTTGGCACCCCGGATGTTTTGGAACTACATTTCCCATGATGCTCATGCACTCTGCAGTGTACTTGAGCATCATGGGAAATGTAGTTCCAAAAAATATGGGGTGCCAAGGTTAGCCATCACTGCCCTAGAGAATAAAATACACTTTTTTTTTTAATTAAAAAATAAAACTGTTATAACATTTAATAATAAAAAAAAAAAAAAAAAAAATATATATATATATATATATATATATATATATATATATATATATATATATATATATATATATATATATATATATATATATATATATATATTTTTTTTATACTGTGAAAGATGTTACGCCGAGTAAATTGATACTCAACATGTCATGCTTCAAAATTGCGCCCGCTTGTGGAATGGAATCAAACTTTTACCCTTAATCTCCATAGGCGACGTTTAAAAAAAATTCTACAGGTTGCATCTTTTGAGTTAGAGGAGAGCTGGGGCTAGAATTATGGCTCTCTCTCTACCAATTGCGTGATGCCTCCCATGTGTGGTTTGAACACCATTTTCATATGCGTTTGCTTCTGCGGGCGAGCTCGTTGGGATGGGGCGTGTTTAAAAATAATTTATTCTTATTTTACCTTATTTTCACTTTTATTCATATTACAAGGAGTGTAAACATCCCTTGTAATAGAAAAAAAGCATGACATGACTTCTTAAATATCAGATCTGGGGTCAAAAATACCTCAGATTTCATATTTACACTAAAATGCTCTGGTAAGCGGCGGAGGGCACTGGAACGCGGCGGGATAGATGGCCTCTCTCACGCTGCTGATAGAAGTGATCTTGCGGCGAATCCGCCGCAGAGACCACTCTTATCTGAAACCGGACTACTCACTGAAGAAGAGAATACTGGGGTTGTGGCAGCTGGCTGCTGCCATAACAACGATATTCCTCTTCAAAATACTGATGTATAACGACGGTGGGTGGTTCGGAAGTGGTTAAACTAGAAGTTCAGGCAAAAACTAAAATCTCCAAATCTACTTGCATCCATAATCCTAAAACGAATCTACCTAGCCCTGTAAAGCAAAAATCGCTTTACATACCTATTCTGCAGTCGCACCGGTCTAGTCCCATGTTGAGCTGCAGGGGGCGGGGCTTCAGTATGTGGGAGTGTGCAGGAGAGGCACCCGACAAGGGAAGCCCCATAGTAACTCTATGGGTGACGTCAGTTTCCAGGCATTTCCCAGCCGCTGTAAACTGTCTCCTCTGCAGAGCTTCTGCTGCTGGAGACCAGGACGGATCGGATTCAGAAAAGGTGTGTGTGTGTGTGTGTGTGTGTGTGTGTGTGGCAATTTTTGCTTTACAGCGCTAGATAGGTTAGGTTATTTTTAAATTGTGGATGCAAGCAGATTTGGAGAATTTGGTTTTAGGCTGAACTTCCACTTTAAAGTGTTACTAAACCCACAACAGTAAAATCAGTCTGTATATGCAGTAAAGCATACTTGTTATACTCACTCTGGAACCTAATGGGTTATACTCTACATTGTGTAAAAAGTCTGTTTGATCTTGTCTTCTCTGATCCTCCCCTTTTATTGTCCCCAATCCATCTGCTGATAGAACAGGGCCATCAGGGCACATGCTCAGTTTAGTGTATAGTGCTAGAGAGGGGTGTGTTTTTGTTTGGTGTTGTGTTTTTTTTTTTTTTTTTTTTTTTTTTTTTTGGGAGAGTGCATGTGATCAGCACAGGGCCAATCGGCAAAAAAATAAAAATAAATCAGGGGTCATGCAGGCTCATAGGACAATCAGCGGAAAATGAAAACTCCTCCTAAAAGCTTTAACCATTGCTAGGCCGAACACTGATAGAAGTCCCAAGACTCCTATATACTGCTGAGAAAAAGTATTTGGCAGTTTATATTTACTAAAATAATTACATTTTCATGTTCTGTGTACTGTGCGAGACCGAATATAGTGAATGCGGAGTCCTAGTTATTCTAAGGTATGGCACATCTGGACAGAGTCCACCCAGATAACAAGAAATTGTGCTGCACGTTTGAAAATGATTTGCTAAGATAATGCTAGACTTCCCAGGCTTCACAAGTTTGTTACACAATAAGAGCAAGTCTACATTGCATGACTCCAGATTAACTTTCTTTTCAACTATTCTGCAAGTTCTGGTTCAGTTATGTTGCTCAATAGTCCCCCCCCCCCCCCCACCACAGGGGTCGCTGTGACTGAATTTTCATGCTGTAGACTTGCAGAGCTCCTGCTGTAGACTCGCCACTGCAACTTTGCTCTTGCTAGAGACTTGCCATGCAAATTTGCTACAAATTGGAAAAGTGTAATCTAGAACTTGTGCTTCAAGTGCTCTGCAAGTGTACAACTTGCCAGTGAAAATGTGCAGCAAGTTGATAAGACTTACAATTCAACACTGCTACAAATTTGTGGCAAGTTATCCTTGCTATCTGGGCACAGATACTGTAGCTTCCACTGAGATATCCCAGAAGAGAGTACTAGGACACATCCCCTCTTCTGTTATAAGGTATCCTAATGCACTGTGGGTAAATATTCATGTTCATCTACTCACTGACCCATCAGCGCTGAATGGAGTGTAGTGTGCCAATGGACGCCGGTTGCCATGGTATTGCCCAGATAGCAAGGATAACTTGCCACAAATTTGTGGCAGTGTTGAATTGTAATTCTGTTAACTTGCTGCACATTTTCACTAGCAATTTGTGCACTTGCACGGCACTTGAAGCACAAGTTCTAGTTCATTTGCATAGCAAGAGCAAAATTGCAGTGGTGAGTCTACAGCAAGAGATCTTCAAGTCTATAGCATGAAAACCCAGTCACAGCGAACCCTGTGGTGAGATGACTATTGCACAACATAACTGAACCAGAACTTGCAGCAGACTTGCAGAACGTTTGCAAAGAAAGTTGATCCGAAGTCATGCAAAACAGACTTGCAGCAATTGTACAATAAAATTGTGAAGCCTGGGAAGTCTAGCAATAGCTTAGCAAGTCATTTTCAAACTTGCAGCACAATTGCTTGTTAACTGGGTAGTGGTGTGTGTGCCTGGGTTTTTTTTTTTTTTTTGTGCTCTCATAGTTATGTTTTTATGTTTATTTTTCTAAGTCTGGGTATTCCCAATAGTCTTTGTTTTTCATTGAAACCTTACCTTTTCAATTTAATAAAAATAATTAGCCAAAAAAAATGGTTTATAATGACCTGTTCTTCGTGAGTCTTGGATACCTGCATCCCACTGCACTGCATAGTAGTTCCTTCTGCTGCCTCCTATGGTACTATTGGGTCCTGCAGTGATATAGGAGTTGGCAGAAGAAGCCACATTGTGGAAGAGGGGGCCAGGTTTACAACACACTTGCCAGAGTGAAGATCAGAGTAATGGATGGCCAAATACATTGGCATAACTTCTCTCTTCCCTTCGATCTTCGATCTTGCAGAGAGCAATTCTTTGCAGTACTGTATTGAGGTTCTAGGCTAAGGGGGTGGAACACCCACAAAGGGGTGTTGTTCATGACAGCCTGGGCTCACTGCAAGTGGATTGCCCAATTCTGGTCCATTTGTTATTTTTTTTTTTTCAAGGAGGTAACAAAAACAACTCTGACCCAGTGTTGACTGGTGGTAATTTTTTTGGAGGGAGCGGCAAACAGGACACCATCATCCCCAGCCCCCCTGTCCAGAGCACTTACCCCATCTATTGGTGGGCAGCGCTTTGCCGATGGCTTCCCCTTCCCCCTGCTCTCTGTGGGCATGCCGGCGGCGGCTTCCCCGTGCTCTCTGCGACTTCTATTTCTTCCCTCCTCGGTGGCCAATCGGGAACGCTTCCCTTTTCTCCCAATCGGGAAGCGGGTCTCATACCCACTTCCTAATTGGCCAGGAGGAGGATCAGTGTTTCAGTAGTGAATATCAATTCGCTATTGTAACACACCTGGGTGAGCTCACAGCGCAATGCTCTGAGCCCCAAGCCCACCCTATTTTGAAGCCTATTGGAGCCTTTGGTTCTAATTGGGTGCTTCAAAAAAAACACCCCCCCCCCATTGGAATTCATGCATCCAGTGTCTTGAAAGGAGCCGGATGCATGTATAGACAGGACGGCTGTGGGTGGGGGGGGGGGGGGGGGCGGTGCCCCTAATTGATGGGCCGCCCCTGCTTTGACCTCCTCCTCTTTGGTACTGTCCTCTGTAGTTTCTTATTACCTGAGGCTCTCTGTTTTCTGAAAGGATGAGTACAGAATGTCAAGTAGTCAAGTACCCATCTCCTTAGGGGGTGTCACTATGGCACGCTGCACCTGTGTAATGATCCAGAAAGCTCTCTTTATCAAGGAAGAACACATACCACTGGGACTAGATCCAAAGAAGAAGGGCCCTTGTGTCATGTGACTGGCCAACAGTCATAACAAAATTTGTTCCACCATGGGTAGAAGGAAAGAAAATTGTTGATTTCCCCCAACAACACAGTCAGTGTTGATGGGGTTATTCCTCCCATAGCATTATTGTGTCCTGCTGGTGGGGAGCCTTCCCTTCTGACAGAACACAAGGATTAGTGTTGCTGGCTATAGCCGGTGGACCTAATTGTTCAAGAAAAATGTGACAGGCTAGTTGTGCAAAAGTCAGTCAATGGTTTGACTTGTGTACAACCAGGGTGCCCATACATGGATTGAAATTTGGCTGGTATAGAATTTTTTTATTTATTTTTTCCTTCCACCATGGGGTAAAGGGGAAAATAAATTGCTTGATTGCTCTATTCATATAATCCGTGTGGATGAAGGAATCCCTCCTGCTGCACTATTGTATTCTGACAGTGGGAGGTTTCCCTGTCATGAGAATTCATTGATCACTGCCGGCGGCTATAGCACCTATTGCTTGGAGGAATCAAGCACAGTAAATTAGTTCCGTGCCAGGTTGCCAAAAAATGTTTGAGAACTATGAAAGGTGCAGCTTTCTGAAATATGTAAAGAGTAGCATTTCCAATTATGGATTACTACTTACCAAGACCACAGTACTTCCTTTTTATTCATGCAGACTTGTTAATGCAATTCACATTCTCTTTCATGCAGGTGACCACTAGAGGGAGCATTTACAGTTCTGTACCACAATTATCAAGCAATTTAAAATATGGAACATCAAATGATTAAAAGCACAAAAAGCTATGTAAATGTGTTCTTTCAAGGAGTAGTAATGTCTGAAAATAGTTTGGGTTCCCTTTAAGCATATTTTACTAAGCCACATGGCCCACAACAAGCTGAATGTTCTCCAGCACTTCCCATAATAACGGGTGAGGAGGAAAAATGTGCAGCGTCGTACATTTATTTGCTTTTCCGTGTTGTTGGAAATTGGCTGCCGTCTCCCTTTATGTTTGAGGAATCCCTCAAAGTTCCTGAGAGCCTTTCAGCCAGGACACTTAAGCCGGGGTAAAGGCAGTTCAACTTTAACACATTCACTGCCAATATCTATGGGAATGGAAGGCAAAGCAAATCTTCTATGAACCAGTATAAAATTCAGTTTTGAAAAGCGGTGGCAGACTATCCGTTATTTAGTACATAAGTTAAACAAGGGAAGTGAATAGTGAGCCAAATAGCACCAACTAACACAGCTGACCTGATTTACTAAAGGATATTTAGTAATCAAGGAATTTAATATTCGCAAAGGTGTGCGCACAGGCTAGTGTGTGTATGCTGAATTTAGTAAAAAAGTGTGCTTTGCTATGTTATACATGCGCCAGTATTCAAATACATGACAGCTTACATAAAATCAGATAGAGGGGTGTGTACGCACTCTTCGACCATCTGTCAAATGCTCTCTGAAGAGTGATCTGAATACAGAATTTACAAAAATGCAAGGCTTGTACTCCCTTTTGTGAGATACTGTGTGTGTGTGTGTGTGTGTGTGTGTGTGAATATATTCTCACAAACGTACACCCCTAACATTTTTGTAAATATTTTGAAGTGACAACACTGAAGAAATGACAGTGTAAATTTCCTGTCCCCCTCAAAATAACTCAACACACAGCCATTAATGTCTAAACCGCTGGCAACAAAAGTGAGTACATCCCTAAGTGAAAATGTCCAAATTGGGCCCAAGTAGCCATTTTCCCTCCCAGGTGGCATGTGACTCGTTAGTGTTACAAGGTCTCGGGTATGAATGGGGAGCAGGTGTGTTATTACAATCAGTGTTATCGCTCTCACACTGGTCACTGGAAGTTCAACATAGCACCTCAAGGCAAAGAACACTCTGAGGATCTGAAAAAAAGAATTGTTGCTCTACATAAAGATGGCCTAGGCTATAAGAAGATTGCCAAGACCCTGAAACTGAGTTGCAGCACAGTGGCCAGGTTCCACTCAGAACAGGCCTCGCCATGGTCGACCAAAGAAGTTGAGTACACGTGCTCAGCGTCATATCTAGAGGTTGTCTGAAGGGGTGTGGGGGGGGCAGCCTGTCAGTGCTTAGACCATACGCAGCACACTGCATCAAATTGGTCTGCATGGCTGTCGCCCCCGAAGGAAGCCTTTACTAAAGATGATGCACAAGAAAGCCTGCAAACTGTTTGCTGAAGACAAGCAGACTAAGGACACTGATTACTGCAACAATGTCCTGTGGTCTGAGACCAAAATAAACGTATTTGGTTCAGATGGTGTCAAGCGTGTGTGGCGGCAACTAGGTGAGGAGTACAAAGACAAGTGTGTCTTGCTTACAGTCAAGCGTGGTGGTGGGAGTGTCATGGTCTGGGGCTACATTAGTGCTGCCGGCACTGGGGAGCTACAGTTCATTGAAGGAACCATGAATGCTAACATGTACTGTGACATACTGAAGCAGAGCATGATCCTCTTTGGAGACTGGGCTGCAGGGTAGTATTCCAATGTAACGACCCCAAAAACACCTCCAAGAAGACCACTGCCTTGCTAAAGAAACTGAGGGTAGAGGGGATGGACTGGCCAAGCATGTCTCCAGACCTAAACCCTATTGAGAATCTGTGGGGCATCCTCAAATGGAAGGTGGAGGAGCGGAAGATCTCTAACATCCACCAGCTCTGTGTCATCATAGAGGAGTGGAAGAGGACTCCAGTGGCAACCTGTGAAGCTCTGGGGAACTCCATGCCCAAGAGCGTTAAGGCAGTGCTGGAAAATAATGGTGGCCCCACAAAATATTGACACTGTGGGCCCAATTTGGACATTTTTACTTTGTACTCATGTTTGTTGCCAGAGGTTTACAAATTAATAACTGTGAGTTATTTTGAGGGGACAACAAACTTACACTGTTATACAAGCTGTACACTCACTATTTTACATTGTAGCAAAGTGTCATTTCTTCAGTGCGGTCACATAAAGATATAATAAATATTTACAAAAATGTGAGGGGTGTACTCACTTTGTAAGATACTGTAGATCATACACACAATCTGAAAATCTGACAACAGATTGTCTGTCTTTTTTTTGCATGCTAGTCGCATATCGAACATGAAGAGTTAACTAAAGTTCTTGTACGACAGAATAAAAAATTGGAAGTGATATCAGGTTCTGTCCTCTGACCACGCAACCAACTACACAGATGTACTCTAAAGGTATGACTTTGGGATAGCTCCCTCTCCACTGACCTGCTTATCCATATGTTTGGACAAATATATCATGGCCAATTTATAATGACCAAATGTATGGAAATTCACTCCCCATCCAAGCAAAGATATCTTCCTGTACATTCATTTGTGTTTATAGCTCATGCAACACAATTTAATTGCTATCTATCACAGCACTTTTTCAACTTTGGTTACCGTGAAATCAAGTGAATCAAAAAGCTGTTGGCTCGGCATGAACGCTCCAGATTTAGTATACACATTAACATTTCTGTCACGGTGAACCATCCGACCCCAGTGGATCACTGGCTGGGCGTTTTTTCAAGTGCTTCTTGGCGATGTTCAGAGGACAATATGCAGCCCAATTTTTAATCCTGGTTATTTCTAGATGTAATCTTTTCACAAGAAGGCAATCTTCTCTCCCTAATGTCCATACATCCCTGAAGAAGAAAAACGATTTCCAAACGCATTGGCTCTTTTCCATCTTCACCTTTTTGTGTTTGTTTTTTTTGAGTACACTGTATCCAGAAAATTATCCAATTAAATTTTAACATGTACTGTCATTTTGTAACATTAAAGAATTTTGTAAACTTTTAACAACAATCCTTTCTAAGACACTTTCCATTTATTTAAATATGACCCACTGCCCATAAGTCCCATCATGAGGTTTTTTGTCTATGCTGATGTCATATGTTGTAGTGTTTTATGTATTGTATTTTCGAACGACAACTGTACTGATTAAACTAAAATTATACGATATAGTATCGTACGAGAATAGTTTTCATGCTTGTTCGATCGAAAAATATCAGATGAACTGTTACCAGCTCTCGAAAGCTCTGTACTAACAATTCAATTATCGTACGATCCATGGCGAAAGTGGGATTTTTCATACAGTTTTCGGATCTTGTGTATGAGCCATTATAAATGTAGCCTTAACCCCCGAAAGAGCTGCTGGTTTTATTTGGGCTTACCGTTGCCTCACCTGCTCACCTCCTCGTCTTAGTGGGGTCCCGTTGGAAAGTAGCCCAAATGATGATAAATCTGACACTTAGTCCTTTTTGAAGATTTATTTAGGGATGACACCAAAGAAAGACAAGACACAGTCCTTCAATAGAGGGTTAGAGGATAAAAGGGAGTTCAGGCACCTAGTAATTGCGTTTTAGAGGTACTAGTCATATCCAGAGGACAAACGGCTCCACAGACTGGATCCAGCAATCACCGGATAGGCCCCTCTCATTTGACCTAGCAGCCGATGAGATGTTCAACAAAGTCTCTGCCACAGACTTTCAATTGAACTTAGAGTTAGAGATCTTTAGAGTTTTAGGAAGAACTACCATACAGTACCAGATTCTTTCAGCCGATACTGTAAGGATATTAATCCAGGTTGCGTCCTTCAACTGAGTTTTCCAGGCTCCTCCAGAGACACCATCCTTGCGCTTGGACCTTCACCTGAGAAGTCCTCCCCTGGATCCTCCAGTCGCTTGCCTTCTCCCCGCAGGCGAGACAGCAAAGGGCCACCCCTGGATCAGCAAGCCCCAAGAGATTCCTGGGCCTACACTCCCAGTTGTGAATCCTCGGGCCAGCCGGCCCCAAGGCGCAGATCCATGCGACACAGGCCCCAGGCCAGGAGGGCCATGAGGTCGGGATAGCGGACCCCAAAACAGGGACCCGGAAACAGACCCAAAAAAAATGGTGTCGGTACCTTAAATCCCCTCTCCCA
Source organism: Lithobates pipiens (assembly GCF_037356315.1). NCBI lineage: Eukaryota > Metazoa > Chordata > Amphibia > Anura > Ranidae > Lithobates > Lithobates pipiens. The sequence goes on from NW_027507903.1 coordinate 492,795,016, forward strand.
GAATACGCAGCAGGGAAACCACACCCACTGAACCATTTCCGAGCAAGAGGTGGCATTCGATGCATCCAGCATGCTTCTATTCCACACCCATCGACTGTGACAGCAACACCTACGGTCAGGTGGGAATCAGTGCAACCCAGCTGGACTGGTACAGAAACCAGAACGTTTAGAGAAATTAGTCTGAGCCAAACTACAGCTTCAGACAATTAAATTTGGTAAAAAAATAATAGCGTCTGCCCATCAGGAGCAGGGCGCTACATAAACAAATGTAAACAAACATTTTAAAATGTTTTCAAACATGGACGATGTCAGTTGGGCAGTGGATGGTGTTCACTAGTTTTTTTATTTTTAGTTATTTTTTTTACAATTGGGGGGGCTTTGGTAAATTACAAACCCCTGATGTCTCTTTTGAGATCGAGAAAGGGACTGAGGACAGTAATTCCCCAGTCCCTTTCTCTGCAGCTTCAGCTGCACTGGACGGTGCTGAGCGGCTTCCTGTTCATCGCAAACTGAAGTAGCGTAATCATAGTTTGCTATTCTTCAGTTATGAATGAACACAGTGTGATTATTACCTATCACTTATCCGTGTTCTTCCAGAAAAGGGGCCAGGAAATGACATATTTAGTGGCCCCCATTCCCTGCTCTTCATCCTAAAACATCCCTCGACGGGGCTACAGCTGGCAGGAAAGGACAGAAGCCGGGAGATCCATGGGGTGAGTGTTGGGACAGTAGGTGGAATCTGCACCACATGGGGTGATTATGATGTCCTGACGCACCCTGTGCACATGCCTATGTCCATTTTAAGGAAGGCCTGAAGTAACATAGTAAGATTAACTCCGAGGGGCCATAAACGTACCTCCCAACTTTTTACGATTGGAATGAAGGACCCCTATTAGCAAAAGTATATAGTCATAGGACACGCCCCTGCCACGCCACCTTAACCACTTAAGGACCAGGCCTCTTTTTCAGACTTGGTGTTTACATGTTTAAAACAGTTTTTTTTGCTAGAAAATTACTTAGAACTCCCAAACATTTTATATTGTTTTTTTTTCTAACACCCTAGAGAATAAAATGGCGGTCATTGAAATACTTTTTTTTTACACCGTATTTGCGTAGCGGTCTTACAAGCGCACTTTTTTAAAAAAAAATAAGACAACAGTAAAATTAGCCCAATTTTTTTTTATATTGTGAAAGATAATGGTATGCCAAGTAAATTGATACCCAACATGTCACGCTTCAAAATTGCGCCCGCTTGTGGAATGGCGTCAAACTTTTAGTCTCAAAAATCTCCATAAGCGACATTTAAAAAATTCTACAGGTTGCATTTTTTGCGTTACAGAGGAGGTCTCTACCGATCGCGGCGATACCTCACATGTGTGGTTTGACCACCGTTTTCATATGCGGGCGCTACTCACATATGCGCCCGCTTCTGTGCGCAAGCTCGTCGTGACGGGGTGTTTTTAAAAAAAATTCTTTTTTTTTTTTCTTATTTATTTTAATTGATTTTATTTATTTTTACACTGTTTTAAAAAAAAATAAAAAAATGGATCACTTTTATTCCTATTACAAGGAATGCAAACATCCCTTGTAATAGAAAAAAGCATGACAGGTCCTCTTAAATATGAGATCTGGGGTCAAAAAGTCCTCAGATCTCATATTTGGGCTAAAATGCAAAAAAAAAAAAAAAAAAAAAATGAAAATCTGACATTTAAAAAAAAATATACCTTTAAGAGGTATGGGCGGAAGTGACGTTTTGACGTCGCTTCTGCCCTCCTATGGTATAGAGACGAGTGGGGGCCATCTTAGCCTCACTTGTCTCTATGCCCAGCTAGGAAGAGGACCCGATCGCCTCCGCCGCTACCGACGGCTCCGGTAAGCGGCGGAAGGTGCGGGAGGGCGGCGGGAGGGGGGGTGACACCTCTCCCGCCGCCGATAGCGGTGATCTCGCGGCGAATCCGCCGCGGAGACCACCGTTATCGTACAGCCGACCGCCGCCTGAAGAGATGGATATCTCGGTTGTGGCAGCAGCTGCTGCCGTTACCGAGATATCCCTCTTCAAAAAAAGGACGTACATCCCCGTGAGGCGGTCCACAAGTGGTTAAAAGAGAATTCTAAAAAAAAATGGTTAGTCAAACTCACAAGTGCATTTTTTTTACCACTCCTATTCATTTTTATATTGGCTTTTGAAATTTTTATAAATGCAACAATTTACACATTGGAGAAAAAGTTTAGCACTGAGAAACACTTTTTGAAAGATAAAAAGTGCATTTTATATACAACCAGGGCTCAAGTCCTGCGGGAACACATGGGAACGGCATTCCTGTACTTTTTCCACAACAGGAACTCCCTGTTCCCGTTAGCAGCCGCGTCCTGCAAGATCTTTGAAGTATGCAGCCTCCGACACAGCTCGCAATAGTAAGTGCCTTACACCAGGGGTGGACTGACCATTCAGGCATTGCCAGTAGGGGGCCCCATGACGGCTTCCTCTTCGATCTACCTGTCAATCACAGCTAGTTTATGGGTAGATCAGGTCCCTGCTGCTAAGAGATTGTATTTAGTCAGACCTCTCGTGATGCGCCGTTGAGAACTCAGAGGAGGAGCCCAGCTATTCTGCTCACAGGCCATGCAGGGAGAGAAGTGAGCTGAGGGAGGAACAACAGTTTGGGGTGGTAAGCTGAGCACAATGCCTGGCAAAGTTTAATGCGAGGAGGGAAGTGGAAATATGTGAAGGGTTGGAATAGCAGCGAGTGTGTGTTGGAGCCCTGCAGAGTTTGCAGCCCCCCAAGCTAACATACATCTCTTAAGCAGAAACGCATCACTATCTCCCCAAGCAGTCTGTCCAGATAATGTGCAGTTCATTTATGACCTTTCCGTCAACCCTGTGTTATCCAAACTCTGTTCAATGAAAAGTGTAAACTCACCACATAAACACTCTACATACAAAATAACATTCCCTAATAAAGATCAAAACATGATGTTCACATTTGCATGGAAGCACAATTGAATGAATGCTGATTATTCAGAGAATTACCGTATTTATGTTTATTGAGGATTTTTTTTTTTTTATGTACTAACAGTTAGTGCCCGTTCACACTACCGCGACTTGTCAGGCGACTTAGCCGTCTGACAAGTCGCGATCCATTCTGTACTATGGAACCGTTCTAATAGGAGCGACGCAAGTCGCTCTGACTTAGAAAAAGGTTCCTGTACTATTTTTGGGGCGACTTCAGACGACTTGCATTGACTTCTATACAGTAATCGTTTTGCAAGTCGCTGCTGAAGTCGTGTGCAGGTCGCGTTGCAAGTCGCGTCGCCCCTGTGTGAACGGGCACTTAAAGTGGTTGTAAACTCTTACAACCAACTTTGACCTACTGGTAAGCCTAGATTAAGGCTTACCTGTAGGTCCAAGAAATATCTCCTAAACTTACACGGTTTAGGAGATATTTGCCGAAAGACAGGCACCGCTGTCTACGGCGCATGCGCCGTAGACAGCGGCGAGCACTGAGCGTGCCGTGGTCAACGGCAATATGCCGCAAGTGGCGGCTCCCGTGCGCATGCGCGGGAGTGACGTCATCGCGGCTTCACCGAATGACAGCGGTGGAGCGGCGAGACCCACCGAGAAGATGGATGCGCCGGACTACAGGGGACAGCGGTGACATCGCTGGCTCCTGTGTCAGGTAAGTGACACATAATGGACTACTATGCGATGCATAGTAGTCCATTATGCTTTACCTTTGCAGAGAATGTAAGAGAAAGTAAACCCCTCAGGGTTTACTTCCTCTTTAAGCTTCATACACACAATACGTAATCCAATAAATTGGATGAAAAATACCAGAATTTGAAGTGTTCGTGCATATGAGCGTATCCTCTTCCCTTTTTTTTTTTTTTTTTTTTTTTGGTGGGGGTTCCCACACTTTTTTTTTTCCCCAGGACTTGACCCCTGTATACAACTATATAGATCAGACCAAAATGAGGGGAAAATGAGGAAAGGGGGACAAAAGGGTTTTTTCTTCCAAATCGGGGACAGTCCCTCAAAATCGGGGACAGTCCCTCAAAATCGGGGACCATTGAGAGCTATGCATAAAGGTTGGGTACTGGGGGGAGAGAGAGGTGGCTAAGCTAGGTTTTTTTTTTTTTTTTTTTTTTTTTTTTTGGAAATAATTTTTTTATTGAAAGGCTGAACCAATACTATTATCAACAATTATTAATGACCAAAAACAATGAGAATTGTACAAAGAATATAGTCAGCATTTTTACAGAAGAGATGTGTGATCTCCACCATCACACATAGGAATTCCAAGCCTCTCAAAACATATATTTATAATGATACAACTTTGTATCTCCTTCCATTGAACTTGTTACAAAACAAAAGAGATAAAAGAAAGGTAAAGAAATAAATGCATTAACTTATACAATTTTCCTGGTATCGGTCCAAGGTGACCGTTGAGAATATATAGTCTATAAGATTTCCCTTCTATTGTGGTAAGAATCTGTTCGTATTTGAAGGTTTCATCCACTTTTTTGATAAGTTCACTAACACTAGGGGGGTTAGGGGTTTTCCAGTTTCTGGCAATTAAGAGTCTAGCCGTCGTCAGGATTTGAACTGTTATCATTCTGAGAGGTGGTAGAAATTGGTCTATATGAATATTTAGAATTGCTAATTCCGGTGTTGCTTTCTTAATAATGCCCGTAATTTTGGAGATTAGGGTAAACACTCCTCCCCAAAAACTTCTGAGATGGGGGCACTCCCATATCATATGTAGCATTGTACCAATCCTCCCACACCCTCGCCAGCATTCATTTGTGTTTCCCTTTGCAAATTTCGCTGTAATGTAAGGGGTATAGTACCACCTAAGCAGTATTTTCTGTGTTGTCTCCCAATGTGTTATGGATCTGACGTAACGACAGTTGCTTTGTATAGCTAACTTCCATTGTTCGTCAGAAAATGATGCAGTAAGATCTCTCTCCCATTTCTGAAGGGGAGACATTTTACTGAATTCACTCTTGTGTTGTAGCAGGTCGTAGAAAAGGGAAATGCCCCCTTTAACTGTCGCTACATCAGACCAGAGCGTCCATGCTTGGTGTGGTATTTTAACAGAAGTGCCCTGGTGTTGGTTTAAAAAGGAAGCAATTCTTAGGCCGCGTACACACGGGCGGATTGTATGGCCTACTTAGTCCGTCATACAATCCGACGGACAGTCCGTCATACTTTCGAATGAACGGACTTGACCACACACGGATGCACAAACAGTCCGTCGAAAGCTTGCGCGATGACGTGTACAGCACGTATGACGGGACTAGAAATAGGAAGTCCAATACACAGCAATGCACCCTTCCGCCGTGTAAATCCTTTCTGAGCATGCGCCATTCTTAGTCCGTCGAACTAGCCTACTCACGAGCGGATTGTCCGCTGAAACCAAAGTATGACGGACAGAATTTCGAAAAATCCAAAATACTTAGTACGCCAGACTGCACGCTGAAAAAGTCCGCTGAAGCCCACACACGAGCGGACTGTCCGCTGAAATGTGTTTAGACGGACTAAGTAGGCCATACAGTCCGTCTGTGTGTACGCGGCCTTAGATAAGTAAAAGAAGCTGTTGTAGGTATTTGCCTGCTAGGGTCTCAAAAGGGATCAGCCTATCCTTCTCCCACAGGTCCGAGACCAGTGAGATACCTTTTTGTTCCCATAGTGATAGATCAAGATCCTCCATATATGTACATAGGGAAGAAATGGGAGTAGGTATCTCCGTTAGATTCTGATGGTTAGCTACGCTTTGAAGAAAATTTCTCCATGTGTCCATTACTAATTGAATAATGGGATGCTCAGATACAAATGTTGTGTTAGCAAAGGAGGAAGCCAGCATTGTAGAATATAGGGAATTGGGATTCAGCCATGAACTCTCTATTGCTGCCCATTGTTTCTCTGCCCGAGGTTGAAACCAGTACTTTATTTGATCTAACAAGCACGCCGTGTAATAGTCTTTCAATATAGGGAACCCCATACCACCAGTCTCTCTTCTCCTACATAGAATGGACTTGGAACACCTAGGTTTCCTCCCCTGCCACACAAAGGAAGAGAGTTGAGCTTGGGCTGATGTAAAAAAGGACGAGGGGACCTGAATAGGCAGGGCCCTAAAAAGATATAAAAGTTTTGGGAGAATTAGCATTTTGTATGCTGCTAATCTTCCCATCCAGGATAGGTAGAACTTTTTAAGTCTGTCTAATGCCGCGTACACACGGTCGAACTGTTTGACGTACTTAGTCCGTTGAAACACATTTCAGTGGACAATCCGCTCGTGTGTGGGCTTCAGCGGACTTTTTCAGCGTGCAGTCCGGAGTACTAAGAATTTCGGTTTTTCCAAAAATCTGTCCGCCGTACTTCGGTTTCAGCGGACAATACGGTCGTCAGTATGCTAGTCCGACGGACTAAGAATGGCGCATGCCCAGAAAGGATTTACAGGGCTTTGCTGTGTCTTGGACTTCCTATTTCTAGTCCCGTCGTACGTGCTGTACGTCATCGCGCAAGCTTTCGTCGGACTGTTTGTGTATCCGTGTGTGGTCAAGTCCGTTCAGTGGAAAGTACGTTGGATTGTCCGTCGGATTGTATGACGGACTAAGTACGTCATACAATCCGCTCGTGTGTACGCGGCATAACTCCTGATGAAGGGAGGACAGAAGAGGTAAAAAATGTACTCTGAATAGGCCAGAACTAGGTGACATTATCTTAACACCTAAATATTGAATCGGTTGGTTTGTCCACGGATACGGGAATTGTGTGGCTAGGTTTATTCGGGTTTTCCCCTTTATATTAATCACTAGCAAATTTGATTTGGAGGCATTTACCTTATAATAAGAAATTTTGTTAAAGTGTTCTAGGGTGTCATGAACCGCTGGTAGGGAAGAGGATGGGCGTGACAAGGACAGAATTACATCGTCCGCAAATAAAGTAATAGAATGCGAATGTTTCAAGATAGGGATGCCTGATATGCATGGGTGGGTACGAATTTTTTTAGCTAGGGGTTCCATTAAGAGGGCAAAAATTAGGGGGGATAACGGACATCCTTGCCGTGTCCCATTGGTGATATTGAAGCTTTCGGAGAACATGCCCTCCGTGTAAACCATAGCTGAAGGAGTAGTGTACAAGGCTGAAATGGCTGATTTAATGTTCCCCTCAACTCCAAACCTGCAGAGCACTCGATTCAGGTACCCCCAGTGGACCCTATCGAAGGCCTTCTCTGCATCTAGAGTAAGAAGCAGAGAAGGGTCCCCCGAAGTCTCCGCTGCATGAATCAGATTAATAATCCTTCTGGTTGCATCCGGCGCTTGGCGTCCCTGAATAAAGCCTACCTGATCATTTTTAATTAGGGTTGGTAAAATCTTTGTCAATCTATTGGCCAGCATTTTTGCGAAGATCTTCAAGTCTACATTCAATAAAGATATAGGCCTGAAATTCTGAGGAACGTCTGCTGACTTCCCCGGTTTAGGTAATGTTATGATCGTGGCAGCTAGCATTTCTGGGGGGAACGAAGAGTCTAAAGTGGCTTTCTCGAATGTTTTAAGTAGATGTTGACCTAGAATGGGGTAGTATGTGCGATAGTATTCAGATGAAAATCCATCTGGGCCCGGAGATTTATTTAGTGGCAATGCTAGGATTTTTTTTGTGTAGTTCACTCAATGTTATGGGATCATTTAAAGCATTTAATTGGTCCTGATCTATTTTAGGGAGTACTATTTTATCAAGAAAATTTTCAATCGATTCCGTGGTCGGTTGTGGAATAGAATTGTCATCTTTTAGATTATATAGGGTGCTGTAGTAATCCCTAAAAGCGTTAGCTATGTCTTTTGGATTGGACAATCTGGCACCACTAATCGGATGGTAAATGAAGGGGATTTTCTGCTTAATGGTTTTTTCTTTAGTTTGCCTAGCTAGTAATTTCCCTGCACGGTTCCTTTGCTGGTAGAAGTGGGCTTTCCATTTCTTTAAGGCATAATCATGTTGCGAGATCAGCAGCAATCTGAGCTCATGTCTAAGACCATCTAGTTGGGAACCCGTATTTTGTTCAGGGGTCTGTTTATTTAGGGATTCCAATTTATCAATTTGGGAGAGGAGATTGTCAATTTTGTGGTTCATCTGTTTTTTGGCTGTGCAGCTTAATTTTATAAAAATCCCTCTCATAAATGCCTTGTGCGTGTTCCATAGCGTGAAGGGGTCCGACACAGACTGGGCATTATTCTCAAAAAACTCCCGAAGTTCAGAAGTAATCTCGTGTTTAAATTTGGGATGTGAGAAAAGGGAGGTATCGTTTCTCCATCTGTTTGCCCTAGTCTCTGTCTGCCGCCCCTCCACTACCACAGATACTGACGCATGGTTTGACCATGTGATATTATGTATACATGACATACAAATTTTTTTGTAATAGAAATTTGTCTACTAGAAACAGGTCTATCCTGGAATACGAGATATGTACACTAGAAAAATAATAGTAGTCACGTTCGGTGGAGTGCTGGCACCGCCACACATCAAACAGGCTTTCCGATGCCATGAAATGCGCAAGGGTAACCCTGTCTCTGGCTTTGTTAGGTCTCAAAGATACATCCAGGGCTTGGTTCGGTATTACATTGAAATCACCGCAGAGTAGTAGATAACCCTTGCGCATTGCTGCCACCCTTTTCCTTACTTTATGTAAAAAAGACAGTTGTTTAGCATTCAGTACATATACATTCACTATAGTGTAAACCGTATTGTTAATCTCCCCTATTAGGATGATATATCTGCCCGCTTTATCAATTTCAACCTGAGTACATTTAAATTGTAGTGTGTCTCTAATCAATATAGCCACTCCTCTGTTTTTTCTGAGCATTAGAAAAGAATGTTGTTGGAAAATGTCTATTTCGCAGCTGCGGATGCTTAGAATCCAAAAAGTGAGTTTCTTGAAGACATAATATGTCACTATGTGGTTTCCTGGCTTCTTTCCACAATAAGCTCCTTTTTTATGAGGACTATTTAAGCCTCTAACATTGAACGACGTAATTTTAAATCCCATGTTGTGAGTGTATAGGGTGGGCCTTGCCCAAGTCCTTGAACCAATACCAGTTGTACAGTATACAAACCTGCACCGCCTTACGTATGCGGTGATCAGAAAAGTAGTGAAAAAATAGAAAGTAAAAAATAAAAATAAAAATAAATAAGAAAAGTAGATAAACAATTATTGATGAGGATGAAGAAAAAATCCACCACCTAGTGGCGAAAAGATCTCGAACTCGTATAGTCCCAAAAGACTCGTAACTGTTATTCTACAATAGAGTGCGCATCAATAAGAACCTTGTAAGTAAGTAAAAAATAAAAAGGTGATTCAAACGAATCTGTAGGGAAGTAAACCCTTAATCAACAGAGGGCGAAAGAGAACTTGACATAGGTCCGCCGAGCACCGGAGCTCTAAGTTCATTTAGTAATGTATTTACCTGGGTGGTCAGTCCGATAGTCGTCTTGGCCAGGCAGGAGATCCCATTCGGGGGGAGGAGGCCCCAGAGTGCGAGCTTTCGTCTTTGTCTAAGATTGTCAAGAATTGGGAATTCTAAGGATATTGGGGCAGTTGCTGAGGCTGCTCCCTTGATATCCACACCCAAAAATGTTTGTTGAGGGGACTATTGCGGTACTAAATAAATCATAAAAAACTTTGTTATAAAAAAATTACAAGTAATTTAATAAGGACAAAAAGATGAAATCCATCAAAACTTTCATATTGCTAAAATCATATACACCACAATTTAATAAACTACCGACGGGTAAGCCCGTAAGGTTTCTATTGAAGAGGGGTACAGAAACGTTTCCTCTACCGGTTTCGCGGCGAACCGCTTCTTCAGGAGGATAGTCTACAGAGTAAATAAAAATATTTGCAAATAATCCAAATAGCAGCGAATCATATAATGGCATAACAGAAGAGTTACAGTAATTTAAATAGCGAGGGGATCAGCTCACCCACAAAGGAGGAAGCAGTAGATCACAGGACCCATCGGTTTCCTCCCACGGCAGATGCGGGGGGTTGTAAAGGACTCTTCAAATTTAAACAGATATATATGATATGAGAGTTAAAGTGAGATGAGACATTAACCTATACACACCTAAAGAGCGATATATAGGTGAAAAGGGATGGAAAATAGACTGTGTATAGGGGCTGTAAAAAGAGCCTATAAAAAGGAAATGTTTAATTGTGCATCCTAAGGTGTCCTACGCAAGAAAAAATTACCAAAGAAATGTGACCAAATTGGGAAGAAAAGGAAAAAGAAATGTGGAAAAGGGCAAACCACCACAAAAAATAGGGTAAAAAGGATATAAGTGAAACAAGTGTGAAAGTAAAAGCCAAACATACCGTTTGTGCTATATTATCCAGTGCACACCACCCATGTTCATAGAGAGAGATCGAACAGGGCAACACCATAGTAGCCAAGGAATACAAGTGTATAGTGTGCAGGGCAGGTATCACCTACTATATATATAATACACTCCCCAAAGGGAGGAACTGGTAAGCATGTATGCACAGGTTGCTGTTGTAGATGGACACCACAGGTGTATTGCAGGTTAGCACACCAGGTAATCATGATAATTAATATGGTAATTCATTAGCCAGGAAACAAACATGAACCTGGGTATTGATCGCCATCTGTGGGGGTACACACAGAGCAATCACTTTAAGCACATATGAAAAAAGGCATAAAGTAAGATAAGACCAGGAGACCTAGGGTACTAGAGGTCCTAGTCATTGGGTACAAAAACCGCAATACTCTAACCTGTATAAACATGTCCAACAGCGCAACCCGGCATGTGGAGTCCTGAAAACTGCTCAACAGTGGTCTAACACAGACCACTATTTAAGCCCCCAACCCTTCCGGCATCAGCGTACGCCGCTAAACGGCGGCGTCTGATGTCACGGGGGTCCGCCCACCCACACCGCGCACTCGCACGGCCATGCAACCATCGCGCACGCTGATGCGGACGCACTGTGCATGGATGTGCGCACAGCGCATGTGCGCGCCGGAGGGGCCCATGGACCAAAAGGTCCGGGCGCATCCAGCACAAGAAGGACCCAAAATAAGGGACCCACCAGGGTGAGCGCACATCTGCCAGACAGGAGAACACAACAAAGGATCCAGGAAAAGACCCAAGCTTCCCCCTGGGGGGAGCGGATCTCCTTTACAGCAACACTATTCACAAAATACAAAAATATATAAACAATAATACTACAAACATCGTATAATCAAGGTAATAATGTAATAAACAAAGCATGGGAACAACCATACTTCAGTGTCACCAACAGCATAAGGAATGACAATCCCACTAGCTATCGTGGTGAAAAAATAAATAAAGTAAAGTAATGTATATCTAGATACAAAAAATAGAGGCACTCAAAAGAGACACCCACCACTGTTGCTGTTCAGAGGTTGGTGCCTCTAAAAAACGGGTGTGTTATCCACCCTGGGTGTATTATCCACCCCATGAATATAGCCATAGACTGAGTATAGCCTCGAATACAAAATATACGTAATACATATAACAGTACCATCATCCCAATTGATAATTGTCAAGAATTGGGAATTCTAAGGATATTGGGGCAGTTGCTGAGGCTGCTCCCTTGATATCCACACCCAAAAATGTTTGTTGAGGGGACTATTGCGGTACTAAATAAATCATAAAAAACTTTGTTATAAAAAAATTACAAGTAATTTAATAAGGACAAAAAGATGAAATCCATCAAAACTTTCATATTGCTAAAATCATATACACCACAATTTAATAAACTACCGACGGGTAAGCCCGTAAGGTTTCTATTGAAGAGGGGTACAGAAACGTTTCCTCTACCGGTTTCGCGGCGAACATCTTTAGGTGTGTATAGGTTAATGTCTCATCTCACTTTAACTCTCATATCATATATATCTGTTTAAATTTGAAGAGTCCTTTACAACCCCCCGCATCTGCCGTGGGAGGAAACCGATGGGTCCTGTGATCTACTGCTTCCTCCTTTGTGGGTGAGCTGATCCCCTCGCTATTTAAATTACTGTAACTCTTCTGTTATGCCATTATATGATTCGCTGCTATTTGATTATTTGCAAATATTTTTATTTACTCTGTAGACTATCCTCCTGAAGAAGCGGTTCGCCGCGAAACCGGTAGAGGAAACGTTTCTGTACCCCTCTTCAATAGAAACCTTACGGGCTTACCCGTCGGTAGTTTATTAAATTGTGGTGTATATGATTTTAGCAATATGAAAGTTTTGATGGATTTCATCTTTTTGTCCTTATTAAATTACTTGTAATTTTTTTATAACAAAGTTTTTTATGATTTATTTAGTACCGCAATAGTCCCCTCAACAAACATTTTTGGGTGTGGATATCAAGGGAGCAGCCTCAGCAACTGCCCCAATATCCTTAGAATTCCCAATTCTTGACAATTATCAATTGGGATGATGGTACTGTTATATGTATTACGTATATTTTGTATTCGAGGCTATACTCAGTCTATGGCTATATTCATGGGGTGGATAATACACCCAGGGTGGATAACACACCCGTTTTTTAGAGGCACCAACCTCTGAACAGCAACAGTGGTGGGTGTCTCTTTTGAGTGCCTCTATTTTTTGTATCTAGATATACATTACTTTACTTTATTTATTTTTTCACCACGATAGCTAGTGGGATTGTCATTCCTTATGCTGTTGGTGACACTGAAGTATGGTTGTTCCCATGCTTTGTTTATTACATTATTACCTTGATTATACGATGTTTGTAGTATTATTGTTTATATATTTTTGTATTTTGTGAATAGTGTTGCTGTAAAGGAGATCCGCTCCCCCCAGGGGGAAGCTTGGGTCTTTTCCTGGATCCTTTGTTGTGTTCTCCTGTCTGGCAGATGTGCGCTCACCCTGGTGGGTCCCTTATTTTGGGTCCTTCTTGTGCTGGATGCGCCCGGACCTTTTGGTCCATGGGCCCCTCCGGCGCGCACATGCGCTGTGCGCACATCCATGCACAGTGCGTCCGCATCAGCGTGCGCGATGGTTGCATGGCCGTGCGAGTGCGCGGTGTGGGTGGGCGGACCCCCGTGACATCAGACGCCGCCGTTTAGCGGCGTACGCTGATGCCGGAAGGGTTGGGGGCTTAAATAGTGGTCTGTGTTAGACCACTGTTGAGCAGTTTTCAGGACTCCACATGCCGGGTTGCGCTGTTGGACATGTTTATACAGGTTAGAGTATTGCGGTTTTTGTACCCAATGACTAGGACCTCTAGTACCCTAGGTCTCCTGGTCTTATCTTACTTTATGCCTTTTTTCATATGTGCTTAAAGTGATTGCTCTGTGTGTACCCCCACAGATGGCGATCAATACCCAGGTTCATGTTTGTTTCCTGGCTAATGAATTACCATATTAATTATCATGATTACCTGGTGTGCTAACCTGCAATACACCTGTGGTGTCCATCTACAACAGCAACCTGTGCATACATGCTTACCAGTTCCTCCCTTTGGGGAGTGTATTATATATATAGTAGGTGATACCTGCCCTGCACACTATACACTTGTATTCCTTGGCTACTATGGTGTTGCCCTGTTCGATCTCTCTCTATGAACATGGGTGGTGTGCACTGGATAATATAGCACAAACGGTATGTTTGGCTTTTACTTTCACACTTGTTTCACTTATATCCTTTTTACCCTATTTTTTGTGGTGGTTTGCCCTTTTCCACATTTCTTTTTCCTTTTCTTCCCAATTTGGTCACATTTCTTTGGTAATTTTTTCTTGCGTAGGACACCTTAGGATGCACAATTAAACATTTCCTTTTTATAGGCTCTTTTTACAGCCCCTATACACAGTCTATTTTCCATCCCTTTTCACCTATATATCGCTCTTTAGGTGTGTATAGGTTAATGTCTCATCTCACTTTAACTCTCATATCATATATATCTGTTCAAATTTGAAGAGTCCTTTACAACCCCCCGCATCTGCCGTGGGAGGAAACCGATGGGTCCTGTGATCTACTGCTTCCTCCTTTGTGGGTGAGCTGATCCCCTCGCTATTTAAATTACTGTAACTCTTCTGTTATGCCATTATATGATTCGCTGCTATTTGATTATTTGCAAATATTTTTATTTACTCTGTAGACTATCCTCCTGAAGAAGCGGTTCGCCGCGAAACCGGTAGAGGAAACGTTTCTGTACCCCTCTTCAATAGAAACCTTACGGGCTTACCCGTCGGTAGTTTATTAAATTGTGGTGTATATGATTTTAGCAATATGAAAGTTTTGATGGATTTCATCTTTTTGTCCTTATTAAATTACTTGTAATTTTTTTATAACAAAGTTTTTTATGATTTATTTAGTACCGCAATAGTCCCCTCAACAAACATTTTTGGGTGTGGATATCAAGGGAGCAGCCTCAGCAACTGCCCCAATATCCTTAGAATTCCCAATTCTTGACAATTATCAATTGGGATGATGGTACTGTTATATGTATTACGTATATTTTGTATTCGAGGCTATACTCAGTCTATGGCTATATTCATGGGGTGGATAATACACCCAGGGTGGATAACACACCCGTTTTTTAGAGGCACCAACCTCTGAACAGCAACAGTGGTGGGTGTCTCTTTTGAGTGCCTCTATTTTTTGTATCTAGATATACATTACTTTACTTTATTTATTTTTTCACCACGATAGCTAGTGGGATTGTCATTCCTTATGCTGTTGGTGACACTGAAGTATGGTTGTTCCCATGCTTTGTTTATTACATTATTACCTTGATTATACGATGTTTGTAGTATTATTGTTTATATATTTTTGTATTTTGTGAATAGTGTTGCTGTAAAGGAGATCCGCTCCCCCCAGGGGGAAGCTTGGGTCTTTTCCTGGATCCTTTGTTGTGTTCTCCTGTCTGGCAGATGTGCGCTCACCCTGGTGGGTCCCTTATTTTGGGTCCTTCTTGTGCTGGATGCGCCCGGACCTTTTGGTCCATGGGCCCCTCCGGCGCGCACATGCGCTGTGCGCACATCCATGCACAGTGCGTCCGCATCAGCGTGCGCGATGGTTGCATGGCCGTGCGAGTGCGCGGTGTGGGTGGGCGGACCCCCGTGACATCAGACGCCGCCGTTTAGCGGCGTACGCTGATGCCGGAAGGGTTGGGGGCTTAAATAGTGGTCTGTGTTAGACCACTGTTGAGCAGTTTTCAGGACTCCACATGCCGGGTTGCGCTGTTGGACATGTTTATACAGGTTAGAGTATTGCGGTTTTTGTACCCAATGACTAGGACCTCTAGTACCCTAGGTCTCCTGGTCTTATCTTACTTTATGCCTTTTTTCATATGTGCTTAAAGTGATTGCTCTGTGTGTACCCCCACAGATGGCGATCAATACCCAGGTTCATGTTTGTTTCCTGGCTAATGAATTACCATATTAATTATCATGATTACCTGGTGTGCTAACCTGCAATACACCTGTGGTGTCCATCTACAACAGCAACCTGTGCATACATGCTTACCAGTTCCTCCCTTTGGGGAGTGTATTATATATATAGTAGGTGATACCTGCCCTGCACACTATACACTTGTATTCCTTGGCTACTATGGTGTTGCCCTGTTCGATCTCTCTCTATGAACATGGGTGGTGTGCACTGGATAATATAGCACAAACGGTATGTTTGGCTTTTACTTTCACACTTGTTTCACTTATATCCTTTTTACCCTATTTTTTGTGGTGGTTTGCCCTTTTCCACATTTTTTTCCTTTTCTTCCCAATTTGGTCACATTTCTTTGGTAATTTTTTCTTGCGTAGGACACCTTAGGATGCACAATTAAACATTTCCTTTTTATAGGCTCTTTTTACAGCCCCTATACACAGTCTATTTTCCATCCCTTTTCACCTATATATCGCTCTTTAGGTGTGTATAGGTTAATGTCTCATCTCACTTTAACTCTCATATCATATATATCTGTTTAAATTTGAAGAGTCCTTTACAACCCCCCGCATCTGCCGTGGGAGGAAACCGATGGGTCCTGTGATCTACTGCTTCCTCCTTTGTGGGTGAGCTGATCCCCTCGCTATTTAAATTACTGTAACTCTTCTGTTATGCCATTATATGATTCGCTGCTATTTGATTATTTGCAAATATTTTTATTTACTCTGTAGACTATCCTCCTGAAGAAGCGGTTCGCCGCGAAACCGGTAGAGGAAACGTTTCTGTACCCCTCTTCAATAGAAACCTTACGGGCTTACCCGTCGGTAGTTTATTAAATTGTGGTGTATATGATTTTAGCAATATGAAAGTTTTGATGGATTTCATCTTTTTGTCCTTATTAAATTACTTGTAATTTTTTTATAACAAAGTTTTTTATGATTTATTTAGTACCGCAATAGTCCCCTCAACAAACATTTTTGGGTGTGGATATCAAGGGAGCAGCCTCAGCAACTGCCCCAATATCCTTAGAATTCCCAATTCTTGACAATTATCAATTGGGATGATGGTACTGTTATATGTATTACGTATATTTTGTATTCGAGGCTATACTCAGTCTATGGCTGTCTTTGTCTAAGATACGCCATTCACGTAGGAGTCAAATTCCTTCCTCCACTGACTTGATAGCTGTTGTTGTCCCATCTCTAGAAACTAGGAGTTTAGCTGGGTATGCCCACTTATATGGAATGCGGTGGTTCCTCAGGGGCTTTGTTATAGTCGCCATATTCCTTCTTCTTTGCATCGTAAATGCCGACAAATCTGGAAAGAAGGATAAGCCTTGTGCAGATGGAGGCATATTATCTGGGTTACGGATACATAGAAGGAATTTCTCTTTTGTTTGATAGAAATGGATCCTTGCGATTGTGTCCCTTGGTAAATGCTCCGGGATATGTCTAGGCTTAGGAAGCCTATGGATCCTATCTATGGCGAGATCCATTAGAGACGCTTCCGGTATTGCCTCCTGCAGGATTTTTTGAAGATGCGGAAGGAGATCAGGTGTTTTAACCGATTCAGGTATTCCCCGGATTTTAATATTATTTCTCCTCGATCGGTCTTCGAGGTCGGCCATTTTTTCCTTCATAAAAAGAAAGTCATCCTCCCTCTCATTATGAGCATCAATAACTTCGTTTATAGTTCCCGCAAATTCACTCATCTTATGTTCTATGTGGGTGACCCTGTTGTCCACTGCCTTAACTTCTTCTTTAAAGTGATTTGTGAGGGACAAAATGTCCGCATGCAGTGTGCTACGAAGCGATACCAGCATATCCTTTAGGGTAGTGTTGATAACTGGCTAATTTTTAGTGGGGAATTCTAACATGGAGTCTTGTAACTCTCTTGTATCGTTCAGAGAAGTATTGCTCAAGCCCTCCTCCTCTTCCCCTTGCATATGTGGCTGTTTAGCCTTAATAGGACTGGATGTGGATGATGCTGTCGGGGAGAGCTGTTTGTCTCCTGATGGAGATTCAGCCTGGGGTTGCGCTTGGTAGGATACAGGGTTTTATTATTTATATGTCTGCCACGCTCCCTGTCCTCCTGCTTACCGGCGCCATCTTGGGCCTGTGTGCTGCGGGGATGGCGGTAGAAGTCCGTCATTCGGCTCAGACGTTTTGCCTCCTTTCTTCTCCGGGACATGATCTTCACTGCTGCCCGACCTCGGTGATGTAAAAACCGCCGTTAATAACCTCTCAGGTATGCTGTAATAAGCTCTGGTGTATAAGCGGTGGACGGAGCTCTCTCACACTGCGGCCATACTCCTCGGCTGCCGGCCACGCCCCCTAAGCTAGGTTTTGTGTGCTGTTGCCAATTATAACAGAAATAAATCAGTAAGTATAGACTTCTAAGTAAAGTGCAAATTGTGGTGAGAATAAATATGGATGGACAGAGTCCTATTAGGAATTATTTTCTGTCCCCAGTTACTGTGCTGCTGTGTTGAAAACCCATACACATGAGACAAATAATTTAAGCTAGGCTGTATATCCTGACCTTTCGCCAACATTCTCAAGCCTTTATAGACCTTCAGAAGTGAAAGCCTGGTTTTGGTGACTGCTGAATCTGATAGGTATATGTTTGTAATTAAAAACGTGGCTGTTATAATACTATTACTGTTATTGGGTAACCCAGGAGTACGTGGAAAAGCCGTGGCTGGATGCCAATGTATACAAGTCCAGTTTTGATATATTGTGTACAGATCTGTTAAAAAAAAAAAAAAAAAAAATGTTCCATTGCTAGCTCACAGTTCATAGGTCAATCTTCGGGCCTTGTGTTTGTTTTTTGTTTTTTTTTGTTCTCTTTTTTTTCTCATACTATATAATCATTAACAAATTTTATGTGTGGCAGATATGCCAAATCAAAATGTTAAACTCCTTGGCGGTATGAGTATTTCAGATTTTTGATGCTCAAAGCGGTACAATGTTTTGCATGGAAATTTGGCGTTTTTATATTGTAGGCCTATAATAGGAATAACACTTAAATCTGTTCAAACAAGAGTATAGAGCCCGGGTATGATAAAGTTTGAAAAGCAAAATCATAAATTATATAAATAAAATGAACGATTATAACAAATAATAATAAAAAATATTCAATGATGTAATCAAATCAAAAACACTGAAATTTGCTCAGTTGCAGAATTGTCGTTGTCAGTGTTTGACGGATTTCCCCACGAATCACTATCGCTCAATTCTGAAGGCGATTCTAATTTATTATCGCTTTTTTCTAGCTGGTCTAAAACTGCTTTTGGTGTAAAGGGGCACCTTTTAGTTGCCATGGACAGTCTCAAGTTTGCAGGCAGAAAGAACAGTATAAATAATACAAAACTGCATGCAGTGCACTGGACAAACCACTAGGGACAAAAGGGAGGCGAAATGGATACAGCACACTGTAATCTTACAGATTACATTATTGTATGTGTATTGTGTTTTTTACTTTTTTAATTTGATGCCGTTCTCCGTCCCCATGCATCGCAACGCTGGCAGGGAACGGAGCTCTGCACAGTGATAGATCCGGCGGAAGACAGCTCGCACACACAGCGGGGAGACATTGCAGGATCCTGGGGACAAGGTAAGTAACTCTGCCTGGATCCTGCGATGAGATCCTGAGTGTGGCTCGGGTTTACCGCTTTTGGTACTGAAAATCCACCCCGCGCCACACTCGGGATTTCTGCTAAGGAGGTTAAAGGAGTTATCTCGCCCAGCTTGTATCCATTATTGTCAATCATTGGTGTCGAGTCTTTTAACCCCTTCAAAGCCAGATGTGATTCAAGCCTAAATGCCAAGACCAATTTCAGTAGTGTAGCACCTTGATGTTTAGGCAAGGTTTCTAGTAAATGTATTTGATAAGTGATAGTTGCCTAGGCCAATTCATAGGTCAATTGATTTCACCCTAATTCTGGAATTGCTGCACTTCTCTCTTCTGTCACTAGATGGCCGGCTATCTGGTGGCATTAGATAAGACGAGGGCATTGCAAGTGTAGCAAAGGGGTTTGCAACCAAAGTTATCATGTTAAGTAATGTATTGTTTCTTAAGGGTTTTTTTGCTCCCTCTAGTGACCGGCGAAACTTTATCAGGATCTTTTCTTCATTTAAGAGGCAAACCGTTATGCATTGTGGGATATGTAGTTTGATGAGGAAATGACTCATGTTGTTAACTCAGTTTGGGAACTACTGGACCCACAATGCCAAGTCACAGAACAGCCTGCTGCTGGGAGCAGTAATAAAAGGAACAGCGTGGCCATCTTTCAGCCTCTCCAGCACCCCCTTAGAACCGGCCACGTGACCAGGTAGCTTTTCACGCTGTACATAGCTCTACGCCTGCATAAATGTACCCCTGAAGGGACAATAATTCTGCTATTCAAAATGACCGCATTGTTACAAAGCATCTCAGCGTTTAGTTTTAATTTTTTTTAAGTGTCATAAAAATGTCAGCTCTGTGCACAACCAAGCATTGGGATGCACTCTGGGGCATTTATAAACCAAAGAAAAGGGGGGAATTGGGCTACCTGTATACCTGTCGCTTAAAACAACTCAAAAATGTGGTGAGTACACAATGAGGGTAAACCATCTACCTCTACCCCAAGGGTATGAAAGACTGTAGTGGTCCACCCTTATGTGAATAAAACTATCAGCCCACAAACTGAGCCCACGCAGGGGATCCGCGTCCTGGCCAACAGAATAATACCTAAAAAAAAAAACTATACTGGTGCCTGCAATGTGACCAGAATATTGTGATATATACTATATATAGAATACCACTTGGAGATGAACCTCTATAGTGCATAAATGCAAAACCTCAAAATAAATGTATATACATAAAAGGTGTCCACAAAACTATACGTGTATTATCCAAAAGTACAAAGTCCACAAAAAGTGTATGGTGAACCCAAAAAACAAGAAATGCAAAAAAAGGTTTTTCTGTACCACTTAACCACATTGGAATGGGAGCATTCATATTTTAAGTGTTCATGCTTTGATAAATTATTGCCGGTGACTTATAATGTTCACAGAAACTTCACAGGTGACTTGTAGTGCTCACAAAAACTTTGCAGGTGACTTGCGTGCTCCCCCTCTTGGGTCCCCACTCACCAACTCCTCTAACCCCTGCAATGGTAGTGCGCATGTAGATCCACAGTGTAGACCAGTGTAAGGTGTCAGCATCCGCAGTCCTTAATACGAACTTCAGATACCCAGGCATTAATGTATGTAATTGATCATGTTCCTCATGGAAGAGAAAAAATCGGCTCCCATAGTGCAGTAGTCAAAAAGACTTTAATTAAAAAAAGATACATTTTTAAAAATACACTCGAGAAACCAATAATAAAAAAAAAAAAAAAATATATATATATATATATATATATATATATATATATATATATATATATATATATATATATATATATATATATATATATATATATATATATATATATATATATATAAATATAAATATTACAAAAAAGAGGTCCATAAAGTAAGGTGCTTTCACAAGAAACGGCGCTAACGGCTACAGATACAAACCAGGCTGTGAGGGAGCAGCGTGCATACCAACAACGTGTGTTCCAGCTGCGTACCACTCACCCGCTCTGGTAACTGGAGGTCACTTGGTGTGCGCAATGACGTACGCGTTTCGTCAGACGTGTTCAGTGGCAGTGTCATCGTGCTACACACCACATAGTAAATAGGGGAGAGTGGCCCAAGGTCCCACTTGGTCCACTGATGTGCCATACTCGTAGCATTCCCAAATCATGGGTTGGCTATGTAGCAGTCGAGATCTCTGTTGAGGCCCCAAGGGGCAAGGGACCCCTGCCGATAGATCCAAGCTGTTTCATTTTGTGTTATTACAGTAGTTTTATTTCCTCCTCTCCAGCGATCTTTTGAGGTCAATCCCATAAAATATTAAGCCAGTGGGGTCCCTATGGTGTACCTCATACCTATGTACTAGGACTTTCTTCAAGGCAACTGATAAGAATGGGTATATACCGACATCCAGCTGTCACCATCCTAAGTGGAGGGAAATTTACCCAAGGGCCAACTGCTGAGGCTACGCAGAAATTGTGACACAATAGATTTCAAACTACAGGCCGATCTACTGATTGAGCGTTTCCAGGAAAAAGGATATATGCGTGATCATCTGCAAAAAATGTGCATATGAAAAGCACACCACACCCACGTGCTCTCGATTTTCTTACCAGAATGATATGAAAATGGGCATGAAATTAATACGATGCAAGAGGTAAATAATAGACTTGAATGGCACACTCCAAACTTGATAGACGGATCATAAAAGTATCCAAGTTCATCAATATCAGAGCATCAGGACATCAGAAGATGGATGCATTATGCAATCATCACCAGAATTTAAACCCCAATGAAGAAAAAAACAGCAGCAATAGTGAAGCCCGTAAAAGTAAAACACATGAGTATTTATTGTAGTCTACTTACAGGACAGAAGAAACATCAAGGCATATAAAAAATCTGCGGTTCACAGCGTGCTTGCATCAGCCAGCCTGGCATGTTTCATCCTATGTGGATAACATCAGAGGCGCCTATATATATTTATTATATGGTCCAGGCTTGGGTATCTTTCTTTATGCCTGGATTTATGTATAACGGTGTATCATGCTTCTAATCTAACTATATTACAGAGGTATGTTTACGAGGCTAGTATCTGGCTTTGCCTGCCACTTGCGCTTTCACCTTGGACCTATAGGAGGAGCCTGGGTGCAATAGAGGATTAATTACTTAGATTTATTTTCATTTATAATTGTGCTATGTCTTATGTCCGTTGCTTATTAAATGTTATTGGATATGCTGATTACCTTAAGGGACAGCGGGTCTAATGTGCAATTCCCACTGGCTCCATTATTGGCATGTCTTGGTTTTCCCTACTTAACCTCATTCTGCTGGGTATGTATGGGATTCCCAGCCTCTCCTGTGGATTGACTGTGTCGGAGACCAAGTTGGTGGGACCTTGGGGCGCTCTCCCCTATTTACTACGTGGCGTGTAGCATGATGACCCTCCCATTGAAGACGCCTATGACGAAACGTGTGCGGTGTCATCACGCAAACCATGTGACCTCCAATTACCAGAGCCGGTGGGTGGTACGCAGCTGTATGCACGCTGTTAGTATGCATGCTGCTCCCTCACAGCCTGGTTTGTATCTGTAGCCATCAGTTAGCGCTGTTTTTTGTAAAAGCACCTTACTGTATGGACCCCGTTTTTTGTAATATATAGATATATATATATAATGTATAATATAAAAATGTATTATTGATTTCTCAAGTGTTTTTAAAAATGTATCTTTTTTAAATAAAATAATTTTTGACTACTGCGCTATGGGAGCTGATTTTTTTTTTCTCTTCTATGAGGAACATTATTCATTAATGTAATTGATCTGAAGACTGTATGAAGGACTGTGAATGCTGACCCCTTATGCTGCCCCTGCAGGGGTTAGAGGAGTTGGTGAGTGGGGACCTAAGAGGGGGAGCACGCAAGTCACCTGTGAAGTTTTTTTTGTGAACATTATAAGTCGACCGCAATAATTTATCAAAGCATGAACACTCAAGCACATTGGAATGGAAGCATTCATATTTTAAGCGCAGGAAGTCAATGTCTCGCCTCCATCGGCGAGATTGACACCTCGCCGGCCCCGTCACCTGTTATGGACTTAAAGGGGAAGCCCTACGCCGAAAAAAACGGCCTGGGGGTCCCCCCAAAGTCCATATCAGACCTTTATCCGAGCGCCCTCCTGCGTGCCCTCAACATGGGGGGGGGGGGGGTGCGATGGAGGCTGCGACATTGACTTCCTGCGCTAGTCCCATCTACCTGGAGCCACGTTCAAAATGACTTTTCTCCGTGAGTGGGCAAGTCCGTTCGTCAAAAATCCGGCGGACTCCCGCCATAGTCCGGCGGGTTGTCCGCCGGAAAAGTCCGGTCGTGTGTGGGCAGGTCCGCTCGTTTGGAAAGTTCAGTGGACTTCCACTACAAAGTCCGGCGGTTTGTCCGCCGGATAGTCCGATTGTGTGTACGCATCATAAGTGGTATTCTATTTATATATCACATTATTCTGGTCACATTGCAGGCACCAGTATAGTTTAAGTATTATTCTGTTGGCCAGGACATGGATCCCCTGTGTGGGCTCAGTTTGTGGGCTGATAGTTTTATTCACATAAGGGTGGGCCACTACTCTTTCATACCCTTGGGGTACAGGTAGATGGTTTACCCTCATTGTGTACTCCCCACATTTTTGAGTTGCTTTAAGCGACTGAAGAGCAAACTGGCAGATCGCTCTTCAGTATACAGGTAGCGCCATTCACCCCCTTTCCTTTGGTTTATATTTACATACTTAGAACTTTCTTTCTGGGGGTTTTATTGGGGAGGCAGCAACACTTAGTATTGTCTTAAGCGTGGCACCTTTCTATTTTTATCTATTTTGCCTCGTACACACGTTTGGACATACCGATGACAAAATCCGTCTGATTTTTTTTTTTCTGACGGATTTTGGCTCAAACTTGTCTTGCATACACACGGTTGCACAAAGTTGTTGGAAAATCCAATCGTTCAGAATAAGGTGATGTAAAACATGTACGACAGGACTATGAAGAGGCCAGTAGCCAATAGCATTTGTCTCATCATTTATGCTGAGCTTGCGTGCCACTTTGTGCGTTGGAATTGTCTACACACGATTGGAATTTAAACGATCGGATTTTGTTGTCGGAAAATTTTAGAACAAGATCTCAAACATTGTGTGTCGGAAATTCCGATGGAAAAAGTCAGATGGAGCCCACACACGATCGAAATTTCCGACAACACAGTCCAATCGCACATTTTCCATCGGAAAGTCCGACCGTGTTTACAGGGCATAACTCTGGTGCATTGACACACAGAAATGCAGGCCTGTTGAATTTTTATGCTACACACATCAGCACACAAGTAGGGTATGAACAGGGCATGGAGTGAACCATTTTATTTTTTTCACTGCGGTTTCATTGATCAACGCGACTCAGATCACCCGGGGTGAAAAAGCCCTTAAACTAAAAGTTCAGTTGAGTTTTAAAAATGATAAAAGGGGTGTGAAGAAGGGCATGCTTTGAAAAAAAAAAAACCTGAAGGCCTTTTTCTGCTAAAGCTTACATCTTTAAAACAATGTTATCATGTACTAAGCAGCTGAGGATGGCGCCAATCCTTCTAAAGCTCTCTGTAACAATAGTGGCATTATAAGATTGCGCAATGGCAGTATGAGTGAGTGAGTGACCTTCTGTGACTTTAACCCACATGATGCTTCATTTCATCCGGGAGGGGGGACCTTACATAGGATGCTTCATATTGTCACATTATTATTTTTATCAGGTCTCCTTATTATCCTGTGGGTATATTTCTGCCTCGTGGAAATCACACTGGAACATCAACATCCTAACCTTAAGCTGTTAATATATAGGGGCCATTCATATGAAAGTTTTTTTTTTTTTTTTTTTTTTGCTTGCGGCGCATGCACTAACATGCTTTATAACATGCTAACACATTGCATTAAGGCCAATGGGATGCAAGCACACCAAAATGGATAAATGTGCATGATTATTTTTTCAAAATGCAACCATGCACAGTATGGTTTGTGGCACACTACATTGTACAACATGTTGGGGTGTCATTTACAACTGATGGCACCACAATTCAACGCACATAGAGCAAGCACCTTCCTATGTGTTGTGGCAATGTGCATTACCATGTACGTTTTTAATGCATGTTGCCATAGCGTACCAGTGTGACTAAGCCCTTGATGTTTCCTGCATATGAAAAGAGATCAGCCTAGAGTATTTTTAAAGTCAAAACTTTCTTTATAGTTTTGGATAAAGTGTGGAAAGATTAGAACCCTGGTCAGGTTTATTGTCTCACCTGGGGAAATTCACCCTTACTATTTGTCTTGTTACCCATTGTCGATGGACCTCTTCCTACTCTGATCATTTAATATATTTGATATGTCATTTGTGACTGTATGCAGCCATATCTGCTCATTACAAAATAGACTGTGCACTTTGCAAGGGAATTTGCTCCAGAGCTTGGTAAATGAGGAGAAGCTCTACTGACTTCCATCATCCACATGTAGCACTGCCCACGTAGGGGTTGCAGAGTATAGTCTTCCCTGGGCCTCCCTGATTATCCTGCAGCCAGACACTTGGGTATTTTCACACTATCACCCACAACTCTTCCGCTCGTTATCCAATGATCAGTCTAGGGTATGTGTTTTTTTTTTTTTTGGTGTTCATTGGTAGAACTTGGTTAGAATGGAATTGGTGGGGTACTCTGGATAGTAGACTCCCTGCTGGACCACACTATAGCTGTGTGGAGGAATAAGTCCTTTGCTTGCTCTGGCAGCAGATCCATGCACCTCTCCTCTTCAGGACACTCACCAGTATCCACCCATCCACTGACTTCACTAGCCAGAATGGATGGCCTCTAGAAGCAGATCTGTACTCTAAGTAGCCAGAAAAAGATCCTTCTAAGTGCGTCTACCTTCTAGTCAGCTCTACAGGACCCCAAGCACATGTGCTCTAGACTTATACAGTCACTCAGCATGCCTCGAGGCACCTTCCTCTGCCAATGACCAGGGCTGTAACTATGCCTGTGCTACATTTTGTCAGGTTTCCTCCGACTGTCCAATATGCCCCGTCATATTGGACCAGTGTAAAACAGGCAAACAACATGAGCAGCATCAGGGTCTGCTCAGTGTGCCCAATCAATGGATCACTGCTCCCTGGTAGGCAGAGAGCACCTACATTTACTTAACAGTCCCCCTGTAAGGCAGGGAAACCCCAAAACTATACCCTCTCTAGAACCTACCTAAGAGGGTGCTACACATATTTTTTTTTGTTTTTGTTTCTCCTTGCATATGATTGGGTATTCTTTGCAACTTGAAGCTTCTCCTCATTTACTAAACTCTCTGGAGCAGTTGCACTTGCAAAGTACACAGTCTATTTGACTTTTGGAAATCCACCCAAATGTATGGCTAAATATGTTAAGAAAACATGTCATAAGAGAGACATGTAATCGCTAAACCCTTCTTATGAAAAATTGCTAGCTGCTTGGCTTCCATGTGCACTTTTGGCTTACTTTGAATCGCTGACCTGGAGGTCAGTGTAGAGATGAGCACTTCAATTTCTTTGGCTTACCTGATTCGCATTTATGTTCCCAGTCCTGTTTCTAGTTGGGGTACATTCACACGTTGCAGCTAATGCGCCCACTCACATATAGCAGTTAAAAGTGAGCAATCGGCCCTGGACACAGACTACCTGCTTGCATGTGATCGCAGCATGTGCAAGTATGAGTAAGTCACAGGAACAGATCTTTTGGAGGAAATCATAATTTTCAAGAATTGAAGTACGCAGTCTTCCCAGTCATCTTCCGTCAAATTATGAATGCATGCCTCCCAACTTTCTGAGATAGGAATGAGGGACATGGATTGTTTAAACCTACAAGTGTTTTTTTGTTTTTTTACCACTACTATTCTTTTATATTGGCCATTGGAATTTACAAATGCAGCAATTTAGAAATCGGATGAAAGGTTTAGCATTGTAAACTACTTTTTGATAAGTAGTGGTAGTGAGATTATATATATATATATATATATATATATATATATATATATATATATATATATATATATATATATATATATATACATTTATACAGCTGTATTGATCAGACCAAAATGAGGAGTAAAGAGAGACAGATGAACTTTGTTCCAAAAGCAGGGACAGTTGGGAGGTATGGGAAAGTCAGCCTGCCATTTTTTATATAGACCCGTAATTTTGGGCAGAGTCAAGGGAATACTGAATATTTTTTAGTTAATTCAGTACATACGATAATTTAGGATCATTCAGTAAACCTTCTGAAATCTGAGGTTGATGCAAAGTTTGGCTGCTAGTGTCATGAATGGGTTCTGTCAGCTACCCCTAGTATAATATCAAGGCGAATGTACTTAACCCTTTTTGATTACATCTTTTTCTCTTTCAGACCCCAAAAGGAACCTGTTTGGAATCAGTTAAATTGGCTATAGATATCGGATACCGACATATTGATGGGGCCTTTGTCTATTATAATGAGCATGAGGTGGGACAAGCTATCCGTGAGAAGATCGCAGAGGGCAAGATTAAGAGAGAAGATATCTTTTACTGCGGGAAAGTAAGTGCAATATTCAGTAGGATTGTCTGTGTTGTTGCTACAGCACCTGAAAAGTTATACCTGACTCACCTAAGTGGGTAATTCAAAAGAGAATGGTCGCCAGTAAGGAGTCAACTAAATAGGATAGAATCATGGCTTGAAAAATGACCTGTATGTCATCATCCCAATAATGTTGTATTATGGCTTAACAAAGACCTAATTTGCCAACTTTGTTACATACAATGTGCTACCCTCTCTTTATCTGTGCTACACCTGATGGACTGCATAGCTCATCTTATACAGTGGCAGAGTATACTTAGGTCCATAAATATTTGGACACAGGCACATTTTTAGATTTTTCCAGGTATTTACCAAAACCTATTCAAGCTTTAGTTCTGTAATGGATATGGGTAGAATGTGCACACTCTCAGGTTTAATTTCTGAGCATGTACATCCAAATCAGAGCAAGGGTTTAGGTATTACAGTTCTTAAAGGAGTCGAAAAAGTCTCAAGGTTTTTTCACCTTAATGAAAAAAACCTTCTGTGCTGCAGCAGCTCCCCAAAGCCCCCTTTTTTCTTGCCTGAGCCCAATCATTCCAGTGTTGAGGAAGAGCCCAGCAGCTCCAGCCGCTGTGTCGGGTTATCGTTGGATAGATTTGAGGGGCGGGGCAGAGTCCTGCTGTCTGTGTCAATGGACACAGTAGCAGGATTCGGGAGTGTGCTGTGCCCCCAGGGAAAGCGCCTCTCCAAGGGGGCACCTGATGAAATGGAGGAGTGCCGCCAGGAGACATCAGAAAAGGAGGTTTGGGGCCACTCTGTGCAAAACCCTTGCACAGAGCAGGTAATTATAACATGTTTGTTACCTTTACAATCACTTTAAGAATAGCCATCCCCCCTTTTTTAAGGGACCAAAAGTAATTGGACAATTGAATCAAAGCTGTTTCATGGCCAGGTGTGGGCTACTCCTTCATTAAGCAGGTAAAGGGTCTGGAGTTGATTCTAGGTGTGATATTTGCATTTGGAGTCTATTGCTGTGAACCTACATCATGCGTTCAAAGGAGCTGTCCATGCAAGTAAAACAGGCCATTATGAGGCTTCAAAACGAAATAAATCCATCAGAGAAATAGCAGCAACATTAGGAGTGGCCAAATCAACAGTTTGGTACATTCTGAGGAAAGAAGAATGCACTGGTGAGCTCAACAACATAAAAAGGCCTGGACGTCCACGGAAGACAATGGTGGTGGATGGTCGCAGGATCCTTTCTATGGTAAAGAAAAACCCATTCACAAAATCCAGACAAGTGAAGGACACTCGCCAGGAGGTGGCCATATCATTGTCAAAGTCTACAATCAAGAGAAGACTTCACGAGAGCAAATTCAGAGGGTTCACCACAAGGTGCAAACCATTCATAAGCCTGAAGAATAGAAAAGACAGATTAGACTTTGCCAAAAAACATTAAACAAAAAGCCAAATCCGTTATGGAAAAGCATTCTTTGGACAGATGAAACTAAGATTAATCTGTACCAGACTGATGGGTAGAAAAAAGTGTGGAGAAGGAGGAACCGCTCATCATCCAAAGCACACAACATCATCTATAAAACATGGTGGAGGCAGTGTGATGGCATGGGCATGCATGGCTTCCAGTGGCACTGGGCCATTGGTGTTTATTGATGTGGCAGAAGACAGAAGCAGCCGGAATAATTCTGCAGTGTTTAGAGATACTGTCAGCCCAGATTCAGCCAAATGCAGCAAAGTTGATTGGATGGCGCTTAACAGTACAGATGGGCAGTGATCCAAAACGCACTGCAAAAGCAACTCAGGAGTTTTTTGAAGGAATATATGTGGAATATTCTGCAATGGCCGAGTCAATCACCTGATCTCAACCCAATTGAGCATTCATTTCACTTGCTGAAGGCAAAACAGAAAGACCCACAAAGAAAACTGCAGTTAGAGCCTGGCAAAGCATCAGAAAGGAGGAAACCCAGTCTTTGGTAAATGTCCATGGGTTCCAGACTTCAACAGTCATTGCCAGTAAAGGATTATCAACAAAATATTAAAAATTAACATTTTATTTATGATTATATTAATTTGTCCAATTATATTTGAGCCCCTGCAAATGGGGGTCTGTGTATAAAAATGGTTGAAGTTCCTAAAATTTTTACTTGATATTTATGTTCAACCCCTTGCATTAAAGCTGAAAGTCTGCACTTCAAATTAATTTGTTCAAGTAAATTGCTTTGTTTTAATTTTATTCTGGTGGCATACAGAGCCAAAAGTATGAAAATTGTGCCTGTGTCCAAATATACAGTATATGGACCAAACTGTGTATGGTACCAAGGGAGCTAATATTTTTTCCTGATTTAGACCTACTTGGATATGATATGCTGAGAGATTGCCACATGGGATTTTAAAATGAAAATGACTGAACATGTTTCTGGAAAGAAGTTAATGACACCATTAAAGTATTTTTGTCTTTTAGGAGAATGTTGTTTTTGTGAGCTATGCTGGGCATTTCCCACCATTGCTTTTGTTGCTCTTCGTGACCCTAATGGGCAGATTTACCCTCACCTCCACTACAGCTTTAACAGACTAAACTTGGCTTTCTAGGTGACCTGCTGCTCACCCTTATCCAGTCTTCAAACATTCACAAGATGTAGGGCCTTGGTGTCCACCTTCCTCTCCAAAGGAATATTTACTTTCTAAAGGGGGATGGGAGTGGGAGCGCAACACTTCATTCGAAAAAGGTTTGTTTTATAATAGTGTGAAGCAAGCTCACGTATAAGTGATAGTCAGGTGTTCACAAAGTTGTGGCCATAATTATGTATAGAGGACTCTTTTTGGATGTTGACTATGGTAATGCGGCCAAAAAGAAAAGTTCAGTGTGTTACTGGTGTGTGGGACATTTTCCTTCATGAGTCCTGGCTGGAGATAAAGTCTGCCCTGTTCTACTCAAAGCAGTGAAAAAGTTAGGAGCTCCTTATAAGAACACTCATGCCCCCATGCCCCTGGCAATATGTTCCAGTAGAAGTACATTCCCCAGTATGTTCCCCTCTCCCACTATTGCTACACTCTGTTGTTTCTAATTACAGAAACGTGTAAAACCTATTGATGCAGAACAGGCTTACTATATTATACTTATATAATACTTATAACTATATTTGTATTCAGTAGGAGGCATGCTGTGTCTGTGTCCTGCCCCAACAATCACAGCTATGGTACATTCAGGGGAGAAGTTGCCACACACCACTCTTAAATTTTCCAACCTAAGAGGCTGCAGCAGGACTTGATCTTTGTCGGATATCTGTGTACACTGCAAATACCTGCACATGTCCCAAGAGTTGCATCTCAGTACAGAAATACCTGGCAGTGATGAACTTAAATGTTACTTAGCATGTATGCACTTGACATGACAAAATATGACAGGTCCACTTTAAGGAATTACATGGAGCTCACTTGGGCCAATATCCATGTACAGCTACTTTTGTAGCTTTTTTCCTTTTATTTACAATTCAGTGCAACACAGGGGAGATATTCTCTCTTTTCTACTCATTAGTATCCCAAAATACTAAAATAAATTTGTTCTTGGCTGAAAGAACTTCTCTTTCATTCAGGAAGGACTTCTGGTATTTTGAAGGCTTTCGATGTTCCAGGGAATGGATGGGTAATCTAATATTCTCTGTAGAACTTCTAGCGTCAGTAGATGTCTCGGCTTGTTTAAAATGTACAAGGAGTATGTCAGTTCTTTCCTGGCTGGTCCCTCCAGTCAATGGCAGGTTCTTCTTCGCTTCCAGGAACTTCAGGACCCACCAGATTTCTCCTGGCTCTGTTCCGTGGCTTCTGTCCACACACAGAAATAACTGTGAAGCTTATATACAATATTCTTCCAAGAACTCAGTTTTGTTCCAGTCTCACTGACATAATATTATACCCTTCAATTAACCGGGCTTTAGAGGATTTAAAGGAACACTATTCTAAAAATAAAGTAGGCCTAGCACTAGATTTTTGTTTCAGGTTAAGTGCATGCATTCCGAGTAATGTGTAAAGCTGGCCATAAATGATATGACTTTCTTTCCTGCAGGAAAGAAAATTGCTTGATTTTTTCCCCTGGCAATAATCGCATGAAAAATCCGACATGCTGGTTGTACCCAAGTTGATTGATCACCTTTTGGTACAATCAGCCTGCCCATGCATGGTTTGAATCTTGGCCGGTTCAGCAGGAACCATTTATGGCCAGCTTT
Source organism: Lithobates pipiens (assembly GCF_037356315.1). NCBI lineage: Eukaryota > Metazoa > Chordata > Amphibia > Anura > Ranidae > Lithobates > Lithobates pipiens. The sequence continues at coordinate 492,826,895 of NW_027507903.1, forward strand.
AGTGTAACACTTCCAGGTATTTATTGCCTTATCACAGAGATTACAGTATGACAATGCTTTTGTCTGCACTTCTCTCCAGAAGGATGGAGCCATCATAAGGACACAGATGGCGGTAAAATATTGACAAGAGGCCCTGACTCTTCTCCATTCTATCCAAAATGAACTAAAAATAGAAAAATAAAGTTTAGTTATAGTTACATTGGCTAGAGCAGTATGGAGAGCAGTCAAAAAACAAACAGGCTTTGACGATACCCCCTTAGAGACCCCCATGTGGAATAACCCCACTCTAGAACACTCAAGGGTGTCTCCTGATAGTGAATTTTGGAGGAAGAAAGAAATAGTCGCAATAAAACAGCTATGACCATAGAACTTTGCAGACATTTGATCAGTCAACAATATGATATACCCTATAAGTTTTTTTTGTTTTTTTTTGTTAAGACATATGTTTTAGGCCCAGTTTGGACATCATGATCCCAAAGTATCCTTTAATGGGTATATTGCGATCACAGGGACCAAAAGGTTTAATATCTTTTCTATATTCCCAGCTGTTGAGGGCTAAGTTAAGTGGAATGCTACTTAAAATAAGAGAGATGGCGGGATGTGCTCCCTGATGTGACGGAGGAGAAATGGAGCAGGATCTGCTCCTCACATATGGGAGTTTCTCCCGCTATTAATATATGTAGCACTAACCCCCGAAGGAGCTGCTGGTTTTAATTGGGCCTGTACTCTACTCTACTCTACCTAGAAACCCCACTGTCTTGGCTCAATCCCCTTGGCACAGCTGTGGTGCAATGTAACACAGTACAATATACAACAATGCAAAGTACCTGTATTGTACTCTCAGGATCCACTGGCTCCACCTGGTGGGGAAAAGTAATACACCACACAACTGGATACTTAACCAAAAATATTGTTTACTGTAAATATTTCAACAGGTGGTTACAGTACTTGTGCTGTCATCCCAACATAGGACGACAGCATAATATATTTCAATATGACAAAATATAAACATATATGTGTAAATCTATATGAACCTGGGAGCTCCCCTTGCTTTAAAGGCTATACGTGAGGCCTCACTTAAAGTACTTCAATCCAGGGGGTTTTCTTTTCTTTGCTAGCTCAAGTCACTTCTTTGTAATTGTAATTCAAAGTAATGTGGAAGATTAAGCTGAAATACTCCTGGTGTGATTCCATTAACTTATTTACATGCGCTGAGGCACCAAAGTAAATAGGCCCCATGCCTGCTCAGCGGCTCTGCTACGCCTCCATGGAACTGCAGATTCCAGTGAAGCCTGTATGAGAGTCTAACTGCGTGCAAAGATTAACAAACGGTGGGTCGTAACCCGCTCACCAACTGGATTAGAGTTCCATGTGATCACTTTGGTCCGATGACTGACGCTTGTCTTTCCATCAGCTGGGCCAGATGCTCTGTATCGCTCCGCCGAATGGATCCGATTCTCCGCTGAATGTCTTTGGACCTTCTCAATCTGGCTACCGTCTCTCAGGCTCCGTCAGGTCACCTCACAAGAACAAACAGACCGGCGCTCTGCGATGGCTATCGGCCGCTGCCTCTCGGGACACTCCTCCACAGATCCGCACAGGCAGGTAGCGAGGTCCCAAGAGACCTAAAATGGCCTCTGCTGTCCCTTATATCCCCTACCCAGCATGCACTGCATAAGAGAGTGTTCATGGGTAGGTCACACATGGATTCCTGGGTAATGAGGTCAACCTTCAAAATCCAAACAGTCACTTCCTGTACAAGTCTTTAAGGTTGTTCTGAGGTAAATGATAAACAGGTGCGTTACCCATATTTGGCCACTAGATGGCTCTAATGCGAAACCACAGTAATGTCCTTATACTTCACATTAAAGCATGCATAATCACATCAATAAACCAGGATGTCAGCGCTACATATACAATTGGATTCATTTATTATCAAACATATCTTACCCCTCAAAAAATGCATAGAATTGGAAGAATACCCTCATGTGATTGTAAACTATGCCATCATCCAGAGGCAGATTTTATACATTTGATATGGTCATGCTCAGAAATAGCCAATTACTGGTATTTGCAGCAAGTGGTAGATAAATTAACTAGTATACTTAGCACATAAACAAATGGCATTACGATGGATGCAACCATTTGCCCCAACTATAAACCAATGAATTAGAGGAGTTAACCAGATAATATCGTATGAGAAGTTTATGTATGCAGATAGAGGGGTACCTAAAAAGTATTAAAATATGGGATATGTGGTGTAGCTCTCCAATGACTTTGGATTGAAAAGAAATATAAATCTAACTGAATTATTTGAAGAAAAAAGAAATGAATGTAAAATTGAAAGAATGTAATTTTGGACCGAGGGTGAAATAAGGTAATAACTTTGAAATTGTACTAAGGTTATATTGAATGGTGTAGGTAAGAGGAACTGGCATGGAATTATTGTACTGAAACTTGTATGCATATCTTTGATATGAACTTGTGCAATAAAAAATTGGGAAAAAAATTTTTTTGTCCGGAGTTGGGCCTCAAATCTACATTTAAAAATTTAGCCTTGGGGTGCATACAGATACAATCTACCCAATAGAACACCAATCACCCCTTTCCCTTTTATTATAGGCATTTATACAGTGCTGAGAATTTACACAGTACTTTACATAATGTACATTTTATATCAGTACCTGTCCTCAGGGAGCTTACAATATATATCCCCTATCTCAAACACACATACACATATACTTTGACCGATTAACCTACCAGCATGTCTTTGAAGTTTTTCAGGAAATGCAAGCCATGCACTGGTAGAACATGCAAACTATATGCAATTGGTGTCCGGACCAGAATTTGACTTCAATGAAAAAAAAATAAAAAAGGCAACCAAGTGGCACTTCTTATCCTTCTTGTCTTGAATGCTCATGCAGATACTGCTGGCAAGTAAAGCCAGGCCAGATGGAGCAATTTTCTTTCCTGCAACCACAGATGCAACCAAAGTCTGTGTTGATGGGGGAACCCCTCCTGTGGAACTATTGTGTTTTCCCAGCGGGGGAGCTGTCCTTTCTGCAAGAACACACACTGATTTATTGCTAACGGCTATGGCTGCTTGCAATAATTGCATGAAAAGCCCAACAGACTAGTTGTATCCAAGTTGACTGATCGATCAACTTGGGTATAATCAGCCTGCACATCCATGGTTAAAATCTTTGCCCGATCTTCGAAGCGTCTATGGCCAGCTTAATTCTTCTAATCCAGCAATTCGGTTCCCCGCATAAATTCACAAAGGAAAGACTTAGTCCATTCAAGGTTTTCATTTTTAACTGAAGGCCTGATAAAGAGGAAGTTCCTTTTTGACCCTAAAACATGTTGGTTGTCTTTTAACACAATACCTATACATGAAATTGGACTATTAATCCACTGTGCTGCCCCTTTGATTAGTAACCTGTTGATCTGGAGATGCCAGTTGCTGTGCAAGGTGAAAATACAGGACCATAAACAGTAAACCGTTTGCTGACACTCAGTAAAAAGTTGCACTTACAAACTCCATCCAGACATTTCTTGGTGAGATAAAATTGTATGCATTTTTAAAATCTTTTTTAGTTGTGGAATACGTGTCACCCACCAGAACGTGTTCGTCCAACGTTAGAGAAGACCCTGGCGACCTTGGGATTGGATTACGTAGATTTATATATTATCGAATTGCCAATGGCCTTTAAGGTACAATCCTCTAAAGATATTTGTATTTATAGTAGCACATAAAACTGAACTCCAGACAAACGGCTATGTATGGGCACGGTCTTATCTGCCAAAGGATTTGTATTTCTAATCTAAAACAAATGAGACAGCTGCAATCACCAGGAAAGAACAGTATGTTCGTAGGAAGATAAACAATATACACAATGATTGGTTTCCTGTCTAAATTGAAGCTTTGTTGTGCTGGTATAAAACAATCGTAATGATTCTTTAATAGAAATCCTCTGTCAACTAGTCCAATCAGAACTAAATTGCAGAGTTGACATCAAGTCCGTTTGCTGGTAAGACATTGCTTGTTTTTGGCTCATGAGTTGGGATGTGTTATTGCATTGAGACCTACAGCCAGGTATGTACTGGCCATCGGAAATACGTAGAGTTTCCCGGTGGGCCGATGGTTCATTGGGCTGGATTCAGTGACAGCGGAGGTAGCGCGGGCAGGGACTCCCAAACCCTGTCCACCAACAAGCTGTACAGCTGTTTAGAAAAAAAAAACTTCTCCGGGACCCCTGTGTTCAGTGGGGGCCAGGGTACAGAAAGCGGACTATTTCATTACTTTCGGCTTTGGGCAGATTCATCTGCAGCAGCGTACTACACAATTGAAGGACGGCCTGTGCTTTATCACTACACTGGAGCCAGCCGGGAGCACTGCTGCAGAATAATCTTCCTAAAGCCCAAAGTGATGAAATAGTCCGATTTCTGTCCCCCGATCCCCACTGAACATAGAGACACACATAAGTTTTTTTTTTTTTTTTTTTTTTTTCTAAACAGCTACACAGCAGAAATTGGAAAATTAGCTGATTGGTAGACAGGATTTGGGAGTCCCCGCCTGCGCACCTCGTGCCCCCCCCCCCAGTTTACTCCTGCCCTAGTTAACCAGCTCTGTGGTGCTCAGGAGGAAGGTAGAGGACCAGATGTACCAGCAGTGCACAGCTGGCCCGGGCTCCCAGCTCCAGAGGAACCACCTGCAGGACAAGCACTGCACCCAGGACCTAGGTAGAAGAAGCTGTGCAGACCAGGTACTGGGGGGACGAATGTTGATGGGAACTTATAGACGTATACACTATATTACAAAAAGTATTCTTCTGGGAAGGCTGTACACAATGTTTAGGAGCATGTCTATGGGAATGTTTGACCATTCCAGAAGCGCATTTGTGAGGTCAGACACTGATGTTGGAGAAGAAGGCCTGTCTCCCAGTCTGCACTTTACTTCATCCTAAAGGCATTCTATTGGGTTGAGGTCAGGACTCTGTGCAGACCAGTCAAGGTTCTTCACTCCAAACTCGCTTATCCATGTCTTTATGGACTTTGCTTTGTGCACTAGTGTGCAGTCATGTTGAAACAGGAAGGGGCCATCCCCAAACTGTTCCCACAAAGCTGGGAGCATGAAATTGTCCAAAATGTCTTGGACAATTGGAACTAAGGGACCAAGCCCAAACCCTGAAAAACACACACACACACACACACACACACACACACTAAATGATGCACAAAGAAAGGTCCATAAAGACATGAATTGGCCAGTTTGGGTTGGAGGAAATTGACTGACCTGCACCTGACCTCAACCCAATAGAACATCTTTGGGATGAATTGGAGCACAGACTGTGAGCCAGGCCTTCTCTCTGACATCAGTGCTTAAAATTCTCTATAGGCGGCACTTGCACAGGAGGTCTTGTGCTAGAATTATTGCTCTCGCTCTGACGTTCGCAACAATACCTCACGTGTTGGGCGTGAACTTGGGCATGAACTTTATTGCTATCACAAGAGATGAACATTATCCCTTGTGACTGCATGGGCTGTGACATGTCCTCTTTATGGAGAGATCTGAGGTCTATTGGACCCCAAATCTCTAATTTAGCCTCCCATGCAGCCGATCAGACACAGATCGGTCTGATCGGCTGCTTTCCTGGCTGCTGGAGGCCAGGTAAACGGAGGCGGAACCAGAAATGACGACATACTTCTCGCACCCATTTTCCAGGATTACAGAGAGAGAGATGAACGGCGTCAATTCCTCTCTCTGTTTAGGGCAGCCAATGCCACAGGCCGCATCACTCCCGGGCTCCGAGACTGGACAGTAGAGCCTAGGAGAGGTGCGGTGGCTGTGGGAGGGGGAGTTGGACCCCTTTCCGCCACCCACAGAAGTGATCAAGTGGCTAATTAGCCACCCGGATCCCTTCTGCGTGAAAGAGAATCACTTTTTAAAGAGAGATGTAGGTGCAAGCTTCATTCCGGTATAACCACTGAAACCCGAGGATGTCCATGAACGTCCTCTTGGCAGGAAATGGTTAAACATATTCTGCAGTTTAAGATATACGGTGCATCTATAACCCATACTCGCGCTACAAAAGGGAGTTTAATAAATGAGGGGAAGCTCTGCTGACTTCCATTATCCAATCGTGCAAACTAAAATGCTGTTTTTTATTTTCTTTGCATTTAAAGTGGTTGTAAACCCTTTACAACCACTTTAAACCACAGGTAAGCCTATAATTGGGCTTACCTGTAGCTACACTGGATATCTCCTAAACCTGCACGGTTTAGGAGATATCCCCTGTATTTGCATGTGCTAACATCATCGGCACATGCGCACTTAAGCCAACTGATGCAATGGCACATACGTGTCGTTGCTTCAGTTGTACTGTGCCATTCCCGGTGGCTCCCGCGCGCATACCCGCAATACCCGGAAGTAAGTCCCCGGGGAGATGTCGGCCACTGGAGCGGTGAACGCGGACTGCTGCGGGGGCTTCAATCTCAGCTAAGTAATTCATAATGAGCTAGTATGCTATACATACTAGCTCATTATGAGTTTTGTCTTGCAGGTTGTTGTTTTTTTTTTAGTTTATTTATTTATTTTTTACTTAAATGTTTCAATAGGGTTTACAACCACTTTAATTTTGGTATTCTTTGCAAAGTGAACTTTCACATCATTTACTACTAAGCTCTGGAGCAAATACCCTTGCAGTGTGCACAGTCTATTTGCTGTAACTTTAGATGCATTCGTATTCATTCTGTTCCATTTGTTTAGATGCGGCATTCGTTACTTCGGATAATTCATAATTGTGGAGGCATTCATATTCCTTCCTTTCAAATATGTCTAAAATAACTGAATGTAAATTCCAATAAAAATGTAAATCTAATCTTTCCCAAATGAGCTGCTGTGGCACAGAGACCTGAATAGAAGAATTACTGACTTCAGCTATTTTACCTATAATGTATTAGTTTATAATAATAATAAAAACTTTAATAATATTTTTAATTATAATAGAAAATATGAAAAACGAAATTATCCAAATGTAATTGATTTTGTTAATTGATTTTGTAGGTTAAATCGTTTTTCGCTCTTTCGGGTTTTTCGCTTTTTCGTTTTTTGGGTTTTAGTTTTTTCAGATTTATGTTCTTTCAGATTTTTGTTCTTTCAAATTTTATCCAAAAACAAATTCGTAATGAAACAAATTGCACATGTCTAGTGCCGATTCTCCCTCCCTAGTCTGAGCTTTGCTCTACATTGACTGCAAGGGTCTGATACCAGGTCAAATTGAAGTACTTGTGCTGCCTAAAAAGGTCCAAAAACAAACATTTTATTACATTGCAGCTTAACAACTCTTAGATTTGATGGCTGCATATTCTTTCTTCTAATTTCATATATGATCTGGCTAGTAAGTCTGTTCTAAATAACAAGCTCTCTTGCAGATGCATCCATTGCAGGGATGGAACAAACTATTCAAAATTGTTGCTATAACTGTGAGCTGGAGTTTGGCTTTAATTTGTTAGTACGGTATATCTAAATCTGCTAGTACATCTACTACTACTACCCACCCCAGAAAAAAAGCTTTTAAAAAAAATAAAGAAAACTTACACAGGCACCATGTCTAATGATTGGTAAGCTGCAATATAATACATTTTGAGTTATATACCACTTTAAAGCTGAACTTTAGGGAAAATCCAAAGGTACGCTTGCAGCAGCCCTCCCTTTCCTACGTTGCAATGGTCAATTGCTCTTTTTTTGTGTAGGGCAGTTGAAGGAGATTTCATTTTTAAATGAAAAGAAAAATACATTTAATGATGCATTGGTGAATACACAGCTACATTCAAGTGGTTGTAAAAGCAGAAGGTTTTTTACCGTAGCCTCCCTGGCGGTACGATTATGTCAGATTTCAAAGTGGTACATTGTTTTGCATAGAAATTTGGCGTTTTATATTGTAGGTCTGTAATTCTTAGTAATAGCACACTTAAATCTGTCCAAATTAGAATCTAGTAGACATCCCGGGTATTATAAAGTTTGAAACACAAAATCATAAATTATAATTAATATATATATTAAATAATAAATATAATAATAAATATAAAAAATAATGCAATTAATTTCCCCACGATTCACTATTGCTTAATTCTGCAAGTGTTCGAATTTTACTATCGCTGTTTTCTAGCTGGTCTAAAACCACTTTTGACGTAAAGGGACACTTTTTGGTTGCCAAGTACAATCTCAAGTATATGGTATATAATATAAAAGTGTAGGCAGGGCACTGGACAAAGCACTAGGGACAAAAGGGATGTGAAATGATTTGATACAGTAATGTAATCTTGCAGATTACAGTGTACTGTATATGTCATGTATTTTGTACTTTTTGAATTTGCAGCCGGGCTCCACCCCCATGCGTCACGAAGCTTGCAGGGAATGGAGCGCGGCACACAGAGCATCGGGCAGATGAACTGGCAGGGGACACAGCGGCGGGAAATCGCAGGATTTTGAGGACAAGGTAAGCAATCTGTACCAGGATTCTGCAATGCAATCCCGATTGTGGCTCGGGGTTACCGCTAATGCTACTGAAATTTAACCCCAAGCCACACTTTGGAATACCGCCAGGAGGGTTATTGCATTACCTGAGCCTGATCTCGATCCAACGCTGTACATGAGAGCAGCAGCTCTTTCCGCTCTCTCCCCTCCTCACTGGACATGGAGGTAACAGCAGGAGCCAATCACAGCCTGTGAAGAGGGAGCAGGGGCAGGCTGAGCTATGCTGTGTGTATCCTTTAACACACACAGTCTGGCTCGAGATTGAACCTGCAAGAGTGCCACTACCACTATAGAAAACGGCTTGCTATGGGGGCACTCAGAATGAGGGAGGAGCACCGTCAGGAGACCAGAGAAGAGGAGGATTACAGCTGCTCTGTGCAAAACCACTGCACAAAGCAGGTAAGTAGAGTATTTGTTTCCTTTACAACCTCTTTATTTTGTTTCTTGTATATCTGCCTGGAGTTCAATTTTAAAGTGCAGTACATGTCTTTTATTGATTATTGTGTTGTCATAATCGCCATTATTTACTATAGTGGGTCTTTGAGATGCAAGTCATGATAATATCAGACTTAAGTCAGCCATACATGGATTGAAAGTCGGCTGATTTAGCAGGGACCAGCTGAGTCTGAATTGTAATGCCCAATTGCCTTTTACAATGGATCAATGTAGGTCTATGGAGTCCTCTGGGATCTTTAGAGTAATAATGAGGACGCTAACCAGCTAATCAAGGTGAGTAGAAAATTCTGGACAGCCACACTCCAAATGAAATTTTCGTGCCTTTATTAGAACATCAGGATCACATTGTACATGTCACAGCAAAGTAATACAGAACCAAAAACAACTGACGCGTTTCACACTAAACATAGTCTTTACTCATAGCTCTAATATGTATATTTGTTTTTAGCCGGGGGATGAAATCTACCCAAAGGATGAAAATGGAAAATTTCTTTACCACGAGACAGACCTCTGTGCTACATGGGAGGTAAGGCTATGGAAACTTCTGGAATTGATTGAAAACGTGGACATACTCTCCACCATAAAGGCAACCTGTCACTACCAGAACAGGACATACTGGTGGAAGAAAAAAACACAAAGGGTTCCCTTTCTAGCACGTTGAAGATAATTGGCCACGTTTAGGCCAATTTATGCCTTTTTATGTAGGCTTCTGAATCCTTTCATATTCAAACGTGTCTGCTGCGAAATCTTAAAGGGCCATCTATAGTGATGTTTCATATATTTTATTTAATATTTTCAGTACTAAAAAAATTGTATACCGTATATACTCGAGTATAAGCCGAGATTTTCAGCCTCTTTTTTGAGGCTGAAAGTGCCCCCCTCGGCTTATACTCGAGTCATCGCTGTCTGCCCGCTCGATCAGCGTGTCGAGCAGACAGACAGCGGCCATTCTAGAATTCAAAAGCCGCGCCTCCGGCTCCGCTTTCGCCTGTGATAGGCGGAACACTGAATTTCCCAGCAGCCTGTGTTCCGCCTATCACGGGCATCGTCTCATCCTCGTACTACGAACGAGGATGAGACGATGCCCGTGATAGGCGGAACACAGGCTGCTGGGAAATTGAGTGTTCCGCCTATCACGGACATCCGATAGGCGGAACAGCAGTCAGTGGGAAATTGAGTGTTCCGCCTATCACCGACGGAGGCGCGGCTTTTGAATCCTAGAATGGCCGCCGACGAAGAGCTGAAGGACGGAGGCTCGGCTCGGGACAGGACGGGCCGGGACGGGCCGGGCCGGGCCGGGACGGGCCGGGCCGGGACGCAGGCTGGACGGGACGCAGGCTGGACGGGACGCAGGCTGGACGGACACAGGCAGGCTGGACACAGGTAGGCTGCACGGACACACACACACACACACACACACACACACACACACACACACGGATGCATGGACACACACACACACACACGGATGCATGGACACACACACAGGGATGGATGGACCCACAGGGATGGACGGACACACAGGGATGGACAGGCATGTCTCACCCTCGGCTTATACACGAGTCAATAATTTTTTCCAGTTTTTTGGGGGTAAATTGGGGGCCTCGGCTTATATTCGGGTCGGCCTATACTCGAGTATATACGGTATACCAAATGTACTTTTTAATCAAATGAAGTATTGGGTATTCATATGTCTTGAAATTTTCCACATTTTGTCATGTTAAAACCAAAATAGTAAATGTATTTTATGTGATCGACCAACACAAAGTGGCGCATAATTGTGAAGTGAAAGGAAAATGATAAATGGTTTAAACTTTTTTTTATTTTTTATTTATATCTGAAAAGTGTGGTGTTTGATTTGGATTCAGCCCCCTTTACTCGGATACCCCTAACTAAAATCATTTGGAACCAATTGCCTTCAGAAGTCAGCTGATTAGTAAATAGAGTTCACCTGTGTAATTTTAATCTCACTATAAATACAGCTGTTCTGTGAAGCCCTCACAGGTTTTAGAGAACCTTAGTGAACAAACAGCATCATGAAGGCCAAGTAACACACCAGACAGGTCAGACACATAGTTGTGGAGAAGTTTAAGGCAGGATTAGGTTATAAAAAAAATATCCCAAGCTTTGAACATCTCACGGAGCACTGTTCAATCTATCATCCGAAAATGGAAAGAGTATGGCACAACTGCAATCCTACCAAGACATGGCCGTCCACCTAAATTGACAGGCCGGGCAAAGAGAGCATTAATCAGAGAAGCAGCCAAGAGGCCCATGGTAACTCTGGAGGAGCTGCAGAGATCCACAGCTCAGGTGGGAGAATCTGTCCACAGAACAACTATTAGTCCTACACTCCACAAATCTGGCCTTTATGGAAGAATGGCAAGAAGAAATCTATTGTTGAAAGAGAGCCATAAAAAGTCCTGTTTGCAGTTTGTGAGAAGCCATGTGGTTGAAACAGCAAACATGTGGAAGAAGGTGCTCTGGTCAGATGAGACCAAAATGGAATGGCCTAAAAGCAAAATGCTATGTGTGGTGGAAAACTAACATTGCACATCACCCTGAACAAACCATCTCCACCATGAAACATGGTGATGGTAGCATCATGTTGTGGGGATGCTTTTCTTCAGAAGGTTATGGGAAGGTGAAAGGAACCAAATACAGGTCAATCTTAAAAGAAAACCTGTTATGCCCCATACACACGGTCGGAAATTCCGACGGAAAAAGTCAGGTCGGATTATGTTGTCAGAAAATCCGATCGTGTGGGCTCTATCTGACTTTTTCTGTTGGAATTTCTGATGGAAAAAGTTTGAAAGCGGATCTAAAATTTACCGACAACAAAATCCGATCAGACTTTTTTTCGATCGTGTGTAGAGAATTCCGACACACAAAGTGCCACGCATGCTCAGAAAAAATTTGGAGGTGAAAGCTATTGGCTACTGGCCTCTACGTAGTTCTGTCATACGTTTTGTATGTTGCCTCGTTCTGAACGATCGGATTTTTCAACAACTTTGTGCAACCATGTGTATGCCTGTATGTGTATGTGTAAGACAAGTTTCGGCCAAAATCTGTCGGGGAAAAAATCTGACGCATTTTGTGGTCGGAATGTCCGACCGTGTGTATGGGGCATAAGAGTCTGCAAAAGACTTGATACTGGGGCAGATGTTCACCTTTCATAAGGACAATGGCCCTAAACATACAGCCAGAACTACAATGGACTGCTTTAGATCAAAGCATATTCATGTGTCGGAATAGCCCAGTCAAAGTTAAGACCTAAATCCAATTGACAATCTGTGACAAGACTTGAAAATTGCTGTTCGCAAAGTTGGCAGCTGTAATTGCAGCCAGCGAAAGGTGGTTCTACAAAGTATTGACTCGGGGCGAGGGGGGGGGGGGTGGTTGAATGCAAATGCATACCACACTTTTCAGATATTTATTTGTAAAAAAAATTTGAAACTTATTTATCGTTTTCTTTCCACTTCACAATTTTATGTGCCACTTTGTGTAGGTCTATCACACAAAATCCCCCAAAAATACATTTTACGTTTTTCATTGTAACATGACAACGTGTGGAAAATTTTCAAGGGATGTGAATACTTTTTCAAGGCACTGTACATATGAGTACTCTACATTGTATAATTACCTTTGCTAAGCAATTGCCATAGGGCAGCTGTTTTAACCAGTTCCCGACCAGCGCACGCCGATGTACATCGGCAGAATGGCACGGGCAGGCATATTGGCGTACAGGTACGTCCAATCTTTAACGCCACCCTGCCATCACGAGCGCTCCGCCACCGTGCTTGTCGGGACCCCCGTGAGTCTGGTCGCGGGTCCCGCAGACTCGATCGCCGTGGGCATACCCGCGATCGTGTCACGGGGCGGCTGAACAGAGAGATGCCGTTGTAAACAGCATCTCCCCGTTCTGCCTAGCAACAAGTGACGCTGATCTCTGCTCCATGTGATTGGAGCAGAGATCAGTGTTCACCAAATGAAAGCCCAGCCCCCAACAGTTAGTAACGCACCCCTTGGAACCCTTAACCCCTACACTGCCACCCACTGGTTAACCCCTTCACTGCCAGTGTCATTTACACAGGAATCCCTGCATTTGTATAGCACGGATTGCTGTATAAATGACAATGGTCCCAAAAATGTGTCAAAAATGTCCGATGTGTCCACCATGTGTCCGCCATAATGTCTCGGTCACAATAAAAATCGCTGATTGCCGCCATTACTAGTACAAAATTTTTTTAAATAAAAATGCCATAAAACTATCCCCTATATTGTAAACGCTATAACTTTTGCAAAAACCAATCAATGGCTTATTGCGATTTTTTTTTTTTTTTTTTTTTTTTACCAAAAATATGTAGAAGAATACGTATCGGCCTAAACTGAGGGAAAAAATGTTTTTTTATATATTTTTGGGGGATATTTATTATAACAAAAAGTAAAAAATAATGCGCTACCCATGGGCTAGCACCAAGGAGTCATTAACATAACCACAAATTGACAGACACATTAATTCTTTAACAACCATTTGTTTGGTAAATATTTTCTGGCCCTGGTGTTGTTCAAGGGGTAACCTAATAAATTGAGGTATGAAAATTAAAATAATATAAAGCCATCTTGGCTATAATACAACAACCCAAATATCTTTTATACGTTGTCCATCCAGACAATGCTGGACGACTAATCCCCACTAAACAACACCAAGACTACATCTGATAAAAAAAAAAGGGGGGGAGTCCCGGGCTTGTGGCAGCAGACTGACGCTAACGGTCGAACAGACCCCTTATAAAACCTCAGGTTCCGCAGGCTTTCTTCCCGCCGCCCCATCGTCCAATCAGGTGCTGCATCCAGCCGTTGTGATTACTAGCAACCTTTAAAACACAAGCAGCAGCATTCCCCCTGTGCTAGCCCATGTCTACCCCGCATAATGCCTGGCCTGTCATTCTGTGAGACGGTGTTTAACCCATGATTTGTGGGAAGTTTTTATGATTCAGTCTTCTTCTTTCTTTTTTTTTTTTTTTTTTTTTTATATTATGTTTTAAACAGTGACCTGAGTGCATTTTAACTGAGGAATTAACACCATTTGCCAGAAAGCATAAACCTAGTGCTAGGCCTAGTCCTATTCACAAGCTTAGCGTGATTTTCAGAGATTTTCATGGGTATTGTATATCTATTTGTAAAACAAAGATTATATGCAGATAAAGAAAAATATAAGCTTGAAAATATGTACCGTAAATCTTTAGAAACATATATAAAAAAAATAACCAAATACCATTATGCTTCTCCTTAAGTCTATAAAGTTTTCTTTCCTTTGTGGAATCCCTAGAATTGGGTGCTGTGTAAATTCAATGCAGCCAATAGAATTTTGATAACTAAATTTTGTCTGTATTCTGCAGGCTTTGGAAGAATGTAAAGATGCAGGGCTTTGCAAATCCCTGGGAGTGTCCAACTTCAACCGCAGGCAACTAGAACTGATCTTGAACAAACCGGGACTCAAGTACAAGCCCACATCCAACCAGGTGAGTCCACAGGCAATATACAGCTATACAGTCAGTCAAAAAAAACAAGCAAAATTTCCTAGCTCACTTGCTAGCCTGCAACAAACCAAATTGACCCTGTCTAATGGTTCACATTAAAACCAAGGGGTTTAGTGTACACACATTTGCAAACCCAAGCTGCAGTGGACAAGTCATTGCACCCCAGTGTAGTGCAGTATTAACTACAATTTTGAGTCTCCCCAGTTGGAGCACATATAAAATAATGGATAGATTAAGGGTAACTAGTTTGAGAAGGTTTTTTTTACTTAGTGTTTACTAAACCCAGGACCCTGCATTCACTATATCTGGTCTTCCACAGTACACAGAACATGGAAATACAATTCATTTAGTAAATTTCAACTGTTAAATACCTTCTTTTTTTTTTTTTTTTTCATCAGCAGTTAGAGCAGTCTTGTGACTTCTGTGTCTGGTTAAAACTTGAAAGAGTTTTCATTCCCCCACAATTGCTCTATGAGAATGCAGGACCCCTAACCCTCTGTCTGGACAGTGCTGTTTTGTCCTGTGCCGATCACATGTAATCTCCCAAGAAAAAAAAAATACAGCAATACATGCCAAACTGAGCATGTGCAGCTTGTCCCCTGGCTCTGTAAATATCAGGAAATATATTTGAGTCTGTGGAAGAAGGAAATGATCAGAGGAGACAGGATAGAACAGCCTTTTTATACAATGCAGAGAATTAACCCCTTAGGTTCCACAGGGACAAGCATGCTTTACTGTATATAAACGGATTTTACTGTTGTGGGTTTAGTAACACTTTAATGAATTATAGACTTTAGCACCCCTCTTTAATTTGTGCAAATGCTGCTGCAGCCACGCTGCAAGAAAGAATTTTCAGATTTCCCAAAACCAGGCTATACTTTTAGAATATGCATTCTTGGTTATATTTCCAAAATTAGCTGTGGATTGTACAGCCTATTTATATAAACGTAAGATGGCAGCATACTATTTGCGCTACAGAGAGCCTTGCAGCTCGGTAGCCCTTAAAATCATTTGTTGTTCAGTTATTTTCCTGTTTCTACCTTCAAGTTTCTAGGTAGCCATACAAGTCAAAGTACAGATTGTAAACATGGCTCCTTGGTGCTGGGTCCTTCTCATCCTGGTGCTACAGAATGTAACATTGTCATTTTAATCTGCTTTTACATAGGTCGAATGCCATCCTTATTTCACCCAGCCAAAGTTATTGGAGTTCTGCAAACAACATGAAATCGTCATTGTGGGCTATAGTCCTCTAGGCACTTGTCGCGATGCAATGTGGTATGTGTCAACAAGGGAAAAAAAAATCCCAGCTCTATCCACATATAGAGACTTGAAATTGGAACTCCAGCCTTAACGAAATGGTTACTATAATCAGTAGTGTATTTAGGTTTTGTGCTGCCCTAGGCCTGACTAAACTAGTGCACCCCCTAATTTAAATATGACCCACCCCTTCCTTTCAAGGCCACACCCCTTGCTGTTTAAGACCCGCCCTGAAATGTTCAAGTGGGGACACTAGTTCTGAGGGCGGAGGGGGGGGGGGGGCGGCAGGCAATGGATTCCCTTTATTTGCATAGATTTCCTCTCAATTCCTGTTCAGCTATGGGGCAGGAAGTGAAGGGAAATCTCTGCAATGGGACAGGGATGGTAAAAAATAAATTGACATGGGCTATAACCCTCCCTTATTCTATCCAAAAGGAAAAAAAAAAGTGTTGCCTATACTTCTACTTTAAGCACAAATTTCTGATAATTTTATCGAGAGGCCTAAGAAAATATCACCATGCTAATGGTGCAGCAGAAAACATATAGCACAGTGAGGAAGGTTTGTAGTCCAGGATGATAGGACAGTTAAAATTAGAAGTGGCGCTCCCTCCCCCAGTTTCGGAATGCCGGCCGCCTGCATACCGGAAGCGGTGCGGCGCTAGACTAATTTGCCTCTCAGCCCAGTCTGCCCCATAAGACTGGCGCTACACTAACGGTGTAGCACAAGCTGGCGGGGGCTCTTTCCGTCCTGCCCCCTGCAAAGTTCTGCCCTAGACCTGGTTATAATCATAGCTCCCAACAGTCCCTGATTTTAAGGGACTGTCCCTGATTTCAAGGGACTGTTCCTGATTTGGAACAAAGTCCCTCTGTCCCTCTTTCCTCCTTATTTGTCCCTCATTTTAGTCTTATCTACATAGTTCTACATAACTTTTACCTTTCAAAAAGTGTTTCCCAGTGCTAAACCTTTCCTCCAATTTCTAAATTTCTGCATTTGTAAATTTCAAAAGGCAATATAAAGGAATAGTAGTGGCACTTGCAGGTTTAACCAATTTTTTTTTTTGTATAATTCACCTTTAAGGGGGGAGGGGGGGGGGGGGGCTAGCAGGGGTTACCATGCCTACATGCTTTTGCTAATTGATGCCCCTTGTTCCGATCTCAAAAAGTTGTGTGGTATGACTATAATGGAGTCCCCTCCTAGCACCGATCCTGCAATATGGTATGCAGGTGTAGAGTTCCAGCTGCACCATAAAACGTAGACGTTTTTTAAATGCTTTTAAAGTTGAACTCCAGCCTTCCTTTCAGTATTGAACAGTTTCCACTCCTGTAATGAAATTGCTTACTCTGATTTCACTGCACAATGTGAGCTTCTCACAATGTGCATTAAAAGCTGCAGTAACTTTATATGATGTCATTTTGTTTTTCTTTTCTATCTTTGTTATGTGAAGAATGAAGAATTATTATTATTTTTTTTTTGAAAAAATGTCAATTGAAAAAAGGAAAAAAAAGCTGCAGTAAATGAGAGTCCTCCTCATTTCCTGGTTGAAGGACATCAATCAACATCTAACCTTTCATTAATTGGATTTTTTGCAAAAACATCCAACCTAGGTGTGCCCAAACTTCCAAACTGACATTAAAGTGAATTTTTTTATTTTAAAAAAATAACAAACCTGTTATACTTACCTCCACTGTGCAGCTCGTTTTGCACAGAGTGGCCCCCGAACCTGCTCTTTTGGGGTCCCTCGGCGGCTGTCTCGGCTTCCTCCCGCAGGTGCTTCTCACGTTCATGCAAGCTCCCTCGCATGTTGAGAAGCATCTGCAGGCGCGCTCCCGTGATAAAGCCAGCGGCTATAGCCGCTCGCTGTATCACACGGTCCCGCCCCCCGACACTCCACGTCAGTGGATGTGATTGACAGCAGAGCGAGCCAATGGCTGCGCTGCTTTCCATCCATCCACTCCAGCCAATCAGCGGCCAGGCTGAATGGTGGAAAGGACGTCGGGGGACAAACGCGGGACTTTCGAGGGGTGAGGTAAGTAAAACGGGGGGGCTGGGGGCGCAGGCACTGTCAGATGTTTTTTCACCTTAATGCATAGAATGCATTAAGGTGAAAAAACATTTACCTTTACAACCCCTTTAAGTCATCAAGAAATTTAACACTGTATTTGCATAACTCCTCCTTAGATCAAGGCTACTGCTTGCATCAGGCCTGAGGGTTCTCGAGAGGAGTACTTAGGCAGGGTGCTGTGCTGTTTTCAGGAAACTATGTACAGCACCCTCCCAGTCCCTCTGACCAGCCATGGTTTGATGTCCCTTCTTTTCTGCTATTGAGAATAGACAGTACCTTGTCTCAGCACCTGGCTCCATTCTCAGCATCTTGGTGTGCACAAAAATAACAAAATTGAGCCTTTGCCAATTCTAAAAAAAAACAAAACAAAATGCTACTTCCAAGCAATTTCTTTCAATTTCCTAGCTTTACTTCTACTTTGTATAACTAATGATGTTTAACCTATAGGAAGCGTACAGTGAAGCCTTTATTTATTTATGCAGGGTGAACGTGTCCTCTCCGCCTCTCCTGGAAGATGCTACCTTGAATGCAATAGGCAAAAAGTACAACAAGTCAGCTGCCCAAGTTGCATTACGATTCAATGTCCAGAGAGGTGTGGTAGTCATTCCAAAGAGCTTTAACCCAGATCGGATCAGAGAAAACTTCCAGGTAAGGATGTGCAGCTCCTCGTGAACTAAGGACCAACTTTGTCATTTATGACATGCAGGCTGTATTCTTTGGAGTGTTTTCTGCATATATTTGTAGAAAAGATGCTGTGATAGGATGAAAGGCCAGACACATGACTTTGTCAGGTCATCAGGTCATGTGATCAGGCTCATTCCCTTTTTAGCATGTTTTGCCCTTCTTTAAATATGTACATTTGTAAATCATGCCACTGTGGTTTCTAAATGTGCTGGTGTGTGTTATTTATGTAAAAAAAAAAATGTAATTAAAAAACAATTCTATCATTGTGGGTAATGTTTTAAAAAAAAAAAAAAGTTTACAATTTTCATATATGTAGGTGCGCATGGAGGCAGTCCTATTTGTTTTTTACATATGCAAGCTCTGCATCTTGCTGTGTGGTGTTACACAATGGTTGCTCTTAACTGCTACTTCTCACAATCAGTGGTGGCTTACCGGTATGCTCAATATTTTGGGAGGGCGGCTAACCAACGTCAAACCCCCCTTCCCCCCACCCCTCCTCCAATGGCAAATGGACAGGAAGGCAGCGATTTTCCCCTCACAAAAGATGGACAGGAAGGTGGCAATCAGAGGCCTCCTTAGGAGGCAGATGAGAAGCATCTGGGGTAAGGCTACTGCTCCTTGCTTCGGGGCCATTGCTTCTCCTCCCAGCCGAACAGGGAGTGGGTTCTGAGACCCAATTAGCCAGGATCTAAGGACCCGCTTCCTTATTGGTCGGAATGAGAATCAGGAAGACAATAGCGAATATTAATTCGCTATGGTCGCACAACTGGGTGGGCTCAGGGCGCAGTGCTCTGCGCCCGAGCCCACCCTTTTCTTAAGCCAATTAGAATCTCGGGCTCTAATCGTGTGTTTAAAAAAAACAAAACATTGAAATCCATGCATTTGGCGCCTAAGGATTAAGGGGTTAGGGGGTGGCGTATGGGGTCGCATATGGATTAGGGGGTGGCGCCAGTGTTCACAATACAGGTCTGTGAGCCAGCTGACTCAATGAAAACAATGTACTCCCTAAGAGGCTGATATAACTGCTGTTAAAGGATATATTAACCTAAGTGCAAAATATGGCGTAGATAGCCAATCCTTAGATGTGATGGCTCCACTAGTTTTTTTTTTTTCTTTTTTTTCCAGGCTAAAATATTTTCAGCAGGTACAGAAACCACCTGTTGATCCCCCAAGGAATACAGCTTCCTTTTCACTTGCTGTTCATTTAAACTAGTATAAAAGAATGTTGTCTAACTCCTGTGAACTGCTAATCACCCCATACCCAGTGGTGTATCATTACTTTGTGCAGTGCCTGAGCCCATGGGACTCAAGGGGAATGGGGCCCACTATGCGCTCACTACACACTTCTGGTTTTACTATGGGCTGACCTGATTGGTGACAGTAGTGTCCACCCACACTACAACCCCATATGTATGCAGCCAGATCCTGCATGCTGAGCTTGTGGAGGAGGTGGGGTGGGTGGCAGATTTAAAATGAAATCAAATGCTGGCTGCTTGCTGACCATGCACTGAATTGTATAAAGTGATCTCTCGCTCTCGCTCTCGCTCTCTCTCTCTTAGACTGGCCTATGTTGACCCTTCACCAGGGCGTGGTTAGCATGCCACACAAATAGTTTCTGCTGTATCCCCAGTTGCCCTGTGTCTTTCGCAATTCTAGTCACACTCACATTTTGTTACTCTGTTTTTTTTAATAGTAAGGTCAAACAGATTACTTGTGGGTGCTGTTAATGTTTAAATATTTGTAATGTCTTAGTTTCTCTGTTAATGATAACAGAACATAAATTGTTGCTCATGTAACACTCGTCGCCTAAGGGGCCCGCTGAGTAGTCCCAAGGTTCTTTCCTCCAAACTAGTGTATTAGCAGCCAAATACACAGTCTCAGTCTCTCTTGCTCAATGAACTATCTGAACTATCTAGAGCAGGGGTCCTCACACTTTTTTAAACTGTCCCTGTTGGGGGGCTGGACTACAGTTTGAAAAAAAATATGAACGAATTCCTATGCATGCTGCACAAATCTTTTTTTAGTTGGCCACACCACTGCCCATCAGCGCAGCCTCACCAGTGCCCATTAGGGATGGGCTTGGTGTTTGAGTCAAAGGTAAGTTTGAAGTGTAAGTTCAACTCTAACATAAGCTGTTCAACGAACATACAGTTGCAAAAAAAAGTATGTGAACCCTTTTGGAATTATATGGATTTCTGCACAAATTGGTCATAAAATGTGATCTGATCTTCATCTAAATCACAACAATAGACAATCACAGTCTGCTTAAACTAATAACACACAAAGAATTAAATGTTACCATGTTTTTATTGAACACACCATGTAAACATTCAGAGTGCAGGTGGAAAAAGTATGGGAACCCCTAGACTGAGATCTCCAAGAGCTAATTGGAGTGAGGTGTCAGTCAACTGGAGTCCAATCAATGAGATGAGATTGGAGGGCTTGGTTACAGCTGCCCTTCCCTATAAAAAAAAAAAAAAAAGAAAACATACCAGCTCTGGGTTTGCTTTTCACAAGAAGCATTGCTGATGTGAATGATGCCTCGCACAAAAGAGCTCTCAGAAGACCTACTATTAAGAATTGTTGACTTGCATAAAGCTGGAAAGGGTTATAAAAGTATCTGAAAAAGCCTTGCTGTTCATCAGTCCAAGGTAAGACAAATTGTCTATAAATGGAGAAAGTTCAGCACTGCCGCTACTCTCCCTAAGAGTAGGCATCCTGTAAAGGTGACTGCAAGAGCACAGCGCAGACTGCTCAATGAGGTGAACAGGAACTCTAGAATGTCAGCTAAAGACTTACAAAAGTCTCTGGCATATGCTTACATCCCTGTTAGCGAATCTACAATACAGAAAATGCCAAACAAGAAAGGATTTCATGGAAGGATACCACATAGCTGACACTGACTCAGGAGGGATAGTAGCAGCATGCTGACACTAGGATTGCTCACAGAGGCCTGCACTCACAATTGTCCCTGGATACTTGGATGTCTCTTTTCAATAACAGCCAGACATCGCTCCTGTGAAATCTCCAGACCAGATCCTCAGTAGAAGAACTCAGTCAGTTCCAGCAAAGCTTGGTAGGATAGGCACCCCCACTTTAACAGAGCTGAGACCCTACTGAACAAGTGTTAGAAACACAGCTGGAATGTACAGAAGGGCAGCAGCCCTTCAGGCTGGGAACTTCTCCTCCTGGATAAGAACCCTGCTGTTCCAAGCCACTATGTATTCACCTCCAGCCACCTACTGGGCACATTTACCAGGGATTGGCTGCTTATTTGTCTCTCCCAACCCACTATAGACCCTTCCAGAAGGCAGGGGGAAGCAGTCAAATCTGTAAACAGCTAGGCACAGAACAGCCCAAAATAATCACTAGCTGCTCAACTGATTACAGGAGCGTTACAGGAACTAGCAACCTGTCTAGGAAGGTGCTACACTTGCATATATATCTTCCAGCTACCTATATAGTACTATGTGGGTTGTGTAGTCCTGTGTTCTAGTTCTTGGTGAGATTGTCTCGGTCTGGCTTAAGGTGGCCAGGAGATCCAGCAGACATAGACAGGTTCTCTTTGTGGGGGTGGATGGTCTGCAGAGGATGTGAGATGGCTGTTACCCCAGATGATTAGGCTTTATTGCAGTGTAATCCAGCTTTTGCCCCTGAGATCGCTGGGTTTCCCAGGGTGTCCATTATTTTGCACCCCTGGCGAAGATGGGGCTTGATCTAACAACTTCCAACACCCACAATGGCCTCCTCCTTCTTGTATTCTAATGATATATAGAGCATGCTTATTGTACTTTAACAAGGATGCGAGGATGTTCAACTTTTCCTGTATCGGTATCAAGCTGCCTTCTTACCAGGTTTGTTCTACTGGGCTTTATTTACTAAAGGCAAATCCACTTTACACTGCACTTGAAAGTGCAGTTGCTGTATATCCAATGGGAACATGCAAGGAAAATAAACAGCTTTTTTGCTTGTGGCATGATTGGATGATAAAATCAGCAGAGCTTCTGATTTCAGATCTTCCCCTCAGATTTACAGCGACTGCACTTCCGTGTGCACTTGCAGTGCAGAGTGAATTTGCCTTTAGTAAATCAACCCCATTGTTTCTGTGTTCAATACAATAGGGTTGATTTACTAAAACTGGGGAGTGCAAAATCTGGTGCAGCTGTGCATAGAAACCAATCAGCTGCCAGTTTTTCTGTCAAAGCTTAATTGAACAAGCTGAAGTTGGAAGCTGATTGGCTACCAAGCTCAGCTGCACCAGGTTTTGCACTCTCCAGTTTTAGTAAATCAACCCCATTGTGTTTGGTATAGGCACTGGGAGAACTTTGCTCTGTCTTTAATTTCCTAAAAAAAAAAAACTGGCGACAAAGGCTGTTTGAAATCCAGCCTGGGTGGCAACCATAGCTGACCCCATAGATACAGGGGAGGAGTGAGCATACCCGCCCTATAACAAAAAGTGTGGTAATGGCAAGGTGAAAGGGAGCAAAAAAGCCCGAACAACACAAAAATCAAATGTAACCACCTCATCTAAGGACTGGCAAGCTGCAGCAGCAATATGTTAAATTTTTGTTTTGTTTAGATACGCTTTAAGCAGAGAATTCGTGGTGTTGCGAATCTACTTTGCATCTAGTGACTAATCTCTGAATATCTACACCATAAAATCAAAATCTGCTTATTACTATATCCTTCAAGGGTGATTTTATCTTCCTCCTGACAATATTTTGGGAATGTAGTGCCCTCCAACTCCTACTGGTAAAACACTCCCAGAACTGTGCTCTAGTATCTTGTCCTGAGATTTATTACACTTTTTTTGCACCGTACATCCCTGATGAAGCCTTGTTTTTGAAAGAAACTTTTTTTTTTTAACTGGTGGAGATAGTGGGTTGAGAGTGCATTCTTTTCCCAGGCTGGGCAGCTGAGCCTTTTATTAACCACAGTAACCCTCCATATCAATCCATGCCTTTGGGTTATGGTACGTGGCCAGGATACTGACCCTACTCTGTACACCTCTCTACTCAGACAGAAAGATTGACCAATGGCAGCAAAAGGCGTATTTGCTGTCTGGTTGTTGTCTCCCTATAATTAAGTTATTATACTGAGGGTAATGAAAAGTATCGCACATTTTGTTGCTTTGCAGCCTGAAATGAAGACAGGCGGTTATTGTTTTATCTAGCTGTATTTACTAGTGCAACGTATAACATTCAAGTGAAAGATATGACACCAACATGTTAAAAAGCAAAAACAAAAACAGAATCACTGAGTTGGAAAAAGGATCACCCCCTTATGTCTGTATTTTGTTGGACCACATTTTGCTTTAATTACAGCCTTCAATGTAAGGGCAGCAACAATTCTGACAAGTGCTCCAGTCCCTGCTGCAGAGAA
Source organism: Lithobates pipiens (assembly GCF_037356315.1). NCBI lineage: Eukaryota > Metazoa > Chordata > Amphibia > Anura > Ranidae > Lithobates > Lithobates pipiens. Next base: position 492,850,819 of record NW_027507903.1, read on the forward strand.
AAAACCCCATAACAGGATATTGCCACCTCCATGCTTTGCTGTAGGAATGGTGTTATTTGGATGGTGAGCTGTATTGTATTTCCGCCCAACATATTGTTTGGTGAGGCCAAATAATTACATTTTAGTCTCATCTGACCACCTTAAATGCACCTTGAAGATTCTGAGGCCACATCACATGGAAAAGGGTGTTATGCTCAGATGAAACTAAAAATTAACTATTTGGCCTCAACACCAAACGATCTGTCTGGCGGAAATACAATACAGCTCACCATCCAAATAACGCCATTTCTACAGCATGGACTGGAGCACTTGTCAGGATAGAAGGAAAAATGGATGGAGCAAAATACTATCAAATTCTTGAGGAAAATCTGCTGCTCTCTGCCAGAAAGTTGGCAATGTGAAGGTGGTTTACCTTCCAACATGACATGGACCCAAAGCACACAGCAAAAATGAACACACAGTGGTTGAAGGAGATAAAGTTGAATATCCATGCATGGCTTAGTCAGAGCCCAGACTTGAACCCCATTTAAAATCTGTGGAATGACTTGAAGACTGCAGTCCACAAACGGTCACCATCAAATTTAACTGAACTGTTGGGATATGTTAGTAGAGACCCATCCCAACAGACTAAAGGCTGTAATTTAAAGAAAAAGGTGGTTCAACAAAATACTGACACAAAGGGGGGATCCTTTTTGCAACTCTGTTTTTTTTTTATTATTTGATTCTAACATGTTGGTATTATATTTTTCACTTGGATGTTATAAGTTCCACTACAAAATACAGCTGGATAAAACAAAAACTATATCTGTCTTCATTTCAGGCTGCAAAGCAACTAAATGTGATAATTTTAAAGGGGGTGATTCTTTTCTTTACCCACTGTATGTCTGTTCTATAATTTTTGTATTTTTGCACTAAGTCCGTATCGTAGGTTCTACACCTGGGATTCTTATGATTTCCTTTTAACTTTCTACATTGTGTGTTTAACCAGTTGCCGACCGCCGCACGACGATGTACGTCGACAGAATGGCACGGGCAGGCATATGGGCGTACATGTACGTCCCTGCCTTCCCGCGGGTGGGGGGCCCGAACGGGCCCCCCCCCGGTGCCAGCGGCGGTCGGAATCCGTTCAGGAGCGATCCGGGATGAGGGGGCGGCCATTCGTTCATGGCCACCCCCTCGCGATCGCTCCTGACGAATGGAAGTGCAGCGTGACATCACTTCCTCTCCTGTAATGTAAACACAGGCAGAGGAAGTGATGTAATCTCTCCTCCGTGTCGGTATTTTTCGTTCCGGCACCGAGGAGAGAGGATCGGTGAGTTGCACCAACACTACACAATACAGTAGAACATGCCAGGCACACTCTCACCCCCCCTTCACCCCCCGATCACCCCCCCAATCACCCCTGCACCCCCAGTCACAGTGACACCAATTTCATTTTTTTTTTTTTGCATTGGTGTCATTTGTGACTGTAATAACTGTTAGGGCAGTTAGGGTTAGCCCCCTTTAGTTCTAGGGTACCCCCCTAACCCCCCCAATAAAGGTTTAACCCCGTGATAACCCCCCGTCGCCAGTGTCACTAAGGCTGGGTTCACATTGCAGCGGTTTATGAGAACGGATGTGATTCGCACCGCACTGCAGTGCAAATCACATCCGATCTCTGTGCGATTCGAGTTCAGCCATACAGATAGTATGGCTGAATTCGCATCGCACCCGCCGCAAACTCGCACAGGACCCTTTTTTTGGTCCGCAGCAGAATCGGATCGCATGGGTGTTCACACCATGCGATCCGATTCCTGTCTGAGTTTGCAGATTGCACTGCGATATGCGAACTGATCTGGGGGTGTCAATTAACATTTCATTGACACTCCCAGCAGTTCGCATAGGGCAGTGTGATGCGGGAACCCGCCGCAGATTCGTGGCGTTCCCGCATTGCTCCAGTGTGAACCCAGCCTAATAAGCGATCGTTTTTCTGATCGCTGTATTAGTGTCACAGGTGAAGCTAGTTAGGCAGGTAGGTATTTAGGTTCGCCGCAGCTTTTTATAGCGCCAGGGACCCCCATATACTACCGCATAAAGCCCCCTGATTAACCCTTTCACCAGTGATCACCATATAACTGTTACAGGTGACGCTGGTTGGTTAGTTATTTTTTTATAGTTTCAGGGCACCCGCCATTTATTACCTAATAAAGGTTTAACCCCCTGATCACCCGGCGGGTGATATAAGTTTGAGGGTCAGAAAAGGTCTGCGTCGCCACAGGCAGCGTCAGGTTAGTGCCAGTACCGCTAACACCCACGCACAAAGCATACACCTCCCTTAGTAATATAGTATCTGATCAGATCTATATTAGCGTCGCCAGCAGTTTAGGTTTCCCAAAATGCATTGTTAGCGGGATCAGCCCAGATACCTGCTAGCACCTGCGTTTAGCCCCTCCGCCAAGCCCAGCCCAGCCCACCCAAGTGCAGTATCGATCGATCACTGTCACTTACAAAACACAACACACATAACTGCAGCGTTCGCAGAGTCAGGCCTGATCCCTGCGATCGCTAACAGTTTTTTTTTTTGTAGCGTTTTGATACAGTCGCTGACAGCCTAGGTGCTTTTTTACCTGTGAGTCTCACTAGTGTACCCCTAAATTTAGGGGTGTCTACTTTCCAAAATGGGGTCATTTGGGGGGGGGGGGGGTTTGTGCCATCTTGGCATTTTATGGCCTTCAAAACTGCGATAGGTAGTGAGGAGTAAAATCAAAAATTTACACCCTTAGAAATCCTGAAGGCAGTGCTTGGTTTTCGGGGCCCCGTACGCGGCTAGGCTCCCAAAAAATCCCACACATGTGGTATCCCCGTACTCAGGAGAAGCAGCAGAATTTATTTTGGGGTGTCATTCCACATATAACCATGGCATGTGTGAGCAATATATCATTTAGTGACAACTTTGTGTAAAAAAAAAAAAAACATTTTTTTTTTGTCATTATTCAATCGCTTGAGGCAAAAAAATAAAATATTCAATGGGCTCAACATTCCTCTTATCAATTTCCTTAGGGTGTCTACTTTCCAAAATGGGGTCATTTGGGGGGGTTTTGTACTGTCCTGCCATTTTAGCACCTCAAGAAATGAGATAGGCAGTCATAAACTAAAAGCTGCGTAAATTCCAGAAAACGTACCTTAGTTTGTAGATGTGACAACTTTTGCGCAAACCAATAAATATACAGTTATTGACTTTTTTTTACCAAAGACATGTGGCTGAATACATTTTGGCCTAAATGTATGACTAAAATTGAGTTTATTGGATTTTTCTAATAACAAAAAGTAGAAAATATCATTTTTTTCAAAATTTGCGGTCTTTTTACGTTTATATCGCAAAAAATAAAAATCGCAGAGTCAGTCAAATACCTTTAAAAGAAAGCTCTATTTGTTGGAAAAAAAGGACACAAATTTTGTTTGGGTACAACATTGCATGACCGCGCAATTACCAGTTAAAGCAGCGCAGTGCCAAATTGTAAAAAGACCTCTGGTCATTGACCAGCAAAATGGTCCGGTCTGAAAGTGGTTAAGGCTCCATGCACGCCAGCTGTTTTTATAAGCTCAAAAAATGCTCGAAAAAAATGCCGGATGAAAAACTTTGATAATAGCATTTTTGTGCCAGCTTCTAGTAGCGTTTTAGGTGGTTTTAGGAGTGTTTGTGTTTTTACAATACATGAAGAAAAAAAAAACTGCTTGAAAAAAGTTGTGGGGTGTGTTTTAGTAGCAATTAGCTGTTTTTCTGCACTTCAAAAACATTTATTTTTATTTTTGGGGTATTTGAAATACAGCTTTATTATGATCTAAACAAAAAATGTATGGGATTACAGTAACAAACAAGATCGCCACTTGTGATGTGGCTGTAGCAGTCTTAACTTTTAAAGCTTTTAAAGGAAATATTATTTGCAGTGCCAAACGGCTAGATACGCAGGTCCAAAATATGAAGGATTTCTTTTTTTGTCAACTGCCACATTCACTCCAAAGCCCATTCATCTCCTTCAGCATTTCAAAAGGTTAAGCACATGTTATGCTCAGCAAAATAAAGTGGCAAACACGCTGCAACAAAAACATATATTTTTTTCTGCGTCTAGACGCTGAAGCTCAAAAAAAGCAAATAGCCTGGAGACATAGGATAACACTATTTAGCTTCTAAGAGCAGAAAACATGCTAATAACAGCATCTAGGAGCTTAAAGAAATGCTAGTTTGCATGGAGCCTTAGCCCTTGTACACATGGTCGGACATTCCGACAACAAAATCCATCTGATTTTGTCAAACTTGTGTGGCATACACACGGTCGGACAAAGTTGTCAGAAAATCCGATCGTACTTAACATGATGACGTTATTTCGTTACGACGGGACTACGTTCAGGCTAGTAGCCAATAGCTTTGGTCTAGGAATTTGATCTGAGCATGCATGGCACTTTGTCCAATTGTGTGTAGAGAATTCCGATCGGACAAAGTCCGATTGGATCATGTTGTCGGAAAGTTTTATAGCCCAGCTCTAAAACGTTGTCTGTCGGAATATCCGATGGAGCCCACACACAGTCGGATTATCTGACAACACGGTCCGATCGGACATTTTCCTTCGGAATGTCCGACTGTGTGTACAAAGGCTTAGACAGTTATGAATAAAAAAAATAAATACATTTTAGGTCATATTGGGTTTGGTGCATGGGTATAGTGCACCCCTCTGTTTCTCTGAGATTTAGAGTATGCAGCATAACCTGGAACCTCATTGGAGCATGACATAACCCCCTACACAATAGAATCTGGAGGAAAGGCAAGTATATATAAAAAAAAATTCTCTACAGTTTTATTTACTGCTATGGGAAAGTAGAGGGGTGGCAAAGGTAAATTGTAGACCCTGCATGTAATAAAAATATGGAAGAGAAATCGTATAAAAAATATGGATCTTGTCTTTGAAAATAACAACTCAAAATATGCCCCAACCACTGTACATTTCATGTAATATGTCACTCGGGTGGTATTGTGGCACATGCTGCCTACTCATCTTTTTTCAGGTTTGCCCTATAGAATAATATTAGCCAAGGGTTTCTTGCCATCTGACTTGTGTGTAGCCCAAATCTGAAGAGCAAAGGGGCTAAAAGTCTCCAAATGTGTAAAGAAGCTGTGTATATTAGTGAATCCCCGATCTGTGTGATGTAACAGGGCCTTACTTTGCTTGTTTTTATTTTCTTGATAAATGCAGATTTTTGACTTCTCACTCACCGACCAGGAAATGAAGAAAATTGAAGTTCTGAATAAGAACATTCGCTATGTGGAACTGTTAATGTGAGTATTTATATGGGTCCAAAACAATGGAACAGGAACTATGAGCGCCCATTCACACCAAAGTGCGTCACCATAATCCACACGACTTATCACGCATTATGGTATGTGAATGAGCACAACATATGGGATATACAATGTAATACTGACATATAATCACACATAGGATAGACTTGATTGACTTGTGTCTTTTTTCAACCTCACCTACTATGACCTACTAAAACTTTTATTGTGTATGTTTTGGCAAAATAATATACAGTAAAAAATGCATAATTCCCCATTTATTTGTTACAATTGATACTGTTGAGAAGCTATGCAACCCAAACACGGCTACATTAGAGATAATCTACTGTCTGTTTATTGTCTGCAGAGTTGCAATGTGTTTTTCAGTCCCAAGACATTTATTCATTTTTTGTCAATTTGGTTAATTTTTCAAAATCCTTCTTGTGCGACTCTTGATTTGCCATTTGATGGGTAAACAGGACTAAGATACCCAGCCTAGCAGTGCCACCTTCAGGCACAAAAGCATACTACAACCTTCAATTAAATGTCATATCCTTTCTAACGCCAGGCTCTAGCTGACCTCCATGCAGATATAAAAGGCACCAATTAATGCCACTCTAATTACTAATATATCCTTGAAAGCTGAGGTTTTATTAAAACTGTTTTGATTCTCAATTACTTGTAATGAAGTACAGTATGTTCCACGTTGTGCAGGCAACTGGATCTTGGAGAAATCTTCACTGCCGTGATGCCTGTCCTCCTGTCTCTACAATTTTAGCCCATAAATGGTTAACAGCTTTGGCATCCCTGCATTGAAAGTTTCTCCAGGATCCAGCTGCCAGCACATTTTTTTTTTTTTTTTTTTTATTCTTTTTCAGCAAATAGTTTAAATACTTAAATTTGATGACCTGGCGTCAGCCTGTTGCAGGCTCTGTACAGCAGAACACTGACTGAGGGAGGGAAAAGAAGCACAACGAGCAAATCAGTTCATGTACTGACAGTAGTGATGGACGAACTTCCGACGGGACGTTTCGCGAAAGCGAAATGCGAACGGACCCAAACGTTCGCGAAACCGAACGTTCGCCGCGGGCCCCATTGACTTCAATGGGAGGCGAACTTTGCAAACCTTCATGTCGAATTTGCGGCCACGTGGTAATTATTAGGGGGTAAAACGTAGTCCCACCATCTGGACAATGACATAATACATGTATGAGGTGAATTTGGGATCGATAACTACAAGCATTTTTATTTTATTTGGGAAATTGTTCTAACAATTCAGGACTATGGAGCTAATGAAGGCAATGGAGGAGAGGGAAGGTCAGGGACCAGGGTAGGCAAAGAAGAGGGTGCAGGAGATGATCACCAGCAGCGTGACATACCGGAATGACACATGCACCGTGATAGAGGCATCTGACAGCAGCACCGTAATACAGAGCACTGACAGCAGCACCGTGACATACAGCGCTGACAGCAGCACCGTGACATACAGCGCTGACAGCAGCACCGTGACATACAGCGCTGACAGCAGCACCGTGACATACAGCGCTGACAGCAGCACCGTGACATACAGCGCTGACAGCAGCACCGTGACATACAGCGCTGACAGCAGCACCGTGACATACAGCGCTGACAGCAGCACCGTGACATACAGCACTGACAGCAGCACCGTAAGCAGCCCCAGGAGGAAGTCAGCACAGCACAGGGATGGTGTGATCCCCTCATAATAAGAACCCCCAGGAGGAAGTCAGCACAGCACAGGGATAGTGTGATCCCTTCATAATAAGAACCCCCAGGAGGAAGTCAGCACAGCACAGGGATATCATAAGCAGCCCCAGTAGAAATATGACACCGCTCAACCTCTTCAAAGAGGAGGGTAGGGGCATATAGTACGGTGTGCTTTTTTGGGTCAAGGAAGTGAGCAGACTGTACGTCAGTCCCTATACCGCTGAAGGACTGCTGCAGTATAGGGCAGCGGTCAGCAGTGGTGCACGTCAACCCTATCTATTGTGGACCTATAGCGGTCCTTACAGAACAGCAGACTGTACCGCACTCAAGCCTATGTACCGTAGCACCCTATACCAAGTTACCAGTCCTTATAAGAACTTTTGTGGACCAAGCAGGTTGTGTATTAGTGTTTAGCAGACTGTACGTCAGTCCCTATACCGCTGAAGGACTGCTGCAGTATAGGGCAGCGGTCAGCAGTGGTGCACGTCAACCCTATCTATTGTGGACCTATAGCGGTCCTTACAGAACAGCAGACTGTACCGCACTCAAGCCTATGTACCGTAGCACCCTATACCAAGTTACCAGTCCTTATAAGAACTTTTGTGGACCAAGCAGGTTGTGTATTAGTGTTTAGCAGACTGTACGTCAGTCCCTATACCGCTGAAGGACTGCTGCAGTATAGGGCAGCGGTCAGCAGTGGTGCACGTCAACCCTATCTATTGTGGACCGATAGCGGTCCTTACAGAACAGCAGACTGTACCGCACTCAAGCCTATGTACCGTAGCACCCTATACCAAGTTACCAGTCCTTATAAGAACTTTTGTGGACCAAGCAGGTTGTGTATTAGTGTTTAGCAGACTGTACGTCAGTCCCTATACCGCTGAAGGACTGCTGCAGTATAGGGCAGCGGTCAGCAGTGGTGCACGTCAACCCTATCTATTGTGGACCGATAGCGGTCCTTACAGAACAGCAGACTGTACCGCACTCAAGCCTATGTACCGTAGCACCCTATACCAAGTTACCAGTCCTTATAAGAACTTTTGTGGAACAAGTGAGTTGTGAATGTTTAGCAGACTGCAGCAGAAGGGCAGCAGTCAAGTATAATATCCTTTCTATATTTGGAAGAAAGAATATTATACATGTACAAGCCTATTACTGTACCACTGATACCAGTCCTGAAAAGAACCTTTGTGGAACTAATAATAACAGCAAGTCTTTAAAATTACCCTCACTGCCTGACAACACTGCTTCCTTCCTGTCCCTATACAAATTGGCAAAAAAAGAGAACGATTAGTGGTTACTGGAACAGCTCTTTTGTGGACCTTGATAGTAACAGCTAATGATGATGATGATGATGATGATGATGAAAGACTAATCTGGCTGTCCCTGTAGCATACACCGTCCTTTCCCTTTCTCTAAACTAACAAAAGACACTCAGGCTGCTGCAAGAATCAGCAGCACAGCAAACCTATCAACACCTAACACCTATACCAGTCCTGAAAAGAACTTTTGTGTACCAAATAGCTAGTGGTTTATCTCTCCCTACTCCACACAGGAACCTGTCCCTATCGTAACAGAAGAAAGAATGTAAAATGGCCACCGGATCGGGTGTATTTATAGGTTAGGGGGAATGTCCAAGTGTCCATGTGCTGTCATGTCTCAATTGGCTGTCCTGTATCACATGATAAACGTGTCACCAAAGGTTAAAGTTCTTGTATACATTAAACACGTAAGTCCGCCGCGGCGAACGACGGAAAAAGGCGTTCGAACGTGCGGACCGCGAATGTCGGAAATTCGCCGCGAAACGACCGCCGGGCGAAACGTTCGTCCATCACTAACTGACAGTCACTGTCTAGTCACAGGCTAGAGGTGGGTCCAGAACAACCTGGGTGCAGAGGAAGTGAGTTCAATAATGGTAACCATCAAACTGAGGAAAGCTTGCAGCAGAAAAAAGTACTGCAGGCAAAATCTCTGCACTGAAGCTGAAAATAAAGCAAAGTCTGGTTTTAGTTATTTTAATTTTATAATTGGTAAGCTTGAATAAAGACACCAGTCCATCTAGTTCAACCTGTGTGGGTGTGTTTGTCTCTACCACTTTGCATATTCCTATATCCTGTGTTCAATAGGATTTTTTTCTTTTTAATTAGCGACACTTCCCGCTGAAATCACCAATTGTGGAAGGGAGTGCCAAATCCTTACCACTCTAGCAGTAAAGACCTCTTACACAGTTTAAGGTTAAACCACTTCTTGTCCAACTTCATTGAGTTTTCACATGTTTTCTTGAGTGGCTTGAGACTGCAAAGTTTCCTCCCAATGTTGCAATCACCATTAAGATATATAAATATCTTGTAATGGGCTATTCATTTGTATCTTGCTATTTTCAGGTAGAGCTTCTCTTTAAAATGGTTAAAATAGTCTGAATGTACAGTTTTAATTTTTCATCTTATGAGGGTCAGTTTATGTGTTAAGAGTGGTAGTATATAAGAAGGTGTCAAACCCATAGGTGTGCGGATGTTCCTGGGCACACCCTAATCATCCCATGAGGCGTAGATTCTCCCTGCTGATATTGCACCAATGTCCCCCGAACAGGGCTCCTAAAAATAAAAAAATTAAAATTAAATAATAAAAATAATAAGCTACTGACACCAACCTCTGCTCTGACAAGTTCACTGCTCTACTGACACTGTCCATGTTTTAATACATTTGGGGTGCACACCTTAATGCAGTAGGCCTATGGTCCATCCTTTTTGCTGGCTATCCCACTGCTGTCAACCAACAACATACTGAATGAGGAGGTTAAAAGTAAGCTGCTCTTTCAACTCCAGATCATGTAATGGTCCCTCAATAACCTGCATCTGCTTATTTACCCATCCCCCCCCCCCCCCCCGACTTTGCATCTTGATTATTGTGCCACAATTTATCATTCGCCCTGGATGCTAGCAGTATTTTAACTGAATGGACTTTGCATAAGACAGAAATCCTTTGTCCAGGGAGATATATATGAACAATTGGCAGTTTGTTCTAGCACCTAATGGTATGGGTTAAGTGTTACCCACTGCTGCTTCATAGAATCCCTGTTAGTAATTTATTTACTTTAAATACATAAGCTCTATTTCTTAAAAAGTAGCACCAAGCAAGGGCACACAGTATACACAGACATGTTTTTATTGGCTGAGAAGGTACTGGAGAGGTGGGCCAGCTATAATCTCTGGACTTTTAGACCAAAAGGATGTCGGTAATGGACATTTCAGAGACAGATATAAAAAAAGAGGTTTTTACATACTGTCCTTGGTTTTGCTGAGGCTGGCAACCCTGATGGGGCCCCCTAGTGGCCCAGGGCCCTTGGGCAGTGCCCGAGTAGCCAAATTGTCAGTCTGCCCCTGCTGTGCAAATAATCCTTCAGTAGCCATTGTATAGTAATCAATAAACATAAGCCTTGACCAGTTTTTCTATTTTTGTAGGTGGAGTGATCACCCAGAATACCCTTTTAAGGATGAGTACTGAGGTCCAGGTATAGAAAGTCCTCTCTACCATCAGTCAACGATAAACCACTCTTCTGGAGTGGACACTCTTCATGATCTTCCCATCTCTATCAGATTACCAAAGACAGAATATATACATGAACATACCAAGACATCCCAAGGACAGAGTATTTCATATTAAGCACAAATAAAACAGTTCTTTTTTTTTAATAAAAAGTGGTTTGTGTTTTCTTCCTTTTTAAGCTGATATGATCTAACTGCATTTAATATATATTCACTTTTTCCATTGTGATCATTGTGAAAGTTCATTATTTTCTACAGACATGAAATGAGTAGAAGGTCTTTTGCTGAATCCTGCTAATTACAGCTGCAGATGCACTTTCTAGCGTGAAAAAACATCTGATTTACTCCTAAAAATTCAGCCAAACAGGAACAAGCGTATCTAAACCCAAGAACATAAATGTAATATACTGCAGGTTACCAGTCCTTAGACGTGGCGGTTCAATTAGTTTCCTGCCAGTAACATACTTTCATGTCCTAGGCTCACTCACTGTATTATGAAAGAGCAACATTGTCAACCTAGGACTATAGGATAGGGTTACCACCTGTCCAGGATTCACCCGGACAGTTTGGGTTTGGAATCATGCATCCACGTTTCACACTGCCTGAAACCCAGACATATTCAGACCGGACTATGACTTCCAGATACATCTGGATGAGAGGTGCAGACTGCCAAGGGGTGCGTGAGCTCACCATCCATCCCTGTCTGTGACTGAAGTCTCCCTCCTCTCTCCTGCCTGTTTTGAAAACCCATGAGGAAGTCCATTGGACAAAACATGTCGGGGGCGTGGCTATACGGCGACCAGCACACACAGTAATCAAGTTGATAGAAGGCGGAGGGAGGAGAACATACTGATTGAAGGACGGAATATCACCATTTGGCGCTGTTTTCAATTTGAGATATCTGCTGTCAGGTACCACACAGATACCTTGTATAGAGACGGTGCTATGTGACACTACCTAGCCTGCTTCCAGTATACTCACCAATGCTTATGAGGGGAGAACCTTTGAATTGACCAGTGGATTGTCTATTTGAAGTGCCTGTTTTTTATTGGACCCATGTGAGTGTGATTTTAAAATTTGACGTTTTATTAAACTAGCTTTACATTATTGCACTATGGGAAGTTTCTTTTGTCTCCTTGAGGTAATTCTGAGATAATAAGTGACTATCCTCTGCTTGCGAAGTTCTCATAAGAAGTGGCTTGGAGAAAATAATCATCAGTTGTATACACTATAAGCGCTTTTGCCTGACACGAGAGTGCTGGGCAATACCTTTGGTGAGTTTTTTATACAAGGGGGGCACGAGCACCAAGGGTGCGGTGGAGGCTTTTCACTTGATGGACACTTGGCTACAGAATGTTTATTTGAATTAATCATTTTTTGAACTATTGCCACCATTAGGATTACTGCTTTCCATCAATTTTCCTTGATTGAAGATTAATCGAACTCACTTTGGAACTACACATTTGTATTAGAGCACCATTTGTTCTTGTGGTCATTTTTTATTTTTCACCTTTGTCACTTACTCACAGTATCACTATTTGTGTGATTTATATAATATATATTTTTTTTGACTGTAAATGTTTTTTGTTTGATTGTATTTTTTGTTGCTATTTCATCAATATTGATTGTATTGTTGATTATTTTTTATGCACACTTTTTTTTTTTTTTTTTTCTTCATGTTGGGTATCTTTTAGTTATTATAGCACACTGCTAATCAACAGTGGGGATTTTGTTTAGCGCCACTAGGTGCCTTTGTTTGCATTTCGAGTGATAGAATTGCTTTCTTTCCACCTTCTGATAGTATGACTTTCTTTACTACACTGCTATGGGCTTTAGCCCCAGATCTTTTGTAGACCTAGCAACGCCCCTATTTACCAGTATACGTCAAGTGAAAAAGTTGCATAATGGAAAATGGCTAACAAAAGAAACAATTATTTAAAATTAATAAGTGTGTGTATGTATATATATATATATATATATATATATATATATACATACATATACACACACACACAAGTTGCCCTTCCTGTAAACAAGCTTTCGAAAGTTTGCCCTGAAAATTTGTATGTCATTGTAAACAAAGTATCACGGACAGTACTCGGTTGTTTCAGTCGCAAGTGCACCAATACGGCTACAATCACCTCCACCATTCCTGCAAATAAGTTTAATTGCTTTAGAACTATGTGACTTTGCTAAAACTCATGGGTGGTCATGTTTGTCAAAAGAAAAGGCAATGTAAATTGAATACATATCTAAAACAGAAGAAATATACTTCAGTTGCTTGGGTAAATAAACAGGGAGGACAGAAAAGATCACTTAACTTTCCCACAGAATATACTGCTCCAGTTTCAGTACCATGAACAAAAGCCCCAGGTGTTGGGTCTCATGAGCTTCGCTAATGGCGAAGGGTGAGCCTAAACATGGATTATCTCCTTTAGCCAAGATCAGGTGATCAAGTTGAAATGAGAGGAGCCTGGAGCAAATTTTCATCAGGACAGGTACAAAGTGACACTAAACTCTGGTTTAAATTCTACTTAAAACTAAAAACAAAACTCTGGTTTAAAAAAAAAAAAATCTATTCAAGTATGTATTCTTAACTCAAAAAAGTACTTTCTGTTGCTTTTGGTCTCCTCCACATTCCCTTTCTTTGCTGCTGTAAACTGACTTCCTGTTAGAAGGTAGCTATCTTCATTCTCCATGGTCCCATTGAAGGCTGGAAAGTCGCCACCATTTTTTTGGTTTGCTCATTGAAGAGATGTACTATGAACTGTGGGACTGTGTACATTGTGCACATGACTACAACTAATGTGTACTGCCGATGTACAAACATATTGGAGGGGAAAGGAGAGGTTCAAGAGAAAAACACAGTAAGAAAAAGCTTAATTGAAAAATAGATTAAAGGACCATTAAGTAATGGATGCATATGTATTATTTTTGGAGAATATGAATATCTCTTAGTATCCCTGTAAGCCCCTCTATTACTTTTTCCTCAATGTTTCCAGCAAGACCAATAACATAGCTTTAAGTTAACATTTTAAATAAAGGTTTGCTTTTGGGGAGCTATGCAAATCATTTTGTTGTGCCCCAGTGGCCAACTTTACATCTGGAAAAGCTGGTCTATAGCACAGATGCAGTCATTTTGGATGAGACAGCGCCGCTATTTTTAGCAGAGTTTTTGTTATAGCGGCTCTTTTTGGACACTAGTGTGGTGTTTTTAACCCAAGCTAATGGCCAATGAAGGTGTTAATAGCGCCCGCTCCTAAACTGCCCCAAAGATGCTGCTTGCAGGACTTTCTTTAATGTCCTGCAAGTGCACCGCTCCAGTGTGAAAGCACTCGGGCTTTCACACTGGAGTGGCAGGAGAGGCACTTTACAGGGGCTATTTTTAGAGCTAAAATGCCTGTAAAGCGCCTCAGTGTGAAAGTAGCCTTAATGCCTAAATGGATATATTGCCCCAAAAAATAAAATTACATATGTGTTGTGTTATACATTTGGTTCCTATTAATTGTAGCCTGTAAATTTTGTATTTCCTATGTCTTTACTAAACATCTGGTGATCCCGTCCATTTGGCTTAATTGTTCTAAAACTGATCACTCTAGGCTCAGAAGCAGGTCTGTACTAGAGTTTTAATTTTGCGTCTTTTATCCTTACTTGGGAGCTATATGACGCCATGTCCATGTACAGAGTACCTGTAGTCCCTAGTCAGTCTCAACTACTGGCCCTCCACAGTGTGACTGACAGATGGAGGAACCAATGGGGTTGATTTACTTATAGGCAAATAGACTGTGCCCTTTTGCAAATGCAGTTGCACTCGGCCAGGGCAGTTGCTCCAAAGATTAGTAAATGAGGGAGAGCTCTGCTGACTTCCATCAACCAGTCATGTGCAGGCAAAAATGCTGTTTTCTTTTTCATACATCATGGGATACAGTCAGGAGTCAGGCTAATATTCATTACGTACTGGGTTATACGCCATCTCTAGGTGAATGGATGCTGATGGACAAAGTCTTAGACAGGAATTGATCCCCATACAGGAAGTACAGTTTTTTTTTTTTACCAGTGTCTGCAAGATGGATGGGCATGTTTGCTCCAGGTTTCTAGTCCCACAAATGGTTCTTAAATGAATCAAGGGATTGACCGATCGGATCTATTTGACACAGGCTCAATATGCTTAGATAAATGGTACCCAAGCCTCACAAAGAAGACATAAGATCCAGTGAGGTTTTGCCTGTAATGCAACCTCTGGACCCTGCAAAGTAGAATCCTGGACACCACAGATCTAAGACATACCTGCAGGGTGCTGTACAGGTTCAAGGGAGTGGACCCTAAACATGAAAAGGGTACCCAGTCTTTGAAGGTCCTCAAGTGACAGGAACCCGCCATGATGGGTGAAGACTAATTTTCAGCAATTAGTTTCTAAGCTGTCCTGTGCCTGGACAGGTAAGTGAAACCCCCTTTATTTACTTATTGTGGGGTATTCCACTGATTGTAACAATCAAAATTCAAGCTAGCTCGGGGGGGAGTTTTGGGCTAGCTGTGGGTGTTTGCAGCAGAATTAATTTTGGGGTGTAATTCCACATATAACCATGCAGAACAATATATAATTTAGTGACAACTTTGCGTAAAAAAAAAATAAAAAATTTCCAGACATGTGTGGCAAAATATTAAATATTTCATGGACTCAACATGCCTCTCACCAAATAGCTTCTTTCCAAAATGGGGTCATTTGGCGGGGGTTTTGTGCTATCTTGACATTTCGTAGCCTCCGAAACTGTGATAGGTAGTGAGGAAGGGAAATCACTATTTTACACCCTTCGCCTTAGGGAAGTGATTCGTTTTCGGGGTCCTGTACATGGCTAGGCTTCCAAAAAGTCTCACACATGTGGTATCCCCCTACTCAGAGAAGCAGGGGAATGTATTTTGGGTTGTAATTTCACATATGCCCATGCCATGTTTGAGCAATATATCATTTAATTACAACTTTGTGCAATAAAAAAAATTATTTTTAAAATTTTTCTGACACTTGTGGCAAAATATAAAATATTCCATGGACTCAACATGCCTATCAGCAAATAGCTCAGATAGCTTGGGGTGTCTACTTTCCAAAATGGGGTCAATTGGTGGGGGGTTATGGGATGTTGTGCTATCTTGGAATTTTATGACCTTCGAAACTGTTATAGGTATTGAGGAGTGAAATCAAAAATGTACCCCCTTAGAAATCCTGAAAGAGATACTTGGTTTTCGAGGGGTCCTGTACACAGGCTCCCAAAAAGTCTCACACATCATACTCAGGAGAAGCAGCAGAATGTATTTTGGGGTGTAATTCCACATATAACCATGGCACGTGTGAGCAATATATCATTTGGTGACAACTTTGTGTAATTTTTTTTGTCATTTTTCAATCAATTGTGACAAAAAAAAATATTCAATGGGCTCAATATGCCTCTCAGCAATTTTCTTGGGGTGTCTACTGTCCAAAATGGGGCCATTTGGGGAGGTTTGTACTGGCCTGCCATTTTAGCACCTCAAGAAATAACATCTAAAAACGAAAAGCTGCGTAAATTCCAGAAAATGTACCCTAGTTCGTAGACGCTATAACTTTTGCGCAAACCAATAAATATATGCGTATTGACATTTTGTTTACCAAAGACATGTGGCTGAATACATTTTGGCCTAAAGGTATGACTAAAATTTAGTTTATTGGATTTTTTTTATAACAAAACGTAAAAAATATAATTTTTCTTTGAAATTTTTGGTCTTTTTCCGTTTATATATATAAAAAAAAAAATCGCAAAGGCAATCAAATACCATGAAAAGAAAACTCTATTTGTGGGAAAAAAGGGATACAAATTTCGTTTGGGTACAGCTTTGTATGACCGCACAATTACCAGTTAAAGCAGCGCAGTGCCAAATTGTGAAAGGTTCTCAGGTCAGGAAAGGGGTAAATCCTTCCGGGGCTGAAGTGGTTAAGATAATAGTACATTTTCCTAAAGTCATATAGACAAGTCAGGATTAACTTTACATTATAATATGTATTTATTTTTAAAATCATCTCATATATATGAATGAATTGAAGTTAAGAAACATATTTTAAATTTTGACAAGGTTATTATGGATTATAGATTTATGTTAAACACAATTTCGAGGGAAAGTATGAAACATATATTTCTGAAGTGACATCTATATTTCAAAGTATTGTATAACAATGTTACATTTATGAATGTATGAATATTAAGGGGATTAATTATTTGGTAAAAGAAAAAGAAAATAATAAGGGTGAAAATATTTTTTATGGTATATATGAAGCAAAAGGTTTATTAAGTACATTTTTTCCTTATATAGAATCAAAGTTAAAAATATATTCAAATCAATTATCTTAAGATCTCAAAGTATGTATGGATACCTATGAGATGCGGTTGTAAATGGATTTAGATAAGAAAATTATTAAGATTGTTTAACCTCCCTGGCGGTATGATTATGTCCGATTTGTGAAGCTTAAAGCAGTAAAATATTTTGCATGGAAATTTGGCATTTTATATTGTAGGCCTCCAGGGCCAGACTGGGAATAAAATCCAGCCCTGGAAAAAATTTCATACCAGCCCCCTAGCATTATTATACCAGCGCAACAGCATAACGTCATTATTTTCTTGTTCATGAAAGGGAAAACCATGCATTTTAAAGCACATTTGAAGAGTGTATTATATATAGATAAGACGGATATGAAATCACATAGGGCTATATATATATAAAAGCAAATTCCAGTTAAAAGTGGTCAATCATCCAGGAGGACCCCACAAACTCAGAACGTGGGGGTGGGAGAAACCACCTTCCACAGAAAGAATACACTAAGGTAAGGGGGGGAGGGTTACTGATATAAGGGGGAAACCTATATATCAGTGCCCCTTACATTATTGTATTCACTCCCCCCTTACTTCAGTGACCCCCCTCAGACTGGCCTGGCGTTGCTGTCATTGACCTCCTCTCAGGTGCACCGTGCAGGGCTCAGTCAGTCGGCTCCAGCTTGGTTGGCTCTGGTTTTATCCTATAGTCTCCTCACCACAGTCAACACACGTCTGACTTCTCCCATGACCCCCATCCTGGCGGTGCTCCCACTCTTGACTCCTCTTCAGACTCCCTCAGAGACTGCAGACATGATACAGGAGATGGTCGGAGACTGCAGACATGATACAAGAGCTCAATGCAGCCTCACTGTGCTCATCAAATGCAGCTTTACTCTGCCCGTCAATGCAGTCTCAATGTGCCTCTGAAAACAGCCTCACTTTGCCCACGATTGCAGCCTCACTGTGCCCATCATTGCAGCCTCAATGTGCCCATCAATGTAGCCTCATTGTGTACATCAAATGCAGCTTTACTGCGCCGTGAATGCAGTCACACTGTGCCCGTGAATGCAGCCTCACTGTGCAAATCATTGCAGCCCCTCCTGTGCCCTATATCCCAGTCTGCAATTCCTGTCTGTGGGAAGGTGTGTTGATGCTCGGTACAGTACCTTGCATGCCAGCAGGATATCCATGATGGCCAGCAGCAGGGTCTGTTCTCGTTGGATGGGGACAGTGCTCATTCCAGAGGATCTGTTTGCTGTGAGATGAAGTGGTCCTTTGCCACCTGCACCTTTAGCTGTCTTCATTTTCCGGCCCCAATAAGCCTGTCCTCTGGTCCTGGGGAAGTGGAGAGCACTGGGCGGGAGCTGGAGAGAAGGGGAAGCAGAGAGTACTGGCAGGGTTGGAGAGCACATGGGTGGGAGGAAAGAGCGGGGAACTGGAGAGCACTATGGGGGGCGGAGAGCACTGGCGGGGTTGGAGAGCACATGGGTGGAGGCAAAATGCAGAGGGGAAAGGAGAGTAGAGGGGTGGGGAGCGGAGAGTGCTGGGGGGAGCTTCAGAGAGCACTGGAGGGGTAGCCAAAAAGAACAGGGGTGGAGAGCATGGGGGGAAGAGAGCACTGGGGGGGCTGGAGGGTGATGGGTGGAGCTTGAGAGCACTGGGGGAGAGAAAGAACAGGGGTGGAGAGCATGGGGGCTGGAGAGTGATGGGGAGTGCTGGAGAGCACTTGGGGTGGAGAAAGAACAGGGGTGGAGAGCACTGAGATGGTGGCTAGAGAAGGATGGGGAGAGCTGGAGAGAAGGGGGACATAAAGAACAGGGGTTGAGAGAACTATGGGGGGGCTGGAGAGTGTGGTGGGGGGAGAGCACTGGGGGGGGGAGCCAGGGAGCATAAGGAGAACTGGGGGGGCAGTAAAAGTAGTTGGATTGGAGGAGCAGGGGGTCGGCATATAGAGGAAATTAGCTTTCTATATTCCCCCATGCAACCACTGAATGCTTGATTCTCCTCCTCTCCCTCCTGCAAACATTTAGCGGCTGCATGGAGGAATATAGAAAGCTAATTTCCTCTATACGCTGATCCTCCTATCCAGGCACACAGGGCGGCATTTCCTCCTGTGTGTCACAGAGCTGGCTGGGTCTGTGTTCGGTGGTCTCACCGTAACACGGTCCCGCCCCCCTAGACCGGCTTGTGTGATAGGCGGAACACTGTTTCTCTCTACTATCACACGATGCAGTCTAGGGATGCGGGACCGCATTACAGCATGGCCTCCGAACACAGACCCAGCTCCGTGACACACAGGAGCAGAAGAGAGGAGAGCAGTGCAGCCGCAAAGCCGCCCCAGGGCAGGCAGCCTACCGGGAAATCTCCCAGTATCCCAGTAGGCCAGTCCAGCCCTGTAGGCCTCTAATTCTTAGGAATGACACACTTAAATCTGTCCAAGTAGGATTCTAGTAGACATCCCAGGTATGATAAAGTTTGAAACACGAAATCATAAATTTTAATTGTAGCGCCAGCTCCTGAAGTGTTTTGTCATTTAACTTTTTCCTGGAACCACAGTTTGGTTTTGGGTTTAATTATTCTAAATTTTGACCTCACTACCAGTCTGGCTGGACTGCATTGTGTTCTGCCTGACTATGGGTGGCGCTGTCATCCCTAACAGGGTCCAGATCGTAGTCTAGTTGGGTGCATTAAGGGTTCACCCTCTCTCTCGGAACCACCCAGTTGGAGTGTCACTCTTGCTGTGCATTCTGGGAGAGGGTACTCAAGGTGCTGACGTCACGTTTTTCGGGGTTCCGGTGCAGAAGTGCTTTCTGGCTTATGGTCCTGGTCATCCTGACCAGCCCCCAGGACTCTCATGTCCTGGGGTGCGGATACACCCGACTACAGGTCTCGGGGCTGGCTAGCCCAAGGCAAAGAAACTGAAAGAAGGATTCAAAAATGGTCTGGTGCCATCTCGGTTTGTGGAGAGGCCCAGCATCTGTGAAGATATCCAGGGGAGGACTCTTCAAGAGAAGGCCACGCAAAGGTTGGCTTCTCAATAAGAGCCTGGACATGTTGGAAGACCCCAAATGAATCTGGTCTCGTGTGGTATTGCCGGACCGGCTGCAAGATACTGGTACCATACGAGGGTTCTCCAAGTGTTCTACAAACTTTCAGTTTTACTCAAGTGTTCTATAGCAAGTCTGTGGTAGAGACTGTATCTGATTGAAGCACCTTGTTGGCTGCTAGGCCTGGTGAGAGAAGCACTATCCAATAAGGGTGAGGATCCAGCTGTGAATGGCTATTCTCTGGATATCCTAGTGGTGAGAGACTTTTCCTATTTGAATTAGCACTAAGAGCACCTAGACTTTCCTACCTAAACCCTCCAACCCTATGTTAAGAGACTGTGTTCGTTAACTACTTTTTGCAAATAAAAAATAAAAAAAGTGGATCTGGCGTCAGTCTCTGCAGTTCTTGTGCCATCTACCTCGGGAAACCCCTAGACACACACGAGGTGAAGAAGGAAATGGTAAGCCCAATTAAATCAGCCACTCCTTCGGGAGTCAGCACTACATGATATAATAAATAACTATAAATAATTATAACAAATAATAATATAATAATAATAATAAAAAATATTCAATAATGTAATCAAATCAAAAACACAGAAATTTGCTTAGTTGCAGAATTGTTGCTGTCCATACTTTTAGCGTTTAATGACGGATTTCCCCACTAATCACTATCGCTCAATTCTGCAAGTGATTCTAATTTATAATTATGTAATCTGTAAGATTACAGTGTACTGTATGGTTTTGTGTTTTTTACTTCTTGAATTTGGCGCCATGCTCTGTCCCCATGCGTCGCAGGGAAAGGAGCTCGCCACTGTGATGAATCGAGCGGAGACACAGCTCGCACACACATTGGGGAGACATCGCAGGATCCTGCAATCCAGGGTGTGGCTCGGGGTTACCGCTTTTGCTGCTGATAATTCACCCAGAGCCACACTCTGGAATACCGCTAATGAGGTTAATCAATCATTTTGAGAGGGAAATGTTAGATAGTTTTGTTTAATCTAATATTCATCAATTAGCAAATATTAACAAATTAATGAATTTATTAGCTCTCTATAAAACCATTGAGTTGTAAAAAAAAAAAAAAAAATATATATATATATATATATATAGATATATATATATCTAGATATATATATATATATATATATATATATATATATATATATATTTTAGTCATGGAAAAAGTGAAATTATATAGATTTTTATACTTGTAGAAGTATACGTATTGTTATAAGCTCATATACATTTCTTTAGAGAACTCACATATGGCAATAATTAGGAATCATCACTGAGGAGAAGGAAGGTTTCACATTTCTTAAGATGTAAAAGTTTCAGTATTTTAGTTAATATTTTAGGATAAGTTCTTTATACTACAATTTTTCCTGATTAGGATATTAATAAGAACATTTGGGTTTTAAATGAATATAATATACAGACTGATATATGTAGTATTTGATTTAGAAGTTTACAGAAAACGTATGTTGTATATGTTAAATGGTTCTACACATAGCTGCTCTTGAACACACCGCAGGAATGTAAAATTGTAGAGACTGCCATGAGACGCTATGGCACTGGTATTAGAATGATGTTTATCTCTTTATATGTGTTATTGAATGTATGTCATATTTGTATACTATACACTTTTCCTTTCTCAATAAAATAATATTGAATTAAATCGTAGAGACTGGAAAACCCCCATCCTTGTATGAGGTGGAAGGGAAGCTATGTCTCATTACATTAAAGCACACAGTTTTCTGTAGAACAAGAAAGATCAGAGGAACCTTTAACCAGCCATTTTAGGAAGGAGGGGCAGATTTTAGGAGTAAAGCTAGGCTGTGGAGCAGATTTTGCAGCATTACACCACGAGACATCGAAGAAAGCAGATCAGCTTCACACACACATCTAATTTAATCTTCATCTTGAGAATATAATACATTATTAATGATATTTTTAGATTCTACATTTTGATATTGTTCTTGTAATATTTTGCTATTTTTATTATTAAATCAATTTTTGAGTTTTTACACAAGAACTGAACAAACTTTCTTGGAACTTTCCTCATCAATATGAATTATTGAAATATCGATATTAATACCATAATACATTTTTTACACCCAGGCATTGGTATTCATTGAAAAATTCCCTGCAACATTGCTAGTCAAAGAAACAACCAATCTTAGCCCCTGTACACACGGTCGGAGATTCTGCCAACCAAATCCGTCGGATTTTGTCCGTCAGATTGTGTCTGACGGATTGTGTCCGAAACTGTTGCATACACACGGTCGGGCTAAGTTGTCGAAAAATCCCATCTTTCAGAACGTGATGACATAATTTCGTTACGATGGGACTACATTCAGGCTAGTAGCCAATAGCTTTGATGTAGGAATTTGATCTGAGCATGCGTGGCACTTGGTCCGATCAAAATTCGCTACACATGATCGGAGTATGTCCGATCGAACCAGTTGGTCGGGAAATATTTCCAACATGTTGGAAAATTGGGTCCAACGGATATTCGGTCCGATGCATACCACACACAGTCGGATTATCCGACGACACGGTCCGATAGGACACATTCCGACAGATTCTCCGACCGTGTGTACAAGGGCTTAGGGTTTGTTGATCATTGAAACATTGCCCTTCCTAAGACATTGATGGTTAGTGGATGGTTATTCCTTTTCCCTCTTTCCCAGGCATTGGAGTTAAGGAAAATATCCCCTCCACACCGATTAATGTTACTGGTCAGCAGAAGGTATTGCAGTGGATACTTATCTGTGTCCTATGCTGTTGTCTGTGTAATAACTTAAAGAGGAAGTAAACCCTGATGAGTTTACTTTCTCTTTCATTCCCTGCAAAGGTAAAGCATAATGGACTACTATGCATCGCATAGTAGCCCATTATGTGTCACTTACCTGACACAGGAGCCAGCGATGTCACCGCTGTCCCCTGTAGTCCGCCGCATCCATCTTCTCGTGGGTCTCGCTGCTCTGCCGCTGTAATTGGGCCAAGCCGCGATGACGTCACTCCCGTGCATGCGCACGGGAGCCGCTGCTCGCGGCATTTCGGCGTTGACCGTTGCACACTCAGTGCGCCTGCGCGCCGCATGCGCAGTAGACAGCGGTGCCTGTCTTTCGGCAAATATCTCCTAAACCGTGTAGGTTTAGGAGATATTTCTTGGACCTACAGGTAAGCCTTAATCTAGGCTTACCTGTAGGTCAAAGTGTGTTGTAAGGGTTTACAACCACTTTAATAACTTCACCTCCACAACTATGCAGACTCTGTAGGGCAGGAGATCAGTCCATTTGGCAGTGCATGGAAACCTGAAGGTGGGTGCGGGAACAAGTGATCCAAGCATTTCGGCACTCTGCTCCAGGACATGGATACAGATGTTAGGTTTAATTGTATTGCAACTGTATGTAGCGCTACCCTCATATGGGCTGCTGGTGAATGTGGTTTGTCTACCTCCCTGCACAGCCAGGATTACGAATTTCCAAACACACCAAGTCAAGAAGAAGTCCTTGCACTTGTTTTTTTTGTTTTATTAGGGGAATTAAACTTGGATGGGGAAGGGGATATGGGATGCCCACTTGATTGATGAAACTTGGTAGTGACTTAAAGCGGGAATCCGCCGGGACTCCGCGTTTTTTTTTTTTTTAAAAGCCAGCAGCTACAAATACTGCAGCTGCTGACATTTAAAATAGTGACACTTACCTGTCCAGCGCGCCCGCGATGTCAGCACCCGAAGCCGATCTGTAGATCGTCTCTCGGGTGCTGCCGCCGCCATCTTGGGTATGGGAATCAGGAAATGGAACCTTTCGGCTTCATTTCCCGGTTCCCTACTGCGCATGCGCGAGCCGCGCTGCGCAATAAGGACGGTCCCCGCTGCCTCTGGGATCTGTGTGTTTTCCCAGCAGGCAGCGGGCACTTGCGGAAAGGGGCGGGCACTTGCGGAAAGGGGCGTAATATACGCCCCTTTCCGCAGAGAGCTATCCCGGAAGTGGGTGCAGATACCTGTACTGTACAGGTATCTGCACCCCCCTCCCCCCTGAAAGGTGCCAATTGTGGCGCCGAAGGGGGGAGGGTTCCGATGAGCGGAAGGTCCACTTCAGGGTGGACCTCCGCTTTAACTATTTACACTTTCTCCTCAACCTCCAGCACATACACTTGCTTGCAGACTATCACTCCCAGGACCAGTTAGAACAGGTTTCAGGCCCAGCACAATCTCAGCTAGGTCTGATGAAATGCCCTCCAGATGAAGTCACGGGGAGGTGGTGAAATTAGTAGAGGTGGAGCCTGGCGGTGGACTACTACTACAGAGTGAGACTGTCATGTCATTTTTAATGCTTTTAAAATGTCATTAAGGCTGGGTTCACACTGCTGCGGGGGGAGATCCGGATGTGATTCGCACCGCAAATCACATCCGATCTCCGTAGCGATGCGAGTTCAGCCATACAGATAGTATGGCTGAATTCGCATCGGTCCCGCAGCAAACTCGCACGGGACCCTTTTTTTGGTCCGCAACAGAATCGGATCGCATGGGGGTTCACACCATGCGATCCGATTCCTGTGCGAGTCGGCAGATCGCGCTGCGATATGCGGACGGATCTGGGGGTGTCATTAACATATCATTGACACTCCCAGCCGTCCGCATAGGGCAGTGTGAACTGCCGGCGGGAGTAATGCGATGCGGGAAAACGCCGCGGATTCGCGGCGTTCCCGCATCGCAGCGGTGTGAACCCGGCCTAAATGTGAGTTCAATGCTAGCTTGGGTGGATTGGTGTCATTTTTAACCCCTCGGATACTGCACTATAGGAGGCACTTTCTCTTGTTTTTTTCATGTGTTGCTGAACTTACCATTAGCCATTGTGGATTTAAAGTTTGAAGCAGCACAGTGGAAGGAGTAACTACCTGCTTTTGATTACTTTCATCCTTTCAGCCACCAAGATTCTCTGACGATCCCTGGGAGGGACTGTTTGCACGGGGTGCAAGGCATGTTTGACCCCTTTGCAGGGATGTTTAAAGGAGGTGAGCGAGCATTGCGTGAGGTGGTGGGAGCACTCTGTTCATGGAGGTTGTCTGAAGATATCACACAAGCTTGTTTTTGTCTTTTTTTGTTTTTTATTTATTAATTTTTTTTGCACAACGTGGATTCATTCATTTTAGGTTTTTGGATCTTTTTCATATTATTGCAATATCAGTATTTATCACCATAATTGTTTATTTCACTTTTACAGCGCTGTCACACCTATATTGTTTTTTTACTGATTTCTGTGGGAGCACATTAGTGACAGCTGCAGTAAAAAGTTATCACTATTATATGTTTTCTTAGTTTCACATTTCACACCATATTAGCACGCAACTACCTCAATTTTCAACACTTATATGAGGCTTTAACAATTGGGTTTTGTTCTGTTTTAATTTGTGTATATTACACATAGAAAAAAAATTAAAACTGTTCCAACCAATATTTATATAAAGAGTATACACAGGGCTTTTTTTCCTGGAGGGGTTCAGCCCTGGGCTTACATAGGAGAATAATTAGGCAATGTGCGCAGCAAGCTGCAGTGAATTGTGCGATGGATTCTAGAAGAAGAGGAGAGGAAGAGAGGTGGAGCTGTCTGGGGTGTAAATCTGATTGTGGAAGGACCTCTGCGCTACTATAATTAAACTAACACTTATACAAAAACTGAAGGAAATGCTGCAAAATCGAATAGTGATCACAAATCACATATGTGGGCATAAAAACATGTATAAAACAATAATTATTGTGCGCATAACCTAAGTGAATAAAATACCATGACAATGATGTGGGTGTGAATAACCTGTAAACAAAGTAATTGTCACGTACCTGGTGTTGGAGCCCAGAATGCAGGGAGCGGCCTCTCGT
Organism: Lithobates pipiens; assembly: GCF_037356315.1. Taxonomy (NCBI): domain Eukaryota; kingdom Metazoa; phylum Chordata; class Amphibia; order Anura; family Ranidae; genus Lithobates; species Lithobates pipiens. The sequence continues at coordinate 492,876,675 of NW_027507903.1, forward strand.
AAGCCCCTGACTCGAGAACCCCTGGTAGTGGAGACAGGGACTCAAGAGTTCAGAGGGCACAAGTGCCTGATAGATGGCAGGTGTGGGACTGGTCCGGACCTCTGAAGTAGCAGGAGAAGGGCAGGCAGAAACAGCAAGCTGGAACTGGTGACTGGAACACAGCAGACAGCTGGGAGGAGTACTGTAGTGCAGCAGGAGCACAGGATCTGCAGGCTGCGAAATGGTGCACAGGAACCTGGCAGGAACACTGGAACAGCGGAAGTATGGAGGTGCCTGAGCTTGGCAGGAACTCTGAAACAGCTGACAGCGAGGAGGTGTCCTGTAGTACAGCAGGAGGGCTGGATCGGCAGGTTGCAGGAAGGTGCTCAGAGGTCAGGCAGTAACACAGGCAGAGTCAGACAGGCCAGATTAATACTAGCGGGTAGGGATGAGCTTCGTGTTCGAGTCGAACATACGTTCGACTCGAACATTGGCTGTTCGTCCGTTCGGCAAAGTCCGAACATTTTGGTCCGTTCGCGCCAAATTCGTGTGGCGCTCACGGCCCACAATGCACTGCGATGGCGCAGTGCATTGCTGGCTCATGATTAGCCAAGCATGCACTGTGACCCCGCATGCTTGGCCAATCGCAGCGCCAGCAGCGAGGAGAGCCATGATTGGCCACAGGCAGGATGCCTGTGGCCAATCATAGCTCAGGCTGTGTAGTGCACGCCCCACACTATATAAGGCCGCCAGCGCGGCGGCCTTGTGTAGTGTGTTGGCGTCTGAAGCAGTGGGTGTTCTGTGTACCTTCAACACAGTACACACCGATCGTTTTCGGACGATTTTCGATCTTGCTGTTGTGTAGTGGTTATTGTCTGCGTGCCCTGACCGCAGTATACACCGCTATATTCACCTCACCTATATAGCTAGTGATCTATATTTTATAATAGAGCTTGCAGTCAGTAGTGTTAGGAGATGCATGCTGTCTGCGTGCTCTGTACCCAGTACATACCGCTATATCCACCTACATAGCTGTTCTCTATTTGAGCCCACTTGCCATCTGCAGGAGTTATTGGAAGTTGTGTGTGCTTCCAGCACAGCACAGTATACATCTGTATATACCCCTTTATCTCTGGTGTTCTATAATAAAGGCATCTGCAGGAGTTAGTGGGTGTTGTGTTCCTCTAGTACAATATACACTACCCAACTGCTTTTTTACCCAACTCCCTTCAGGCCATTATCATGTCTGGAAGGCCAGCAAGGAGAGGCAGACAGGCGCGAGACCCGATAAAAGAGGGCAAGCAGGCTCTGTGTCTAGAGACAACAGTGCTGGTCGTGGACGCGGTGCATTGTCATCAGCACGTGGCCATGGGACACGCTTGTCCTTCTTTTCGGCAGCTGGACATGTTGAGCCGCAACATGCCAACGACTTGGTAGAGTGGATGACCAAGCCCTCTTCATCCTCCTCATCCTCTCTCACCCAGGCTCAGGGTACTAGCAAAGCAGCTGCCAACGAATCATCTTCCCTCCTCTCAATGTCATCATCAGTGACTCCTTCCCTAGACCCACCACGTCCTCCTGAGGAGTCTCCTGAACTCTTTGAGCACAGTGTTGGGTACATGCTCCAGGAGGATGCCCAGTGTTTTGTGGGCTCTGATGATGACACTTAGCTAGAGGAAGGCAGTAGCGTGAGCGCAGAGAGAGGGGATGCTCAAGAAGGACAGCAATCTGGCAGTCATGTTCCACAAGCTGCAGCATACTGCCAGGTTTGCTACAGCGATGAAGAGGGAGGGGATGATGAGGGCACTGACTCCACGTGGGTGCCTGGAAGGAGAGAGGAGGAGGAGGAGGAGGAGGCACATGTCCAACGAGGCAGGATGCCCTCCGGGGGCCAGCTTAGGGGCAGCACACCGACTGAATCACACCGCAGAGCTCCGCCTGTGCAGAGCGCTGCCTCTGCGCGTTATTCTAAAAGTTCTTTGGTGTGGGCCTTTTTTGAGACGAGTGCATCAGATCGCACCGCTGCTATTTGCAACATATGTCTCAAGCGTATCTCACGTGGCCAAAACATCAGCCGCTTGGGCACCACATGCTTGACCAGACATATGTTGACCTGCCATGCAGCTCGTTGGCAAGCGTACCTCAAAGACCCACACCAAAGAACAAAGCGGACCTCTCCTTGCTCCTCATCAGCTGGCATCTCCAACCCCACTAGACCTTCAGTCCTCTCTGAAACCTGCTCTGAGAGGAATGAAGGTGTAGAATTAGGTGTGTCACAGCCAAGTGCTTCCGGGAACTCTGCTAGCGGTACACCCACGTCCGATTATAGCAGGCAAATGTCCCTGCCCCAGCTGCTGGACCGGCGAAAGAAGTTCACTCCCAGCCATCCACATGCCCAGCGGTTGAATGCTAGCTTGGCTAAATTGCTAGCACTTCAACTTCTGCCTTTTCAGTTGGTAGACTCGGCCCCCTTCCGTGAGTTTGTACAATGTGCGGTTCCTCAGTGGCAGGTCCCCAAACGCCACTTTTTCTCACGGAAGGCGATTCCGGCTCTCTACCGGCATGTGGAAGGCAATGTCCTTGCCTTGCTGGACAGGGCGGTCAGCGGTAAGGTGCATATTACCGCTGACTCATGGTCCAGCAGGCATGGACAGGGACGTTACCTGTCTTTCACGGCCCATTGGGTCACTCTTCTGGCAGCTGGGAAGGATGCAGGACAAGGTGCAGTAGTGTTGGAGGTTGTTCCGCCACCACGCCTCCAAAATGCTACTATTGGTTGTGACACACCTCTCTCCTCCACCCCGTCCTCTTCTTCTTCCTCCATGGCCTCTTCCAGTGCTCTGTCCTCAGAACCAGCGGTGCTCCGTAGGCGTTCCAGGGGCTACGCAAGTACGCAGGCAAAACGATGCCATGCCGTGCTTGCGCTGGTTTGTTTGGGGGACAGGAGCCACACTGGGGCGGATGTTTTGTCAGCTCTGCAGGGGCAGGCCGAGAGGTGGTTGACGCCACGCCAGCTTAAGCCAGGAATGGTGGTTTGCGACAATGGCACCAACCTCCTCTCAGCCCTCCGACAGGGACAACTGACCCATGTGCCCTGTGTAGCTCACGTCCTTAACCTGGTGGTGCAGCGGTTCTTGGGCAGGTACCCCGGCTTACAGGATGTCCTGAAGCAGGCCAGGAAAGTCTGTGTGCATTTCCGCCGATCATTTAATGCCTGTGCTCGGCTGGCTGAGCTCCAAAAGGAGTTGAACCTGCCCAAGAACCGCCTTATATGTGACATGCCCACCAGATGGAACTCAACGTTGGTCATGCTGCAGCGGCTACACACGCAGCAGAGGGCCATCAATGAGAACCTGTGCGACTACGGCACCAGGACAGGGTCAGGGGAGCTCGGTTTTTTCTCACCACGTCAGTGGGGCATGATCAGGGATGCATGCACTGTCCTGTCACCGTTTGAGGAGGCCACAAGGATGGTGAGCAGTGACAGTGCATGCATCAGTGACACTGTACCTCTTGTCCACCTCTTGGAGCATACGCTGCGTGGAATAATGGACAGGGCACTTGAGGCAGAACAGAGGCAGGAAGAGGAGGACTTCCTTGCCTCTCAAGGCCCCCTTTATCCAGACAGTGTTCCTGCTGTGCCATCCATCACACAGGAAGAGGATGAGGAGGAGGAAGAGGAGGAGGAGGATGATTGTGTCAGCATGGAGGTGGAGGCTGGCACTCAGCATCAGCAGCAGCAGCAGCAGTCTTGTAGGGATGATTTACAGTCCCAAGAAACACGTGGACTTGTACGTGGCTGGGAGGAGGTAGCTGCGGATCATGTTGTCCTTAGTAACCCAGAGGACTCCGGACCGAATGCCTCAGCTAACCTACGCTGCATGGCCTCCCTGATCCTGCAAAGCCTGCGGAAGGATCCTTGTATTCTTCGGATCAAGGAGAGGGACCATTACTGGCTGGCCACTCTCCTTGATCCACGGTACAAGGGTAAGGTTGCCGACCTTATCTTGCCATCGCAGAGGGAGCAGAGGATGAGACATCTCCGGGAGGCCTTGCAGAAAGGTCTGTGCAACGCGTTCCCAGGGACTGGGAGGTTACAAACTCCTGGTCCTGGACAACGTGTTGCTGAGGCATCGGTCAGAAGGAGCGGTGGAGAAGGTGGCCGTCTGACTGATGCTTTCAGACAATTTTTTAGTCCACAGCCCCAAGGTATGATCGGTTCCAGCACCCATCGCCAGCGTCTGATTTACATGGTGCAGGAATACCTAGGGGCAAGGTCAGACTTGGACACCTTTCCCACCGAAAATCCTCTGGCTTACTGGGTCTTGAGGATGGATCACTGGCCAGAGCTTGCACAGTATGCAATTGAGCTACTGGCCTGTCCTGCATCCAGCGTTCTTTCGGAACGCACCTTCAGTGCTGCTGGTGGCTTTGTTACCGATCACAGGGTGCGCCTGTCCACCGAATCAGTTGATCGACTGACCTTCATCAAGATGAATCAGTCTTGGATCACCCACAGCTACCAAGCACCTGAAGCTGATGTAACAGAATAATTTTTTTTGAAATATCACATCCCTTCAAGACTGCCTATGCTGATGCTGAGTGACTGTCCTGTTATGTTGATTGTCTATCCTCTTCCTCCTCCGCTGATATGTTGGAAGAACATTTCTGGTTCTGGTTGATGCCATCAGCCCAATTTTTCTGCCCCTGTTTAACAGGGGCGTTTAAGTACAATTTTTGATGCAATGCTTTGCAGCAGGGCTAATTCCTGCAATCAAACAAGGGTATATGGGAGAGGTTGCAGTGTGGTGGCACCAGCACCAGTGCCTAAGGCCCAATTTTTCTGCCCCTGTTTAACAGGGGCGTTTAATTACAATTTTTGATGCAATGCTTTGCAGCAGGGCTAATTCCTGCAATAAAACTAGAGTATATGGCAGAGGTTGCAGTGTGGTGGCACCAGCACCAGTGCCTAAGGCCCAATTTTTCTGCCCCTGTTTAACAGGGGTGTTTAATTACAATTTTTGATGCAATGCTTTGCAGCAGGGCTAATTCCTGCAATAAAACTAGAGTATATGGCAGAGGTTGCAGTTTGGTGGCACCAGCACCAGTGCCTAAGGCCCAATTTTTCTGCCCCTGTTTAACAGGGGCGTTTAATTACAATTTTTGATGCAATGCTTTGCAGCGGGGCTAATTCCTGCAATAAAACTAGAGTATATGGCAGAGGTTGCAGTGTAGTGGCACCAGCACCAGTGCCTAAGGCCTAATTTTTCTGCCCCTGTTTAACAGGGGTGTTTAATTAAAATTTTTGATGCAATGCTTTGCAGCAGGGCTAATTCCTGCAATAAAACTAGAGTATATGGGAGAGGTTGCAGTGTGGTGGCACCAGCAGCAGTGCCTAAGGCCCAATTTTTCTGCCCCTGTTTAACAGGGGCGTTTAAGTACAATTTTTGATGCAATGCTTTGCAGCAGGGCTAATTCCTGCAATAAAACTAGAGTATATGGGAGAGGTTGCAGTGTGGTGGCACCAGCAGCAGTGCCTAAGGCCCAATTTTTCTGCCCCTGTTTAACAGGGACATGTAATTACAATTCTTGATATAATATTTCACAGGAGGGCCCCTTCCTGTGCCCACCCAGAGTAACGGTGAGGACTTATAGTGTTGTGGCACCAGCACCACAACCACCAAAGGTCAATTTTTCTACCACTGTTCAACAATGGCATGTAATTACAATTCTTGATATAATCGTTCACAGCAGGGCGCTCCAGCGCCCACCAAGAGTCACTTTGAGGGCTTACAATGTTGTGGCAAAACCAACACCTTGTTCCGCCATTTCTGCAGAGCATATAGGGCAGGCCCCTACTTTCAAACATCCAATTTACAAACATCTCCTACTTGCAAACGGAAGGAGACAACAGCAAGTGAGATGAAAAAAGATGGACGACAAAACAAATTATACAGGGGTGATAACCCTTCCCTATGTTTTCCAAAAAGCTTAAAAATAGTTTTTTTGACTGGAGCTACACTTTCAAAATGTACCAGTTGAAAATTACAAACAGATTCAACTTAACACAACAAACCTACACAGTCCCTGTCTTGTTTGCACCGCCTGTATACTGCTGTTCTGAGTATATAGGGCCTGGGGGCCACACGCATTTCCTTTTTTTAATATGGGTACAGGGTTCCCCTTAATATGCGTACAAGACCCAAATAGACTGGTAATGGGCAGGCAGGAACCAGATATAACATTAAAACCGCAAGCAGTTTTAAATGGTGTTATTTCCGTTTAATGTAATTTTGTGCAGGGACTGTTCTAAACACGGGAAACACGTGGAACTTCACAGGCATACTACAGACACCCCCCAGGCACCATATTTAAAGGAATATTTCACTTTTTTTTTTCACTTTAATCGTCATTAAAATCAGTGCTCCTGCCAAAACGGCCATTTTTAAAAACATTTTAGGCATTGACCCATGTCTCCTGGGGCAGGAGCCAGGTCCCCAAACCCTTTTTAGGACAGTATCTTGCATATTAGCCGTTATAATTAGCACTTTTAATTTTGAACGTTCGAGTCCCATAGACTTCAATGGGGTTCTAAAGTTTGTTCGAATTTGGGGTCCGTTCGAAAGTTCTGGTGCGAACCGAACCGGTGGGTGTTCGGCTCATCCCTAGCTTTGGGGCTGCAACCCCTTCATCTCAGCCACTTTCCACAAAACGCATACATTGATCCCCCATGATGGGAGCTAGCGCACGTTTACACACTCTGTGCATCTTCCAAATTTGGATTTTCAAAAAATACAAAAGTTGTGTTTTAAAATATCAAAACTAAAACCCTAGCTATTTTTTTTGGTGTTTCACACTCTCCCCAAAACATCAATGATGTTCTTCATTTTATTTTTAACATCATTGATGTTTTGCTGTATATTTTCCAAATCCCGATTGCACCCCATTATCTCCCCAATCAAGATCTGGGCACTTTCACTGGTAAAACGGGAATCTTCTTCCACATCACCTACAAAACAAAGCAAAAAAACCCACCATGTAATAAAAATATGGTGAGATACATTGATGAGCTTACCGGAAGCTGTGTTCTCCGACACTCACCTGTTGTGGTGACAATTTGCCCAACCTCAACGATCTCTCCTTCCTCCTCCTCCTCCTGCTCCTCTGCTTCTGGTTTTCGAGATTGCCCTTCTTTGGGAGGGGTGTGGTCCCTGGTGTCCTCATACTTGCCGAGTCTTCTCTCCCCTATGAGAATATAAAAAAAGAATAATTAGCACACAGAGGGCAGAAATAGGAATATGAAACATTGCTTGGAAGTGTTGTACAATTGTGTTTTTTGGCCGAGTTCCAAGGTGAGATCATTGTGGACACTTTGTTAAGCTGGAATACTTACCTGCAGAACGATGCTTCTTACGAACGAATGAAACGATGAACTTGAAAGTGGCCATTTTAAAATGCACAACATGAAATCAAAGCACATGGAGCAGTATGCACGCAAGAATAATGATATGAACACACGACAACTACTTACTTTTTTGAAGAACACGCTTGATCCTTCTGTACTGCTCGTGCTCCCTCAGTTTCAGGTCTGACCAGCGTTTTCTCAGTTGATCCTTTGATTGGCGTACCCCAAAATTCTTCTGAAGACTCTTCACATCTTTATTCATGATCTTGGCCTTTCTGATATTTGGGTTTGGGTAAGGTCCATACTTCTCATCATAGTCGGTCCTGTTCAATATGTCCACCATCTCCAACATCTCTCCAAAAGACATATTTGAGGCCTTAAAGCTTCTCTTCCAGGATCGGGACATTTCAGGCTCCGGGCTTTCCTCACCCTCCTCCTCGTTAGTGGAACTGTGATTGCATACATGTGTTCTCTCCGCCATGTGCTCTCCCCACTGCGCCGAAAGCGAAGGGGCGGGGAATAGTCTAGAAAGAACGTCAGGGGCGGGCAGAGTTTCACGCATGCGCACTGTACATAAAACGCAACACGCGTGTGTCGTACGTACGATCTGGGAACAGAGTGAGGCGCGGACGCGACGATCGTGCAAACGAAGGTAAAATTTTGAACTTGGTGCATCAATAGACTAGACTGCTTCTATCTAGGCTGATGTTGGAACAGATTAGGAGGGTTTTTCATGGCATTATTAGTATTTTAGGGTTTGTCTAAACACAACGTCTTGCAAACAAGATGGATCCATTCGGAAATCCAAATTTTATGGGGCTATTCCTCGAACTGTACAAGGAGATGCCCTGCCTGTGGGAGATCAACAACCAGTTTTATCACGACAGAATAAAAAGGAAGGCAGCACTGGAGAAACTTCTTTCTTTGGTGCAGATCATGGTCCCCACGGCAGACATGGCCTATATGAATAGGAAAATTGGGGCCATGAAGATTACATATCTCAGGGAGAGAAAGAAGCACCTGGAGTCCTTGAGATCAGGAGATCCAGATGCCGTTTATTACCCCAGGATGGTTTTGTTTGACAGGTTGCATTTTCTGGTAGACCAGGGGGTACTCAGGCCACCACTCGACCATCTTCCTTCAAAGCATCCTTCACCCCCAGCTGAGGCTTCCAACGTCCAACCTGGGCCTTCCAGGCAGCAACATGTGGAGGGGCCCAGCTTGAGACAGGTATTGCATTGTTGAACATATTTCTTGTCGTACATTTAATGATGTTAACTAGATGTTCTTATTGATCAGTAAGTTGTGATTTAACAAAGTGGTTTACATCTCAATAGACAGTAGTGTCCAAAAAGGATTGGGACGGGAATGAAAAATGCTGGGCTCAGAATGATAGTCTGTTCTATTTGGTAACATTCAATTTGCAAAAGTCAGGAGCTCAAAATGGTGTGATTGATGATTAAAAAACTAAAACTATGTCCCATTTCCATACACAGGAAGACCTCAGCCGGGGGGAGGCTGTGGCAAGTGGCAGCCAGGTGGTCGACCAATGCCCTCCTTCTCCTCCTGCCCCAAATACAGGAGCCCAGCCACAGCCTGGAAGGATGCCTGGTGGGAAGTGCCTAAGGAAGACGTGTGAGTGATGGCCTGGGTTCAGTCTGGTCTGCCAGAAGATGCAGCCTCTTGAAGAACCACATCCTGGGGACATAAATGGCATCTGATTTTCCTGATCTCTAGGACTTCTGGACCAGACTTCTCTCCCTGAGATATGTACTCCTCAGGCCACCAATTTTTCTTATTCTGATTTGTTCATGTCTGCCCTGGGGGCCAAAGGCTGCACCAAAGTAACAAGTTTCTCCAGCGCTGCGGTCCTCTTTTTATTTTATTGCGACCAAAATAAAGGTTATTTTTGTTTGATGAAATACTTGCGTATGTGTTTTCCTTCCAAAAGGCCAGTTTATTTGTGAGCAGGCAGGTACATTTCCCAAAAAAAAGTGAAATAAATAATAAGGGGTACCAACACTAAACAACCTCCTGTAGATTAAAAAAGAAAATCTAAAAAATATAATAATGTTGTTGTGGTAAGTTTACACACAAAACACACCCCAAAAAATTGAGAAATTAGCAAACTGTCAAAAAAGGAGATGTTTAGGAAAAAACAAAAAAAAATGCATCCAAAATTTTTTTTAAAAACAAAAAATTGTGTAGATGTGACGAAATCCAAAATTGTATTCCAGAAATGGTTAAAAAAGAGTCAGAAAATATGTTTGGGAGAAGTGTGTGTGTGTGACTATGAGCATGTAAAGAAGTTCCTTTTTGCAGCATTGTAAAGAACAAGAGAATGCGCTTCATGAAAGAATTTGTAGCATTGCAGCATGACGAATGTGCTATATCGATTACGAGCAGTAGTTTTACCTGAACGAGCGATTCCGTGTCGGAATTTGAATGTGAGCATGCGTGGCACCTTGTCCGTCGGAGTAGGCTACACATGATCGGAGTATGTTCGATCGGAGCAGTTTGTCGGAAAATATTTCCGGCAAGTTGGAAAATTTGGTCCGACGGATACTCCGACGAAAACAGTCTGATGCATATCACACACAGTCGCAATATCCGACAAAACGCTCCGATCGGACACATTCCGTCGGAATCTCCGACCGTGTGTACAAGGGCTTAGTGTCAAAGTCAATATGTTGAAGAACTTGCTTACTTTGACTGCATCCAGAGAATAGCCATTCGCAACTGGATGATCACTCATGGACAGTCCCTCTCTCACAAGGCCTAGCAGCCAACAAGGTGCTTACTCAGGAACAAGTCTCTGCCAGAAATGTTGTTGTAGAACGTACAAGATAATGTCTCTGCCACAGACGTTGTTGTAGAACACGTAGGGAATCTAAGCTTGGAAACACTCGTAGGATATCTGGGTCTTTCAGCCAGCTTGGCAATATCCACGAGACCGGATTCTCTCGGGTACTTCAGCCCTTCCAGGCTCTTACTAAGAAACCAACCCGTACCTGGTCTTCTGAAGAGTCCTCCCCTGGAATGCTTGAAGTCACAGGGTCTCTCCCAAACCGAAGACGGCACCCAACCACCTCAGAATCCTTTTTTAGTTTCCTTGCCTCGGGCTAGCCAGTCCCGAGACATCAAAATCAGGTGGATCCGCACCCCAGGCCATAGCCTTCCTGGGGGCTGGTCAGGAGGATCCGGACCATGAAGTCAGTACATCATTGTGGACTGGAACCCGAACCACATGACGTCTGCATCTTAAATACCCTCTCCCAGAAAGCACAGTGAGAGCGCCACTCCCACTGGGCGGGCTCCTAGAGAGAATAACTTAAGCACCTAACCAGACCATAGTTCAATGCCTGCCAGAAGAGACAGTGACCCCTGTGGCCAGGCCGAACATGCGTGTCTGACTGCTGGTGTTACAACCCCAAGGTTGAAACAAGAGGGGGGGGTATGTGGCAGCAGGCAGGTAAAGTCACCTGGTTGTATCCAGGATGGTAAATATGTGTGTCGTAGATTCAGGCTTTATGCAGACTTTTACAATTAGAGGGGAAGAGTTAATGAGCCCAGCTGAAGTAAGTGGGCTCATTAAGACCTCTACAAAAAACCCCAGCATGCTTAGGGAGATGCTCCATCCTGGAACCAGTTTTTGTGTTGTATAGACTGGGGAGTGTGACACCTGTTCTGTGCGGTGAGTTAACGCCTGTGTGGCAAATCTCTACAACAGGGACAGGGACTGGGGCAGCACAAGGCTGCTCTCAGTTGTTAGACAGGGAGTCTACGTGTGTAGTTAGAGGTCAAGCTGACCAGGATTTATTTTCTTGTTTTATTTTGTTTGGCTGTTATATGTATCACTGCATGTAGCCTAAATAAACCGGATCTTTTGTTTTTTGAACCTACACCGCTGTCTGCTGTGCCTGACTTTGTGTTGTGAACCCATCCAGGGGGTCACACACACACCCGCTGCCGAGCTAACCCCTCACAATACACAATAATTAAAACAAAAAAAAAGTATTTTATATATATAGTGACAAGCCAGGGTAAGGTTCATTAATTGCTTGGCTATTTTTTTTTTTGGTGCATCATTTGTCCACCGCTGCCCTGCTTAACGCTGTCTCTCTCACTCCCTCACCTCAATCTAGCAGGCTGCCTGAAGCCACTCATCTGCCGCTATCCAGGCTAGTCTGCTGCTTCTAAGGGAGAGAAAGGCTGGAGGGGGGGGGGGGCAGAGTGCAGATGTATATCACTCCACCGGCGCCTGCGGGACCTGCAGCCGAAACTATAGAAGCTGCATCGGCAAATGCGGCTCCTGGCTGGGTTACTCCGCGGCTGTGGTCCAAGTTCCCTCCCTGCTCAAACCTCCCACTCACAGCACACAGCTGTTTTTGCCAGCCGGACCAGGCAGTGTTAGTTGGTTACACAGGGACTAGGGATGAGCTCAGGTGTGTTCGCATGGAACGCGCGCAGAGCCCGCCAGGAAGTCGGCGCAGCGCTGCGCTAATCACAGGCAGTGAGACATTGCCCGATCTCTGCAGCTGCACATTGGGGCAATGTCTCACTGCCTGTGATTAACGCAGCGCTGCGCCGACTTCCTGCTGGGCTCTGCACGTGTTCCAATGCGAACACGCCTGAGCTCATCCCTAACAGGGACATGTTGTAGGCAGTCAGCACAAAACAAAAGGTGTGAAACAGACAGAGCACAGGGATAATTAGGGTGTGCCTGGGCACACCCGGCACACCCCGTGGGCACGCCTATGGGCGTTAAACTGGCAGTAACACATAAAAAACAATATGGCGTTAAACTGGCAGTAACGCACACAGAATTATATGGCTTTTAACTGGCAGTAATGCACACAAAACGATATGATGGTAAACTGGCAGTAACGCACACAGAAGTAAATGGCGCTAAACTCCCAGTAACGCAATCAAATAGACAGTGTTCAACCGTCACTACACTGATGCTATCTGAACTGTCCCTACTCTAGTTATACACGAATGTAAAGATTACTGACACGGTCTCACTACACTACACTAAAACTATCTGAGCTGTCCCTACTCTACACTAATGTATGTATGTCTCTTCGGTTACGTAAATTCTACATCAGCCCCTTGACTGGGCAAACATGTTCGGCAGTTTGCTTTCTTTGCAAATATAGGTGAGATTTTTGTCCTGTTTTTTGCTGAACCCTAGTGTGCTGTTTTAATGACAGTACACTGCTGTTTGTGAAGGATCATTAGTATGATTTTTTCTTTTCTTTCTTAGCCCTTTTACACACGGTCAGAAATTCCGACCACAAAATCTGTCTGATTTTTTCCAGTGGATTTTGTCCGAAACTGGTGTCGCATACACACGGTCGGACAAAGTTGTCGGAAAATCCGATCGTTCGGAACGTGATGATGTTCGTTCGTTAAGACGGTCTCGTAATTTGATCTGAGCATGCGTGGCACTTTGTCCGATCGGATCATGTTGTTGGAAAATTTTATATCCAGCTCTCAAACTTTGTTGTTCGGACATTCCGACGGAAAAAGTCAGATGGAGCGCACACACGGTCGGATTATTCGTCAACACGATCTGATTGGACATTTTCTATCGGAATTTCCGACCATGTGTACAAGGGCTTAGTCTTTCTACCAGATTCAATTGGTTGCAATCCCTATTCTCAGTGATCTTCTATTCGTTTTACACCTGTTTCCACTCACCGATCAGCTTGATGTATACCTGTCTTTTCACTTCATTTTTTGGTGGACCCAGGGGCACTGCCATGTGAAGCTACAGGATGCCAGGTGTTCCTGTTGATGGGGCTCTTTTTCTCCTTTAAAAAAAAAAAATTATATATATATATATATATATATATATATATATATATATATATTTTTTTTTTTTTTTTTAACTCATTGTTAGCTCAATTGTCTCTTCGGTTACGTAAATTCTACATCAGCCCCTTGACTGGGCAAACATGTTTGGCAGTTTGCTTTCATTGCAAATATAGGTGAGATTTTTGTCTTGTTTTTTGCTGCACCCTAGTGTGCTGTATTAATGACAGTACACTGCTGTTTGTGAAGGAAAATTAGTATGATTTTTTTTCTTTTCTTTCTTCGCCTTTCAATTGGTTGCAATCCCTATTATCAGTGATCTTCTATTCATTTTACATCTGTTTCTCAGTGCCCCTGCTTCAAAATTGATTTTCCTATATAATTGTAAGTAATTGAGGCTATGTTAGCCCCTTCTAATTTTGGGATTTTTCTATCTTAAAAAAAATATTTAATGAACACTATATTTTATTGTTAGGTTTTTATTCGCCCTCTGCAGCAATAGAAGTGGCGCCTGGTCGGAAGTGCCTGTTGGTTTTTGGGGGTTTCCTGTCCCCCACTCTTGTGGCCTCTGCAATTTGGGGGGTTGTGCTGCTGGTGCTTCTTCTGATTTAGTGGCTTCTATGGGGGGGTGCCATGCATTCTGAATTGCATTCTCAATTTCCTTGAGGAAGCCAATGGTCTGGCAGAACATGTAGGAGCTGATATCTCAAATCACAGGCTAACACAAGATCTATGCCTGTGGGATTCTTTTTGATTGCTTAATAGCTGAATAATCAATTGCTTAGTACCCATTGTATCAACTTTTGTTTATGTCATATTGTTTGTACTTGTTCAGTGTTTTGTATTTTTGTCATTAAAATAATTATATTGTTAAATATTTCGTATACATATATAGTGTCCCTGTAGCTTTTGGCCCCGCAATAATCCCTTGCCTCCTCTTTCTCTTCCCCCTTTACCTCATCCCTGTTACTGGATTTATTGTGTATTCATTGAGGTTCTTCCAGCCACACACCCGCCCCCCCCCCCCCTTTCTCTAATGTATGTATGTATGTATGAATGACACGGTCAAGCTACATTACCGTGAAATGATCTGAGGTGTCCCTACTCTAGCTGCAAAGCTGAATGATGGTCCTCCTCACTACACTCACACTATCCCTAGACTGACACTAAACTAATATTCTACACTGACAATTGAAGCAAAATAGCACAGTATAGCACACTAACTAATAGCACTAAACAGAGCCCAATTCTCTTTCTCCACACCGAAAACACACTGAAAATGGCTGCCATTGAAAGAATACTTTTATACTCTGGGGCGGGAATGAACCATGATTGGATAAAGTCATGATGACCGTGTTCAATCATAACTCTGACAGTGCTCTGTGCCCTGATTGGCTGAAGCTTTCACTGCTTCAGCCAATTAGGGCTTGCAATGCATTGTTCAATGCTGCAATGCATTGTGGTCAGTTTGGAGGGGGCAAACGGACTTTTGACCAACGAAAGTTTGGCCTGAACTTATGCTCGGACAAAACCGTTCACCGATCCCTGTTTACCATTCCTAATATGCTACAATTTTATATTTTCATTTGTAGTTTTGTTAGCTGTTTTTTTTTTTTGGTCATCTCCTGCATTATTTCTGTAGTCTCTGATCCTCTCCTGTAGTATGTTTGCAGTCTTTGACCCTCTCCTGTAGTATGTGTATTAAGGTTCTGCTTTACTTTACTAAATTATTTGGGATTGCTCTACTATTCAGTGAGTGGTAATGATGCGCAGTAAACTGTAACGACCAATCAGTGAACAGTAGTGATCTGCTGTAATCTCTAGCAATCAGTGAGCAGTAATGTGCAGTAACCTCTAGCAACCATTTGGCAAGCAGAAATGATGTGTTGTAACCTCTAGCAACCAGTCAGTGAGCGGTAATGATAGGCTATAAACTCTGGCAACCAATTGCAATTGCTGCGTGATATTCTGCAGTAAGTAGATTTTGAGTCTACCTGCTATTTTTGTTTTATGTCTCAGAATGGAGGGGGGGCCCAAAAAAATATTTGCCCAGGGTCCAATCAATATTAAAGACGGCCCTGGAAACAGGCGACCCTAGTTTGTTGCCTATAGGCTCCAGGGATGGAAATCCAAAGCTGCATCTACCGTATTGAAGACTGGTATCTATTTCAGTCCGGTTTATTGCGGATCAATTCCAGCTGTGGGTAGACAATGTTGGAGACTCCAATGAACTTGACTAGACCAGCATCCTTACATTACTCTGATGCCTGGAATAGAGAGGAAATGAAAAGACTCATGGGTATTTAGCCACTTGCAGCTGGATATGGCCTATGTCCAAGACATCTGATAAACTTGTTACAAACATTTTTCTCTTCCAATACACACTGCTGGGATTGCAGTATTATTAGGCAGATTATGAAACATAAGGCACAGTTTCAGTCTTATGTCAATGGACAGCCAAACTCATAATATTGCACAATGTTTAATGGGATCTTTAGAGAAAAAATAAGTTCCATACACATTGATCTGTGGTTTTACCTTAAAGCAAACCTTACATCAAATATATTTTTTCATATTAATGAAAAATAGTGTTGGGTGAACAGTTTGGGCCGGACATTGGTTGTTCGCCCCTTCAGCAAACACCTAAATTGTCGGGGGGCTTTGACAGTTTGTTCGACCACCAAATGCCCCACAATACACTGCGCACCGCACAGTGCATTGGAAGTCCCGATTGGCTGAAGCAATGAAGGCTTTGCCCAATCAGGGCACATAGCACTGAAAGCACATTATTGGAGAAAGTAATGATGACTGTGCCCAATCATGGCTCATTGTGGATAATCCCATCCCACAGTATAAAAGGATCCATCCCAGAGCAGCCATTTGCAATGTGATAGTGGAGTGGAAATAGATAGAACAGGGCTCTGTTCATTACTACTAGCAAGTTGGTGTGCTATAATGTGCTATTGTGATTCTATTGTGAGGGTAAAATATCACTGTAGTGGGCATATAGTGATAGTGCAGCATGAGTGTATTGCGACCGTTCATTTTAAATGTAGTCAGTTTAGTGTGCCAGGACAGGTTTACTGCAGTATATTGAACTGTGTCAGTGTAGAGTACCAGGTCAGTTTTACTGCAGTATATTGAAGTGCTTTACTGCTTGTTTACTGCAGTGTATTGAAGCATGTTTGTGCATGTTTACGGCAATATATTAAAGTGCAACAGAGTACTTTTATGGCAGTATATTGCAGTGCGTTAGTGCACGTTTACCGCAGTGCATTGAAGTGCATCAGGGCATGTTAACTGCAGTATATTGTAGTGTGTCAGGGTACTTTTACGGCAGTATATTGAAGCACGCTAGTGCACTTTTACAGCAGTATATTAAAGTGCGCTAGTGCACTTATATGGCAGTATAATGAAGTGTGTTGGTGCACTTTTATGGCAGTATATTGAAGTGCGCTACAGCACTTTTACAGCAGTATATTGAAGTGCGCAAGTGCACTTTTTCTGCAGTATATTGAAGTGAGCTGGTGCACTTTTACTCTTGTAGAGTATCAGTGGAGTGTGTCTGTGTAGTGAGTACTCAAGTTAAAGTTCACCAGACACCACTATCCATTGATTAAGTTCGTCCAAGTACACATTTCCTTGTCTCTATTACATTTTGGTAATAAGCCCCCTCATCATGTCTGGGAAGCCAACAAGGAGAGGCAGACGTTCCCATGGCACTGTGAGGGGGCCCGCAGCGTATGTGTCCACAGGCAAAGGTGGACATGGTCTGTCCCCAGGCAGGGCACCATTTCCTCTTTTTAGCAATGTTACCCATGCTATCCAGCCACAGCATACTGAGGAGTTGGTGGACTGGATTAATATACCACCCTCATCATCCTCATCCTCTATCAGACTAGTGCGTACGTAGCCGTTGCCTGAGCGGCCTATTCTGTCTCTTTGTCCACAGCTACTCCTGCCCAGCATCATGATTGGAGGAGTCAGCTGAGTTATTTGAACACAGCGTCAGCCACTTTCTCTTTGACAATGCATAGGCATTACTTGATTGTAATGTTGATTCTGAGGTTGAGGAAGGTAGGAGCATGAGCCTACAGAGAGGTGAGAACACTGGTAAACAGATTGGTAGTCATGTTCCCCAGCCACATTATATTGCCAGGTTGGCTCCATTGATAATGAGGATGGAGGGGATGATGATGAGGTCACTGACGGAACTTGGGTGCAGATAGAGTAGAGGAGGAAAGGGAGGGTGAGGCACAACTCCAAAAAGGCAGCCATTATGGAATAGTAGGGAGCAGCCACCCTATTCCATCATTGTGGAGCTGTAATCTCCTGGCAAACTTTCCATAGCTCAGCTGTCTGGGCATTTTTTAGCACATGCGCAGCTTATCACAGATTAAGCGTGGCAGAAACACCAGGCATTTGGGTACCACATACTTGACAAGGCATTTAACCTCCCATCACTCAGTCAATTAGTAAAAGTACCTGAAAGCCACATAAAAGTAATGCAATTCTGCTCCTCCTTTCAGGTCTACGCTTGCTATATCTCATGACTTCTCAGCAGCCTCCACTGACAGGGATGATGGTATAGCGAAGGGTGTCACAGGTCCTTGCAGCACGTCTGCCAGCAGCACACCACCAACTGTAAACTATAGCAGGCAAATTTCTCTTCCCTAGCTGCTGCAGTTGAAAAAGAAATACAGTCACTGCCACCAACATGCCCCATGTCTAAATTCAAGCTTGTTAAAGCTGCTGGCTTTGCAACTCCTGCCTTGGTGGATTCTGCCCCTTCCGTGAATTTGCAGAATGTGCTGTACAGTGGCGGCTGGTGAAGTTTTAGGATGGGGGGGCGCAAGACCCCGCCCCTCCACGTTTGCCCCCCCACTTCCCATAACCCCAACCCCTTATATAATCCACATCATATACCAGGCTGTACAGTATACACAGGGCTCTGCACATCATATACCAGGCTGCACATTATACACCGGGCTCTGCACATCATATACCAGGCTACACATTATACACAGAGCTCTACACATCATATACCAGGCTGCACTTTATACACAGGGCTCTGCACATCATATACCAGGCTGCACATTATACACAGGGCTCTGCACATCATATACCAGGCTGCACATTATACACAGGGCTCTGCACATCATATACCAGGCTGCACATTATACACAGGGCTCTGCACATCATATACCAGGCTGCACATTATACACAGGGCTCTGCACATCATATACCAGGCTGCACATTATACACAGGGCTCTGCACATCATATACCAGGCTGCACATTATACACAGGGCTCTACACATCATATACCAGGCTGCACATTATACACAGGGCTCTGCACATCATATACCAGGCTGCACATTATGCACCGGGCTCTGCACATCATATACCAGGCTGCACATTATACACAGGGCTCTACTAAAGCAACCTTTAAATCACACATCTGCATTCTGCAACCTGTAAATCGTACATATCTGCATTTGCGATCGACCGCGCCACAGAGCAAGTTTTTTTGGGGCAAATGAAGCGCCTCGTCTGCAATGTCGTGATTGCATAGACGTGGTGCTTACAATATTGCACTGCGCCTGGCGCCGGGACACAGTGCACATAAGGACCTTTTTTTTACATATTTTTTTTTTCTTAAAGGGACATGTTTAAATAAAATTATTATTATTATTTTTTTTTGACTGCCTGAGAGGGTGGGGGGCAAGGTAATCATTGGCTTTTACATAGGTGCCTGGCTGATTTACTTTTGGAAGGAGATCTGCCAGTCAATCAGTCATCCCTGTTCTTGAAACTACAGTATTACATGTCTTCTGCAGCATTCAACATCAATAAACCCTGGCTTGCAGTCTATCCTTCAATCTCCACGTCTTACAAAAAGAAAATCATATGGTCAGCTGTATTAAATTTAGCAGAGATACACGTGGCAGCTATGCTATGTGCTTTAAAAATGTTGTTGCCAGAGCATGGTTTACAGTACAAAAAAAAAAAAAAATATTTATAAAAATGTAGCTTTAAAATGAATACTTATGTGTGTTGCAACCTACACCATTCCATACAGAAAATTAAAGTCGATAAGTTGATGGGGGGGGGGGCGTTGGGATGCTGCCGTCCAGCCACCGAAAATGTGTTTAACGGGGGGGGGGTTAGGTGGGTGGGGTGCTGCCGTTCATCTACCACAAAGCCGACTGCGAAGATAAATGAGAAGTGGGGGAGGAAGACATAAGTAGTTTCACCTACCGAGTGCTGTGCTGTTTGTTTGCGCTTATGTGATTACCTGCAGCAGAGTAGCAGTGGAGTGGACTTGGGCAGAGCAGCTGAGTGGAAACAAACGTCACTTCCTTCAGTGACGTTGGAAGCCCCATTCATGTCCTAACTGACGCTCGTCTGGCTAGTCCATCGCGCTAGTCGACCGCGCCACAGAGCGAGTTTTTTGGGGGCAAATGAAGCACCTCGTCTGCAATCTCGTGATTGCATAGTCGTGGTGCTTCCAATATTGCCCAGCGCCGGGACACAGTGCACAAAATGACCTTTTTTTTTTGACTCCCGGAGGGTGGGGGCACCCCCTATGGATGGGCCACCACAGGTGCCAGTGGCGTAACTAGAACCTTCAGGGCCCTGATGCAAGAAACCATGAAGGGCCCCCCTGAACTCCAGCCAGGGCTCTTCCCTCCGAGTCCGGTGGAGGAACTTCAGGGCATGGTCACAGGTATGACCTTTGTGAGCTCTGTAGTTCCACCACTGGTATCAGTAGTTTTTATTTTATTTATTTTTTTACAATTTTTAGGGGACTCTGGCTGGGGAGAACAGAAATCGGACTGAGCGGCAAAGCATGGAGCAGGAGAGGGGTACTCTGAGGAGCCGGCCGAGGACACAGGTCATGCGAGGAATGCACAACTAAAGAGCAGCCAGTGCGATAGTCGAGCATGGAGCTCTGCTAGTCATCCTCCACCTCCAGCCACCCGTGTGCATGGTGCACTGGTAACCCTAGCTGCCTATGATGCTGCCGGCCATATGTAGAGGGGGCTGCATGGCCCCCCTGCATCACAGGGCCCAGTTGCAGTCGCGACTGCTGCACCCCCTATAGTTACGCCCCTGACAGGTGCTGTACCACAATGGCAGGTTCCAAGTCACAATTTCTGTCTACATAAGGCCATTCCAGCTCTGTACCATCACATGGAAGATGATGTTGTGGCATCGTTCGCAAGGTCCACGTTACTGCTGACGTGGTACAGCAAGCATTGTCAGAAACAATATAGTTCATCCACAGCACACTGGTTAACTTCGCTTGCAACTTGGAAGGATGCAGGACAGAGCTCAGTGCTGCAGCATGTTTTGCCCCATGTCTCCATACAGCTGGTGTTGGTGATGCGAGATTTGTTAGCTCCACTCCCTACTCCTCCTCCATGCCCTCCTCTGTGGAAATTTTCCTGTGGACCACCAGTACCCCCTAAGCGTTCAAGCGGCTATTCAATGAGTCAGGCTAAAAGATGCCATGCAGTGCTTTAGCTGGTCTATCTAGGGAACATAATGCTAAAATGGCACTAGCCTCCTGTCCGCCCTTAGACAGGGAAAGTTGACACATGTGCCATGCCTGGCACATGTCCTCGCTTTGATGGTGCAGCATTTTTTAAACAGGTACCCTGGGAAGATCTGCTAAAGCAGGCTAGAAGAGTCTGTAGCCATTTTTGGTGGTCATACACAGCCAGTGCTCAGTTGGCTGAAATCCATCAGGAATTCCACCTGCCCATAAACTGCCTGATTTTTGACATACCTACCGGATGGAACTTAACTTTGGCAATGCTGCAGCAGCTGCACATGCAGCAGAGGGCCGTCAATGAGTACCTGTGTAAGTATGGCACAATGACAGGCTCAGGCCGGCTCTGCTTTTTTTTCCCCAATACCAATAGTTGCTGATAAAGGATGCATGCACTGTACTGTCACCATTTGAGGAGGAGGAGGTGACAATGACAATGCGTGCATCAGTGCAGGGCTGGTGCTAGACTATTTTGCGCCCTAGGCGAGACCAGCTACTTGCGCCCCCCCCCCCCCCCAAAAAAAAAACTTCTGAACTGCTAAAATATAATTTATATACCTCTATACAGTATAGAATGGGCGCAAAATAGTCTAGCGCCGGCCCTATCTATACCCCCCTGTGATGTTTGTTGCCCCCTCATTGAACTGCTGTACACAGCGAACAAAGTTGACAACATTTAAAATTCTTTTTTTTAGAGAAATGGGCGACAGCAGAGGGCTGGATGACAGCAGGGCAGAGGACTGGGTAACAAAAGGGCACTGAATGACAGCAGGGCAGAGGGCTGGGTGACAGCAGAGGGCTGAGGACTGGGTGACAGCAGAGGGCTGAGGACTGGGTGACAGCAGAGGGCTGAGGACTGGGTGACAGCAGGCAGATGACTGGGTGAACGCAGGGCAGATGACTGGGTGACGCAAATCGGGGGACTGGGTGATAGGCAGACGAATGGGAGACAACAGGGGACTGGGTGACAGCAGAGGGCTAGGTGACAGCAGTTCAGAGGACAGGGTGAACGCAGGGCAGAGGACTGAGCGACAACAGGGGACTGGGTGTCTGTAGAGGGCTGGGTGATAGTAAGCAGAGGACTGGGAGACAACAGGGAACTGGGTGACAGCAGAGGAATGGGTAAACGCAGGGCAGAGGACTGAGCGACAACAGGGAACTGGGTGACAGCAGGGCAGAGGGCTGGGTGACAGCAGGGCAGAGGGCTGGGTGACAGCAGGGCAGAGGACTGGGCTACAATAGGGGGCTGGGTGACAGCAGGGCAGAGGACTGGGTGACAGCAGGGCAGATGGCTGGGTGACAGCAGGGCAGAGGACTGGGTGACAGCAGAGGGCTGGGTGACAGCAGGACCGAGGATTGGGTGACAGCAGGCAGAGGACTGGGTGAACGCAGGGCAGAGGACTGGGTGACGCAGATCAGGGGACTGAGTGATAGGCAGATGAATGGGAGACAACAGGGGACTGGGTGACAGCAGAGGGCTAGGTGACAGCAGTTCAGAGGACAGGGTGAACACAGGGCAGAGGACTGAACGGCAACAGGGGACTGGGTGTCTGTAGAGGGCTGGGTGATAGTAAGCAGAGGACTGGGAGACAACAGGGAACTGGGTGACAGCAGAGGAATGGGTGAATGCAGGGCAGAGGACTGGGCGACAACAGGGGACTGGGTGACAGCAGGGCAGAGGGCTGGGTGACAGCAGGGCAGAGGGCTGGGTGGCAGCAGGGCAGAAGGCTGGGTGACAGTAGGCAGAGGGCTGGGCTACAACAGGGGGCTGGGTGACAGCAGTGCAGAGGGCTGGGTGACAGCAGGGCAGAGGACTGGGCAACAAAAGGGCACTGAATGACAGCAGAGGGCTGGGTGACAGCAGGGCAGACAGAGGGCTGGGTGAACGCAGGGCAGAGGACTGGGTGACGCAGATCAGGGGACTGGGTGGGCAGACGAATGGGAGACAACAGGGGACTGGGTGACAGCAGAGGGCTAGGTGACAGCAGTTCAGAGGACAGGGTGAACGCAGGGCAGAGGACTGAGCGACAACAGGGGACCGGGTGTCTGCAGAGGGCTGGGTGATAGTAAGCAGAGGACTGGGAGACAACAGGGAACTGGGTGACAGCAGAGGACTGGGCGACAACAGGGGACTGGGTGACAGCAGGGCAGAGGGCTGGGTGACAGTAGAGGGCTGGATGACAGCAGGGCAGAGGACTGGGTGACAGCAGAGGGCTGGGTGACAGCAGGGCAGAGGACTGGGTGACAACAGGGGGCCTGGTGACAGCAGAGGGCTGGCTGACAGCAGGGCAGAGGACTGGGTGACAGCAGGCAGAGGACTGGGTGACAACAGGGGACTGGGTGTCTGCAGGGGGCTGGGTGACAGCAGGGCAGAGGACAGGGTGAAATTGGGTTGAAAACTGCTCTGCCTGATATCTCGGTCAAGACACTGCTACAGGAAAGACCAGATATCATCTTGATCTTTGTCACTTTTTTACTTTTGTTTAAAGATAGAAATAATAAAGTTGACAAAGACCAAGATGATATCTGGTCTTTCCTGTAGCAGTGTCTTGACTGAAATATCAGGCAGAGCAGTTTTCAGCCCAATTTCTCCCAGTCCAGTGGCTGCATAAAAAAAAAAAACAGAATTTTTAGAGCATTTTTTTACCTCCATGATGCTCTGCCCAGAAGGACCTGCGATCATCCCCGAGGCTGGCTGCTCCGCCCCCTGTCCCCCATCCCCCAGTGACTTGTGGGATCATCCCTTGGCTGGCTACACCCCCTCACGAGTCCCGACCAGTGACAATGAAGGAGGTGGGCCAGCTCCTCGGTATCAATCAGAGCCCTGAGCCGCCGAACAGCTCTGCAGCTGGGGGAGACGGGGGAGGGATCTGTCAGTATAATACATGTGATAGTTCCCTCCCCGCACCCCTGCACCATCCCTGGCAACAGACATTCCCTCTCCTCCTCCGGACCTCCAGTACACACTCCTGCAGACCCGCCACACGGGAACAGGGGCTCCATAGGTTACATCCAGCGGGGATGAGGAGGTGACAGGCCATGGCTGCGCCCTAGGCGGCAGTGCGCCCTAGGCGGCTGCCTAGTCCGCCTAGTGGTAGCGCCAGCCCTGCATCAGTGACACAATCTCTGTTGTGTTCTTGCTGGAGCAGACTCGGCATTATGGACAGGGTACTCAAGGCAGAGCAGCGGGACACCACAGAACACACAAGAGTAGGAGGATTCTGGCAGTTTTGGAGGCATTGAAGCAGAGGAAGACATATGTCAAACCTTAAGAGATGGTTTTCTGTCTCCAGAATCCTTGGGAGTAGTACGTGGCTGAAAGAAGGCAGTTCCAGATACTGTATTCCTCAGTGACCCAGAGGAATCGGGTTCTCATGCCTACCCAAACTTGCAGTGCATGACCTCCTTCATTCTTCAAAGCCTGCAAAATTACCTCAGAATTTGTGGCGTCAAGGAGAAGGATCACTATTGCATCCTCCTTGACCACCGTTACAAGAGGAAAGTCTCGCAACTCATCCCATCTGTCAGAGAGGTTACCTGACTGGACGGATGGCCGGCGTTGGTGCTTGTGTTCCTGTGCGCACTCCTGTGGGCACGCGTGTGCCGGCTGACCTTGTTGCACATATTGGTGCGCGGACGCACGTTGGCACGCGCCTTCCTATTGGCACTGACTCACGTGCTTCTGGGGGAGCAGGTGTGCACGTGGATGTTCGCACGCGTGCGAGTTTGCGCGCGCCTGTGTGCGTTGGCGCACACACGTGCGTGCTGTTTGGCGTCAACTGGCCTATTTAGTCTGGCTGAATCCATTGATTGGTGCTGCCTGATCAACAGCTCCCCATGTCCTTGTTCCCTGAACCTGAATTCCGGCTTGACTACTTATTGACTCAGCTTGCCCTTCTGACCTTCCTGGATATCTGCCCGCATCTGACCTCTGGCTCGTTTTTGACCTTGCTTCTGCCTGCTCCCTTGTACTTTGCTGCACACGCATTGCTGAACCCGGCCTGTACCTGGACTTACCTTACCTGCTCAGTATCCGCTGCCTGCATTCCTGCTCTCCACCTTGCTGTCTGAAGACCCTTTTCTTCCAGCATCAGGACTTACCTACCAGGCTCACATATTCCTCCGCACTCCTGAGCCACCTGTCTTCTCTACCAGGGGCCACGAGTCAGATACGTAAGGGAGACCACCCTCTGCCCAAGTGGACTCACCAGTCAGGTATGTAGGCTCTGATAGTATCAGGCAGCCATGACCGAGTCTGGGCACGGGGCCTCCCCTATGGATGAACGTTGTGTGCACTTAGCGGGCCTCACCAAACAGGTCAAGAGCCTACAAGATGGCTATTCGAGATTGGAAGAACAATTCCAGGCTCTGTCATCATCTGATTCCTCCTAACCGCCCCCCCCCCCCCCCCTCAAGAAGCAGCTTCTGCCGGTCTCATCCAAGCACCCTCAGTAGTGATGCTCCCTCCCAAACCCAGAAAAACCCACGCCCGAAAGGTTCTCTGGTGAACGAGGCAACACCTATGAGCTCTATATCGCTCTCCAACCCCATACTTTTTCCCTGGAGGCTACAAAAGTGGGATTCGTCATCTCCCTC
Organism: Lithobates pipiens; assembly: GCF_037356315.1. Classification (NCBI taxonomy): domain Eukaryota; kingdom Metazoa; phylum Chordata; class Amphibia; order Anura; family Ranidae; genus Lithobates; species Lithobates pipiens. Next base: position 492,902,028 of record NW_027507903.1, read on the forward strand.
CTGTCCGGCGAGCCTCAAACCTGGGCACACCGCTTGCTGGAGCAAAAATCTGCATCTCTGGATTCTCCTGACCGTTTTTTCACAGCTATGTCACAGCTCTATGAGGATCCTCAGTTAACCGCAATGGCCGAGGCTGTGCTGCATTCCTTGCAGCAGGGTCACAGAGCAGCCGAAGATTATGCAGTTGAATTCTGACGCTGGAGCTCTGACACAGAGTGGAACTTTGTGGCCCTGCGTCATCAATTTCACATGGGCCTGTCTGACCCACTCAAGCATGAGCTGGCACGTGTCGGTGTGCCTCAAACCCTGGATCAGGGCCGGACTGGCCTACTGGGATACCGGGAGATTTCCCGGTAGACCGCCTGCCCTGGGGCCGCTTTTACTTGCGACTGCATTCATGCTTTCTACTGCACATCACAGCGCTGGCTGGCTCTGTGTTCGGCGGCCGGTCTGTAACATGGCCCCGCCTCCCTCAAACCAGCTTGTGTGATAGTAGAGAGAATCAACGTTCCGCCTATCACACAAGCCGGTCTGGGGGGGGCGGGGGTGTGTTACAGAGTGGCCGACGAACACAGAGCCTGCCAGCGCTGTGATGTGCATTAGAAAGCATGAATGCAGCCGCAAGTAAAAGCGGCCCCAGGGCAGGCGGTCTACCGGGAAATCTGCCAGCGCTGTGATCAAGAGAAGCAGCCCGCCCTGTGTGCCTGGATAGGAGGATCGGCGGGGGGGGGGGGGATCTGCATATACAGGAAATGAGCCTTCTATATTTCTCCATGCAGCCGCTGAATGCTTGCAGGAGGGAGAGGAGGAGAATCAAGCATTCAGCGACTGCATGGAGGAATATAGAAGGCTCATTTCTTCTATATGCAGCCCCCCTGCTGATCCTTCTATCCAACTTCTTTTACTGCCCCCCTAGTGCTCTTCACCTCCCCCCAGTGCTCTTCACCCCTCCCCCTAGTGCTTTTCACCCCCCCCCCCCATTGTTCTGTGCTCCCCCTGTTCTGTGCTCTCCCCACTGTTCTTTTCCCCCTCTGTTCTTTCTCACCCCCCCCCCTCAGTGCTCTCCAGCTCTCCCCATCACTCTCCAGCCCCCATCCCAGTGCTCTCCAGCCCTCCATTCTTCCCACCCCTGTTCTTTCTGGCCCCCTGGTGCTCTCAAGCTCCACCCATCACTCTCCAGCCCCCCCCCCCCCCAGTGCTCTCTACCCCCCCCCCCCCCTGTGCTCTCCACTCCTTGGAGAATCCGAGGACAGCCAAGAGACTAAAACCGCGGCAGGTCAGGTTTCTTTTCACACTTCCAGTTCCACATAACTTACAAACCCTGCTCCAAGAATGGCAAACCTGACACCCTTTCTCAAATGTTCCTTGACACTGAGGAAATTCAACCCCCAGACAACATCCTTCCTCCTGGAAATTTTCTATTCCTGCAAGGGGATCTTGTGTCTTGGATAAAACGGGCTTCTATTGATGAAATTTGTGCTAAGGATGGCCTTTTCTGGCATAACAGCAAGATTGTGGTCCCTGAGGATCTAAGGGTACACGTGCTTGAACAGTGTCATGACCATAAGCTTGCTGGTCACTTTGGGCCGTCAAAAATGATCGACCTGGTACAGTGTACCTTCTAGTGGCCTCACCTGACCTAGGATTGTAAGGACTATGTTGAGTCATGCAGTACTTGTGCCCGAAACAAGGTCAGTCGAGCAAGGGCATGGGGTCTGCTGAAACCTTTACCCATAAAGACCATGGAGTATGATTTCAATGGATTTCATCGTTGAGCTTCCCCCTTCAGAAGGTTTCTCATCCATCTTCATGGTAGTGGACAGGTTGTCGAAGATGGAGCACTTCCTGCCCATGAAGGGCACCCATTCAGCTTTGGAAACTGTAAAAATTTTTATCAAGAAGTTCTAAGACTGCATGGAGTCCCAACGAACATTGTATCGGATCGTGGTGTCAAGTTCACCTCTAGGTTTTGGAAAGCCCTTTGTGGTTTCCTGGAAATTGAACTGGCGTTCTCCTCTGCATACCACCCGCAGACGAACGGCCAAACTGAGAGAACCAACCAAACTTTAGAAAAGTATCCCCGGTGTTTCTCTACCTTCTCTCAGAATGATTGGGCCTCTCTGCTCCCTTTGGCCGAGTTCTCGTACAACAACTCCTTGCACTCATCCATCAACCAGACACCATTCTTCGCCAATTACTGCTTTCACCCGTCTTTTTTACCAAGTTCGGTACCCGAGTGTACTGTGCCAGCAGTCTCTGAAACTCTGGACTTTTTCTCTGTCAACAACAAGTTGCTTCAGGAAACCATGGCCAAATTCCAGAAATATTATAAGAAGTTTTATGATGGGAAGAAGTGCGGGGAACTTGTCCTGGAGAACGGCAACCAGTTCTGGCTATCCACGGCTAATTTGAAGCTGGCGTGCCCCTATAAGAAGCTGGGTCCCAAGTTTTTGGGTCTCTTCTCTGTCAAAAGAAGGATTAACAACTTGACCTACCTGCTTCTTTAAAAGTTCACCTAGTTTTCCATGTGTCTCTCTTGAAACCTGTGGTCCCAAATTCCTTTGCTGGCCGTAGTGTCGGCCCCCAAGTCCTGTTATTGTTGACAACGAGGAGGAATTTGAGGTGGAAGCCATTCAGGAGACGACACAACCAAATTGAGTTCCTCATTAAATGGAAAGGGTGTGGGCCCGAAGATAACTCGCGGGAACCCAAAAACAATTTAGACGCCAAAGAACTCTTACGGGTGTTCAAGAATTTGCATACTTCCAAACTGGCTCGTCTGGGCATCTGGAATATGCCCTTGAGGAGGGGCACTGTCAGAGATGTTACCTGACTGGAGGGATGGCGGGTCGCTCTGGCTAGTGCCGGTGTGCGTTGGCACATGTGTTCCTGTGAGTGTGGCTGTCTGAGGGCACTCATGTGTCGGCTGACCTCGATGCGGATGCTCGTTGACGTGCGCGTTCCTATGGGCATCGACTCGTGTGCTTCTTGGGGCGCCGGTGCACGTGCCTGTGTGCGTTGGCACACACATGTGCGCGCTGTTTGGCGCCAACTGGCCTATTTAGTCTGGCTGAACCCATTCATCGGTGCTGCCTGATCAACAGCTCCCTGTGACCTTGTTCCCTGAACCTGAATTCCAGCTTGACTACGTATTGACTCAGCTTGCCCTTCTGACCTTCCTGGATATCTGCCCGCATCTGACTTCTGGCTCGTTTTCGACTTTGCTTCTGCCTGCTTCTGCCTGCTTCCTTGTACTTTGCTGCCCGCACGTTGCTGATCCCAGCCTGTACCTCGACTTGCCTTACCTGCTCCTGCTCAGTATCCGCTGCCTGCATTCCTGCTCTCCACCCTGCTGTCTGAAGACCCTTCTCTTCCAGCATCAGGACTTCCCTACCAGTCTCTCATACTCCTCCGCACTCCTGAGCCACCTGTCTTCTCTACCAGGGGCCACGGTCAGGTACGTAGGCTCTGATGCCATCCCCCCAAAGAGGGAGCAAAGGATGAAATATCTTTAGAACACCTTAAAGAGGAGTTTATGTAATGCCTTTTCTGACTCTGGTAGGTTACAGTCTTGTGTAAAATTTAGTTTTGAGGCTTCTGTTGGCCAAGAGAGAAGCGGTAGAGAAGGGGGCCGCCTCAGTGATGTATTTAAAAAATGTTTGGTCCTCACGGCCCAGGGCTGTCAGCTTTCACATCCCATCGGCAGGGTCTGTATCATATGGTAGGAGATTATCTAGGGGTGAATACAGGCATGGAGAGCTTTCCAGTTGCCACCCACTGCGTTACTGGGTCATGAGAATAGACCACTGGCCAGAACTTGTCAACAATGCAATTGAGCTGCTGGCTGCCCTGCATACAACGTGCTTTTGAAGTGGGCATTCAGTGCTGCCGGAGGTTTCATGACAGATAAGAGTGCATCTGTCCACAGACTCCATTGACCGGCTGACATTTATCAAAATTAATCAGTCACTGATAGGCATCAGGGGCTTGATAGCTGATGCTAATGTCACTAACTGTTTTCTGGATCTGGAATCTCTGCAAGACTGTCTATGTTGCCTAGCTTTGTGGGTGTTGATTTTATCTGGAAGATATTTCTTGGCATAGGTTTCATTGGCACAATTAACACCCAAGGATCAATTTTTTCCGCACCTGTTTGACAAGCGCATATCATTTACATTTTTGACAGCAAGGCCAATTCTTGAGTTCACCAAGTGTACCTCCCCTTTAGGGTTATGGTGTGAAGGCTCCACCAACACCAAAAGCCCAATTTTTTTGCTACTGTTTGACCGGGGCATACAGTGCATTCGGAAAGTATTTACAGTGCCTTACTTTTTCCAGTTTATGTTACAGCCTTATCCCAAAATGGATTAAATTCATTATTTTCCTCAAAATTCTACAAACAATGCCCCGTATTGTGAAAGAAGTTTGTTTGAAATCTTTGCATGTTTATAAAAAATGAAAAAAAATCACATGTACATAAGTACATTTGCTATGTAGGAAAAAACCCTCAAAAAAGGGGATATCAGTACCCCCCCGGTACAGCAGGACTTTTAAGGCGAACAGAGTGTATTACATAGACGTGCAGATAAAAATCCATACACATATCAATGTGTGGTTATATATACATAATCTTTGAACAAAATAAATTGTGCATGATCATATACATGAACTCCAGAAGCCTGACATGTTTCAGGAAAATTCCCTTCTTCAGAGGCATATTTCTAGGAGAGCAGATATACAGTAACTGTAATCTGAAAAGAGATTCAAAAGAAGAGATTCCTTTAACAGACATGTCTGATAAGGCAAAGCTAACATTGTTACTCATATCCGTCCACGGTACATACTGCTTATTTCTGTATAAACATGATTTATATAGATCTGTTTCTTCCAGAATTTTAGTAGTATTAAAATATATATGTGCAAAAACAATTCAATAACAATTGTGTGAACTCAGCGCCACGAAACCAATAAATAAATGTGAAACAAAAAGCTGCACCCTTGATAGGGAGTGTATAACTCCTCAATGATGTGATAATATTGATTTATGGGGCTCTCTGGTTGATTAATTTAAATAAACTAATTCAAATCCTACTTAGTGAGCCATAGTGATAGCAAAAATAAATGAATAACAAATGTAATATAAATATCAATATAGCACAAGTTAATGCTTACAGTGTATCTATCAAATTAATACCATTTGTGATCATGTGGCTACAAAACAATTAATTCCAAACTGATTAAATTGTTTGTAATGTTATGTTCAAAAAGTCCCATCCATGTAACACAAAAATTTATAAAATAAGTGATTCATGATCCACCAGCATGGAGTTGCATCCACCTCCACCAGAGATCTCAACAAACGACACCCAATCGTGATTGAAAATGTAGTCTGCTTACCAGATCCATTTGACCACTTTAAAGTAAAGTAAAGTAAGTCAAACAACGCCTGCACAGGTTTGTGCCTGTTCGCCTCGAGGTGGTACCTGGTCACGCTTTCTTTGACGCCATATCCGGTACCTTGGTTGTCGGTCTGACGGCTTGGAACGCACGCCATAGTGGCAGCACAGAGGTCTGAGAGGGAAAACAAGAAAAAATAGTAATATAAATAGAAAGTGCATTGAATAGATATACAATTTAGCACATGATAGTCAAATCCTATGTATGAAAAATCTAACATGGTTGCAACGCTCCTAGAAGCATTAATTAAGCAACTCGTATAACAAGAGAGGAAACTGCTACACGAAAAAGACTTCAGGGAAAAGTGCAACACTGTTGCTAAGTGATTAAATCCTATTTCCCCCTGTAGGTATAGACAATCCCTTCAACGTATCCATTCATATATTATAAAAGGCAACATCAAGGGAAAAAAGTGACTGACTGGTCATGATAAAACCCACCTTATATTAGAGGATTGAGGACACACTGTATTCACGTGTCTTGTCAGGCAAACAAATGCACTGATCAGAGCGCCGACAGTGATTTTAAAGCCGCCGACGCTTGCGCAGTGCAACCTGGGACCTCAGTGTCTGGAATGAAAGGCGGAGAAAACTAGGAAACATATAGGCCGACATTGCGCTGTAACGTAAAGCGTGATGACATCATCAAACGGCGACCAAATAGGTGGTATATTGCAGACACAGTGCATTCTATGATTCAGACTGCAGAAAACCAACTCCTAGACCAGAGAACAGATACTGGCAAAATCCTGGTAGTTCTCCAGCAACCAACAAAACTAGAAAATAATAAAAGGGAACCACCAACAATAAATAAGAGAATATAGATAATCACAAATGGGACAAGCCGATGGAAAATATCCAATGGGCAGCCCATATAGGAATTTGTGTGCGCAGCCCAGCCAGCGGAACCCTCCGAGCCAGAACTGCACGGCACCACCCCATCAAAAATTAGACAGGGAGGCGTTGTGCAGCAGAGGCCCACTGGTGCAGTAGTTTTTCCTACATATAAATGTTGGGATGTTGGCAATAGTTTTTAGAAAACCTTATGGTCCTCATTTATGGTTCATTTTTTATTTAATAAGTACATTTGCTATGACACCCAAAATTGAGCTCTGGTGCATCTTGTTTCCACTGATCATCCTTGATGTTTCTACAACTTGATTCGAGTCCACCTGTGGTAAATTCAGTTGATTGGACAGGCACACATCTGTCTATATAAGGTCCCACAGTGCATGTCAGAGCACAAACCAAGCCATGAAGTCCAAGGAATTGTCTGTAAACCCCTGAGACAGGATTGTGTCGGCCCTGGGGAAGGGTACAGCAAACTTTCTGCAGCATTGAAAGTCCCAATTAGCACAGTGGCCTCCATCATCCGTAAATTAAAGCAGTTTGGAACTACCAGGACTATTCCTAGAGTGGGCCGTCTAGCCAAACTGAGTGGTTGGGGGCTTAGTCAGGGAGGTGACCAAGAACCCGACGGTCACTCTGACAGAGCTCAGCATTTCTTTGTGGAGACAGGAGAACATTCTAGAACAGGGATCCTCAAACTACGGCCCTCCAGCTGTTGCAAAACTACACATCCCATGAGGCATTGTAAAACTCTGACATTCACAGACATGACAAGGCATGATGGGAATTGTAGTTCCTGAACAACTGGAGGGCCGTAGTTTGAGGGCCCCTGTTCTAGAAGAACAACCATCTCTGCAGCACACCACCAATCAGGCCTGTATTAGAGTGGCCAGACGGAAGGCACTCCTCTGTAAAAGGCACATGGCAGCCCGCCTGGAGTTTGCCAAAAAGGCACCTGAAGGACTCTCAGACCATGAGAAAGAAAATTATCTGGTCTGATGAAACAAAGCTTGAACTTTTTGGCCTGAATGACAATTGTCATGTCTGGAGGAAACCAGGCATTGCTCATCACCTGGCCAATACCATCCCTAAAGTGAAGCATGGTGATGGGAGCATCATGCTGTGGGGATGTTTTTCAGTGGCAGGAACTGGAAGACTATTCAGGATTGAAAGAAAGATGGATGCAGCAAAGTACAGAGACATCCTTGATAAAAATAAGCTACTTCCAGAGCGCTCTGAACCTCAGACTGGGGCAAAGGTTCACCTTCCAATATTATAACGACCTTAAGCACACAGCTAAGATAACAAAGGAGTGGTTATGGGACAACTCTGTAAATGTGAGTGGCCCAGCCAGAGCCCAGACTTGAACCCAATTGAACATCTCTGGAGAGATCTAAAAATGGCTATGCAACAACGCTCCCCATCCAACCTGATGGACCTTGAGAGGTACTGCAAAGAAAAATGTGAGAAACTGCCCAAAAATAGGTATGCCAAGCTTGTAGCATCATACTCAAAAAGACTTAAAGGGTGTTTGTTAACCCCCAATTTATTTTTATTTTTTTACAGGTCCTGGTCCCTTAAAGCGGTTCTCCACCCTAAAGTGGAAGTTCCGCTCATCTGATCCCTCCCCCCGTCCGGTGCCACAATCGGCACCTTTCAGGGGGGAGGGGGTGCAGTTACCTGGATAATCCAGGTATCTGCACCCACTTCCAGGACAACTCGCGCATGCGCAGTAGGGAACCGGGCAGTGAAGCTGCAACGCTTCACTTCCCGATTCCCTGACAGAGGATGGCGGCGGGGACAGCAGAGAGACGAGCGATCGACCGTCATCTGCCGCTGACATCGCTGGACCCTGGGACAGGTAAGTGTCAATTTATTAAAAGTCAGCAGCTGCAATATTTGTAGCTACTGGCTTTAAATATTTTTTTTTTAAGGTGCAGAACCGCTTTAAGGAAGATTAAACAGCACAGTGCTTGTACTGTGTAATCTGCTCCTCTCTAAACTGTAAAAACCGCCCGGAACCTGCCAGTCCTGTATTCCCCTTTCTGCATTGTGGCCTCATCATACAGACTGGCTCCCCAAGCCCTTGTTTATAAAATATCGAGAACTTTTTTTTTAATACCTTTTCTATAAATGTCATTTTTGCAGCAGCAGGTTCTATATATGGTACAGCTGTGCCACTTCACAGGCAGACTAAGGGAACCACCCAGGCATTATATTTAAAGGAATTTTTAATTTTTATTGTTTCACTTTAAGCATTAGTAAACACTCCCCGGTTCGGTTCGCACCAGAACTTTCGAATGGACCCCAAATTCGTACGAACGCTAGAACCCCATTGAAGTCTATGGGACTCGAACGTTCGAAATTAAAAGTGCTCATTTTAACAGCTAATATGCAAGATACTGTCCTAAAAAGGGTTTGGGGACCTGGCTCCTGCCCCAGGGGACATGGTTCAATGCAAAAAAAAGTTTTAAAAACGGCCGTTTTGGCGGGAGCACTGATTTTAATGATGATTAAAGTGGAAAAAAAGTGAAATATTCCTTTAAATATGGTGCCTGGGGGGTGTCTGTAGTATGCCTGTGAAGTGCCACGTGTTTCCCGTGTTTAGAACAGTCCCTGCACAAAATGACATTTAACGGAAATAACGTCATTTAAAGCTGCTTGCGGTATTGATGTTATATCTGGTTCCTGCAATATGGTTGAAAATCATTGAGAAAAATGGCATGGGTAGCCCTCCCTGCCCATTACCTGCCCCTTTGGGTCTTGTACGCATATTAAGGGGAACCCCGTACCCATATTAAAAAAAGGAAATGCGTGTGGCCCCCAGGCCCTATATACTCAGAACAGCAGTATACAGGCGGTGCAAACAAGACAGGGACTGTGTAGGTTTGTTGTGTTAAGTTGAATCTGTTTGTAATTTTCAACTGGTACATTTTGAACCACTTGCTTACTGGGCACTTAAACCCCCCTCAGTCCCAGACCAATTTTCAGCTTTCAGCGCTGATGCCCTTTGAATGACAATTGCGCAGGCATACAACACTGTACCCAAATTAAATTTTTATAATTTTTTTCCCACAAATAGAGCTTTCTTTTGGTGGTATTTAATCACAGCTGGGAGTTTTATTTTTTGCTAAACAAACAAAAAAAGATGCAAAAAATAAATAAAAAAAATCATGTTTAATAGTTTGTTATAAAATTTTGCAAACAGGTCATTTTTCTCCTTCATTGAAGTGCGCTGATGAGGCGGCACTGATAGGCTGCACTGGTGGGCACTGATAGGCTGCATTGGTGGGCACTGATAGGCTGCACTGGTGGGCACTGATAGGCACTGATAGGCATAGTTAAGGCGGCACTAATAGGCACAGATAAGGCGGCACCGATGGGCACAGATAAGGCGGCACTGATGGGCAAAGACGGGCACAGATAAGAGGGCACGGATGTGTGGCACAGATGGGTGGCACTAAGGGGCACTGATAGGTACCACTGATAGATGGGACTGCTGGGCACTGATAGGTGGCTCTCACTAGCTATATAGGTGAGGTGAATATAGCGGTGTATACTGCGGTCAGGGCACGCAGACAACAACCACTACACAACAGCAAGATCGAAAATCGTCCGAAAACTATCGGTGTGTACTGTGTTGAAGGTACACAGAACACCCACTAACTCCTGCAGATGCCTTTATTATAGAACACTAGAGATAAAGGGGTATATACAGATGTATACTGTGCTGTGCTGGAGGCACACACAACTTCCAACAACTCCTGCAGATGGCAAGTGGGCTTAAATAGAGAAGAGCTATGTAGGTGGATATAGCGGTATGTACTGGGTACAGAGCACGCAGACAGCACGCACTAGCTCCTAACACTACTGACTGCAAGCTCTATTATAATAGATCACTAGCTATATAGGTGAGGTGAATATAGCGGTGTATACTGCGGTCAGGGCACGCACACAACAACCACTACACAACAGCAAGATCGAGAATCGGCCGAAAACGATCAGTGTGTACTGTGTTGAAGGTACACAGAACACCCACTGCTTCAGACGCCAACACACTACACAAGGCTGCCGCGCTGGCGGCCTTATATAGTGTGGGGCGTGCACTACACAGCCTGAGCTATGATTGGCCACAGGCAGATCATGGCTCTCCTCGCTGCTGGCGCTGCGATTGGCCAAGCATGCGGGGTCGCAGTGCATGCTTGGCCAATCATGAGCCAGCAATGCACTGCGCCACCGCAGTGCATTGTGGGCCATGAGCGCCACACGAATTTGCCGCGAACGGACCAAAACATTCGGACTTCGCCGAACGGGCGAACAGCCGATGTTCGAGTCGAACGTATGTTCGAGTCGAACGTATGTTCGAGTCGAACACGAAGCTCATCCCTAGTCAGCAACTACAAGTACTGTACCTACTGACTTTTAAGAAACAGCTTCCTACTAACCTATAAAGCACGGTCTTCTATGCAGCTGATTTTTCCCAAGTTTCCTTGGCCTGCCATGAGACTGCTCCTGCATCCTCTTGGGATGTGTGACGTTATCCTAGAGGGCCTGGTGGATGGGGAAGAGGGTCATGGGGATGTCATCCTTACCTAGCCGAGGAATGAGAAAGTGGTAGTGAATATATCCAAAAAAATTAGGAGACAGAAGGTAACTTAGACTTTAGTCCACATGTGTTAAAAAAAAAATATATACACATACACACAAACAAACATGGCAGGGGGACATGTTTACTGTCTTGGGGGGGGGGTCTGATCAAGGAAGCAGGAAGTTAATAATCTCCCTTGTTCCCCTGGGATTCTCTCTTCTCTCTTCCGATTCACCACCTCTGAGCTGGTGAATCTGAAAAGGAGAATTCTGACAGATCGCCAGTGAAATGCCTTCATAAAACAGCCGTTTCTGTGTATGTCAGTGGCAGCTTCTCTTTGTGCGGAGATCAGTGTTGCCAACCATCAGTATTTTTACTGGCAGCCAATAAAAAACAGGCACTATTCTCCTGCCAGTAAGAGGAAAAGGTTTCCAGTAAAAAATATGACTGTGACGCTTGGCTCGGAACTGGGCATGCGCAGTGTAACAAAACGTCATATACCACTTCCTCCCAGTCTGAATATAGATATCAGATATTCCAACCGCTCACAAGCACAAAACAAGACGATACTTGTTTAACATGGACTCTTTTATTAGAACCAAAATACAAGTCTTATATACAGTAAAAGAGGAGGTTCCTTCCTCCTGCTCATATTACTCTAACAATACAACTGTAACCAGAAACAGAATTAACAAGAGCTAATTAACTAATTCCTTAAAGCAGCCAATGTGACTCCGTGCCCTCCTGAGCATTGTTATGATTAATCAGGATTTCACTACAGGTCAGACTTGCTGTCACCGAGCTTCACACAGTAGATTATACATTATTATAAACATCAACACAGAACTCCTTCATACATTAGCTAGGTTAATTAGCACAAACCATGGATGAAATACTCGTAGAAGCTGTGGCAAGCCAGACTAGACTCATTTACATTATAGAAGACAACAGACGGGTGGTTGGAGTTGATGACATTAGCATCTAACAGTATGTGTCCCAACAATATGAATCAGTCACCATTTCTAATATGGCATATACAGGGTTCCCAGAGTCTGTGTGTCTTGGGGACATGGACCTGAATCTAAAGTAACACCACCTCAAGGGTCCCCAGGCATACGTGCACCGTTCCCCCAAACGGCAGGGCCCATATTCGGTATGCCAGAGGCTAGCATTCAGTCCCTTCCAAAAGCCTCTGTCCCGGTGAGTCATTCACGAGCAGCTTGGGTCTGGAGCCGACTAGGACCATCCAAGTGCCTGCTACAGTGTGTTCAGGTGGTACCGGCGGGGGGGGGGGGGGGGGCGGAGATGGTGTCTGAGCATGCCATGTGATGTCATGGTGCAAGGGAGACAAGCTGAGTGATCAGAGCCTCATGTGCGGGTCTGCGGGGCGGGAGGAAGGCAAGCCAGGAGTGGGACTGCCAGTGCTGTTTAGACTGGAAGGGACTGAGAGGACCACCTGGCATGCAGAGACTGTCACTCAGGATGGGACATGTCAGTGATCTGTGCTGCTGCACACTGCTGTGAGTGACACTGTGAGTCCATTTCATGGGCGTGTGTCGCTCATTCGAATTTCCTGCCCTTGAGTCCTGTCCCTGAGAATAAAATATGCTTTTTGCCTTAATATCTACCTTAAATCACAATGCTAATTGCATGCTAATTGCATATTGCACTTATTGTGTCTAAATACTGAAATTTGCACTTACAACTATAATTTTGTAATTTTTGGAAGTGGCAGTAAACTTGGCTTTGCAAGTAAATTATGGGTGTCGTGTCAGTAAATTTCAATCTGGTAGGTTGGCAACACTGGCAGAGTTGATCATCTGTTTCATAAACCTTTAATGAACTGAGATCAGCAGCGATCCTCTGGATCACCAGTGTTCACAGTTTCATAAATGGACACCTCTGTGTGCAGCTATTGCTAGAGCTCTGCTCACTTACATTTAGTCTGGATTGCACTCGGGTCTCCCTAGACTTTTGGCCATTCAGCTCAACAACAGTGTCCTGGTCCAGATAGCACGTCTCATCAGACTCCCGGCCCTTCCGTTGACAGTGGGAAGTTCAAAACTAGGTGGCGGTGGAGCAGATCAGGTGAAGTTACATCTCCCTCTTCTGAATGCTGGTGTTCCATCAGAAATCCGTTACCCATCAGAAAATGCAACAGAACTGATGTTCCATCATGGTAGACCCACACTCATCCGCAGTAAGAGGACCTCTTTTTACACCCACAGGTGTCTTGCTTTTCACATTTATTTTAACCAATAAACTCATCTTATATAGTGAAATACAGTATTTTGAAATCTGTCAAACTATTTTGATGTTGAATTTTAAAATCAGCAGTGTTCTGCCAGACTAGCAAACCTGTCAGATCAGCAGGCTTGCCGCTGCTTTTAGAATTCAACATCAAAACAATGTCACTGACTTCCAAATACTGTATTTCACTATATTAGCTGAGTGTAATAGTGAATAAGTGTGCAATCCAAGACTTTGTGGGTGTTCAAAGATGTCCACTTGCCTCCTGACTGCAGGTTTACTGCGGACGAGTGCGGGTGTACCAAGATGGCCATGATGGAACGTCACTTCTGCTGCATTTTCTGATGGGTAGAAGCTTTCTGACAGGACACCAGGGCCTCCATGCACTATTTTGACAGGTGGGACTTGAACATGCTGGGAGTTCTGTGGAGGCTTTTACCTTAAGTTAATGCCGGCCCTGGGTGCAGTGGCATAGTGTGGGGGGTGCAGGGGGTGCCATGGCCCCGGGCTCGACATTTAGGGGGTGCCAGTATGTGTCACTACTGGCTACCTCCTAATTTCAAGTTCCTGTGTCCCCCACGCTCCGGCTGCCATGTTAAGTGTCCGGCGCCCTATGATTGGGTGTATGGGGGTCATGTGAGGCATGGAGCTGGCCTGTCCGGGCTGGCCTGTCCGCAATCGCTCCTGAAGTCTCGCCTCTGCATATGACCCCCATACGCCCAATCACAGTGTGTCGGACACTGAACATGGCAGCAAGAGTGCGGAGGAGAGAAGCAAAAATGTGAGCCGCCGCTGTCTCCTCCTCCTCCGGACCGATGTAGGCCAGGAAAAGAAGGTGAGTGAGACTCCCTCGTTGGAGTCATGTTACTGGCCCCGGAAGGGGGGGAAGAGACTGTAGGCTGGACAGTGTAGTGTAGTATGGTGATCAATGTAGTGGTCAGTGTTGTATGGTGGTCAGTTTAGTGTAGTATAGTGGTCAGTGTAATATGGTGGTCAGTGTAGTGTAGTATGGTGGTCAGTGCAGTATGGTGGCCAGTGTAGTGGGTAATGTAGTGGACAGTATAGTGTAGTGGTCAGTAAAGAAATCGGGTTGGTCAGTGTGGAAATCAAGTAGGTTAGTGTAGTGGTCAGTATAGGAATCAAGTAGGTCAGTTCTATTGTATTTGAAGGGACTCGGGGAGTGCTAAAAGTCCGCAGGTTAGGGGGGACAAATTACTTGCCTTGCCCCGGGTGCTGACAACCCATGCTATGCCACTGCCTGGGTGTCACCCCTCTGGAGGGTGTCACCCGGGTGTGATTCCCCAACCCCCTATTGATACCACTGACTGGCCTGAGTTCTGTTCCACTGGTAAGAGTCTTTCAAATGTTTACTTATGCCGCATACACACGATCAAACAATCCGGCGGAAAAGTCCGGCAAACTCAAGTGTGTAGCCTCCGGCGGACTTTTTTTTACCCAAAAGTACGGCGGACTAAGAAAGTATTTTTGCACTCCAATCTGTCCGCTGGACTCGCTTTTCGGCGGACAGTACGGCCGTGTGTGTGCTAGTCCGCCGTACTTTTGAAATGAGCAGACTTTTCCCGCGCGGAGAAAAGTCTGCTCATTTTGAGCGCGTCTCCAGGTAGCCGGGGCCAGCGAAGGAGGCGTCGCTGGCCCCGTCACCTGGTATGGACTTAAAGGGGAAGCCCTACGCCGAAAAATCGGTGTGGGGGTCTCCCCCCTAGGTCCACATCAGACCCTTGTCCGAGCACGCTACCCGGCCGGCCAGGAAAGGGGGTGGGGGCGAGCGAGCACCCCCCCTCCTGAGCCGTGCCAGGTCACGTGCCCTCAACGTGGGAGGGTGCCTTGGGGAAGGGGGTGTCGCACGACCCCCCCACCCCAAAGCACCTTGTCCCCATGTTCATGAGGACAAGGGCCTCTTACTGACAACCCTGGCCGTTGGTTGTCGGGGTCTGCGGGCGGGGGCTTATCGGAATCCGGGAGCCCCCTTTAATAAGCTCTTTAATAAACTATTTTAACCCTTGTGTGTTGTGTTTGTTTTTTTAACTATTTTTTTTACAGGTGAATGGGTAGGGGTACATTGTACCCCATACTCATTCACAAAGGGTGGGGGCCAGTATCTGGGGGCCCCCTTATTAAAGGGGGCCCCCGGATTCCGATAAGCCCCCCCCCTGCACACAGACCCCGACAACCAACGGCCAGGGTTGTCGGGAAGAGGCCCTTGTCCTCATGAACATGGGGACAAGGCACCCCCCCATGTTGAGGGCATGCGGCCTGGCATGAATCAGGAGGGGGGGCGCTCGCTCATCCCCACCCCTTTTCCTGGCCGGCCGGGTAGCGTGCTCGGATAAGGGTCTGATGTGGACCTAGGGGGGACCTCCACGCCGATTTTTCGGCGTAGGGCTTCCCCTTTAAGTCCATACCAGGTAACCAGGCGTTACCTGGTCCCGGCTACCTGGAGACGCGCTCAAAATGAGCGGACTTTCCTCCGAGTGTGTGGGCGAGTCCGTTCATTTCAAAAGTACGGCGGATAGTCCGGTGGACTTAGTACGCCGTATTAGTCCGCTGAAAAAGTGCCGTGTGTGGGCAAGTAGCTCGTTCGGAAAGTCCGGCGGACAGTCTGGCGGGAAGTCCACCAGACTAAGTCCGCCAAATAGTCTGCTACGTGTGTACGCGGCATTACAGTCTCAAAAGTCTCTGCTGGTGGTACAAAAGTGATATGACATCATAGAACACCATTGGCTCTAACTTCAGTTTATGTAACTTACTGACAGATTCTGAAGATGGTGTACCATGTTTTAAGGGTACCTGATTTTTTTAATTAAATTCAGGTACACCTTGCTGACCAAGCTCTCTTTTACCAACACACACCAAAAAAAAAAAATCACACCCTCATTTGTAGCCACACAAATAAATGCACGTCCCCATTTTTTTTTTTAACATAGTTTATTTATTTGTAACAAACAGAACATAATTCAATTTACATTACACTTAGACAGATATTGTACATTGTTAAGGTATATGTTATCTAGTCAGGTATAGTAACAGTGAAGTATAATGAGATTAAGACCATAGTGCACATCAGGTGCCAGCAGCTAAAACATATATATAGACCAAGGATGAGACGGGAGGGGGTCTGGGCCCACAACATCCTTTAGAACATGCCTTCTGAACAATCACACCTGGTTTAATCCGGGGACCAAGGGGTTGTGGAGGATGTCTACACGGCAGAATCCAGATAGGGTCTTATTTCTAATCGAGAGTCAAATGTCTGGCTTCTACCCAGGCCGCCCCAAATTTTATCAAATTTCTTCGGACAGTTCCTTCCTAGTGTAGCACAGGCTTAGTATTGCCTCTGTAATATATGCAGAATATTGCTCTCTGAAACACTGCATTGCATTTTCTGGCTAAACTGATAGCTGCAGGATTGAAGGCAGATTGGGTCCTGCTGTAGCTAAGAAAGAAGCCCACCCCTAACAACAAAAACAATGAAAGACAGGATTGGATAGCTGCCAAGAGGAGCTGTGATTGGGGGAGAGAGAGGGGGACACAGGAGGAGAGACAGACTGGCATTGTGGCTGGCAGACAAAAGAAAGTATCCCATGTGTTTATCTCTTGAGCACTTCCAGAGCCTGTGACTCTCCTAAAGGAAGGTGCACACTTGAGAAGGGAGTTTGCAGTGTGTTATTTTGCCTGATTACTGAAGATGTGCTAACAGTGCAGAGAAATCTAGAGACCAATTTCAGTGCTGCAGCAATCATCATTATCCTGTTTGGAGGTTTCTGTGGCCTGTGTTGCTCACATCACCATCCAGTCAACTGAGACAGCGATCAATCTACCAATTGCTGGAAGGAAGATATATCAAGTGCATCTAATGGTGAGAGATCTTCTGCCATCCTTGTGTATGTGGATCTAGCTGCTAGGTACTATTTACTGTTAATGCAGCGTTATCTGATCTCCACATCTGTTAATCCTTGTGACACTTTGTGAAGATATCCCTTTCCATTCTGTGGATTACAAATATTACTTCACAAAAGTCTGAGTACTCAAACACAGGATTTAAAGGGCCCCAATGCTGGCAGACTCTGTGTGTGTTTATGTGAATAGAATTCACACTGGCCAGTGGTTAGCTAGAACCTACAAGACCTAGGTAGGATCTTATAGTCAGTAATATCACTATTGGGAAATTGTTGAACATTATTCTTTGTATTGTATTGTACAGTTTTGTTCACCACTTGTTCAGTGCATTTCAGGCAAAGCCTCCCACTGGCGGTTAAAGTGAATGAACACAAATTCTGTTTTCCTTTACTGAGAAGTTGTAGTATATTATTGCACTTAATATTTGTATTCTGTTAATCAGTTTATCTCTTTTCAGGGCTTTTTGCTAGTTCTAATAAAGCCCAGCTAAAAGTTTAAACTGTGTTTTGGTGTTACTGAGATCCTGGGGAGGGTGAGCCATCACTGGTGTGGGACAGAAGACCCGTATATTACAGTGGCCCTTGCAGGGGTGGCGCTACACTAGATATGTTAGTTTGTAGAGAGGCAGTGCCGTCTTGACAAGTGTCAGCCAAAGTTGTTTGGTGGGGGGTTGAGCCTGACTCCAATTAAGGAGGATTGCCTTCCTAGCATACATTGTAGTATAAAAGACAAATAGTTTTTTTCTCTGGGGGGCTTGAAGGAAGTCACATATACCCAGAAGGAGGGGGATAGGGCTGTCCGGAACACTTAACTTTCCTATGGAGTTAATATCATCCAGGACCTCCCTCCAGAAACTCTCTATCATTGAACATGACCATACTATATGAAAGAAATCTGTGTTATTTGACCCGCACCTGAGACATGCTGCTGGTCTATCAGCATAAATTTTGGTTAAACGTACCGCAAAATAGTAGGCACGATGTAAAAATTTCAGTTGGGCAAATCTGTCCCTGGATGAGATAGTTAAGGTCAGATATTGCTGTATCCCTTCCTCCCAGTCATCGTCAGCCAAGTCAGGAATATCCCACTGCCAGCACGTAAATAATTAGGAGACCTTAGACGTGTCCAGCAAGGCTAGCATATTATAGATAGTTGAAAGCATTTTACTACATGCAGGGGATCGAAGCTCCTTTTACAAATCTGACATCTGCGAGGTGACTGAGTTGGGAAATTGGGCCCGGAAAGCATGCCATATCTAGAGGTATCTGAATAACATTTGGTTTGGAAGATCTATGAGGTTCTTCAGAATATCAAATGGTGTTAACTGTCCCTGGGACACTATATTTCCCAAAATTACAATCCTGTGTCTAGCCCACACAACTGGGTCAGGAATTGAGTGAAAATGGGGAAGTTTCGGGTTACCCCACAATGGTGTATCAGGAGACCATGTATTTGGTTTCCCGAATTTCAGACTGACAGTGTCCCATACTTTAATGGTCGTCCTCATAGGAGGAGTCGCTTTTGGGTTGGATCGAGGGCCTCTATGTATGAGGTTTCTTAATTCGGAATAAGAGCCCAACAGTGAAGCCTCCACAGTGGATGCCGGGTTAGCGCATTCCTCCGCCAGCCACCACTTAAGTGTCACTAAGCCTGCAGCCCAGTATTATTTTAAGAAACATGGAAGAGCCAGACCTCCTAGCGTGACTGGGAGTTGTAGAGTCATTTTCGCTATCCTGGGGACCTTCCCATTCCAAATAAAGGGCACGTCCCCATTTTTAACACTTTAAACCAGGGGTCGGGAACCTCAGCTCTCCAGCTGTTTTGAAACTACAAATCCCATCATGCCTCTGCCTCTAGGACAGTGTTTGTCAACTCCAGTCCTCAAGGTGCACCAACAGGTCATATTTTCAGGATTTCCACTATTTTGCACAGGTGATTTGATCAGTTTTCACTGCCTTAGTAATTACCAAAGCCATTTCATCTGAAGGGAAATCCTGAAAACATGACCTGTTGGTGCGCCTTGAGGACTGGAGTTAGGGTCTTGCAATGTCTCATGGGACTTGTAGTTTCAAAACAGCTGGAGAGCAGACGTTCCCTACCCCTGCTTTAAACACATCCCCTCCGTCCCTAACACCTAGGAGTGTCGCCAGTAAAGTGGGTGTCAAGTCAAGGTTTATGGCTTGTATGCTGGGAGAATAATAAGACCGGGCACTCCAAATCCCCTGTATCTCATTACCCAGCATTCCTGCATCCAGGGATGTCATTAGAAATAATTACATGTGTAGCGCCGGCTCCTGGCGAGCATGCGCTATGTTTTTGAAAATGAACATTCCTGAAACTACAGTTGGGTTTTAGGGCTAATTTTGCTAAATTATGGTTTCAGTACCAGTCTGACTGGATTGCACTGAGTTCACCTTGACTGCAGGTGTCGCTGTCACCACCGGAAAGTGGTAGAACGCAGTTTAGCTGGGTGTATTGAGTGCCACGTTTCTCTGAACCAGCCCAGTGGGAGATTTCTCCTGCTGTGCACTCTGGGAGGTGGTATTTAAGGTACTGACATCACGTGCTTCAGGGTTCCGGTCCAGGATATATTTCCTGTCTGTTTGGTCCTGGTACTTCTGACCAGCCCCCATGGCCCTCCTGGCCTGGGTGTGGATCCATACAATTCCAAGTCTCGGGGCTGGATAGCCCAAGGGGAAGTAACTGGAGGGACAGGCCTCACTGGATATCAAGGCCCAGCAACTGGAGAAGAATCCAGGGGAGGACTCTTGAGGAGGAGGCCATGCACAAGGCTGGTTTCTCTGAAGGAGCCTGGAGGCTCAGTTGAAGGACATTTCATGGACTCGCATTCATACGGTATCGCCGGACCGGCTGAGAGATACTAGTACCGGATGATAGTTCTCTAAATTTGTCTAAGATCTTCGGTTACGTTCAAGTCTGTGGCAGAGACTTTTCTTAAGTAATGCATGCTCAAGTCTGTAGCAGAGACTTTTTCTCAAGTAATTCACATACAAGTCTGTGGCAGAGACTTTGCTTTACTTAACACCCTACTGGCTGCTAGGCCTAGTGAGAGGAGGTCTATCCGGAGGTTGTGAGAATCCCGCTGCGAAACGGTTATACTCTGGATTACTTCTATAAGGGACTTTCTATTTTTGCAGTCCAAAAGTACCTGAACTTTATCCTAAACCCTCTACCCTTCCTTAAGAGACTGTTTTATCTTTTAAAGAAATAACCCAAAAGAAGACCTGGTGTCAGTTTCTGCATTTCTTTGGGCCATCTGCCACGGGAAACCCTAGACGGAGACGAGGTCAAGAAGGTAAAGGTAAGCCCAATAAAACAAGCAGCTCCTTTTTGGGGTCAGTGCTACACATGTATGTTCACTACATTGCTTTTTTAGCACTTGATCTATGTTCTTTCTGGCTTTTTTTTGGCTTCCTCCTCTGCCTTTCTAATCCAAGTGCAGCTTGTTCCATCCCTTCTGAAGTGAATGCTGCAGCTGCTGGTGCACTTCATGCTGATGTCATTTCTGGACTTTCCTGGGCTTGTGCTGCTTGTTGTCCCTGGTGTCCCATGCTTCCTCCATTCTGTAGCGGCAGTAATGGCCTATGTGAGCTGTCTCCTATCCCTGGTTTTCACAGCTCTCCTAAGTGGGGCTGCCTATAACTAAGTTCAGAGATATTGCTGCTACAAACCAGAGCCAGCAGAATAGCTGATGCCCCCATCTGATGCAAATCTCCATGTTGTATAAGCAGTGACAGCTGTGGAGTAGGGATAGGCTGAACACCCCCCGGTTCGGTTCGCACCAGAACTTTCGAACGGACCGAAAATTCATACGAACTTTAGAACCCCATTGAAGTCTATGGGACTCGAACGTTCGAAATAAAAAGTGCTAATTTTAATGGCTAATATGCAAGAAAGAAAAAAAAGAAAAAAAGAAGAGAACTGCGCAATCCCTAATATTTCTATTAGGATATAAGCCACTCCACCTTAAGAGAAAAGTGTTCCTTGTGGTCTATGATTCCAACGAACAAATCTTATAACTAAATAAACCATAGAACATTGCTTATACGGTAACTAGTGAAATCAACATATATATTACCCCTCATAGGTTGTGAACCCAAAAAGTGGAATATACAATTCTGGGTCAAAATATGCAAAAAATTCAGAAAAGAAAAACGTGTAAAGTAAAATCCCACAGAACTAAAAAGAGTTATAAAAAATAATGAATCAACATAAATGTGATAATATAAAGTCCATTATGAGTCCAACTGAAGAAACACCTTGTGTTAAAGGGATCTGTTCAATCCTAAACCCTTCAATCAGCGTGAAGTAAAACCAGGTGCACCTCCACCAGACAAATAACAATAGCCCCTTACCAGATGCCCCAGTAAGGAGCACTTTATCACAAATCAGGTCTGAAGATAGGTCAAACTTGAGCCATCCGAGTGGAACACTTTATCGTAAACCAGATTAGGGGATACGCCAGTCATGAACCATCCAGCAGGGGAAAAACACTGTTTGAAGCAGGACTCAGATGTGTACCATTGGAGAATCAAAGAAGGTCCACCATAGGGAGGAAAGAATACTCCAGATAGTGTAAAATCATTTATTAAAACGCAAATGTAAAAAAAGAAATGCACTTACAAACATGAAAGAACATCGGGCATATCATCATAATGGGCAAGCGTCGGCCGATCGCGAACTCCAATCGATATCCCTTCTGGTACCAGTTTACATGAGGCAAATAAGCATGTCACGCCACCCAACGCATTTCGTGAAAAATTCACGTCGTCTGGGGTATGGGTGACACGCCATATTGCCTCCATTATATAATAAATGCTGGTGCAAGCCACCTCCTCCGTTGTGTGAGAGCCTATTCCACTTCCGGGATCATCCCGGAAGTGTGGCATGTGAGTCATAAATCCCAGCCTATAAATATCAGTCCTACCCTCGAACTAGATGATATATATCAGGTAAATATACCGGAGGAACACGCTCCTTAGTATATTATCCTAAAAATGCAAGGGCAGTGTCACTAATAACCAGCGGGCCACCTCCTCCCGTATCCACAGCGAAGGACCAAGCCTCGCTTTCGTATCCAATGACGTACGGGGTCAGGGGGCCAGGGCGGCGGAAGTGACGCATATCCATGCAATCACCCGCCCCTCTCTGGTCCACAACTGAGAAGCGACGCCCCCTATAGCGGCGTGACATCACGCCGTACGTACCAAGCGGATGGACAGCGGACGCCACCCCCTACACGGAAGTACGTGCGCTCCATCTGATGCCATGTCTCGTTTTCATTACAGGGGTGTGGTGGCTGCGGACATCTATAACAAATAGATCTTCCTTCAAAACACGAAAAGGAAAGAATAAAATCAAAAATATACATAAACTAAATTAAAAATCAAAAGGGAGGAGGGGACTTGTCCATACAGACAGAATTAAAACAAATTACAATAGCACATAACAGTTGATAATCAAAATGAATAAAACATAAAAGGCACTTTGTAATAAATGCCTAACTCATTATGTGATTAAGCACTTCCTGATATTGTAATGACAGTATTAACTAGACTGCGAAGTTCACCCACAGCTATAAGTAAGGGGGGCATGCACAGCTATGCTGTACATACCCTAATTCCCGTCAAACCACCTGGACATTCCAAACCCAGAGTCTTAATGGGGGCTATCTTATCTATTTATAAAAATCTCAGTGCATTATGAGAAAAAAGGAATTTCTCTTTTATAATGGAAAAAAACAGAGCTACAAAGAAGGAGACCATCAAACGCTACACTAGAGTAGAAAAATCCACAGGTGCCCAAACCCCACAATGCCTGATTGAAAAGTAATGAACACTTTCCGTATAGGACAAAAACATTGGTAGGAACATCCCATTAAGCATTATTAATAAATGCATTAACGTCTGTATCTGTGTTCATACCATAAGGGGTGTAAGTTTTTAGTCTATGGATTCACGACATTTCCAACCGTGAAATCTCTCTGACCAAAGCTCCCCCCCTCCAATGGGGTTTGTACTTATCAATCCCCATGTACAGAGTATTAGACGGATCCCTTCCATGTTTTTCGTCATAATGTCTAGAAAGGGGATGTTTGTCAAAACCCCGTTTAATGTTGGCCATATGCTCATTCAATCTGACCTTGAGGGCCCTCTTGGTTCTCTCCACGTACTGAAGCCCGCAAGGACATTGGATGAGATAAACCACTGCTTCTGAAGAGCATGTGATGAACGGCTCCACTATGTATCTCCTCTGGGTACTGGTGGAGACAAATTCAAGGATCTTAGAATTTTTATTCCTATTGTAGGAGCACACTTGACAATTCCTGCATCTATAAAACCCTTTGAGGTTCTGAAAAAAGCATCTGTCTTTCGCAGGGGGGTTCTGCACACTAGGGGCAATCATACTGCCTAATGTAGAGACTCCTTTGAAAATCACTCTAGGAACTTCCGGTAGGATGGTTCCTAGGGCCTGGTCGGTGGTCAAAATATGCCAGTGTCTACGGATGAGCTGTTTGACCTTCTGATGTTGCATCGAGAAGGTGGTGACGAAGGGTAATACAAACTGATTCGCATCATCCTTACTCTCCCTATCGGCCAGCAGGCTAGATCTGTCTCTATTTCGTGCCTTTGTATATGCCTCGGATAACAGATCTGCCGCATACCCTTTTTCCAAAAAACGCTGAGATAGTATTTTAGCTTGCTCATCAAACTCGATGGTATCAGAACAGTTTCTCCTTAGGCGTAGATATTGTCCCAAAGGGACCGACCTTAGCCAAGAGTCCAGGTGACAGCTGCCCATAGGAATATAGGAATTCCTATCTGTGGATTTGAAGAAGGTAGAGGTAATAAAACTATCACCATTAACCTTGATGTTTAGATCTAAAAAATTCACCCCTTCCTTGCTAGCTTCATAGCTAAATTTGATGCCTCTCGTGTTGTTGTTTAACCCTTCCATAAAGGCATGGAGCTCCCGTTCATCGCCATCCCAAAGGAGGAGGACGTCATCAATGTATCGTGCCCACAGCACTATCTCCGATCGTCTGGGAGAGTCGATGACATCCTCCTCCCATTTGGCCATGAATAGGTTAGCCAAGCTGGGGGCATATTTGGCTCCCATGGCAACCCCTTTGTCCTGACGATAAAACTGGTTATCGAACCAGAAATAATTGTGCTTGGCTGCAAAATCTAAAAGGGCCAAAATGAAATCAATCTGGATCTGTGTTAGACCAGAATCTCGCTCCAAATAAACCCTGGCGGCTTCAAAACCCAATTCGTGGGGGATGATAGTGTAAAGTGATGTGACATCAGCTGTCACAAGCCATAAACCTGGGGTTGGTTTAATGGTACTTAACATATTGAGGATTTGCTTGGTGTCCCTCACGTATGATGGAATTTTCTTCACAAGTGGCTGAAGAAAAAAATCTATATACCTGCCCACCCTGGACCTCACTGAATCTATACCACTGACAATAGGGCGACCAGGGGGGCAGGTAATGCTCTTATGTAGCTTCGGGAGATAATAAATAACTGGGGTTCTAGGGGCCATAGGTATGAGGAAAGATTTTTCCTTATCCGTGAGGATCCCTCTGCGGAAGCCCTCATCTACTATCCCTGTTAATTCCTTTTTGTATTTGACCACTGGGTCCCTGCTAAGCAGGGAATAAGTCTCCCTATCATCGGTAATTCGATGCAACTCTTTGAGATAGTCGCTCCTATCCAGGATAGCAATACCACCCCCTTTATCTGCAGGTCTGATGACAAGGGACTTATTACTGCAGAGGGAATCCAAACCCTTCTGCAGGTCGCCCCGAAGTTTGCATTTTTTTACCTTCATCTCATCCAAATCCTTAAGTACTAGATCCCTAAAGACCTTGATACTAGGAGCCAGTGTCCCTGGGGGATTGAAAAGGGATGCATTGGCAAGGCCGGAGTGTTGAAAAACCGGTCTCGACCTATTGTTCTCCTGGATGGGATTACCCAACATGTACCGCTTGATGTTTAATCTGCGTACGAACTTATGTATATCCATGTAGGTCTGAAATTTGCTCAGACATCTTGGTGGAGCAAATTTCAGACCCTTATCCAAAAGCCGTTTTTCAGGGTCAGAAAGTGCCTGTGTGCTGAGATTAAAAATGCCCTCACCTAGGGCCTTTTTCGTTTTAGCTGATTGTATCCGCCTCCCCCCTCTGACTCCCCTCTTAGTTCTATAGGCCTTTTCAGGCCTCTGTGGTCCCTGGGAAAATCCCACCTACGATTAATATCTGAATATCAAAATCTGACAGCGGGAAGAAACGATTTTGGGTCGGAACTTCCCAAGGTTGATTTCTCCTATTAGAGTATACCGATCTTTCTTGATCGAACCCCTGGATGGAGTCCCATACTGGATAACTGCCAGGTCCTTGAATTGGGGTGAGTCTCTGATGACCACCCTGATAAGGGCCCTTATTGTTCTTTTTCCTGTTTTTATTATTGTGTCTCCCATTTAAGGGTCCCCTCCCCGGGGATGCCCACAGGGGTCTTGGAGATGCCAAAACCGAAGAGGTGTTGCCTAGTGGCTGCCGTGGACCTGTGCCCGAATTGGCTTGGTTACTCGGTATGTCTCTAACTGCCGGTGCCCATTCTGTGGGATAATGAACTATATTGTCCCTTGGGACTCCCCCAGAAAGACCCCTCTGAGTGTTGTTGGGGACATTGGGAGGAAGAGTATCCATCTGTTCCCTTTCCATGGCCAATTTCTTCTGCCATAGAAAAACGATACCAGACTGGTAATCCTCCTTGTCCCTAATGAACTTCTTTTTCTTCTTAAGCTTTTGCTCTTTCTCCTCCTTCTCAAGAGTCTTAAGGAGGTTCTTAGAACACTCCTTATACTCTTCAGTAGTACTCAGAGGTAGTAACGATTCCTTGATTAGTTTGATTTCTTCATCAAGGCGGGCTAATTTCTCGCTCTTTCTTTGAGCTAGAAATCGTAAGAAACAGAGCCCTGAATCATTAAAAAACTTTTGCCAACCTTCCAAGTCAGACTCATCCCTGTGCGGGCTCAGCTCCCACCTGAGGCTCCTGGGGACCATGCCTTCTCTGAGGTATGTCTCAAAGAAAGCAATGTCCCACTGGGCATGTATCTCAGAGGTGGTGAGATTTTTTAGTCTAGTAAATAAACCTTTAATGTCTGAACCCGCAGATACGGGTGTAGAATCAAATACCCCAGCGGTGTCTATCACCCTTTTGTTTTTTAAACTCAAAGATATCCATAGTGTAGGACTGAACCTATCTACTGAAGCCGCAAGATTATTTTTTGGAAAAGGACAAAGAAAAAGGAGAGAGGAAATCTGCGCTACAGTGTATAATAAACAAAATTATGTGATGCAGCAATTCTAATATATACCCAAAGTGTTATATACATGTAAAGAAAGAAAAAAATGCAAGATATATGCAAGATACTGTCCTAAAAAGGGTTTGGGGACCTGGCTCCTGCCCCAGGGGACATGGGTCAATGCCTAAAATGCTTTTAAAAATGGCCGTTTTGGCGGGAGCACTGATTTTAATGACGATTAAAGTGAAAAAAAAAGTGAAATATTCCTTTAAATATCGTGCCTGGGGGGTGTCTATAGTATGCCTGTGAAGTGCCATGTGTTTCCCGTGTTTAGAACAGTCCTTGCACAAAATGACATTTAACGGAAATAACGTAATTTAAAACTGCTTGCGGTTTTAATGTTATATCTGGTTCCGGCAATATGGATGAAAATCATTGAGAAAAATGGCATGGGTAGCCCCCCCCCCCCCCTGCCCATTACCAGCCCCTTTGGGTCTTGTACGGATATTAAGGGGAACCCCGTACCCAGGCCCTATATACTCAGAACAGCAGTATACAGGCGGTACAAACAAGACAGGGACTGTGTAGGTTTGTTGTGTTAAGTAGAATCTGTTTGTAATTTTCAACTGGTACATTTTTAAAATGTAGCTCCAGTCAAAAAATCTATTTTTATGCTTTTTGGAAAACATAGGGAAGGGTTATCACCCCTGTATAATTTGTTTTGCCATCCGTCTTTTTTCATCTCACTTGCTGTTGTCTCCTTCCGTTTGCAAGTAGGAGATGTTTGTAAGTTGGATGTTTGAAAGTAGGGGCCTGCCCTATATGCTCTGCAGAAATAGCGGAACAAGGTGTTGGTGTTGCCACAACATTGTAAGCCCTCAAAGTGACTCTTGGTGGGCGCTGGAGCGCCCTGCTGTGAACGATTATATCAAGAATTGTAATTACATGCCATTGTTGAACAGTGGTAGAAAAATTTACCTTTGGTGGTTGTGATGCTGGTGCCACAACACTATAAGTCCTCACAGTTACTCTGGGTGGGCACAGGAACGGGCCCTCCTGTGAACTATTATATCAAGAATTGTAATTATATGCCCCTGTTAAACAGGGGCTGAAAAATTGGGCCTTAGGCACTGGTGCTGGTGCCACGACACTGCAACCTCTCCCATATACTGTAGTTGTAGTGCAGGAATGAGCCCTGATGCAAAGCATTGCATCAAAAATTGTAATTAACACTCCTGTTAAACAGGGGCAGAAAAATTGGGCCTTAGGCACTGGTGCTGGTGCCACCACTCTGCAACCTCTCCCATATACTCTAGTTGTGGTGCAGGAATGAGCCCTGCTGCAAAGCATTGCATCAAAAATTGTAATTAAATGCCCCTGTTAAACAGGGGCTGAAAAATTAGGCTGGTGGCATCACCCAGAACCAAAAATGTTCTTCCAATATATCAGTGTCAGTGCCCTCATCATCCCCTCCCTCTTCATCGCTGGAGCAAACCTGGCAGTATGTTGCAGCTTGTGGAACATGACTGCCAGATTGCTGTCCTTCTTGAGCATCCCCTCTCTCTGCGCTCACGCTACTGCCTTCCTCCAGCTGAGTATCATCATCAGAGCATACAAAACACTTGGCATCCTCCTGGAGCATGTACCCAACACTGTGCTCAAAGAGTTCAGGAGACTCCTCAGGAGCACGTGCTGGGTCTAGGGAAGGAGTCACTGATGATAACATTGAGAGGAGGGAAGACGATGCATTGGCAGCTGCTTTGCTAGTACCCTGAGCCTGGGTGAGAGAGGATGAGGAGGATGAAGAGGGCTTGGTCATCCACTCTACCAAGTCATTGGCATGTTGCGGCTCAACATGTCCAGCTGCCAAAAAGGACAAGCGTGTCCCATGGCCCTGTGCTGATGATGACGATGCACCGCGTCCACGACCAGCACTGTTGTCTCTAGACACAGAGCCTGCTTGCCCTCTTTTATAGGCTCGTGCCTGTCTGCCTCTCCTTGCTGGCCTTCCAGACATGGTAATGGCCTGAAGGGAGATGGGAAAACCAGCAATTGGGTAGTGTATATTGTGCTGGAGGCACACACAACACCCACTAACTCCTGCAGATGGCAGATGGCTCAATTAGAGAAGAGCTATGTAGGTGGATATAACGGTGTATACTGTGGTGAGGGCACGCAGACAGCACGCACAATCTCCTACAACTGACTGCAAGCTCTATTTAAAAAGAGCAAGATAGCTAGCTATATAGGTGGATATAGCGGTGTATTCTGTGGTCAGGGCACGCAGACAGCACGCACAATCTCCTACAACTGACTGCAAGCTCTATTTAAAAAGAGCAAGATAGCTAGCTATATAGGTGGATATAACGGTGTATTCTGCGGTCAGGGCATGCAGACAGCACGTACAATCTCCTACAACTGACTGCAAGCTCTATTTAAAAAGAGCAAGATAGCTAGCTATATAGGTGGATATAACGGTGTATACTGCGGTGAGGGCACACAGACAGCACGCACAATCTCCTACAACTGACTGCAAGCTCTATTTAAAAAGAGCAAGATAGCTAGCTATATAGGTGGATATAACGGTGTATTCTGTGGTCAGGGCACGCAGACAGCACGCACAATCTCCTACAACTGACTGCAAGCTCTATTTAAAAAGAGCAAGATAGCTAGCTATATAGGTGGATATAACGGTGTATTCTGCGGTCAGGGCACGCAGAGAGCACGCACAATCTCCTACAACTGACTGCAAGCTCTATTTAAAAAGAGCAAGATAGTTAGCTATATAGGTGTATTTCCCTCGAGTGTCATAATCTCCCGAATGCAGAGCAAGCAGAGACAACAGCTTAGAGCAAGGGATCATGGGATATGTGGTCCAAGGAGCCAGGATTTACAATGAAGCCAGACTGCTGCAGGCTACAAGTACCAGTTGGCTGAGAGAAAAATGCTGGGCGAGGACATAAATAGCTTGGTCTGGAGAAGAGTCTTTCTCTTGGGACCATGGGCTTCAGCTGATAGCAGGGACCTGGGTGCTCCGGGGGGATGCGAGCAGGCACCACAGCCTAGACCAGTGATGGCGAACCTTGGCACCCCAGATGTTTTGGAACTACATTTCCCATGATGCTCATACACTCTGCTGTGCCAAGGTTCACCATTAGTGGCCTAGACAGAGTATCTAGTGAGTAAGTGAGCAGATCCACCATTGCCAGTCCCCTGTCAGCCGAATGACTGCCGGGTTTCGCTCTCATTGTCATAGGTACAGAACCAGCTGAATCCCAGCATCACTAGGTGCATGGCCAGGCACCCTTCACTGGCTGCAGAGAGAAAAAATCCTAAAAGAGAAAACGAATGCATCCATCACCTCTAAGTATTGGTAAGGTGCAATATATTAGATTTTCGGTTTTGGGTTTAAAACTGCTTAAAGGGGTTGTAAACCCTCGTGTTTTTTTTTTTGCATTAAGGTGACAAAACACCTGGCAGTCTCCGCCCCTTCCCATTTTTACTTACCTAAGCCCCTTCATCTTTTCGGCGGGGGCACACTCTCTCTTGGGGTACCGGCCCTTGATTGGATAGATTGATAGCAGCGCAGCCATTTGCTCCCACTGCTGTCAGTCAAATCCAGTGACGCAAGCGCTGAGGGGCGGGGCTAAGTCCGGCATTCATGTCTGTGGATGCAAATGCTGGACTTGGGAGTGCGCCCACAAGGTAACCCCCTCGGGAGAGCACTTCTCCTAGGGGGTTTTCTGATGTGGGGAAGAACCATGAGAGCCGCCAAGGGACCCCAGAAAAAGATGTTAGGGGCCACTCTGTGCAAAACGAGCTGCACAGTGGAGGTAAGTATGACATGTTTGTTATTTAAAAAACAAAAAAAAACTAAAAAAAACTATCCTTTACAAATACTTTAAGGCTGAGATTACACTATTGCGATTTCGATGTGGATTACCCCACATCCAATTCGCATAGCAGGAGATTGTGACCAGCTCTCTATGGAGGTGGTTCACATATCTCCCCGGTGGCTCTGATGTGAATTGCACAGGAGCCCTGTGTGTCTTTTGGTCCATTTCAGGTCCAAATTTAGACCAAAATTCGGGCCGAAATCAGACCTGAAACGCTGAATCGAGACACACCGGACTCCTACTGTGAGCCGGAGCGTGCTGCTGTGTGAACTTGGCCTCAATCCTTCTATGGCCATTGAGTCCAATACATTTGGCTAAAATAGCAAAATCTATCATTTTTACTGATATTTTGGAGAAACAACCTATGATTTTCTCTCATACAGGGTCATTAATTACTTCATGGACTGAGATGGCATCTCAGAGATGACAGTTCTTGGCTGTGTTCACAAATGTCTGACATATTAGACTCTGTTAATGTCTCTCATCTTGTGATTTGCTACAATGTTGCAGAGAGAAGACTGAGGAGATCCTAACGCCCTGTACACACAGGTCGAATGTCAGGTGGCATTGGCCAGTCCAATAGAAACTGACCGACATCCGGCAAGACTGAAAAACGTCTGCTGACCGTCTCCTGATCAGTGATCTCAGCCA
Organism: Lithobates pipiens; assembly: GCF_037356315.1. Taxonomy (NCBI): domain Eukaryota; kingdom Metazoa; phylum Chordata; class Amphibia; order Anura; family Ranidae; genus Lithobates; species Lithobates pipiens. Next base: position 492,932,969 of record NW_027507903.1, read on the forward strand.
ATGGCTGTGAGCGCTGACCAGAGTGTTCTCTGGTCAGCGCTCAGATGTTCAGATTGTTAGTACAGCGTATCCGACCTGACCTGCACCTTTTTAATTTTTAATTTATTTATTTATTTATTTATTTATTTATTTATTTTTTCATTCAGCCTGCTTGGTTGAACAAAAAGTAAACTAGCAGTGTGTATCAGGATTAACTCCTGCCTGCAGCACACTGATTGCATCATGTCAGCTTAAAGGCCAAGTTCACCTTTGATAAAGAAATAATAATAATAATAAATGCACATCATTTTGCAAATAAAAAAAATGTGCATTTGTTTACTCTTTTATCTGTAAAGCATTGCACCAGCAGTCAGCAGGCAGGCAGTTACTGAATGGCAGGAAGAATGAACCAACTACAAGAACACTCACCAACACCCTTGCACTTCATTAAGATCTAGAAGCTGTCCGGTGCAGAGGCTAATTGTAGATGCATGGGCTGTGTTGTTTTTAAATTCTGACAGGATCTGCCACCCGCATTTTGGGGGTTGTGGGGGGGAATGGAGGAAAGATCTGGAACATGTAACATGTTCTAAAGGTGAACTTGTCCTTTAAATGAAGTCACTGACTAGAACTCAATCATGGCTTATTAATGATAAAAAGTGGAGCTTTTATGAAAAATTACACTGTTGCTACAGCATACCTCCCAACCGTTCCAGATTCAGCAGGGCCGTCCCAGGATTTTAAGTAAATCCCGGTGTCCCACGAATCCGGGCTAAGTCCTGCAGTGGAGCCCAGTGCTGGAACATGTTCGGGCACTGGACTCCACTACTCCCCCTGTCTAGTGTGCACTCTGTGCCTGGGAAGGGGGTGTGGGTGGGAGATTTCAAAGCATACAGTGCTCCTGTCCTGATGTCTTCCTGAGCCTCTGAAGACAATACAGCCTTGTGAGTGATCTCTCCCCTCTGTCTTCCTTTCATGTGCCATAGTCTTCCTGCCTTCCATGTATCATAGTGACCCTTCCTGCCTTCCATGTGCCATAGTGTTCCTTCCTTTCTGCTTTCCATGTTTCGTAGTGAACCCTCAATTCGGCCTTCCATGTGCCATAGTGATCTTTCTGCCTTCCAGGTGCCATAGTGATCCTTCCTTCCTTCGATGTGCCACAGTGATCCTTCCTGCCTTCCAGGTACCATACCATGTTTATCATAGCGATCCTTCTTTTTTTTCATGTACCATAGTGATCCCTCCTTTCATGTACCATAGTGATCCTTTCTTTCTGCCTTCCATGTACCATAGTGATCCCTCCTACCTTTCTTCCATGTACCACAGTGATTCCCCCCTTCCTTTTTTCCATGTACCACAGTGATCCTTCTCTCTCTCTCTCTCTGGGTTGGTTCACACTGCAGTACTTATTCGTTGGCTCCAGCGCGGGGTTCCTCAGTAATTCCCCCCCCCCCTTTTTTTTTTCTTTAGCACCTTGTCTAATTTCAGTGTATACAAAACCAGATGTATTGTACGTAATATTCTAGCCCAAGTCTATTCTAGAAAGCCCAAGTTTGTTTAACCATGGCCCTTAAGTCCCTCCCATGATCATGTTTGGTAACAACCACTTTTTGCAAGCAGCCGGCAGGTCACTGTCTCCCTGAAGTGTCCCTCATTCTTAAAGTGGGGTACCCCCTAAAAAAAAAATTAAAAGTCAGCAGGTACAAATACTGCAGCTGCTGACTTTTAACAATCGGACACTTACCTATCCCAGGGTTCAGCGATGCGGGGGAAAGAAGCCCCCACTCGTTCTCCGCTCCGCTCGCGGCGCCGTCATGCATACTGTGGGCACCCGGCTGTGGCTTCACAGCCGGGCACCCACTGCGCATGCGCGAGCAGCGCAGGGTGCTGTGATACGCCGTACAGTCACCTGGGACACGTGACAGGTCCCAGGTGAATGTGCGGCGCGAGGGGAAGTGATGTCACCAGCCTGGGCAAGGAAGAAGGCAGACTACGAGGGACCCCCTAGCAAAAGGTATTTAGAGGTGAGTAAAAATTATTATTTTTTTGCCAATTATTTATTTTTATTTATTTTTTTTAAGAATTTTAAGCAACGTTTTATTTTTTTGTGGCAACACCACTTTAAGTTCAAGGGTTGGGAGGTATGCTACATTATATACAGTATTTTAACATTTCCAGATTATATGCAAGCTGACTTTTACATTATTGAGACCTGACTTTAAATAGCTAAATTAGTCATTACAGTACAGAAGGCAACAAATCCATGTTAATAAACTTTGAGTCACAGATGAATTATGTTTATAGAGCAATCCTCAGTGCTTCTTTTAAATTATTCTGTATAGCAACACATTTCTCACATATGAGGAATCTAGAGAAGGAGCCTCAATGGAGCTTGAAAATCATAAATGCATGAAAATTTCCACGGATCAGATGAGAAGGGAAATATCTCACATGGTGGTAATTATTGGCAGGAAGAGGTCATCTTCTGAGTTCTGACTGGCAAGTTTTATGCTTCTGAGTCTCCTCTGGCTTTAATTCTTCATCCAGATTTGCTACAATACAACTCTAAAATAAACACACTTATGACCCAACTTGCCAACAAAGCACTTTTACCTTTACCCTTTTTTAGTAATTTTTCTGTATTCAGTTTCTTGTTGAACATTGTGAGAACTTTTAACTTTCAATATGGTTTTTATTTTATTATGCAAATTCAAATAAGACAATGTCATAAAGTATATTCAATAAACAGTACACCCTAGATATGTGAAATTAAGCATAAGCATCTGGATGTCCTTCCATCAGGATATGTCCAGATATAACACCTCAAAACTTAAAGCTGAAAAATAGAATATATTGGTGAGGTTAACAATATGTATTAACATAGAAGGGCATAATTTATTAGTGGTCAGGTCATGAAATATGTATCAAGTTCTTTAGGGACTAGTTACATAGAGTCCCAATGAGCCATTTAGACCTGTATTACTAGGAATGGGGATAGCACAGGGAAAAGGTATAGTGTAGGAACCAAATAAGGGGGACAGGGAAGGGAAAGGGGGGAGGGGGGAAGATGGGGGGGGGTTTCCCTTGTGCCCTTTTCTGTAAATATCAACAACATAGGATTATATGTAATATCAAGTCATCTTGTATCTCTAAGCCCCTGTACACACGGTTGGAGATTTCGACAACCAAATCCGTCGGATTTTGGCCGTCGGATCTTGTCAGAAACTGTTGCATACACACGGTCGGACTAAGTTGTGGAAAAATCCGATCATTCAGAACGTGATGACGTAATTTCGTTATGATGGGACTACGTTCAGGCTAGTAGCCAATAGCTTTGATGGAGGAATTTGATCTGAGCATGCGTGGCACTTGGTCCGATCAAAATTCTCTACACATGATCGGAGTATGTCCGATCGAACCAGTTGGTCGGGAAATATTTCCAACATGTTGGAAAATTGGGTCCGACGGATATTCCGATGGAATCAGTCCGATGCATACCACACACAGTCGGATTATCCGTCGACACGGTCCGATAGGACACATTCCGACGGATTCTCCGACCGTGTGTACAAGGGCTAAGAATATCTGATAAACAGTAAGTATTAAAGAGAAGAATAAGGAGAAGAAGAGCGAGAAAAAAGGAAGAAGGGGAAAAAAAGGGAAAGGGGAAGGTCAGCCAGAGGTGGATCACGAGGGAGATATATATCTTATCCACGGATCCCATATCACATGGAATTTCTTGGTATTGTTGCGGAGAATACAGGTGACTTCATGATTAACCATGATCCAGTTAAGCTTATTTTTCAGTGAATAGGAACCATCGACTGCTTACACTATTTAACAATGGTTATTCTGGCAGTCAAGATTATGTATATGATTAGCTTCAGCGATTTATATATATATATATATATATATATATATATATATATATATATATATATTTTTTTTTTTTTTTTTTTTTTTTCGAATATACGATTCCAAAATCTAGTGATAATTGGACACTGCCACCAAATGTGGTACACCGTACCTACCTGGCCACACTGTCTAAAGCACATGGGAGATGCAGATGAATGCATCTTAGCTACTCTGGTTGGTACTAAATACCAGCGAAGGAGGGTTTTATAATTGGCTTCAATTAGTGTTGTGTTAATGGATACTTTAGATAAAGCATAAGCTATATCTTGCCAGTCAGATAATTCAAAAGTGATATTCAAATCCCGCTCCTATTGAGTCATGTAGGGGAGTTTAGTATTCGGGTCAGTAAGATTGGTATATACTGTAGATATTCGTCCCCATAGGAGGTCCTTCGGTTGACAATATAATTCAAAGTTTGTAATTGTAAGAGGTCCATCTAGTAAATTAAGTTTAGAACGTATAAAGGAAATGAGCTGATTATACCTAAACAATTCACTAGAGGGCATCTGCATTGTGCCTTTAAAGTGTTGCAAAGAGTAAAGTTGATTTCTATCAAGATAGTCACCTTTGTGAGAACTTTTAACGTGAACCTGCATTGCTTCCTACACAAAAGAAAAGAAAATAATAATAAAAACACATATCCAACACGGGGCATGAACAAGTGATATCACAGAATTTGCTTTTGTTGCAAAAATTACTGATTTTGCCCTTGGAAAATATAACTGAAGGTTGCTCGGTCATGGATCTTTATGTGACACTGCTTTGATCACCCAGTTGTTTGCTACCATTAATGCCGCATACACACGATCAGACTGTCCGGCGGACAAACCGCCAGACTTTGAAGTGGAGGTCCGCCAGACTTTCCGAACAAGCAGACCTGCCCACACACAACCGGACTTTTGGCGGGAGCCCGCCATACTTTTGAAAGCGAAAGGAATGTCCGTTCATTTTGAACGTGGTTCCAGGTAGCCCGGACTAGCGAACAAGGTCAATGTCGCCGCCTTAGGCGGCGAGATTGACACGTCGTTGGCCCCGTCACCTGGTAAAAAACAGCGTGGGGTCCCCCCCAAGGTCCATATAAGACCCTTATCCGAGCACTCAGCCCAGCCCGTCAGGAAATGGGGTGGGGACAAACGAGCGCCCCCTCTTGAGCCATACCGGGCCCCACCCCAAAGTACCTTTTCCCCATGTTGATGAGGACAAGGGACTGTTCCCAGCAACCCTGGCCGTTGGTTGTCAGGGTCCCCTCTCCTGACCGGCCGGGCTGCATGCTCGGATAAGGGTCTTAGATGGATAACAAGCCAAAATCGCTTGTTATGGGGAGCACTTAGAAAGCAGAGGGTGCCGGGAACATCTACGGGGGACCCTAGGTGAGGAGGATCAGGGCTACTCTGTGCAAAGCCAGAGTGGGTAAGTATAACATGTTTATAATTTTCGGGAAAAGAACCTTTAAAATGACTTTAAAGTGTATTTAAATGTAAAAAAAACGTTTTTTCCACAACTTTTTGCCGCATATAAATCCAAGAATGTAAGCCTCAGAAATGTCTGTATTTGGCCAAAAGTACAGCAGGAGTTGTACTAACCAAGAAGACTGAGAGGAGGATTTTTCCTCTTTGTGGTTTGAAGGCTTTTCATAACAGCAATATAAAGTTCTAGAGACACTAGACATATATGAAATAGACTGTACCCAGAGTCAGGCTTTAACTATGACTATAGCTGTCTATCATGACATGACTTTAAATACAAAAAAGTTTCTACTAATTATTTTTTTATTACAGGGTGAAAATTTGTATAAAACATGAATACAGTGTATCCATACTTGCTTTATAGACTAGCAAAGGCTTTTTAGGAACAGATTCTAGTATCACATTAGATATGGCAATATTTCCTATGACACTTTTTATTTTATTTTTACAATTGTTCTGTAATAGATCGTGCCCAGAGCGGTAGATATTGGTTGTCAAAATTTCTCTTTAATATTCATCATGCAGGGGGTACTCCGGATGGTCGTAAAATCTGTAAAGAAAGATATGAACTGTGAGCAAGTCATGTAACCATCAATGAAATCCAATCACTCTAGACCTGAAACAGGTACGCAGGTCCAATGCTGACGGTTTTAAATTACATTATAATGGCACATGAAGCTTAGTTAATTCCTCTGTATGTGTTTAAATGTAGCTTACAGCTGATAAAGAAATCTAAAAGGCAAAACTTTTTTTTTTTTTTTTTTTAGTTTTGGATAGTGGAGAGGGATTAGAACTCCTGTTGTGCTTTCATTGCATTCTGTGCCCCCATTAGGGAGATTCGGTCTATTTGTCCTGTTTACTGTCTTTGAAAGTGAAAATTAAAGGAAATCACAAAATGTGGGCTGACACCAGAACAGGAATAGAGGGGAATTCTTCCAATGGGGACACTGGTTCTAGTGCCCCTGGTGATACCCAGGGATTCCTTAAATTTGCAGGGATTTCCTCTCATTGTTTTGGCTATGGGATAGGAAGTGAAGGGAAATCTCCACAATGGGACATATATGGCAAAAAAAAAAAAAAAAAAAGAACTGACAGGTTTACAACCATCCCTTTAAAATTCCCCCAAAATGAAAAATAAAATAAAAAAAGGAAAAACTTAATTTTAGAGTTTTCAGAAAAATGCAAGTAAAATGTACAAACAATTCTAAAAACTTTTTAAAGTTATATTTGAATGCGAACATATAACATATATAGTGTACGCGTTATTCCCGTTTGGCCTGCAAAAGGGAAATATACTTTAAAGTGGTGTTGCTACCAAAAAAAAAAAAAAAAAAGCTTAAAATTCATAAAAATAAATAAATAATTGGGGAAATTTTTTAAAATTTACTCACCTCTAAATGCCTTTTGCTAGGGGGTCCCTCGCAGTCTGCCTTCTTCAGTGCCCGGGCACTGACATCACTTCCCCTCGGCGCCGCACAGTTATCTGGGACCTGTCACGTGTCCCAGATGAGTGTGCGGCGTACCACGACGCGCGGCCCGCGCATGTACAGTGGGTGCCCGGCTGTGAAGCCACAGCCGGGTGTCCACAGTAAGAATGCCGGTGCCGCGAGCGGAGCGGGGAATGAGGGGGGGGGGCTTCGTTCCCCCGCATTGCTGGACCCTGGGACAGGTAAGTATCCGATTATTAAAAGTCAGCAGCTGCAGTATTTGTACCTGCTGACTTTACTTTTTTTTTTTTAGGGGGTACCCCACTTTAAGAATGAGGGACACTTCAGGGAGACAGTGACCTGCAGGCTGCTTGCAAAAAGTGGTTGTTGCCAAACATGATCATGGGAGGGAATTAGCTTTCAGAAACAAACAAGTACAATTGTAAGAACAATTTTAAAACTTTTTTTTTTAAAGTTTTGCTATTTGAATGAGAATATGAGAACATATAACAACATTATCATAATTTGGCTGCAAATGTGGAAATACACACTTACGGTTTTACTTGGTATAAATAGTGAGAATGAATTACTCATATACTGTATAAACAAACATACAGTGAAAAATCTCTTTAGTGAAAAACTAATATAATGTAAAATAAATTAAAATTTCTCAGAAAATATCCAACTATGAACCATCCTTCTCACGAATGCATTTTCTGTTTTCATTATTCCAATTCCAGGTGCTTTTACCATCTTTCCAACTCAAATTGAAAACACCCTTTTTTTTAAATCTTTCTTTTTATTCTCGCAGCTGGTTGAATTTCCTGGTGGGATTGATGTGCTGAACATGTGAGTTGTTATGACTTTATATACCATTAAATAGAGGATTTCACATTAATGCTTTTATCTCTGGTTCTAAAAAGGTACTAAAATGGGGGAGATGTACCATCAAAGGGGAGCGTGTTTGTATTTAAGGTGTTACCACCGAAATATATAAAGCTTGCTTGCCTTTCCATGATGAAAAGGTAATAAAAAGGGGCGAGAGTGTTTTCAATATGAAGTGGAGGGATGGTGCAAGCACCTGGAATTTGATTAATAAAAAAGGTGAAAATACATTCATCAGCAGGCAGGTTTAACCACTTAAGGACCAGGCCTCTTTTTTTTAGATGTGGTGTTAAAGTTAAAGTTAAACATTTTTTTTTCTTTTTCTGCTAGAAAATTACTTAGAGCCCCCAAACATTATGCATTTTTTTCTAACACCCTAGAGAATAAAATGGTGGTCATTGCAATACTTTCTGTCACATCGGTCTTACAAGCGCACTTTTTTTTTAAGGAAAAAATACACTTTTTTTCATTAAAAAATAAGACAACAGTAAAGTTAGCCCAATTTTTTTTATATCGTGAAAGATGATACTCAACATGTCACGCTTCAAAATTGCGCCCGCTCATGGAATGGCGACAAACTTTTTTTCCCTTAAAAGTCTCCATAGGCAACGTTTAAAAAAATTCTACAGGTTGCATGTTTTGAGATACAGAGGAGGTCTAGGGCTAGAATTATTGCTCTCGCTCTAACGATCGTGGCGATACCTCACATGTGTAGTTTGAACACCATTTTCATATGCAGGCGCTACTCATGTATGCGTTTGCTTCTGCATGCGAGCTCATCGGGATGGGGTGCATTTAAAACTTTTTTTATTTATTTTACCTTTTTTCTTTATTCTTCCACTGTTTTTTTTTTTTTTTAAAGTTTCACTTTTATTCCAATTACAAGGAATGTAAACATTCCTTGTAATAGAAAAAAAGCATGACAGGTCCTCTTAAATATGAGATCTGAGGTCAAAAAGACCTCAGATATCATATTTACACAAAAATGCAATAAAAAAAAATTAAATGTCATTTGAAAAAAAAAAATGTCGCTTTAAGAGCTATGGGCAGATGGTTTGACGTCGCTTCCACCCTGCAATGGTATGGAGACAGGTGGGGGCCATCTTCCCCTCACTCATCTCCATACCTAACATTCAGAAGGACGTGATCACCTCCACCACTGCCGGCGGCTCCGGTAAGTGGCGGGGGGGGGGGGACAAAAATGCCTTCTTGGTGTCGGAGGAGAATGGACAGACTAGTTTGAGATGATAAAAAGGCAACATTAATTCAAATAACCACTCGTTACAACCAGGTTATGCAGAATACCACCTCTGGGCTACAGCAGCAGGAGACCACACCAGGTGCCACTCCTGTCAGCTAAGAATAGGAAACCGAGGATACAATTGGCACATGCTCACCAAAATTGGACAATAGAAGATTGGAAAAACGTTGCCTGGTCTGATGAGTTTAGAATTCAGCTGCAACATTCATATGGTAGGGTCAGATTTTGGCGTAAACAACATGAAAGCATGGATCCATCAATGGTTCAGACTGATTGTGGTGGTGTAATGGTGTGGGGGATATATTGCGTGGCACACTTTGGGACCCTTAGTAACAAATAATGCTTTGGTGGTATTTAATCAGCGGTGGATCTTTTTCTTTTGCGATCTAAACAAAAAAGCCGTACATTTTGAAATAAAAAAAATATTTTTTTCTTCCAGTAAAACAAATCCAATAAAAAATAAATAAATTCATACATTTTGGTCAAAATATATTCTGTTACATGTCTTTGATAAAAAAAATTGCTGATAAGTGTATACTGGAATTTCGTTTTTTTTTACTACTAATGGCAGTGATCAGCGAATTATAATGGGTGCAGCAGGCAATCTGATACTGGGGGGGAACTAACTGCCACTAACATCACCAGTGACACTAACAGTGATGAGTGCTAAAAAATATACACTGTCACTGTACTAATGACACTGGCTAGGAAGGGGTTGCACACCTAGGACAATCAAGGGGTTTAATGTGTACCTGACAATGTGTAATGCATGCTGATCTTTACTAAAGATCTCTTTGTTTATTATCCCTATTTGCAGGGGGGGCCTTAAACATGGAAGCAGGCAACAATGTACAGGTACTTTGCTTTGCTTGCACGGGCCGCTGTCCACAATACATTATGGGCAGTTGGTCCATGTAGAATATGTATGTGTGAGGACCTGGTGGTGGGAACCGGAAGTATAAAGTTATGAAGTGAAACTAAAAAAAGCTTCACATGCTGTTCACTGCTGGCTGGGAATAAACAAGTTCTCTACAAGATTCATCTGAGCATTCATCATTGCTGCCACAAAATCTACATGGTGACATAAGTGAGATCGCTGAAACATCATATCTCAGAATCTACGTGGCATACAACCTCTAATCTTTGATAAGAACATTGCTAACAACTGGCTGAAATTCACAAGAGAATTAGAGCAAAGGGGGACTGTTTTAAGGCCACCCGGCGCATGGGATTGTGACAGAATGGGAGTTTCAAGTTTCCCCTCTGACAAGGTTTAGGTCAGGTAGCTATAGGGGCGGGGGGCCTATTTCCTATTACAGTCAGGTTATAGTACAAGTCAGGTAAACCAATAGAAATAACCTAACCTAGGTTTGGGTCAGCTGACCTTTAAGAACTTTCCAGAAGTTAAATCACATGATCTCCTGGAAGGTTCTAGATTGGTCAAAGGCTATATAAGGCAGTGCATCAGGCATTGTGGCCACCAGTTCCTCAAGACATCCACCTGGGGAGCTATCTCTGCTGCTCTGCATCATGAAGAGCCTTGTGCGGCATCTCCTGGAGAGGGCTGGGGCAGAGGATGGGGATGAGTGTATGCAGCACTGCCTCTTTACCTTAGACTCGAACCGCTGCTGTCGTCTGCCTCGTCAGTGCCAGCATCAGCCGTGTCAGTTGCCCCCACCTCTGCCTCTGCTCCCTCCTCCGCCTCCGCCTCATTTGAAGTCTCTCCGCCTCTGGAACGTCAGCCATCTCCTCCTTGGTGTGAGGTAAGGGCTATGGGCGGCACAGGAGGAGGTTACCTCAGCGGTGGGTGGGAGGAGGAGGCGGCAATTGATGTGACTATGCCGGTGTTCTGCCTAATAGAGTCTGCCCATCAAATGGTGTCCGCTCCGTACTGCGCATGCGCAGTACGCAGGGGACACTATCTGATGGAGGACACTATTTTACAAGACACCGGGTACAGCAGGGGGATGTACCGAGGTAAACAAAGGAGGTCTCTCAGGAAGAGGTTTTCTCCTTCACCTAGGAGCAGTACAGCACATTATAGGAGCCATGGGATGACGGTCAGTAAAGGGAAAGAAGGCAGGGCCACAGTCTGGAATGGCGGAACAGTGTAAAGCAGGAAAAACAGGACTAAACACAGCGGTCCTTCCTTACACTCCAGGCCTGGTAATCAACAGAATTTGGGGGCAACACTATCTGTTACCACCCCCCAGAGTCCAGGCATCCATGCCAGGGATACCAGCAGTCAAAGCCAGCACAGCACCAGAGAGGGAACCAATGCAGGCTCTTCTGGACCAAGCATTCATACTCAGTCAGATACATAGCTCATCATCGTTGTGTGCTCTCAGGCAGCTGCAAACACTTCTCCAGGTAATGGTGAATTATCTCAGTTACAACTGCTAACATCTTTAACCACTTCATTGTCTTCTCTTATAGCTAGATTTAAATCTGTCCCATCTGTTAATCAGGGTTTTTCTAATTCCGCTGCTGCAGTTTGGGGTACCCCAGCTGCAGCACTCTGCAGTATTAATGGCGACTCTGTTAATTCAGGGCATGCTGGTTCCGGGTCGGTGCTGGCTGCTCCATTGTCAGCTGTCAGCGTTAATACTTTTCAAACAATTGACATTGCACAGGTTCCAGCTAATGTTCCACAAATTTTGGGTAAGGAAGCGTTGCCGTGTACACTGTCCCCACTGGGTTATCATTTGCCTGCAAGTATAAAAGAGAAAATTATCCGGGGGGAATTTGTGGATCTGCTGTCTCTCCTTCCATCGTCAAAAGAAGAGAGAGCAGAAGAGGATGGACGCAGACCAGTGCCTAGGAATTTTAATAATTGGTTGCAGGCATTCTGTATATATGCCAGTATTATGTGTGAACATGCTCCAGAAAAAAAGTGTGGGTTTATTCCAGCATCTGGACATTGTTCTGGAAGCATACAAAAATTCTGGTGGCATATCATGGTTCATCTATGACAAATCATTCAGGCAGAAACTTTCAGTCCACCCCAGTCTAAAATGGGGTTGCAAGGACAGTGTGTTGTGGCTTAATCTTTTTCTGCCTCAGCGATCGTTCTCCAACAAACAACTTTTTCTCATTTAATGACACACAATGTAAGTGGCCAGGTTCTTTTAGATATAGACACGAATGCGCATTTTGCACAGGGGCACATCCCATTTCAAAATGCTTTAAAAAAAATGGCGGTTGCCAGCCAATCTCAGGGTAGAGACCTTTTTTCAAAAAGCTCCATCGCCGGTGAAGCTGCCAAAAATGGCCCCCTGGCTTCAATGGTACAGACAGACAGATGGCCCTTCTGCTGAGGGTTTCAATGAAGGTTTTTTTTGCTCCCTACTTTTCAGGGACAAGGTTGTGTGTTTTGAAATCAGCCTTGGATTTACCTGAGGTGGTGAGAGAAGATTTTCAAAGAGTTACAAGAAGGTAGGGTGGCTGGGCCGTTCCTTTACCCACCTTTTCAAAATTCCATGATCTCACCGCTTGTGGTTGTTCCAAAAAAAAAAAGATAGGTTTTTACAGGCTGATACATCACTTGTCATTTCCTAAAGGTGATCAGATCAGATAGGCGATGAGTTAGCCTCAGTTCATTATTCCACATTTGAGGATTCTTTAACAATCCACAAATTAGGCCCTGGAGCCTTTCTTGCTAAAGCAGATGTTCAGTCTGTTTTTCATTTATTGCCCATTAACCCTTTATCTTTCAATTCTCTAGGTTTTTCATTTGATGACTGTTTTTTTTCTTTGATCGCTGCCTCCCAATGGGTTGCTCGTTCTCCTGTACATAGTTTGAGGCATTTGCTACATTAATTGAATGGGTGGTCAAAGTCGTCTCTGGCTCCTGCTCTATGCTACATTACCTGGATGACTTCCTCTTTCTAGGCCATTCATTTCATGACTGTGCCAATGCTTTTAACTCCTTTTTGGGAGTTTACACTGAATTTAACATTCCGTTAGCCCAGGGTAAAACTATACCCCCCCACTACGCGTTTAATTTTCTTAGGCATTGTTAGTGATACGAGCGCTATGGTATTCGAACTCCCAGCGGACAAGACTGACAATTTGAAATATATGATTAATATCATCATTAGAAACAGTGGCGTCACTAGGGTTGGTGTCACCCCCCCCCCCCCCCAGTCACTAAGAAATCCGGGGCACTGAGAGCAGGCTAGCACATCAGCACAGCCCCCCCCCCCCCAGCCTGCCACAGTGTTCTGTCCTGCCGCTGCAGAGTGACAGCAGGAGCAGGACAGATCAGTAGACACTGGGCAGGCTAGTACATAGGGCCCTCTTCTGCCTAGCCTGCCACAGTGCTCTGCAGGGTGCTGGGCAGGCTAGTTTCAGGATGGCAGCGATCAAGGTGTGCACTCCAAACCAGCCCCTGTAAATGTCGTGGTTTATGCCGGTGTGCCAATCCATGCACTGTCACAGATGGGGGTGACACCATCACGGTCGGATATCACTTCCTCCTTAATGGTGTCACCCAGGTCTGGACTGGGACAAAAATAGACCCAGGCAGCCCAGTGTAATCCCCAAGTCTAAATCCCCCCCCTGATGTAACAGTGTAATCCCCTTCCAGTGCAATCCCCCTGTGTAATTCCCCCTGTGTAAGCCTGTTAATGTATCCCCCCTAATGTAACCCGGTGTAATCCCCCTAATGTACCCCCTGCGTAATTCCGCTAATGTATCCCCCCCAATGTACCCCCCCTGTGTAATCCCCATAATGTACCCCCCCTGTGTAATCCTGCTAATCTATTCCCCTAATGTACACCCCCCACCGGTGTATATCTGCCCATTGTGACATTGTGTATATCTCTCCGAGTCCTCCCTACATGCACAAACCTCAGATCAGCGTGGCTCTGTCTACATGGATGTCCCTCCTCCTAGGCTCCTCCTACTGTTGATGTACTGTCAGTGTGGTGGAGGAGCCTGGGCTCTGAGGATTGTAATTGTGATAGGCAGCCGGCATCTGCCTTTCACAATAATAGGGGTTTGCAGTACCGATTTCCGGAGGACATGCGGGCGCTGGGCACTGGGCTATGGGAACCCGAGCTGTCTACCTCACAATTCTTTCTCCTCCTCCCTCCCCGAACATCGCTGTGTAGAGATACCTGAGTGCACAGTGGAAGGAGGAGAGAGCCGCGGTGCCTCTCTCAATCCAGTGCTGTGCCGGGTGTCACCCCTCTGTCGGGTGCCCCCTTGCAACGCCATTGATTAGAAAGAAATAGGCTATCCTGAAGGAGATGCAAAAACTGCTTGGTTTGTTGGCCTTTGCATCTAGAGTATTACCTGTTGGCAGAATATTTTCTAGACGCCTATATTTGGCTATTTCGGGGCTCAAGTCCCCGACATCGCACATTAGGATTACTGTTGAGATCAGAGAGGACCTTTTTAGTATGGGCTCAATTTTTAGATGATTTCAATGGTAGAGCTATTTTTCAATCAGACTTTATAGAAGACAGGGATTTCTGCCTTTTCACGGATGCAGCGGGCTCGGTGGGTTTTTTAGCCTTATGGAATACCCACTGGTGCGCTTCTTTGTGGCACCCAGATTGGCGTAAAAAAGGTTATTTAAAAAATATAGTAGTTCTGGATTTCCCATTTTGGTAGCGTTAGAGATTTGGGGGAAGCAGCTTGTGAATAAAAACATCCTCTTTAGCACAGACAATAAGGGGGTTCTTTTTGCTATAAACTGCCTGTCATTCAAATCCCCTCCGGTCATTCTTTTAATAAAATACCTTGTCTTTAAAAGCTTGAGCCTTAACATCTGGATTAAAGCCCGCTATTTACCTGGTAAGTTTAATAATGTTGCAGATTCTCTTTCACGTTTGCAGATGAAGAGATTCAAGTCTCTGTTTCCAGCTGCAGATGAGATAGGGATCCATTGTCCTTCTCGCCTATGGAACTTGATTTAACGTGGGTACGGGAGAATATTAGGAGATCCATCGCCCTCTCTACTTTTTCAGCATACTCAACAGCATGGCTGCTGTGGCTATCTCATCTAAGACTATCGGGTGACCCTCAGCCCCCATTCTCTGGAAGTCTTGTTTTGGCATTTTTAGACAGTTTAATGGCCAAATGTTTTTAATGGTCTCATATTAACAAAACTTTAGCAGGCGTTTCCTTTTTTTTTTCTCCAGCTGAATAATTGCCCTTCCTGTTCCTCCCTATTCTCAGTGAGACAGGCACTTAAGGGTTATAAAAGGGCAACATTTCGTAAGGATACCAGAATGGCGATTACTCCGGAAATTATTACCAAATTATGTTCAGCGGTCGACACAGTTTGTTTTTCACCATATGAAGCAACTCTTTTTCAGGCCGTTTTTCCATTACTTTTTTTCGGGGCATTGAGAATTTCGGAAGTATTGTCTCCAAATAAGAATTCCACATCGGGGCTTCTGTTATCGCACGTCGTATTAGAGATTGATAATGTCAAGCTATTTATTCCGAGATCGAAAACTGACCAGATTGGGAAGGGTGTTTGGGTTCAATTGCATCTATTTCCTGGATCCCCAATCTGGCTTTGCTTCTTTTTTTTTTTTTTTTTTTTACTCTGTGATTTTCTTAGAATCAGATAAAACCTAGCAACATGTTGTTTGTCCACTGCAATGGCCTTCCCCTGTCAATTTTATCAATTCAATGCTGTTTTTTCTAAATGTTTGGCTATTCTAAATCTGGACAAACTGTCAGTAGCTTCCCATTCTTTTCAGATAGGGGCAGCCATTGAGGCCGCCCGGTTAGGTTTAAATGTTGAAAACATAAAACGAAACGGTAGATGGCAGTCAGATGCTTATAAGTTGTACATTCGTCCTAACTGTTTATTCTAATCCACAGGTCAGTCCCTGTCTGTTTGGATCATAGGGCATTCATTCATATTCTGGGCCAAAAGGAGAGCTTTGCGAAGAATAAATACTGAAAGCTTGAATTTTGACCACTCTTTGGTAAATATAAGTTGGTACGGTAGGAGGGGTATGCGTGGGCAGGATAACCTGGGTTTGCTGTTTCCCTCATTACTGGCCCCCGATGTTTTAATTCTGCATCTAGGGGGGGAATGATATAGGAGTCATCAAGACTCTGGACTTCATTTTTCAAATTCAATATGATTTAACTTCAGTTTATCCTTTCCTAGAGTACGTTTAGTTTTCTTGGAAATCATCCCAAGGCTGTTTTGGTTAAATTCCCCTTTGGAAAAATTCAGGAAACGTATCAATCAATCGTTGGCCAAGTTTTTGCCCACGATTGGTGGTTTCTCGTTTAGGCACATAGATCTGGAAGGTGGTCTAGTCTGCCTTTTTTAGAAGTGACGGTTTCCACCTATCTGACATCGGGTTAGATATATTTAATAATTTCAAATTATAGTGCAGTTGCCCGCGATGTGGGGTGCACGAGGCCAGGCTAGTTTTCTATAAAAAAACAAAACAAAAAAAACCCCTGGCTTGTGGGAGTGGTTATTTAAAAATTGGTTATATTTTCATCAACCTGAATCGTAGTGGCTGGGTTGTTTACTGTAAGATTGTTGAGTTAACAAGTTATTTTGTGTTTTAATTGCTCTAACTACGAATGTTTTATGAATTAAATTTGAATACCAATAATAAAGGCCGCGGCCAAGTTTACTCCACTATTGTGTTTGTCTTATTTATTTATGGGTTATCATTTCTGTCTACATTCCCATAGGATGTATATAGCAAACAGGACTCTCAGCCAAGTCAAAAAGGTACAAGCTTTCCCCCCCTTCTCAATTTTTCTGGTTTAGATGCACTAGATACATACGAGTAATTTCATTTTCATGACAATGAGGACAGAACGGATCCTGGTATCTTAATCATGAAATTTGAGATATGCTTACCACAACGTAATGTGATAATAGACAGATATACATTGAACACGATGGCTCAGGAACTTGAGGAAGGAATACAACTTTATGCAGCCACACAGACTGCTGGCTACAAAATGTGAATTTGGTGCACAAAGATGAACTGATACGTGACAGGATTGTATGTAGCATCTACAATTATGCAGTTAGTGCTCAGTTGTTCAGGGAGAAAGATTTAACAGTGGAATCAGCCATCAGAATATGTATGTTGTTTGAACATTCTGAAAGGGCCACTAAGGAAATGAAAAGAGAGGCAGAAGTGTTTGTGGTGCAACAGAACAAAAGGCAATGCAGCAACCATGGTAGTGTATACACTACTGAGTGCAACAAGTGTCCGGCTTTTAACAAAACAGAATTATTTAAATGAAAATGGTGATCATAAGTTTTTTTTTTTTTTCATTGTGAAAGTGTGGACCTAATTGCAAATAAAGGAGAAATATTCACCACCTTCTCAACTGCATGCAACAAACATGTCAAATTGAAAATTGACACTGGTGCCAGATGCAATGTCAGGAGGGGGGCGCTCTCTCGTCCCCCCCACCCTATTTTTCTGTGGCCTGCCAGGTTGCATGCTCGGATAAAGGGTCTGTTATGGATTTTTGGGGGGAACTCCACGCCATTTTTTTTTATTTGATGCGGGGTTCCCCTTAATATCCATACCAGACCTAAAGGGCCTGGTAATTGAATTTGGGGGGAACCCCACGCTTTTTTTTATCAATGAATTCAATGACTGTTCTCTGTATTACGGGGAGACGACAATTCATTATAGCCGCGAGTGCTTTTAAATGACTTTTTTCCCTGCAGAAATTACACTTTGTGCAGGGACAATTCTAAGCATGTCAAACATGCGCCCCTTTACAGGCATACTATAGACACCCCCCAGGTACGAAATTTAAAGGAATATTACACTTTTATTGTTTCACTTTAAGCATTATTAAAATCAATGCCCCCGAAAAAACTTCAGTTTTTAAAACTTTTTTTTTTCATTGATACATGTCCTCTGGGGCAGGACCAAGGTCGACAAACACTTTTAGGACAGTAACTTGCATATTTGCCTTTACAATTAGCACTTTTGATTTTGAACGTTCAAGTCCCATAGACTTTAATAGGGTTCTAAAGTTCACACAAAGTTTAGGGCTGTTCGCAGGTTCTGGTGGGAACCGAACCAGGGGGGGTGTTCGGTTCATCCTTACTCTTGATTACTCACAATGTTTATGACCCTATATGGGAGATACAAATGCTTACAGATGTCATATGGAATTTCAACTGGAAGGAAAGTCTTTCAGAGATGTATGAAATAGTCATGGAGGATATCTTGATTTGGGGATCCTCCATTGAGGAACATGACAAATGAAATGCATACTAAATAGTGTCAGATCCCTCACTATGCACCTCAATCCTACCAAATGTCACTTCTGGGTCTCAGTTGTGCCATATATTGGACACCTTCTCACAGTTAAAGGTGTTAACCCTGACCCAGAAAAAAACAAAGCCATCCATCAAATGCCTGCTCCATTGGACAAACATGGTTTGCAAAGGTTTATTGGCATGACCAATTATCTCTCGAAGTTCAGTCATCTACAGTGACATAGCATCACCACTCCGTCAACTTCTGCGCCAAGATGCCGACTGGTGTTGGACTGAACAACGTGCTGTTGATACATTGAAAGCACAATTAACCAGTCCACCTGTCCTACAGTATTTTTATGTGCATAAGCCAGTGGTATTGTCTGCCAATGCTTCCCAGCATGGTCTTGGTGCAGTCTGTCTTTAAGATGGGAGGCCTGTGGCTTTTGCATCAAAAGCCTTCACTGAGACTGAAGCACACTATGCTCAAATTGAGAATGAATTATTGGGACTAATATTTGCTTGTGTAAAATTCCATGACTATATCTATGGCAGCCCTGCGACTCTGGAGAGGGATCATTAGTCACACATAACCATATTGAGAAAACCCCTGCACTCAGCATTTGCATGCATCCATGCTGATGCTAAAGCTTCAATGCTACCATTAAACCTGAATGTAATCTATAAACGAGGCTATGAAGTGTTTGTTACAGATTCTTTCACGTGCACAACTCCCCACTTCTGATAACTCTGTAGCTATTGAGGATTATGATGTGTTGGCTCTGGATGGGGTGTTGTCATCCAGAAGGATTCAGGAACTAAAGCAAGAAACATAGCCGGATGCTACCTGTCAGCACCTTATGGACATCATTCTCAATGGGTGGCCCGGCTCCTTTAAGGAAATCCCACATGATATCCAACCATTCTACACTCTGAGGGATGAATTGATAGTGGATGATGTATTAATCCTGCGTGGTCAGAGATATGTAATCCCTCACTCTCTCCAGAAATACTACTTCACACAGCTTCATCAAGGACATCCTGGCATTCATTTCACTTAGATAAGGGCATATGAAACCATGCATTGGTCCACTATATACAATGATGTTGAGAAGTTTCCAGATGTGCCCCCTGCCATGCTCTACGACAGCACCAGATGAGAGACCCTTTAACTCTTTACCAAATACCTGTCAGACTATGGTCTATCACAGCAGCTGACATATTTGAGTGGTCAAACAAGGATTACCTGGTCTTGGTAGATTCTAGCTGGTGGGAATTTGATGTCCAACCAAACACTTCCAGTAATACAGTGATCAGGACATTAAAGCAGATATTCTCCATACATGGAATTACCTATCAATTGATGACTGACAATGCAACATCGTTTTTCAAGTGGACAATTTAAGAACTTTGCTCACCAATGAGTTTTTCAGCATGTCACTAGCAGTCCCAATTTCCCTAGATCCAATGGTCTTGCAGAGCATAGTGTAAGGCTGGCGAAGCATCTCTTAGAGAAATGTCCATGTGATGGTTCTAACGTTCATGCAGACCTACTCTCTCCCTACAACCTCCACAACATGCCTAGGGATGGCATGCCTTCTCTGGCACAACGTTCTCTCTCATGATGAACCAGGGCTCTGATTCCCATGGTTTCATCCTAGATCCTGCGAAGAGTTGAGACTGATGTTCAAACTGCTTCATTTGCTCTCAGGCACAAAGGAAAGATAAGCCATGGCAAATCAGCCAGACGGCTTTCTCTACTGGAGCCTAGACAGGTGGTAAAGATGGAAACAACCCGTGAGTTTGACAGACTGGCCACGGTTCACAGAAAGGCCTGCCAACCAAACAGCTATGCTGTCCATTCTAATGGTAGGACCTATATAAGGAGCCGCCATCACCTCCTACAGGTACCTGAATCATACTGTACTGCCGCTGCCTATGATCACTTCAGGACCCCAAGCACAGCCATCTGCTGCTGGACCAGCTGACACTTCCAACAACGGATGTAAAACTCAACAACAACAAAATTATGATGGCGACAGGCAAGAGGTTTCAGACTTGCAAGTCCCACAAGTTGTTACTCGATCTGGAAGAGTGTGTAAACCCAATCCAAAGTTCCAAGACTTATGCCCCATATATGATCAGAAATGCTGCCAGCAAAAGTCGGATGTGAGCTTTTGGTCAGAAATTCCAAATTTTGCCATGCTGACATGTATTTATTGATCAGTAAAGGCATGTGATTACCATATCAGCACATGACGCATGCTCGGAAGCATTGAACTTAATTTTCTCAGCTCGCGTAGTGTTGTACGTCGTTCTTGACGGACGAAAGTTCCGAGAACTTTTGTGTGACCGCGTGTATGCAAGCCAAGCTTGAGCGGAATTCCGTTGGAAAAACTATAACATTTTTCCGACGGAAAATCTGCTTGTGTGTATGGGGCATTAATCACACACTGTCTCTTACCCATTATTTTGTTTTATATTGTAGTTTGTTATTGTTATTGTTCCTTGCTACGCCGTACCCCTTGGTTATATATTACACTTCATTTATATATGCATATCTTTTCTTTTAAAAGGGGAAAGATGTAGAATATATATGTGTATGTGTGTGTCATATATATATATATATATATATATATATATATATTGTGAGGGGTTAGCTCGGCAGCGGGTGTGTGTGACCCCCTGGATGGGTTCACAACACAAAATCAGGCACAGCAGACAGCGTAGGTGCAAAAAAACAAAAGATGCAGTTTATTTATGCTACATGCAGTGATACATATAACAGCCAAACAAAAATAAAACATGAAAATAAATCCTGGTCAGCTTGACCTCTAACTACACACTTAGATTCCCTGTCTAACAACTGAGAGCAGCCTTGTGCTGCCCCAGTCCCTGTCCCTGTCCCTGTTGTAGAGGTTTGCCACACAGGCGTTAACTCACCGCACAGAACAGGTGTCACACTCCCCAGTCTATACAACACAAAAACTGGTTCCAGGATGGAGCATCTCCCTAAGCATGCTGGGGTTTTTTGTAGAGGTCTTAATGAGCCCACTTACTTCAGCTGGGCTCATTAACTCTTCCCCTCTAATTGTAAAGGTCTGCATAAAGCCTGAATCTAGGGCACACATATTTCCCATCCTGGATACAACCAGGTGACTTTACCTGCGTGCTGCCACAATATATATATATACAATCTCCCTTTCATGACTAAGCCTATTTTTGGCATTTGGTGTTTACAAGTTAAAATCCATATTTTTTGCTAGAAAATTACTTGGAACCCCCAAACATTATATTATATTTTATATATATATATATATATATATATATATATATATATATATATATATATATATTTTAGCAGAGACTCTAGAGAATAAAACGGCGATTGTTGCAATATTTTATGTCACACGGTATTTGTGCAGTGGTGTTTTAAACGCAACTTTTTGGAAAAAAGGGACACTCTCATGAATAAAAAAAAAAAAAAAAAAGTAAAATGAGCCCAATTTTTTTGCATAATGTGAAAGATAATGTTACGCCGAGTAAATAGATACCAAACATGTCACACTTTATAA
Organism: Lithobates pipiens; assembly: GCF_037356315.1. Lineage (NCBI taxonomy): Eukaryota > Metazoa > Chordata > Amphibia > Anura > Ranidae > Lithobates > Lithobates pipiens. The sequence continues at coordinate 492,954,706 of NW_027507903.1, forward strand.
TTGCACGCACTCGTGGAATGACGACAAAATACTGTACCTAAAAATCTCAATAGGCGACGCTTTAATTTTTTTTTACGGTTACCAGGTTAGCGTTACAGAGGAGGTCTAGTGCTAGAATTATTGCTCTCGCTCTGCCGATTGTGGCGATACCTCACATGTGTGATTTGAACACGGTTTACATATATACGGACGCAACTTCCGTATGCGTTTTCTTTGCTTCGCGAGCTCGCGGGGACGGCGGGCGCTTTAAAATTTTTATTATTATTATTTATTTTTTTTAAATTAATAAATTGTTTTAAAAAAAAAATAAAAAATTCTGATCGCTTTTATTGCTGTCACAAGGAATGTAAACATCCCTTGTGACAGTAATAGGTGGTGACAGGTACTCTTTATGGAGCGATCCCTCCTTTACACTTCAATGTATTCAGATTGCCGAAAACGGCGATTTTGAATACTGTATATTTTTTTAAAACCGGCGCCATTGGCAGCCGAGTAAACGGGAAGTGACGTTATGATGTCACTTCCGTGTTTATTATTAGGAGACTGGAATGACGCTGATTACGGCGTCATTCCAGTTCCTCCCCAGCAGCCGGAGGCATCAGATGGTGAATCGGTGCTCCCGATTGAGCGGGAGCATCGGTAACAGCCGCGGGAGGCGGCGGGAGGGGGGACGTCTTCTCCCGCTCCTCCGGCATAACAGCCGAGCGGCTTTTAGCCACTTCGGTTGTTATGGCTGGATAGCCAATCGTCCGGTGTAAAAAAACAGTACCGGGATGATGCCTGCAGGTGCGGGCATCATCCCGGTATAACCCCTGGAAGCCGAGTACGCACATCTGCGTACGCTCGGCAGGAAGAGGACCTGGACCTGGGAATGGGAACAGGAATTTGGAAGTTATAAAGTGAAACGAAGGAAAAGCTTCACATGCTGTTCACTGTTGGCTGGGAATAAACAAGTTTGCTACAACAGGGGTCCCTACTCTATCCAAATGTAAATAGTTTTGGTTGGAAGTAGACTTTAATTAACAAGGGAAGAGCAAATGTAGTGGTATTAGGCACACAGTGCAATAATCCACAGTGGCCAATTATTTTTAATATTATACCAAGCAGGCTTCCATAAACTGACATCTGATATTCATCACTGTGGAATTGTGTTTGTTGCCTGATTAAAGTTTAACTCTGGAATTATCAAATACAACTACAAGCTATGTGTATTTTTATTTCAATCTTGTGCTTTGTGTATTTCATCCAGATCTGTGCAGTAATCCAGGGTGAAGCTTTACCCCTGTGCAGGAGCTTCCCGTAATAAAAACCGGTCATTGTTGCTATCTCTCTACTTGTACAGAGGGCTAGTCTTGTCTTGTCTTCTCCCCCTCCTTTAGCTTAAAGCGGTAGTTAAAGAGGGATTCCACCAAAAAAAAAAATATTAAAAGCCAGCAGCTATAAATACTACAGCTGCTGACTTTTAATAAATGGACACTCACCTGTCCCGGGTTCCAGCGATGCCGGCAGCCGAGGCCGATCGATCGCTTGGCTCTCGGCTGCTGCAGTCACCATTCTAGGTGAGGGAATCAGGAAGTGAAGCGAATGGGCTTCACTTCCCGGTTCCCTACTGCGCATGCGCGAGCCGCGCCGCGCAATAGGAAATCTCCGCGCTGTCACTGGAACCCGTGTGTGTCCCAGCAGACAGCGCGGCAGGGCAGGAAATGGCGTAGACTCCCACGGGAGTCTATGCCCGGAAGTGGGTGAAAATACCTGTCTTTGACAGGTATCTCCACCCCCCTCCCCCCTGAAAGGTGTCAATTGTGACACCGGAGGGGGGGAGGGATCCGATCAGCGGAGGTTCCACTTTAGGGTGCAATCCCGCTTTAACAGCAGCTGCTTAAAATAAAAATAAAAGGCCTGTTTATCCAAGCAGTACTCCTTTTTGTTTATTATATGTGCCACTTATTTGTTTGCACCAAATTTAACAGTTTACATTGTACACTTTTTTACATCCCTATCCCTACCTGAACCCTGCTTTCAAGCCTGTAGTGGATGAAGCCTGCTGGGTGTACATGTACATCACAGTAGTGATGTCACTGCTACGCATGGTAATAACTGGATTTGTAAATGCATTTGGTGCACACAAAATGTATTTTTATCCCTTGTGGCTATTGTGAGTGTATTTAAATAAAAGTTTATATGCACAGAGTTCAGTTTTAAGTAAGCCCACGTGTTGCTCAATAATTTCTCATTAACTTTTGAAAACCATACAAAAAGCTCTTTGTTACTTGTTTGCATTATCAGATAGAATTCATTGTTTGCAGGCTCCAGACTCCTACATCTCCTGCCAAACTTTTCCCTGGAGGCTATTTCAGCATTGTACTTCTCTATATACATCATCATTAATGGTTGCTGCACTTACTATGTTTACAGTTAATGGTTATGTGGAGTAATGGTTATGCGGTTATACTTTGGCAATGCTTATTGTGAGTTTGGTATACCTCAAATCCCAGTTACATATTGTATCTTTTACATATTGTGGCCAACGGGATATGAATGTTTTAAATCAGGTCTATTTATTTTAACATTCAGACATGTGAGTGTTTTGGGCATTTGGCAATCCAACAATTTGGGCCATGGGGAAAAGTATAGCTATAACAGCCATTTAACTCACGCAGAGTCCAAAACTACAGCCTCAATCTCTACAACACATGGGCAATTTTTGGCCACATGCCTAGCACATCTTAAAGCAGAATTCCAGAATTCCATATCTTTGCTACAGCGAGGTTGCAACTGTACATTACAGCTCCATGGTCTACACACAGGGCACCTTTGTGTACTCTCCTCTGTCAAATGCTTTGCGAGGACTTCCAACTGCACGAAACTGAGCCTCAGCAGCTGTCATTTTAACTCCTGCTGTAGTTCTCAGTACTACACGCTGTTCACCGCTGTTTTCTGCCAACCGCCATACTACAGAAAGAAGAATGAGACTAGAGCAGTTAGATGACTGCCACATTATATTGCTAAAAAAAAAATGTGTTTAGGTTGACATTTTAGATAAACAGTGTACACTGTACAGGAGTAGTGGAGAGGACTGCTTTAGACCCCTTTCACACTGCAGGTCTGTTTGCGATAAAGCACCATTTGTTTTAGTGGGGCTTTACTGCTGTTTAAGCAGCCCTTTTCTGCCGCTAGTGGAGGTGCTTTTAGGTCCCAGCAAAGGGTTAACAAGGGGTTAAAAGCACCTGTGTTGCGGTGCTTCAGAAGCACTTTTCAGGCACTTTGGCAGCGCTGCCCATTCATTTAAATGGGCAGTGGCGGTATAGGAACGCTGTATACAGCACTTCTACAATGCCCCAAAAATGCTGCTTGCAGGACTTTTTTCCTGTCCCGCAAGCACACCACCTCACTGTGAAAGCACTCAGGCTTCCACATAGGGTAGGCATGAGAGGGAGTTTTTAGGCACTTTACAGGAGTTATTTTTAGCACTAAAATGCCTGAAAACTGCCTCAATGTGAAAGGGGTCTTCTTCTCTACTGCCTCTAGGGAATACACATGTAGAGTATGTTCAGATCCAAAACTAGCAACACTTTTTGAGAGTTGGTCTACATCTTGGCTGTGACAGATAACAGACAAGGGGTTGTAAACGCTCACGTTTTTTCACCTTAATGCATTCTATGCATTAAGGTGAAAAACCTCCTGTCATGCAGTAGCCCCCCCCCAGCACCCCCTTTTACTTACCTGAGCTCCGAAATTTTTCACGACAGGAATGAGCACACCAGGCTGAGCACTCCGGCTGGTGTTTTGTGTCCTGATTGGATAGATTGATAGCAGCGCAGTCATCGGCTCCAGCTGCTGTCAATCAAATCCAATGACGCGGCCGCCAGGGGGGCAGGGCCGAGTCTTGCTGTCTGTGTCAATAGATGCAACAGCAGGACTCGGAGCATGCCCGCACGGGTGTCCCAAAGGAGAGCGTTTCTCCGGGGCACTTGAGAAGAGGAGGAGCCACCAGTGCCGCTGAGGGACCCCAGAAAAGGAGGATCTGGGCCACTCTGTGCAAAACCAACTGCACAGAGGAGGTATGTATGATATGTTTGTTATTTTAAAAAATCAAAGAAAACAAGGGTTTAGTAACCCTTTAATCTCTTCATTTAAAGTGATATGAACACAATAAATCTCATATAAACTGTGTCATGATGAATGAAATTCCAAAATTTTCTTTTGTTAAAATAATACCTGGTGATGCCATGAAGGGCATTGTTCAGGCACTTCCTGTTATAGGGTGACAACTCTCTTCCAGTCACTCTCCTGTGATGTCATCCCTTCAGAGCGCATGCGCTGGTGACATCACAGCTGTTGCTCACTGGAATTTCCCCTAAATGATGGATGTTTAGGAGATATTAATTTTACCCACAGGTAAGCTTTATTATAAGCTTACCTGTAGGTAAAATTAGCAGAAAAGAGTTTACTACTGCTTTAAGCAGTTAGGGTTTAGATCTAGTTTATAGATTAATGTGTGACAATTTGTTTTTAGATGCTGCAAGATTAGGTAATCATTTGAGTGTAGTGAATAGGAACTAAGAATCTGCAACTGCTCAAATAAATAAGCTATCCATTACAAAGAATCCTGCCAAAAAAATCTACCGTTCAAGTGAAGAATTGCTCTCAAATATAAATTTGTTCAATAAAAATTTGGTAAAAAAAAAAAAAAACACATCACCAGAAAAAATGGCAAGCTAAATTATTCTTTGTTGCAGAAGCTGCGCTATGGGGGTTATTTACTAAAGGAAAATCCACTTTGCACTGAAAGTGCACTTGAAAGTAAAGTCACTGTAGATCTGAGGGGGACATGCAAGGAAAATAAAAAACAGCATTTTAGCTTGCACATGATTGGATGATAAAATCAGCAGAGCTTCCCCTCATTTCAGATCTACCCGTTAGATTTATAGTGACTGCACTTCCAAGTGCACTTGCAGTGCAAAGTGGATTTGCCTTTCGTAAATAAACCCCTATGTCTTTTAATGGAAAAAAACAGGAACATAACTTCTGTTAGCCACAGTGCCCAAACAAGGCACTTTCCCTTTCCAGCTAAAAGACCTGATGAATTGATGTGTCAGTCAAGTGCAAGCATTCATACTTATTAAACATTGGTAGCCAAAGCATACTAAGATCTACAGAATCATATTACTTCAGGGGAAGTGGCCCTGCACTTCCTTCCACACATTGGAATTTCCCCTTTTACCTCTATATCATTACCCTGCTTCATGGGGTTCTAAAAATTAACTGTCAGATTTTTTTTTCAGCAGCATGTGGACACCCTTCCAAGCAATTGAGTTCATATGTTTTCAGTGAAAGGTACTGCTAATGCTACAGCCTACAAAAAACATATTTGATAATTGTCCACTTTCAACATTCTGACAACAGTTAAAGGCAGGCCCTTTTCTGTTTGAGCATGACTGTCCCCCTATGCACAAAGTCAGCTCTATAAAGACATGGTTTGATGAGGTTGGTGTGGAGGAACTCAAGTGTCCTGCACAGAGCCCTGACCCCAACCCTTCTAAACACCTTTGAGATTTATTGAAATGCTGATTGCAAGCCAGGTTTTCTCATCCAAAATCAGTACCTGACCTCACAAATGGACAAAATTTCCACAGACACACTGAAATCTTGCATAAAGCCTTCCCAGAAGACTGTAGCCACAAAGTGGTAACTCTATATTGGAATGGATATGTCCAACAAGGCACTTCATGTTAACTATAACTGGTAATGTATCTTCTGTTGTGGACCTCTCTGAGGTCACTTCATGCTTGTATTCTTCTAATGTGTTTTGCTGCTCTGTGTATGCCAGAAACTTTAAATAAAACATTTAAAAAGTCACTACATAGCGGACAAGCTCTTAAAAAAATTGTAAATATTCCATACGGAAACATACAGTTTAATATCCACATAACGAAGGTTTCTGTTCATCCCATCAAGCGTTTTCATGTCTTCAGGAGTCAGCTCAAAGTCAAAAACCTGCAAATAGTTAAATGATTCTTTATAAATACTTCTTTGTAGTTCACATGAAATAGAATGCATATGAGTTTGTGTACTAAAGACAAATCATTAGAACTAATCAGGCAAAATGGAATGAAGTGAAGCTAGGAACTGCCATATGGTTCATGACCAGAGCCCCATGAAATACCCCGTACTTTTGAGTATCCTTCTTTCCACAATACAATCAGTTGGGAAATCAAATTAAATGGTTGCTTTTACAGAAAGGGTAAATTACAGACAGATTCACTTGGTTACATTTGCAAAAAATGCAAGTTAAATTTATCACAAGCTTGGACAATTTAAATTTAGCAATCCGTACACACATAAACAGAGGTTTATGAAAACTGCATGTCAGAATATAAAATGTATACTTCCTGAATTCCTATTGTGAACCTATCCATCACATTAAGGGACCAACAGAGAAGTGTGGAAGGTGGGTGGAGAACTGCTATAAAAAAAAAAAACTAAGGCTCTATGCACACTATAGGCTAAAAAATGCCAGAAAAACGCTGGATAAAAAAAAGGCACATAATAGCTTTTTGTGACAGATTTTAGCAGCAGTTAGGACCGTTAAGGCTTTTTTTCTGCAAGCAAATCACTCCCAAAAATTTTGCTCCTAGAAGCTGAAACTTCAAAAAACGCTTCTAGACTAAAATAGTGTGCATGAACACATAGGACAACACAATTAGCTTATAGGAGCAGAAAAAAAAAAGATCAAAAGCTAGGAGTGTTTTTTAAGCTAGTGTGCATGGAGCCTAAAGATTCAGTGCCCGCCAGTGCAATTAATACTCACTTATCCCACTAATTTTCGCTGTATTGTAGAGATGCCTAAAGGATTTTCTGAATCTGACACTTCCAGGAGTGTCAGAGCCCTAGTTCCCCCTTTGTGAGCTTTGGTTCTTTTTACTGACTCCAATATCATTCATAGTAAGGTCTAGTAGAAAGTAGCACAGTGCTCAGCAGGGACCAAGCACAAAAATGTAAGTGTCAGACGCAGAAGATTCTTTGGCAGCTGTAGAATGTGTTACAATGTGAAAATATGTGGTCCTTTTGCTATAACGTTGGAGACACAGAGGAGCGCAGTTTTCACCTTGAAGTTTTCCTTAATCCTATCTGGGTTATAACTTTTGATGATGGTCACCACTCCACGCTGAATCTGGTAGCGAATAGCGATGTTTGCCGATGTCTTATTGTACTTCTTGCCAATTTCGGCTAAGACCGGATCTTCCAGTAGTACTGGAGAGTTCTGATCTATCCTAAATTCAGAAAAAAAGAGAAGAGAAAAACGACCCTGAGGAGATCTTTCAATAAAAATGTAACTGCAGCTGAATCCCTTTTTTCATTTTGAATAAAGGTAGAAAAGGTTAGAACCTGTCAGGTTTTATATTGCTGTCTGAACCCCGTACGTAATATCGTGTCACCAAGACAGAAAGCTAGGGAAAAACCTTCAATGGGACTCAAACAGCAATAAAAGGTGTAAGCCTTTCCCTGCTCCATATCTAATTTATTGTTGTATGTGTGACTCTGAAAGTGTCCTCTCACTTTATGTTCTGGCCACACATTGTCATTGAGACAGGAACTGAAGAGAAATCCCCCCAGCATAGTCACATAGAGCTGTAAAAACATGTCAAAGCATGTTAAAAGTTCTAACTTAGAAAAACATAGGTCTTAGCTGCAGATCTAATAAAGCAGATTTCTGTTTTCTGACCTCACTAAAAAATAATGAACAGTTTTACCTAATAAATGTTGTGTTTTGCCCCTCCGCTCCACTATGTCATGATGACTGACAGGACAGCTTACACAGAGCGGAATGGGAGATGTGTTAATGGAACATCAATGTTTGGTTTAGGCCAGCTCAGCTATGAAATGCCGTGCAGCAGAAGAACACCCAGGTTTTTTTTTTTTCCTTAGACATATATCTCCTTTTTTGATCCATAGCTCTGACCTCCTCCTGCAATCCTTGCACAGATCCCCGACATGCTTTCCTCGTTTCACCTCAAGCTCTCCCCATCTCTGACACTCCAGAACTTCTTCTCCCCCTCTCTTCTGTTTCTGACACCTCCCGTCCTTCCTGCATACTACCAGCACACCCACTGTCCCCAATCCTCTGCTCCAATGCTGAAAACACCCACAGAATCTCAGGGGACACCCAGTTCTCACACTAGTTTCCTGTTGCTTTAATCAAAGCTCCTGGAGTCTCAGAAGTTGTCCTGGAAATTTCTGAGCAAAGCTTGGCCAATGTGGAGGCTAGAGAAGCTCACACCTTAATGTGGGTTTGCATAGATTTAACAGGAACTTCTTCTGCCCCTACTTTGACCCTTGCTTGGGAGTCTGTGGGAGATGCAGGACCAGGCTGTCAAAATGACAGCCCAGCCCTGCTAATTACATAGATATGGCTCTACAGATGCTATCATTGGAACTCCTCTCTCATTGTGACAGCAGCCCATCCTGTATTAGGAGCATTGACAGAAGCCCCTGATACATACAGTGCACCAGGCCAACTGTGAAAGTGTGTATTTGCAATTTAACCCTCCCCTTTTCACCCAACATGTATCCCCTTGCTGACAACTCTGCCTGTGAATGTTTGTGTATGACTAGCTGTGGTAAGAAGGGTAAGCTCTTTGGGGGACAAGAGATGAGGTGATCAGTGCTTTCCGGAGAGTGCAGCAGAAATAAAAGAGTTAAATAAATAATAAAACAAGGTAATATGAACAGCTGAAGCAGCCCCAACCCTAGGTCATACCAGTCCTTGTGTCTATGTGAGCCCAGGGCACTGTATGCAGTCAGCAGGATGTCATTTGCTTTGCAGAACTCTAGCAATTTGCTTTGATTCAAATATGGGTGACATTCAACCTGCAAAACATGGAAAGTCAATGGCAATGCTTTAAGTCCAATTGTACTTTCATTTTTAAAAGGTGTTTCCATTGTAATATTCTCATTTGGTTTTGCTGCATGAAAGAGTAAGAAATGTGCCAGATGAGTGGAACCTGAACCTCAGCGGCCAACATTTGACCTCTAAAATCCTTCACAGAAAAGCCAGCAGGTGGTGTAAACTGGAGCAATGTACTTGGAACTTCACTAACAATTTTGCGCTAAGGCTTGAGTTACGCTACAACACAGGGAGATCCTGAAGCAAGAAGATTTCTAATGGCCAGCCTTACCCAATACAGTGCCATTTTTATAGTGCAGAGTTGAAAACAAAGATCCCCACTTGATTGCAATGGGTACAGAAAAGCTTTTCACACATACATCCTAAAATTTTAAAGTGTGTATGTATATATAGTTTATGTACTGCATTATTATTACAAACCTACTATATAATACACATTACAACATTTATTAATAACTGTTAATAATTTCTAATTACCTGGTTACACACAGGCTTATACTTCAGTCCATGCTTGTTAAGAATCTTCTCTATCTGCCGACGGTTAAAGTTGGAGACTCCAATAGATTTCACCAGCCCAGCATCCTTACATCTTTCCATGGCCTGTGAGTGGCAGAAGCATAATGGTGAAAAATGAACTGGGGAATGTCGACTTTTAGCCTTTGCTATAAAGTTACAATATTGAAGTCAGATCATTAGAGAGACAGAAGAAACTCTTCCTCCTGCCCGGCGCAGACGACATCTCAACCTCTGCAAAGTTACTGGATTGGAGCTTTAAGTGTTTTTAAACCCCAAAACTAAAATTTTAATAGTTACCAGCTTACTAATCTTTAAAGTCATTCTAAAGCTTGTAAGTTGTTTACTTTAAATGCATTCTTTGCATTCACGGAAAAAGCCTTTAGTATGCTGTCCCCCCTCAGCCCTCCCTAAATACTTACCTGAGCCTGATCTTGATCCAGCGATGTGCACAAGAGCTGAGGCTATCTAAGCTCTCTCCTGATTGACTCCCGCTGCAGTCACTCACAGCCAGTAAGGAGGGAGCCAATAAGTGCTCTATGTGTCTAGCATGAGTGAGCACGCACAGGTGCAGGGAGGAAGAGCCACGAGCGCCAGCAGGGCACCTGAGAAGGTGAGGATCAGGACTGGTTTGTGCAAAAATATTGCACAGAGCAGGTAAGTATGATATGTTTGTTATTTTAAGAAAAATTTTACGTTTAGAATCGCTTTAATTAGGTGGCTGCATTATTTTCTTTTTGGCAGTTTTTTTCCCTTGATTTTCACCTGGTAATCTATTCATTAACACACCTTTTCTCTGAGGGTAGCTACACTCTGGATGAAGGAGCAATGGGCATACTATTGAGCAGAGTATTGTCAGTCTGGGGTGAGGAGCATATCAGATGCACAATGGACTTGGCTCACAAATGAAAACTGAACTGCAGATAACACTTATTAGGCAGTTATGAAAACAGTTTTTTCTTTCCTTTTTAGGATAAAGGTTTTACATAAATAAATTAAAGCTAATCACTGCCCCACTGTCAGTGTTAAATGGTTTGTCTCAACCCCTTAAGTGCCACTTTATCTGGACAGCTTGGTCTGTTAAAGGAAGTTCACAAGGTGGGAAAAAAAAGCAATACAGCCTCCACAGAATTTTTAAGTTCCAATATAATACATTTTTGGGAGTTGAAAATCACTTTAAGGATGTCTTCTTAATATAAAACAGTGAAACTTTTTCAGAAAATATGCTGCTCTTGTATGTTGTCAATTTATTCATTCGGACATTTAAATTTACTGAAAGGTCCACATTAAAGTGGTTCTAAAGCCTTAAAGTGCTTTTTAACCCGCTAAGTAAAATTTACAGTATCCGCTCTGTTTATTCATGTAATGTGCCCTGTGTCTGTACCTTATAAAAAAAAAAAATTAGCTATATACCTGTTTTCAGATCGCAGTGACCCACCGCCTCTCTCCTCTCTTGGCCTGACAGCTGAAGCGGGCGGGGCCGAGGATCTCCTGCTGACGTCAGTCAGGAGGGGAAGAGGAGAGAGGCCACGTGAGCGCCAATTGGCACTCTGAAAACAGGTATATAGCTGCATTTTTTTTTTTTTTGGGCACAGACACAGGGGCACATTACATAAACCGAGAGGATAGTGTAAATGTAAACCTAATTTCAGCAGCAGGAGGAGAGGGGGGTGGGCACGGAGCTGACAGGCAGGGAAGGGAGGGGAGAGGACAGAGGAGAGTACAGAGGAGGACAGAGGAGGACAGAGGAGAGAGCGGTTGACGGAGACATGTAAACTGACCACGGTGTCAGGGCTCAGCAGCCATGATACACCGTGGTCAGTTTAAAAAGGGGAAGGCAGAACCATGCAGGATCATCCAATCCAGCGATGTGCCCAAGCACAGTGACTCCAACCACCATTTCTCTCCTCATTGGACAGATTTATAGCAACGGGAGTCATTGGCTTATGCTGCTGTCAATCAAATCAGGTGACACGGGAGCAGGACTCAGGAGAGGGCACGCACGGGTGCCCCCAGGAAAAGTTTCTTCCTGGAAACAGCTGATGAAGAGGAGGGGACTGAAGCACTAGCGAGGGACCCCAGAAGAAGATTAGGCATGTTAGTTATTTTTTCAGAAAAAAAACAAAGCTTTATAACCACTTTAAGCAGCAGAGAACTGTTGTAATAAGGTAGAACTCCAGGTAAATATATTAAAACAGCTTTAAGTCCCAGACACCAATAAAAATAAGACAGCGGTTATTACCTATGCTAGTACAGTAATCTCCTTTGTGCTATTGTGTTCTGACAGGTGGGATGCGCCCCCCCCCCCCCCCCCACCAGAACACACTGGTCAGCGCTCGCAGCCCATGGCTGATTAGATGCCAATCTGCAGATGTTTTTCGGACATGCCCCTTCGACAGAAGCCAGACATTCGGCTGGGTTCTGTCAGACAGGCTGCCGTACACACGGAACAGGGATAATTGAACAGAAATCAGAGGTGCATTGCCCTTAGATGGCCCCATGTGCAAGGGGCCTGATGGTTTCTTCATTAATCTGTTTGACTTCATTTGAGGTTTTCATATAATACACAGATATACAGTACATATTTTAGCCTTCATGACTGCATGAATTAAAAAACAGCATTTTATTTTGAACACATCCAATTTGCCATTATCTGTTACCAATTACCACTGCTCTAGCTGAGCCAATCAAATGCCATCTCCTACCTCCCATATAGCGCACAGGTCTGTTGTGGCATCAAGTTGAGCTTTTCCATCTTTGTCCATGGGGATCAGATCTCCTCCGGGCTATAGAACGAGAACAGATTGTCAAATCTTGTACATTTCCAAGACACAGTCAGCGAGTGTCAGCTGTTGGACCACAACCCCAACATTTTCTCCAAATGGCAAGTTTCCAGCAAGTCCACTGAGCCAAAGGGCTTATTTCTATTTAATATCAAGAGCTGTCCTTCAGCTGCCAATACTTTAAAAAGTTTATGAAGAGTGTAAAAGATGCTAAAAAGAACAAATTAACATTTTTTGTGAAGAATTGTTGAAATCACTGAATGCTATACTAAGTCTATGAAGACTATTACCTATTGTTCTTGAGATAGAAAGGAAAAAGCACAGTGCCTCTAAGTGCAGTATTAAAACTATTTAAAGTGGTTGTATGGTAAATTTTTTAACTTTTACCTACAGGAAAGCCTATAATAAGGCTTACCTGTAGGTAAAAAAAATATGCGGTGCATACTAGCTCATTATGCCTTTTGCTTTGCAGGTTTAAAAAAAAAAAAAAAAAATTTGCGGGTTTACTACCGCTTTAATAAAAATTAATATACAGGTGATCTACTCGCAAGGGAATAGAAAGAAGATGCGTTGTAATCATGGAATCCTGTGGTATGGATCCAGGGGAAGTCACTGAATGTTTGTGTCCCTGGGGTCCCACTGATGACTAATATGGTGGTATGCGATAAACGGATGCGAGTTTTAATAATGCACTTAGAGGCGCTGTGCTTTTTCCTTTCTGTTTGCTGCAGAGTCCGCTTCTGGCTCCCTCATACTGGCTGCCTATAGTGCTGGTATATGGACTGCTGTGTCTCATTAAAGTGGTTGTAAACCCTTACAAACCACTTTGACCTACAGGTAAGCCTAGATTAAGGCTTATCTGTAGGTCCAATAAATATCTCCTACACCTATACGGTTTAGGAGATATTTACCTGAAGACAGCCACCTCTGACTACGGCGCATGCGCCTTAGACAGCGGCGCGCAGGCGCACTGGGTAAGCCGCAGATCAAGGCGATATGCCGTGAGTGTCGGCTCCCATGCGCATGCGCAGGAGTGACGTCATCGCTGCTCCGTCGAATCACAGCACCGGAGCAGCGAGACCCACCAAGAAGATGGACACTCGGAACTACAGGGGACAGCTGTGACTTCGTTGGCTCCTGTGTCAGGTAAGTGACACATAATGGACTACTATGCGATGCATAGTAGTCCATTATGCTTTACCATTGCAGGGAATGAAAGAGAAAGTAAACACATCAGGGTTTACTTCCTCTTTAATGCCCATCTTTTAGGACTGTGTATATAGACACTTATACATACTGTATATGAGGAGTAATATAAATTATAATTTTATATATATATATATATATATATATATATATATATATATATATATATATATATGTATATATATATATATATATATATATATATATATATATATATACACATCGTATTTATCGGCGTATAACACGCGCCCCTGTATAACACGCACCTCAAGTTTAGGAAGGAATTTTAAGGAAAAAAACTTTTAGGAGGGAAGTTTAAGGAAAACAAAAACTTACATTTAAATGCCCATCAATGCAGCCTTATCAGTGTCCATTGCAGCCTTGTCAGTGCAGCCTTGTCCCAGTGCAGCCTTGCCCCCAGTGCCCATCGCTTGGACGATTTAAAATTGGCGTAGACGATACTTGCCGGAGCGAAGCGAACGCTGCTGAGATCGCAGGGACTGGGCGGAGCTGAGATACACATAGCCGAGTGTACTCGGCTCCGCTCACAGTTACGCCCAGTCCCGCCCTATGATGGACATAATACAGGTCCAATGGCGGGACTGGGCGTGACTGTGAGCGGAGCCGAGAAGAGCCGAGTACACTCGGCTATGTGTATCTCGGTGGCGATCGCTCCGCTCTGCTCACAGGCGGGGGATTGGCGTATAACACGCACCCACGATTTCCCCCTGATTTTAAGGTGAAAAAAATGCGTGTTATACTCCGATAAATACGTTATATATATATATATATATATATATATATATATATATATATATTATACATACATACACACACACACACACACACACACACACGGATTTCATCCCTTCTACTGAGAGGCACTATCCCTGATTCTACATTGGAGTCTCAGGGGTTCTCCCCTGGTCTTTTCCTATGGTCTTTTATGTTTATATATATTTTTATATTTTTACATTGTTTTTACTGTATTGCTTTTACATCATTCCCATGCCTTTGTTTCAAACCCCCAGACTAGTGTCTAGGTCAAGTGTTTTGTACCTTCAGGACTCCTTCCCTGAACATGAGGTCGTAGTGTTTACACTGTATTGTTCTTGAGATGACGGAGCAGTTTAATAGGACCTAGCATCTTATATATCATTTCATTTAAACTGCAGAAAGTGTAACACCTCCAGGTATTTATCCCCTCTCACAGAGGTCACAGGCTTCATTTGCTTTTCTCTCCAGGGCAACAGTGCCATATTTATTCATGGGGGCTGCTTTAAAAGTGAAACTGTTGCTTTTCCCTGAGAAAACAAAAATAATATTTCACTTTAAAGGGGTTGTATGCCCAGAAGAACAAAAAAAAACCTATAAGACAAAGACATACTGAGCTAGTATACACAGCATACTAGCTCATTATGAAATACTTACCTTAGAACCAGGGGTGGACTGACCATTTGGCCACTCGGGCACCAGGGACAGTATGTAAAAATTTGTGTTTTTTTTTACATCTGTCTCTGAAATGCCCCTTACCGACATCCTTTTGGTCTAAAAATCCTGAGATTATAGCTGCCCCACCTCTCCAGTACCTTCTCAGCCAATAGAAACATGTCTGTGTATACTGTGTGTACATGTATATGTATACTGTGTGATTGTATACTGTGTGTGCCTATACTGTGTGGCCCCCATAATATCTGATTGCCTGGGGGCCCCATAATCTCCTATTGCCCAGGGGCCCCCTGAGTTGTCAGTCCGCCCCTGCTTAGAACGAAGCCCCTGCACCGTCTTCCGGTCACTGCCAAGGGAGCTGACATTTTGCCTTGGCAATTCTTCCAAGTCCATGGCTCCAGCGCTGTGAGGTAGCTGAGAGTCTTCTTTCCGGAAAGGAGCTCTGATTTTCCAGCAGCATCCACCACACCACCAGAGTGCATACGACCCTGACGTCAGCGGCTGCATGCAAGGTGAATATCTCCTAAACAGTACAGGTTTAGAAGATATTTGTTTGACCTACAGATAAGCCTTATTATAGGCTTACCTGTAGGCAAAAATGTGCTAAAGGGATATACAACCGCTTTAAGTACACACAGGGGGTTATTTACGAAAGGTAAATCCACTTTGCACAGCAAGTGCACTTGAAATTTCAGTCGCTTTAAATCTAAGGGGTAGATCTGAAATGAGTGGAAGCTCTGCTGATTTTATCATCCAATCATGTGCAAGCTAAAATTCTGTTTTTTATTTTCCTTGTATATCCCCCTCAGATCTAAAGTGCCTTTACTTTCAAGTGCACTTGCAGTGCAAAGTGGATTTGACTTTAGTAAATAAATCCCACAGTGCTTATTTTATCTTACAAGTGCTATTCTAAAGGACATTGGGGTTAGTTACAAAAGGCAAATCCACTTTGCATTACAAGTGCACTTGGAACTGCAGTCGATGTAGATCCGAAGAGGACATGCAAGGAAAATAAAAAACAGCATTTTAGCTTGCACATGATTGGATGATAAAATCAGCAGCTTCCCCTCATTTCAGATCTACCCCTCAGATTTACATTGACTTGCAGTGCACTTGTAGTGCAAAGTGGATTTGTCTTTAGTAAATAACCCCCACTGTGTTCAGGGTGCATTTAGAAAGCATTCAGAAAGTGTCTAGTAGCTGTCTTGAAGTCCTACTGATACGCTTCAGTTCTTATCTGGGAATGTGAAATACAGATCAATAATTATAGTAATTGAAGCTTTAAAGGGAATGTTTAATAATTTAGCATATATTATTTATTTGTTTTGGTTTTGTCCTGTATATATGAAATAAGAGTTTTAGTATTTTGCATTCTCATTTACTGCCAGCAGATGGAGCTCTTGTTGCTTTTTTTATACATTCTACAGGCTGCCTTTAACTGCTTCACACCAGCCATACACATATATGTGGCCTCTCAGCAGGTGGGCCTTAACACCAAGAGGCCACATATATGCGTAACTGTAATAATAATAATTAGCATGTTGATGAAAGGGGGATAAGGAATCAGATGTGGTCCCTGCCAAGGTCAGGCGTACCAGACCCCATTCTTTTTCTGTCATTGAGGGGCAAGAACCTTAGTTCCCTCTTATGGAGCAGAGAGCCAGTACTAGCGCCACTCACCTTCTGGTGAACTGGCAAGCGCCAGCGACCTAGTACATCCCAGTCATACATCCAGCACTGCAGTAACACTTGGTGACATGGCGAGTCCCATAAGTGCAGTTCAAGCAGGCGAGGTGGCAAGCACAAGTAGTGTCCCGCTGCCACCAAGAAGACAAAGACAGGCCCATCGAGCTCATAGTGCCCTTCTCGCTGGATTCACCAATGGGAACCCACCACTTCTGCAGCACCCGTACTTCCCCCATTCACTGGCCAACCCGGAATTCAGGTGGAAACAGTTGATTTTACGTCACTTGATTTTTATTCACTGTTTTTCAACCGAAGATTTCTATAGGTCTATTGGGGACAAAAGCAATTTATATGCTGGTTAATTCATCGCCACTAATCCCCAGCTGACCCTTGCCAGAAAATTACCAATTGCCAATTACGGTTTCCAAACTTAAGACCTTCCTGGGCCTATCCCTCCTCATGGGCATAACTAAAAAGAGTGAGTTGCGGTCATATTGGTCCACTGACCCAATTCACCATATTCCCGTGTTCTCTGCCTCCAGGACACGATACGAGCAGATCTCATGCATTTCAGCGATAATGAACTCTGTCGTCCTCGGGGTGACCCTGAATTTGATCGGCTCTACAAAATTCCGCCCCCCTAAACAGGGGCGTAACTAGAAATCACAGGGCCCCATAGCAAAATGTTGTATGGGGCCCCCCCCCAAAAAAAAAAAATAACTAATACCATTGAACAACAGATTACCTCACCCATGTGGCACAGTACCCAGGCAACAGCTTATATTCATTTCGAACAACAAAGTATGCAGTATACTGTATGCAGCCCCTGAAGGACACGCATTGCTGACCTCCATCAGTACAGTGCAGACCCCCCAGCAGTACAGACACCCCTCAGTACAGACCCCCCAGCAGTAAAGACACCCCTCTTAGTACAGACACCCCCTACCTCAGTGCAGACCCCCCTTAGTACAGACCCCCCCAGTGCAGACACCCCTTAGTACAGACCCCCCCAGTGCAGACACCCCCCTTCAGTGCAGGACCCCCCAGCAGTACAGACCCCCCTCAGTAGTACAGACCCCCCAGCAGTGCAGACACCCCCCTTAGTACAGTTCCCCCCAAGTACAGACACCCCACTTAGTACAGACACCACCCCATTACAGACCCCCCCTCAGTGCAGGACCACCCCAGCAGTACAAATACCTCCCAGTGCAGACACCCCCCCAGTCCAGACCACCCCCTCAGTACAGTCCGACCTCAGTGCAGGACCCCCCTCAGTAGTGCAGACTCCCCCCTCAGTAGTGCAGACACCCCTCCATTACAGACCCCCACTCAGTGCAGGACCCCCCAGCAGTACAGACACCCCCCTTATTACAGACATCCCCCAGCATTGCAGACACTCCCCAGCATTGCAGACACCTCCCCCCTAAGTAGTGCAGACTCCCCCGAGTAGTGCAGACGCCCACCCCTCAGTGCAAACACCCCTCAGTAGTGCAGACACCCCCCCATTACAGACCCCACTCTGTGCAGACACCCCCCTCAGTGCAGACACCCCCCCAGCGGTGCAGACTCCCCCCTCAGTAGTGCAGACTCCCCCCTCAGCGCAGACCCCCCTCAGTAGTGCAGACCTCCCCTCAGTAATGCAGACCCCCCTCAGTAGTGCAGCCCCCCTAGTAGTGCAGGCTCCCCCTCAGTAGTGCAGGCTCCCCCTCAGTAGTGCAGACTTCCCCCACAGTAGTGCAGGCTCCCCCCACAGTAGTGCAGACCCCCCACAGTAATGTAGACTCCCCCTCAGTGCAGACCCCCCTCAGTATTGCAGACCCCTCAGTAGTGCAGGACCCCGTCAGTGCAGACTCCCCTCAGTGCAGACCCCCCTCAGTGCAGACCCCCGAGTAGTGTAGACCCCCCTCAGTGCAGGACCCCCCTCAGTAGTGCAGGACCCCCCTCAGTAGTGCAGGACCCCCCCTCAGTAGTGCAGACCCCTCCTCAGTAGTGCAGACCCCTCCTCAGTAGTGCAGACCCCTCCTCAGTAGTGCAGACCCCCCCTCAGTAGTGCAGACCCCCTAGTAGTGCAGACTTCCCTCTCAGTAGTGCAGGCTCCCCCCACAGTAGTGCAGACCCCCCCCCCACAGTAATGTAGACTCCCCCTCAGTGCAGACGCCCCTCAGTATTGCAGACCCCCTCAGTAGTGTAGACCCCCCTAGTAGTGCAGGACCCCGTCAGTGCAGACCCCCGAGTAGTGTAGACCCCCCTCAGTAGAGACTCCCCTCAGTAGTGCAGACCCTCCTCAGTGCAGCAGACCCGAACTCAGTGCAGACCCCCCCCCCATACCTCAGAACAGCGCTCAGCGCTGATACACAGTGCCGTGTGTGTCCCTCCAGCGTAAGCTCCTCCTCCTCTGTGGATGTAAACAGAGAGGAGGGGGAGGCGGCTACGGTCCGTGCTGCTGTGTCCCTGCACCCGCACTACAGAGAGCAGTGTTAGTGATGCGGGCGGCTGCCGCTACTCCAGCGTGTCACCCGGAGCGGCCAGCACCCCCCCACTAACACCACTCACCAGGCCCCCAACTCGGCTGCGGGCCCCATAGCGCCCGCGTGGGTCGCTATGGCGGTAGTTCCGCCACTGCCCCTAAACCATTTCAACCAATGTTTTGCAGACTTGTTTACTCCTCATGAAGTTGTCTCGGTTGATCAGTCCCTGATTACGTTTTCTGGCCGCTTGTAATTCAAACAGTATCTTCCCAGCAAGAGTGCCAGATACGGGGTCAAGATGTATAAGCTCTGTGACAGGGCCACAGGCTATAAATATAGTTTTAAGGTTTACGAGGGAAGAGATAGTTACATAGAGCTGGAGAATGGCCCTGACTACATAGGGAGCGCTGGTACGTGTTGTGGGACTTGGCATCACCCCTATTCGGAAAGGGGTACCACTTGTATGTGGACAATTATTACACAAGAAGTGTGCCATATTTTAGTCACTTGTTTGATAATGAAATTGGTGCATGTGGCACAGTGAGATCGAAATCACCCGGGCTTTCCCCAGCAGCTTGTATATTCCAGTGTTAGGCTGGGGGAGAGAGCCCACAGGCTGCATGAAAAAAAGAACATTACAATGTATGCCCAACAAGGACCAGCAACGTACTGGTATTTTGCTGGATTTTGATTGGTTATACCAGAATGATGCCTGCAGGTTTTAGGTATCATCTTGGTATCATTCTTTTCAGCCAGCGGTCAGCTTTAATGTAAAAGCAATCCTAGCAGCTAATTAGCCTCTAGACTGCTTTTATAAGCAGTGGGATGGAACGTCTTCCATGGTTTTCTCAGGATTTCCTGCGAATGCAGCCGGTGGTTCTGCCAGCTGACCATAGAGCTGATCAGAGACCAGAATGGCTCCAATCTTCTCTATGCCCTAAGAAACTGGAAACTACAAGCATTTTATGACTTAGGTTTCACCGGATATAAACAGCGCCATTGGGAAATTGGTAAAGCATTTATCACACTGATCTTGGTGTGGTCAGATGCTTTGAGGCCAGAGGAGAGATCTAGGGTCCTTTTTTCAATAAAGAGTACCTGCCACTACCTAACAGTTTAAAAATATCATAAAAAAGTAAAATAAATAATTAAAAAAAGCACCCGTGTCGCCCCCCCCCCCGTGCACACGGGGCAAAGGTGAACGCAAGCTTTGGTCTGGTGTCATTTGTAAACAGCAATTGCACCATGCATGTGAGGTATTACCATGAAGGTCAGATCAAGGACAGTCATTTTAGCAGTAGACCTCCTCTGTAAATCTAAAAGGGTAACCTGTAAAGGCTTTTAAAAATGTATGTAGTTTGTCGCCGCTGCACGTTTCTGCTCAATTTTAAAGCATTTCGTGTTTGGTATCCATATACTTGGTATAAGATTATCTATTTTATTCCATCAAGTATTTGGGCAATATAGTGTGTTTTAGTGCATTAAAATGAAAAAAAGTGTGTTTTTTTCCGAAGAAATTGTTTGAAAAATCGCTGCGCAAATACTGTGTGAAAAAAAAATTGCAACACCCACCATTTTAATCTGTAGGGCCTTTGCTTTAAAAAAATATATAATGTTTGGGGGTTCAAAGTAATTTTCTTGCAAAAAAAAACATTTTTTCATGTAAATAAAAATAAAAAGAAAGGGCTTTGAGGGTTGTTTACCAAAGGCAAATCCACTTTGCACTACAAGTGCAAAGTGCACTTGAAATTGCACTGAACGTGCACTTGGAAGTGTAGTCGCTGTAAATATGAGGGGTAGATCTGAAATGAGGGGAAGCACTGCTTTTATTATCCAATCATGTGCAAGCTAAAATGCTGTTTTTTATTTTCCTTGCATATTCTCCTCGGATCTACAGCGACTGCACTTTCAGTGCAATTTAAAGTGCACTTTGCACTTGTAGTGCAAAGTGGATTTGCCTTTAGTAAACAACCCCCTCTGACTTCAAGTGGTTAGAAGAGTGGGTGATGTGTTACATAAGCTTATAAATGTTGTGCATACAATGCCAGGACAGTTCAAAACCCCCCAAATGACCCTTTTTTGGAAAGTAGACATGTGCAGACTGAAATATTTTGTTTCGGAATTTCGTTTTCAACCAGAAAATACATTTTAGTTACTCTCGAAATTTGTTTTTATTTATTTAGTTTTTCGTAAAAAAAATTGCATTCGTCTGAAAATCCAAATGAATTACGGTTGAATCTGTCATTGAATCAGAACGAGGCTTGGTTACGACACAGGATGGATGCTAATATGAGGCCTGGCCTCATAATCAGAGCGAGGCTTGGTTTTCAGAACGAGGCTTGAATATGCTGCATGCTGTTTGGAAGGCCAGGCCTCGTGATCAGAACGAGGCTTGGTTACGACACAGGATGGATGCTAATATGAGGCCTGGCCTCATAATCAGAACGAGGCTTGAATACGCTGCATACTGTTGTTTGGATGGCCAGGCCTCGTGATCAGAATGAGGCTTGGTTACGACACAGGATGGATGCTAATATGAGGCCTGGCCTCATAATCAGAGCGAGGCTTGACTATGCTGCATGCTGCTGTTTGAATGGCCAGGCCTCGTGATCAGAACGAGGCTTGGTTATGACACAGGATGGATGCTAATTTATGCCCAAGATGTGGAAAATCTTTCATATCCAAATATTCACAGTCTCGCTTATATTTTGGATATTTGGCGGGCATCTCTGATGGGGATGATGCTATATGTAAGGATAATATACATGGAGGAGTTTTTAATATATACACTTCCGGAACATGTGACCGGAAGTGCCAAGTGCTTCCGGGGTCATTGGTTATTTTGGGGTCATTTTGTACTTATAAGCGATGCTGTTTTACAGACATCGCTACTTTCTGACTATGTTATTACGATTGAACCAAATGTGAGTGTAATTTTATTATTATTTTTTAATAAATTGGATGTTAAAACGGTATCACGCTATGCTAGTTTTCTACTTCCATGGTCTTTGATACCTGAGCCCCCTATTTTCGTGGGATGAGCACTATAGGAGGATCGCTACGGATGATTTCATGACCTGAAGACTTGCGGGAGATTACATACTAGATGTATGATTATCTGGTTTGCTAACCTACAGGCCCATATGACTCGAGAGGTGTAAGCCTTCCTCTGAGTCCACGTCATTTGGTAAGCCTCCTCTCCCCTTCTTTATCACGGTGGTGGTGGTATTATTCTACACATCAGAAGTTGAATTTCACCTTTTTTCACGTCACCTCAAGTTTGGAATTGTGATTGATATTACACATTTCAAGGACTGTTAGACGTTCACTTGATGGACTGTATATGTTAAATTAATTTTATTTACCTTAACCTTTTGTGTGCATGAGGTTCATGCACTCTTCCACCTGGGAGTAAGATCTCTTAATATACAACGGAATTTACACATAATTTCTTTTTTTTGAAGTGTATGTAATTTTCTTTGCTTGAATTAGTGCCTTACTGGTTCATGTGGTTTGTTGCCACCTAAGCGCCACACTTTTTTGTTTTAATTCTGGTCGAATATTTCGACTACAAGCTATAGTAGGATTCTAATGTTGTTTGTCTTCTATGGGTTTTTTTTTTTTTTAAGGCTATTTGCATTGCACACAGGTCCTTAGCATAAAGAAGAAAAAAAAAATTAAGAAAAAAAAAATGCGTGGGGGTCCCCCGAAATTCCATACCAGGCCCTTCGGGTCTGGTATGGATATTAAGGGGAACCCCGTGTCAAAAAAAATTGCCTGGGGGTCCCCCTCAAAATCCATACCAGGCCCTTCAGGTCTGGCATGGATTTTAAGGGGAACCCAGCGCCAAAAAAACAAAAGAAATGAAATCAAAATCCATACCAGACTCTTATCCGAGCACGCAACCTGGCAGGTTGGGGGGACGAGAGAGAGCACCCCCCCTCCTAAAGCATATTAGGCCACACGCCCTCAACATTGGGAGGGTGCTTTGAGGTAGCCCCTCAAAGCAGCTTGTCCCCATGTTGATGAGGGCAAGGGCCTCATCACCACAACCCTGGCCGGTGGTTGTGGGGGTCTGTGAGTGGGGGGCTTATCGGAATCTGGAAGCCCCCTTTAACAAGGGGACCCCCAGATCCCAGCCTCCCCCCTTGTGTGAAATAGTAAGAGGGTACAAAAGTACCCCTACCATTTCACCAAAAAAGTGACAAAAAAAAGTGTTAAAAATGACAGGAGACGGTCTTTGACAATTCCTTTATTAAAGTCTTCTTTCCTATTCTTTCTTCTGGTCTTCTTCTTTCTTTTCTTCATCCTTCTTCCTCCGATCCGCTTCTTCTTGCTCCGGTGTTCTCGTCCGGCATCTTCCTCCACGGCGTCTCTTCTTGGTTCACGGGCCGCTCCGCGCAATGGGAGGCTCCAACTGTGTGACACTTCTCTTCTTCCGAAAGTTCTTTTATAACGGAGGACGGGGCCCGGTGACTCCGCCCCCTCTGACGCATGGAACCGTGCGTCAGAGGGGGGCGAAATCACTAGGTGACCCCGCCCTCTGTTATAAAAGAACTGTCTGTCACAGTCCTGGAGGATGCTAGGACTGTGATATCATAAGGGGGTGTGGTCACCATGTGACATCACTCTGTGACCCTGCCCATTGTCCCTATATAAGCCGCCGCACAACGCGTCCCTGTCATTGCGGCCAGAGATAGTGTCCAGTCAACATCTCAAGGAAGAAGAGAAGGCGGTGGCGGCAGCGACAGAAGACCGGGCCACCACTAGTAAAAGAGCTGGAAGAAGAAAGTGGAGGCCTGGCCAGAAGAACCGAAGAGGGGGACAAGACCCCCGAAGTCGGAAGAAGAGGTGGTGGCGGCAACAGAAGACCGGGCCACCGCTAGTAAAAGAGCTGAAGGAAGATAGCGGAGGCCTGGCAAGAAGAACCGAAGAGGGGGACAAGACCCCCGAAGTCGGAAGAAGACCCCCGGATGGCGACGGCGACGAAGAAGAAAGCCAGGCTCCTCCGCTAGTAAAAGAGCTAGCAGAAGATAGCAGAGGAGTCTGGCGAGAAGACCCCCCAAGACAGAACACCACCGGAGCTGTGCAATAAATTATTTTAAAAACATGTCTTGTGTTTGTTTGTTTACACTTTTTTTCACCAGGTGAATGGGTAGGGGTACATGGTACCCCAATACTCATTCACATAGGGTGGGGGGTCGGTATCTGGGGGCCCCCTTATTAAAAGGGGCTCCTGGATTCCAATAAGCCCCCTGCCTGGAGACACCGATAATCAACGACCAGGTTTGTCGGGAAGAGGCCCTTGTCCTCATCAACATGGGGACAAGGTGCTTTGGGGTGAGGGGCCACATGGCCCCCCTTCCCCAAAGCAACCCCCATGTTGAAGGCACGTGGCCTGGTACGGCTCAGGAGGGGGGCGCTCGCTCCGACTGGAACAGCGCATCCGCTACCACGTTTTCCACACCTCCGTGTACTGCACGAATGAAAACATTCAGTTGCAGACATTTCAAAACCAAATGGCGCAATAACCTCACAACTGGAGTCGATGATGCCGTATTCGTGTTGATGACCTGAACTACCCCCATGTTGTCCACGTGAAAACGAACCTTCAGGTCCCTGAATGTTGCACCCCACAGTTCCACAGCCAGAACCATCGTAAATAGCTCCAGCAGAACCAAGTTTTTGGTGTATCCAGCTGTCACCCAAGAAGCAGGCCAATGGCCGGCAAACCATTGCCCCTGAAAAAAGGCCCCAAAACCTGAAGCACCTGCTGCGTCCGTGAAAAGCTCCAGGTCAAAGTTGCTGACCGGACCCGACATCCAGATCACCCTACCATTGAAAGAATCCAGTAAGGTATTCCATACCTTCAAGTCATCTCTGTACGATTTGACCATACGTACAAAATGGTTAGGGGATCTAATTCCCGCCGTACTAGCTGCCAACCTGCGGCAAAAACTCGTCCCATCGGCAGGATACGGCAAGCAAAATTGAGCTCGCCCAGCATCGATTGTAAAACTCGCAACTGAACTTTCTTTGCCCTCAACAACCCAGCTATCTCCCTCTTCAGGTCCACCAGCTGGCATTCCATGGCCTCGGAATCCAGGACAATGCCCAGTAATGTGGTGACCATGCGAGGTCCCTCCGTCTTTTCCGGTGCCAACAGAATGCCGAATCTAACCGTGATATGCTGCAGCGCTGCTAACAATATTGCACAGATATTAGAACCCGCCGGCCCTATACACAAAAAATCATCCAGGTAGTGAATTATTGAATTCACTCCTGACACATCCCGAACCACCCACTCCACAAAGGAGCTGAATTGCTCAAACAACGCACACGAAACCAAACAACCCATAAGCAGTGGTCAACGTAGTAACCTTCTGCACAATGGCACCCCAACAAGCGGAAACTATCCGGATGAACTGGTAATAGCCTGAAGGTCGATTCCACATCTGCCTTGGCCAATAGCGCCCCTTTTCCATATTTGCGCACCCACTGCCGCATCAAACGAAGTATATGAAATGGAGCACGCTTCTTGGTCAATTGCATCATTTACTGACCCACCCTTCGGAAACTATAGGTGGTGAATGAGCCTAAACTCCTAGTGGAGATACCACCAAGTCAGACCAAGGGGGGGCTGGGAAAGGGCCGCTCATCCTGCCCAATGCAACCTCCTTCCGCAGCTTCTCCGAGACCACCTCAGGATGTTGCAGAGCCGACTTCAGGTTGGGTGCCAATGGGGGAATGACTGCAAGTGAGCACGGAATCTGAAAACCTTCCGTGAATCCCGACTCCAACAACCGGGCTGCTTTCCTATCAGGATACTTACCGAGAAACGGCAGCATCCTTCCCACCATCACCGGGGTCCTCCCTCTTGTTGTTAGTGTCTCGAGGGCGGCCTTTTCATTGCTTAAAGCATCTGGATGCTGGGTGCGATCCGCCTCATCCAGAACACTCATGATTGAATCTGCAACCGCTTCCAAACCGCTTCCCTGAATTGTATTGCCAACACACCCCTTTTTTGCTTCCGGCCGACTGTCCTGGGGACGAAGGTCCACTGCCTCCCCTGAAAAAACTGCCCCAGGGCCCTCTCCGACGTCATCAAGTGCATCCACAAGTTTATGTCCTTGTGGTCCCACCGACAGCAATGCCGGTCTCACCGCTCTCCGCTGCCTAAACTGTTCATCATAACGGAGCAACGCCATTCCCCCATATACCCAGTAGGCCTCACCTATCGCATCCTGATAGCAGAAGAGCGCCGAACAATGTTCGGGGTTCTTTTCTCCTATGACACTTGCCATGATTGCAAACGTTCTCGGTATCAACTGATACCTCCTTTTCTCTTCATCCTCCTTTGAGTCGTTTGGCTTCACCCTATCCAGGTTAAACTTCTCCTGCGGCAGCAGGGAGAATATCTCCACATACTCACCTTTCCACAATTTCTCCCGTACTTCCTGCTTCAGATGAGCCCCCAATGGTCCCTCGTAACACATGTAGACCTCACAACTTGCGGCGTCCGGCATCCTTGTGATGTCCTGCCTACTGGCCTTGTCCGCCGCAGTCGCAACCTTCTCACCAGCCTGTGGCGTACTTACTGCCCCACCCATCGTGCCAGACGTTTTACATCCAGATGGAGCTTCTGCAGCCGGCAGAGCCTCCTCAGTGCCACCCCCCACCAGTGAGACCCATGCCGCTGACGGTCCCGCCAAAGCCCGTTTAGCCTGCTCAAACCTATGCACCAGGTTTTTAATCCCCGCCAAAAAACCCAGCAAGCCTGTGGAGGTTCCCACAGCCCCCCCCCCCCCCCCGCACTAGTCTCCTGACCCTGCCCAACTACTTGTCCCCGAACTCCCCTGGTACCCGATTCACCCATCACACATAAATGCACATGTGACTTACCAGGCTGCACATCAGTTCAGCTCCGTGGCCGGGCCTGGGTGTATAGAAGCCCTGCTCGGGCTATTCCTGCTGTGTTCTGCCTGTCTTTTTGCTGGGGGTGCCACCATGATGCCGCCCGCCGTGGCCCCGCCTGTCTGGCCGGCGAAAAACGATCCGGCGGCCACGATCCGCGCGTCCTTGTGCCGCTCCTAACCCCCCCGCTGGGCTCAAGCTCTGGCTGCTCTAGTAAACCCCCTAAAGTGTCCTGCAGCCATCCCTCCCCACGGAGTAATGGCTGCTCCTGCAGATGAGCCAGGAGGAGCTCCACCGTTGCCATGCTTGAATTTTTTCCCAGGTCATCTGTTGGCTCCCATGATGCACCGGGAGCATATGAAAACTCTGTTCAGCCCTTCCCCCTCAGCACCCTAGCACCTCCTCCTGAACCTCCACTCTCCTGTTAACCCCGTCATGCCCGCCTTCTGCCCATTTTCTTCTGGCATCGCTGCGGGCTCACTCTTTTCAAATATTTATTTGTAAAAAAAAATTGAAAGCCATTTATCATTTTCTTTCCACTTCACAATTATGTGCCACTTTGTGCTGATCCATCACATAAAATCCCAATAAAATAATAAATTTATATTTTTGGTTGTAACATGACAAAATGTGGAAAATTTCAAGGGGTATAATTATGTTTTCAAGGCACTGTAGAATATGGGAAAATGTTTTATTTGGGTCTTTAAGGCATAGAAGTGCCATATTTCTTTGTTCTTTAACGCACTGTTGCTATTTTTACAAATACCTGACCCACCCTCCTCTAATCTTGAGGGACACATTAAAAATATGTTAGTCACAGCCTGCTTAAAACAACTCATCCAGCTGGAATAAGTGGGCTGACCAACACTTACATGTAAGGCATAGTGATAACAGTCGTCACAGTAAAGCTGGGCCTGATCCAAAACACAGGTAGATACAGCTATAACTATAGACAAAAGAACGGCATGTAATTGGTTATAAGCTAAATGGAGACACTGACAGTACCTTAAGTGAAAATGGCCAGTGGATGAGGAATAGGTCCATATAATCCAGTTGGAGAGTCTGCAGAGATTGCCTCACATTAGGTTCTACCAGCTCTGGTAAGTGAAACGTCGACCACAACTGAAAAATAGAAGCATAGTATAAATGCCCTTCACTCTGTGCACCAAATATTAAACAGGTTTCAAAGTAAAACTAACAAGATTGAAATAAAAAGCCCAATAAAATGAAAACAACAAAACCTGTTTTGCAATATTCATCCAAAATTCAGAGCTGTCCCTTATGCCGCGTACACACGATCAAACAATCGGGTGGAAAAGTCCGGCAAACTCAAGTCAGCCGGACAATCCCCCCGTGTGTAGCCTCCGGCAGACTTTTTTGACCCGAAAGTACGGCGGACTTAGAAAGTAGTTTTGCACTCCAATCTTCCCACCGGACTCGCATTTCGGCGGACAATCCGGCCGTGCGTATGCCAGTCCGCCATACTTTTGAAATTAACAGACTTTTCCCGCCTGGAGAAAAGTCTGCTCATTTCGAGCGGGTCTCCAGGTAGGCGGGGCCCGCGAAGGAGACTTCGCTGGCCTGCCACCTGGTATGGACTTAAAGGGGAAAGTGGGGGTCCCCCCAGGTCCACATCAGAACCTTGTCCGAGCACGCTACCCGGCCGGCCAGGAAAGGGGGAGGACGAGCGAGCGCCCCCCCTCCTGAGCCGTACCAGGCCGTCAACATGGGGGGTGCCTTGGGGAAGGGGGGGCGCGTGGCCCCCCCACCCCAAAGCACCTTGTCCCCATGTTGATGAGGACAAGGGCCTCTTCCTGACAACCCTGGCCGTTGGTTGTAGGGGTCTGCGGGCGGGGGGCTTATCGGAATCCAGGAGCCCCCTTTAATAAGGGGGCCCCCGGATACCAGCCCCCCACCCTATGTGAATGAGTATGGGGTACAATGTACCCCTACCCATTCACCTGTGAAAAAAGTACAAAAAAAAACACAACACAGGGTAAAAATTATTGCACAGCTCTGGGGGTCTTCCGTCTTCGGGGGACTTCTCGCCGGACTCCTCCGCTATCTTTTGCTAGCGGAGGAGCCCGGCCTCTTCTTCCGATTACGGGGTTCTTGTCCGCCTCTTCGGGGGTCTTGTCCCCCCTCTTCGGTTCTTCTGCCAGGCCACCGCGCCTTCTTATAGCTCTTTTACAGGCGGTGGCCCGGTCTTCTGTCGCCGGCTTCTGTTCTTCTGTTCTTCTGTTCTTCTCTTCCAGATGTTGACTCGTCGGGTCCGCCGCTCACAATGGCACGGACCCGACGCGCGGTGACTTATATAGGGACATCACCAGATGATGTCCCCGCCCATTATGATGTCACAGTCCCAGCATCCTCTGGGACTGTGACAGTTATCCTGACACCAAGAGAAAAAAAATGACAGGGAAGGGATCTCCAGCACACAGCCTGTGATTGACAGACTCACCTCTATTCTTGTGTGCTGTATAAAAGGAGGCGGGTGTGTCCCTTAACTCCAAACAGCCCTCAGAGCTCTCCTCACTGAGCTCTGGAGTGTGTCATTTCAGCTCTCCTCCTAGCTTTATAAATTCTAGACTTTGAATGATGTAGAGAATATAATACAGCAAATAAACTGGTACAACTTATGTAGGAGGATTTGTTTAATTTCTGTGTATTACCTGAGGCCAGTCAATTCACTGAGTATATGTAAGCATTTATAACCACTTTAAAGTATATGCATGGGGGGCGTGTCCAAGATGGCACTGGGTACTTTAAAGTGGTTCTAAATGCTTACAATATACTCAGTGAATTGACTGGGGGAGCCAGAGGAAGCGAATATCGGACACAGTGAGTACACTGCCTAAGCCTAGGCCTACCTCCTCCTCGGCCCACCACATGGAGACAGACTTATTCCCCATCTAATGGCACTACCCTGGCCAGCTCCACAGCTTTTATTGCCATGATGTTGGCCATTTCTACCTGCCAATCTACCCTCACGGTGAAGATTGACCATGTCCAGACGGAGGCGGCCCTCATTCGCTGAGATATGGACAAGTTCAGGGACCGGGTGACCGAGGTGGAGAGATGAGTATCCAGGGCAGAGGATATACAGAGAGATCACCATGCAGGCCTGCAGATCCTTAAAACCAAGGTTAAACAGGCCAGGGCAGAAGACTCAGAAAATTGGACCCGCCGTAATAGTCCTGGGGCTGCCTGAGGGTGCTGAGGGCTCAGACCCCGTGGCCTTCATGGAACACTTACTCCTCCCCTTGCTCCCAAGGGCAAAATTCTCCCAACATGTGCCCATTGCATGCCGGCAACTAGAGGATTGCAGGGGGCTCTGCCACACACATTCATTTTTAAACTCCTTTATTACAGAGACAGAGATATGGTGCTTAGTGCTGCCCCCCTGGAAGGAGAACTGATATTCGACAATGTCAAACTACTTATTTTTCCAGACTATTCCATGAAACGCAGAGGCAGCGTAAGTCCTTTGACCATGCCCGTGCCATGCTGCGGGAGAAGGGGGTTAAGTACAGCATGCTTTTCCCCACCAAGCTGCGTGTTCAAGATGGTGACCGTGTGCAGTTCTTCACCTCCCCCAGGGAGGCTAATGCATGGGCTGATACTATACAACATTGATGGCCTCACAGTTTTTCTTCCTGAACGTGCCTTTGTGACTCTCACTGCAGGGCCTATCCGCAATCATAGACCGGATTGACTGTAACTTGTTAGCTGTGGTGCTCCGGCTGCTCCAGATCCCCAGAAGCCCTATCCTACCATCTGTTGGCAGTGACCGACTTTTGCTGCCATGTACACTGCTTTGGCCTCTTAGTTATGGGACTATGCCCTAGATGCTATGCTCCTGTCATTTCTGTTGGAGCTCTGGTGACAGCTGTCGCCCCCCCATCCAGATTGTACTGTTGGGATATTGCCGGGGCTACTTCCTAGCAGTCAGATTGTGTCCTTTCTTTTTTCCTTCCCTGGAGACTTGGAGATGGGGGGCTGCTGTCTGATGTACCCATTGGCTGCCTTCTCATGTGTGCAACAATCCAAGTGGCTCACCATGTGCTGTATTGCCGGGGATCTGAGTCTTACCAAGTGAACACTTCCCTACACAGTTGCGACCTCTATCCAGGTATGCGGCTGCAGCATGAGTGCTAACTCCCATGCTATGGCCATGAAGACTTCGGTCCTACATCTTACATACTATTTGATGTTACTTTACTTTGTGCCTTTTCTTTTTCATACTTGACTGTCCATCTAAGTTTTGTGCTCCTGGTGCTCCGGGTGATCTACACAATACTTTGCTGGAATACCTTATGTGCCTTTGACTGTTTCTATGGAAAGGGGCTAGGCACCTCTTGCACATTTGCCTTCATGTCCAGGCACAGGGCTGGTGTTCGTTTGGAGTTGCAGACCCTCCTCCATTGTTGGGGGGTGGGTGAGGGGGGATGGTTTGTTAAGTTAGGCCACCTTTGCTGGCTGTAAGCTCAAAGCAGCATTTTAGCTTACACATGATTGGATGATAAAATCAGCAGAGCATCCCCTCATTTCAGATCTACCCCTTAAATTTAGAGCGACTGCACTTCCAAATGTACTTTCAAGTGCACTTGCAGTGTACTTGTAGTGCAAAGTGGATTTGCCTTTTCGTAAATAACCCCCATGTCTGTCCTGCTATGGATGTCTGGTTCCTTCCTCTGCCCTTTCCGGATCTGATGGTTCAGTTTATTAATTCTCAATTCCAATACTCCTCACCTGCTCGCGGACAAAATGAGCGATGCAGTGATAGTGGTCACCCCCAAACTTGGAAAGGACTCTACACTGTGTTCTTCTTACTGTCCTATTTCCCTCCTCAATGTTGACACCAAAATACTCTCTAAGATCCTCACCAACTGGGATAATTTGGTGCTGTTCCCATTGCACCTGTCGTTACCTCGCACACTCACACACCCCTATGTTAGGTGGACGAATTTATGTATTTGGGAGTGAAGGTGGGCACCACAGCTGTAGGCTACCTGACTAAGAATGTGTACCCGGTGCTAGATTAACTTATCAAGCGGTATGCGACGGGGCACAATCTATAGCTCACACCTGTTGGTAGAGGGAATCTAATTAAAATGATTTATCTACCCAAACCTTTGGGTTTTTTTTCAGGCAGACCCCTATCCCTATCCCTAGGTCCTTTTTTCAGGGACTGAACAGTCGTGACCTCCTTTATTTGGGCTAGTCACCCCCCAAGGGTAGCGAGACAAATTCTTTATCTCCTATTATCTGGCAGTGGTTGAGCACCTCCCAATTTTGTATTATATTACTGGGCAGCAGTTCTAGTCACTGTGTGATGGTGGTTCTCCCAGCCTAAGCAGAACCCTTCTGAGATCCTATACATCTAATTTGGTATTTAGGGGGTGTAAAGTTCATTCGTCTGTTATGGGCCCCATGGGGACTACGATCTGGGTGTGGCAGTGTTCTAGGGTGGCAAGCCTAAAACCATCTTGCGTCTATCCTTACATGCTGCTCTGGGGAAACCCCCTGCTCCCTCACTTGCATAAAATACTGGACCCAGCAGTCTGGGCTACGCGGGGAATTTTTACATTGAAGCAAGTGATGACGTGCGGTAGAGTCATGTCATTTCAGGAGCTGCAACAGGCATATCGTCTCCCTAGATCTTTTCAATTTAGATGCTGGCAGCTCTGAACTGCCCTTAACTCTCACGTTTCCGAATCCGGTGACCCAATTGAGTGACTACTGACCTCAGGGGTGATGGGGAATACCCTTTAATCTCTATACCTATTCTTGACCGTGGCCCATGATGTTTAGACTACTAACTCTTTGAGTTGATGGAGAGTAGACATCCCTTCCTTGGGGGAGGATGAATGGAAGGACTGTGTCTCTATGATTTTTGCCAGAGACCGTTTTATTCAGTTAAAGTTTTTACATAGGGCATATTAAACTCTGCAGAGGCTAGCTGGTATCTATCCTACTCAGCCCCTGTGTAGAAGATGCACTCTTAAACCAGGGACATTTTTTCATATGGTCTGGTCCTGTCCCAAACTTCACCCCTACTGGCAGGTTGTTACGGATACTTTAACGCAGATATGTCGAATTGCTATACCGATGGATCCTTTGATCCTACTATTGAGTCATTTGGAAGATACGGAGGGAGATGGATGTACTAAACTGTGCATTACCTTCATCCTATTCTATGCCAGTTGAAACATTTTGCTGAGGTGGAAGGAGAAGGAGCTTCCCACAAGAAGCTCTTTGCAAAACATGATTAACAAGGTGCTACCACTGTATAAAATCACGTACGAGAGCAGAAACTGCCTGGCAAAGTTTGACAAAATCTGGTCGAACTGGATTGACTCCCGTGGCTGAGCCCTCGCCAGTCCACGAGAACCCCAACTACAGACATGCGTGTATTTACAGTGGGTGACCCTGGGCCCTCCCCCTCTCTTCTCCATTTCCCTGCCCCCCACTATACTTTCTTGTTGCTTAATTATTTGTTATGTAGCACCCTCTACCTAAAGGTAGGTGCTAGAATAGGATTTTTCTAGCTCAGGGCTCAGATGCAGGTAAATTTAGCCAGGCCTATGTTTCATTTCAGGCCTGGTTGTTTTGATTTGGGACTGGGAGTGTCTAGTGTAGTGGGGGGTGTGGCCACCTGTACTCTGGCTCAGAGATTCCCCCTTTGCTTTCCGATGGATGGTTCTGGAAGAGAGGTTGGACTTGAGACCTGAGTGGCAGGCAGCTCATGTGAGGAGCCCTGACCAATTATCTTTCTGTATTGGCAGGGGGCAGGTCTCTCATATAAGCTGGGGTCACATGCTTCCAGGAGGGAAGTCTGAAAAGTAGAAACAGACAATGGAGTACTGAGCTGCTGTTCTGGACGCCCCCACGTGGGGATGCGCGGAGCGTGGAGGAGGGATGGAGGAACCGCTAGGAAGGCGCTTAAGATAAAGATCCTTATCCTTGAAGTATGAAGCTGCTGTGACCAGGGGAACACAGGACTTGCATGCTGGAAGAGATCTGGAAGGAAGACGTAGCCGTTAAACGGAGGAGAGTAGAGCAATGTTCTGTGACCAGGGACAGAGAACTAATATCCTCCTACAGAAAGGTCAGTGTAGAATGCTGTGACCAGAGAATACAGTGTTGTTAGTCCTGGACTGGCTGAAAGCAGTGGTCCACTCACTACCATGTGTCAGGTTATTGCGTGGAGATATCAAGTCATCTCTGGCCTGATTAGCACAATGTTAGTGCCTTCCAAAGACCGTGTGGCTGTCTGATTCTCTGGGCCATTGGGGAGAAGCAGTGTGAGCTTCTGGCTCTTTGATTTGTATGGACAATCCCATCATGGTCACATAGCTCCCAACTGTCCCTGATTTCAAGGGACTGTCCCTGATTTGGAGCAATGTCCCTCTGTCCCTCTTTCCTCCTCACTTGTTCCTCATTTAAGTCTAATCCATATAGTTGTATATAAGTGTTTCTCAGTGCTAAACCTTTCATCCAATTTATAAATTGCTGCATTTGTACATTTTAAAAGCCAATATAAAGGAATAGTAGTGGAAAAAAAAACCTTGTAGATTTTTATTTATGTGGTTAATTCTCCTTTAAAGGGGATGTGGCAGGGGGTGTGTTCCATGCTTACATATGTTTGCTAGTAGGTGTCCCTCATTCCCATCTCAAAATGTTGGGATGAATTATTCAGTGATTCTTCTTTGTTCAAACGGAAGCAAAAGGCGTATCTTGTGAAAATGGCACCTAAGGCAAGAACTGAAACTTCACCCCTGTCAAAACATTTGAAACCCATCTTTCAGATAACCTTAACAAAAAAAAAGAAAAAACAGCTAACAATACTACAAGTCAAACTCTTTAATCTTCCAATTAACAAATTATGGATTGGCACTACATAAAAATTACAACTGCACCTTCCTCACTTTCACTGATGCAAACTGGTCTGATGTGCTCAAAGTCAGTTTTTTTCTGTTTCTTCTCTTTTTACACTCAGCAAAGCAAGATCAGAGTCTTCCTTGACCCATGGAGGCTCTCTAATATGAAAGTATTAATTTCAACTTGCTAAATGTTCTCTCACAGCTGGCGATGAAAACTACATTAGTTAGCAGGGGCGTAACTATAGGGGGTGCAGCAGTCGCGACTGCAACTGGGCCCTGTGCTGCAGGGGGCCCATGCAGCCCCCTCTACATATGGCCGGCAGCAGCATAGGCAGCTAGGGGTACCAGTGCACCATGCACATGGGTGGCTGGAGGTGGAGGGTGACTAGCAGAGCTCCATGCTCGACTATCGCAATGGCTGTTCTTTAGTTGTGCATTCCCTGCATGACCTGTGTCCTTGGCTGGTGTCTTGTCAAATAACGTCCTCCATCGTATAGTGTCCGCTGTGTACTGCGCATGCGCAGTACACAGCAACACAGATTCCGAAAATTGCCGAGGATGAACAGCGCCTGGGCCGTGAGTCCAGGTTCTATCCCCACTATCCAAGTGGACATAGAGTAGGAATAAAAAAGAGCCGAGCGCAGCGAGGCCGAGCCCGAAGCGTGGCGAGCGAAGCTCGCCCGCGAGGGGCCCTCTAATATTCACAACCCTATGTCCGCTTGGATGGTGGGGCTACCACCTCCACTCACAGCGCAGGCGCCGTTCAGCTTCGGAGATTTTCCGAAGCTTCGTCTGCTCCGTGCTGCACATGCGCAGTACGGTCCGGACACTATTTGATGGCCGGACACTGTACGGCAGAACACCGGCTCCTCAGAGTACCCCTCTCCTGCTCCATGCATTGCCGCTCAGTCCAATGTCTGTTCTCCCCAGCCAGAGTTCCGCCCCCACTGAGTCCGGCCCACACTGCACTGCATACTTCTCCCGGGTAAACAAACTTTCAGCACACAGATGCAGTGCAGCCCTATGCGAGCCGGCTCCCCAGAGGACACTGCAGGCTTGTCTGCCAGTCCCCCTCCTCCCCGTCATACACAGATGAGGAAAGGTCTTTCTGGGAGATATGCTGATCGCCCGTCCAGCACACTGGATGGAGCCCAGGCCAACATGGATGAGTGCACGACCTGCAGCTTGGTCATGGTGAGTGAGAGGACCCCATCCCCCACACACCATTACATACCCAATCCATCTCCCCCTGGGGACAGGGACCCCTTCTCACCTAGAAGCAGTAACTTCATCTGCCCTGGAGAAAAGGACCTCATCTCTTCTGGGGACGGGGACCCCATCCTGCCTAGGGACAATCCCCCAATGGGGCACCTAAAAATAAAAAAAATAAAAACTACTGATACCAGTGGTGGAACTACAGGGCTCACAAAGGTCATATCTGTGACCACACCCTGGAGTTCCACCGCCGGACTCTGAGGGAAGGGCCCTCTCTGGGGTTCAGGGGGGCCCTTCATGGTTTCTTGCATCGGGGCCCTGAAGGTTCTAGTTACGCTACTGATAGTTAGCATTATCTGAATAGCAATGCAAAGATTGGGGAAGACACTCTTATCTCCATATTGAACAATAAATTTGAGACACTCTTTAGGTCTTGATATTTTCATGTTGGCCCGACTTAATAGCAACATTCTGCAATCCAAAATTTCTTCATATAGCTGCTGTCCATCAACATCAGAGCTGTAGAATTCACCCAAATGTTCACACTTCTTTTTTAGGTTGTTATTGTAAGCGCCGTAACACAGTCCCTCGACATCGAGAAGGAACCCAAACTTGACGTCAGTGTCATGCAAATGGGTAAACCTTTCATCCATTTCTCTGTGAAGACGGTTGAGTGTTCCCTTCATGACTCTTCATCTCCTCCTTGGCTAATAAACCAGCATCTCTTGAGTTCTCACCAGGCATTTGTTTCTTTTGTCTCTGACGTATTTCAACTTCAATATTCCAGTTTTAACAGAGACTGAATCCTTCTTCAAAATGACTCACTGACTAACACTTCTCTGTCATCATCAAAATGATGTCGGA
Source organism: Lithobates pipiens (assembly GCF_037356315.1). Classification (NCBI taxonomy): domain Eukaryota; kingdom Metazoa; phylum Chordata; class Amphibia; order Anura; family Ranidae; genus Lithobates; species Lithobates pipiens. Next base: position 492,991,598 of record NW_027507903.1, read on the forward strand.
GGGCTTTCAAATCCAGGGCAGCATCGTGGAAGTCCATGCTAGGATCCTGCAGCTTCTTTTGAATATGCTCAATGCGAATAAGCACTTTGTTCCAAAATCCTAGCAAAGTCAGAAAATCGTAACTCAACATGCAGTTATACAACTGTCTTGCATCACTTCTTGTCTCACTGGTCTCCTTTTCATTGTCTGTCATGTCCTGGAGGACTTGAACTAACTCCTTAAAGTAGTTGTTGATGGGCTTCACTGCTTCTGTTCTTGCACTCCACCTTGTTTCGGACTCTGACTTAAGAACCAAAGGCACAGCATTTTTGAGTTTTTCCCAGCGCTGTGTTGAACAAGAGAAGAACACAGAGAGCTTCGATGGTGCCAAAAAACGGAACCATCATTGTATCCTGCTTGGCTGCATGTACACCTTTCAAGATTAAGGGGTGATATGATCAGCATGTACAATATATATAAGGGGTCCATATAATGAACTTGGTGTTGAGTTATTCACTTTACAGTCAACAAAGAGGACAAGGGGGCACTCTTTATGTCTAGAGGAAAAGAGATTTCATCTCCAAATACGGAAAGGTTTCTTCACAGTAAAAGCTGTGAAAAGTTGGTTCTGGCCAGCTCTGTAGATTGCTTTAAGAAAGGCCTGGATTATTTCCTAAATGTACATAATATAACTGGGCACTGGGTACTAACATTTATAGGTAAAGTTGATCCGGGGGAAAATCCGATTGCCTCTCGGGGGTTCAGGAAGGAATTTTTTCCCCTGCTTTAGCAAATTGGATCATGCTCTGCTGGGGTTTTTCGCCTTCCTCTGGATCAACTGTGGGTATAGAATTGGGTATATGGGATTGTATGATATTATTATTATTATTTTTTTTTTTTTTTTTTTTTTTTTTTTTGTGGTTGAACTGGAGGGACTTGTGTCTTTTTTAACCTAACTATGTAACTATGCAACTTGAGAGGGTGATTGTTGCACTTCACAAACACTGCCAGGTTGTTTTTATCACTTATTCTTTGATGTGTCCAGCCATCACAGCAGCGTTGTTGAATCAAACATGAGACCACAGTACTTGGCCTTATGAATACTTCTCAGTAAACTCTGGAGAACAGTAGATGCCATCATGTAAATGAATTCATTCTGAACATTAGGGATGAGCTGGGTGTTCGAGTCGAACGCATGGCTTCGGCGAAGCCAGAACTTTGTGGGCCGTTCGTGCCATATTCGCGTGACACTCACGGCCCACAATGCACAGCGCCATTGCAGTGCATTGCTGGCTGATGATTGGCCAAGCATGCACTGTGACCCGCATGCTTGGCCAAACACAGCGCCGGCAGCGAGGAGAGCCATAATACCTGTGGCCAATTATAGCTCAGGGGGTTTAGTACATGCCCACACTATATAAGCCCGCCTGCGCGGCAGCCTTGTGTAGCGTTCAGAGAGATAGGATAGGCAGGGACAGTGTCTTCTTTTCTTGTGATTGAACTTAGCACAGTTAGAGTTGGTCTATTGTGTCGCCTGCACAGTATACAGCTGAAGCTACCCCCAATTGCTGGTGTTGTTCTGTTTCTATAACACAGGCATCTGCATCTGTTACAGTGGGTGTATTGTGCCTCCTGCACACTATACACCTGAAGCTCCCCCAATTACTGGTGTTGTTCTGTTCCAATACCACAGGCAGCTGCAGCAGTTACAGTGGGTGTATTGTGCCTCCTGCACAGTATACACCTGAAGCTACCCCCAATTGCTGGTGTTCTCATCTCCCTGCAGGCCATTAGTATGTCTGGAAGGCCAACAAGGAGAGGCAGACAGTCATGAGCCAATAAAAGAGGGTAAGCAGACTGTCTAGAGGCAACAGTGCTGGTCATGGACGCGGTGCATCGTCATCAGCACATGGCCATGGCACACACTTGTCCTTATTTTCGGCAGCAACATGCCGAAGACTTGGTAGAGTGGATGACCTCATCCTCCTCATCCTCTCTCACCCAGGCTCAGGATACTAGCAAAGCAGCTGCCAACGCATCCTCTTCCCTCATCTCAAGGTCATCATCAGTCACTTCTTCCCTAGACCCACCATGTCCTCCTGAGAAGTCCCCCGAACTGTTTGAGCACAGTGTTGGGTACATGCTCCAGGAGGTTGCCCAGTGTTTTGAAGGCTCTGATGATGATACTCAGCTAGAGGAAGGCAGCGTGAGCTCAGAGAGAGGGGATGCTCAAGAAGGACAGCAATCTGGCAGTCATGTTCCACAAGACGCAGCATACTGCTAGGTTTGCTCCACCCCTCCTCTTCTTCTTCCTCCATGGCCTCTTCCAGTGCTCTGTCCTTGGAACCAGCGGTGCTCCATAGGCGTTCAAGGGGCTACGCAAGTACGCAGGCAAAAAGATGCCATGCCGTGCTTGCGCTGGTTTGTTTGGGGGACAGAAGCCACACTGGGGCAGATATTTTGTCAGCTCTGCAGGGGCAGGCCGAGAGTTGGTTGACGCCACGCCAGCTTAAGCCCAGAATGGTGGTTTGCGACAATGGCACCAACCTCCTCTCTGCCCTCTGACAGGGACAACTGACCCATGTGCCCTGTGTGGCTCACGTCCTTAACCTGGTGGTGCAGCGATTCTTGGGCAGGTACCCGGGCTTACAGGATGTCCTGAAGCAGGCCAGGAAAGTCTGTTTGCATTTCCGCCAATCATTTAATGCCAGTGCTCCGTTGGCTGAGCTCCAAAAGGAGTTGAACCTGCCCAAGAACCGCCTTATATGTGACATGGCCACCAGGTGGAACTCAACGTTGGCCATGCTGCAGTGGCTGCACACGCAGCAGAGTGCCATCAATGAGTACCTGTGCGACTACGGCACCGGGATAGGGGCAGGGGAGCTTGGTTTTTTTCTCCCCACGCCAGTGGGGCATAATCAGGGATGCATGCACTGTCCTGTCACCGTTTGAGGAGGCCACAAGGATGGTGAACAGTGACAGTGCATGCATTGGTGACACTGTACCTCTTGTCCACCTGTGTCCTGAACATACGCTGCGTGGAATAATGGACAGGGCACTTGAGGCAGAACAGAGGCAGGAAGAGGAGGACTTCCTTGCCTCTCAAGGCCCCCCTTTATCCAGACAGGGTTCCTGCTGTCCCACCCATCACACAGGAAGAGAAGGAGGAGGATGATTGTGTCAGCATGGAGGTGGAGCCTGGCACTCAGCATCAGCAGCAGCAGTCTTGTAGGGATGATTTACAGTCCCAAGAAACCCGTGGACTTGTACGTGGCTGCGGATCATGTTGTCTTTAGTGACCCAGAGTACTCCGAACTGAATGCCTCAGCTAACCTACGCTGCATGGCCTCCCTGATCCTGCAAAGCCTGCGGAAGGATCCTCGTATTCTTCAGATCAAGGAGAGGGACCATTACTGGCTGGCCACTCTCCTTGATCCACAATACAAGGGTAAGGTTGTGGACCTTATCTTGCCATCGCAGAGGGAGCAGAGGATGAGACATCTCCATGAGGCCTTGCAGAAAGGTCTGTGCAACGCGTTCCCAGAAACTGGGAGGTTACAAACTCCTGGTCCTGGACACCGTGTTGCTGAGGCTTCGGTCAGAAGGAGTGGTGGAGAAGGTGGCCGTCTGACAATTTTTTTAGTCCACAGCAACAAGGTATGATTTGTTCCAGCAACCATCGTCAGCATCTGATTTACATGGTCAGACTTGGACACCTTTCCCACCGAAAATCCTCTGGCTTACTGGGCCTTGAGGATGGATCACTGACCAGAGCTTGCACAGTATGCAATTGAGCTACTGGCCTGTCCTGCATCCAGTGTACTTTCAGAACGCACCTTCAGTGCTGCTGGTGGCTCTGTAACCGATCACAGGGTGCGCCTGTCCACTGACCCGGTTGATCGAATGAACTTCATAAAGATGAATCAGTCTTGGATCACCACCAGCTACCAAGCACCTGAAGCTGATGTAATCAAATAATTTTTTTTGAAATATCACATTCCTTCAAGACTGCCTATGCTGATGCTGAGTGGTTGTCCTGTTATGTTGACGGTCTATCCTCTTCCTCCTCCGCTGATATCTGGGAAGATTATTTTTGGTTCTGGGTGATGCCACCAGCCCAATTTTCCAGCCCCTGTTTAACAGGGGCGTGTAATTAAAATTTTTGATGCAATGCTTTGCAGCAGGGCTCATTCCTACACTCCAAATAGAGTATATGGGAGAGGTTGCAGTGTATAGGCCCAATTTTTCAGCCCCTGTTTAACTCTCAGAAACTGGGCATACATGCAAGTCGCGCTATTGCCGGCGAACATGCCTGTCAGATGGGCATATGTGTGAATAGTGGAAGTCAATGGGGCTCGAACCTGCAAAATCCAAAGATCTCACTGAAAGCTTGTATGCAAGTTCTTTGCCATAAAAAGTGTATGGGAACCTGGGTCCTGCCCCAGGGAACATGTATCAATGACATTTTTTTTTTAAACGGACGTTTTTTCAGGAGCAGTGACTTTAATAATGCTTAACCACTTCAATACCCGGCCATAGTCATTTGACGGCCACAGATGGGATCTCCCATCCTGGGTGGATGTCATATGACGGCCTCGGTATTTCACCGCTCCTGCGGGCCCTTCCCCGATCTGTGTGGTTTTCCATCCCCATCGACCCCCCCCCCGATACATGTGACCGGCCGTGTCCAATCACAGCCGGTCACATGTACTGTGCCGTTATAGGGCTCGTGCACGGGGATGTGGCTTGTCACCCTGACATAGCCCAACCCCGATCGCAGTTACCACGTGACCGGCTGTGTCCAATCACAGCCGGTCACAGAATGTAAACAAACCGCAGTAACGAGATGTTACCGGGTTCTCCTCCTCACACACAGATCTGAGTACCCGAGTACCTGAGTACCTGTCCCAGCCCATCTGAGTACCCGAGTACCTGTCCCAGCCCATCTGTGTACCCGAATACCTGTCCCAGCCCATCTGAGTACCAGAGGACCCGAGTACCTGTCAGCCCATCTGAGCACCCGAGTACCTGTCAGCCCATCTGAGCACCCGAGTACCTGTCAGCCCATCTGAGCACCCGAGTACCTGTCAGCCCATCTGAGCACCCGAGTACCTGTCAGCCCATCTGAGCACTCGAGTACCTGTCAGCCCATCTGAGTACTCGAGTACCTGTCAGCCCATCTGAGTACTCGAGTACCTGTCAGCCCATCTGAGTACTCGAGTACCTGTCAGCCCATCTGAGTACTCGAGTACCTGTCAGCCCATCTGAGTACTCGAGTACCTGTCAGCCCATCTGAGTACTCGAGTACCTGTCAGCCCATCTGAGTACTTTAGTACCTGTCAGCCCATCTGAGTACTCGAGTACCTGTCAGCCCATCTGAGTACTCGAGTACCTGTCAGTCCATCTGAGTACTCCAGTACCTGTCACAGTCCATCTGAGTACCCGAGTACCTGAGTACCTGTCCCAGCCCATCTGAGTACCTGTCCCAGCCCATCTGAGTACCTGTCCCAGCCCATCTGAGTACCTGTCCCAGCCCATCTGAGTACCTGTCCCAGCCCATCTGAGTACCTGTCCCAGCCCATCTGAGTACCTGTCACCAGCCCGTCTGAGTACCTGTCACCAGCCCGTCGGAGTACCCGAGTACCTGTCACCAGCCCGTCGGAGTACCCGAGTACCTGTCACCAGCCCGTCGGAGTACCCGAGTACCTATTTGCAGCCCATGACTCATAGAATACACATTGGGGTGTTTGCTTTCCAAAATGGGGTCATTTTGTGGGTAATTCTATTGTCCTGGTGCTCCAGGACCTTCAAAAATGTGATAGGTAGTGATGGACGAACGTTTCGCCCGGCGGTCGTTTCGCGGCGAATTTCCGACATTCGCGGTCCGCACGTTCGAACGCCTTTTTCCGTCGTTCGCCGCGGCGGACTTACGTGTTTAATGTATACAAGAACTTTAACCTTTGGTGACACGTTTATCATGTGATACAGGACAGCCAATTGAGACATGACAGCACATGGACACTTGGACATTCCCCCTAACCTATAAATACACCCGATCCGGTGGCCATTTTACATTCTTTCTTCTGTTACGATAGGGACAGGTTCCTGTGTGGAGTAGGGAGAGATAAACCACTAGCTATTTGGTACACAAAAGTTCTTTTCAGGACTGGTATAGGTGTTAGGTGTTGATAGGTTTGCTGTGCTGCTGATTCTTGCAGCAGCCTGAGTGTCTTTTGTTAGTTTAGAGAAAGGGAAAGGACGGTGTATGCTACAGGGACAGCCAGATTAGTCTTTCATCATCATCATCATCATCATCATCATCATCATCATTAGCTGTTACTATCAAGGTCCACAAAAGAGCTGTTCCAGTAACCACTAATCGTTCTCTTTTTTTGCCAATTTGTATAGGGACAGGAAGGAAGCAGTGTTGTCAGGCAGTGAGGGTAATTTTAAAGACTTGCTGTTATTATTAGTTCCACAAAGGTTCTTTTCAGGACTGGTATCAGTGGTACAGTAATAGGCTTGTACATGTATAATATTCTTTCTTCCAAATATAGAAAGGATATTATACTTGACTGCTGCCCTTCTGCTGCAGTCTGCTAAACATTCACAACTCACTTGTTCCACAAAAGTTCTTATAAGGACTGGTAACTTGGTATAGGGTGCTACGGTACATAGGCTTGAGTGCGGTACAGTCTGCTGTTCTGTAAGGACCGCTATCGGTCCACAATAGATAGGGTTGACGTGCACCACTGCTGACCGCTCACCTATACTGCAGCAGTCCTTCAGCGGTATAGGGACTGACGTACAGTCTGCTAATCACTAACACACAACCTGCTTGTTCCACAAAAGTTCTTATAAGGACTGGTAACTTGGTATAGGGTGCTACGGTACATAGGCTTGAGTGCGGTACAGTCTGCTGTTCTGTAAGGACCGCTATCGGTCCACAATAGATAGGGTTGACGTGCACCACTGCTGACCGCTGCCCTATACTGCAGCAGTCCTTCAGCGGTATAGGGACTGACGTACAGTCTGCTAAACACTAATACACAACCTGCTTGGTCCACAAAAGTTCTTATAAGGACTGGTAACTTGGTATAGGGTGCTACGGTACATAGGCTTGAGTGCGGTACAGTCTGCTGTTCTGTAAGGACCGCTATCGGTCCACAATAGATAGGGTTGACGTGCACCACTGCTGACCGCTGCCCTATACTGCAGCAGTCCTTCAGCGGTATAGGGACTGACGTACAGTCTGCTAATCACTAACACACAACCTGCTTGTTCCACAAAAGTTCTTATAAGGACTGGTAACTTGGTATAGGGTGCTACGGTACATAGGCTTGAGTGCGGTACAGTCTGCTGTTCTGTAAGGACCGCTATCGGTCCACAATAGATAGGGTTGACGTGCACCACTGCTGACCGCTGCCCTATACTGCAGCAGTCCTTCAGCGGTATAGGGACTGACGTACAGTCTGCTAAACACTAATACACAACCTGCTTGGTCCACAAAAGTTCTTATAAGGACTGGTAACTTGGTATAGGGTGCTACGGTACATAGGCTTGAGTGCGGTACAGTCTGCTGTTCTGTAAGGACCGCTATCGGTCCACAATAGATAGGGTTGACGTGCACCACTGCTGACCGCTGCCCTATACTGCAGCAGTCCTTCATCGGTATAGGGACTAAGAGTTTTGTCACAGGGTCATTTAAAAAATGACAGGCAGAGGAAGAGGCAGGCCCTTCCGCAGGGGTGGTAGGGGTAGGGCAGGAGCAACAGGCTTGAGCCAAAGTGGGAAGTTGCAGAAGGTGCGTTCAATTACTTTAAAGGATGCACCAGACTTGGTTGAGTGGCTCGCTCAGCCTTACTCTTCTGCACCCTCCTCATCCTCTCGATCTGCACCCTCTTCTTCACTCTCTGCTATGTGCACCCCCAAAGACACTACCACCAACAACACGACCACCACCACCACCACCACATACCTTCCGCTTGAGTCACTGGAATTATTTTCCGATCCATATCAAGAGGACATTTCTGATGCGCAGCCACTCTTGGTATTGGATCAGGAAGAGGAGGTAGCAACAAGCGCTACTCAGCAGTCTGACGCCAGTACCCAGATCAGCCCAAGGAGGAGGTTGGTCCCCGGTGTTGCTGCCTACTCCGAGATCTCTACTTATAGTGGTGGGGAAGGTGACGTTGATGATGACGTGTCTAGTGATGTCACGTGGGTGCCCACAAGAGAGGAAGAGGAGGGGAGTTCAGAGGGAGATATGGACCAGCAGATAGGGAGGAGAAGCAGCAATGACTTACATTGCACAGCAGGGACAAAGCAGACTGCAAATGTATCAGGAGCGAGTCATCGACCATGTACGGTCACATCTGGCGCTCCCAGGACACCGGCACATGGCTCCGCAGTGTGGGCTTTTTTTAACGTGTCCGCTGCTGACAATAGCGTTGCCATCTGCAATCTTTGCAGTCAACGCGTTAGTCGCGGTAAGCCCAATACTCACCTAGGGACGACCGCCTTAAGAAGGCACATGAGCAGCCATCACCGAGCCCAGTGGGAGCAACGGAACACACAAAGCCACACTGCAGGCTCTCACCGTCCAGCCTCGTCTTCTACTTCTCCTTCTCCTCTCTCCTCACAATTGTCCTCCACTCCACCTTCCATCACGCCAAGCTCACATTTTTCTGCAAAAAGGCAGGCTTCCGTGGGCCTAATGTTTGAGCGTAAAAAAATGATGACGCCGGATAACCCTCTTGCCCAACGGTTGGCGGCTGGCTTGTCAGAACTCATAGCCCGCCAACTACTGCCATATAAACTGGTGGACTCGGAGGCCTTTCGCAAATTTGTGGCCATTGGAACACCACAATGGAAGGTCCCAGGAAGGAAGTATTTCTCAGAGAAGGGCATCCCAGAGCTATATGGCCATGTTCAGCGGCAAGTGAATGTATCTCTGGCACACAGTGTCGGTGCCAAGATACATCTGACCACAGACACGTGGTCTAGCAAACACGGGCAGGGAAGGTATATCAGTTTTACTGCCCACTGGGTGAACCTTCTGACGGCCGTCAAGCATGTAACCCGTGGCACCCGTGTAGATTTGGTTTTACCGCCACGGATTGCATGCAGGCCTGACTCTTCTTCTCCTCCTCCTACTCCATCCTCCTCCCTCTCCTCCTCAGCTGCCTCCTCCTTTTCCGCTGCTAGCGTCTCTTCCACTGCACCGCCCAAGCTCCCCAGAACCTATTCCACATGCCAGGTGAGACGTTGCCATGCCGTGCTGCGTCTGTTGTGCCTGGAAGCAAAGAGCCACACTGGCCCGGCACTCCTTTCAGCTTTGCGTTCACAGGCAGATGAGTGGCTAACACCGCTCAATTTGACAGTTGGTAAAGTGGTGTGTGACAACGGTGCCAATCTGCTTAGCGCATTGAAACAGGGCAAAATCACACACGTGCCGTGCATGGCACACGTCTTAAACTTGGTCGTGCAGCGATTCCTTGTCAAATACCCTGGGGTCCAGGACATCTTGCGGCAGGCAAGGAAAATCTCGGCCCATTTCAGAAGATCTTACACGGCCATGGCTCGCCTTGCTGACATTCAGCGGCGACACCATCTGCCGGTCAGACGTCTTATTTGCGATTGCCCGACGCGATGGAACTCAACCTTCTATATGCTTGATAGGCTGCTCCAGCAGAAACGTGCAGTTAACGTCTACCTGTATGAACTCTGCGAAAGAAACGGTTCTGGGGAGCTGGGTTTTTTTTCACCGCGCCAGTGGCTGCTCATGCGCGACACATGCAGACTTCTGCGGCCATTTGAGGAGATCACCAAACTGGTCAGTCGCAGCCATGGCGCCATCAGTGACATGGTACCTTATGCCTTCTTTCTGGAGCGTGCATTGCGTCGTGTCATTGATCAGGCTGTGGAGGAGCAGGAGCGGGAAGATGAGGAAGTCGCAATGCTGGATGAATTCCCAGGGGGGGCTACTCTATCTGAGACAAGTCAACAACAGGAGTCTGATGAGGAGTCAGAGGAGGATGGTGCCGGGGCGGATGAGCAGGAGCAAGAAGAGCATGCTTTAAACCTTTCTGGGATCCCTGTTGTGCGAGGATGGGGAGAGGAGAATGAAGAGGACGACATTATCCTGGATGATGAGCAGGAGCCAGGCCACCACACCGCTTCCACTTTAGTGCAAATGGGGGCCTTCATGCTCCAGTGTTTTAATAGGGACCCCCGTATAAAAAGCATGAGGGTCAAGGACCAGTACTGGGTGGCAACGTACTTAGACCCCCGGTACAAACACAAAATGGCGGAAATGTTACCGCCGTCGCAGAGGGCTGTCAGAATGCAGCACTTCCAGGCCTTGCTTCGAGAAATGCTGCATTCTGCTTTTGCGTGCGCTGGCAGAGGAGCAATTCCCACTCCCAGAGAAGGATTTGCGGGTACCAATCCAACAGCGCCTGCAAGAAGAGGCCGGTTTGAAGATGTGTTGGTGACTTCGGATATGAGGTCATTCTTTCAGCCGACCCATCGACAGGTGTCATCCGGATCCAGCATCAGGGAACGCCTAGACCGTCAGGTGTCCGACTACATTGGGTTAACGGCCGATGTGGACGCTCTGAGGAGTGATGAACCCCTAGACTACTGGGTGGGCAGGCTTGACCTCTGGCCAGAGCTTGCCCAATTTGCAATCGAACTGTTGGCTTGCCCCTCATCCAGTGTCCTGTCCGAAAGGACGTTCAGCGCAGCAGGGGGGATTGTGACCGATAAGCGTACTCGCCTAGCTCACCACAGTGTTAACTACCTCACATTTCTAAAAATGAATGAGGCATGGATCTCGGAGGAATTCAACACATGTGACCAGTAGACCATGTATATGTCTATAAACTATTTTTTTAATCAAGCACACAGACCTTCTTAATTCATTTGGCTCACTTCCTTGACCCAAAAAAGCACACCGTACTATATGCCCCTACCCTCCTCTTTGAAGAGGTTGAGCGGTGTCATATTTCTACTGGGGCTGCTTATGATATCCCTGTGCTGTGCTGACTTCCTCCTGGGGGTTCTTATTATGAAGGGATCACACTATCCCTGTGCTGTGCTGACTTCCTCCTGGGGGTTCTTATTATGAGGGGATCACACCATCCCTGTGCTGTGCTGACTTCCTCCTGGGGCTGCTTACGGTGCTGCTGTCAGTGCTGTATGTCACGGTGCTGCTGTCAGCGCTGTATGTCACGGTGCTGCTGTCAGCGCTGTATGTCACGGTGCTGCTGTCAGCGCTGTATGTCACGGTGCTGCTGTCAGCGCTGTATGTCACGGTGCTGCTGTCAGCGCTGTATGTCACGGTGCTGCTGTCAGCGCTGTATGTCACGGTGCTGCTGTCAGCGCTGTATGTCACGGTGCTGCTGTCAGCGCTGTATGTCACGGTGCTGCTGTCAGTGCTCTGTATTACGGTGCTGCTGTCAGATGCCTCTATCACGGTGCATGTGTCATTCCGGTATGTCACGCTGCTGGTGATCATCTCCTGCACCCTCTTCTTTGCCTACCCTGGTCCCTGACCTTCCCTCTCCTCCATTGCCTTCATTAGCTCCATAGTCCTGAATTGTTAGAACAATTTCCCAAATAAAATAAAAATGCTTGTAGTTATCGATCCCAAATTCACCTCATACATGTATTATGTCATTGTCCAGATGGTGGGACTACGTTTTACCCCCTAATAATTACCACGTGGCCGCAAATTCGACATGAAGGTTTGCAAAGTTCGCCTCCCATTGAAGTCAATGGGGCCCGCGGCGAACGTTCGGTTTCGCGAACGTTTGGGTCCGTTCGCATTTCGCTTTCGCGAAACGTCCCGTCGGAAGTTCGTCCATCACTAGTGATAGGTAGGAACGAAATGAGATTTATGCTCCTAGAACGCCTGAAGGTACCACTTCCATGTTGGACCTCTGTATATGGCCAGGCTGTGTAAAAGTCTCACACATGTGGTATTGCAATACTCAGGAGGAGTAGCAGAATGTGTTTTGGGGTGTAATTTTTGCTATATACATGCTATGTGTTAGAAATATCTTATAAATGGACAACTTTGTGTAAAAAAAAAAAAAAAAAGATTTTAATTTTCTTTCCACATTTTCTGAAGACTTGTGTAAAAAAATGAACCGCTCAAAAGACTCATAATGCTTCATAGAATATACTTTGGGGTGTTTGTTTTCCAAAATGGGGTCATTTCGTGGGTAATTCTACTGTCCTGGTGCTCCAGGGCCTTCACAAATGTAATAGGTCGTTAGGAAATTAGAGGTGTCATTTATGCTCCTAGAACACCTGACGGCGCTCCCTGCCTGTTGGGCCTTTGTATGTGGACACGCTGTGTAAAAGTCACACACCTGTGGTATCACCATACTCAGAAGGAGTAGCAGAATGTATTTTGGGGTGTAATTTTTGCTATGTACATGCTTTGAGTTAGAAATATCCTATAAACTGACCACTTTGTGTAAAAAAAAAAAAAAAAATATGTTTTCATTTTCTTTTCACGTTTTCCAAAGACTTGTGGAAAAAAAATAACTGTTCAAAAGACTCATTATGCCTCATAGAATATACGTTGGGGTGTTTGCTTTTCAAAATGGGGTCATTTTGTGGGTAATTCTACTGTCCTGGTGCTCCAAGGCCTTCATAAATGTAATAGGTCGTTAGGAAATTAGAGGTGTAATTTATGCTCCTAGAACCCCTTACGGTGCTCCCTGCATTTTGGAATTCTCTGTGTGGCCAGCCTGTGTAAAAGTCCCACACATGTGGTATCGCCATACTCGGGAAGAGTTGCAGAATGTATTTTGGGGTGTAATTGGAAGTATACATATGCTGTGTATAAGAAATAACTTGTTATGACAATTTTGTAAAAAAAAAAAATTCTTCTTTTTCCCAAGAATTGTGGGAAAAAATTACAACTTCAAAAAACTCACCATGCCTCTTACTAAATACCTTGGACTGTCTACTTTTCAAAAAGGGGTCATTTGGGGGGTATTTGTACTTTCCTGACATTTCAGAGCCTCAAGAAATGAGATATGCCATCAGTACATCAGGTGTGATCAGATGTGATCAATTTTCAATGATTTGCACCATAGCTTGTAGACTCTATAACTTTCAAAGAGACTAAATAATATCCACTAATTTGGTTTATTTTTACCAAAGAGATGTAGCCATATAAATTTATGGCCCAAATTTATGAACAAAAATGACTTATTTGCAAAATTTTATCATAGAAACTAAAAAAAAAGTGTTTTTTTTCCACTTATGCCGCAAAAAATAAAAAAACCCTGTGGTGATTAAATACCACCAAAAGAAAGCTCTATTTGTATGAAAAAAATGATACAAATTTTGTTTGGGTACAGTGTTGCATGACTGAGTAACTGGCATTCAAAGTGTGAGAGTGCTGAAAGCTAAAAATTGGTCTGGTAAGGAAGCTGTATAAATGCCCTGTATTGAAGTGGTTAAAGTGAAACAAAAAAAATGAAATATTCCTTTAAATATCGTGCATGGGGGGTTTCCTTAGTCTGCCTGTAAAGTAGCGCATTTTTCCTGTGTTTATAACAGTACCAGAGCAAAATGTAATTTCTAAAAGGAAAAAATTTAATTTAAAATGCTTGCGGCTGTAATGGATTGTCGGATCCCGGCAATATAGATAAAAATCAATATTGATAAACATCATTGAAAAAAGACCCTTATCCGAGCTAAGATAAAAGGTATTATCCATGAATTTCATTCACACTGCTGTGACCTGAGAGTCACACTGAATTGCTGCCACTTTGCTGCTGAAACTTGGCCCCAACTTCTGGGAATGCCTGTGTAATATTGCGCCCTATGTACCTCAAGTCACATGAAAGTCACACCAAAGTAGTACATGGACTACTTTTAAGCTGTTTCAAGTGGAAGTAGCACAGATATAAATGGTTTTCATTGAGAATTATGTAGTACAACTTGTCATGCAACATGGAGGTCCAAATTTGCTGGAAAAGTTGCCCAAGTGTGAAACAAGTCATATATATATATATATATTTTAATAGAAAGGAGCTCTCATTTATAATTGCATAGTCCTTACTGATTTACATCAGCAGAACAAATGCAGGAAGTGATGTGTGCATGAGCCAGAAGCAAATGTGTAGTGATGCCAAATAAACAAATTAATGAACCCTACCCACACCAAATCTAACTACCACATCCACCCTCACATTGAGTAAGCACAAGTACATATCCTACACTTAGCTGGCAAATGAGCAGCACCTCCTCTTTGTTAAAGAAGGACCTCACCATGTCCACCTAGATGGAGATCCTGACCAGCACAGGAAATTCCGGGTGATTGCAATGACTAATTTCCGGATCAGAAGGTAAACCACGCTCTTTTGATCACAGCTGCAAATATTTGATCACAAACACGATTCAATTTTTTTTATTGTAGTTCATTTGCAGATATGCAAATCTGTATTTCTACATAGAACTATATTTGAAGGCAAACTTAAGGGAGATTGATAAGAAGTGGTGTCCCTGAGATTGCAGTAGGTGAATTACAAAGACACTGAGAGTAGGAGGAAATCCCCATCTGGAGTATGCAGTTCAATTTTGGGCACCAGTTCTCAAAAAGGATATCGGGGAACTGGAGAAAGTAGAGAGAAGGGCAACCAAACAGATTAGTGGCATGGAGGAGCGCAGTTATGAGGAAAGATTACAGGAACTGAATTTATTCACTCTTGAGAAGAGGAGATTAAGAGGGATATGATCACCATTTATAAATATATAATAGGTCCATATAGTTAACTTGGTATTCAGTTATTCACTTTACGGCCAGAGCTGTGAAAATGCGGAATAGACACCCTCCAGAGGTGGTTCTAGCCAGCTCAGTGGATTGCTTTAAGAAGGGCCTGGATTCTTTCCTGAATGTACAGTACATAGTGTGGCTGGGTACTAACATTTGTGGGTGAAGTTGATCCAGTAGGGGTCCGATTGCCTCTCTGGGATCAGGAGGGAATTGTTTCCCCTGCTGTAGCAAATTGGATCCTGCTTTTCTGGGGGGTTTTTCCGCCTTCCTCTGGATCAGCTGTGGGTGTGGGATTGGATATATGGGATTGCATGATATTTTTATTTTATTTATTTATTTTTTATGGTTGAACTGGATGGGCTTGTGTCTTTTTTCAACCTAACTATGTAACTATGAAATTGTGCAAGTTCACCAGCAATTTCAGAGACGATTTCAAAATTGTGGTGCCGCACCAATTAGAACGCTGCAATTGCCTCCGATTTGGCATGTAATTTGACATGTCAAATCACATGCCAAATCACACCAATGTGAACCAGGGCTGACACATACAACACTGCCTATCCACCAGCTGAATTCATTACCTGCAATTCTCCACAGCTGTTATGTATATAAATATCCACCTTAACACCTTTATCATTTACTTGCAGGTGTGCTGATTTATTAGGTTTTTTGGTGCACAATTATATCTTCTATGGGTATAAGTAAGATATTGAACTTCCCCAAAACGAATTTGTCACGTACCTAGTAGGCGAGCCCGGAATGCAGGAAGCGGCCCCTCGTAGCCGCTGGCTGAAGAACCCCTGGAGGTGGTAACAGAAGCTCAAAAGTTCAGGGGGCACAAGTGCCTGGCAGGTAGATGCTGGTCCGGATGGGCAGCAGGACACCAACAGCGAGTAGATGGAGCTGAAGACAATAGGCTGGTGTAGGCAGGCACAGGTGGTAGACTGGCTGGCAGACGGACGTCAGCGGATACAGCAGTCACAGGATATCCAACAGGTAGGTAGAAACAGCAGAGTCGGGTACAGGCC
Organism: Lithobates pipiens; assembly: GCF_037356315.1. Lineage (NCBI taxonomy): Eukaryota > Metazoa > Chordata > Amphibia > Anura > Ranidae > Lithobates > Lithobates pipiens. The sequence continues at coordinate 493,007,408 of NW_027507903.1, forward strand.
GGGTCAGCAGGTAGCGGTCAACGTGGTACAAGAGGGATGAGGCAGAGGCGTAGTCAGACAAGCAGGAGGTCGTAGGCAGGCAGCAACGGATCAGGGTCAAGGTCAAAGCCGGGTAACAGGAACCAAGGTAACAGATACGGGTATAGGATAGCAGGATCTCCGAGCACGCTGTAGACTGGACAGCACGGATGGAAGGGAGCAAGTGCCTTAAGAAGACTGTAGGGCGCCAAACGGTCGCACGACGAGTCAGCGTGCGCGAGTGGACGTGCGCCCGTTCGTGCCCCCACGTGCACGCGTGCGTTCGTTCAAGCCGACGCGAGTGCGTCCGATCGCTCTAGCGCGCGTTAACGGAGCACGACGGGTCTTTGACAACAAGCTTCTGTGGGTAAGTCTCTCGTGCGCAAACGAGACGCCAGGACGATCGTGACACTGCCCCCCCCCCAAAGGGCAGCCTCCGGATGCCCAACCGAGCCATCTTACTCGGATGGGAGTTCTTAAAGGCACGGATGAGTCTTTTAGCGTGAATATTAGATTCTGGCTCCCAAGAATTCTCCTCCGGGCCGTACCCCTTCCACTTGACCAAAAATTGAGTCTGGTTTCGCCTTCTCCTGCAATCCAGTATGGATTCAATCTCAAATTCAATCTCTCCATTGACCATCACGGGTTCTGGAGGGCCGGTCATCCTGTCAACGAAGGGGTCCGGGACTGCGGGTTTGAGTAGTGACACATGGAAGACTGGATGGATCCGGAAGGACTCTGGAAGCTTAAGTTCGAAAGCCACGTTATTCAGTTTCCTTTTGATCGGAAAGGGGCCCACAAATTTCGGACCCAACTTCTTAGAGGGGCAGGACAGTCTAAGGTTCAAGGTAGACAACCAGACCTGATCCCCAATCTTGAGATCCAGCTCCCCCCTCCTTTTCCTGTCAAAAACTTCTTTGTTGTGCTCTTGGGACTTGGTCAGGGTCTCTTGTAGAAGTTTGTTGTTTGATTCAAGGAAGTTAAGACGGTCCTGTACTGCTGGTACCGAACATTCAGGGAAGGTGCCAGGCAAGAACACTGGGTGGAAACCGAAGTTCGCGTAGAAGGGGGACTGTTTGGTGGCAGAGTGGACCGTGTTGTTGTAGGCGAATTCGGCCATAGGCAGGAGAGAGACCCAGTCATCTTGGGAGAAGGAGGAGAAACAACGGAGGTACTGCTCCAGAGTCTGGTTCGTCCTCTCAGTCTGGCCGTTGGTCTGTGGATGGTAGGCTGAGGACAGACAAAGATCGATCTTTAAGGCTACGCAGAGCGCTCTCCAAAATCTCGAAGTGAACTGCACCCCCCTATCGGATGTGATGTTAACGGGAATGCCGTGGAGTCTTACGATTTCTTTGATAAAGGTGTTGGCTGTCTCTGTAGCTGAGGGAGTGCCCTTCATGGGCAGGAAGTGAGCCATTTTGGTAAGTCTATCGACTATAACGAAAATCGTAGAATAGTTCTCTGAAGGGGGAAGTTCAACGATGAAATCCATGGAGATCATCCTCCATGGTCTATCAGGAACAGGCAGCGGTTTTAGCAGACCCCAGGCTCTTGACTTGCTGCCTTTGCTCCGGGTGCAGATGACACAGGTTTCCACGTACCTCTTGCAGTCGTCCTTCATGCGAGGCCACCAGAATGTGCATTGGAGTAGTTCCAGAGTCTTGAATACCCCAAAGTGGCCGGCCAGTGGGTGATCATGACAGGCGGCCAGAACTGGGGTCCGAACTTCTTGGGGAACAAAGATCTGGTTCTCATGCCACAGAAGGTCATTGCTGGAGGACAACGGGATACCGGGTGGAGGCGTTAGGCCTATGGAAGCCTGCTTAATTTGGGATACCACATCCCCCTGGAGCAGAAGGAAGTTCCCCGTAGAGAGGATAGTATCTGTGGATGGCGAGCTCTCCGATTGGTTGTACATGCGGGAGAGAGCATCTGGTTTGGTATTCTTGGATCCGGGACGGTAGGTGATGTGAAATGAAAATCTGGAGAAGAAGAGTGCCCACCTGGCTTGACGGGGCCTCAATCTCTTTGCGGTTTTAAGGTACTCCAAATTTTTGTGGTCCGTATAGACCAGGATCGGGTGGGTGGCTCCCTCCAGCAGATAGCGCCACTCTTCGAGTGCGGATTTTATTGCCAGTAACTCACGATCCCCGACGTCGTAGTTTCTCTCTGCCTCCGACAACTTGCGGGAAAAAAAAGCAACTGGGTGGAGTAAGGACTTGGCCCCCTGCCTCTGGGAGAGTATCGCCCCTACTGCAATCTCCGAAGCGTCGACCTCGAGGATGTATGGTAGAGCGGGATTGGGATGTTTCAGGACAGAAGCGGATATAAACAAATCTTATAAGGTTTTGAAGGCCTCTTGTGCTTCGGGGGTCCAATGAAACTTCTGAGACTGCTTCGTTAGTCCGGTGATGGGAGCGATAATTGCAGAGAAACCCTTAATGAACTTGCGGTAGAAGTTCGCGAATCCCACAAATCGCTGAACTCCTTTTTTTATCGGAAGGGGCAGGCCAGTCCTGAATTGCGGAGATCTTCTGGGGATCCATCTCAATTCCCCTCACCGAGATAATCAGGCCGAGGAACTGGATGCTCGGTTGTTCGAAAACACATTTCTCGGGCTTAGCGTATAGACCGTGAAGACGGAGACGGGTCAGGACCTTCTTAACGTGTACCCGGTGATCTGCTAGAGAGGGGGAGAAAATCAAAATGTCATCAAGGTAGACAATTACAAACAGGTCAAGGTAATCTCTAAAAATGTCATTGACAAAATGCTGGAACGTGGCAGGAGCGTTACACAGCCCGAACGGCATCACCAGGTATTCAAAGTGCCCGAAGCGGGTACGAAAGGCAGTCTTCCACTCGTCACCTTTCCTAATACGGACGAGGTTGTAAGCCCCCCGAAGATCCAGCTTAGAGAATATTTTAGCGGAACCTAGTCTCTGAAAAAGTTCGGGAACCACTGGCAGAGGGTAACGGTTCTTGATGGTGATTTTGTTCAACGCCCGATAGTCCACGCATGGGCGTAGAGAGTGGTCTTTCTTTTCCACAAAGAAAATCCCCGCACCAGCCGGGGAAGTAGAGGGTCGGATAAATCCCTTTTCAAGATTTTCGTCCAAGTAGGATTTCAGAGTACTGAGTTCAGATTCAGACAGAGGAAAAATTCTTCCAAAGGGAATCTCTGCCCCCGGGAGTAGTTCGATAGGGCAGTCGTAGGGCCTATGAGGTGGTAGGGTTTCAGCCCCTTTTTTACTGAACACGTCTAGGAAGTCGTGGTATTCTCTAGGCACAGCTTGTCGGGTGTCATCATCTGCTTCCAAACAGAGGAGGGCCGGAGAGTCCCCGTTAATTGCTGGGTAACAATGCTGGAGGCAGTAGTCCGAAGGGAATTCAATTTTTCCGGTGGCCCAGTTGATACGTGGATTATGTGCCTTCAACCAAGGCATGCCTAGAATGATGGGGAACAGAGGAGATTTGATGACGTCTAGGCACAGGAATTCTTGGTGAGTCCCGGCGATGACAGCAGAGAGGGGACTAGTCTCCTGAGTCACCGGTCCTGATTCTAGAGCGGACCCATCGGCCAGGTATACCGAGAGTCCCTTCTCTCTCGGTCTAAGGGGAATCTTGTTCTTCAGGGCAAAGGACACGTCCATAAAACCACTGCATGCCCCCGAATCAATAACTGCGTGGGTTGAAATACTCCTTCCTGGGAGCTGCAAAAGAACAGGAACAGCCAGGTGAGAGGAGTTTTCAGACAGCACTGACGAAGGAACGGGTGGAACAAGAAGGCACTTGCGTATCTTGGCTGGGCAGGAGCGAACAAAGTGCCCTGATTCTCCACAGTACATACAGAGGTTGTTGACCCGGCGTCGTTGGCGTTCCTCTGGGGTCAGTGATGGACGGAGTAGCCCTAACTGCATCGGTTCCGGGGGATCCAGCGTGGCTGTGGCAGGAACTGAAGGAGCTGGGTGGGCGGAGCTAGGCACCCGTGGCAACATCCAGACAGGGCGTGCAACTGTAGAAGAACGTTCTTGGCGGCGTTCCCTCAAGCGCCTATCAATTTGAACGGAAATGTCTATCAGGGCCTCCAGGGTTTCGGGAATGCCAACACGTGCCAACTCATCCTTCAAAGGCTCGGACAGGCCCATGCGGAACTGATATCGCAGGGCTGCGTTATTCCAGTCCGTGTCAGCGCTACAACGACGGAACTCCGACACGTAGTCCTCCACAGGTCTGCGACCTTGCTGCAGAACGTGTAGGGCTGCTTCTGCGGTTGCAGCGAGTTGGGGGTCCTCATAGAGTCTAGACATTGCCATAAAAAAGGTGTCTAAGGTGTCTAAGGATGGGTCCTTGCGCTCCAGTAGGCGATGTGCCCAGGCTTGAGGTTCGTTCGTTAGGAGGGAGGTAACGAACCCCACCTTGGTCGCCTCGAGGGAGAAGGTCCTCGGTTGCAGGGCGAAGTAGAGCTCACAAGAGTTACGGAAGGCTCTAAACTTGTTCCGGTCATCCGTGAACCGCTCTGGGGTTGGTACTCTGGGTTCAGGTGGCATCATCACCACTGAAGGCGGGGCTTGGCCCCCTGGAGCAACGGGCGGAGAAGCAGATAGCGCTTGGACTTGCTCTTCCAGTCTGCCGTAGCCTTCCTGTAGACTCTTTACTGCCTGGGTAAGACCGGCCAAATGGCGGCAAAGCTCGTCCATGGGGGAGGCTCCCTGCGCAGGCTCGGACATGGCTGTCCAGTACTGTCACGTACCTAGTAGGCGAGCCCGGAATGCAGGAAGCGGCCCCTCGTAGCCCCTGGCTGAAGAACCTCTGGAGGTGGTAACAGAAGCTCAAAAGTTCAGGGGGCACAAGTGCCTGGCAGGTAGATGCTGGTCCGGATGGGCAGCAGGACACCAACAGCGAGTAGATGGAGCTGAAGACAATAGGCTGGTGTAGGCAGGCACAGGTGGTAGACTGGCTGGCAGACGGACGTCAGCGGATACAGCAGTCACAGGATATCCAACAGGTAGGTAGAAACAGCAGAGTCGGGTACAGGCCGGGTCAGCAGGTAGCGGTCAACGTGGTACAAGAGGGATGAGGCAGAGGCGTAGTCAGACAAGCAGGAGGTCGTAGGCAGGCAGCAACGGATCAGGGTCAAGGTCAAAGCCGGGTAACAGGAACCAAGGTAACAGATACGGGTATAGGATAGCAGGATCTCCGAGCACGCTGTAGACTGGACAGCACGGATGGAAGGGAGCAAGTGCCTTAAGAAGACTGTAGGGCGCCAAACGGTCGCACGACGAGTCAGCGTGCGCGAGTGGACGTGCGCCCGTTCGTGCCCCCACGTGCACGCGTGCGTTCGTTCAAGCCGACGCGAGTGCGTCCGATCGCTCTAGCGCGCGTTGACGGAGCACGACGGGTCTTTGACAACAAGCTTCTGTGGGTAAGTCTCTCGTGCGCAAACGAGACGCCAGGACGATCGTGACAGAATTAAATAGAAAAGAGAAAAAAAAAAACAACAAACAAGCTCAATAATGTACTTTTATTTTGCCAGCAGAAACAAAATTATGTACATTCATTTACTAGCATAAAAAAAAAAAACATTCTACAGGATATATGGTGCTACATTTAGCACAACAATTAGCAATTGGGGTTTAAGGGCCGTGCTCATAGGAGCTTACAATCTAAAAATTGTCTAAACCTTAGAGTTTACTTTTAGTGTATAACGGGCAACACATTTCATAGTACAACTACTCACCCACCAACCCAAATCACATTTTTATCTGCAAGATTATAGAAACATACCTAACAGTCATTATTGTTACAAAGCATTCCAACATAATAATAAAAAAAGGCACATATTCAAACTAACAACCACCACAACCCCACGTTCCACACACATACATTGGTGACCATGTTCTGCTGGAAGCTGCATTTCTGTGTACATGATTAGGCAATGAGATCAACGAGTAGAAGGTCAGCAGATACTCCCAAACCATGAATGCATGGTCAGACAAGAACAATACACACGCAACATTGACCATGACCATTGAGCATGGCCACATAAACCCACTTTTGATGGAAAGAATGCACAAGAATTTCAGCAAACAGCCCTAGTGGGACATTTTGTCATTAGGCACAATATTATTCCTTCTCCCCCACAAATCATAGCAATCGGTCCTTTATATAAGATAGGCTGTATTGATAGCACACTGACACAAGCGCAATAGAAGTACACACCCACCAGTATCTTTCAATCTGTCTCTTCATGTATGTCTAAAGTGATTGCATCTGGTGAGCAGGTACACATAATACTATTTGCAACTGTGTTAGACCCTGGCTAAGTGCATCAAATCTCCAACTATACGCCAAAGATCGAAGTCCATTAGCATGCACATAAACAAAGCAACAGTTTTCTAAGCATATGTACCTGTGCAGCGTAAACCTACCATTTTAAATGTCCAAGTCTCTGGGCATGATTAGTGCTAACAAACATTAACATCAGTCGATGGCTTCAATGAGCTTCAAATCTAAATACAGTCGACCACCCCCTTCTCCTCAAAAAACTCAATTTGCTTGGACTCCATGGCTGCACTCTTCCTTGGTTCGAATCTTACCTATCTCATTGCACCTTCAAGGTTCTGTCCTTAGACCTCTACTATTCTCGATCTACACGTCCTCCCTGGGTCAGCTGATAGCCTCCCATGGCTTCCACTACCATGTATGTGCTGGTGACACCCAAATCTATCTCTCTGCCCCTCAGCTCAGCCCATCAATCTCATCACGCATCAGTGATTTACTAACAGACATATCAGCCTGGATGTCAAACCACTTCCTCAAACTAAATCTAAAATGGAACTCTTAATATTTCCTCCCCCACGTGCCCCTTCCCTTGACTTCTCTGTCAAGATCAATGGCACATCTATCAGTCCATCCCCACATGCCAGGGTGCTAGGGGTAACTGAACTGAACTGACCTTTCAGGCTCACATACAATCCTTGTCCAAATCATGCCACCTTAGCCTCCAACATTTCCAGAATATGCCCCTTTTTAACTAATGACACCACCAAGCTTCTAATTCACTCCCTGGTTAACTCCCCCCTTATTGGATTACCTTTACATAGACTATCCCCCCCTTCAGTTCATAATGAATGCCACTGCAAGACTCATCCACCTTACCAGCCATTCAGTGTCCTCCACCCCTCTCTGCCAATCCCTCCACTGGCTTCCACTCACCCAACTAATAAAATTCAAAGTACTAACAATAATTTACAAAGCCATCCATAACTCTGTAACCTCCTCCCATGCTCAGCTCCAGGATTACTCCAGAGCTTCTCTCATCCTTTGGAACTCCCTAACCCAATCTGACTGACTGTCCCCTAATCTATCCATCTTTAGATTATCCCTGAAAACCCTTCTCTTTAACCACTTTAGGACCGCCGCATGTAATTATACGTCAGCACAATGGCACGGACAGGCACCCCCTCCCGCTGGCTGCGGCGGTCCGTTTCGCTTCAGGAGCAATCCGGGATGATGGGATGGCCGTTGGTTTCTGTCCATCCCCTCTCGATCGCTCCTGGCGAATGAGAAGCTTCCCCTGCCTGTGTAAGTGTAAACACAGGCAGGAGGAAGTGATGTCACTCTCCTCGTGGCGGTCTTTTTGCCCGGGCAGCGAGGAGAGAAGACATCCAAGTAAGTGCACCAACAGTACACTGACACGTAGGTACACATAGGCACACAAATCACCCCAGTCACCCCCGATCATCCCCATGATCACCCCTGCCTCCGCCCCCCCCAGTCACAGTGTCACTGATTGCAGTGATCATTTATTTACTGATTACTGCATTTAGTGTCAGTTGTAACTGTAAAAAAATTAAGGGCAGTTCGTGTTAGGCCCCTTTAGGTCCAGGGTAGCCCCTAATAAAGGTTTAACCCCTTGATTGCCCCCCAGTTAACCCTTTAACCCCCCTTTGCCAGTGTCACTAAGCGATCATTTTTTTTCTGATTGCTGCATTAGCGTCACTGGTGCCACTAGGTAGCTAGTTATTTTTTAGGTTCATCGCCAGGTTTTTATAGTGTTAGGTACCCCCATATATAACCTAATAAAGGTTTTAACCCCCTGATTGCCCCTAGAGTTAACCCTTTCACCAGCGATCACCGTATAAGTGTCACTGGTGACGCTGGTTAGCCAGTTAGTTATTTAGGTTCCCTGTCAGGTTTTTATATAGCGTCAGGTACCCCCATATACTACCTAATAAAGGTTTTAACCCCCTGATTGCCCCTAGTTAACCCTTTCACCAGTGATCACCGTATACGTGTTACGGGTGAAGCTGGTTAGTTTGCTTTTTATAGTATCAGGTCACCCATTTATTACCCAATAAAGGTTTAACCCCCTGATCCCCCGGCGGATGATATCAATTAGGTTTTAGGGTCAGATAGTGTCTGCGTCGCCCCAGGCAGCACTAGGTAAGTGCCAGTACTGCTAACACCCACACACAAAGCATACACCTCCCTTAGCCCTTGTACACACGGTCGGAGATTCCGTCGGAATGTGTCCAATCGGAGCGTTTTGTCGGATATTCCGACTGTGTGTGGTCTGCATCGGACTGTTTCCGTCGGAATATCCGTCGGACCAACTTTTCCAACTTGCCGGAAATATTTTCCGACAAAATGCTCCGATCGGACATACTCCGATCATGTGTAGAGAATTCCGATCAGACAAAGTGCCACGCATGCTCAGATCAAATTCCTACACCAAAGCTATTGGCTACTAGCTTGAAGATAGTCCCGTCGTAACTAAATAACGTCATCATGTCGGATTTTCTGTCAACTTTGTCCGCCCGTGTGTATACAACAGTTTCGGACAAAATCCGACGGATTTGGTTGTCGGAATTTCCGACCGTGTGTACAAGGGCAAAGTGGTATAGAATCTGAACAGATCAATATCTGATCTGATCAGATCCATACTAGCATCCCCAGCAGTTTAGGGTTCCAAAAAAAACGCATTGTTAGCAGGATCAGTCCAGATACCTGCTAGCATATGCGTTTTGCCCCTCCGCCCAGCCCAGCCCACCCAAGTGCAGTATCGATCAATCACTGTCACTTATAAAACACAACACACTGCAGCGTTCGCTTGATCCCTGCGATCGCTAACAGTTTTTTTGGTAGCGTCTTATACAGTCCCTGACAGCCTAGGTGCGTTTTTACCTGTGAGTCTCACTAGTTGTACCACTAAATTTAGAGCCCAAAATGGCAAAGCGAAGGTACACTAGTTAAGAGGCCTACACGTTTCTGAGCATGACAGATAGTGAAGAGGAAGTCACTTATCTGTCAGATTCAGGCTCAGAATACAATCCTGTAGAGGACAGCGGCTCCATGACTGACAGCTCTGACGACGAAGATGAGGTCCCTGCTAAGGTCAGGTGTACTGGACCCCGATCTTCTAATGTTGTTGAGGTGCAAGAACCGCAGGTCCCTCGTATGGAGCAGAGAAGTACTAGCTCCGCTCATCCTTCTGGTGAACTGGCAAACACCAGCGGCCTAGTACACCCTGGACGTACATCCAGCACTGCAGTAACACGTGGTGACATGGCGAGTCCCATAAGTGCAGTTCAAGCTTGCGAGGTGGCAAGCACAAGTAGTGTCCCGCTGCTACCGTCGTTCCCATAGTGCCCTTCCTGCAGAATTCGCCAATCCTGAATGGGTGCCCACCACTTCTGCAGCACCAGTACTTCCCCCATTCACTGGCCAACCCGGTATTCAGGTGGATACAGCTGATTTTACGCCACTTGATTTTTATTCGCTGTATTTCACGGAAGATCTCAATAGATCTATTGTGGACCAAACTAATTTATATGCTGGTCAAAACATCGCCGCTAATCCCCAGTTGCCTTCCCTTGCCAGAGATTGGAAACCAATTACGGTTTCAGAATTTAAGATCTTTCTGGGCCTTTCCCTCAACATGGGCACACATAAATTCATGACGTTGCGGACATATTGGTCCACGCATCCGACTGACCATATGCCTGTGTTCTCTAACTCCATGTCCAGGAAACGAAAGGAGCAGATCTTGAGGTTCATGCACTTTAATGACAATGAACTTTGTCGTCCTCGTGGAGACCCTGAATACGATCGGCTCTACAAAATTTGGCCCCTCATAAACCACTTCAACGTTTTGCAGCCTTGTTTATTCCCCATCAAGTTGTCTGCGTTGATGAGTCCCTGATTAAATTTTCAGGCTGCTTGTCATTCAAACAGTACATTCCCAACAAGCGTACCAGATACGGGGTCAAGCTCTATAAGTTCTGCGACAGGGCAACATGCTATACATGGAGCTTTATGGTTTATGAGGGAAAAGATAGTTATGTAGAGCCGGAGAACTGCCATGACTACATAGGAAGCGCTGGAAATATAGTGTGGAACTTGGTGTCACCCTTATTCGGAAAGGGGTACCACTTGTACGTGGACAATTATTACACGAGCGTGCCACTGTTTAGTTATTTGTTTGATCATCAGTTTGGAGCAACCTAATCGCCGGGGGGCTTTCTCCAGGGGCTTGTAGAGAGAGCCTGCTTGCGGTGTAATAATTTGCTTGCTATGAAGTGGAGGGATAATAAGAATGTTTTCGTTCTTACCTCCCTTCATGCAGACACGACGATCCAAATTCCTACGGTGACTGGTATTGTGGAGAAACCCCTCTGTGTCCACGAATATAACAAAAATATGGGAGGGGTGGACCTCAATGACCAGTTGTTGGCGCCGTAAGGCCAGTTGCCAGTAAGGCCAGACGCTGGTACAAAAAAGTGTCTGTTTACTTATTTCAATTGGCTTTGCTGAACGCTCATGTGCTATACAGAGCTTCAGGTGGGACTTTATCCTTTCTTTTTTTCCAGAGAGAGATTGTCACAGACCTTCTGTATCCAGACGGTTCTGCACCTCACCATTCCCAACCAAATGCAGTAAGCCGGCTGCATGAGAGGCATTTTCCGTATGTCCTCGAGAGTACCCCTACCCAACGAACCCCCCAAAGAAGATGTCGTGTCTGTACCAAGCGCGGATATAGGCGTGACACCTGTAGTTATTGTCCACGCTGTCCTGGCAATCCTGATCTTTGCATTGGTGAATGTTTTGAACGCTACCACATACTAGTGAAGTTTTAGAGTAGGGTACAGCATTTCACAGGCTAAGACACACTAACACAGGGTCTCCCAAGATGCCAGCGCATTTTGAGAGACCCGAACTGTTACAGTTGTTAGGCCGCGTACACACGCGGGGACTGTTCGACAGTTTCAGCGCACAGTCTGACGAACAAAGTTTTTCGGAAATTCCGAAAAACTGTCCGCTGAAACTTGGTTTGAGCGGACAGTCCGCCCGTGTGTAGGCTTGTTCGTCAAACTAAGTCTCGCGCATGCTCAGAAAGAATTTACACGCCGGTTGCATTGCAGTGTATAGGACGTCGTTTTCTAGTCCCGTCGTACGTGCCGTTCACGTCATCGCGCACGGTTTCAGCGGACTGTTCATTCGTCGTGTGTGGGCAAGTCCGTCCATGCTAATTTTGAGCGGACTGTCCGCTGAAACTGTTTGACGAACAAAGTTGAGCGAACAATCCCCACGTGTGTACGCGACCTAACAGTTAAATTTATATATATATATATGTGTATATGTGTATATGTATATATATGTGTGTGTGTGTGTGTGTGTGTGTGTGTGTGTGTGTGTAAAATATATATATATACATATATATATACATATATATATACACACACACACACACACACACACACACACACACACACACACACACACACACACACACACACACACACACACACACACACACACACACAAATAAAATATAAAAACCAAAAATAGTTGTCGTTTTATTGTTCTCTCTCTCTTCTCTCTATTGTTGCTCTTTTTTACTGTATTCTATTCTGCAATATTTTATTATGTTTTATCATGCTTGCTTTCCAGGTATGTAATTTTTTTTATACTTTACCGTTTACTGTGTTTTATTGTTAACCATTTTTTTTGTTTTCAGGTGCGCCATTCAGCTGCAGCGCGGATTTATTTATATTGACAGCAACAGCATTTCCTCCCACGATACATAAAGCCGTGACTCCAACGCTGTAGGAGGTGATTTCACCACTATAGTTAAAAAAAAAAAGAGCATATATGCCGAAGCATGGGGGCAGCAGGGGCCGAGGAGCGATTTTGCTCCTAATGCCGTGTACATACGGTCGAAATTCCGACGGAGGGCCTGCCCGTGGAAAAGTTTGACCATGTGTACATGGCATAACTTTTTTTGTGGGAGGATGCCCCCATGGTTCGGCATATATAAATGGTGCATGTATGCCCATCATTAGAAGTGGGTGGATGAAGGGAGGTATTCTAATGGTGGGCATACCCACTGATCTCTTTTTTTCGTTCAGCCAACAGGCTGCATGAAAAAAAAGATTACAATGTGTCCAACAAGGACCAGCAACGTACTGGTATGTTGCTGGACTTTGAATGGTTATACCAGAATTATGCCTGTGGGTTTAGGTATAATCTTGGTATCATTCTTGCTGAGAGGCATGTCGAGCCCATGGAATATTTTATATTTTGACACACGTTGTGGGAAAAATAATTTTATTTAATTTTTTGCACAAAGTTGTCACTAAATGATATATTTCTCAAACATGACATGGGCATATGTGGTATTACACCCCTAAATACATTCTGTTGCTTCTCCTGAGTATGGGGATACCACATGTGTGGGACTTTTTGGGAGCCAACTGCTTATGGGACCCCAAAAACCAAGCACCGCCTTCATGCTAAGGGTGTCGATTTTTTATTTCACTCCTCACTGCCAATCACAGTTTCGGAGGCCATGGAATGCCCACATGGCACAAATGACCCCATTTTGGAAACCCCAAGCTATTTGCTGAGAGGTATGGTGAGTATTTTGCAGATCTCTCTTTTTGTCACAAAGTTTTGAAATAAGAAAAAAAAAATGTTTTTTTTCTTTAGTTTCTTCATTTTCAAAAAATAAATAAAAAAAAGCTGTAAAATACTCAGCATGACTCTCAGCAAATAGCTTGGGGTGTCTACTTTCCAAAATGGGGTAATTTGGGGGGGTTGTGCTATTTTGGCATTTTATGACCTTCAAAACTGTGATAGATAGTGAGGAGTGAAATCAAAAATTTTCACCCTTAGAAATCCTGAAGGCGGTGATTGGTTTTTGGGGCCCCGTACGCAGCTAGGCTCCCAAAAAGTCCCACACATGTGGTATCCCTGTACTCAGGAGAAGCAGTAAAATGTATTTTGGGGTGCAATTCCACATATAACCATGGCATGTGTGAGCAGTATATAAATTTAATGACAACTTTTTGTAAAAAATGTTTTTTTTGTCATTATTCAATCCTTTGGGACAAAAAAAAAATATTCAATGGGCTCAACATGCCCCTCAGAAAATAGCTTGGGGTGTCTACTTTCCAAAATGAGGTCATTTGGGGGGGGGGGGGGTGTGCCATCTTGGCATTTTATGGCCTTCAAAACTGTGATAGGTAGTGAGGAGTGAAAAAAAATTAATGCCCTTAAAAATCCTGAAGGCGATGCTTGGATTTCAGGGTCCCGTACGTGGCTAGGCTCCCAAAAAGTCCCACACATGTGGTATCCCCATACTCAGGAGAAGCAGAAAAATGTATTTTGGGGTGTAATTTCACATATGCCCATAGCATGTGTGAGCAATATATCATTTAGTGACAACTTTGAGCAAAAAAAAAAAAAAGTTTGTAATATTCCCGCAACTTGTGGCAAAATATAAAATATTCCATGGACTCAACATGCCTCTCAGCAAATAGCTTGGGGTGTCTACTTTCTAAAATGGGGTCATTTTGGGGGGTTTTGTGCTATTTTGGCATTTTATGGTCTTTGAAACTGTAATAGGTAATAAGGAGTGAAATCAAAAATTTTCACCCTTAGAAATCCTGAAGGTGGTGATTGGATTTCGGGGTGCCGTACACAGCTGGGCTCCCAAAAAGTACCACACATGTGGTATCCCCGTACTCAAGAGAAGCAGCAAAATGTATTTTGGGGTGCAATTCCACATATTACCATGGCATGTGTGAGCAATATATCATTTAGTGACAAATTTTTGTAAACATTTTATTATTATTTTTTTTTGTCATTATTCAATCCCTTGGGACAAAAAAATAAAAAAATTTAATGGGCTCAACATGCCTCTCAGCATTTCCTTGGGGTGTCTACTTTCCAAAATGGGGTCATTTGGGGGGGGGTTTGTACTGCCCTGCCATTTTAGCACCTCAAAGGAGATAGGCAGTCATAAATTAAAAGCTGTGTAAATTTCAGAAAATGTACTCTAGTTTGTAGACGCTATAACTTTTGCGCAAACCAATAAATATACGCTTATTGACATTTTTTTTTACTAAAGACATGTGGCTGAATACATTTTGACCTAAATGTATGACTAAAATTGAGTTTATTCAATTTTTCTTATAACAAAAAGTAGAAAATATCTTTTTTTTCCTCGATATTTTCGGTCTTTTTCCATTTATATCGCACAAAATAAAAATCGCAGAGGCAATCAAATACCATCAAAATAAAGCTCTATTTGTGGAAAGAAAAGGACGCAAATTTCGTTTGGGTACAACATTGCATGACTGCGCAATTACCAGTTAAAACAGTGCAGTGCGAAATTGTAAAAAGACCTCTGGTCCTTAGGCTGACAATTGGTCCGGGGCTTAAGTGGTTAAAGAAGCTTTTCCTGCTTCTAACACTGTTTTACTTACTCCACCAGCTCATCCCCCCCAACTATTACCTTTTGTATCAATTGACCCTTCCTTTTTAGATTGTATGCTCTAATGAGCAGGGCCCTCTGATTACTCTTGTACCAAATTGTAATGTAACTGTAATGTCTACCTTTATTTTGTTAAAGCGGAGGTCCACCCTAAAGTGGACCTTCCGCTCATCGGAATCCTCCCCCCCCTCCGGCGCCACAATTGGCACCTTTCAGGGGGGAGGGGGGTGCAGTTACCTGGATAATCCAGGTAACTGCACCCACTTCCGGGATAGCTGTCTGAGGAAAGGGGCGTAGATTACGCCCCTTTCCGCAAGTGCCCGCCCCTTTCCGCAAGTGCCCCGCTGCCTGCTGGGAAACACACAGATCCCAGAGGCAGCGGGGACCGTCCTTATTGCACAGCGTGACTCGCGCATGCGCAGTAGGGAACCGGGAAATGAAACCGAAAGGCTCCATTTCCTGATTCCCATACCCAAGATGGCGGCGGCAGCACCCGAGATACGATCTAGAGATCGGCTTCGGGTGCCGACATCGCGGGCGCGCTGGACAGGTAAGTGTCACTATTTTAAAAGTCAGCAGCTGCAGTATTTGTAGCTGCTGGCTTTTTTAAAAAAAAAAACGCGGAGTCCCGGCGGACTCCCGCTTTAAGCGCTGCGCAAACTGTTGGTGCTATATACAACCTTATAATAATAATAATGATGATGATGATGATCTAAAGCCCAAAATTAACTTTCTTACATTAGAGACTATTTTGACAGGAAACAAATAAAATTCCAGCATGTCTTTGGATTGTGGGGAGAAACCCACACAGGGAGAACATATAAACTTCAACACAAACATTAGCTTGTTGGGGAATGGAACCAGCAACCTAAGTGCTGCTAGACAGAACTGCTACCCACTTAGCCAGCGCATGTAGTTTGCATCTCTGTGGTGTGAACCAGCCCTAAGTCCATAGCCATGCTCAGTGGCACAGGCAATATAAAATATATTGTCCTAAGTATTGGGACACATGCCTTTATATACACACATGAACTGAAATGGCATCCCGGTCTTAGTCCGTAGGGTTCAAAAATGATTTGGCCCACCCTTTGCAGTTATAACAGCTTCAACTCTTCTGGGAAGGCTGTCCACAAGGTTTAGGAATGTGTCTATGGGAATGTTTGACCATTCTTCCATAAGTGCATTTGTGAGGTAAGTCAAGTTCC
This sequence comes from Lithobates pipiens, assembly GCF_037356315.1. Taxonomy (NCBI): domain Eukaryota; kingdom Metazoa; phylum Chordata; class Amphibia; order Anura; family Ranidae; genus Lithobates; species Lithobates pipiens. The sequence continues at coordinate 493,023,410 of NW_027507903.1, forward strand.
TCCTCCCCCAAACTCACTCATCCATGTCTTTATGGACCTTGCTTTGTGCACTGGTCCAAATCATTTGGTGGAGGGGGGGGGTTGTTTAACAGGGGTTTGGCTTGGCCTCTTAGTTCCAGTGAAGATAACTCTTAAGGGATCAGCATACCAAGACATGTTGGACAATTTCATGCTCCTAACTTTGAGGGAGCAGTTTGGGGATGGCCCTTTCCTGTTCCAACATGACTGTACACCAATGCACAAAGCAAGGTCCATAAAGACATTGATGAGAGAATTTGGGGTAGAGGAACTTGGCTGGCCTGCACAGAGTCCTGACCTCAACCTGATAGAACACCTTTTGGTTGAATTACAGCAGAGACTGGGAGCCAGGCCTTCTCATCCAACATCAGTGCCTGGCCTTACAAATGCACTTCTAGAAAAATGGTCAAACATTCCCATAGACACACTAAACCTTGTGGACAGCCTTCCCAGAAGCTGTTCTAGCTGCAAAGGGTGGGCCAAATCAAATTTCAACCCTACGGACTAAGACTGGGCTGCCATTAAATTTCATGAGTGTGTAAAGGTAGGCGTCCCAATACTTTAGGCTAGATAGTGTATCTGGCAAGATTTACAAAGGTGGTGGAACCCTCCTACGCATAACTACTACATTTACACATTTTTAGGACAGGAGTTATGTTTAACAATATAGGAAGATGAGACAACTTTGCTACATAAAGTGCCATGTTTGGGATTCAAACCCGGTCCCTCAAAGATGTTAAGCAGAAGTTAAAAAAAAACGATCAAAAACAGTGCATCAAAAGGGACTAGTAGATTGATGTGGAAAAGACTTTAAAATGTCATTTATTAAATGTAAAGAATGAACACAGACATCTGATCCCTACAGGATCTAAAACACATAAAAAAACACCAATCATAAAACGGAAAGATGTTTGATAATGAAAAGCTCCTCAGATCTCTGTTATAACTTTGAGAAGGTGAAAACCAAAGACCAATGTGCACAGCTATCGAATGCCTGATGAATGCAATCATCTGAAAGAACCCAGAGCGTGTATGAAAAGCCAGTGTAAACGAATGGAACAATGTTCCTAGGGACACTCACTTCATAGGTGTTCTATTAGGCTGCAGAGCTGATGAATCAAGTCTGATGAACGAGGGGGAGATTGTTTATTTCAGCTCCATCTGAAGCGTTCGGCTTGGAGGCAGAGATGTAATGCACTCTAGATGTATGCTGCACGCTGGGTGGTAAGGATCAAGCTAAGCAGAAGTTCAAAACTCTAATCCACAGAGCTTCCACATGTGGAAACGCACATAAATACATATATACTGTCTTTCTTTGGACATATACAGTAGGTGGTGGAATTACATTACTCAAGAGTTATTCTTCTTGATTTATTCTGTGATATTTGGTGGTTCTTGGTGGGTGGGTATAGTATAGTGATGTTACCCTCTAATTTTTGGGAATTACATATTGATTTCTGATGTTGGTACACATCACATTTTTTGGGCTCAAAATATAATTATTCGGAAACAATAAAAAGCACCCAAAATTGTGACTCATTTTAAATTTGCATCAGCAATGGTATTGTTTGTGGTTTGTAAAGAAACCTGTGTGAGTTTTGGTAAAGATTTTTGTGAGATGGAGAGTAACAAGTGAAAGTGACAGAGAAAAATATATTTTATCAAAACATAACAACATTCCACATTCTAGCTTTCTTAAAAACAAAATAGATAGCAACAAGGAAAAATAATTTCAGAGAAAGATATATTTCAGCTCAACATTAAACATTAAAAGTATTTATGTGGGGAAGTTACAATTGTACCATTAGAATCAACGGCTGAAATTTGCATTGGACTATATAGCACAGATTTTCACTCTCAAAAACGCATTTTAGCCCAGCGCTAAATTTGGTATTTACTATAGCACCCTGTAAAAAAGCCATGCGAGTTAAAAATGAGAGTAGTTTGCAGATCTGAGGATGCTCAGTTGTGATGGCACCTAGTTGTACAGAAACAGGGAATTTATCTCTTCTTAGACTTTTAAAGATGTTTCAGAGTAGATATAATTTTTCACACAAAGCAGATTGTCTTTAAACAATATACCACATAATTCAGTACCATTTAGGCAATTATATCATGCTCTAAACATTAACATTATTTCCATGTGCACTACTCCAGGTTTTAGCAGACTCAGGGTTTGGGTGCGATTTTGTTTTCAGGGAGCTATAGTAAATTATATTTTGGGAGTATTTTTTCACCAGCGCTAGCAGTGCTGGAAAATAATGGTGGACACAAAAAATATTGACACTTTGGCACAAATTTGGACATTTTCACTTAGGGGTGTACTCACTTTTGTTGCCAGCGGTTTAGACATTAACCTCTTCCCGCCCGCCCTATAGCCGAATGACGGCTATAGAGCAGGTGCTTTCGTCCGGGAGGCCGTCCCTGGACGTCCTGTTTACTTCCGCAATGCGCGCCGCCGCGGGCGCGCATCAGGGAAGTTCTGTGTTTGCCGTGTCCCCCGGAGACAGGCAAACACAGATCGCTGTAAACGGCCAATCACAGCGGTCGTTTACAGTGCGATCGGTGTGTCCAATGTGAGATGATCTCATATGTAAACATATGAGATCATCTCTCAGCACCGCTCTCCCTTCTCACACAGACAGCGTGTGAGAGGGGAGAGATGAATGGCTGCAGCGGCCGTAAGTGTAAAAAAAAAATAAAAAAAAAAAAAAATAAAAGTGCCACCCGCCCCAGTGCCATCCTCCCCCAGTGCCATCCTGCCCCCAGTGCCACCCACCCCAGTGCTACCTGCCCCCAGTGCCACCTGTTAGTGCTATCTGTCCCCAGTGCCACCTGTTGTCAGTGCCATTTGTCCCCAGTGCCATCTGTCATCAGTGCCACGTATAAGTGGCATCTGTCATCAGTGCCACGTGTCATTAGTGCCACATAGTGCCATCTGTCATCAGTGCCACGTATTAGTGCCATCTGTCATCAGTGTCACGTATCAGTGCCATTTGTCATCAGTGCCACCTGTCTGTCACGTCCCATCTGTTGTCAGTGTCACGTGTCATCAATGCCACTTATCAGTGCCACCTGTCATCAGTGTCACGCGTCATCGGTGGCACGTATTAGTGCCACATATTAGTGCCATCTGTCATCAGTGCCACGTATTAGTGCCATCTGTCATCAGTGCCACATATTAGTGCCATTTGTCATCAGTGCCACGTGTCATCAGTGCCACGTATAAGTGTCATCATTGCCACGTATCAGTGTCATCTGTCATTAGTGCCACATGTCATTGTCCTGGTGCTCCAGGGCCTTCAACAGTGTAATAGGTAGTCAACAAGTTAGATGTGTAATTTATGCTCCTAGAACACATGATGGCGCTCCCTGCATGTTGGGCCTCTCTATGTGGACAGGCTGTGAAAAAGTCCCACACATGTGGTATTGTGATACTCAGGAGGCGTAGCAGAATTTTTTTGGGGGTGTCGTTTGTGGTATACACATGCCATGTGAGAGAAATAACCTATTACAATGACAATTTTGTGGGGAAAAAAAAAATCAAAAAAATCAAAAATCTTAATTTTGCAAAGAATTGTGAGAAAAAAAATGACAACATCAAAAAGCTCACCATGCCTCTTACTAAATACCTTGGAATGTCTACTTTCCAAAAAGGGGTCATTTGGGGGGTATTTGTACTTTCCTGGCTTGTTCGGGTCACAAGAAGCGAGATAGGCCAACAGTACATCAGATGTGATCAATTTTGTGCGATTCGCACCACAGCTTGTAGACTCTCTAACTTTCACAAAGACCAAATAATATCCACTAATTTGGGTTATTTTTACTAAAGATATGTAGCAGTATAAATTGTGGCCAAAATTTATGAAGAAAAATTTATAATTTGCATAATTCTGTCACTGAAACAAAGAAATATGCGTTTTTTTTTTTTCAAAATTTACGGTCTTTTTTCATTTATATCGCAAAAAATAAAAACCCCAGAGGTGATCAAATACCACCAAAAGAAAGCTCTATTTGTGGGGAAAAAAAGGACACAAAATTCATTTGGGTACAGTGTTACATGACTGAGTAATTGTCAAAGTGTGAGAGCACCGAAAGCTGAAAATTGGTCTGGGCAGGAAGGGTGTTTAAGTGCCCAGTAAGCAAGTGGTTAATGGCCATGTGTTATTTTGAGGGGACAGCAAATTTACACTGTTATACAAGCTGTACACTCACTATTTTACATTGTAGCAAAGTGTAATTTCTTCAGTGTTGCCACATGAAAAGATATAATAAAATATTTACAAAAATGTGAGGGGTGTACTCACTTTTGTGAGATATATATATATATAATATATTTGCTTCTTCTTATAGTGGAAATTTATGATCGTAGGCAGGGGCGAAATGCATGGGAGGTGTGGCCTAGGTGGAGTCAAGCTAAAGCCTTCTTGTTGATTCACCTTTTGTGCCAGGTTGGTATGTGTTGGTGTTTCTCCTGTTCCAGTATACTCAATTGCCAACCATGCCTATAAAAGTTGCAATTAAAAAAAACTGTTGTGTGCCTGCCTACAAATTCAGTATTGATGGTTCAAGATAGAAGTGTGGCTTGGGTGCATGTTAAACCTCAGCTGTCTCAGGAATATAGTGTGATCTGGAAGCTTGTTTTCCTTCTATATGCATTGCTGATTTCTAACATATATCTCTCCAATGGATAAGAGAATTTGCATAGATCAGAAGATCTGCCAGAGACGAAGATCCTTTATCACTTCTCCTATGCTCACCTCCTAGATTTCTCCAGAGCCTCTCCCATCCATTGGAACTCCATTATAATATGAAATCAATGGTCTGACCCAATATGGGAAACCACATCCCAATTATTATAGAGAACACATTACCAAAACAAAGGACAGACTGTTAAGGTACCCAATGCAGTCTAAATGTAAAAATCTATTTACTTTTATTAAGGTTACAATTGGTTAAAAAATGCATTAAAAAAATATTGCTTGCAGTAATAATTACCATATTGCCTCCTTGTTTAAAAACTTCCCCAACCTGTACCTATCTATATGAAAAAAAGAAAACTCTGTATATCTTATGCATATAGTAACTTCATACATTCCATATTTATTATTGATTTTTATAGTAGTACAGGAGATTAGGCAAAGGGATGAAGACTTGACTCAATGCATTTCCCAGAACTAAATCCTCTGGAACTCCCTACCCTAATGTGTCCGGCTGTCACCTACTCTGTCTACCTTTAGATGATCCCTGAAAACTCATCTCTTCATGGAAGCCTACACTGCCTCCATCTAAGAACAGAAATTGTAATTCCGGAATAGGTGGTCCCCATGCAGAAATTACATTATATATCACTTGTTCCTGCCTTTTAGATTGAAAGCTCTCATGAGCAGGCCCATTATAATTCTCTTGTTCTGAGTTGTATTTTAACTGTACTGTCTCCTTTTTGCAGCGTGCAAACTGTTGGTGCTATATAAATCCTGTTAAATAATAATATCACTGCCAAACATTTGCTGAATAACCATAAAATGCTGCTGGTGAATATTGGCAAATGTATGGTGGATCTGGGCCAATCGAGGAAGTAGAACTCCTCCAAGTTTAGCCCAATAGGCCTCTGTCCCAGTATGGCCCTGAAGCCGCCACCACCTCTGGAGGGACCCAAATTGGACCAGACTCTCCTGTCTCAGTCCAGATATCTGACCTAGTAATAATACATTGGCTTTGGATGTACTCTGTTATTACAAACAGTAACATCAAAATTTTTAAATTGCCCCTTGAGAAATAAACCACTTAATCCAACCACATGTGTTTGTCACTTTGAATCCAAAAAACTTTTGATAGCTAGAGTTTGCCAGTAAACAAGGGGCCACCTAATTCATCACCTCAGGGAGGTTGGAAGGTGAAATGAAGTAATGTTAGCAAAGGTTTTGTAACATCCCCATAAAACTGGGCTAAAGAGTAACATCGCATCTACCATTTTTTTCATGTTCAAACTTTTATATTAAATATAAATCATGCCGTCTCGTACAAAGCTGAACACATGAAAAATACTAAACATCACTGAGGCGCGGGGGGGGGGGGGGGTGCTGAATTGCATGTGCCAGAGTCCACCCCTCCCTCCTCTCCTTGTGTACATCACACACAGTGGGATCTCCCACTGTGTCACTAGGCTTGGGTCTGAAATGTAAGTTTGATCGGTCGAAGATCGAACATTATGGGCCGTTCGCGCTGAATTAAGGCTAGAGTCCGAATTAAGGTGTTGCAGTTGCTGAGAGATAAGGGAGGCTTAGCTGTGCCACACCCTTGGAGTTATTTCTTGGCAGCTCAGCTGCAACAGGGGGATGCTGGGAGCTAGGTAATGCTACCACTAGTTATAATTCTCAATCGTTGTCCTGTACCCCACATACACACCTGATAGAGACTTTGGAAGCAGACTCATTGGGGGAGGGGACCGATGCCCAACCACTAAGTTGCTGCTGAAGATTTGGAATATGGCACAATTATTATTACAGTATTTGGGATTTACCAAATACACACCTATTTGGGACAATGTGAATCTGCCTGAACTTGAGAGATTTTGGTAACTGTAAACGGAGAGGGGTATTAAGATTGCCACAGTTATGTACTGAAGGGTCTGCATCCTGTCCCAGATGTCGGGGCACAGTCAGGCACATGATTCATATGCTCTGTAGGTGCCCCAAATTATCCCTTTCATGACTAAGCCTATTTTTGGCATTTGGTGTTTACAAGTTAAAATCCCTATTTTTTGCTAGAAAATTACTTGGAACCCCCAAACATTATATATATATTTTTAGCAGAGACTCTAGAGAATAAAACGGCGATTGTTGCAATATTTTATGTCACACGGTATTTGCGCAGCGGTGTTTTAAACTCAACTTTTTGGGAAAAGGGACACTTTCATGAATAAAAAAAAATGAAACAGTAAAATGAGCCCAATTTTTTTGCATAATGTGAAAGATAATGTTACGCCGAGTAAATAGATACCAAACATGTCACACTTTATAAATTGCATACACTCGTGGAATGACAACAAAGTAGGGTACCTAAAAATCTCAATAGGCAACGCTTTAAAAAAAATTACGGTTACCAGGTTAGAGTTACAGAGGAGGTCTAGTGCTAGAATTATTGCTCTCACTCTGACAATCTCGGCGATACCTCACATGTGTGATTTGAACACCGTTTACATATGCGGGCGCGACTTCCGTATGCGTTTTCTTTGCTTCGCGAGCTTGCGGGGATGGCGGGCGCTTTAAAATTTCTAATTTTTTTTATTTATTTTAAAATGAATAAATAGTTTTTTAAAAAAAAATTAAAATTTTATCACTTTTATTGCTGTCACAAGGAATGTAAACATCCCTTGTGACAGTAATAGGTGGTGATAGGTACTCTTTATGTAGGGATCGGGGGTCTAAAAGACCCCCCAACCCTCCTTTACACTTCAAAGTATTCAGATCGCCGAAAATGGCGATTCTGAATACTGTATATTTTTTTTTTAAACCGGCGCCATTGGCAGACGAGTAAACGTGAAGTGACGTTATGACGCCGCTTCCGTGTTTACTATTAGGATACTGGAACAAAGCCGATTACGGCTTTGTTCCAGTTCCTCCCCAGCAGCCGGAGGCATCGGAACTTGAATCAGTGCTCTCGATCGAGCGGGAGCACCGGTAACAGCGGCGGGAGGGGGGACGTCCTACAAATCTAGAAATAGTGGACTTTGACGCTGCCTAGCCCTTCTTGGGGCAGAATAAATAAACAATCAGTTTTTCGTATCTGAGAGGTTGCCTGCAGATAGATACTAACTGCTCTTACAACCAGGGCCGGTGCTACCACTAAGCAAACTAAGCAGCCGCCTAGGGCGCACTGGTGCCTAGGGGCGCCTGTCCGCTGGTTTCCCTCCACGTCTGCATGCTTTGCAGGCTGCAGCATGTAACTAACTCAGTCTGACCAGTAGTGTAATTAGAGCTGCAGCACAGCACTGGAGTCATCACTAGAGGAAGAAGAGCCAATGCTTCCTGTATAGTGGCGCCTTCTGTCACATGGGAAAATGGGGTGGAGTCTACCCTGAGTTCTACTCCTCTGGTCCCATTTCTATTATCACTCCTTGGGATAACATATGATCTAAGGCCCAAAACAGAGGCCTTCTCTTTATGGGATCTTTGGGAACCCTTGACTTATGGAGGCGAGAAGGCAGAAGCTCTCGGAACTCCAGCTTGTAGCCCAGAGACACCATGGAGGTTACCCATCTGTCCCAAATCTCTTCCTGCGTGGCCTCTGCAAACTGCAGCAGCCTTCCCCCCACTCGGCCAAGCGGGCACCCCTTCATAAGGAGGCCTTGGGGCTCTGTTTACCAGATTTTTGACCCCAAGACCTCTGCTGCATTTGGGCTCGGCCTTGGGCCTTTCCTCTAGTACTAGAGTGGGGAGGCCGTCGCCACTGCCTGGGGTTTGAGGCTCCAAAGGCAGGAGAAAGAAAACAAACATTTAGAAGATGGACGTTTACTCTTTTTAAACCAGTAAAAATGTGGACTTACCACCGGTTATTTTCTGGATGTTTTTATCCCATTTAAAGGCGCTTTCCTTTAAATGGTAATCCAGCTAAATATCTCTAACATGAGATTTCAGCTGTCCAATGCCTAAGCCAATGGGACCTGTGTATATGCCTTTCTGGGACCGTGAGACTATGTGGGACCCCTTTTGTATACAGATGTGGCAGAGCCTGCAGCGGAGGAGGTGAGCGGTTTGACAAACCAACTTCACGGAGCGTGTATCCTGGATAGCATGTAAGCATACACCAGATTTGCCTCTTACTCCTTCTAGTAGCTGAAGCCAGATAAGACATGCAACTACTCTTAGAAGAAATCCATAATATGTAATATATATAGGATTATCTTCACTTACCTGTCCTCACTGCAGGACCTGCTGAAAACAAACAGATTCCTGCCTTCACCCATCACGGCGGGTAAGTCTTGTGCAAACCTTCAGGGATTATGGGTTCCTATTACAGGATCCCTTTACCTGGACCTGTAAAAGACTACGCCGGAAACTTGTGCCCATGTTGTATAGTACACCAAGTCTGGTTCTCCCAGAGCTCAGTCCTCCAAAGAGAGACATTACAGGCAAAACCTTTTTTCTTCTAACCACGAGGCACGGGTACCATACCATCTTGGGCGTCAAATATCTGAGATAGGGATCCAGTTTGTATGGCTCCTCGACCCCTGCAGGGATAATCTTTTCACATGTTTTACGTGACCAACCACCTTAGACACTGGCGAAAAAACTGAGGTGCTCCCCATAAGGAAGGGGTTATATAGAGGAGGAACTCTTCTTAATTAGGGTCAACCGGTGTCCAATCACCACAGGTGACTATCTAACCCACTAAGTAAAAAAGATTCTGTGTCTCATGATGTATGAACAAGAGATTGAGATGCTTATATCAAACCAGAAAAGTGATCACCTGGAAATTGCTGGATACTAGACCACCAACTATAACCGACTGGGTGGGAAAGATCAATAATACAATAATGAGAAAAAAACTGGCCAATGTGAAAAGGGGAGATAAAAGTAAATTCGAAAAATATGGAAAGTGTGACAGGAGTCACTTTGGGTGGGGGGGCTTATGGAACCCAGCTTACCTTGGAGAACACTGGCAACTCCTTGTCCACCTCCCCTGGCCCATCCTATGTGTAAATCACCCTGTGTCCATTAGGTTGACAAAGAACCCCAGTCTGATCTGTGCTAGTCGGACTCACTGTACAGCCACAATGGAATGTTGTATATATGTATATATTGTGTGTTGTCTCATGCTGTTGGTCTCTTTGCTGGGATCGTGTGGGGTGTGGTTGTATTCCATTGTTCTATTGTGTGTGTCTGCCTTGGGAGAAAAGTATCTTATGGGATGTATGTCTATGTGGAGGGGGTGGGGGAATTCTTCCAGCAGCCCCTCCCTACTGTTAAGACCTGACCTGTGTGTCTATTGTTATTGGACAGTTTACCCCGCCCTGAATGCAAAGGAAGGGGGAAGGGTTGTCCCTGAGTGTTACCTCTCTGTAGAATAAACAGTTTATGTTCAGCAACCAAATGAGTACTGCCTAGATTGTGGTTGTCAGCAGTTGGAATATCTGATATCTATATTCAGACTGGGAGGAAGCGGTATATGAAAAAAACACTCAAGCGGAGTGTGGGACGTTTCGTTACAGAAAGTATGGATAGAAACCCCAGGACTTATGCCTGACATGATACATTTTTAGAAAGTATATATTGGAAATGTACTTTTAAAGGAGACGGGAAACTGGGGATAGAGGGGTGTGGGTGGGATGAATATGTATGGTTCATACTGGTTTTTATGGTTTTCTGTATTGCTGTGTTTATTGGAAAAAATGAAAATAAAGTTGAAAAAAATTAAAAAGGATTCCAATTCCATCGAACTGAATCAATAGGTCAGGGCAAAAAATGATCAATTTTGTATCAGCAGCAGATATTTTGTTCAGGGATACAATAGTTTTTTCAATCAATCAGATTATGAAATTACAGGGTGCAAACTGAGATGCCATAAATAACTAACAATCCCCCCCTCCACACTCCCACTCCCTTGCAATCCTATTTTAACTACCCTGTAGGAAGATGCCTATACTTATCTATTCTGAGTGTGCTCCTGTCTGGTCATGTGATCTCCCCAACAGCTGCTTCAGGGGAGAGGAGAGATCTCGGCCAATGGCTGCAATGCCTAGGATTACTATGGGGCATCAGTTCTCAGCTGTCCCTCCTTTTCCCTGAAGCCAGCACAGGGAGTCAATCACGTGAATAGACCAGTGTGCTCAGTATAAACATGTTTCTTTAACAGAATAATTAGAATAGGATTAAGAAGGGATGGGGCAGGTTTAAGCATAGTTAGCAAGAAGCTTGGGATTCCACTTCAACTGTCACTTAAAATTAAATTTCCCTGGAATGGCATATCAGTCAAATAGGTCAGGCCAAATGTAGATTGATTATTCCTATCAGAAAAGGTTGGCCAGAAAATAAATAATTTCTTTATCAAAGTGTATATGGCCACCATAAGTTACATTTACAGGTCTCCTCTCCACCCCCAACCTGTGAGTTGATAGTGAAGGGTAGGTATTAGACTTATAGTGCCTTGAAAAAGAATTCATACCCATTTCAAAATGTGAATGCACCTTTTTTTGTGGAAATGCAGGCACGGTAGACCACTGAAATTAATTGGCAGAGGTGTCCGTGCAAGCGCGTTCCACAAACACAGAGAGATGTGAACCTAAGGTTATAACTTGTAAAATATGTATGCATAGTTACCAACATTGTAAAAAAAAATGTCCGGGACACTTTTTGGGCTGTAGGTGGAGTTGTATTATAATTAGGGGGTGGGGCATGCATTTGTAGGTGTGGTATAGGGAAAAACAAAAATGTGGTGCGGTGAAAAATGGGTGTGGTTTATGTGAAATCGTGGGTGTGGCTTTAATGGGCGCAGCTCAAAGGGATGTGGTTAGAGTCTGAGATGAATGCGGGATGGAGTGTGAAAGGAGGAAAGGGGGGGAGAGGGATGGAGGGACAGCAGCCCCAGATCCTGCACAACAATAGAAATGTGTATTCTAGAAAGTTTAACAATTAGCAGATAAAGATACTCCAAACACCTGGTGTTAGCACTTCAATCATTCCGGCACCATGATTGTCATGGTGTCAGGATGATTGAAGCATATTATTTCTATTATTGCATTGTAATATAAAATTAAATCATTCGACTCACCATGATGCAGAACCAGTGGGAGCCCTGAGCGTGTCACTTGCCACGTTGCCTGCCACCAGATGCCATCAGGTCCCAGAGTCCCTCCTTACGTCTGTGCCTCCATCAGCGGAGCCCCTCCTTACGTCTGTGCCTCCATCAGCTGAGCCCCTCCTTACGTCTGTGCCTCCATCAGCTGAGCCCCTCCTTACGTCTGTGCCTCCATCAGCGGAGCCCCTCCTTACATATGTGCCTCCATCAGCGGAGCCCCTCCTTACATATGTGCCTCCATCAGCGGAGCCCCTCCTTACATCTGTGCCTCCATCAGCGGAGTCCTCCTTACATCTGTGCTTCCATCAGCGGAGTCCTCCTTACATGTGGTGCCCCCATCAGTCCTCCTTACATCTGGTGCCCCCCTATGACATCCAGAATGGCCCCCCTATGACATCCAGACTGGCCCCCCATGACATCCAGACTGGCCCCCCATGACATCCAGACTGATGTATGCACAGGGAATGTTCGGGATTGTTTCAGATCCTGATACCTATTCCCCATTGATCATGGATACAACAAGAAGTTTCAAAAGGTAACTCAAGGATCTTGTCGAAAAAGGTTTTGACATGGGCATTTTGAATAAAAAGGAGAGAGAGTTTCTGGTACCCTTGGCTCCTCGGTTGGCAGTCATCTACTCACTGCCAAAAAGTCCTTGACTGTTCCCCCAGGTAGGCCCATCATCAGTGGCATTGATTCGATAACATCCTGTGTAGGGAAATATATTGTTGGTTATTTAAAGCCACTGGTGATGGGCACCCCTTCCTTTTTGAAGGATACGAAAGTGTGGAGTGGAAATCAACTTATCTACTGGTAACAGCAGATGTGGCCTCTTTTTATACGGCCATTTCCAGACATTTCCCACAGATTGGGTTATGAGGCGGTACAACATTATCCTAGGATAATACAATTTCAGTGACCTAACGTAATTTTATTCTTGAGCTATTGGATTTTTCAATGACGCACAACTATTCCTGGTATGAGGGAGCCTATTTTTTTCAGATAAAGGGGGTGGCCATGGGAGCTAAATTTGCTCCCAGTATGGCCAACCTCTTTATGGCAAAATGGGAAGAGGATACTTGTAACGGCTCCCCTAATATAAAGGGGGTTAACGCCGTTTACGATGTTCCCTCTCCGAGACACACATCCACTCGGTACCAATATCCACAGCTAAACGACCCTTTCCTATATGAGCCGATCCCTCTGGCAAAAAGACGAGACGCACTCTGTCTCTGCTGTAGTAGGAATGAATTTATTAAAAACCAACATTGTATTTTTATACACAATTCAAGGCACATGCTTTAACATGAACAAGAGCCCAGCTCCACCCACACATCCCAAGACGTCTGCTAGGCTTCAAACGATCCCACCCAATACACATCTTTTCACAAAGGGTTAGCAGCCAGTCTGTCTGGCACTTTACAATACACACAAGGATAGACTTAAATGAACAATAGAAATGCAAAACAACTTAATTCCTCACAGCAATGACACTTAACCCCCACATACAGTATACATCCAATTTATACACAATGAATTATACAGCCTTGAATATGGCTATCACAGACCATATCGGGGTTTTTTTTTATTCACCCTGTGTCCAAAGTGACCCCACTGTCACAATACTGTTCTGGGCAATAAGCCACCAGAACTAATAGCCTGGAAAAGGTTTATTGACGATATTCTGTTCGTATGGGATGGTGATGTTCAATCTGCAGAGTTATTCCTATCCCATTTGAATAGTAAGGATCGTGGCATAGTTCTTAGTCATGAACTAAGCCCCACTGAAATCCACTTTTTGGATCTGAGGATATCAATTGTGGACAACAGTATTGTTACCACAACGTTTTTTTAAAAAAAAGATAGGAATGGCTACATCTCTCTGGATTCTTGCCACCATAATTCTTGGTTAGCTGCTGTACCCAAGGACCACATTTTTGCATTTAAGGTGCAATTGTACTAATTTGGATGATTACCACAAGGAAGCATTGATTCTAAAAAATAGATTTTTGGCTAAGGAATACGATAATAAAATCCTTGACTATGTTATATTGGAAGTCGGTGATAAAGATTGTCAGGTATTACTGGCTGACAAGCCTTCTAGGGTTGGAAACACTGAAAATCATGGTTTGGCTTTCATTACAACTTTTTCTAGCCAGCATTGGGCCATTAAAATGATAATAAGAGGACACTGGCCAGTAATAAAGAATGACTGTGTTTTGGGCCCTCTTTTGTCAAAAAGACCGAATGTTATCTTTTAGAGGTGCCACTAACCTCAGGAACTTGATTTCTCCCAATGTTCCTGACCCTCCAAAAAAGCCTGCCTTTTTTGGAGACTTAAAAGGCTTCTACCCTTGCGGTAAGTGTAGAGCTTGTAAGCTAAATGCACAGAAAGGAAGGAGATTTACAGAGTTTACTTCTACTGGAACGGGCTCACTTACCCCATTAGAACGTTTATTACTTGCTCAACTAAGTGTGTGGTGTATTTTCTCAGGTGCCCATGCGGCTTGGAATATGTGGGACGCATGGTCCGTATGTTACATATAAAACTTGGTGAACATATAACAAATATCTGCAAGGGCTTTGACAAACACAACATCAGTAAACACTATGATTTGAAACACAATCGCGATCCCAGGGGAACTACCTTGCTGGCTATTGTAAGGTATGTTCCACACTGGCGTGGGAGTAATGGCAAGCACACGATCTCATGAGCCAAAACGAATTGGATATTTAAGCATGTCCCTGGGGGTCTCAATGTGGAGTGGGACATAAATTGTTTTATTAATAATGGTTGATGTCCCCCTCCTCGACAGCGTGAGAGAGTTTATGTTCCCTTATTGGGAGGGGTTTTTGCCTTATAAGTAGGACTGATTGGTGTTTAACAAATAATTTCATAATTTTATTCTAATTTATTAATATATTTTTGATTTCAAATTTATGTGGATTGCTTAATTGGTTAAACATTGATCTTTTATGTTAGAATTATGGGTCTATTATAATATGAGCAGGCCATTGGCAAAGGCAGGCAGTATGCCTTTTTTAGAATTAGATTGTTCCATTGGCAGTTATACTTTGCCATCACTAGATGGTGCTATATTATTAGTATCATTATTCCTAAAAATGGGATCATTGTGTCTGTAATTTGATTTTGCAACCACTAGATGGCAGTGTTTCTTTTTATATGTGGAATGCTGTTTTTTTACTTTTGTTTCTATCCAACAAAACGGGTGAAAAATATGGTTATCTTTGCCCACTCAGGCCTTTGTAAGTATTGGGCTGTTCATGTTTTATTTCTGTGGGATTTAATACATCCTTTGTTTGTATAAACCTTTTTGGGATATCATTTGTAACTTCAGAGGGAGTTGTCAGCTCAGCCTATGGCAAAGTCGGCACAGTGGTGTAGTGGTTAGCACTCTCACCTAGCAGTAAGAAGGGTCGCTGGTTTGAATCCCAAACCACGACACTACCTGCCTGGCGTTTGCATGTTCTCCCTGTGCCTGCGTGTGTTTCCTCTAGGTACTCTTGTTTCCTCCCACAATCCAAAGACATGCAGGTAGGTTAATTGGCTTCTGTCCAAAATTAGCCCTAGTATATGAATGGGGACCTGAGATTGTGGGCCCCTTGAGGGTAAGGACCCATGTGAGTGTATATTGTACAGGGATAGGGACAATTGTAGACACTCACACTGGTTGAACTGGATGGACTGGTGTCTTTATTCAACTATGAAAGTCTCCTCCCCTTACCAATGGACTATATAAGCACTCATCGTACCCCTGATGATGTCAGACCTATGATGAAATGGGTAGCTGCGCACGTGTGATCGCAATCTAAAACCACATACCAGGTTTTTTTTTTATCTGCTAGTAATTTTATTTTTCGTTTTCAATGCCGTTTGTATTTTAAATGCTATCTGTACACTGGAGACTCGGCGGAGTCCTTTTTACAGCATCTGACTTTATGCAATAAAGAAAAAATCTTTTTGGTGTTAAAACATATTACACAATTCGGAGTACTTTTTATTTTTTCCATGAGCCGCCACGCTGGTAAATGTTTGGGAAGTTTGCGGTGACTGATAACCTGAGCTGCAGACAGCCGTTCTTTCACATCTGGTCGTATGGAACTGGAATTTGTGACATTATACGGCTGACCCCCCTTAAACAGGGGGGTCGCTGGTGATCTGGTAAGCCTCCATCTTATTAGTGGTGATTAAAGGTGATGGGTCCCACGTGGTCAAGTATATTATTTTTATTCTTTCTATCAAGTCACACTATCTGTTGGATTTTTTTGATATTTCTATGGACATTTATTTATGATTGATGGACTCACATATGAATTAATTTTTATTAATTTTTTATTGCACATTTATATGTTAATATTGATTTAGTTTGAATGCCACTTTATTTTGGTTTTTCACCATTTTTGCACATTTCACTTGTGTGATTATCTAATCATTATTTATTGAACAAGCGCTGCACTTTATCTTTTTCTTTGCATTTCTGTGCCCAGTATCTGGGTTATGATGTTCAGCTGCTGTTAGTTGTTCAAGTTTAACTGAGCGTGGATATTTACCTACTTAGATCATATCAATATAGTCGGCGTCCCATTATTATTGAGAAAGCAAAATCCGTTAAGGGGAAAGGACAAGTGTGACGTTTGCTTACAGTACAATTTGAAATCTATGTATACAAGTGAACGGCAACCCCTTGTGGTTAAGTAACATAATGCATCTGTAAACATCTAAGACAGGCATATCTAAAGTTCAGCGCGCCAATCACGGCCCGTGGTCCGGTTTTGAACGGCCCGCCTGGTTATCTAAATATATATCTTTTGTGGCCCTCGAAACTTCCCTCTTAAAGTGAAGGTGCGTGCAGTATATCCAAATAACACGCCTGAGCTCATCTCTTTACTCACACACAGCCACAAAGGCAAGAGAATTCTTGTTGGGCAGTGTATTCGTGCTTGAACAAACACACTTAGCCCCCATACACACGGTCGGAAATTCCATTGGAAAAGGTCAGATCGATTATATTGTCGGAAAATCCGATCGCGTGTGGGCTCTATTGGACTTTTTCCGTCAGAATGTCTGACAGAAAAAGTTTGAGAGCAGGACCTCAAAATTTTCCAACACCAAAATCCGATCAGACTTTTTCCAATCGTTTGTAGAGAATTCCGATCGGACAAAGTGCCACGCAGGCTCAGATCAAATTACGAGACCAAAGCTATTGGCTACTAGCCGCAACGTAGTCCCATCTCAACAAACGTCATCAAGTTCCGAACGATTGGATTTTCTGACAACTTTGTCTGACCGCGTGTATGCAACACCAGTCTCGGACAAAATCCATCGGAAAAAATCTGGCGGATTTTGTTGTCGGAATGTCAGACCGTGTGTACGGGGGGCTTAGACCGAATTTTAATGGTTTCAAGAATGTCAGGCAAAATGGTTGGCCCTCACGCATGTTCACTTCATCAAATCTGGCCCTCTTTGAAAAAAGTTTTGACGCCCCTGATCTAAGATACCAAGACATTATAAAAAACCGTGAGAACTAACATACTTAAATCAAAAACACATAAAAACAATAAAACATTCCCATACTCCAGAGATATAAAACATATAATAAAGTTATACAATGGACCATTGAATTTTAGATTGTAGCAATAAAAAATCATTTGAACTGGATGATACCGCCTTGAATGGCCCTTCCAGCGTCTCTGTCTTATAAGATCCCTTTCACACTGAGTCGTTTTTCAGGCGCTACAGCGCTAAAAATAGCGCCCGTAAAGCGCATGAAAAAAGCCTAATTTGCAAACCCAGTGTGAAAGAGCTGGCAGGGTGTCACAAAAAGTCCTGCCAGCAGCTTCTTTGCAACGGTGTAGGAGCGGTGTTATACACTGCTCCTCCACTGCTCCTGCCCATTGAAAACAATGGGGCAGCGCCGTGATACCGCCGGCAAAGTGCCCCTGCATCGGCGTTTTGGGTTCAGATTTAACCCCTTTTCGGATGCTAGCGGGGGAGTTAAAACCGCCCCGCTAGCGGCCAAATAGCACCGCTAAAACGCCGGGGAAGCTCAGTGTGAAAGGTGTCTAAATATTTAGTGCATGGTGAGTGATGTCTGGGAAGAGTCTCTGGTCCCAGTCGATGCCTTTTGCGGGGGAAATGCGTCTGGTGGAGCAGCATTCCTTGACGTCATCACGTTTCAGCCTGCTGGCAAAATCAGCGGCTGTGTTTTACTTCAATTTATGTTCTACCATTGTTTTGAATGTAAATGCTACATATTTTTAAATAAATGCATCTTTGGAATACTACACTATGAAGCCTCTTCCTTCCATTATCTCACATGTCTGAGACAACCTAGGGAAGGATGATCTGTGTCTTTGAAAGATCTATTTAACTGAACCGCCTGTTTACTGGAGAGGAGCATTGTTTGGAAGAGTTCGAGGAGTGGATTACCCCTGTCACCTGACATTTGTGTGAGCATTTACGTTCTCTATAACTTGAGATCCAGCTGTTCTGGTAAGCGGCGCTGATTATATGTGAAAAGGAGCACCGGGTGAAACACTGTGCTCATAGACCACTCTGCACTCTTTGGCGCACGTGTTGGACTTTTTTCATTTTTACACCTTTTTGTTTCAAATAACTTTTGTCTTTGTTATGGAAACATATTGACTTTGAATTTTACACAATTTGTATCACAATATTGTTCATATTAGCTGAGTATTTAGGTTATCGTAAGCAGCAGCTTCACATATACACATTATATATACATTTTTTCTTTGGGTAAGCAAATATATATTTTATACACACAATTAGGGATGAGCCAAACACCCCCTGGTTCGGTTCGCACCAGAACTTTCGAACAGACCCCAAATTCGTACGAACGTTAGAACCCCATTGAAGTCTATGGGACTCGAACGTTCAAAATTAAAAGTGCTAATTTTAACGGCTAATATGCAAGATACTGTCCTAAAAAGGGTTTGGGGACCTGGCTCCTGCCCCAGGGGACATGGGTCAATGCAAAAAAAACGTTTAAAAACGGCCGTTTTGGCGGGAGCACTGATTTTAATGACGATTAAAGTGAAAAAAAAAGTGAAATATTCCTTTAAATATCGTGCCTGGGGGTGTCTGTAGTATGCCTGTGAAGTGCCACGTGTTTCCCGTGTTTAGAACAGTCCCTGCACAAAATGACATTTAACGGAAATAACGTAATTTAAAACTGCTTGCGGTTTTAATGTTATATCTGGTTCCTGCAGTATGGTTGAAAATCATTGAGAAAAATGGCATGGGTAGCCCTCCCTGCCCATTACCAGCCCCTTTTGGTCTTGTACGCATATTAAGGGGAACCCCGTACCCATATTAAAAAAAGGAAATACGTGTGGCCCCCAGGCCCTATATACTCAGAACAGCAGTATACAGGCGGTGCAAACAAGACAGGGACTGTGTAGGTTTGTTGTGTTAAGTTGAATCTGTTTGTAATTTTCAACTGGTACATTTTTAAAGTGTAGCTCCAGTCAAAAAAAAAAAATGATTTTTCAGCTTTTTGGAAAACATAGGGAAGGGTTCACCCCTGTATAATTTGTTTTGCTGCCTGTCTTTTTTCATCTCACTTGCTGTTGTCTCCTTCCGTTTACAAGTAGGAGATGTTTGTAAGTTGGATGTTTGAAAGTAGGGGCCTGCCCTATATGCTCTGCAGAAATGGCGGAACAAGGTGTTGGTTTTGCCACAACATTGTAAGCCCTCAAAGCGACTCTTGGTGGGCGCTGGAGCACCCTGCTGTGAACGATTATATCAAGAATTGTAATTACATACCATTGTTGAACAGTGGTAGAAAAATTGACCTTTGGTGGTTGTGCTGCTGGTGCCACAACACTATAAGTCCTCATAGTTACTCTGGGTGGGCACAGGAAGGGGCCCTCATGTGAAATATTATATCAAGAATTGTAATTACATGTCCCTGTTAAACAGGGGCAGAAAAATTGGGCCTTAGGCACTGGTGCTGGTGCCATGATACTGCAACCTCTTCCATATACTCTAGTTTTAGTGCAGGAATTAGCCCTGCTGCAAAGCATTGCATCAAAAATTGTAATTAAACGCCCCTGTTAAACAGGGGCAGAAAAATTGGGCTGATGGCATCACCCAGAACCAGAAATGTTCTTCCAACATATCAGCGGAAGAGGAAGAGGATAGACAATCAACATAATAGGACAGTCACTCAGCATCAGCATAGGCAGTCTTGAAGAGATGTGATATTTAAAAAAAATATATATTTCGGTTGCATCAGCTTCAGGTGCTTGGTAGCTGTGGGTGATCCAAGACTGATTCATCTTGATGAAGGTCAGTCGATCAACTGATTCGGTGGACAGGTACACCCTGTGATCGGTAACAAAGCCACCAGCAGCACTGAAGGTGCGTTCCGAAAGAACGCTGGATGCAGGACAGGCCAGTAGCTCAATTGCATACTGTGCAAGCTCTGGCCAGTGATCCATCCTCAAGACCCAGTAAGCCAGAGGATTTTCGGTGGGAAAGGTGTCCAAGTCTGACCTTGCCCCTAGGTATTCCTGCACCATTTAAATCAGACGCTGGCGATGGTTGCTGGAACCGATCATAGCTTAGGGCTGCGGACTAAAAAAATTGTCTGAAAGCATTGGTCAGACGGCCACCTTCTCCACTGCTCCTTCTGACCGATGCCTCAGCAACACGTTGTCCAGGACCAGGAGTTTGTAACCTCCCAGTCTCTGGGAACGCTTGCACAGACCTTTCTGCAAGGCCTCCCGGAGATGTCTCATCCTCTGCTCCCTCTGCGACGGCAAGATAAGGTCGGCAACCTTACCCTTGTACCGTGGATCAAGGAGAGTGGCCAGACAGTAATGGTCCCTCTCCTTGATCCGAAGAATACGAGGGTCCTTCCGCAGGCTTTGCAAGATCAGGGAGGCCATGCAGCGTAGGTTAGCTGAGGCATTCGGTCCGGAGTCCTCTGGGTCACTAAGGACAACATGATCCGCAGCTACCTCCTCCCAGCCACGTACAAGTCCACGGGTTTCTTGGGACTGTAAATCATCCCTACAAGACTGCTGCTGCTGCTGATGCTGAGTGCCAGCCTCCACCTCCATGCTGACACAATCATCCTCCTCCTCCTCTTCCTGTGCGATGGGTGGCACAGCAGGAACACTGTCTGGATAAAGGGGGCCTTGAGAGGCAAGGAAGTCCTCCTCTTCCTGCCTCTGTTCTGCCTCAAGTGCCCTGTCCATTATTCCACGCAGCCTATGCTCCAAGAGGTGAGCAAGAGGTACAGTGTCACTAATGCATACACTGTCACTGCTCACCATCCTTGTGGCCTCCTCAAATGGTGACAGGACAGTGCATGCATCCCTGATCATGCCCCACTGGCGTGGTGAGAAAAAAACGAGCTCCCCTGACCCTGTCCTGGTGCCGTAGTCGCACAGGTACTCATTGATGGCCCTCTGCTGCGTGTGCAGCCGCTGCAGCATGGCCAACGTTGAGCTCCACCTGGTGGGCATGTCACATATAAGGCGGTTCTTGGGCAGGTTCAACTCCTTTTGGAGCTCAGCCAGCCAAGCACAGGCATTAAATGATCGGCGGAAATGCACACAGACTTTCCTGGCTTGCTTCAGGACATCCTGTAAGCCCGCGTACCTGCCCAAGAACCGCTGCACCACCAGGTTAAGGACGTGAGCTACACAGGGCACATGGGTCAGTTGTCCCTGTCGGAGGGCGGAGAGGAGGTTGGTGCCATTGTCGCAAACCACCATTCCTGGCTTAAGCTGGCGTGGCGTCAACCACCTCTCGGCCTGCCCCTGCAGAGCTGACAAAACATCCGCCCCAGTGTGGCTCCTGTCCCCCAAACAAATCAGCGCAAGCACGGCATGGCATTGTTTTGCCTGCGTACTTGCGTAGACCCTGGAACGCCTACGGAGCACCGCTGGTTCTGAGGACAGAGCACTGGAAGAGGCCATGGAGGAAGAAGAAGAGGAGGGGGTGGAGGAGAGAGGTGTGTCACAACCAATAGTAGCATTTTGGAGGCGTGGTGGCGGAACAACCTCTAACACTACTGCACCTTGTCCTGCATGCTTCCCAGCTGCCAGAAGAGTGACCCAATGGGCCGTGAAAGACAGCTAACGTCCCTGTCCATGCCTGCTGGACCATGAGTCAGCGGTAATATGCACCTTACCGCTGACTGCCCTGTCCAGCGAGGCAAGGACATTGCCTTCCACATGCCGGTAAAGAGCCGGAATCGCCTTCCATGAGAAAAAGTGGCGTTTGGGGACCTGCCACTGAGGAACCGCACATTGTACAAACTCACGGAAGGGGGCCGAGTCTACCAACTGAAAAGGCAGCAGTTGAAGTGCTAGCAATTTAGCCAAGCTAGCATTCAACCGCTGGGCATGTGAATGGCTGGGAGTGAACTTCTTTCGCCGGTCCAGCAGCTGGGGCAGGGACATTTGCCTGCTATAATCGGACGTGGGTGTACTGCTAGCCGAGTGCCCGGAAGCACTTGGCTGTGACACACCTAATTGTACACCTTCATTCCTCTCAGAGCAGGTTTCAGAGAGGACTGAAGGTCTAGTGGGGTTGGAGATCCAAGCTGATGAGGAGCAAGGAGAGGTCCGCTTTGTTCTTTGGTGTGGGTCTTTGAGGTACGCTTGCCAACGAGCTGCATGGCAGGTCAACATATGTCTGGTCAAGCATGTGGTGCCCAAGCGGCTGATGTTTTGGCCACGCGAGATACACTTGAGACATATGTTGCAAATAGCAGCGGTGATCTGATGCACTCGTCTCAAAGGCCCACACCTAAGAACTTTTAGAATAACGCACAGAGGCAGCGCCCTGCACAGGCGGAGCTCTGCGGTGTGATTCAGTCGGTGTGCTGCCCCTAAGCTGGTCCCCGGAGGGAATCCTGCCTCGTTGGACATGTGCCTCCTCCTCCTCCTCTCTCCTACCAGGCACCCACGTGGAGTCAGTGCCCTCATCATCCCCTCCCTCTTCATCGCTGGAGCAAACCTGGCAGTATGCTGCAGCTTGTGGAACATGATTGCCAGATTGCTGTCCTTGAGCATCCCCTCTCTCTGCATTCACGCTACTGCCTTCCTCTAGCTGAGTATCATCAGAGCCTACAAAACACTGGGCATCCTCCTGGAGCATGTACCCAACACTGTGCTCAAAGAGTTCAGGAGACTCCTCAGGAGGACGTGGTGGGTCTAGGGAAGGAGTCACTGATGATGACATTGAGAGGAGGGAAGACGATGCGTTGGCACCTACTTTGCTAGTACCCTGAGCCTGGGTGAGAGAGGATGAGGAGGATGAAGAGGGCTTGGTCATCCACTCTACCAAGTCGTTGGCATGTTGCGGCTCAACATGTCCAGCTGCCAAAAAGAAGGACAAGCGTGTCCCATGGCCACGTGCTGATGATGACAATGCACCGCGTCCACGACCAGCACTGTTGTCTCTAGACACAGAGCCTGCTTGCCCCCTTTTATCGTCTCGCGCCTGTCTGCCTCTCCTTGCTGGCCTTCCAGACATGGTAATGGCCTGAAGGGAGTTGGGAAAACCAGCAATTGGGTATGTATATGTGTATATATTATATATATATATATATATATATATATATATATATATATATATATTGTGCTGGAGGCACACACAACTTCCACTAACTCCTGCAGATGGCAGATGGCTCAAATAGAGAAGAGCTATATAGGTGGATATAGCGGTGTATACTGGGTTCAGAGCATGCACAATCTCCTACCGCTGACTGCAAGCTCTATTTCAAATGAGCAAGATAGTTTGCTATATAGGTGGATATAGCGGTGTATACTGCGGTCAGGACACGCAGACAACAACCACTACAGAAGAGCAAGAACGAAAAAAAAAAAATCGGCCGATAACGATCGGTGTATACTGTGTTGAAGGTACACAGAACACCCACTAACTGCTACAGACGCCAACACACTACACAAAGCCGCCGCGCTGGCGGCCTTATATCGTGTGGGGCGTGTACTACACAGCCTGAGCTATGATTGGCCACAGGCATCCTGCCTGTGGCCAATCATGGCTCTCCTCGCTGCCGGCGCTGTGATTGGCCAAGCATGCGGGGTCACAGTGCATGCTTGGCCAATCATGAGCCAGCAATGCACTGCGCCATCGCAGTGCATTGTGGGCCGTGAGCGCCACACGAATTTGGCACGAACGGCCCATAACGTTCGGAATTCGCCGAACGGGCGAACAGCCGATGTTCAAGTTGAACGTATGTTCGACTCGAACACGAAGCTCATCCCTACACACAATCACACAATTGCCATTTAAAGTGATGCAGTGCTAAATAGCAAAAAATGACCTGGTCTTGAAGGGGCAAAACCTTCCAGAGCTTAGGTGGTTAAAGAAAAAAAAACCCAAAAGAAACATGTTAAGAACACATGTAAACACTGCATCTACCAGTCATTGGACCCAGAAGCCCAGTGTAGCTCTCTAAGCCACAGAACTATAGTATGTTCTCACCTTTCCTGTGTAGAAGAGATCTTCCCTTTTTACAGTGCCATCTGCAATCTTCTTCTGGATGGCCCGACCTACTTCTTTTTCATTCTGATACAGGTGCGCTCCATCAATGTGGCGGAAGCCAACCTCGATTGCAACTTCAGTGGCTTGTTCACTGAGGGAGACTGGGATCTAGAGCACAAGCAGCCATATGTAAATTGCTGATTAGTTAGTTAGTGTAAAAAACATAGTATATTTCCATTCATGGATAAATACAATTAGTAAGAGTTAAGCCTAAAATAATAGCCAATTTAAAGGCTGCATAGCAGTCTTATATATGTGTGAAATATTTCACCATTTCCCATTGACGTTTCTATTGAACTACAAGTACCATGGTTTCTGAAGTAACTGATCAATACAACCTATTATTATCATCCGTTATGTATTACTTTGTCTAGTCCCTATAGCTTAGTTAGTCTATCTATACTCTGAGCGCATGCTATCGTTAATATCACAATACTATAACAATTAGCTATGAAACCAAATACCCGGTCTAGGATCAATCAAATCTAATTTATTTCCCAAAGAAATAATAAAGCTTACATAAGGTATCAATAGAAGTTACTAGAGTACATAACATACGATCAGAATACAATACAAGCATTATACTTATCCGACCCTCGTGACTGGACCTCCTGATGGAATGAGAGGCAGCTCCCATTGATGAACCCCTTTTTGTTAAACACACCTCAGCCACACCACACCCCATTGCCCACCCTCCTTTGCCTGTGGACCAATCAGCATCTCTGGGGCGTCTCCTCCCCCAGGCTAACTACCTCTGACAGTCCTGCCATAATTGGCCTCTGGGGGGCAGTGTTTGCCCATGAATTGTAACTGCTCCGACTGGGTTCACATCTTGTGATTCGATCTTGGACGCCCTTCCCGCTCATTAGTTATCTTTTTGTCCTTACAGACAGACCGGCCCTGTCATTGTCCTAAATGTCTTTGAAGCTCCGTGCACACCAGGTGGGCTGAATAGAACTCATTCTGCTATGCAGATTCTGTTTGGTGCCACATTCCTCTATCCTTTAAACATGTGAGACTGCAAATATCAATATGGCTAAGTTTGGTTGTACAAACAGATGTGTAGAACTTTATATGTATAACATTAATTCCTGTTTGATTCCAACAGTTTCCTACTAATATCTTTCCTATGCAAGTTCCCCTTGCCACACTGATGGACATTACTCATCCTCTGCATTTATCTGTAAAAATTATACAACTCACAGTTGTCAACAAAAATATTTTTTATTATATCATAATTTTATCATGATTTTCAGTTTAATAAAGCCACCTATACAAAGTTCAGTCTGATTGTGCACCCTCTTTTCAATCCGATTGTACAATCTCCTTTAGATTTACCAAGAATGTATGTCGCAGCAAGGGCCTGCCTGATTGGATATCATTTTTTTGGATAGTTTAGGTAGATCCTCACATTGGATAATTTTAGTAGGTGTAAAGTTATTTGTACAGAAATTGTATGGTCAGATTGCAGCATGTATGGTGACCGTAAATAGACATCAAACAAGGCCAAAATGGCATGGCCAAGCTTTGGTTTCAGTTAACCCAAGTCAATGGGTTGTGTTGAAAAATAATCTATCATGGTTCAATAGATGGCATTTTTCTCACCCTTGTGAATCGCTTACAAGTGATCTACATGTAAGGCTGCAAAAAATGCCATAGATCTACCCTGTACTGCTGATTTCTTTCCATTACAACTATTTGACTTGGGTCGATCTAAACTGTCAGTATCTGTTTCTCATACCTTAGCCATGCCATTTTTGTCTTGTTAAACCAATGTTCGATTCGATCAGTCTGTTAAATTGGACATTGACTTTTCAATGTTATCGCACTGTGTATGGCCACCAAAACTAAATTTGGATTACCCAAACAAGCTATTCAATTCGTATACAATCAGGCAGAACCCTATACTGTTTATTTGTAGCTACAGTAGATCTAATGGAGATCGTACAGTCAGATTGTGTAACACATATGATCATCTTTAAGACATAAATTTAGTAGCAAACACGTTATTTTTATAAATTTGCTCAAAAACTTTTAAATGAGGGTGCATCCTTAACACAGATTTTAGGAGAATTCTGGGCTTTTCAAAAAAAGAATACCTTTTTACTTTCTGACTGATTCAGTCTAATTAAAGGGTAAGTTCACCTTTGTACACCTTTTTTTCTAAATTCCAGCTCCCCTATGCACAAATATAGCATTCATGTACTGTTTTTGCAAAAATATTAAAGCTTTCCATTAAATCTACAGTCACTTCAATTTCCTGTCCTAATCCATGTTTCTAGACGTTTCCATTAATAATGTCTTTCTTCCTTACATACTTTAGGTCATGACACAGGAAGGAGTTGACCAGCTAACCTCATTAGCACACACCCTGCATCATTCACCCACCTACTCCCAGATGCATGTTTTTTTAAATGAAATGCAATCAGAGGATCACTCTTCTCACTAAATACACCATTAGATTGCATGCGCACGGGAGCCAACTGTCATGGCACGGGCCCTATAGAAATGGCACGATCATGCCCTTTCTTCAGTGTGCATGCGCCAATGACATTAGTGCAAGCTTAAATGGTAAATATCTCCTAAACCATGCAGATTTAGGAGATATGTCCAGTACCTACAGGTAAGCTTTATTATAGGCTTACCTGTAGGTAAAAGATGTGTGTAAGAGTTTACAACCACTTTAAAATCTAAGTGAGGAGGAGTATATTATATATATATATATAGCGGAAGGGGAGTGTCTATCTACTCACTGAGCTTTGTGTGTAATCTTAGCTCCTGACATTGAGGGTTATTTAAAGCACAAGCATTTCATAGCAAAACAGTATATACCAGGCTGAAAAAAAAGCCTTTTTTTCCTTACATGGTCAATAAAACCAACTAAACAAAAATATATACAAAATACATTTTATAAATATAAAATAAACTATAGTACCTTGAAAAGATATTCATACCCCTTGACATTTTCCATATTTTGCCATGTTACAACCAAAAACATAACTGTATTTGGGATTTTCTGTGATAGGCCAACACAGTGGCACATAATTGTGAAGTGGAAGGAAAATAATAAATGGTTTTCAATTTTTTTTTACAAATAATTATCTGAAAAGTTTGGAGTGCATTTGAATTCAGTGTACATTTTTGGTTGTAACATGACAAAATGTGGAAAATGTCAAGGGGTATGAATACTTTTTCACAGCACTGTAAGTGCAGATGCTCTTCTCAGGCAAGCTCCTGGTGCCAGAGACCAGCACTGTCAATCAAAGCTAATTAGTTATTAGCTATTGACTGTTTCTGATATATTTTACTTTGCAAATTGTCAACCTTTCTGCATAGGCATGGTTCACCTGACTCTCAGAACAGGTGAGGCCAGTGGAACAATGGAATACGGCCACACCCCAAACGACCCAGCAAATAGTACACAACAAAATAAGACAATATAATTTATATATATATATATATATATATATATATATATATATATATATATATATATATATATACACACACACACACACACACACACACACACACACACACACACACACACACACACACACACACACACACACACACACACACACACACACACACACACACATAATTGCAGTGTGGTTGTCAGACTGGGGTTCTCGGTCACCCTGTGCCCTGAATGGTAACTTGCGCATAGGTGGGGCCATGGGAGCTGGACCAGGAGCTTTCAGTGCTCTCCAAGGCAAGCTGAGCTCCACAAGTGTCACAGGTGCCATTCCACAAGTGTGCGCAATTTTAAAGCATGACATTGACATTTTAGGTATCTATTTAGTCAGCGTAACATCATCTTTCAACGTATAGCAAAAGATAGATAAGATTGCGCTATGGACAAATTCCACCCGTTCGCCACACAGGCAAGGGGAAAAAAGAATATATATATAATGTAATATAGTGAAATAAAGATAAATTAAAAATAAATTAAAAAATGAACTTAAGGGGTTAAAGCTGCCTGTGCTTGAGACCTGTCCCTAAGAATAGGAATAGGTTAGAAATCTAAAATATAAATTAAGCTTTGGCGCTAAAACCTTTTTGTGCACTGTGAATACTAAAATCATATATAAGTGTGAGATGATCTATTATCTCTGCTGGTGCTCTGGAGAATATTAAAACAAATTGCGGTGGAAACCTCTTAAAACCACTGTATACGTGATATTAAAATGCGTGAAAAAAGAAAAGAGGATGTATGTCTGTTGATTTACACCTCAAAGAGTGCACATATATATTGGAAAAGTGGTGAATCAATCACATAAAAACAATTTAGAATACTACTGTGCTCGATAAACATACATAAACCAATATCTGAAAAATCATATGCAAATATGTTCAAAGTGATAATCAAAAAGCGTTTTGTGAAAGTACCCAAATAAAAAAAAAAAAAAAAAAAAATAATAATAATAATAGTGACAAAAAATCTTATAATGTCCAACGGAAATTTTCAAAGTCGCATCAACTAGTTGCTGGAAAAACGCATGGAACTTTCATCAAATGAGGAAGGTAGAGTAAAGTGACTAGTGCAGAAGGGTTAAATACATTCCTCTCCGGTGCGCCACTCTGTGTTAGGCAAAAGGTATGTATATGTGCTCACCAGACAAAAAACCCTCAATGGGTTAATCGAGCAGCCACAGTATGAGCCACTGTGCAGCTTTCTTTGGGCTTTCAACGTATACAAAAAAAAAAAAAAAAAAAAAAAAAACTTTAGTGTTTTTTTTTTTCTTTTTATTCAAGAAAGAGTTTCTTTCCAAAAAAATGCATTTGAAGATTTTCTGCGGAAATACCGTGCAACATAAAAAGTTGCAATGAGCACCATTGTCTTCCCTAGGGCAGGGATGTCCAAACTTTTTTCAAAGAGGGCCAGATTTGATGAACTGAACATGCGTGAGGGCCGACCATTTTGCCTGACATTCTTTGAACCATTAAAATTCGGTCTAAGTGTGTTCGTCCGAGCACGAATACACTGCCCAACAAGAATTCTCTTGCCTTTGTGGCTGTGTGTGGTGAAGAGATGAACACAAGTGTATTATTTGGATACACCATATTTATTGGCGTATAACACGCACCTTCACTTTAAGAGGGAAGCTTGAGGAAAAAAAAAAAAAAAAATTTAAATTTTAAATAAAGAACTGTGAAGCAAAATAAGGGTTAGTGCCCATCTGCAGACCCACAATTGCCAGGAACGCAGCGCCAACCATTGCCAGGAACGCAGCCCCACCATTGCAAGCCCCACAATTGCAATTGCCAGGAATGCAGCCACCATTACCATCAGTGCAGCCATGGAGGGCAGGATGAGCACCAAAGACATCCTACAGGAGAATTTCCTGTTTACACAATGGCCTCTTCAAGAGAAAGTTCCACCTTCTCTGATGGACAGAACAGTCGTCCAATGGCAGAGATGGGACTTCCTATTACAGCTGCCGTGTAAACAGGAAATTCTCCTCCTGTGTGCATGGCACTCGTCCCGCCTCCTCCCTCTGAGGCAGCTGGACTATATATCTTTTGTGACCCCGGCGCTGGGAGATCGCCGGGGGCCACAAAAGATGTATATGTTTAAATAACCAGGCGGGCCTTTCAAAACCGGACCGCGGGCCAGACTTTGGACATGCCTGCCCTAGGGTGTCTGCTAAAACAATATATATATTAAAATATGATTTTTACATGTAGGAGAGAAGTGTCAGAATTGGCCTGGGTGGCAAAGGGTTAAGTAATATACCTATAATTATTATATATTATTTTTAAGGTAATTGACTATTTAACCAGTTGCCGACCGCCGCACGACGATGTACGTCGATAGCATGGCACGGGCAGGCATATTGGCGTACATGTACGTCCCTTGCCTCCCGCGGGTCGGGGGCCCGATCGGGCCCCCGCCCGGTGCCTGCGGCGGTCGGTATTCGTGCGGGAGCGATCCCGGACGAGGGGACGGCCATTCGTTCATGGCCACCCCCTCGCGATCGCTCCCGACGAATAGGAATCCCCCGTGACATCACTTCCTCTCCTGTAATGTAAACACAGGAGAGGAAGTGATGTATTCTCTCCTCCGTGTCGGTATTTTTCGTTCCGACACGGAGGAGAGCGGATCGGTGAGTTGCACCAACACTCTACACACACAGTAGAACATGCCAGGCACACTCACACCCCCCCTTTACCCCCCGATCACCCCCCCAATTACCCCTGCCCCCCAGTCACAGTGACACCAATGTCATTTTTTTTTTTTTTTTTTTGCATTGGTGTCATTTGTGACTGTAATAACTGTTAGGGCAGTTAGAGTTAGCCCCCTTTAGTTCTAATGTACCCCCCTAACCCCCCCAATAAAGGTTTAACCCCGTGATCACCCCCCGTCGCCAGTGTCACTAAGGCTGGGTTCACATTGCAGCGGTTTATGAGAACGAATGTGATTCGCACCGCACTGCAGTGCAAATCACATCCGATCTCTGTGCGATTCGAGTTCAGCCATTCGCCGCACCCGCCGCACCCACCGCAAATTCGCACGGGACCCTTTTTTTGGCCCGCAGCAGAATCGGATCGCATGGGTGTTCACACCATGCGATCCGAGTTTGCAGATCGCACTGCGATATGCGAACTGATCTGGGGGTGTCAGTAACATTTCACTGACACTCCCAGCAGTTCGCATAGGGCAGTGTGAACTGCCGCCGGGAGGCATGCGATGCGGGAACCCGCCGCGCATTCGTGGCGTTCCCGCATCGCTCCAGTGTGAACCCAGCCTAATAAGCGATCGTTTTTCTGATCGCTGTATTAGTGTCACAGGTGACGCTAGTTAGGCAGGTAGGTATTTAGGTTCGCCGCAGCTTTTTATAGCGCCAGGGACCCCCATATACTACCGCATAAACCCCCCTGATTGCCCCCTAGTTAACCCTTTCACCAGTGATCACCATATAACTGTTACAGGTGACGCTGGTTGGTTAGTTATTTTTTATAGTTTCAGGGCACCCGCCATTTATTACCTAATAAAGGTTTAACCCCCTGATCACCCGCGGGTGTCATTTGTGACTAATAACTGTTAGGGCAGTTAGGGTTAGCCCCCTTTAGTTCTAAGGTACCCCCCTAACCCCCCCAATAAAGGTTTAACCCCGTGATCACCCCCCGTCGCCAGTGTCACTAAGGCTGGGTTCACATTGCAGCGGTTTATGAGAACGGATGTGATTCGCACCGCACTGCAGTGCAAATCACATCCGATCTCTGTGCGATTCGAGTTCAGCCATTCGCCGCACCCGCCGCAAATTCGCACGGGACCCTTTTTTTGGCCCGCAGCAGAATCGGATCGCATGGGTGTTCACACCATGCGATCCGAGTTTGCAGATCGCACTGCGGTATGCGAACTGATCTGGGGGTGTCAGTAACATTTCACTGACACTCCCAGCAGTTCGCATAGGGCAGTGTGAACTGCCGCCGGGAGGCATGCGATGCGGGAACCCGCCGCGCATTCGTGGCGTTCCCGCATCGCTCCAGTGTGAACCCAGCCTAATAAGCGATCGTTTTTCTGATCGCTGTATTAGTGTCACAGGTGACGCTAGTTAGGCAGGTAGGTATTTAGGTTCGCCGCAGCTTTTTATAGCGCCAGGGACCCCCATATACTACCGCATAAAGCCCCCTGATTGCCCCCTAGTTAACCCTTTCACCAGTGATCACCATATAACTGTTACAGGTGACGCTGGTTGGTTAGTTATTTTTTTATAGTTTCAGGGCACCCGCCATTTATTACCTAGTCTCACTAGTGTACCCCTAAATTTAGGGGTGTCTACTTTCCAAAATGGGGTCATTTGGGGGGGGTTGTGCCATCTTGGCATTTTATGGCCTTCAAAACTGTAACGCCCTTAGAAAGCCTGAAGGCGGTGCTTGGTTTTCGGGGCCCCGTACGCGGCTAGGCTCCCAAAAAGTCCCACATATGTGGTATCCCCGTACTCAGGAGAAGCAGCAGAATTTATTTTGGGGTGTCATTTCACATATGCCCATGGCATGCGTGAGCAATATATCATTTAGTGACAACTTTGTGAAAAAAAAAAAAAAAAAAAAAAAGTTTGTAATTTTCCCGCAACTTGTGGCAAAATATAAAATATTCCATGGACTCAACATGCCTCTCAGCAAATAGCTTGGGGTGTCTACTTTCTAAAATGGGGTCATTTGTGGGGGTTTTGTGCCATCTTGGCATTTTATGGCCTTCAAAACTGTAATAGGTAGTGAGAAGTGAACTCAAAAATTTACGCCCTTAGAAAGCCTGAAGGCGGTGCTTGGTTTTCGGGGCCCCGTACGCGGCTAGGCTCCCAAAAAGTCCCACATATGTGGTATCCCCGTACTCAGGAGAAGCAGCAGAATTTATTTTGGGGTGTCATTTCACATATGCCCATGGCATGTGTGAGCAATATATCATTTAGTGACAACTTTGTGAAAAAAAAAAAAAAAAAAAAAAGTTTGTAATTTTCCCGCAACTTGTGGCAAAATATAAAATATTCCATGAACTCAACATGCCTCTCAGCAAATAGCTTGGGGTGTCTACTTTCTAAAATGGGGTCATTTGTGGGGGTTTTGTGCCATCTTGGCATTTTATGGCCTTCAAAACTGTAATAGGTAGTGAGAAGTGAACTCAAAAATTTACGCCCTTAGAAAGCCTGAAGGCGGTGCTTGGTTTTCGGGGCCCCGTACGCGGCTAGGCTCCCAAAAAGTCCCACATATGTGGTATCCCCGTACTCAGGAGAAGCAGCAGAATTTATTTTGGGGTGTTATTTCACATACGCCCATAGCATGTGTGAGCAATATATCATTTAGTGACAACTTTGTGTAAAAAAAAAAAAAATTTTTTTTTTTGTCATTATTCAATCGCTTGAGGCAAAAAAATAAAATATTCAATGGGCTCAACATGCCTCTTATCAATTTCCTTAGGGGGTCTACTTTCCAAAATGGGGTCATTTGGGGGGGTTTTGTACTGCCCTGCCATTTTAGCACCTCAAGAAATGAGATAGGCAGTCGTAAACTAAAAGCTGCGTAAATTGCAGAAAACGTACCTTAGTTTGTAGATGTGACAACTTTTGCGCAAACCAATAAATATACAATTATTGACTTTTTTTTTACCAAAGACATGTGGCTGAATACATTTTGGCCTAAATGTATGACTAAAATTGAGTTTATTGGATTTTTCTAATAACAAAAAGTAGAAAATATCATTTTTTTTCAAAATTTGCGGTCTTTTTACGTTTATATCGCAAAAAATAAAAATCGCAGAGGCAATCAAATACCATCAAAAGAAAGCTCTATTTGTGGGAAGAAAAGGACGCACATTTTGTTTGGGTACAACATTGCATGACCGCGCAATTACCAGTTAAAGCAGCGCAGTGCCAAAGTGTAAAAAGACCTCTGGTCATTTACCAGCAAAATGGTCCGGTCTGAAAGTGGTTAAAAACTGTACTCAAGCAGGTGGCTTAATGGACATATTGTTGAAGTTTGAAGTTATAACTTCAAACCAGTAATTTCACAGTAAATAGATAAATAATAAATGATCATATAGCATAATAATATATGATTTATCTTGTACCTTTTCAGCAGCAGCAGATTCTCGTTCTCCCTTTTAATTGTGAGAGAAAAACATGGGATTGTGGGTAAATCTTATTCCCATAAACCCCAGAGGGCTGGGCGGGAAGGGAGTATGTGTCTTTTAGACAAATGCCCCCTTCTATGACACCGC
Organism: Lithobates pipiens; assembly: GCF_037356315.1. Classification (NCBI taxonomy): domain Eukaryota; kingdom Metazoa; phylum Chordata; class Amphibia; order Anura; family Ranidae; genus Lithobates; species Lithobates pipiens. Next base: position 493,057,522 of record NW_027507903.1, read on the forward strand.
AGTGAGTGGCGGGCCTCCACTGCAGAATTTTTATTGGACAGCTTGGGCAAATGGTACTTTACCATTGGTTAAAGGGTCCAAGCTGTCCATCGAGCTCAGTGCCTCAGAAGTGAGAGGCGCTGTGAGCTCATCCTCTCTGTCTGCTACAGAGTGTGCCAGCTTGTATTTAACCACTTCAATACCAGGCACTTTCGCCCCCTTCCTTCCCAGACCATTTTTCAGCTGGTCCATGCTGAACCGGCTGAATAATAATCCATCTATGGGCAGCTTAAGTTACATAACAAGCAGTACAACATTTCAGAGCTTTAACCAGTTTCATCCTCAGGCTTTAGAGCAGGGGTCTCAAAGTGGTGGCCCTCCAGCTGTTACAAAACTACAAGTCCCATCATGCCTCTCCCTGTGGGAGTCATGCTTGTAATTGTTAGCACTGCAATGCCTCATGGGACTTGTAGTTTTGCAACAGCTGGAGGGCCACCAGTTTGAGACCTCTGCTTTAGAGTCTCAAGACTGGCTTAGCTCAGAGCACATTTGGAAATCACATTGCTGTGCTTTATAAAAGTGCAGCATTTATTTGTTTGTAGGCAGGTGTGAAGGGTGAGAAAGAGTTAACAAGACTGAGACATTGACAATAGCTGACAGAGGAATATTATATTTTAGGGTCCTGTTTGTCACAATGACCACAGGATAGATAAGGTCTGGTAAGAACTGGTTTCGAAATTATGTCTTCAGACAAAGTCAAAATGTCAGCATTAAATAGTTTAAAATTATGTCTGAAATGTTATGTCTCATCTGATGAACTTGGTCCTTCCTCCCTCCCTCCTTTCTTTTTAAGTTGTGCAATATTCTTTGTCCATATTTTGTGTAAACTCGCACAGGACCCTTTTTTTGGTCCGCAGCAGAATCGGATCGCATGGGTGTTCACACCATGCGATCCGATTCCTGTCCGAGTTTGCAGATCGCACTGCGATATGCGAACTGATCTGGGGGTGTCATTAACATTTCACTGACACTCCCAGCAGTTCGCATAGGGCAGTGTGAAGTGCCGCTGGGAGGTATGCGATGCGGGAACCCGCCGCGGATTCGCGGCGTTCCCGCATCGCTGCAGTGTGAACCCAGCCTTTTGAAACATAATTTTAATAATTGCACTTTAGGCTGGGTTCACACTGCAGCGATGCGGGAACGCCGTGAATCCGCAGCGTTTTCCCGCATCGCATACCTCCCAGCGGCACTTCACACTGCCCTATGTGAACTGCTGGGAGTGTCAGTGAAATGTTAATGACACCCCCAGATCAGTTTGCATATCGCAGTGCGATCTGCAAACTCGGACAGGAATCGGATCGCATGGTGTGAACACCCATGCGATCCGATTCTGCTGCGGACCAAAAAAAGGGTCCTGTGCGAGTTTGGGCCGGATGCGATGCCAATTCAGCCATACTATCTGTATGGCTGAACTCGCATCGCACAGAGACCGCATGTGATTTGCACTGCAGTGCGGTGCGAATCACATCCGGTTCTCGTAGCCGCAGCAGTGTGAACCCAGCCTAAATGAATTCTAGCACATGTAAACACAAAAGAATACACATTTTTTTTTTTGTTAAATATAAAAGATGTTGCACCGAGTAAATAGATACGGTACCAAACATACCGTACCATGCTTTAAAACGATGCCCACCTGTGGAATGGCAGCACACTACGGTAAATTTATATTATCCATAGACGGCGCTTTAAAAGCCTTTAGGCTGGGTTCACACTGCAGCGATGCGGGAACGCCGGGGTCTGGGGAGGGGCAATGGGTGGGGCCAGGGTGGAGCTGAAGGGGGCCCCGTCAGGTAGGCTGTATGGGGCCCCATGATTTCTATCAGCGGCCCTGTCCGCGGACATAATCATCATCATCATCACAGCGGGACATCAGCATCATGAGGTGAGTGAAAAATCACAATGGCTACTGTATATTTAATGGGCAGGCTGTATACCGGTATGTGTCTAATGTGTTATCCAGAGCATTATCACAATGGCTACTGTACATTTAATGAGCAGGCTGTATACCGGTATGTGTCTAATGTGTTATCCAGAGCATTATTACAATGGCTACTGTATATTTAATGGACACAGGCAGGCTGTATGGTATATTTAATGGACACAGGCAGGCTGGACGGTATATTTAATGGACACAGGCAGGCTGTATATTTAATGGGCACAGACAGGACACTGGTAGAATGTACGGTATATTATGAGCCCTAACACAGGCTGCTCTATGCAAACAGTCATGTCATCACTTTCTGTAATATCAGCCTGCATTAGGCCTCAAAAGGTACCCGAACAAGTCTTTTTTTTTTTTATCCTGTTAGAAATGGATCCCAATACTTCTACCGGTAATCCTGGACCAAAAGAAAAACGCAGGTCATTCGAAGCTGGTTTCAAACTTAAGGTTGTGTCAAGAGCAGAAGAAAGCAATAACAGTATTGCAAGTAGGGAATTTTGTGTTGATGAAAAACAAGTGAGGGAATGGCGGAAAAAGAAAGCTGACTTGGAAAAGATTCCAAAGGCAAAAAAAGCTCAACGTGGTTTAACAACTTCATATGGGGCTCTAGAGACTGAATTGCATAAATGGGTTATAGAGTGTCGTCAAAATGGTTACTGCGTAACACGCATGGGAATTCGCTTACGTGCCCTTCAAATGGCTAAAGATGACAAATTAAAAGCACCAGGTATTGAAAAATTTGCTGCGTCAGCAGGATGGTGTACCCGCTTCACGAATAGGTTTGGCCTATGTTTGCGGCAAAGAACAAAGATTTCACAGAAGTTGCCAAAAGACCTTGATGAAAAAGTGATGTCATTCCATTCATTCATCATAAAACAAAGAAGGATCCATAACTATGACCTGGGAGATATTGGAAATATGGATGAAACACCTATGACCTTTGATCTTCCAAGCAACAGAACTGTGGCAAGTTTGGGAGACAAAACTATTTTTCTCAGAACCACAGGAAATGAAAAAAATAATTTCACAGTTGTTCTGTCATGTTTGGCTAATGGAACAAAGCTGCGGCCTGTCATTTTTAAAAGAAAGACCTTGCCTAAAAAGGTCAAATTCCCACCACGAATTACAGTGCGCGCACATGTTAAAGGCTGGATGGATGAAGACGGAACAAAAAAATGGCTGGAAGAAATTTGGAAAGAACGACCAGGAGCAGCCTTAAAGAAAAAAACATCATTGCTAGTTTGGGATATGTTCAGAGCCCACACATCTGATGGCATAAAAAAAATGGCAAAATCTTCTCAAGTTACTTTGGCCGTTATTCCAGGTGGGCTTACATCTGTATTGCAACCGCTAGATGTGTGTTTAAATAAACCTTTTAAAGACCGTGTGAGAAAGATGTGGCATGAATGGATGTCATCTGGTCAAGCCCGACTGACAAAAGGTGGAAATCTGATGAAGCCCGACATAGAATTGATAGCAAAGTGGGTTCGTGATGCATGGGAAGAGATTCCGGAGGACATGGTGCAACGCGCCTTCAAGAAATGTGGCATTAGTAATGCTATGGATGGCAGTGAAGACAGCGCTTTGTATGAGAACGACAGCAGTGATGGTGATGACTGCGAACTCAGTGATGATGACAATGTCTACGCTGATAATCTCACACCAGCTAATGCTGAAGCTCTGTTTGGACATACAGATGATGAGGAGGAATCCAGTTTTGAAGGATTTTAACTCTTGTGTTTTAGCTTGGTTGCTGAATGAGCTAAGGTTTTTGTACTTTTAAAGTTATTGTTGATACCATATTGTTTTTATTGACCCTCTTTTACACTTACAGAGATAGTTTACTGTTTTTCTTTGAAATAAATATTTAAAAACATTATTGGTATCTATTTTTATTTTTGAAATTTACCGGTAGCTGCTGCATTTCCCACCCTAGGCTTATACTCGAGTCAATAACTTTTTCCAGTTTTTTGTGGTAAAATTAGGTGCCTCGGCTTATATTAGGGTCGGCCTATACTCGAGTATATACGGTACTTCCCTGTCCACATGTATGTAAATTTTATTTTCTTATTGTGTATTTACTGACCCAGCAACTTTTAAGTTTTATTGTTGCTCATGGATGTACAACATTTGTAATAAATCTTTGTATATTTACTTTCATCTGTGTTGTGTACATTGGCTATTATGCCAGGTAACTCACAATCATTGTTGTTGCTGCTCTGTTACATAACATTTTGGAACAAATAAATAGATTTTGTCTCAGTGTTTGCTGTGGACATTGGCTAAACCTCTCTCACCTCATTTAAAGTCCCAGGGCTATTTTCCTTGTTTTTTGTGCATTAGGGATGGAGGTGTCAGGGGGGGGGTCACACCAGACCTTAATCTCCCCAATCTTTGATTAAACCTGGGTGGAAGACACCCATTCAGCCCACACACTGGTCTGTTGTTACAATTAGCCTTTGTGCATATTACATCAGATTCTAGTGCATTATCACCCTTTGGCCAGTTTTATTTGCATACTGCTCCCAGGGGGCCTTGCTGGGCTGAGCTGTTCTCCTTTCACTGTTTGTCCTTTATGGCGGTGGTTTCCATCCAGCTCGGGGGCTGCGATGTGCATAGGGGAGTTCTGTTCCTGATCTTTTGCTGTCCTCCCCTGTCTTATGACGGGGGTGGCCACCTGCACATCGACGCCATGTTTTCCATGCCCATACACAGACGTCTCCCCGAACGCAATTGAGGTGTGGGCTGTGTGGGTCATCCTGGATGGTTGGGTGGTTGTTGCATCTGTGCATCCCCTTTGATGGTGGATGTCTTATGAACACCCATGCATCACAGCCCATACATGACACTGAGGGAGCGTAACCTTCGAGCCCTTGTGGGCATATCTAGATATTCAGCTCGGCTGGGATTCTGATTCACAACTTGACAATTGGATAGAGCAGTCACATCTCTAAAAAAAAAAAAAACTGACAACCATTGGATTTTTCATTCCATTGAGGTACAACTTTCTTTCTTGATACTTATTGGGTCTGTTACATTGTCTTTATACACATGTAATACTTGTATCATTTTTATATTGCCCCGTAGTCTCTCTGCACATACCAGCTTTATAATTATGTTGGTCTGCATTCATGCATTTACCATATTCTATATTTCAGTCATTCTTACCAACATACTCTAAGAAGCTTAATTTATTTATTTACATCTTTATGTATATATAAATTACGTTTTAGAACCTTATACATTAAGCCCATTTTGCAATTATGATGCCCTCTGATATATGTGCATCCTTGCAGACATTTTCCAGACATTATTTAAGGGGCTAAGTGGAGACCGCAGTGAGAAATAACCCTATCCAGACCATGCTGATCCTCCGAATGTTCCCCTGTTGTGGCCTTTGTTCCGCCCCCTCAGCTCCCAAGCTGGATGCACTACACGGCTGCCATTTTGATATCCAGCGTTTGGCGATTTATCTCAGACCTTCGGTAAGTATGAGGTCTCTGTTTTAGACCTCTCTTGCCAATTATTCCATCTGCCCCCATTTATCAACAACATACATTTATTGATCTTATTATTTACATTGCAGATACAACATTCATGCATCCGCCCCTGAATAAACAAACAGGGTCTCGCAAAATGCATAGGGCTTTATTGATCCTTGTTTTATGCCAGTTCATGCTGGGCGTTATTGATGTCTGCATTATGTTTACATACTTCTCCGTCCACATGTATGTACATTTTATTTTCTTATTGTGTATTTACTGACCCAGCAACTTTTAAGTTTTATTGTTGCTCATGGATGTACAACATTTGTAATAAATCTTTGTATATTTCCTTTCATCTGTGTTGTGTACATCAGCTATTATGCTGGGTAACTCACAATCATTGTTGTTGCCGCTCTGTTACATAACATTTTGAAACAAATAAATTGATTTTGTCTCAGTGTTTGCTGTGGACAATGGCTAAACCTCTCTCACCACATTTAAAGTTCCAGGGCTATTTTTCTTGTGCATTATTAGGGATGGAGGTGTCGGGGGCGGGGGGGGCAACACCAGACCTTAAACTCCCTTCTTTGGAGGTGAACTGGAAACCCCGGTCGGACAGTGTTGGCTGGGACTCCATAGAGCCTTACAATTTCTTTGATGAATATTTTTGCAGTTTCCACAGCCAAGGGTGAAAATGGGCCATTTTGGACAGCCTTTTGGACACCACCACGAAGATGGTAGAAAAACACTCTGCTGGAGGGAGTTCCACAATGAAGTACATTGAGATCATTTTCTCAGGCTCTCTCTGGAACAGGCAATGGCTTCAGTAAACCCCAGGCTTTTACCCTGCTGTTCTTACCTCAGGAGCAAGTAGTACAAGACTCCACATAACTCTTAGCCCACGTACACACGGTCGGAGATTTTGCCAACCAAATCCGTCGGATTTTGCCCGTCGCATTTAGTCCGACGGATTGTGTCCAAAACTGTTGCATACACACGGTCTGGCCAAGTTGGCGAAAAATCCGATCTTTCAGAACGTGATGACGCCATTTCGTTACGATGGGACTACATTCAGGCTAGTAGCCAATAGCTTTGATGTAGGAATTTGATCTGAGCATGTGTGGCACTTGGTCCAATGAAAATGCTCTACACATGATCGGATTAGGTCCGTCCGGCCCAGTTGGTCGGGAAATCTTTTCAACATGTTGGAAAATTGGGTCGGACGGAGATTCGGACGGAATCAGTCCGATGCATACCACACACAGTCGGATTATCTGATGACACGGTCCGATAAGACTCATTCCGACAGATTCTCCGACCGTGTGTACAAGGGCTTACAGTCGCCTACCACCTGAGGCCACCAGAATGTGCATTGTACCAGTTCTGTAAATTCTTGTGGTCCTTATAGACCAGAATGGGATGTGCTGCATCTTCAAGTAAGTAACGTCATTCTTCTAATGCGGCCTTGATGGCGAAAAGCTCACGGTCTCCCACATCATCATTTCTTTACACTGTAGATAATTTGTGGGAAAAGAAAGCAACTGGGTAGAATAGGGCTTTAGCTCCTTGCCGTTGAGACAGCACAGCCCCTACTGCAACTTCTGAGGAGTCATCTTCAAGAACAAATGGTGAGGCAGGGTCAGGGTGCTTCAAGATGGGGGCTGAAGTGAACAGTTTTTTGAGGGCTTAGAATGCCAATTGCACATTGGGAGACCAGAGGAATCGGGTTCCTTGTTTAGTTAGTTTGGTAATGGGGAAAATAATAGCAGAGAACCCCCTAATAAACTTCTGGTAGAAGTTGGCAAACCCGATGAAGCACTGAACCCCCTTCTTGTCCACAGGAGCTGGCTAATCTAAGATGGCGGTGACTTTCTGGGGGTCATCTTGATGCCTTCAACAGAGATTATCAGACCAAAGAACTGGATACACTAAAAATCAAATTCGCACTTCTCTGGTTTGGCATAGAGGCCATGCTGCCGGAGTCAGGTTAGCACATTTCGGACATGCCTATGGTGGTCATCTACTGTGGAGGAGAACATTTAGGATGTCATCCAGGTACACAATGACGTACCAGTCCAGATAGTCGCAAAAAATGTCATTGACAAAGTGCTGAAAGGTGGCTGGCGAATTGCATAACCCAAAAGGCATGACTAGGTACTTTAAGTGCCCGAATCGAGTAGGAAAAGTTGCTTTCCACTCATCTCCTTCTTGAATACGGATTAAGTTGTATGCTCCCCGGAGAACCAGTTTAGTGAAGATGACTGCGCTTCCCAGTCTTTGAAACCGTTCGTGCACACAACGCAGCGGGTAATGGTTTTCGACAGTTATCCTGTTCAGTTCTTGGTAGTCCACGCATGGGCATAGTGAATGGTCCTTCTTTTCAACAAATAAGATGCCTGCATCAGCAGGAGAAGTAGAAGGGCAAATAAATCCTGTTTTAAGGTTATCATCAATATGGTCCTTCAGCGTGCCCAATTCAAGCTCGGTTCCCTTACAAAGGGGACCTCAGCCTCTGGTAACAGTTCAATAGGGCAGTCGTAGGATCCATGGGGAGGTAGGGTCTCTGCACCCTTCTTACTGAATACGTCCAGAAAATCATTGTATGCCACTGGGATTGATTGGCGTGATTCAGGATCTGTGTCAAGGCAGAGTAAGGGTGAGGGGTTGACTGAGGCCTCTTGCAGGCAATGTTGCTGCCAATAACTTGAAGGAAATTTGATTTCTCCAGTGGCTCAGTTGATGTGGGGGTTATGGGCCTGCAGCCAGGGCTACCTAAGATGATGGGGAACAGAGCTGATGAAATGGCATCCAGGTGTAAAAACTCTTGTTGATAGCAAGCAATGTTAGCCAGCAAAGGGATAGTCTCATGTGTGACCAGACCGGATTTAATGACAGAGCCATCGGCAAGATGTACAACTAGTTCCCAGGTCTTTGGTTGCAGTGGAATGAGGTGTTTGGCTGCAAACGTAAAGTCTATGAAACATCTGCAGGCTCTGGAATCAATTATGATGGATACCTGGATACTCTTTCCTGGGAGCTGTAACATGATGGGGAGAGCAAGGTGAGAGGCTTGGTTAGGTAAGACAGGAAAATGCGCTGGAGAGGCACTTATGCATCTTTGCAGGACAAGACCTCACATAATGCCTGGGTCCCCCACAGTACATACAGAGGTTATTGATTTGTCTGCACTGTCATTCCTCCATGGTGAGAGAGGGATGAAGCAAACCCAACTGCATGGTCTAGGAGGAATCCGGAGCAACTGGAGTGGGAGGAATCTGGCTGGTCAATCTGGGAACTTAGGTAGCATCCAACTTGGCCGATATTGACCTATGGATCTTTAGGAGCGACATTCCCTTAGGTGTCGGTCAATCTGAATTGATAAAATAATACGTTCGTCCAGAGATTGGGGTATCCCTACTCGTGCCAGTTCATCCTTTAGAGGATCAGATAGTCCCATCCGAAATCGGCAACGAAGGGTCGCATTGTTCCAAGAACTCCAACGTCTGTGGCCTTTCTGAAGTCCTCTGCCACTCTGTGGCCTTTCTGAAGTGCATGTAATGTGGCCTCGGCAGTGGCAGTCTACTGGGGGTCCTCATAAAGTTGTGACATAGCGATAAAAAATGTGGTGAGGTCGTTTAACAATTCGGCCTTTTGTTCCAGAAGGCGATGTGCCCAGGCTTAGGGTTCACCGATAACCACAATGTCTGGGGAATGCCCAGGAAAAAAAAACAAAGCCTACTTACCACCAGCTCGCAGACAACCAAATTGACCTGTCTAACAGTATGTGTTAAAAACAGGGGTTTAGTCTGCACTCATTTGCAAACGCATGTGTGAGCCACAGAGCCACGTCACGGCACCCTGGTATCTGTGGTCCTTACACTAAAATATACCGTAAGTGTCCCAACAGTGGAGGCACATGCATTCTGATGGATAAATGATGGCAGGTGGACTGAAGGGGAGCCCATCCCTCCTTAAAGGTACAGGAGCACACCAAACACCAGTGATAGCACAATGGCTGCAAAGATGTTGGCGCGCTGCTGGACCAATACAAACACACACGTGATAACAAAAGGGGTTCACTGGTCAACAAAAGCCCACTTTAGTTATATCCAGAGAAAAGGTGCGGGGTTGTAGGGCAAAATAGAGTTCACAAGCATTACGAAAGACTCTGTATTTGCTACGCTCACCCACAAATCTTTCGGGCGTGGGTACCCTTGGTTCTGGTGGTAACATCACTACCGAAGGTGTGAATGAGGTACCAGCTGAGGTAGCGCTTTGAGGGTTGGCAAGAGATGACAGAATTTGAACTCGTTCTTCCAGCCGAGTATATCCTTCTTGTAGATCTTTAACAGCTGGTGTCAAACCTGCCAGGTGTCGGCACAGTTCTTCCATGGGGGAGGTGCCTCGCTCAGGCTTAGGCATGGCTGTCTGATACTGTCATGTTCTCAGTACCTGACTGATGAGCCCGATAGTACAGAGGAAGGCCTCCCTTACGTATCTGACTTGCGGCCCCTGGTAGAGCCGACAGGTGGCATGGGAGTGCAGAATGATATCAGTGCCTGGCAGAATCAACAGCGGATGGGTCAGATTGCTGGCACAGCAGACAGGACCAGCAGGCTCGATGGATCAGCAGACAGGTGAGCAGACTGGATGGACCAGCAGACAGGTGAGCAGACTGGATGGACCAGCAGACAGGTGAGCAGACTGGATGGACCAGCAGACAGGTGAGCCGACTGGATGGACCAGCAGACAGGTGAGCAGACTGGATGGACCAGCAGACAGGTGAGCCGACTGGATGGACCAGCAGACAGGTGAGCAGACTGGATGGACCAGCAGACAGGTGAGCAGACTGGATGGACCAGCAGACAGGTGAGCAGACTGGATGGACCAGCAGACAGGTGAGCAGACTGGATGGACCAGCAGACAGGTGAGCAGACTGGATGGACCAGCAGACAGGTGAGCAGACTGGATGGACCAGCAGACAGGTGAGCAGACTGGATGGACCAGCAGACAGGTGAGCAGACTGGATGGACCAGCAGACAGGTGAGCAGACTGGATGGACCAGCAGACAGGTGAGCAGACTGGATGGATGAGCAGACAGGTGAGCAGACTGGATGGATCAGCAGACAGATGAGGCAAACCCAGACTGGAGCTGGATGTCTGTAGTAGGTAAGTATAGCAGATTGGAGGAGAGTCTTGGAACATCAGGAAGGCCGGCAACAGAGGTACAAGAGGAGCAGGCAGAAGGAATCGCCAAACAAGCCAAGGGTCAGATGTAGGTGGATAACAGGAACAGTCTCAAAACAAGCCAGGTCAAACAGGAGCAGATATCAGATCTTCAGAAAACACATACAGAGCTGCAGATCAGACAGCAAGGATACAGTGCTTCTGAGGTGTTTAAATAAGGCAGCCTGTTGCCAATCACTGAAATCAGCCTGGACTAAGTTAACGCTTAGGTGGCAGATCCATGACAATATCACTTTAAACAGAGATTTGTCCTCCATGTTTCACACCAATAACCCAGAACTTAATACAAATTGAAATACTGTCTTGAATACAGGAGCTGGTACCAATAACCCTATGAGTTTTGTTTTGAACCAGTTGACCATGGCCACAGTTTCTGAAAGTTTTCAGCATACTATAAGCCAACAATCATTTTTCCCTAGGGGATAGTGTATACATTGTATATGTTGTATGCAAGGAATGCTATCCGTGGATACCGATTGGTACCTGTGGGTGGTGTTATTTGGCCTCCTTGATTCCAGTGATGAGAATCATAGGGGATGAAAAAGGAAAGCGCCAACATCTTTTGAAAGCCAGCGCATATCCCAGGAACCCCCTTAAACACAGGGAAAAGAGAGCTATTTCTTGAAAAGGATCAGGCCTGGCCATGGTTTCCCTCATAGACAGGATGGGGAATAGAACTGATGAAAAGATTAAATACCTACTCCAAAATTATGGATGGAATTATGGAAAAGAATTCTGTAGACAAACTTAAGTATTGAACAAAGGGCTATTCATAAACTAGATATGCACAAAGAAACTATCAAATCCATAAGTACTGCTCTGACTGGACTCTGAAGTAACAGGACTATGTGTGCTGCACATGGATTCATAATGCGAGTATTGAAATACCTGATTATTATGATATAATTGATCACCACTTGCCGACCGCTGCACGCCGATATACGTCAACACAATGGCAGTGGTGGGCAAATGGGCGAACCTACACATCCTCTTTAATGCCCCATACACACGGTCAGAAATTCAGACGGAAAAAGCCCGAATCGGATTATGTTGTCGGAAAATCCGATCGTGTATGGGCTCTATCGGACTTTTTGCATCTGAATTTCCGATGGAAAAAGTTTGAGAGCTGGATCTAAAATTTTCCAACAACAAAATCCGATCAGACTTTTTCCGATCGTGTGTAGAGAATTCCGAGGCACAAAGTGCTTAGAAAAAATTTGGAGACGAAAGCTATTGGCTGCTGGCCTCTACGTAGTCCCGTTGTACGTCACCTCGTTCCGAATGATCGGATTTTCCGACAACTTTGTGCGACCGCGTGTATGCAACACAAGTTTCAACCAAAATCCATTGGAAAAATTCAGACGGATTTTGTGGTTGGGATGTCCTACTGTGTGTACGGGGCATAAGAGGCGGGGATAGCAGGTGCACGCACGCCTGCCGCGTACAGCATGACCGTTCCCACGGGATTGGTGCACTGTGTCTGCCAGTCTCCCAGCGATCGTGCCATGGAGCCTCAGAGCGGGGAAGTGCCTATGTAAACAAGGCATTTCCCCATTCTGGCTTGTCACGACAGAGATCACTGCTCTCTGTCATTGAGAGCAATGATCGCTGTATGTGAGTTGCAGCCCCCCCCCCCCCCCCCCACAGTTAGAATCACTCCCTAGGACACACTTAACCACTTCATCGCCCCCTAGCGGTTAACCCCTTCCCTACTAGTGTCCTTTACACAGTAATCAGTGCCCTTTTGATCGCTGTATAAATGACAGTGGTCCCAAAATAGTGTCAAAAGTGTCCCATGTGTCCACCATAATGTTGCAGTATCAATAAAAATCACAGAATGCCTTTACTAATAATAAAAAAAAAAAAAAAATAGAAAAAGTCCACTATGAGTGTATCTGGGCGATTGTGCTGTTGTTGCACTACTATTTTTCATAGCAAAATATTTTTTTTGATACCCAATGTTCTCCCAAATTTTTGCAAATCAATAAATGCTTCGAATTTGTCCAGGTTTTTTGTGGGTCATATTTTAAACAGAAATAGGTGCTATGCACTGCACATCACTGCAAGACCCTGTGGTTATGTGAAGTGGCAGCTTCAACCAGTGTTTCAGCCACACCACACCCCCAACGTGTTTCACTCTGTCCTGGAGCTTAATCGTTGGGATAGAGACTCCATGATAAGGAGTTTAAGTATAAATGCATCATTAGCTGCCATGTAATTAAAGTGGGGTACCCCCTAAAAAAAAAAAATTAAAAGTCAGCAGCTACAAATACTGCAGCTGCTGGCTTTTAATAATCGGACACTTACCTGCCCCAGGGTCCAGCGATGCGGGGGAACGAAGCCCCCCCCCTCGCTCCCCGCTCCGCTCGCGGCGCCGTCATGCATACTGTGGGCACCCGGCTGTGGCTTCACAGCCGGGCACCCACTGCGCATGCGCGAGCGGCGCAGGGCGCCGTGATACGCCGTACAGTCACCTGGGACACATGACAGGTCCCAGGTGAATGTGCGGCGCGAGGGGAAGTGATGTCACCAGCCCGGGCAATGAGGAAGGCAGATTACGAGGGACCCCCTAGCAACCGGTATTTAGAGGTGAGTAAAAATTTTTTTTTTTGCCAATTATTTTTTATTTTTTTTTATTTTTTTATTTTTTTACGAATTTTAAGCAGTTTTAATTTTTTGGTGGCAACACCACTTTAACCACTTGCCGCCGGCCATATAGCAAAATGAGGGTGGCAAAGTGGTTTCAATATCCTGACCAATATTCAATATCCTGACCATATGACATCTTCAGGATATCAAGCCGCTGCGCACCCCCGTTATTGCGGTGTGTCAGTCTGACACACCGCAACACTGCTCTAGGTAAAGAGTCTCTGACGGACACTCTTTATGACATGATCAGCTGTGTCCAATCATGGCTGATCACAATGTAAACAGGGAGAGATGGTGATTGGCTTTTCCTCACTCACGTCTGTCAGACGCGAGTAGAGGAGAGCTGATCGGCTGCTCCTCTAACGGGGGGGGTCTGTGCTGATCGATTATCAGTGCAGCCCCCCCGAGGATGCCCACACTGGACCACCAGGGATGCCATCAGACCACCAGGGATGCCCACCCCCACCCTAGACTTCCAGGGATGCCAATACATTAGTACCATACATTACAGTACATCAGTTTCACCTATCAGTGTCCATCCATGCCACCTATCAGTGTCCATCCATGCCACCTATCAGTGCCCATCTGTGCCACCTATCAGTGCCCATCCGTGCCACCTATCCATGCCTATCTGTGCCCATCTGTGCCACCTATCAGTGCCCATCCGTGCCGCATATCAGCGCCACCTATCATTGCCCATCAGTGGCGCATATTAGTGCCCATCAATGCCACCTCATCAGTGCCCATCAGTGCCGCCTTATCCGTGCCTGTCAGTGCAGCCCCATCAGTGCCCATCAGTGAAGGAGAAAACTTACTTATTTACAACGTTTTGTAACTGAAACGAAAAAAAAAAAACATTTTTTTTTTCAAAATTTTCTGTCTTTTTTTTTATTTTATTAGCAGAGAATAAAAATGCCAGAGGTGATAAAACACCACCACTATTTGTGCGAACAAAATGATAAAAATTTAGTTTGGGTACAGTGTTGTATGAACACGCAATTGTCATTCAAAGTGCGTATAAGTGCCCAGTATTGAAATAGTTAAGCAAATAAGAGTAAGGTGAACATTTGCCATATTCTACCACCTATCATACTCAAGTCTTCGGTGTCCCAGGTCCCAGAACCTGATGATTTTGCTGACAGTACCCCAGAGGGCCCATCCAGTTGCACAGATGGTACAGACTCCTTAGAGAATTCCCCTGCGGGCTCAGGTGATAAGAGAGTAGAAGACAGGCCTAGTCCCTTGTCACCTGAGGCCCACTGCTGATGAACCTTTGCTAAGTGATGCCAATGACCTCCAACTCCCTTTGTGGACTAACCGTGGGCAAGATATTCAGACTATGTTGTATGAGACTGTTTCATTGTTTTGCTTAAAGAGGAAGTAAACCCTGATGGTATTACGATCGCTGCTAAATGCGACAGCTTCTTGCTCAGGGCTCCTGGTTGCTATGAAGCTAACAACTGCATAGTGAGTAACTAAGGCTACTGTGTACCCCTTACTAATTTACATGGGGGGGGCAGTATCTGGAGGCCTCCATGTTTTAAGAGGGATTCCAGATTCTGTTAAATCTTTCCCAGATCCCCACAAAAACCAAGCAAGGTTAGTGTGTAAGAGGCCCTTGCCCTCATCATGGGGACAAGGTGCTTAACAGGGGGTCCTCCCTGGCAAAGTACCCTCCTCATGTTGAGGGCAGGTGGTTAAGAGGCCCTTAACCTCATCAACACCAGGACAAGGTGCTTAACAGGGGTCCTCCTTGGCAAGGTACCCTCCTCGTGTTTAGGGCAGGTGACCTGATTCAGGAGGAGTGGCATGGGTTTGCTTACTGTCCCCCCTCTTTTCCTATCCAGTCAGACAGCATGCTCGTTCAAAGGTCTAGAATGGATTTCTCTTTACAAATATTGTTTTTTGCTGTACCGTATTATATAGACTGTACAGATGCGTCACTTCATTGGCAGGTTTAGGGCATCCACCAAGGCTATGCATGTATGTGGCCTCACAGAAGTGGCTATTTATCTATGGGGCTGCATATATGTGCTGCTTTGTTTGCGCAGAGAGTGCGCACCCAGCACAAAGACCAATCTGTCAGTGGAGCCGTAAGGACCAGTTCCTGAATACCTGATCGTTGTGATATACTCTGGCTATCCCGATGATCAGTCACTGTACAGTCTGTCCCGGTGTTCTGTCGAGTAGTGCTCTCTATCAAAAAATGCCCACTCCGGGCTATGCATGCGCAGTATGGAACGGCACAACAGCTGATTTATCGATCAGCTGTTGTGACAGCATGACTGTGCATGCGCAGTGCATTGGACACAATAGCTGATGAGTGCCGAGGGACAGAATTATAGTCCGATTCTGCCTCGCACTTGCGGGCTTGTTCAGTGTGTGAAGGGTGGGGTTTTTTGTGTTGATGGACGGCTTCAGTGCTGCATACATTGTGTACAGAATCGGAGAATAACATTGTCCCTTTGCAGCACTGAACCCGTCCATCAACACAAAAAAATCCGCCCTTAACAACACTGAACACACTTCACAAATGCGAGGCAGAATCTGAGAATAATTCTGTCCATCGGTGCTCGTCGGCTATTGTGTCTGATGCACTGCATATGCACCGTCACACCGTCATAACAGCTGATCGGTAAATCAGCTGTTGTGCCATTCCGTACTGCGCATGCGCAGCCCAGAGCGGACATTTTTTTCGATAGAGGGCACTATTCGACAGAACACCGGTTCTGTTTTCTCCTGTTGAATAGAGAAAAATATGCACTGTATCTTTTTCTACTTGCTAGAGGGGAAAATTGTAAACAAAAAAAAAATATATATATATTAATTAACAAATAAATAATAATAACAAATCAGGGTTTGATCTAGGTCAGTGTTAGACTTGGGGTCAAAGGCCAGGGTCAGTGTATTTTAGGTACTTAGGTTCTGATTTCGTATCAGTGTCAGTTAATGTCAATATCAGTGTGTTTTAGGTAGGCTATAATAAAAAAAATGTGCATTGTTGTGCAAACAACAAATACCATACACATGTGGTATCACTGTGATTGTCATGAGCAGGAGAATTTATTTTTGGTTGTTCTTTGGTGATAGATTATGGTAATAGCAACGAATATACAACTACATAAAAAAAAAAAAAAACAAACAACATTATATATATAATTTTTTTTTTTTTTTTTTTTTTACTATTTTTGTGCCAGTCCATTGTTTGACAATCCCTTGCCTTTTGGCTTTAATCCCAGATTCACACTGACAGCAAGAATTAAATTGTGCGAGTTCAGCTGAACTCGCACTATTTCATTCCCCCATGTCAGTCCCGACTTCGGGGGCGATTTCAAAGACATCTGTGCGGGTTGCTGCACAGATGTCAAAAAAAAAAAAAAACGCACCCCGAAATCACCAAAAGTAGTACAGAAACTACTTTTGGGAATCGGTGCGGTGCCACAAATGGTGTTGCACAGATTCAGACGGTGCCATTGGCAGCAATTTGGCATGTCAAATTGCATGCCAAATCGCTCCAATGTGAACCAGGGCTGAAAGTTAACAGAATGGATTTGAAAGATTTGGTTCCCCATGGCTTTGATGGGGTTCAGATTATCATTCAGAATTTAGGAGCAGTTGGTGACTGTCCCATAAACTGAACCCAGGTAAATTCGTCTTATCCTTAGTCATAGGCAGTTTCTTTTTATAGGACTGTTATACAGTGAAAAACTTCATAACTCATAAAAGCAACAAGTGTGTTGACACAAATGTACTTGGATTTGTCTGACTCAAACTAATAGGGTTGAACTGTCCAAAGATAAATAAATTGTTGCTCTAGCACGTTCTCTGATAACGTTTTTGTTACAAGATGTTCTTAACGCCAAGTTCTTTTTTTTAGCCCCTTTCCCAAAAAATGTGGGGCCTCACAGAGTGCAAGGACCTGCCCTGGGCCTCGTCTGATCTCTCAGAAGGTTTGCATGTCTCACATTGCATAAATTCCTATAATCTCTAAACATTTCAATGTTCTACATGCCTGTCTGTACTCACATATTCTGGGGCGTACGTCCCAAACCCAATAACTGGAATCTTGCTGCCATCATTCATTAGAAGAGTGGGAGAAGAATGTTCTGCCATGGCTGAAGCTGAGACACACTGATACAGAGCAATGTGTGTCAAAGAATACTGAAAGTTCACAGTGAGGAGGAGTGTCTATATAGCTCAGTGTTTCTCAACTCCGGTCCTCAAAGCGCTCCAACAGGTCATGTTTTCAGGCTATCCATTATTTTGAACAGGTGAGTTTCACTGCCTTAGTAATTACCACAACCATTTCATCTGAGGCAAATCCTGAAAACATGACCTGTTGGGGCGCCTTGAGGACTGGAGTTGAGAAACACTGGTATAGCTACACGGTGTGAGGTCAAATGTACATAAGAATATAAACAGGGGAAATCATTGGAGTGTAATACCTTCACCAACACCATTTCTACCTACCACAGATTATACATATAAAATAAAATTCCATTCCTAAATCAGGATAAATAAGACAATAATGATAATATGATTTAAACTTGCAGGGCAGGTTTTGATCGGACTGGTGTACGAGGCACTGTGGCTTTTGTTGTGTAGCGTCAGACTTGTTATTTCTTGTACTTGCTAAATGTTGACATATATTACTCATCTGAATAATTAAATCAAGAACACTTATACAATGCCACGGAATACCCTTAGGCTCCATGCACACCTGAGCGTAGAGATTTACTGGAGTTTTTTCGGGCATTTTTTACGTGTTTTTGCAGCTTTTTACAAGTATTTTTTTTTAGATTTCAATGTTTTTATTAACCACTTCAGCTCCGGACCAATAAACACCTTAAGGACCAGAGGTCTTTTTGCAATTTCGCACTGCGCTGCTTTAACTGGTAATTGCGCGGTCATGCAATATTGCACCCAAACGAAATTTGCGTCCTTTTCTTCCCACAAATAGAGCTTTCTTTTGATGGTATTTGATTGCCTCTGCGATTTTTTTTTTTTGCGATATAAATGGAAAAAGAGCGAAAATTTTGAAAAAAAAAGATATTTTCTTCTTTTTGTTATAAGAAAAATCAAATAAACTAAATTTTAGTCATACATTGAGGGCAAAATTTATTCAGCCACATGTCTTTAGTAAAAAAAATGTCAATAAGCGTATATTTTTTGGTTTGCGCAAAAGTTATAGCGTCTACAAACTAGAGTACATTTTCTGGAATTTACACAGCATTTAATTTATGACTGCCGATCTCATTTCTTGAGGTGCTAAAATGGCAGGGCAGTACAAATCCCCCCCAAATGACCCCATTTTGGAAAGTAGACACCCCAAGGAAATTGCTGATGGGTATGTTGAGCCCATTGAATATTTATTTTTTTTGTCCTAAAGGATTGAATAATGACAAAAAAAAAAAAATTTTTACAAAAAGTTGTCACTAAATGATATATTGCTCACACATGCCATGGTTATATGTGGAATTGCACCCCAAAATATATTCCGCTACTTCTCCCGAGTATGGGGATACCACATGTGTGGGACTTTTTGGGAGTCTAGTCGCGCACGGCACCCCGAAAACCAATCACCACCTTCAGGATTTCTAAGGGTGCAAATTTTTGATTTAACTCCTCACTACCTATCACAGTTTCGAAGGCCATAAAATGCCAAAATAGCACAAAACCCCCCAAAATGACCCCATTTTGGAAAGTAGACACCCCAAGCTATTTACTGAGAGGCATGTTGAGTCCATGGAATATTTTATATTTTGCCACAAGTTGCGGGAATATTACAAACTTTTTTTTTTTTGCACAAAGTTGTCACTAAATGATATATTGCTCACACATGCTATGGGCATATGTGAAATGACACCCCAAAATACATTATGCTGCTTCTCCTGAGTACGGGGATACCACATGTGTGGGACTTTTTGGGAGTCTAGTCGCGCACGGCACCCCAAAAACCAATCACCACCTTCAGGATTTCTAAGGGTGCAAATTTTTGATTTAACTCCTCACTACCTATCACAGTTTCGAAGGCCATAAAATGCCAAAATAGCACAAAACCCCCCCAAATGACCCCATTTTGGAAAGTAGACACCCCAAGCAATTTACTGAGAGGCATGTTGAGTCCATGGAATATTTTATATTTTGCCAAAAGTTGCGGGAATATTACAAACTTTTTTTTTTTTTGCACAAAGTTGTCACTAAATGATATATTGCTCACACATGCTATGGGCAGAAGTCAAATTACACCCCAAAATAAATTCTGCTGCTTCTCCCGAGTACGGGGATACCACATGTGGGGGACTTTTTGGGAGCCTAGCCACGTACGGAACCCCGAAAACCAAGCACTGCCTTCCGGATTTAAATATAAAATGCTACCAAAAAACCTGTTAGCGATGGCAGGGATCAGGCCTGACTCTGCGATCGCTGCAGTTATGTGTTTAGTGTTTTGTAAGTGACAGTGATCGATCGATACTGCACTTGGGTGGGCTGGGCAGAGGGGCAAAACGCAGGTGCTAGCAGGTATCTGGGCTGATCCCGCTAACAATGCGTTTTTTTGGAACCCTAAACTGCTGGGGACGCTAGTATAGATCTGATCAGATCAGATATTGATCTGTTCAGATTCTATAGCACTACGGGAGGTGTATGCTTTGCGTGTGGGTGTTAGCGGTACTGGCACTAACCTAGCGCTGCCTGGGGCGATGCAGACCCTGACCCTAAAACCTAATTGATATCACCCGCCGGGTGATCAGGGGGTTAAACCTTTATTGGGTAATAAATGGTGGGTGCCCTGATGCTATAAAAAACAAACTAACACTTATACGGTGATCAGTGGTGAAAGGGTTAACTAGGGGCAATCAGGGGGTTCAAATTTTTATTAGGTAGTATATGGGGGTCCCTGGCGCTATATAAAAACCTGACGGGGAACCTAAATAACTAACTGGCTAACCAGCGTCACCAGTGACACTTATACTGTGATCGCTGGTGAAAGGGGGTGAAAGGGTTAACTAGCAGCAATCAGGGGGTTAAAACCATTATTGGGTAGTATATCGGGGTACCTAGCGCTATAAAAACCTGGCGGTGAACCTAAAAAAATAACTAGCTACCTAGCGACACATGCAGCGATCAGAAAAATGATCGCTTAGTGACACTGGCAAAAGGGGGTGAAAGGGTTAACTAGCGGCAATCAGGGGGTTAAAACCATTATTGGGTAGTATATCGGGGTACCTAGCGCTATAAAAACCTGGCGGTGAACCTAAAAAAATAACTAGCTACCTAGCGACACATGCAGCGATCAGAAAAATGATCGCTTAGTGACACTGGCAAAAGGGGGTGAAAGGGTTAACTAGCGGCAATCAGGGGGTTAAAACCATTATTGGGTAGTATATCGGGGTACCTAGCGCTATAAAAACCTGGCGGTGAACCTAAAAAAATAACTAGCTACCTAGCGACTGTAGCGACACTAATGCAGCGATCAGAAAAACGATCGCTTAGTGACACTGGCAAAAGGGGGTGAAAGGGTTAACTAGCGGCAATCAGGGGGTTAAAACCATTATTGGGTAGTATATCGGGGTACCTAGCGATATAAAAACCTGGCGGTGAACCTAAAAAAATAACTAGCTACCTAGCGACACATGCAGCGATCAGAAAAATGATCGCTTAGTGACACTGGCAAAAGGGGGTGAAAGGGTTAACTCTAGGGGCAATCAGGGGGTTAAATTTTTATTGGGGGGTGATAGGGGGCTACCCTGGACCTAACAATAACTGTCCTGACAGTTTTTACTGTCACAACTGACACTGAATGCATTGATCAGTAAAGAAATGATCAATGCAATCAGTGACACTGTGACTGGGGGGGGGGGCTTGGGGGGATCGGGGGGGGGGGGGTTGTGTGCCTGTGTGTACCTACATGTCAGTGTAGTGTTGGTGCACACTTACTATTAGTCTTCTCCTCGTAGTCCGGTCAAAAAGACCGCCCCGAGGAGAATGACATCACTTCCTCCTTCCTGTGTAAACAATACTTCTCATTGGCCAGGAGCGATCCAGAGGGGGTGGCCGAAAACCAAGAGCACCCCCCTCCTGAACCATAGCAGGTCACATGCCCTCAACATTGGGAGAGTGCTTTGGGGAACCCCCCAAAGCACCTTGTCCCCATTGTTGATGAGGACAAGGGCCTCATCTCCACAACCCTGGCCGGTGGTTGTGGGGGTCTGCGGGCAGGGGGCTTATCGGAATCTGGAAGCCCCCTTTAACAAGGGGTCCCCCAGATGCCGGCCTCCCCCCCGTGTGAAATGGTAAGGGAGTACCATTTCACCAAAAAAGTGACAAAAGTGTTAAAAATGACAAGAGACAGTTTTTGACAATTCCTTTAGTCTTCTTCTTTCATCTTCTTTCTTCTGGTCTTCTTCCTTCTTCTTCCTTCTTCTTTCCTTCATCCTTCGGTTTCTTCCTCCATCTTCTTCTTCCTCCATCTTCTTCTTCCTCCAATCCACTGCTTCTTGCTCCGGTGTTCTCGTCCGGCATCTTCCTCCACAGCGTCTCTTCTTCCTCGCTTCCTTCTCGGGCTGCTTCACGCGATGGGAGGCTCCCGCTGTGTGACACTTCTCTTCTTCTGACAGTTCTTATATAGCGGAGGGCGGGGCCACCCGGTGACCCCACCCCCTCTGACACACAGTTGAGTTATATAAGTGTCAGAAGAAGAGAAGCGTCAAACAGCGGGAACCTCCCATTGTGCGGAGCGGCCCGAGAATGAAGCGAGGGAGAAAAGAAGCCGTGGAGGGAGATGCCGGACGAGAACACCGGAGCAAGAAGCAGAGGATCCGAGGAAGAAGAAGATGGAGGAAGAAACTAAAGGATGAAGGAAAGAAGAAGAAAGAAGATGAAAGAAGAAGACTTTAATAAAGGAATTGTCAAAAACTGTCTCTTGTCATTTTTAACACTTTTGTCACTATATTTGTGAAATGGTAGGAAAGTACCCCCTTACCATTTCACACAGGGAGGGGGGGGGGTGTTCTGGCATATAGCGTCCGTCCATCGGATAGTGTCTGCCCGGTACTGCGCAGTATGGAGCAAAAGGAGATTTGGAAAATCTCCGAAGATGAACAGCGCCTGCGCCATGAGTGGAGGTGCTAGTCCCACCATCCAAGTTGGCACAGGGCTGCAAATATTAGAGGGCCCCTCGTGGGCTCGCTTCACTCGCCACGCTTCGGGCACGGCCTTGCTGCGCTCGCCTCTTTTTATTCCGTTCATTTTCGGCTATTTTCGGAATCTGTGTGTCCTGTGTACTGCGCATGCGCAGTACACAGCGGACACTATCCGATGGGGGACCCAATGTGATAGGACACCGGGATCTGGGGGTCCCCTTGTTAAAGGAGGCTTCCAGAATCTGATAAGCCCCCTGCCCGCATACCCCCAACACTACCGGCCAGGGTTGTGGGGATGAGGCCCTTGTCCTCATCAACATGGGGACAAGGTGCTTTGGGGGGTTCCCCAAAGCACCCTCCCAATGTTGAGGGCATGTGGTCTGGTACGGTTCAGAAGGGGGGGAGGACCTGCAGCCTGCCAGGTTGCATGCTTGGATAAGGGTCTGGTATGGATTTTGAGGGGGACCTGTCAGGGCTGGCTTAGCACTTCCTGCTCTGGGCTGGTTGCTCCGCTGTCGGCTAATTACCATCTCTCATCTCTCTCCACAGTTACCAGCTGTTCCTGATCATGCCCGTCTGACCTGCCTACTTAAAGCTGTCCAGCTCACTTCACCTCTGCCTTCACCTTGGTCACATCACAAGAAACCATCTCCTGCAGGTCTATTTAAAGACTGGCTTGCTGACATCCCTCCTGGCTCCTTATCCTGCTTGCAGTTGCTCTACTTGGATCCCTGACTTCTGGCCTGGCTGATTACCCGATCTGGTTATTGAACTCTGGCCTGGCTGACTACTCTATTCGGTTACTGGACTGGCTATGCTTTGACTACGCTTTTTCTATTTACCTTTTTTATTTTTACTTAATAAACAAATGTGATTTAATTGTACTTCTGTCTCGGTCTGATTCATGGTTTCTGACAGGACCCCCACGCCATTTTTTATTTTTTTTTGCCGTGAGGTTCCCCTTAAAATCCATGCCAGACCTGAAGGGCCTGGTATGGAATTTCGGGGGACCCCCACACATTTTTTTCCTTAATTTTTTTTTTCTTAATGCTAACATGACCTGTGTGCAAATAGCCTTAAAAAAAAACCATAGAAGTGAACCAGCGCAAAAAAGTTGAGAGGTGCGCCTGTTCAACTTATGCAAATGCATCTACGTGGCTTCACATTGCGCATGCGCAGTGCATAAATTGATCTCGCGCAGTTCCAAGTATTTGCAGGCGCAGTAAGCTTGCTCAGAGAAAGTTACTTTTCCATTCTATTTTGGGCATACTTGTTACTTGGACAGTTATAACTATACTAGACTTCCTCACATCACCCCCATAATATTGGCACGTACACCTTCTTTCAATTCTGAGTTGAATAATGCGTGCGCCATGTCTATAGCGGCGCACAGATTGCCGCCTCCCATGTGCCGGCATGCTAATAGTAAATGGGGAATTGCGCTGTGTTACAGGTGCAAATGCTTTGTGAATACGAAAACAGCCACTGCGCATCGGCGTGCACCGCAACTTATGGCGCAAACCGCTTGTAAATCAGCCCCTATATGCAGAGGGGCTCGCAGTAGGGGGTCCGATGCATCCCTGTTCTCCATTTCAGGGGCAAATCAGGTAGGGTTGCCACCTGTACGGGATTTGAATCCCAAATGTGCCCGGTTTTGAGCCCCCCTGAACACCGGACACATTCAGATAGGATTCAGATAGGATCGTGGCTCATAGCTGGAGAGGATTAGGTGTTTTCCTCCCTCCAGCCTGCAGGTGGCAATAGAGAGCGGCACTGAAAAGTCTCAGCAACACTGCCGAGGAACAAACACGGAGAGTGTGTGGAGCCTGGAAAGAAAAATTAGTGCAGGAGGAAAGGGGGCTCTGCTGTCATATCTGATGTAAGGGGGGGCTCTGGTGTCATATTTGATGTAAAGGGGCTCAGGTGTCATATCTGATGTAAGGGGGGGCTCTGGTGTCATATTTGATGTAAAGGGGCTCTGGTGTCATATCCGATGTAAAGGGGCTCTGGTGTCATATCCAATGTGGGGGGCTCTGGTGTCATATCTGATGTAAGGGTGGTTCTGGTGTCATATCTAATGTGGGGGGGGGGGGGCTCTGGTGTCATATCTAATGTAAGGGGGCTCTGTTGTCATATCTGATGTGGGTGGGCTCTGGTGTCATATCTGATATAAGGAGGCTCTAGTGTCAAATCTGATGTAAGGGGGGCTCTGGTGTCATATCTGATGTAAGGGGGCTGTGGTGCTTTTGTTTATATCGCAAAAAATAAAAACCGAAGAGGTGATCAAACACCCCCCAAAAAAAAAGCTCTATTTGTGGAAAAAAAAGGACATCAATTTTGTTTGGTTACAACATCTCACGACCGAGCAATTGTCAGTTAAAATGACACATTGCCATTTTATAAAAAATGGCATGGTCAGTAAGGGGGTAAATTCTTCTGAGGCTTAAGTGGTTAAAGTGTTCGGGTTTCACTTGATGAAAAGGTGGCAACCCTAGAATCAGTTCTGAAATTTTTGCCTGAATTCAGAGCCAAAGACGCACAGGGCTCTTCTCCAGTGCACTTTGTGTCCACCCCAGAGATGTGTGAACCGGCTGGGTTCTGGGTTCACACCAATCCAATTCGCATTAGTGTGAACCCAGCCTAAATGTGCTGCAAACCACCTAATGTATGTTCACTACCATTAGCCATTTTTCATAAACAAATGTTAAATGCGAGGGCTGCATTCACACCTTGGCATTTTGAATTGCGAGCAGATTTGGTGCAATTCTGCCCACGATTTCAAAATGCCCATGTATAAATGACAAATCACCAAACGCACATTTGAGATGCCATTCATTTGAATGGCACCTAAAATCGTGGTGCGGTCCTGTCACGATTATCACGTGATAAGTGACACTGCAGTCATGGCAAACCGCATCAAGTGAAGCTTGTTGCCCAAAAAAAGTTCAGGAGCTTCTTTTGGGCATCATGCTTCACCCAATGCAGTTTGCAGTGCAATTTATTGTGCGATAATCGTGGCAAAACCACACCACAACTTTAGGTGCCATTCAAATGAAAGACATCTCAAATGTGTGTTCTGTGATTTGTCATTCGTACCTGGGCATTTTGAAATTGCTGCAAATCTGCCCGCGATTAAAAAACCCTGAGATGAGAATGCAGCCTCAGTGCTATTCCATGCATGCATAAGAAGGATAGTGATTACAGGTGCCCAGTGCTGAAAAAAACACTCTTCCACACTCTGGGCACCTGTAATCACTATCATTCTTATGTATGTATGGAATAGCACTGAAAGTGGATGATGTTTTTTGAACTTTTTTCTGCCATTTAGGCTACTTTCACACTGAGAAAAATTGGGTGGAAAACAACTATAGAAGTGAGCAGCCAACACAACAATCAGACAAATTGTAAAGTAAGAAATAAATCAAAAGTGTGGCGCTTAGTGATGTATATATTACACAAAAACCTAACCAGAATGGTAATCTGGAGGCAAATTACACAACATATACCGTATATATCGTTACACAACAATGAAGGTTTCCATCTGATAGCATTTTCTACTTTGATGGTTGGTGATTAGCAGCTCGGGTCATCCACTGACCTCCTGGGATCGAGATCTACATTTTTTTTTTTTTATCATTAAAGAGTTTATTGAAGCAAAAGACAATACATTAAGAGAAAGAAACACAATGTGATCCATTTTTGTACAGTCATATTCAAATGAAAGTTATCCACGCAACCACAAATAAATAACATTATGAGCAAGAGCAAAGAGTGACAAAATATGGTTGGATGTCAACTTAACAAAATATTTTTCCCTCAAGTTGCTAAACCAATATCCCATAACAATACAACTGAATAGGATTAAAAAACGGAATTTGAGTACCTCAAGTGAGATTAACCAAATTACTGGTCCCTATTGTGTTGGATAGGAACTAGGAGTATAAGAGGGCCTCAAGAGAGATTTGTAGAGAGAAGTAGATATAAAGGGTGAAGGGGGGGTTGGGACCATAGGGAGGGTGAGAGAAATTGGGGAGAGCAGATAAGGCGATGGGGGGGGGGGGGAGGGAGAGTAGAAAGGAAAAGAGAGGATAAGGGTCAATCCACTTAACCAAAGGCTTTGCTACCATGCGACTTCCAGTAATGTGGGGGGGGGGGGGGCGTTGGACTGGCATACAGCTCAGACTCAGCCCGTAACAATATCTGAGAAGGCCTCGGAGTGTTTGAAAATAATCCATGGTTGCCAAGTTCCCAAGAAACACTCCACCTTTTCATTAGCTTGTGCCCTTGTGTTTTCCATTTCGTAAATTTCAGCGACTCTATAGAGCCAGTCCCTTGTGGACGGGACCAATGAGGACTTCCAGTGGACTGGAATCAATGACTTGGCTGCACCTAGTAAGTGTATGGTGAGAGAGTGCTTGTATTTTTTCAAGGACCAGTTGGATATGTGCAGTAAGCAGCCAGCGGCATCCAAGGTCAAAGTGGTTTCTGTTATGGTTTTGATGAGCTTCTTTCCCCAGTCCCAAAAGGGAGTAATCAGTGGACAACACCACCAAATGTGCAATAAAGAACCCACATCTCCCTGACACCTCCAACACAGATCGGAGACCTGCGGACTCCATTTGTGTAGTTTTTGGGGCATTAGATACCATTGTGTCAGCAGTTTATAAGCCGATTCTTGAAACTTGGTGCTAATTGAGCACTTATGAGCTAAAACACAAGCATTCCTCCATTGTTTTATGCTGATTTTTACCTGTAAATCCTCTGACCACCGCCTCCTGAGTCCGTCATCTGTTGATTGTTTAGCCTCCTGCAACCACTCGTAAGCTATTGAGGTAGCCCTAGTTATTTGTGTACCAGAAAGACACACCGACTCGAAGCCTGTCAAGGGTCTAGAAAATTTACCCAACTTCCCGTGCTTCTGGAGGTAGCTCCGCAATTGAGCTAGGTCCAGAATGTCAACTCAGGCAACCCAATATCCCTTTTCAGCTCGGGGAGGTCTTTCAACTTGGCGTGTGTATAACAGTCCCTGGCTAGTAAGGGTCTGTCCCCGTTAGTAGTCCTAAGCTGTGTGTTTCCAAGCCCCGGTATAAAGTCTGGGTTGCCCTGTAGTGGGGTCAGGGGTCCTCTGTCTGACGTAATTTCAGTCTTTTTGGGAAGGCCTTGTATCAGTTTAAGCATCGTCCCTGTCAGGGGGTGACGCTTCAGATCATCTGGATATGCCGCCCAGGGCACCCAGGGGGCAAAAGTCAATGGGATTGAGTTGACCGACGTTTCCAAAGCAACCCAGTCTTTAGTATCACCGTGGTAATGCCAGTCTATGATCCTCACCATGTGGGAAGCTACGTAATAATTATGAAAATCTGGTATTCCCATTCCCCCAAGCTCCTTTGACCTAATTAAAGATTCGTACTTAATTCTTGGTTTTTTATTTGCCCAAATGAACTTCATGATCATTGAACGAAGGGCATGAAACATTCGTTGCGGAATCTTAATGAGGAGTGTGCGGATTAAGTAAAGAAGCCTGGGGAGAACGGTCATTTTAAAGATCGCTGCATGACTGAACCATGAAACGTTTCCCGTATGACATTTTTTAAGGTCTTGTTCGATGGACTTGAGTATTGGCGCAAAGTTTTGCTCGTAGACATGTGAGACAATTTAATTCCCAAGTCATTTAGGGAATAGGGTTCCCATCTGAAGGGGGAGTTGGCTTTCGTCAGACTAAGTGTTTGGGTCGATAATTTCATATTCATAGCCTCGGATTTCGTATAATTTATTTTTAGGTTGGATATGTACCCGTATTGTTTAAAAGCTTTTGTCAGGTTAGGGAGAGAAGTATGTGGGGAGGTCAGGAAAAAAAAAAAAGCAAGTCGTCTGCATAGGCTGCGACCTTGAACTCCCTGTCCGCCACCCTGAAACCACCTATGGAAGGATCTGAATTGATCATCCCCCCTGCCTCGTGCCATTAGTAATGCGGACCCTCTCGGAAAGTGTGCCATTTATTTTCAGTTTTGCTGTGGGACTCTGGTAAAGAGCCGAGATCCATGCCAGCATATTTGGGCCCAGGCCCACATGCCTGCACGCGGCCAGCATGTAATCCCATGCCACCCTGTCAAAGGCCTTCTCCGCATCCGTGGACAGGAGAAGGCCTTCGACAGCGCCCCGTTCCGCCGTGTGAATCAACAGCAAGGACTTGATAACGTTCTCCTTGGCTTCCCGCCCAGGCATAAAGCTCACCTGTTCCGGGCCTATCAATTTAGCCAAGAATGGTTTCAGTCTGCCCGCCAGTATCTTAGCGAAGATTTTCAAATCTAGGTTTAAAAGCGAAATTGGCCGGTAACTCACACACACCGAGGGGTTCTTCCCTTGTTTCGGGAAGACTGTTATGAAGGCCGCAAGCCATTCTGGCGACGTTTCTTTGGACTGGGGCAAGGAATTCAAGGCCCTCCCCAGGGGACATTCTAAAAGGTCAATAAAGGTCTTGAAATAGATCGCAGTATAACCATCCGGTCCCGGGCTTATGCCCAATTTCAATGAGTTGATGGCCTGTCTAATTTCCTGCGCTCCTATTAGTTGTTCTAAGGAATTGGCTTCTAAATTGTCAAGGGAGGGGAGACCACTCTTGTTAAGAAAGTCTTGATGATCTGGGCTCTGTCACCCACCATTTCAGGTTGTCTATGTTGCTGTGGGAGGTTATAAAGGTTGGAATAATAGGTATGAAAATGGCCTGCTATGGCTTCTGTGGTGATGTCTATTGAGCCGTTTGTCTGTTTGATGCCTAGTATGGTGTTGCTATGGGTCTGCTCTTTGAGAGCTCTGGCTAGAGTCCTGCCTGTCTTGTTCTCTGACTCGTAATAAATTCTTTTTCTAAAGAATAAGAAGCGTTTGGACTTCGTTTCAAAAATCTGTTGAAGTGTTTTCCTCAGATCCAGCAATTCTTTTGCTGAGTCTATTGAAAGAGACTGTTTGTGAAGTGTCTCTAGTTTGTTAATGCGGTCTGTCAGTGCTTGTATTTCTTGTCTCTCCTGCCTTTTACGGTGGGCCCCCATTTTCATCAACTCGCCTCTCAACGTACATTTATGAGCCTCCCAAATAACCAGGGGATCTACATCTGGAGTGTTGTTGCGCGCAAAGAAGTCTGCGATACATTCTTTTAATTTAGGCAGTAGCATCTGGTCAGTTAGTAAGGAGGAATTCAATCTCCAGGATTGGGCCTTTGGGGGTGATCTGGTCACGTTCAAGGTAAGAGCGATGGGCGCGTGGTCCGAAATTGTTTGCAGTCCTATGCGGGCATCTGTTAGTTTGGCTAGGTCATTCCAGGATACAAAAAGGTAGTCTGGTCTAATGTGTTTTCTGTGTGGAGCGGAATAGAATGTATAGTCGCGACCGTTTGGGTTACGGAATCTCCAGGCGTCTACCAGTTGCAGGGATTGTAGGAGTTTTTTAATATGTTTAAGGGTTTTATACCGTATGCTGGTTTTGCCCGTGGAGGTGTCCAGTAGGGGATTCAAAGGTATGTTGAAATCCCCGCCCAGGACCAGGCAGCCTGTTGAAAAACCTAGTAATTGATGGACTAAGTGCTTACTAAATGTTAAGTGAGCCTTATTTGGGAAATATGCATGCCCTTCTTGATTTCTCTCAATAGCGTGGTGCGTTTTTCTGGGATATTCAGTCCCCTTACATTGTGTGAGATCACAGTGGGTTCGCTGCCCATGGAGGCGTAGGCCATGATGCGTGCTCAGGAGGCTCGAGGTCCCCGAGGACTCTGTATGAGGAAAGAAGAGTGGATATACCAGAGGATAATGATTAAAGTGTGAACAAAACAGTAGACAATCTGAAGCAATATAACCAAGAGGTTGACCCAAAATCCCTAAGGAATTAGAGAGTTGAAACTGGGTTATAGAGATGAAAAGTATTATCACTAGATAGAGCCCTATCTAGTAGTAATGTGTTGGCCCTGGAAGAACCAGAGCACCTTGTGGGGGGAAAGGGAGACGGCAACTCTGTAAGTGTATTAAGACTAATACTAAGTCCTATGCACTGTAAATAAGTCTGTTGCTATTGAAAGACATCTCCACTTGACACACGGCCCAAATATAGAATTCTTATTAGACATGTGCATTAATGAACCCTAAGAGAGCGGGATCCCACGCTCCACACCTGTGAGACGCCGGATCCCAGCCTCCACCTGATTTGTGGAACATATGTAACACTGCTAACAAATTAAACATAGTAAACATATTAAACCCTGCAGTAGCCACCACCTTCCAAGCGTCATGGCGGCACCACATCCTCCCGAACACCCCAGGCACCAATAGATGCCTGTCCGACCACATTCCAAATAAACTGCTGAGTGTTTAAAGGCTGAGCAGTAGCCCGAGTCAGTATAGCGCACTCATGATGTCGTCTCTGAAATGTATGTGGTAACCCCCTGTGCGATGAACCGTCTCACTCCCATGGGATCCTTCCAGAATGCCGGATTGGGGTGTAGAGTAGTAACTCCATGTGCAGATGGGTAGGAGCAGATTACCCTGGTGTGTGAAAGCGAAGCCGACAGGAGCCATCCGTGGGGATACGGTGGTAGGCTGGGTAACCTCTGGAGAGAGGTAAAAGGGAGTAAAGGCTGCACGTCACCGCTGTGGGACAGTCCGGTCAATAATGAAGAGGGCACCAACAGTGCCAGATAGCGGTGACCCGTCAACGCTTCCATGCTTGTTAAAAGTTTCAGATGCTGGAGGCGGTGTTGCTGGGTGCCCGACAAACTTTAGTCACCTGACCGATCCCTCTCTGGAGTACCTCTCTGATTTGGTGTGCCAGCATTTGAGCCTCCAGCTTTGCCATATTTCAGTTTCTTGTTGCTGGGCTTCTCCGGGGTAGAGAATGGTGAGCGAGCTTGGCTTTTAGGGGGTAGGGTAAGCTCTGCATACTAGTCCGGTAACTCCACAAGATCTAGACCTAAATTTGCGCAAAAGTCAGGTAGATCTATTGGGGAGCGCAGGACATGTTGGCCGGCCATTAGCTGACACAATAAGTGCAAAGGGAAAACGCCACGTGTATTTTAAGTCCTTTTCTCTCAGCTGCTCAAGTAGTGGACGTAAGGCTCTGCGATTTCTGAGAGTGATCTGCGACAAGTCCTGGAATAACATGATGGTCTCACCATTAAAGACAATCCTGTCATTTCTCCGTGCCCTGCGCATTATATCCTCCTTTAGGTGAAAGTTTTGAAGACAACAAATCACACCCCTGGACAGTGCATTGTCCAAACCCCTTGGTCTGAGGGCCCTATGCGCCCGGACAAACTCTATCTCCATATCCTCTTGTCTGTCTAGGAGGCTATTGAACACTCCCTGTAACGTGGGGGCTATATGGTCAGCATCCACAGATTTGGGTATACCCCGCACCCTGATGTTGTTCCTTCTGCCTCTGTTGTCAAGATCTTCCAAGTGCCTGTTCATTTCAATAAAATGCTGTGCATGTGCAACTGCAACTTTATTCAATCTATGAAGGGCCTTGTCCCTCTGCCTGCCTGCATGCTCGGTGGCTGCCAGCTTCTCAGTAAGAACCACCAGGTTAGTTTTTAGGTCAGTGATTGCAGCTGAGAAGGTAGATTTAATGTCCGCTGTGAAGCAGGACATATCTGCTTATGTCAGGGTTTTTTTTTACTTAGTTTTCCCCCTACCTGGGGCCTCCGTGGCTGAGTCCGAGTCTCCACTGTGTTCCACCTCATGGCGGGGTGTCGGCACCATCTTGGATTCGGCCGCGCTTCTCCTGATGGCCGAGCTATGTTTAAACAGCTCCTAGATGTTTCTCGCTGCTGCGGAGGGCTGGCCACGTCGGGGGCGAGAGGGTGCTGCACTGCAGTGTTTTGCCCAGCACTGATGGCTGTGCGGTGGGTTTTCAGGCCGTTGGGCCACGTGTCTGTTGGAGCTCACCTAGTGTGCTGCCATCTGTGCCGCACGCCAAGCCACGCCCCCGAGATCTACATTTATACCCATTTGCTTAAACATCCTTATTGACCGGATCCCGGTGAAAGCTTGTTTCTTTGACTCACCGCTATATGGCCTGTGAGTCCATCAATTTTGGTAAGGGTATTTTATCTTTCTCTCTATCCTTTGAAGTTGACCAGAATTGTTTGAGAGCCTACTTCCAACACTGAATACACCACCAGTCAACTCCATATAAACGCAGAATGTACATCAACCAGTTAAAATTATTTACATGAGCGTTTGCTATACACCTATATGGACTTGTATTTGTTCCTCTTCAGGGATGCTATACATTTCTGCCTTTGATAATCTATTTTAGACTTATAGATCTATTTATTAGTAGGCGGTATTTGTGTGGGATCATACTCACCTATATGCGCCCAGTACCTATTATTAATTTCACCGTTTTGAATTTATTGCACTCAGGTTTGCACACATTTCAAAACTGTTATTAGTATTTACTTATTAGTATATGGTTCACTGTGCAGTTATATGCTCTGAGATTGTAATGTCTCTATTACCTATATTATCACAGTATGCTTCAGTGATCGCATGCCACTTCATGTGACCATTTACTGCACAGTCTATATATTTATATCACTTGAGTTCCGTTCGAAATATCAGCACTACTGTGGGTACTTCAGTCTGCATCTCAGTCTTAATTTTTCACATAAATAGTTAATCGGTTGTTGAAATACACAGGCTTTTTTAATTTTGATTATATGTGTTCCTAGATCACGTTTATGGACACTTTTTTTATTGCTTTAGCTGATTTTTTATACTGTGATTAATACATTTTGGATCTTGGGTGCTAAATTAAGTGGTTTATAGCACAATTTGCCTCCAGATTTCCATTCTGGTTAGGTTTTTGTGTAATATATACATCACTAAGCGCCACACTTTTGATTTATTACTAAGTTTCACACTAAAGCATTTAAAAAAGCCTATTTAACACCTAGCGCTATTGCTTTGTTTTAGACACATTTCTACAACGTTGGCGCTAAACGTGCAAGCATTTTTCAGGGGTGGATGCGGATGATGTCCCATGTCCCGCCGCTGATGCACACTGCGCATGCATCAAACTCTGCTCTCAATGCGTCATGGTGCTGGGACGTGACCATCTCTCTTCTGCATGCAACACACACACGGGAACATTTGGGAGGGACAACTTGGTGGATTCAGAGGATTACAGACAGCCCCGCACTGGTGGAGCTCATAGGAGGCATAAAGGAACCCCCAGGAGCAAGGGTGAAATGGTGGAGATGGTGCGCATCCTAGAGAAGCACGACTGCAAGCTGCGCGATTACGAAAGGCCCATCAGCCGAAAGGACATCATTTTGAAGAAGGTCATCACTGTTTTGCAGTGCAAATTTTTGGTGGAACGATCAAAGGACCAAATCCGAAAACTATGGTCTGATCTCAAACACCCAGAACAAGACCAGATGGAGTACATACATCAGATCATAAAAAAAGTAAGCAATATTTGGAGCTAAACTATATGTATATGTGTAAATTAGCTGTCTGTATTTGTTCTTTCTCCAAGTAGCTCTATAGAATTCTATATAAGTTTTTCTAAAATCTTTGTATGACTTCGGATTCCAAAGATGAAGGTAAATATAAACCATATATGAACATTCTTATTTGGTCATGTTTTGGCCATTCCTTTTTTTTTTGGAACTTATTGTTTTTTCTTCTTTCAAAAAAGGACGCTCCAGCCAAGCCACCACAAGGGACAGAGGAAGGCTACCCTCGCTTGGGCCCCAACAGGGGAGGCAACAAGGCCACCCCCCCTCTCTGTAAGTGCCAACTTCAAACACACTCATTTAGCCACTGACAGGGGTGTTTCTTGGTGGGCCAAAGGCCATGGGCTTAGAGCAGAACTTAAGGGGTAAAGAACACTTTCTGGTTGCTACCTGACTCATCAGTGCACATTAATGCAGCCTTGCCAGTGTAGACATGGGTAGAGGAGAGGCCCCGGGGCTCCCAGTCACAAAGTCATGCCTGCTAGGATGGTCATCATATATCCCGTATCCCATAGGAGACACGGGGGGTGGGGGGCAATTGTGGGACTTTTTCAATGTTGGCACTTGTCAAGTGTTTGCCCTCTGGAAAATGCCATCACCTTCCCTTTTCTATGCATTTTTCACAGAAAAACACAGAGTGCAGCATGGTGGAGTCCACTAGTCAGGAGCAAACATTGACATCGGACCAAGTGCAAGGTTGGTCAACTAATGTAGCAAAATGGATGCTAGAACCCGAGATTTGGGTGGCTTAATGAATGGTGTATTGTTTATTTTTAGAGGAAAGTGAGTGTGGTCAGCTCAGGATGTTTCTTCGGAGCCATGGGATCTAACTCCTGGATCCAGCACAGACATTGCCATTGTGAACATCAAATCCCCTGACACGAGTCACAATGAGGGCCAAAGCGAACCAGAAGAGGAAGAAAGTATTCAAGACTCTCTTGTTTGCACAAGTAAGCATTCTTGGAATCTTGCTTCAAAAGTGTATATATGTCAAGTGTTTAAATGTCCAAACCAAACACCCACTCCACACATTAGCAAAGTATGTAGTGCTTTAACATTTGCATGGAGAAGGAAGAGGTGGTTGGAGCTGGCAGTTTTGCTAGGTACCCGAGTTTGGGAGACCCAGGCACCAGGGCCAAGATTACAGAGTAGTTGCAGTGTGTACATTTCTAGTAGTGTAGGTGTCTGAAGGGCAAGGAGGTTGCAAGCAACAATAGACTGGGTAGGTAAGCATTGCCTGAATTTGACTAGTAACTTAACCATAACTCACTATGTAGGGCTTCAGCCACTTGACCATTGTTCCCTTAATACTTAATTATTTTTACTCTTCTTACTAGGTCACGAACTTCTACAATGTACTATTGCCAGAATGGGTGCAGATTAGGGATGAGCTTCGTGTTCGAGTCGAACGTACGTTCGACTCGAACATTGGCTGTTCGTGCGTTCGACGAATTCCGAACGTTTTGGCCGTTCGCGGCAAAATTCGAGTGATGCGCGCGCGGACCACAATGCACTGCGTTGGCGCAGTGCATTGCTGCCCGATGATTGGCCAAGCATGCACTGTGACCCCGCATGCTTGGCTAATCGCAGCGCCGGCAGCGAGGAGAGCCATGATTGGCCACAGGCATCCTGCCTGTGGCCAATCATAGCTCAGGCTGTGTAGTGCACGCCCCACACTATATAAGGCCGCCTTTAAGGCGGCCTCCTGTAGTGTGTTACTTTGCATCTGAAGCAGTGGGTGTTCTGTGTACCTTCAACACAGTACACACCAATCGTTTTTGGCTGATTTCCTATCTTGCTGCTGTGTAGTGGTTGTTGTCTGTGCCCTGACTGCAGTATACACCACTATATTCACCTCACCTATATAGCTAGTGATCTAGCTTTAACCACTTAACAACTGCCCATTGCCGATTAACGGCTTCAGGGCGGTTGTTTAACTCAGAGAGGCCGTTAATTAACGGCCTCCCAGAATTCTGCTCTCGCGTGCCCCGAGGTGTGCGCACTCGAGAGCATCCGTGATCGCCGGGTCCATAGGACCCGGCGCATCACGGTAAACGGCCGCTCATAGCGGCCGTTTACCACGTGATTGCTCCGTCAAATGACGGAGTGATCACTTGGAAACAAACCGGCGTCATGTTATGACGCCTGTTCCTCCCTCCCCTTTCTGTACCGATCGGTACAGCGGAGGGGAAGAGATCGGTGTCAGCAGCGATGTGGGCTGCATCTGCAGTGCCCACATCGCTGCTCACCGAATTTAACCCCTCAATTCCCTGCCAATACTCTGCAATACCAGTGCATACTCTGCAGTACCCTGCCATTACTCTGCAGTACCCCGCCATTACTCTGCAGTACCCCGCCATTACTCTGCAGTGCAGTACCCCGCCATTACTCTGCAGTGCAGTACCCTGCCATTACTCTGCAGTACCCGGCCATTACTCTGCAGTACCCCGCCATTACTAATGATTTTTTAAGTAGCGACGTTTGGCGCCATTCCACGGGCATGTGCAATTTTGAAGAGTGACATGTTTGATATCTATTTACTCAGCATAACTTCATCTTTCACTTTATGCAAACATTGGGCTAACAAGTGGTTAATAATAGAGCTTGCAGTCAGTAGTGTTAGGAGATAGTGCGTGCTGTCTGCGTGCTCTGTACCCAGTACATACCGCTATAATATAGGGCAGGCCCCTACTTTCAAACATCCAACTTACAAACATCTCCTACTTGCAAACGCAAGGAGACAGCAGCAAGTGAGATGAAAAAAGATGGACGACAAAACAAATTATACAGGGGTGATAACCCTTCCCTATGTTTTCCAAAAAGCTTAAAGAAAGTTTTTTTGACTGGAGCTACACTTTAAAAATGTACCGGTTGAAAATGACAAACAGATTCAACTTAACACAACAAACCTACACAGTCCCTGTCTTGTTTGCACCGCCTGTATACTGCTGTTCTGAGTATATAGGGCCTGGGGGCCACACGCATTTCCTTTTTTTAATATGGGTACGGGGTTCCCCTTAATATGTGTACAAGACCCAAATAGGCTGGTAATGGGCAGGGAGGGCTACCCATGCCATTTTTCTGAATGATTTTCAACCATATTGCAGGAACCAGATATAACATTAAAACCGCAAGCAGTTTTAAATGGTGTTATTTCCGTTTAATGTCATTTTGTGCAGGGACTGTTCTAAACACGGGAAACACGTGGCACTTCACAGGCATACTACAGACACCCCCCAGGCACCATATTTAAAGGAATATTTCACTTTTTTTTTTCACTTTAATCGTCATTAAAATCAGTGCTCCCGCCAAAACGGTAGTTTTTAAAACTTTTTTTTGCAGTGACCCATGTCCCCTGAGGCAGGAGGCAGGTCGCCAAACCCTTTTTAGGACACTATCTTGCATATTAGCCGTTAAAATTAGCACTTTCCAATTCGAACGTTCGAGTCCCATAGACTTCAATGGGGTTCTAACGTTCGTACCGAACGCGGGGGTCGTTCGCAAGTTCTGGTGCGAACCGAACCGGGGGGTGTTCGGCTCATCCCTAGTGCAGATATGTTGCATTTTTTTTTTTTTTGGTAATTTCTTTATTTTCCAAAGAAAGTTACAAACAGGCAGAAAGTGATGTTAAAAATATCACAGTAAACTACAGAGGGTCTCAAAGGCCAAGTCAGGGAACAACAGGCCCAGCGTTGAACAGAATAGGTGGTCATAAAAACTATTACGGTTGTGAAGATTAGGGATGAGCCGAACACCCCCCTGTTCGGTTCGCACCAGAACCTGCGAACAGACCTAAACTTCGTGTGAATTTTAGAACCCTATTAAAGTCCATGGGACTCGAACGGTCACAATCTAAAGTGCTCATTTTAAAGGGTAATATGCAAGTTACTGTCCTAAAAAGTGTTTGGGGACCTGGGTCCTGCCCCAGGGGACATGGATCAATGCAAAAAAAAGTTTTAAAAACTGCCGTTTTTTCAGGAGCAGTGATTTTAATAATGATTAAAGTGAAACAATAAAAGTGCAATATTCTTTTAAATTTCATAGCTGGGGGGTATCTATAGTATGCCTGTGAAGGGGCGCATGTTTCTGGTGCTTAGAACTGTCCCTGCACAAAGTGTCATTTGTGCAGGAAAAAAAGTCTTTTAAAATCACTTGCGGCTAAATTGTCGGCTCCCCCCGTAATACAGAGAACACTCAATGAGTGTTCTCTGTATTAGCCGACAATTCATTCATTCATTCATTCATTCATTGATAAAAAAAAAAAAGCGTGGGGGTTCTCCTAAATTCAATTACCAGGCCCTTCAGGTCTGACATGGATATTAAGGGGAACCCCGTGTCAAATTAAAAAAAAAATTGACGTAGGGGTCCCCCTAAATATCCATACCAGACCCTTCAGGTCTGATATGGATATTATGGGGAACCCCGCATCAAATTGAAAAAAAAATTTGACGTGGGGGGTCCCCCTAAAAATCCATACCAGCCCCCTTATCTGAGCATGCAACCTGGCAGGCCGCAGGAAAAGAGGGGGGGACGAGAGAGTGGCCCTCCCTCCCTCCTGAACCATACCAGGCCACATACCTTCAACATTGGGAGGATGCTTTGGGGGTCTGTGACCCCTCAAAGCACCTTGTCCCCATGTTGATGAGGACAAGGGCCTCATCCTCACAACCCTGGCTGGTGGTTGTGAGGGTCTGCGGGCGGGGGGCTTATCAGAATCTGGAAGCCCCCTTTAACAAGGGGACCCCCAGATCCCGCCCCCCTATTTGAAATGGTAAGGGCCTACCATTTCACAAAGAAAGTGTAAAAATAGTTAAATAAGACAAACACACTTTTGAAAAATTCCTTTATTAAAAATAAAAAAAATAAAAAATGATTCCAGCGGTGCTAATCCAGCGACGGATCTCTGGGGTCCAGCGATGGATGATCATATCCAGCTACAGGGGATCTCTCAGTCCAACGCTGTCCATACATCCGTCTTCTATCTCCAGTGCAGAGACACTGCGGAGATCCCAGCGCTGACGTTTCTTATATTAGGAGGGTGGGACCACCCGTCACCTAACCCCGCCCCTCTGACGCTGGAGAGGGAAGCCAGGGGTTCCCCAGTGACGTGTGGGTGACCCCGCCCCCTCTGATGTAACGCAGGTTTCCGTTACATCAGAGGGGGCGGGTCACCCATACATCACTGGGGAAGCCCTGGCTCCCTTCACCAGCGTCAGAGGGGGCGGGTGGCCCCGCCCTCCCAATATAAGAAACGTCAGCGCTGGGATCTCCGCAGTGTCTCCGCACTGGAGACAGAAGACGGATGTATGGACAGCGCTGGACTGAGAGATCCCCCGTCGCTGGATATGATCGTCCATCGCTGGACTCCGGAGATTTGTCGCTGGATAGCAAGAGTGAATTAGCACAATTTTTTTTTTTTTAATAAAGGAATTTTTCAAAAGTGTGTTTGTCTTATTTAACCATTTTTACACTCTCTTTGTGAAATGGTAGGGGTACTTTTGTACCCCCTTACCATTTCAAACAGGGAGGGGCTGTGAGGATGAGGCCCTTGTCCTCATCAACATGGGGACAAGGTGCTTTGAGGGGTCACAGACCCCCAAAGCATCCTCCCAATGTTGAGCGTATGTTGCCTGGT
The DNA here is from genome assembly GCF_037356315.1 of Lithobates pipiens. Taxonomy (NCBI): domain Eukaryota; kingdom Metazoa; phylum Chordata; class Amphibia; order Anura; family Ranidae; genus Lithobates; species Lithobates pipiens. The sequence goes on from NW_027507903.1 coordinate 493,097,168, forward strand.
ACGGTTCAGGAGGGAGGGGGGGCCGCTCTCTCGTCCCCCCTCTTTTCCTGCGGCCTGCCAGGTTGCATGCTCGGATAAAGGGTCTGGTATGGATTTTTAGGGGGACCCCCACATCAATTTTTTTTTAAATTTGATGCAGAGTTCCCCTTAATATCCATATCAGACCTGAAGGGTCTGGTATTGATATTTAGGGGGACCCCCACGTCAATTTTTTTTTTTAATTTGACACGGGGTTCCCCTTAATACCCATGTCAGACCTGAAGGGCCTGGTAATTGAATTTAGGGGAACCCCCACGCTTTCTTATTTTTTTTTTTATCAATGAATGAATGAATTGTCGGCTAATACAGAGAACACTCATTGAGTGTTCTCTGTATTACGGGGAGCCGACAATTTAGCCGCAAGTGATTTTAAAATACTTTTTTTCCTGCACAAATGAGACTTTGTGCAGGGACAGTTCTAGGCACCAGAAACATGCACCCCTTCACAGGCATACTATAGATACCCCCCAGCTACGAAATTTAAAGGAATATTACACTTTTATTGTTTCACTTTAATCATTATTAAAATCACTGCTCCTGAAAAAACGGACGTTTTTAAAACTTTTTTTTGCATTGATCCATGTCCCCTGGGGCAGGACCCAGGTCCCCAAACACTTTTTAGGACAGTAACTTGCATATTACCCTTTAAAATTAGCACTTTAGATTTCTCCCATAGACTTGTATAGGGTGTTCCGGCTTTTCGAATTTGCTGCGAACAGCCCAAATTGTTCACTGTTCGCTGAACAGGCGAACAGGCAATGTTCGAGTAGAACATGAGTTCGACTCGAATTCGAAGCTCATCCCTAGTGAAGATAGTGCTCAGTATGTCACGCTGAGATGCCCAACATGCATTTATATAAAGGACCAAAACATATATACTTTGATGCATGAAAGAGTAAAATAAAATATAATAAAGTGTAGTAAGTTAGATTGGAACTTTTTTATTAACTTAGCAGGAAATGGTACCTCTCTAAGGCCTGCCTAGTCCAGAGATGGGGCAATATAAAAATTGGAATGTAGGCAGGGATATACACCATATCTGAGAAGCATATCCCATCACAGTCCAGGAGACAGAGGAGGGGGAGCAGCCAGAGGGGGAAAGGATGTTGGGATTAGATGTCCCCAGATCAAGAAAAGCGGGGTGTAGGGGGAGGAAAGGGAGGGATGCAGAGAGGGCCCCTCGCCCAGGGAGTAGAGTTGAATGCACAGTTGGGAATTCAGCTTGCCTTTTCCTCTGCGTATCACCCGCAATCTAATGGGGCCACAGAACATTCCGATCCGTCCTTGGAGCAAATTCTACATTGCTATATTTCTGACCATCATAACAACTGGTCAGACCTATTACTGTAGGTAGAGTTTGCTCACAATAGTGCCTTGAATTCCCGATTGTCCCCGTTTATGGCGAACTATGGTTTCCAACCTTCCATGTTGCCTGACTCATTTGTTCCACAGAGTATCCCTGAATTAGAAGAGCATCTCCATTGTCTTCGTTCCACTTGGGCACAAATCCAGGAGGCTTTGCAACATGCTAATGATAGGTACAGACTCCATGCTGATTGCAGACATCTGCCTGCGCCTTCCTACCAGGTTGAGGACTGGGTCTGGCTGTCCTCTCGCAACCTCTGACTTCGTGTTCCCTCACTGAAGTTCACACCTTGGTTTATTGGGCCTTTCCGTATTCTTCACAGGATTAATCCAGTGGCTTACGCATTAGACCTTCCTTCTAATATGCGTATGTCAAATGTATTTCATGTTTCCTTATTAAAACCTTTGGCCTGCAATCACTTCACTACTTTGGTGCCACGTCCTCAACCTGTACAGGTTGAGAACCATGAGGAGTATAAAGTACAGTCCATTGTTGACTCCTGTAGGTTCCGTGGGCGCATACAGTACCTGGTGCATTGGAAGGTGTACGGTCCGGAGGAACATTCTTGGGTCTCATCCTTGGATGTACATGCCGCTATCCTCCTTTGTGATTTCCATAGACGTTTTCCCCTCAAGCCTGGTGGTCCTCCGAGGGGGAGGGGTCGTTGAGGAGGGGGTACTGTCGGGCTATGCTCAGCCCTTCTCAGAGCTGGCCGCTAAGCTGTTGGCTAATTGCCCGCTCCTATCTCTCCACAATTACTCAGCTGTTGATGATTTCCTGCTCGTCAATCCTGCCTACTTAAGCCATCCAGTCCAGAGGATCTCTGCCTTCACCTTGGTCAACATCACAGAGACATTCTCCTGCATTCCTGTTTAAAGACTTGCTTTGCTGACATTCCTTCTGGCTCCAGATCCTGCTTGCTGTTTAAAATATCACAGTAAACTACAGAGGGTCTCAAAGGCCAAGTCAGGGAACAACAGGCCCAGCGTTGAACAGAATAGGTGGTCATAAAAACTATTACGGTTGTGAAGATAGTGCTCAGTATGTCACGCTGAGATGCCCAACAGAAGCCTGTGCAGCAGCCTCACACCTCCTATGCAGAAAAAGCAGCGAAGAACATTCCCTCTGTGAATCCTCAACACGTGGAGCAGCGTGCAGCAGAGAAAATGGTGACGGCAGTTAATGGGATCACAGTACTCCCTCCACCTTGGATAGCAGACCCTTTTGACTCTGAGCATAAATAAACCTCTTTGCAGGACATACTGCTGTACATACATATGGTTCCTCTCTCAATGAGCTGTCAGCTGAAGTTAAGAGCATGAAGGAAAGCATACTGCATATCAGGCATGATATGCAAAAAATCTGAGAGCGGGTTACTGCTTTGGAGGGTAAGGTGAGCTCAATAGAGGATGAACTGCCTCCACTTATTCAAGATGTTCAAATGACATTGGCTAAAGCAACAGAAACAGCGGGTAGTGTTGAGGTTTTCGAGAACAGGCTGTGTCGTTGTAATATACGTATTGTCGGCATGCCTGAAAAGTCAAGGAAAGAACCCTGTTGACTTTATTGAAACTTGGCTAGCAGATACATTTGGAAGAAACAACCTTACTCCATTTTTTTCTGTGGAAAGAGCTCAAAGAGTGCCTCCTCGGCCATCTCCACCGGGGGGCAAGGACAGACTATTCTTGCTGAAGCTCTTACACTATAAAGATAGGGATATTATACTCCGCCTGGCTAGGCAGAAGGCTAACATGGAAATACAAGGCACCAAAGTATCCATATATCTAGATTTCTGAGCGGCAGTTCAAAAGCAGAGGGCCAAATTCACGGAAGTGGAAAAACGACTGCGTGCAATATCTGTAATGTATTCCATGCTTTACCCTGCCAAACTACGTGTTATAGCAGATGGCTGTGTGCACTTCTTTGAAAACCCGGCGACTATGGCTGCTAACTGGCTTGACCACCATGAGAGACACTTGCGAGCAGATGCTTGCGGAAATGATCCGAGCTAAGAAATTGTAGAAACCTGCCTACCTTAATACCTGTTTGCTCACCTTCCTAGTAATGGAGCTCAAAAAGGAACACAACTGACTTTGCTGTTTTATCCCATCTCTTACCAGCAACCCTTGTGTTTGACTTTGAGGACACGAGGTCCTAGACCTTGCTTATCCCCCCTCACATAGCCCTGTGGGGCACGAATGGAAGGCTTTCCAATGGGAACTTTCGTGTTCTTGGTCAGAAGACTGTTTTATTTCTCTTTTTGTTTTCAAGCCCCGGTTGATTGGGCAATACCTATACAGGTCATACTGCTCCTATGTTTTCTGACTGGCCACTGTTTTTCAGAGCGAGATAACTAATGCAAGTTACCTGTCATGCTTTTTGCATGTTGAGACTATGGTGCACTGACTGGTCGAGCCTGTCACCGGCACACCTCACAGTGGATCAGGACTTCTTCAGATACACAGTTAAATAAGTAATTAAACAGATTCGGTCCTCTCCTGGAATGTAAGAGGCCTGCACGATCCCAAAAAGAGGACTACCATTTTTACTTTTCTCTCACACCAAGCTCCCACTGTTGTTTGTTTGCAGGAAAAACAAGGGTGAACAGCGGCGCTAGATATGGTGATAACATAAAATTATATAACAACTGGAATATAGGTATACATAAAATGTGTGTGAATAAGCACACATGATATTAAAACATTTGTTTAAAACATAATGTCCATAAATGATCCGAGATCTTGTATGATTAGCACCTGGAGGCAGCTCCCTTAGAGTGAAGCGATGAGCTCTGTGTAGAAATGGGAACAGAGGGGCGCCAGACTGAGTGCAGTATAAATCATATATTTAATAAAAACAAGTAGTAACTCACAGGTTAAATTAGATGAGTTCAGTATGCAGTGAAAATCGCCAGTCCTGGAGTCTCATAAATGTCTTCCCTTTGCAGCCTGGGGCACTGGTGTGATCTTACAGGGATCCAGAAAATGCTGGGAACCAGGAGGCAGGAAACAAGAAGCAGCTGGTCGTGACTTCACAGGAACAGGAAGTGTGATTATTCACAGTGGCAAGGAATGGTAATGCATTTCGAAGCTACAGCTTCTTCATCAGACCATGATTAGCTGGCAAACCTGGCAGTCTTATATTACAGAGGAAATAGAAACAGAGAGATCTGATGGGCTGGCCAGCCCGTCAATCAAATACACAGATTCAAAGAGGTAGATGGCTGGAGACCGAAGAGAATGTAAATATGAGTAAGAAGCTTGATGATTAATAGTGGAAGATAAGTTTATAACGTTTGCAGAAATCGATCAATTCACTAATTGATTAAATACATAAATATAAAATGTATAAATATACCTCAAATTTAGAATGAATACATTTTTATAAGTAAATTAACTAAAAAATGAATTAAGAAAATTATTAGCAATTTGGAAATCAATTGATTATTATAAATTGTAATGAATTAATAAAATGGTGAGAATGGAGGAAAGAGAGGACTCTATGCTAGGTATAATATTAAGTTTCTAAGTTATATCATGACCAAAACATCATGTACATGTTCACAACATGCAGTTGTAAACATGTACATGTGCAACAAACGCATGTATATACGTGAGTATATACAAACATCTTTCTGTCCCAATACTCTCTAGAGGGAACATACTATTGTATAAAAAAGGGGAAGGGGGAAGAGAGAAAAAAAAAAAAAAAAAAAAAAAAAAAAAAAAAAGGGGGGGGGGAGGGGGTGGTAAAAACAAAAACAAAAAGGGGGGGTGGTAAAAAAAAAAAAAAAAAAAAAAAAAAAAAAAAAGCGGTGCCAAATTTGTGTCTGTTGCCCAAATGAGCTATTTAGTGGATAAAACTGGGTATCCATTCACCAGTAACCGGGCAACCCACTGAGGCATGACCAGGGGAAAATCACACCAGCACCTGATTAAATAACAGTGCTGATTTCGATCTCCTCGTTCATTCCTCTAGGCGACATAGTATCCAAAGTGAAAATCCAATACGTTTCCTGACGACACAGTCTTTTGAAACGTTCTGCTGGGGGAAATTTATCTGGAATTGATTCAAGGACCCAAACTTTTAGATCCTTGGATGATTGTTTATGATATTCTAGAAAGTGGCGGGGGACACTGTGTTTAGGGAGACCAGCATCGACAAATCTGCGATGTTCCCCAAATCTGGCTCTAAGGGCTCTGATTGTACGGCCCACATATAGCATGCCACAAGGGCAGGCTAGACAGTAAACCACAAATATGGAAGAACAGTTATGGAAGGTGTTGAATGTGTATGTCTTACCCTTATGAGCAAAGGATTTTTGACCATGTTCAATATGAGCACAAGTCAGGCACAGGGATTTTTTACACTGAAACATACCCACCAGAGGAATGAGTGTTAGTTGAATGTTATTGGATATAGATTGGGCATATTTAATTTTGCTAGGAGCGATTTTCCCTTTTATATTTGGAGCCTTCCTATAGGCAAATTGTGGCACTGTAGGAATACTGGTTTTTAAGTGTGGGTCTTGCTGTAGTATAGACCAGTGTTTTTTGAAAACGCTCTCCATTTTCCAGTGTTTGTTGTGATATTGGGTTATGAATCTTGTTCCTACATTTTCTTGTGATCGCTGTTTTGATTTTGGAATGTCATTGGTATTGTAAACCATATGAGCCTGATCGATGAGGTCTGGGGGGTAGCCTTTCTCTATAAATTTCTGTTTGAGGTGAACACTTTGTGCATTATAGTCCTCCAACCTAGTGCAATTGTGCCGTAACCGGCAAAATTGACTTTTGGGGACATTTTTAACCCATCTCGGATGGTGACAACTGGTGAAATGTAAAAAAGAGTTCCCTGATGTGGGCTTGGTGTAACCTTTAGCTATAATTGTGGACTCTTGGTGACTGAGTTCCAGGTCCAAAAAACAAAGAGAAGTGGCATTTATTTCTGAGGTAAAGGAAAGACCAAAATTGTTAGAGTTGCAGTGTGATAGAAATTCCTGTACAGTATGAGGAGGACCATCCCAGATGATAATAATGTCATCGATGTAGCGCCCATAGAAGACCAGGTGCGCTGCGAATGGGTTATGTGCCCATATGTACCTGGTCTCCCATAGGCCCATCGTGAGATTTGCATAACTGGGGGCAAAATTTGCCCCCATAGCAGTCCCAGTATTCTGAAGGTAATAATCATCCTCAAAGTTGAAGTAATTATGTTCCAGGCAGAATCTGGTCGCTTTCAGAATAAACTGTGACTGTCTGGAATTGATGTCACTGTCCTCGGATAAAAAATGCAAAACCGCCTGTAGTCCAACCTCATGCGGGATCGAGGTGTACAATGAACACACATCCAACGATACCCACAGATATGTTGGTTCCCAAGTATATGGTTGTAATAACTCTAGGAGATGGGTACCATCCCGGATATACGAGGGGAGAGCTTGGGCCAGAGGTTGGAGGAATTGATCGATGTAGAGAGAATAACTGGTGGTAATACTCTCCATGGATGCCACAATGGGACGTCCAGGAGGATTCTCAAGGTTCTTGTGTACCTTTGGAAGATGGTAGAAGTACGGTACATTGTAATATTCTCTATGGAAGAAAGAGGCTTCAGCTTTAGAAAGGACACCCTCAGATGAAGCTATGGTAATCAAATTCTTGGATTCCTTGATGAAATCTGGTAAAGGGTCTGTTTTTAGTTTTGTATATGTGCTACGATCAGAAAGTAGGCGGTGTGATTCATCAAGATAGGTGGCTCGGTCTTGAATGACTATACCACCGCCTTTGTCTGCCATTTTGATAATTATTTGTTCGTTCTTACTTAAGTTGTTTATAGCTAGACGTTCTTGAGAGGTGAGATTGGCTTTATTATGTATGGATTTGGATTGTTTACATATTTCCAGAAGTTCTGAATATACCACCTGATAAAATGATTCTATGTAGGGGCCTTTGTTATGTGTGGGGTTAAAGATAGACTTTGGTTTAAAAGAGGTATGTTTAATAGGTGGAGAATGGGCTAGTTGTTGGAATTCAAGAATTTGCTCCATATTATCACAATCCTCCCATAGTTCCATCAAATCGCTCATGGCTCGTATTTCTATGGAGGTATCGAAAATGGTGTCAGGCACTGGGATGGTGTTGACATTGGCTACTATGGTATCTTTGTGTTTGTTGGCCTGTAGACTGAAATGTCTCTTGAGAGTAATATTTCGGATGAATTTGTTCAAATCTTTGAAAATGGTAAATGGATTAAGTGGAATAGTAGGGGCGAAATTTAGACCTCGTTGTAATAATGACAGTTCATCATCAGTAAATGTAATGGAAGACAAATTGAAGATCTTTACAGTCTCCGCATTTTTTCTGGGTGTGGTGTGTTTAGATCTGCCCCCTCTCCTGCCTCGTCGTCGTCGTGTTTTCTTTTGTTGGGGCTGGATCGGGGGGTTAGGCATAAAAAAGATGATTTATTGAGAGCACTAGGAGAACCAGGTGGGTGGCCAATGTTTCCAGCCACATCATGTATAGGATCACTATCTCTGGCTGGTGCCAAGGGCGTAATTGAAAGATCACAAGTAGGGACAGTGTTATCAGTCATACCTAATGCAATTGGTGCATCATGGATAATGGTGACGGGATCAATGGATGATGAAATGGTAGGGGTGGTGTCCTCTGTCACTATAATAGCAGTGGTTAGTGTACCTGAGGCAGATGTAGTATTGGACAAATCTCTATTGGTGGTATCTGTACGACTCAGACTGATGTCTGCCGTGGGATGTACAGATGTTGGCCTGTGGGTCTCAGATTTATTATTTGAGGAAGATACTGTTCTGTGGTTTTGAGAAGATGGAAAGGGACTTGGGGTTTTAGATTTGGAAAATCTAGAAGTAGCAGTCTGGTGGTTGGATTTGGAGGGAATGAGATTCGAATGATTATGGATGTGAGAAGTAGGAGTCAAGGACATGAGTGGTGGCACATTATTCAAACGGTTTTTCTTTTTCCAATTGAAAACTCTGTTCGAGTTATAATCATCTATATCTCTACGGAATTTTCCTAGTTTCGATTTTAGAAGGAAATCCTCTTTCCTTTTTGTATGTTGTTTCAAAATTCTTGACCATTCTCTAGGGGCAGAGGGGGTTAAAGAGGACAATGATGTTATAGTGGTCTTTATCTGCTCTTTCAGGGCATAAAATTTCCTGTCTCTCTGCATAATCAGCAGTTTTATCCATTTTTGAGTGCAAAATTCTGCAATCTGCTCCCATTCTATAAGGAGATCTTTATCTAGAAAAGGACAATTCTTAAGTACACGAAGTCCCCGCGGAGAAATTCTGGACTCAGAATACTGTTTAAGGAAAAAGCCATCCCACCACTGTTGGTTGGCTGAATTAATCAATTCTTCAATTTTCTTAATTTTTGTGCAAGCATCTTTTGTATTAGGACCAGATAGAGGAGCAGTGGAAGAGAAGAAAGAAGGAGAAAAAAATTCATAAAACTGTTCAAGATTGTCATTTTTCATACATTCGATTTGTGATAAAAATTCCATGGTTGTATGCTAACACACAAAACTGCAGCACACTAATGGCTTCAATATACAGTAAAAACAAGGGTGAACAGCGGCGCTAGATATGGTGATAACATAAAATTATATAACAACTGGAATATAGGTATACATAAAATGTGTGTGAATAAGCACACATGATATTAAAACATTTGTTTAAAACATAATGTCCATAAATGATCCGAGATCTTGTATGATTAGCACCTGGAGGCAGCTCCCTTAGAGTGAAGCGATGAGCTCTGTGTAGAAATGGGAACAGAGGGGCGCCAGACTGAGTGCAGTATAAATCATATATTTAATAAAAACAAGTAGTAACTCACAGGTTAAATTAGATGAGTTCAGTATGCAGTGAAAATCGCCAGTCCTGGAGTCTCATAAATGTCTTCCCTTTGCAGCCTGGGGCACTGGTGTGATCTTACAGGGATCCAGAAAATGCTGGGAACCAGGAGGCAGGAAACAAGAAGCAGCTGGTCGTGACTTCACAGGAACAGGAAGTGTGATTATTCACAGTGGCAAGGAATGGTAATGCATTTCGAAGCTACAGCTTCTTCATCAGACCATGATTAGCTGGCAAACCTGGCAGTCTTATATTACAGAGGAAATAGAAACAGAGAGATCTGATGGGCTGGCCAGCCCGTCAATCAAATACACAGATTCAAAGAGGTAGATGGCTGGAGACCGAAGAGAATGTAAATATGAGTAAGAAGCTTGATGATTAATAGTGGAAGATAAGTTTATAACGTTTGCAGAAATCGATCAATTCACTAATTGATTAAATACATAAATATAAAATGTATAAATATACCTCAAATTTAAAATGAATACATTTTTATAAGTAAATTAACTAAAAAATGAATTAAGAAAATTATTAGCAATTTGGAAATCAATTGATTATTATAAATTGTAATGAATTAATAAAATGGTGAGAATGGAGGAAAGAGAGGACTCTATGCTAGGTATAATATTAAGTTTCTAAGTTATATCATGACCAAAACATCATGTACATGTTCACAACATGCAGTTGTAAACATGTACATGTGCAACAAACGCATGTATATACGTGAGTATATACAAACATCTTTCTGTCCCAATACTCTCTAGAGGGAACATACTATTGTATAAAAAAGGGGAAGGGGGAAGAGAGAAAAAAAAAAAAAAAAAAAAAAAAAAAAAAGGGGGGGGGAGGGGGTGGTAAAAACAAAAACAAAAAGGGGGGGTGGTAAAAAAAAAAAAAAAAAAAAAAAAAAAAAAAAAAAAAGCGGTGCCAAATTTGTGTCTGTTGCCCAAATGAGCTATTTAGTGGATAAAACTGGGTATCCATTCACCAGTAACCGGGCAACCCACTGAGGCATGACCAGGGGAAAATCACACCAGCACCTGATTAAATAACAGTGCTGATTTCGATCTCCTCGTTCATTCCTCTAGGCGACATAGTATCCAAAGTGAAAATCCAATACGTTTCCTGACGACACAGTCTTTTGAAACGTTCTGCTGGGGGAAATTTATCTGGAATTGATTCAAGGACCCAAACTTTTAGATCCTTGGATGATTGTTTATGATATTCTAGAAAGTGGCGGGGGACACTGTGTTTAGGGAGACCAGCATCGACAAATCTGCGATGTTCCCCAAATCTGGCTCTAAGGGCTCTGATTGTACGGCCCACATATAGCATGCCACAAGGGCAGGCTAGACAGTAAACCACAAACATGGAAGAACAGTTATGGAAGGTGTTGAATGTGTATGTCTTACCCTTATGAGCAAAGGATTTTTGACCATGTTCAATATGAGCACAAGTCAGGCACAGGGATTTTTTACACTGAAACATACCCACCAGAGGAATGAGTGTTAGTTGAATGTTATTGGATATAGATTGGGCATATTTAATTTTGCTAGGAGCGATTTTCCCTTTTATATTTGGAGCCTTCCTATAGGCAAATTGTGGCACTGTAGGAATACTGGTTTTTAAGTGTGGGTCTTGCTGTAGTATAGACCAGTGTTTTTTGAAAACGCTCTCCATTTTCCAGTGTTTGTTGTGATATTGGGTTATGAATCTTGTTCCTACATTTTCTTGTGATCGCTGTTTTGATTTTGGAATGTCATTGGTATTGTAAACCATATGAGCCTGATCGATGAGGTCTGGGGGGTAGCCTTTCTCTATAAATTTCTGTTTGAGGTGAACACTTTGTGCATTATAGTCCTCCAACCTAGTGCAATTGTGCCGTAACCGGCAAAATTGACTTTTGGGGACATTTTTAACCCATCTCGGATGGTGACAACTGGTGAAATGTAAAAAAGAGTTCCCTGATGTGGGCTTGGTGTAACCTTTAGCTATAATTGTGGACTCTTGGTGACTGAGTTCCAGGTCCAAAAAACAAAGAGAAGTGGCATTTATTTCTGAGGTAAAGGAAAGACCAAAATTGTTAGAGTTGCAGTGTGATAGAAATTCCTGTACAGTATGAGGAGGACCATCCCAGATGATAATAATGTCATCGATGTAGCGCCCATAGAAGACCAGGTGCGCTGCGAATGGGTTATGTGCCCATATGTACCTGGTCTCCCATAGGCCCATCGTGAGATTTGCATAACTGGGGGCAAAATTTGCCCCCATAGCAGTCCCAGTATTCTGAAGGTAATAATCATCCTCAAAGTTGAAGTAATTATGTTCCAGGCAGAATCTGGTCGCTTTCAGAATAAACTGTGACTGTCTGGAATTGATGTCACTGTCCTCGGATAAAAAATGCAAAACCGCCTGTAGTCCAACCTCATGCGGGATCGAGGTGTACAATGAACACACATCCAACGATACCCACAGATATGTTGGTTCCCAAGTATATGGTTGTAATAACTCTAGGAGATGGGTACCATCCCGGATATACGAGGGGAGAGCTTGGGCCAGACTCCAGGACTGGCGATTTTCACTGCATACTGAACTCATCTAATTTAACCTGTGAGTTACTACTTGTTTTTATTAAATATATGATTTATACTGCACTCAGTCTGGCGCCCCTCTGTTCCCATGTTTGTTTGCAGGAGATGCACCTCACTAGTGACATCACCAATTTCCTACACCTCTAAAAATGTCCTGTACAATACCACTCTGTAGTTATTCTAGGGGCATCAGCGTGCTGTTTTCCAGGTGTACCACATTTACGAAACTTGATGCCCAAATAGATTTCATTTTTCTAATGGGTACTCGGGAATCTCATGCCTGTGTAATTGCTACTGTTTATATTCCTTCACCTTTTAACTTGGCAGTGTTACAATGTCTGTCATAGGTTTCTAGCTAAACATCCTCTGATTCCGGTATATGTGCTAGGGGATTTTAACAGTGTTCTTGATATATCATTAGATGTGCATAGAAAATACTATCTGCAGGGCCCCAGAACACATACGGCTTTTACCAAATATGTAGCAGAACTCGGTTTACTTGATCTATGGAGATGTAAGTTTCCTCTCAAGGCTCATTTCTCATGCCACTCACTAACTCACCCTACACTATCGCGTATAGATTTTGCACTAGGCAACACGCTGACCCACTGCTATGACCCTAGGGTCTGCTATCTTACCAGAGCACTCTCTGAGCACTCCCCAGTATAGCTCAGCCTAACCTTCCCCACTGTTAAACTCCCCATCCATTGGAAGATGAACCATTTTTGGTTTCCCCTCTTTACTGATACTGACCGCATACAGGTTCAAATCAAAAACGTTCTCATGGATAATAGACACTCTGCCTCCCCTGGTGTTGTGTGGGTTACTCTGAAGGCTTTCATAGGCATGTGCATTAGGGAGATGGCTACAATTAAGACCAACAGTAGACAATGGGCCAAAGATGCAGGTGCAGCGGTAGACAGGGCTGAAGAGGAATTTTTATGGGCTCCTACACCTGAAAGTGAGAGGCTATAGATAGATGCACACAAACTTACAGCACCATACATTAACCACTTGCTTACTGGGCACTTAAACACCCTTCCTGACCAGACCAATTTTCAGCTTTCAGTGCTCTCACACTTTGAATGACAATTACTCAGTCATGCAACACTGTACCAAAATGATTTTTGTGTCCTTTTTTTCCCACCAATAGAGCTTTCTTTTGGTGGTATTTGATCACCTCTGGGGTTTTTATTTTTTGCGCTATAAATGAAAAAAGACAGAATATTTTGAAAAAAAACGCATATTTCTTTGTTTCTGTGATAAAATTTTGCAAATTATAATTTTTTTTCTCATAAATTTTGGCCACAATTTATACGGCTACATGTCTTTGGTAAAAATAACCCAAATTAGTGGATATTATTTGGTCTTTGTGAAAGTTAGAGAGTCTACAAGCTGTGGTGCGAATCGCACAAAATTGATCACACCTGATGTACTGGTGGCCTATCTCATTTCTTGCGACCCGAACAAGTCAGGAAAGTACAAATACCCCCCAAATGACCCCTTTTTTGAAAGTAGACATTCCAAGGTATTTACTAAGATGCATGGTGAGGTTTTTGATGTTGTCATCTTTTTCCCACAATTCTTTGCAAAATGAAGATTTTTTTTTATTTTTTTTTTCTCACAAAATTTTCAATGTAATAGGTTATTTCTCTCACATGGCATGTGTATACCACAAATTACACCCCAAAATACGTTCTGCTACTCCTTCGGAGTATTACGATACCAAATGTGTGAGACTTTTACACAGCCTGGCCACATACAGAGGCCCAATATTGAAATAGCACCATCAGGCGTTCTAGGAGCATAAATTACACATTTCATTTCTCAACCACCTATTACATTTTTGAAGGCCCTGGAGCACCAGGACAATGGAAATGCCCACAAAGTGACCTCATTTTGGAAAGCTAACACCCCAACGTATAATCTATGAGGCATAATGAGTTGTTTGAATGGTTCATTTTTTTTCCAGAAGTTTTGGGAAAATGTGGAAAAAAAATGAAAACGCATTTTTTTTACGCAAAGTTGTCCATTTATAAGATATTTCCAACACATAGCATGTACATAGCAAAAATGACACCCCAAAATACGTTCTACTACTCCTCCTGAGTATTACGATACCAAATGTGTGAGACTTTTACACAGTCTGGCCACATACAGAGGCCCAATATTGAAATAGCACCATCAGGCATTCTAGGAGCATAAATTACACATCTTATTTCTCAACCACCTATTACAGTTTTGAAGGCCCTGGAGCACCAGGACAATGGAAATGCCCACAAAGTGACCCCACGTGGCACTGACAACACGTGGCACTGACGACACGTGGCACTGACAGATGGCACTGGAGGCAGATGGCACTGGAGGCAGATGGCACTGGAGGCAGATGGGGCTGACAGATGGGGCTGACAGATGGGGCTGACAGATGGGGCTGACAGATGTCGCTGGCAGATGTCGCTGACAGATGGAACTGGGGCTGGCACTGGCAGATGGCACTGGCACTGGCAGATGGTGCTGGCTATTTGCTCTGGCTAATTGTTCTGGCAAATGGGGCTGGCAGATGGCACTGCGGCTGGCAGGTGGCACTGGCAGGTGGCACTGGCAGGTGGCACTGGCACTGGCAGCACTGGCGCTGACGGCACTGGGGCTGACGGATGGCACTGGCGCTGGCAGGTGGCACTGGCACTGGCAGGTGGCACTGGCACTGGTAGGTGGCACTGGCAGGTGGCACTGGCACGTGGGGCTGGCGGCACTGGGGCTGACAGGTGGCACTGGCGGGTGGCACTGGCGCTGGCAGGTGGCACTGGTGCTGGCAGGTGGCACTGGCAGGTGGCACTGGCAGGTGGCACTGGCGGCACTGGCGGCACTGGCGGCACTGGGGCTGACGGCACTGGCGGCACTGTGGCTGACGGCACTGGGGCTGACGGATGGCACTGGTGCTGGCAGGTGGCACTGGTGCTGGCAGGTGGCACTGGCACTGGCGGCACTGACGGCACTGATGGCACTGGGGCTGACGGCACTGGCGGCACTGGGGCTGACGGCACTGGGGCTGACGGATGGCACTGGCGCTGGCAGGTGGCACTGGTGCTGGCAGGTGGCACTGGCACTGGCGGCACTGGCGGCACTGGGGCTGACGGCACTGGCGGCACTGGGGCTGACGGATGGCACTGGCGCTGGCAGGTGGCACTGGCGCTGGCGGCACTGGGGCTGACGGCACTGGGGCTGACGGCAGGCACTGGCACTGGCAGGTGGCACTGGCGGCACTGGCACTACTGGCAGATGGCACTGGGCTGACAGATGGCACTGGCACTGGGGCTGACAGATGGCACTGGGGCTGACAGTTGGCACTGGGGCTGACAGTTGGCACTGGGGCTGACTTACAGATCCTCTCTCTCCTCACACGCTGTCTCTGTGTGAGGAGGGAGAGACACGGCAATGGGAAATGATCTCATATGTTTACATTTGAGATCATCTCCCATTGGCAGCTGCGATCGCGCTGTGAACGGCCGCTTTGATTGGCCGTTCACGGCGATCTGTATTTGCCTGTCTCCGGGAGACACGGCGAATACAAAACTTCCGCGATGCACGCCCCCGGCGGCGCGCATTGCGGAAGTAAACACAAGGCCGTCCAGGGACGGCCAGGCGAAGGAGCACGCCTGCTCTACGGCCGTCATTCGGCTATAGGGCGGGCGGGAGGTGGTTAACAACAAACAGATAACAAACATTTCTTTACTTGCCAAACATATTTTGAAGAGGGGGAGAAAACTGGCCATATGTTGTCTGTGATAGCTAAAACATAACAGCCATCCCCGGTCATATATCAATTGGCTGTGTCACCAACTCAGGTGGTTACGGATACTCCCTCAATTATGAAGGGATTCTGTGCCTTTTTACAGGATGTTTAAGCCTCAAAGATCTCTTATCCTGAAGCTACATTATCTAACTTTTTAAATGAAATTCAACTCCTGAAGCTCCAAGGAGAGGATAAAAAACTACTCAATGCACCTCTTACCCTTAAAGAGTTACAAAATGCGCTGGCAACATTCCCTAACTCTAAGGCCCTGGGGAACAATGGCATCCCAATTGAATTGTGCAAAAAATTTGGAGGTCCACTCTTATTACCATAATCATTACTCCGTACAATTATGGTTGCACATACACATGATTCCTTGCTGGGCTCCATATATGAGGCAGTGGTGGTAGTTCTATTGAAGCCCGGGAGGGATCCGGCCCACTCTGAATCCTATAGGCCCAGATCCCTTCTGAATAATGATTTAAAGTTGCTTACTAAAGTCATCGCCACGAGATCATCAAAAGTGGTGACTAAAATGATCCACCCAGACCAATCAGGATTCATACATAACAGATCCATGGCAAATAATCTTCATAGATTACACCTGAATATGCAGATCCCCACAGACAATCAGGGTCAAAGAGCTATCCTCTCACTAGATGCCGCTAAGGCATTCGATAGTGTAGATTGGAATTACTTATGGCAAGTACTGGAAAAATTCAACTTGTGGGAGACCTTTATTTCATGGATCAAACTGCTGTATAAAGCACTGTAATCAATAACACTTTATCCTCTTTCTTTGATCTCCACCGGGGTTCGAGATAAGGTTGCCCACTGCTGGCCATTAGAGGGAACCCGGCTATATGTGGTATTAAACGAGATGATGTGGAAGATAAATTAGCCCTGTATGCGGATTACACGCTCCTCTTTCTGGGTGACACATCTGCCTCTCTGACAAGTCTCGTGGAATTAATACACAGGTTTGGGACCTTTTCTGGGTTCAAAATAAATTGGGATAAATTCACAATATTATGCCCCGTACACACGATTGGACTATCTGCCGGTCCCCCCCCCCCCCCCAAAGTCCATACCAGACCTTTATCCGAGCACACATCCCGGCCGGTCAGGAAAGGGGGCGAGGACGAGTGAGCGCCGCCCCCCCCCCGAACCGTACCAGCCCACATGCCCTCAACATGGGGGGTGGGTGCTTTGGGAAAGGAGGGGGGCCCTGCGGCCCCCCTACCCCAAAGCACCTTGTCCCCATGTTGATGAGGACGAGGGCCTCTTCCTGACAACCCTGGACATTGTTTTCCCGGGTCTGTGGGTGTGGGGCTTATCGGAATCCAGGAGCCCCCTTTAATAAGGGGGCCCCCAGATCCCGGCCCCCCACCCTATGTGAATGAGTATGGGGTACATTGTGCCCCTACCCATACACCTGAGGAAAAAAGTGTCAATAAAAAAACACACTACAGAGGTTTTTAAAGTAGTTTATTAGGCAGCTCCGGGGGTCTTCTTCCGACTTCACGGGTCTTCTTGTCAGGCTCCACTGCTATCTTCTTCTCTTTTGCTGCTCTTTTGCTAGTGGAGGAGCTTGGCTTTCTCCTTCGTCATCGTCGCCATCCGGGAGTCTTCTTCCAACTTCGGGGGTCTTCTCCCACTCTCCGGTTCTTCTGCTGGGCTCCTCCGCTATCTTCTTCCAACTCTTTTACTAGCGTTGGCCCGGTCTTCTCGTTCATCGTCGGAGTCGCTGTCTTCTTCCTTCTTCTCTTCTTCCGATGTTGACACGACTCTCTCTCCCGCTGTAATGCCGGGGACACGTTGCGCGGCGACTTATATAGGCATAAGGGGTGGGGTCACCGGGTGATGTCACATGGTGACCCCACCCCTTATGATGTCACAGTCCTGGGAGACGATGGGACTGTGACATCATATGGGGTGGGGTCACCATGTGACATCACCCGGTCACTGCAGTACATTATGGCATTGGCATGTCCCGCTGTCAAGTCGGGGCTGCCTAATAAACTACTTTAAAAACCTGTGTAGTGTGTTTTTTTTATTGACACTTTTTTCCTCAGCCCTCGGGGCTTTCGCATTGGAGACACAGGAGCAGCTCTTTTAGGGTACTTTGCAGGCACTATTTTTAGCGCTGTAGCGCCTGCAAAGGGCCCCAGTGTGAAAGGGGTCTTAAAATAAATAAAAAATAAATAAATACATCAAATAGTTTGTAGATGCTATAACTTTTGTGCAAACCACTCAATAAACGCTTTTTGGGATTATTTTTTTCCAAAAATATGTTGCAGAATACATATTGGCCTAAACTATTGAAGACATTTGATTTGTTACATTTTTTTATTGGATAAGTTTTATTGCAGAAAGTAAAAAATATAGTTTTTTTTTTCAAAATAGCTTTTATTTTTTTGTTTAGAAACGCAAAAAGTCAAAACCGCAGATGTGACCAAATACCACCCAAAAGAAAGCTCTATTTGTGTGGGAAAAAAATTACATACATTTTATTTGAGTACAGAGTCACACAACCAAGCAATTGACAGTTAAAATAACGCAGCGCTGTATCGCAAAAAATGGCCCGGTCATGAAGGGGGGTGAATCTGCCAGAGAGCAAGTGGCCTTCCTGTGTTGCTGTTTGTTGTCAAGGCACATGGGGTGGAATCTGTTTGTTCAGCAGAGGATCTGTCCGCTGATCCCCCACTGAGTGGAATGGGCAGATGACAGGTCCGTGTCCACTTAGCTTATGCAGAGAGGTCACGGACACAGCCTGCTCTGCTCTAAGGTTGGTGTAAACAAACAGGCTATCCGTTTACACCGGATTGCCCTCCAATCCACTAGATGGAGGGGAACATATCCCTTTCCGTGTTCTTTTGTGGATCAGATTGAAGGTAGGTGAGTGTAAATTGACACAAGTCTGTTTAGATCTATCCCTCCATAGTAGTGAATGAAGGATCAAATCAGGCCTGCCTGAAAAATAGACAGGCAGACGTGATCAGACCAGTCGTGTGACCCCCACCCTCAACCTTTTCCCTTTAACTGCAGCACATTTACTGAGGCAGGGTGACACACACGTGCAGGCTGGATCACATGTACATCATCCATCCTGTTCTGGGTTAGGGGTGCACATGCATGCACCTGCTGCTAACCCACTCTGTCACTGGCTAACGTATGAGGCCTGAGTTCTCACCACCACTGTTTTAAAATGGGGTAGGGCTAGCACTGTTAGCAATTTATTCCAGAGCCACCCAGTGCCATTTAAAAACAGCTAGCTTAGCCTCAGCATTTCCTTTGTGTTCCCATTTGGATTTATTGCTACAATCACCGGCTTTCTGTGAAAGCCAGGATCTAACACTAAGCCCAGAAGCTGAAAAAATATTTTCCTGAGCCTCAAATTGTGCTACACAGCATTCCATAGAAGTGCCTGTAGCAGACCACTGTGTGTCCCAGCTTCTGTAGCCTCCTGGGATCTGTGAAGGTTTTACATGAATAAATAAAAGCTCATCAAAAGCTGATCATTGTAAGCACCCTCTCAGTGGTAAATGGTTTGTCATCTCTGCATCAGAGCTTGTTCTTTTGAAAGACAAAAGACTTACTAGCTAGATCACCATATGAAAATAAAGGAGCATAAAAGCTTAAAAAGAAAACTAATGCAGATACCACATCTAAGAATTGGTAAGCTGCAATATAAAAAAGGTTTGTTTTTGGGTTTAATACTGCTATAAATATATTTGCTGATTTATAGGAAATTAAATGGTTTACTTTACTTACAAAGAATGCATTATAGCAGTATTACACCTTGTTCATACTAGTGGCTTGGGGGAGGAGGTAAAACCACATTGTTAAACCATGCTTTATAATGCCCTCTAACCCCTCCCCCTTTAGATGCAGAAGCAGTCGCCAGCGTCTACATACCCTGTTTGCCCTAAAATAAGACCTAGCGTGATTGTCGACGATGGCTGCAATATAAGCCCTACCCCCCAAATAAGCCCTAGTTAAAGTCCTTCTATGTCTTTTTCTCAGGGTAGGGCTTATTTTTGGGGAAAGAGGGTGGGGTTTATTTGGGGGGTAGGGCTTATATTGCAGCCATCACCGACACATGCTAGGTCTTATTTTAGGGGAAACAGGGTATGTAGCAGCCATGGCAGGAATTATACCTTGTTTTGCATCTAACGCGCACAACCACTGGCATAACACTGCCCATTTAATTTAATTTGAATGCTGTTCAACCATCCTGCAGTGCACCCAGTTGCGGCAAGGCATAGTGGTGGAGGTTGAGGGGGCACTATGTGTGCCACATTACTATTCCACCCAAAGGTGTCCCAGGTCTGTTACAATCCTATATAATAATAAAACAATTTTCTGTGCACTACTAAAGTGTTTAGGTTTGGCTTGAAGAAAAAGTGGCAACCCTAGTAGTGTGGTATTTAGGGGATTAAAATGAAAAATTTCTGTGACTTGCCTCAGAAAAGTAATCTGAGTAACAATCTATTTTTAAAGGAGCTGCTGCTGGTGTGAACAAGCCCATAGAGTGTTGTCACAAAGTTAAAGTGACACTAAACTCTAGTTCTATTCAAGTATGTATTCTTAACTTAAAGTCCCGTCTTCCTCTTACAGCAAAAGTGGATAGGAGAGCTTCGGGGAGCTTGCAGAGGATGCTACAAGGAGGCAGAAAACCACAGTAAGAAATAATTTCAGGAAAAATAGATTACAGGTCCATTAAGTAGTGGATATGTATGCTTTTGATTTTGAACGACCGTGAGTTTTTTTGAGCTGATAGTATCTTAAGAGACTGGGCGCCATTCTTGAAACAATATCTACCGCTTTAAGAGCAGTGGTAAAAAAGCTCATAGCTTTTTTTTTTTTTTTTTTTGGAGTGGAGTGAGTGATAGCACCTTTGGGCATTCTTACTTAGATATGACACAAAATTGGCATTCTGGCTGCGTTTATTGAGAGCAAGAATCCTATCTCCCTGTTTCAGGTCAATTCAAAAATGTATCCACCCAATTCTTAATTTCTGAAGCACAAGGAGTGGAAAGAGTGAGAGGAAGAACAAGAAAAAATAAAGAAGAAAAATCTAATATTTCACTATTTTAAGAAGCCAGAAACTACCCAGGAACATAATGTTGAACAGGAAGCATCCTCAGAACGAGATATGGACGTTAGGTTGAGGGCCGTTCTCAACATTGTGAGCTGCTCACTATATCTGAAGATTTGCAAGAAGAGGGTATGCCTGCCTTTGAAATTCAAAACTGCTCCACTGAGAGTGTTTTACCTGAGGAAAGTGTGTCCTCATGCACCCTGTCTGCTGCAAGTATAGAAGATACCGCCTCCATTGCATATCCCTTTGACATTTTGAGCGATTTAGAAACTTCATGCAGCTCCTCTTTTGCCTCAAGTTCTACAGGTCCTGTTCCTATGGATTTATGGATTTGTGGATTTGTGTGAAGTAGATTGGAAAGATCCAGCACTGTGGCCAGAAAAAAGACAAAGAAAGAGAGCAAATTGTGCTTTCTGGATTGATGACTAAAGAGGAGCTGAAAAAAATGGCAAGTCGTATGACTTTGGACAGCGATGGACATTCATTTACGGAGTATCTTTTATATGCAAAATTCTGAAATGGACGTGAGAAGATTTTAAGAGACTGGCTTCGTTGGAGTGATTCCAAACATGTTTTATATTGCATCACTTGCAGAGATTTTTCTTCAAATTATTACCATAGGAAGAATGGAATTATACTATTTAGGAGAGGAGGCTTTGACCCTTCCAAAAACACATGGCATCGACTTTATACACGATTGCCAGAGCATGACCTTTCTGCTCAAAACCGAAAGCACTACTTAAGTTGGTGAACTTTAAAGAGGTCCATAGGTGGACAAGTTGTGGACTTTGAGATGCAAATAAATTTGGCAAGAGAAGCAGAAAAGTGTGCAGCTCTGTTGGAAAGGCTTCTTCATGTTACCTTATTTTTGGCCTCACGGAATCTGGCTTTTAGAGGATGTTCTCAAAGAATTGGAGACATTCAAAATGGTAATTTCCTTGGAATTTTTGAACTTGTTGCCAAATATGATAGTGTACTTAGGGAACACTTGGAAAAAGTGAAATAAAGCCAGGAAAAAGGAAAGCGTCTACGTGTACATTATCTATCATCAGCCACACAAAATTAATGAATCGATGTATGAGGAAGATGTGTTTTGAATGTCATGCTTTCTGAAAGGCAACAATCAATTTATTTCTCAGTGATTTGTGATGCAACACCAGATATATCGCATATGGAACAGAATGTTATTATTCTGCGATATGTGCACAGAGATCTTGTGAAAAGAAAATGGGGCATTCAAGAAAGGTTCCTGGAATTCTTTGATTTCTTTGAGAAGACTGGTGAAGAAATTGCTGAAATGTTGCTCAATGTTGTTCAAGATTGTGTGAACATGGCATTGATGTCAAAGACTGTAGAGGTCAAGGGTATGATAACGGAGCCAACATGTCAGGAAAAATTAAAGGTGTAAGATCCAGAATCCAACAAAAGTATCCAGCAGCCTTGTTTAGTCCATGTGCAGTACACTCATTAAATCTGGTTGGTGTACATGCAGCTTCAAGTTCCCCTTAAATGAAGACCTTCTTTGGGAGTGTAAATGTATATGTTCTATGCAGCAGCAGTCCTGAGAGATGGAGCTCTTTGTTAGATGAAGTTGGTGGTTCTTTACATGGCCTTCCATGGAAGGAGTTCCAGGATTGAAGCAGTAAGGCCAATCACACAAAAGCTTCCAAGTATTCTGAAAGCTTTGGAAAGAGTGCTGGAAAGTAAAAAACTGACAAGTGCTGCACACTCTGAAGCAGAAGGGCTGCTAGATTATTTCTCCTCTTTCCGTGCAATTGTTCTGGCTACATTCTGGGTCAAGGTCCTGCAAAGTTTTGAGGAACGGAATAAAATCCTTCAGTCAAGGTCTATATCAATTGACATAGATGCACCCAACATAAGGGCTTTGTCTGAAGAAATGAAGATTCTACGAAATTAGTGGCCAGCTCTACTCTGAGTCTAGTTGTTGTTGCTGATTCCATGGAGATTCCCAAGGAGCTACTGAATGCTCACCAGCTTTGTAAAAAGAAGACTGATAAAAATGTTAAAGATCTGGATGTCGAAAAAATTTTCAAGTCAATATGTTCTTCCCAGCAATGGATGTCATAATTTCAGACCTGGATCAAAGATTTAAATCAATGGAAGAAGCCTGCAAGCTTTTTTCTCCCATATTGAATCTGAGGACTTTTTCAGAAGAAGAACTGATAACTTTAACAGAAAAGCTGATTTCCACATACTGTGATGACTTTACTGAATCCTTACTAACAGAGCTACAACACCTGCAGAAAATCTATGCAGAAACATTTGCCAATCAGCTGGGTCCCATTGGAATTATTAAATTCAATTTATGAGCTGCAGCTTGAAGGGATTTTTGGAGAGGTTTGTATTGCCCTTAGAATTGTTGTTACCCTTCCACTCTCAGTTGCAGAAGGAGAGAGAGCATTCAGCAAGTTAGCCTTGCTAACAAAACTATCTCCGTTCAACAATGAGTGAGCAGCATGTGAACAGTCTGGCTCTTCTGTCCATTGAGCATGAACTTGCAAGACAGCTGAACTTTCAAGACCTTATAAATGAGTTTGCTGAAGCAAAGGTACAAAGAATGTCAAATCTGTAACACCTTTGGCAAAGTGGGAAAGGACTAGTGAAACTGGTCAGCGTTTCTTTTTGACCCTGCTGCAATCTATTTCAGAGAGTGATTTTTCTGTGTCTGGAGAGTGTTAACATTATGCAGTTTGGACACTTCCTTATAACATGCACATTGTTTTGGGGTAAAGCCATAAATATATGTACATATGCAGGCTGTGAACTTGTACATTTTATTGCCACATGAGAGGCCAACATTACCACCTTTGCATGGAAGTGATTGGTCAAACTTTCTTTCAGTTTTAACATGCGGATGTTCCATTTTTTGCTGATGCAGATTTTGGTTCAAGAGTATTGCAGCAGCACTCTGAACTTGGGTCGTTTGACTCCTGTTGTTTTTGGGCCTTTTGATTTATGATAAATGGTTAAATGAGGTCACTAGTCACTTTACATACACCGTAGCAGATTGAAACTATTTTTTGTCATATACACTAGTTGTGATACCCTATTGTAAGGATTAAGGGGTGTCAAAACAAAATGGTTGACAATATGTCTTTCTAAATACTTGTCTTTCTCTATCCTTCTCAGTAAAATAAGGACTCGTCATCTTTAGTCACGTACGCATAAGGAGAGGCCGCATCAGCCCTAAAAAGCAGTCTACGCCCAGAAGATTGTCTTATCAGCTGATAACACCCGGAGAATTGTCTTTCCTTTGCAAAAATGTTGTTTTTTTACATTTGCTGATGTTTGCTCTTTTCTGTCTATAAAAGAGAAGTAATAAAGAGCTCAGAGCCAGAGTCAGTCAGAGTCAGAGTTACGACGGACTTCTGAGCAGAAATACTGAATACCTCCGTGTCTCTTTGCTTAGATAAGAACTCTAACTAACAATTGGGAAACGGTAACATAACCTGACAAATAGGTGACTTGTTGAGGTCACACCTAACATTTCTGGCGCCGCGAACAAGGGACCTGCAGAAAGAAACTACAAGAGGCGAACGAACATAAGGACGGAACAAAGAGGTCGGGCACATCAAGAACCACAGACAAATCCTGCGCAGGTAAGAAAAGCTTTATTTTCTTATAAACTCTGTGCTTCTTAGATTTGTGCCCACCTGATCTGTCTGAATTGTTCTTCAGGTAAACACCAACCTCTGTAGTAAGCGGGTCTTGAACTTAATATTTTGGCTTATGTTACCGTTGTTTCTTGTCTGTCTACTTGTCATCTGTCTGTTGTGAATGAAATAAGCCCTGTTTGTATGGTGTGAATTGAAACATATATCATCCCAATGGGTAACGGAATGCGCCCTTAACTCGTAAGAGTACTTTGGGGGTCCGACACTTAAGTTTGATATACGCTTTTTGATTCATGAGCCTAAAAACGGGTTGAAAGTATAAGTCCTGACTGCCTCAATAAAGCAGGAATAAGAAACGAATGCTGAGAGATTCCATGGTAATGGGACGGAAATAAGGTCTCCACAAAGTCCCGGAGACCTAGTCATATGTGTTTGGCCACCAAAAGGGAATGCTTGTATATGTTGTAGCCGTCAGTCTGGTCATAATATTTGTCAGTTGGCTAGCATATAAGGTAATTCGATTTCAGAAATCTCATCTAGGAGAGGTTTTTTAGTATTTTGGCACCCTAGGAGGAGAAGGCAACGAGACACTTAGTAAGTGATCCAAACGCCACCTAGGCAGGACTGTCAAAATGGGCCAGACACATGGTAAACCCCAGGAGGAATCTCAGAAATGTTATGCTGTTAAAGACATAATTACAATGTTGTATGGGAAGGATAAGGCACAGGGCACGAATAGGATTCTCAAGAAATTGGGGATGGATGGAGAAAATGGATTAAGTGTAGAAGGTTGGGAAGAAATAAAGAAAGACAGACAGGGAGAGATATTGCAGAACAGATGGGTATCACAAATACAATGTTTAATTAAGGTTTCCAACAGGGCTGAAGAGGAGGGATGGGAGTATTGTCAGGAAAAGGGTGGATGGGATATGAAGGTCCGACACAAAAGTCTTCCTTCTGCTCCCGGCGATAGGGTAAATACGGGAGATACTCCACCTCCTTATAACACCACCACACCAGGTAATGAAAGACCAAAACTTTATCCTTCCTTAAGAGGAAGAGGATGGGTATGCCGAGTATGCGGTACCCAGAACCCAGACTGGGCACAGGAATGTGTGCATTGCGGCGCTCAAAGACCAGAGCCCGTAGCTCCAGTCCATAGTCGGACTAGGGTAATACAAGTAAATAATCCAAATGCGGGTCAAGCAGGACAGCCACCTACAGTGACCCGACAAGTCGTTCTGAGGACATGGACACCTTGGTCGGCTGACACTCTTATGGCATTAATACAGAATGCTCCTGATCCCGTAGCAAAACCTGCCGCATTCTGTAGATTCGTGACACAATTACTAGACACACATGAAGCAACTTGGCAAGATGGGGAAGATTTGTGTAGACATAAAATGACACTAACGATGTTTAATCAATTTATGAATGAAATTGCTCCACATAGACCACAAGGGGATCCAGCGGCAGATCCACCAGGAGTACACCCCCGTCATATAGACTCTAGACCCCTGTTTATTGCTCAGTTATGAGAATTTTGCCAAGGGAAACAGCAGGAAAGGGGTTCGACAGCGCCCATAAAACAGGCTCCAGGTCAGACTGTTACAGAATTTTACCTCAACATGGAAAGCATGATGGCTGACGAAGGTCTAGATTTAGCCTTACCCGTCACCATTAGGGCTTTCAATCGACAGTTTATGGAAGGACTAGTACCCCAAATAGGTGACAAACTGAAGGCATGTACTCCCGAATGGAGAGCCATACGGGACAGAGGAACATTGTTGCAGAAAGCACAAGGCATAGAGGCTGATTTAGCAGAAACTAAACCCAGAAGGACACCGGGAGTTAACACTGTTGCCCGGGTCAATGAAGGAGGGAATTCCTCCCGTAAACCTCTTACCTGTTATTACTGCAACAAGGTGGGACATATAAAAAGAGACTGTAGGAAAAGGATAAAAGACGAACAGGAAGGAAACACGGACAGAGACACGAGGGACTACAGACAGAGGCGTACCAATGATAGGGACGATCCGACCGCATGACTTGCCCCAGTCCTAGCTGAATCAGAGAACAAAATGCTCCACATGTTGATGAAGGTGGAAGGTAAACATATTCCTTGTTTGGTTGACACAGGAGCGTCACGCAGTCTGTTGTCTGATTCAGTAGTCCCTCCACACATGACGTCCCGTGACACCATACCCATAAGTGGTTATGACGGTCTTTTGTCCGATGCCCCACTGACTAAACCTTAAAAGGTAAAAATAGGGGGAATGGCAACCACCTGACACTTGTGTATTGTTGCAATATGTAGATGACCTATTGTTATGTTGTCCGGATAACGATACTTGTTTAAAAGCCACTCTATCATTGTTACAATTCCTGGCTGAAAAAGGGTGCAAGGTGAATAGAACTAAGTTACAGGTATGTCAGAAAAAGGTTGTCTTTTTGGGCCACTGTATATCCCAGGGTACTCGACACCTCACTGAAGACCGAGTCCAGGCCATAAGACAAATGAATATCCCACGCAACTTTAAGCAACTTCGTATGTTTCTGGGAATGGTGTCATATTGTAGACAATGGATACCACATGCCAGTTCTCTGATGCAGCCATTATATGATTGCTTGAAAATAGTACCCTATGTACTCACAGAAGCAGGTCATGAATCTTTTAGCACCTTAAAAAGGTTACTAATTTCGGCACCTGCGATCGGGATCCCTGATTATACCAAAACATTTCATTTGTACATTGCTGAAATCACGGGACACGCAACAGGGGTGTTGACACAACAACACATCAAACAAAGGCCGGTAGCATACTTCTCGGCGGCTCTCGATCCTGTCTCTAGAGGATCACCGTCCTGTGTACGAGCAGTTGCAGCAGTGTCAATTATCATTGACAAATCCTCAGAAATTGTCTTAGACAATCCTGTAGTGGTACATACCACACATGACATACACGCCATCTTGTCACAGGTCCAGCCAAAACACATATCAATGGCAAGGCAGCTGCGTCTACAATGCACCTTGCTCCTACCCCCCAATGTTACCTTTCAGCGATGCACTTCTTTTAACTTAGCACAGCTTTTACCATTACAGACAGATTTGACAGGGGGGAGTAATGATGATAATGGTGTAGACACAGCACAAGATACTCAGGATTCTGACACACTTTCGTTTCATGACATAACATCTGATGAACACGATTGTTTTCAACTTATGGAACAAGAAACCACGGGGTTCCCACATGTCACAGACATACCCATTGCAAATGCAGAACACACACTGTACATAGATGGTAGTAGATTTGCCGATGACAAAGGTAAATATCACACAGGTTATGCTGTGGTAACGGACACACAGGTAATTGAGGCAAAGTCACTACCAGCACACATGTCGGCACAAGAAGCGGAACTAACCGCTCTAGAGAAAGCCCTAGAACACTTGGAGGGACAAGAAGGGAACATTTACACTGATTCCGCATACGCCTACGGTGTGGCACATGATTATGGCCACATATGGAAAGCTAGAGGTTACCTTACAGCAGCAGGCACACCTGTTAAACATGGTGAAGGAATCAAAAGAGTCCTGAACAATCTTCAAAAGGTTATAAGAGTAGCCATCATGAAGATAGCGGCACACACGAGCGCAAAAACAACTGAGGCAAAAGGAAACGCATTTGCAGATTTAACTGCAAAGAAGGCAGCTCTAGGGGAAGTAAGCCCTGAGACCTTAGCCACGGTGCAGGTGAGTATGCCCGAAACCACATGGCAGCAGCTAATCGAACTACAGGAACAAGCAGGGGCTATTGAGAAGGACCGTTGGGTTAAGGAGGGAGCTGCACCAGGCCTTGACAATGTATGGAGAGAAGGAGACAAAATATGTCTATCCGCTTCTCTATACCCCCGCAATGGCAGCGGCTGTCCACTTACCCACTCATGTCAGCTCCAATTCTATGTATAGGATTGTAAGCCAAGGATGGCTAGCCCCTGGATTCAGTAGTACTGCAAGGAACTACTGTGCTGCATGCCAAATCTGTCTGATTAATAACCCAGGACAGAGAGTGAAAACCCCACGTAAACATCAGGTCCGGGCCCAATATCCCTTTCAGAGACTGCAGATTGACTACATACAAATGCCTAAGAGCGGCCCCTTTGAATTTGTTCTCGTGTGCATCTGCCTATTTTTCAGGCTGGCCGAAAGTTATCCTGTGAAATCAGCTACGGCAAAAGCCACCGCCAAGAAACTGATTACTGAGCTGATACCTAGGTTTGGTCTCCCAGAAACAATAGAATCAGATAGGGGGACACATTTCACGGGAGAAATAATGCAAAATGTGATGGCAATGTTAGGGGTTCAACAAAGTTTTCATACTCCTTACCACCCACAGAGTTCAGGATCAGTAGAAAGAGTAAATGGTACAATCAAGCTGAAAATACAAAAAGCTATGCAGGAGTTGAACAAACCATGGCCTGAGTGCCTACCCTTAGCTTTGTTCTCTATTAGGTACACCCCAACAGGAAAAACAGGGTTATCCCCATATGAAATACTGTTTGGAAGTGCACCTAGATTAGGTTTATATTTTCCTCAAAGTATGCAATTACAATGTGATAGTTTAACTACGTATGTAATACAGTTGCAACAGCGTCTGACTAAAATCCACAAGAGTGTGTATTCTTCTCTTCCAGACCCTAATTCTGTCACAGGTACTCACGATCTACAACCAGGAGACTATGTGTATGTAAAGAAACATACCAGAAAGACACTGGAACCAAGGTTTGAAGGTCCTTTCCAGGTGCTATTGATTACAGCAACCTCAGTGAAATTGGAAGGGAAACCTACCTGGATCCACGCTTCTCATTGTAAAAAGGAGCCAGTTGGCAAATGACAACATGTATCTTTTTATTGTTTCAGTAATTCTGGCTAATAGTTTGGTTACCTCACAGAATAAAATACACAAGGATGAAGGATTTTCTAAAAAAATGTTATTACTGAAGTTTAAATATGCTTATGCCCAGAAGTCAGGATATGAGAAATGTTGGATTTGTAGCAAATTACACCCCAGCACAGCAAGTATACCACTGATGGCAGTTCCTATAAACTATACTGACCTTGCTAACAGTAGCATTAACATAATTAGAACAAATACCAGCGAGACAGTAATGTTTAAGTCAAATGGTCTCGCCTTTTCCCCTGCCTGGTGTTTCAACTTAGGGAACACAACGGGAGGAAATGGAGAATGCCAAGACAGCAAGTTTAATTTGTCCATTGTCGTATTAAATGGAAGCTTCTACCCCAGTAATTCCAGCACACACCAGACATTATCTGACTTCCTCACTAACATTGTGGATAATAATGTTAGGTGGTTAGTATCCAACTTATCCCTCTATGGATACACCTCTCGTTATAGAAATGATATCAGTTCAAGATCAGTAGCTCTAGGAAACAATATATACATCTGTTGTGAGGATAAATGTTATACTTGGATACCTAGAAGAGCTCAGGGATGGTGCTACCTCGCAAGTTTAGTACCAGTAATGGGAGTAGTAGGTGATGAACGAGGTGATCACCTATTAGAAGCTAGCATGCACCCTAGATATCCCCTCAGGTATCGTAGTAAAAGAGAAATATTCCTGAAGAAGGACATGGCATGGGCTTGGTTCCCGTCCTGGACAGGATGGGGTATAGACTTAATGAAAAGACTAAATAACTATACAGGAATTATTAATGATGTTTTGGAGAAAAACTCTGATGACATTACTAAGTTAAATCTGGAGACCAGAGCCATCAGACAACAATTAGAATTACATGAATTAGCAATTGAAAGTATGAGTGCAGCACTGACAGGACTCTGTGAAACTACTGAGGACTATGAGTGCTGTACTTGGATACATAACACCAGCATTGAGGTACCTGATTATTATGACATCATTGCACAACACCGTACGGAAGTAAAGAATTTACAAGAGAAGGCCCGAAATATTGGTCGCGACTGGGATCCGTTTGGTGGAACTTTTAGTTTCTCAGGGTTATTCTCTTGGGTTAAGAAGGCAGCAATGACGATTATAGTGGTGCTCTTATTCGTATTTTTCTTTTATGCATGCTTTAAACTGCTCATGTGCTTTTGCAAGAAAGCCAAGGTAAATGATGCGGAAAAGATGGAACTTTTGTGAAGATAGGTAGATTTAGATCCTTGAAATCACCCATCTGTCAGAAAAGCCACTCTTCCTGAATTTTAGATGTTGGTACTGTCCAGGGGGATGGGTGTATACCCCTCTGACAACTCGCGGTCAGGGAGAGTACTCTGGATATAGGCCGACTAGAACTTGTTCAGGTGGACCCAGGGCAAGAGGGAGGGGTGATGTCAAAGGGGGAAATGTAAGGATTAAGGGGTGTCAAAACAAAATGGTTGACAATATGTCTTTCTAAATACTTGTCTTTCTCTATCCTTCTCAGTAAAATAAGGACTCGTCATCTTTAGTCACGTACGCATAAGGAGAGGCCGCATCAGCCCTAAAAAGCAGTCTACGCCCAGAAGATTGTCTTATCAGCTGATAACACCCGGAGAATTGTCTTTCCTTTGCAAAAATGTTGTTTTTTTACATTTGCTGATGTTTGCTCTTTTCTGTCTATAAAAGAGAAGTAATAAAGAACTCAGAGCCAGAGTCAGTCAGAGTCAGAGTTACGACGGACTTCTGAGCAGAAATACTGAATACCTCCGTGTCTCTTTGCTTAGATAAGAACTCTAACTAACAATTGGGAAACGGTAACATAACCTGACAAATAGGTGACTTGTTGAGGTCACACCTAACACTATGTACATATATTGCTTTTTTCTCCTCCATCTGATAGTTGCTATAAATACTGTAGCACACAAAAATATTTAGGGGGCCTTTCTTGTAGCTGCTTCTGGTCTGGAGTATAGGGTGGGCACTTATTTAGGATTTTTATACATAGCGGGGGTATTATACACACACTTAGGTTGAGAGAGGAGATACCCTGCATACCCTAGTGGTGTGTTTAACTGTGAGGAGACAGAGTGTGACCCTGATTGGCTCAGCCTGTTTATAGGCTACTTCCCATGTCAGTTTATACATTTGTATGTGACCATCTGGGGAGTACCTGTCTTTGAGGAATTGATGCCCTCCTCGTTCCACTCTTATGGTCTAAGACTTTGATAATAATTATTTCCAATATTAATTTAATCTTATTTAACTTTACTCACTCTTTACAGTTCGTATAACAGGAGGTAGCGCCGAAGGCCCTAATTCTTTCCAATACAATTCAATTCATATCTGCAGCCTCATTGAGTCAGCAGATATATTGAGGGTGGCAGCAACCTTATATGGACCTAAGCGCGGCCATTCATATATAATAAAATCTATAAGAAATATTGTATGCACACAACTTTACAGTGATGGCCTTGTGGAGTGCATAGAAGCGGGAGAACTTGGAACATTGTCCAATTATCCCACATTGGAACACATTGGACACTTTTTTTCAACTGCCCCTGAACTCATTCAATGTTATCCTATGTGTCCATGTACACAGTCTCGTTTTTTGCCATTTTTATGCAGTTGCATTTAACCTCGTTTTTCCAGAAGCAAAAAAATGGGTTCAGACGCAAAAATTTCCACGTTTCAGACGCTAAACGCGGCACCCGTGTTTAGCCGCGTTTGCGTTTATAAGCGTTTTTAAAGGAACCCAATTTTTTGGACCTGAAAACATAAAAAAAAAATTGTAATTACTTTATATAATTCATAGAGCGTATTTACTTTGGGATACAATCCCATAAAATCTCTAGTGTTTCCAGTAGCTTGGACAATGAGGAATGCCTCCACTTCTTTGCCCCAAACCCTCATCCAATTTCTATTCTAATCAGTGACTCCACCTAGTCTGGCCAAACCATAGCATTGTCTTTTTTTCACATAGAAAAACCTGCATACCAATGTCTAGTCAGCCCCAACCCCCCCACCATGTTTCCATGTTGAACACCCATCCTTCATGAAACTGAAACTTTTTTCCACAAGTCACCCCCCTTCCCCCAAGCTAGGCTTGTCCACACCTTGGATTGTGATTAGCAAGTTGATCATCTTGGAAGACACATCTCTGAAAACGACTTCCGATGTAACCCAAAACTAATTAATTGAAGTAATTCAGAATCACATGCAATTATGCGACAAATCCCATATGGCAGAAATAGTTAAAAAGCATGCTTTGAGAGCTTGGGGAGGGTCTACATGATGTTATCTTTATAAATGCTTATAAACGCAAACGCGGCTAAACACGGCTAAACGCGGCATGCAAACGTGGCAAAACAGGCGTTTCTAAACGTGCGTTTCAGCTTTTTTAGAGCAGAGTTTTCACCGGCGTCTCGTGTGCATGAAGCCTAACTGGTCCCATATTGGAACAATAGAAATTACCCTGAACTTGGTAAATTGCAGGGTTTTTCAGCTTGGTCTAGGTGTGGTATTTTATATATTCCACAGTTATACAGTAGCGGCCTTCTGCAAGACTTTCAGTCACTAAGAATGGAATATGGTTTACCGAATACTTTATTTTTTTCCAGTACTTGCAACTCAGACATGGCATTTCGGCATAATCTACACTGTCTACCTGGGAATTAACTAAGCCCACAGTGCTTACACAACTAGTAACATCATCGTCTTTGAAGGGACAGATATCTTCCCTATATGGTTTTCTCCTCTGTCAGGTATCTAAAGCCATGACATTAAATTGTAGGGCTAGCTGTGGGGAGGATATAGGCCACATATCATATGAGGAATGATCCACCATACTGGAGAACGTAATCAGGGTGTCACACTATGGTTCGCCAAAACGTAGTCAATTGTTCATTATACACCAAACCTACTGTACTCCATATAAATTGCACAAATGGCACAGAACAGATGATCCAGTATGTCCTCATTGTCTGGTGAACAATGGTACACTCATACACATGCTTTGGAAATGCCCAAAATTGCAAAGATACTGGTCTGCAGTGATCAGCTCTATTAATAGAATATGGAATCTTAGGCCGCGTACACACGGGCGGACTGTTCGCCCAACTTTGTCCGCTGAACAGTGTTTGGGCGGACAGTCCGCTCGTGTGTGGGCTTTCAGCGGACAGTTTCAGCGGACAGTTGGACGGACAAGGTTTTTCGGAATTTCCGAAAAACTGTCCGCTGAAACCTTGTTTCAGCGAACAGCCCGCTCGTGTGTAGGCTTGTTCGTCAAACAAAGTTGCGCGCATGCTCAGAAAGGATTTTCACGCCGAAAGCTATAATGCAGTGTATAGGACGTCGTATTTTTCGTCCCGTCGTACGTGCCGTTCACGTCATCGCGCACGGTTTCAGCAAACTGTTCGTTCGTCGTGTGTGGCCATGTCCGTCCATGCTAATTTTGAGCGGACTGTTTGCCGAAACTGTTGGACGGACAAAGTTGGGCGAACAGTCCGCCCGTGTGTACGCGGCCTTACATTTTAAGTTGACTCTAAGTTTTGCCTACTTGGGTGGTTAGACGAGGAACTATATACACCCCACACCTACACAGCCATTCTCAGAGTTCTATTTATTGCTAGAAAACTCATTGCCAGAAAATGTCTCTCAGTATTACCTCCTACACATGCAGAATGGGTTACTACCATAAATTACACTCTTCTGAGGGAACAGCTGACATATACCGTAAACATCGAGTTAGTCCAATGAAGTTTGATAATATCTGGGGTGCCTGGCTGAAAGTTCCTGGTTTGGCCCCCTTACAATTAGTTCAAACTAGAATTCTAGGACTTCATCATCCACTTAACCACAGGGATCAGTAGCTGGACAGGCAGGGTATGTGGCCGGTTGGACTGATGCACTAGGGTTCCATATGCAACTTAGGCCCCATACACACTATTCGATTTTCAGCAGATTTTTGTCTTCAGATTGACGAATGTAGTGCAAGGGCCTGCCTGGTTTCATACAAACTGAAACTCTTAAGATTTGACCTCATATTATATGGTTTTGGTAAATTTGAAGACAAAAATCTGCAGAAAATCTAAATCTAATAGTGTATATGGGGTCTTAATCTGAAGCAATGTACTTGATGTGGTGATGTCTTGCTCTGCAGTGGTTGAATATATTGTTATGTTTTATGAGATAGTTAATATATGAATACTGTGAACCCCGCTCAGCTGTTAAGCGGTGTGTGGCACCCCTGCCGTGCTTGCTGGTCCAGTTGAGGACAGGGAGCAGTGTTGGGGGATAAGATACAACGAGGACACGCTCAATATATATTAACTTAAAAAGATGACAGACTCAGTTATATGTTTTTATAATATGTCTTTTTATTTTGTATAAACTGTTGCCTTATATACAATAATAATGCAAAAACCGTATAGCCGACTGGCTACACGACTGAATAATTCTGTGTCCTCTCCAACATCTTATGCTATGTTTCATGTAAAATTAAAATGTTCTTTTTCTTGTCAATAAAAAAAGATCTAATTTAAAAAAAAAGTAGTGGGTAATCTCGGGCCCCCTCGGTTCCCCAGCGGTCAGTGGGTGTTTGTGCTCTTCAGGCATGTAAGAAGGGCTTGCCTGAACAATTTGACATGCTATTCCCGGTCTCAGCCTTTGCAGAGCTCCAGATTATCTACAATTTGCTGCCAAGCCATTGTCCTTCTACCCACAAAATATTCCAGGTATTTCTGCCGTAAATCTCGGGCAATTTGTTTGGAAAATCCAGCACAGGCATTTTCAATAGCCACCAGCTTGCCCACAGATGGACGAGCTACAGCCTCTTCATCTGGGCCTGCCACTGCAGGGTCCATGTCACTTGGCAGTGAGGCTAGGTAGCTGGTAGCATTCCTTCTTAAAAAAATATGTAGAGTACAGCAGCAAAGGACTACATGGTTTATCTTGTAGAGTGCCAGGTTGATTGGAGTCAAAAACAGCCTGAAACTACTCGATAGGATGCAAAAAGTGTTTTTGACCACCCGTCTGGCACGAGAGAGTCTGTAATTTAAGTTTTTCTGCTCTGGGGTGAGTCTCCTCATAGGAAACAGCTTAATCAGATGTTCCCCCAGAGCAAAGGCCTCATGTGTCACAAATACAAAATTGAGGCCCTCAACATTCTCCTCAGTAAGTGGTAAGTTTAAGGTGCCATTGATACTTTGGCCAGCCCCTCCTTACTTACACTATTGGCAGCCCAGTGGACAGGTAAGAAGTGTCATAATTTAAAAAGCTGGATACACACTGTCGAAATTGCAGCACCTTTTGACATTATGATTTAAGCAATCAATATAATAGGATACAAAAACTTAAGAAGTTTCAAATTATAGGTAATCAGGCAGGCCCTTGCACTACATGGTTTGGTGAATTTATACTGAAATTTGAACACAAAAGAGGAATATGTGTATGGGTTTTGCAAAGTCAGCAGATTTGCATGGGGGGGAGGGGTTCCAAGTGAGTTTGGGCCCAAAAAAATTGACTCTTGCACTCTGCCTGAATTTGAGGACATTTGTACACATTTTAGGGGTTGTTTAGCGTAAACCCCAAAATGTAGCTAACAAAAAACATTGTTAAGTTACTAGGCTAGGTGTGTATGGGCCCAGAAGGAAAATATACATGTAGTCCAAAAAAGGAGCAGGAAAAGCTTACAGCATACACAAGGACAAATAGGACATTCACAGCATATTACAATATTGATAATTATGTAATCAACAAATTAATAAAATACATTAGTAAACATAAATTCAGAGAATGTGATCTTAACCACTTCAATACATGCCATTTGTGCACCCTTCCTTCCCAGACCAATTTTTAGCTTTCAGCGCTCTCACACTTTGAATACCAATTACTCAGTCATGCAACACTGTACCCAAACAAATTTTTTATCATTTTTGTCATACAAATAGAGCTTTCTTTTGGTGGTATTTAATCACCACTGGGTTTTTTTATTTTTTGTGACATAAGTGAAAAAAGAGCAAAAATGTTGAAAAAAAAACCCACTTTTATTTAGTTTCTTTGGTAAAATTTGGCAAATAAGTAATTTTTGTTCATAAACTTGGGCCAAAAGATATACTGCTACATCTCTTTGGTAAAAATAACCCAAATTAGTGGATATTATTTAGTCTCTCTGAAAGTTAGAGTCTACAAGCTATGGTGAAAATCATTGAAAATTTATTACATCAAGAGAGACCCCCAATAATGGCCCCGACACTTTCTCACTCGATGGTACTTTGCGACACATTCCATAAACAGAATTGGTTGGTTTCTTCCCTGAGACCGTTGGCCCATATCTTTCATAATCAAGACTTTGTTCCAGGATTGAACACAACAGCTTTCCAGTGGTGGTTAAATAAGGGCATGTTTAGAATAGGACATTTCTTAACAGCATCGGGCCCTCTCACGCTGACTGAATGTATTAACAAATTGGAAATGCCAAATTCAGAGAATTCTAGATTTAACCAAATTAAGACATTTTTAAACACTTTATGGACAGATAAATCTATTCCTCCAAAACCAACAGCTTATGAACAGTGGTGTGGTACACTCACGGATCAGAGGAGTGGTATCTCGCTGAGCTACGCCTTATTGGCGAGTAAACACAGCTTGCCTCCATATGCTCAGGCATGAGAGACTGACTTGGGTTTGTCATGGGAGCTGAATAAATTGCACCGTCTCTTCCAGAAATCTTATAAGAGAATACTCAACATAAACCTAATAGAGGCAAATATTAAAGTTTTCACACGTTGGTATTATGTCCCCTCCAGGCTTGCTAAGATTTTTCCTGATACCTCACCTCTATGTTTTCGGGATTGTAAGCAGGTGGGTACTATGCACCATATTTGGTGGACTTGCCCACGTATAAGAGGCTTCTGGAACAGATGGCACGGAAAGTTACAGGCATTGGAATTCCACAAACTCCTACTGTTGGACTACTGAACCTCGGAATAGAAGGTGTTCCCAAACACACCAATAATCTTATTTTTTTATGCTCCTAGGAGCAAAACTTACAGGTGCAAGGGTGTGGAAAACAAACAAGGTTTCTTTGATAGTCGCCAAGCGGAAAATTACTTGGATTATGACCCAAGAACAAATCACTGCAAAATTATTAGACAGGGTGCCCAAGTTTGAAGCGACTTGGGATCCTTGGGCTCACTATACCAAGGTTGATTCAAGTAATTGATTTCCTCCTCCGCTCCTTTTTGATAATCACATCACAGATGCACTTATTCTTTCTCTTTTTTCTTTCCTCTTCTTTTCTGTTACTCTCTTCTCTTTTTACTTATTTGCATGCCATTTGATCAATAGTTATCTATTATTAACTACATCACTTGGAGTAATGTACCTAGGCAGTCCTTACATTTATTTAATTAATTAAAATGGAGGGGCAGGGATGGGGCGGAGGGCAGAACCGAAATATCCAGGGGGAGCAGGGGGACATGTACAGTTCACAGCTAGATCCCAGTTGGAGTGGCTTGCGTGCTCTCCCTTGATCCCTCTGGAACAAAATCAGATGTTGATACTCTGCCGACCCCTGCTCAATCTTATTATCCTATAGCAAACAAAGAATTTATTCTCACTCATTTGCTCTGATCAATGGTTTATAACAACCCTTCAGGGGTTTAGGTAGCATTGATATGTGTTATAAATCTGTTGTTACATTAACATCTCTGTTATTTTCTTAAATTTTGTTTTTGATAAACCCTACTGAAGGGCCATGTTGGCTCCCAGTTGGGGATATTTATTACTTAATTGTTTTGTTTGATGGAACATTTTCAATAAAAATATTGAACAAGAAAATTGATTACATCTGATCATACCTGATGCACTGATGGCTTATCTCATGAAATTTCAGGAAAGTACAAATACCCCCCAAATTACCCCTTTTTGAAAAGTAGACAGTCCAATGTATTTAGTAAGAGGCATGGTGAGTTTTTTGAAGTTTAAGATTTTTTTTTTTCACAAAATTGTCATAATAAGTTATTTCTCACACACAGCATATGCAGACTTCCAGTTACACCCCAAAATACATTCTGCTACTGCTCCCGAGTATGGTGATACCACATGTGTGGGACTTGTACACAGCCTGGCCACACAGAGAGGTCCAACATGCAGGGAGCACCATCAGGGGTTCTAGGAGCATAAATTACACATGTATTTGCCATATTAGCAAAAGACTGAATCACACTGTTGGGACACAAGCTGTTAGATGCTAATGTCATCAACTCCAGCCACCTGTCTGTTCTGTATTGAAATAAGTATGGTGCCTTGTAATTTTGATGTAACTAAAGAGTAGTTGGTATCCTCATCCTCATTATTTAACATAGAAAACGAAAAAGGGGGGTGAAATTTAACATGGATTACTCCAACTATAAATAACCATGTATCACCCAGTGGAATCGAGGACTGTCTTGATACCCAGATATAAGACAATATATAGGAAATATAAAACAAGGAAATTTTATTTGAAAAAATTGTTGCTTAAAGACAATGTTAAAAATCAATCGTTTTACAAAGATTGTATACAATACTAGTAGACAAGTTTGCATTCAAGTGGTACCTGGCTTCCGAAAGTAGGGAAGTTTAAGATACGACAGTTAATGTCCAAAGTTGATCGAATGTTTAGTTTCGCGACAATTCTCGCTTCTTCAGGAAAACTTTTGGTACATGTCTATAATCAAATACATAATATTAATGACATTGAATACAATTTAAACAGATAACTAATATCTCAAAATGAGATATTTGATATTTGAAATCTTCGCCTCAATTTTAACCATCTTCCCTGTCCCTGCTGAAGAAAAGCAGGCCCAAACCATGATGCTGCCACCACCATGTTTGACAGTGGGGATGGTGTGTTGAGGGTGATGAGCTGTGCTGCTTTTACGCCAAACATATCGTTTTGCATTGTGGGCAAAAAGTTCGATTTTGGTTTCATCTGACCAGAGCACCTTCTTCCACATGTTTGGTGTGTCTCCCAGGTGGCTTGTGGCAAACTTTAGACGAGACTTTTTATGGATATCTTTGAGAAATGGCTTTCTTCTTGCCACTCTTCCATAAAGGCCAGATTTGTGCAGTGTACGACTGATTGTTGTCCTATGGACAGACTCTCCCACCTCAGCTGTAGTTCTCTGCAGTTCATCCAGAGTGATCATGGGCCTCTTGGCTGCATCTCTGATCAGTCTTCTCCTTGTCTGAGCTAAAGGTTTAGAGGGACGGCCAGGTCTTGGTAGATTTGCAGTAGTCTGATACTCCTTCCATTTCAAAATGATCGCTTGCACAGTGCTCCTTGGGATTTTTAAAGCTTGGGAAATCTTTTTATATCCAAATCCGGCTTTAAACTTCTCCACAACAGTATTACGGACCTGCCTGGTGTGTTCCTTGGTCTTCATGATGCTCTCTGTGCTTTCAACAGAACCCTGAAACTATCACAGAGCAGGTGCATTTATACAGAGACTTGATTACACACAGGTGGATTCTATTTATCACCATCAGTCTGAGATCCTCGCTGAACTTCTGGAGTGAGTTTGCTGCACTGAAAGTAAAGGGGCCGAATAATTTTGCACGCACCACTTTTCAGTTTTTTATTTGCTAAAAAAGTTTAAATTATCCAATAGATTTTGTTCCTCTTCACAATTGTGTCCCACTTGTTGGTGATTCTTCACAAAAAATTAAAATTTTATATCTTTATGTTTGAAGCCTGAAATGTGGCAAAAGGTTGAAAAGTTCAAGGGGGCCGAATACTTTCGCAAGGCACTGTAAATACACAGAGTAGTTGATTATTACTCTACAGTGATACAAGGATGTCTGAACCCAGAGTGTCAGGTGGGTTGGAAGGTTCACCAGGTCATGGCTGTGCAGATGAGCAGGTAATTCTAAGCAGAGCTCTAAGGAGCTGTGCTACATCTAGAAAAATGGTGACGTGTTCAATACTAATTTTACCCACTATATGTGTGTTCTAACTATGACAATGGTCTGAGCATTTCATTTTCAGCGCCAGAAAGATGAAACTGGAACAAGTAAAAATGAATCGCTGGATTAAAATCAATCAGTATATCAACCAGATTGTGGCATGGTGCAGTGGATCTGGTAAGATTGCTCTTAACAAAAGCTGGATGTTTCAAAAGCAAGGGGCCCAGATTTGATGATGCAGGTGTATTAAGTCCAATGACAGTGCTAAACAAAAAGTCATAAAGTCCAAAACTAACACAGAAAATCAAAATCCAACATGTTTTGGAGGCTCAAAGACCAAGGGCTCTGCCCTAGCTCTATCGGCAGGCTAAGCTCACACCTGTCTTTTTATCCATCCAGGGGGGGCAACGGGGCAATTGCCCCCTCCGAGAATATGGCCAGCGGGTGCCAGCGCGGCCAGTTCCGCGGCCGGTTCCACGGGTACCAGCGCGGCCAGTTCCGCGGGTGCCAGCGAGGCCGGTTCCGCGGGTGACTGCACTGAGTGGACGGGTAAGGGGGGGCAGCTGGGCGGCTTAGGAGGGCTGCTGGCCAATCAGGAAGCCAGCGGGCAGGGGAGCAGGGAGATAACATCATCTCTCACTGCCCTGCATCCCTCCAGTTCCGCCCTCACTGTGCGGGAAGCTGTGTGCAGCAGAGAGATTACATCATCTCTCTGCTGCCTATCTTCACTCTGGACTCAACAAAAGAACACCTTAGCAGAAAAGTGACATAGTAGGTGACAATCCGCAATGTGTGGCAGGCGACGTGGCAAATGACAATCCGCAATGTGTGGCAGGCTACATGGCAAGTGACAATCAGCAATGTGTGGCAGGTGAAGTGGCAATCCGCAATGTGTGGCAGGCGATTTGGCAAGTGACAATCCGCAATGTGTGGCAGGCTACGTGGCAAGTGACAATCAGCAATGTGTGGCAGGTGACGTGGCAAGTGACAATCCGCAATGTGTGGCAGACTACGTGGCAAGTGGCAATCCGCAATGTGTGGCAGGCTATGTGGCAATCCGCATCTGCTAGCAGGTGATGTGGCAATCCGCAATGTGTGACAGGCGACGTGGCAAGTGACAATCCGCAATGTGTGGCAGTTGACGTGGCAAGTGACAATCCGCAATGTGTGGCAGGCTACGTGGCAAGTGACAATCTGCAATGTGTGGCAGGTGACGTGGCAAGTGACAATCCGCAATGTGTGGCAGGCTACGTGGCAAGTAACAATCCGCATTTGGTGACAAGTGACTTGGCAAGTGACAATCCGCGTTTGGTGGCAGGCGACATGGCGAAAGACACCCACAGGGCTCCCATTGATTCTGCATTATGGTGAGTTGAACCATTTAATTTTATATTACAATGTATTAATAGAAATAATGCGCTTCAATCATCCTGACACCATAACAGCCATGGTGCCGTAATGATTGAAGTGCCAATACCAGCCATTTCCCATATAAATTGCCCCCAAAAAAACATATTTTATAGAAGTGCCCCTCCCGAGACTAGACTCTGGATCCGCCCCTGTATCCATCATACATTTTGTTCACCCCATCCTCACACTCATTCTCCTTTTTCACTATAAAAACACATGACGGTAACACAACCTCAAGGTCAGTGTTGGCTGGTCTGGTCAGTCTCTGTCTTATAGGAGGAAACTCTTGCGGCCTGTTTCAGGGGCTCTTTTTTATCTAAATAAAGATATAGGGATAAAGAGAGTCCCTAGCCCCTAGTCTTTAATCCCAGTAAAACAAAGAGCAAGAGCAAAAAGGGGAGAATATACAATGGGAGAATGGGAGAAAAAGGGGAGAATATACTGACAAGTGTAAGCTTAGCCCACCAGCAGAGCCAGGAGAGAGACCACCTGAGTAAAAAATGATGGCTTGTGGATTCGGAGACAGACTAAAGCCCCATGCACACTATCAGATTTTCTGCTGATTTTTGTTCTCAGATTTACCAAAACCATGTAGTGCAAGGGCCTGACTGATTGCATACAAATTGAAACTCCTAAGGTTTGACCTCATGTCATATGGTTTTGGTAAATCTGAAGGAAAAAATCAGCAGAAAATCTGATAGTGTGCATGGGGCTTAAAAAAGATCCAATAGTTGTAAGGTTTCCTGCACCATGAAGGACTTACTGGAGCAACGGAAAGTGCCCTGAATAAAGGGGAGATCATCGAGCGCCCAAAATGTGATTGCTTTTCTGTTTTTCTGTTTGTGAACAAATATCAATATTACATTTTTTTTTACTTTCAGACCCTTTGCTTCCTACTGGCATTGGACTTCATGCTGATGATACATGAGACTGCCAGGAATTGATCAGAGAGCCAGAAACTTAGCAGATAGAAACATGCTTTACACCTATTCTTGGTCTCAGCCACCACTTTCATTAACCACTTACAGGGCACGTTCACCCCCTTCCTGCTCAGTTTTCAGCTTTCAGCACTGTAACATTTTGAATGAAATTTGCATGGTCATGCAACACTGTACCCAAATGAAATTTTGATAATTTTTTTCACACAAATAGAGCTTTATTTTGGTGGTATTTGATCACCTCTGCGGTTTTTATTTTTTGCACTATAACTAAAAAAACAGCGACAATTTCGAAAAAAAAACTGAACATTTATGTCAAAATACTTACCATAATTTTCCTTTCCTGAGGGACTCCATGGCAGCCAACGTGTGGGTTTAGTCCCGCCTCCATTACCCTATAGGACGATACTCCCATAAATCTTTGCTCCCTGCCAGAGGCCGTGTTCGGTAACTATCCTACTCCAGCCATTTGGGAGGGAACTCCTGCTGCCATGGAGACTATCAGGAAAGGAAAATTACGGCAAGTATTTTGACATAAATTTTCAGTTTTCCTGACAGACTCCATGGCAGCCAATGTGTGGGAAATAACTCGCCAAAACACACCCGGGTGGGCAAAATGCTGAATAAACAAAGATTTATTTGACACCGTCAGTCGACAAAACTTTAACACTGAAATCAACTAAGGATAGAGCCACCGGCTCAACACAATAATGAGACATAAAGGTGTGTATTAAAGACCACGAAGCCTCCCTGCATATAACGTCAGGAGCCACATGGCGAGAGGCCACCCACGAGGTAGAAAGACTTCTGGTTGAATGCGCCGTTACCCCCTGAGGAGGAGCCAAGCCCTTTTCTCTGTATGCTCACTGGATTGCTTGAACTATCCATGCCGCAATTGATCTGACTGATGCCCTAGTGCCCTTGTTCTTCCCACAGAACAGAACCAACAGGAAATCCAACTGATGGAATGGAGCTGTAGCTTCCAAGTATAGCTTTAATGAGCGACCAACATCAAGCGGATAAACCTCCGAGGAACCCGAGGATCTGAATGTGGGCAGACAGATTTCCTGATTCTCGTGAAAAACCGAGGTGACCTTAGGGTTTGACCCCAACATTGGAACTAGGACCACCCTGTCCGGGAAAAATGTTAGAAAGGGTTCTTTGACTCCTAGAACTTGGATGTCTGATACCCTCTTTGCCGAGGTGACCGCCACCAGTAAGGCAGTTTTCAAGGTGAGTTCTCTGATGGAAAGAGACTTATTGAAATGAGAAAAAAAGTCCAGAACTAGTGGTAGGTCCCATTTAGGGAACCTGGATTTCCTCTGGGGTCTCAGTCTCACTGCGCCTTTGAAGAACTGTTGGATAAGGGTATGCTT
This sequence comes from Lithobates pipiens, assembly GCF_037356315.1. Taxonomy (NCBI): domain Eukaryota; kingdom Metazoa; phylum Chordata; class Amphibia; order Anura; family Ranidae; genus Lithobates; species Lithobates pipiens. The sequence continues at coordinate 493,141,213 of NW_027507903.1, forward strand.
GGCCCACAAAACCCCTGTAAATGCGGAGATAGCAGAAACTTGAACCCGAAGGGAACTAACTGACAAGGGTAAGTCCAAGCCTAATTGCAGGAAACCCAAAACGTCTTGAACTGCAGGTGATGCATAGGAATTAGTTTTGGAGGACATATAGGATACAAACTTAGCCCAGATCCGTTAATATACTTTATTAGTGCTTCGTCTCCTTGCACTTAAGAGAGTAGGAATGGCCTCCTTAGGACACCCTAGTGCTTCCAGCCTTCCCCTCTCAAGAACTGTAGGTGAGCCGGACATGGATGGAGAATTGAGCCATGGGAGAGCAGATCCCGTCTGGATGGGAGAGGCACTGGGTCCCGAAAACTGAGGAAGGATAGGAGAGGAAACCAAGGCCTGTTGGGCCAATGCGGAATTATTGCCAATACCTCTACTTCTTCCCATCTGAGTCTCCTCAGAAACTGAAAAATAATCGGAATTGGAGGGAAGGCGTATGCCTTGTGGAACCACCACTGCTCTGTTAGGGCATCTATCCCGTAGGCTTGCGGATCCTTGAACCTCGAATAGAACTTTGTTAGCTTCCTGTTGTAACGGGAGGCGAAGAGATCCACTTCTGGAGAAATCCCCAGGGATAGAACCCACTGAAACACATCTTCGTGAAGGGCCCACTCATTGTTGTCCAAGTGGACTCGTGAGAGAAAGTCCGCTTGGACGTTGAGAACTCCAGGCACGTAGGCTGCCGTTAAGTTGGCCAGATTCTTCTGGGCCCAGCGCATTATTGGATCTACTTCCCGCAGCAGAGACCGACTTCTGGTGGCCCCTTGCTTCCTTATGTAGTCTACCGCAGTCGTATTGTCCAGCCTGAGGACTACGGATGTTCCCACTATCAGATGCGGAAATGCCAACAACGCTAGGAAGGCTGCACATAATTCTAGAACATTTGACACTATTCCCCAAGAGGGAAAGTCCCAAATGCCCTGAGCCACTTCCGACAGACAATGCGCCCCCCAACCCTTGTTGCTGGCATCTGACGTCACTGTGATCCATTTGATTGGAAGAAGGGAGTGGCAATTCAACAGGTTCTCCCGACGAAGCCACCAGAGGAGGGAACCTCTCATGGTCTGAGTAATATCGATGGACTGGACCTTCTCTCCATTGGCAAAAGAAACCCATCTGAAAGGGGCGCATCCACCATTGTGCCCACTTCACCATCGGTATGGTGGACACCATGGTGCCTATGATCTTTAGGCAATGAAGAGCACTGAGACGAGAAGAAGAGAGAGCCAGGCGAATCCTGTCCCATACTACTGCAACCTTCTCCTCAGGCAGAGAGATGGTACCTCTTGCCGTATTGAAAAGAGCTCCGAGGAACACGAGAGACTGTGCAGGAACTAACTGGCTTTTCTCCAAATTCAGGAGCCACCCGAATTCCTTAAAGGGTTGCGATGACCTGATCCCTGTGCTCCAAGAGACAATCTCTGTCCTGAGCCAGAAGAAGCAAATCGTCCAGGTAATGATGAATCCGGATTTTTCCTGATTCTTAATAATGCCATGACTGCTAGCAGGACCTTCGAGAATGTACGAGGAGAAGTTGACAGACCGAAGGGAAGGCAAGTAAACTGTAAATGAAGCTGGCCTATGGAGAAACAAAGAAACTGTTGGAACTCTGTTGCCACCAGGACGTGGAAATAGGCATCTTTGAGATCTATTGAGACAAGCCAGTGCCCTGGCTGCACTGACTGTTGAATCGTGGACAGAGTTTCCATCTTGAACTTCTCCTTTCTTATGAAGCGATTTAGACGCGTCAGGTCTATTACAGGTCTCCATGTACCGTTCTTCTGGACCAAGAAAAGAGGGGAATACATTCCCATGCCGCGTTGGTTGTTTGGAACGGGAATAGCGGTGCCTTGATCCAACAAAGATTTTATGTAGGCTAAAAGAATTTGCCTTTTTTCTTCTGACCTTGGAATGGATGTGGGGACACATTTGAGTTTGGGGACACTGCTGAACGTCCAAGTGTGCCCAAAAGAGACCGCCCTAGCGGTCCAAAAATCCTGGATCGAGGCCACCCAGACGTGCCGAAAGTGGAACAAATGAGCTCCCACCCAGACCGTCTGGGCGGGCCCGATCTCAAAAGGACTTGGTAGGCTCCTTTTCCCTCATCGAACTGCCCTTTGCAGATTTTTTGAGAGATGTCTGTCTGGACCTCCAAGATCTGGAGAATTTCCATCCAGGCCTGTAACTGCGTGCCTCCCTGGCACGGTCTTGACCCTGCTTTCTTGGAAACGATCTCCTTTCACTCTGCAGATGCCTATCCTGTGGGAGAAACCCTGACTTAACCCCAGTGGCCCGAGTTATAGCACTATCCAGCTTATTGCCGAAAAGGGAAGAACCATCAAAGGGAATACTGCACCAAACCTGCTTAGAAGCGGGATCGGCTAGCCAAGGACGGAGCCACAGGGCACGCTTGCCAGTTACAGAAGAGAGAATAACTCGAGCCACCAGCCGGGTAATATCAATCGAGGCCTTCCCCAAGAAAGCCGAAGCCAGCCTTAGTTCTTGAATGGGAGAACCCTTGGCAAGGTCTTCTGAGACGTTTCTAAGTGTCTCATCAACACTATCGGACCAAACTTCCATTGCTCTAGATAGGGCCGCTAAGGCCAGAGCTGGTTTACAGGCCATGCCAGCCATAAGGTAGATCCTCTTCAGGTCAGAATCAATTCTCCTATCCAGAGCATCCTTAAAAGAGACTGTGTCCTCTAGAGGAAGGGTCACGTGTCTGACCAGTCTCATTACTGCTGCGTCCACCAGAGGGGAAGACTCCAAATGTTTAACCTCTTCCTCCTTGAAAGGGTAAAGCCTCTGAATCTTGGATAGAAGAGAATTCTTTTTCTCTACTTTGCTCCACTCATCTGAGATCACTTCCCCCAACTCTGAGAGGAAAGGGAAGCTAATGCGCTCCTTCTTTAGATGTTTAAAAAACTTTCTTTGCTTCGCCGGAGCCACTACCAGCTCTTCCCAGTTCAGCGTTTCCTTGATGGCTTTGACCAAAGGAGGGAGCAAGGAAAAGTCAGAACCAGAACCAGACTCTTCTTCCTCAGATTCACTATCTGAGAGGACAGCAGACGGATGGCTAGGCAAAGAGGAATCCCTTGTGTCCTGGGCCTGAAAATCACTCCCTGGAGACCTTGGAGACTCTATGGGAGACAAATGGGGGGCTTCAAATTTCTTTAGACTGTCCTTGACTAACTTCTCAACCATAGACTTCAGTTGTTGGTCAGAGTCACACCTTTTGCCCGTCGCCTTGACATAGCAGGCATCACAAAGGGACTTGTCAGCAGGAACATGCGTCCTACACCCCCAACAAAATCCTTCTGCTGCATGACTGAAGCAAGCCGTGGAAGGGCGGGATGGTTCCCGGCTACGGAGACTAGTTCTCGCAGGAGAATCATGACGTCTGGATCTGGAAGGGGAATGCGGCGGTGGGACTTAGACGAATCACTTCCTCTGTGAGAACTCCGGCATTGGGTAGACCTAGAAGGGCTGAAAAAGGAGAAAACCAACTGTGTTAGCGGAACATACCCTAATGTTCCACTGTCGTCGCCCCCCCCCCCCCCCCCCCCCGGCAGGTAACCCAGGAACAAAAAATACCTGCTACGAGAGGGCTGGCCACTAGCAGGTGGCGAGGCATCCAAAGGATCCATCAGGGCTGGAATAAAATAGCCCCAATTAAATGCAGAGAACAGCATGGACAAAACAGATAATATGACCTTTCCCCATAGACACATACCTATTGCTGAAGTAATCAGGACTCAGGAATGGCACTGCAGGCTTTACAAGCATCCCAGAGGCTCTGAAAGCTGTTCTCTGTTTTTAAAACTGCCGCCTAAATGACGTCATCAATTACGGCATAAAAACACTAGTGCACATGCGCGAAGCCCGCAACGCGCGTGCGCGAACCAAGCCTCGTCCTCGTGCCGGCGACTGAGCGGCGAATGAGGAAGTAGCTGGGCGGCTGGAACGCAAGGAAACCAGCCGCCCAGCTTGCCAGACACATTGCACAAACGGTGTATGGGGAAAACGCAGAGAAAATAAAAACAGACACAAAACAACATAGAATGGCTGCCATGGAAGAAAACATAAAGCTCACCCCTCCTGTACATGGACAACAGCTGAGGTAGGTCCCCAAACACATGCCCGACTTCTGGGGGGGGGGATAGTCACCTGCTAGTAGCTAGGCTCACGACTAAAACGTGGTTTAACCTGTCAGTGACCAGGAATACACCTCTTCAGCGCCTCTTCCATATGCCCCATTCCATACTCAGCTAGTTGCTAGAGCTTATTGGAAATATGCGACTCCAAGTCGCTCGGCCGGTCCGCATCGCAGAAAAAAATGCAAGTCTTCAGGGTAAAAAAAAGACACATGCTAGGACCTATGGAGGAGGACAAAAAAAGAACACGGCCTCTGGCAGGGAGCAAAGATTTATGGGAGTATCGTCCTATAGGGTAATGGAGGCGGGACTAAACCCACACGTTGGCTGCCATGGAGTCTGTCAGGAAATACTATTTTTTACATTTTGCTATAATACACATCCCAATTTAAGAAAAAAAAATCACAATAAGCGCATATTGATTGGTTTGTGCAAAAGTTATATCTCCTACAAAATAGGTTATTGATTTATGGAATTTTTATTTATTTATTTTTTTACTAGTAATGGCGGTGATCCGCGATTTTTATTAGGACCGCGACATTGCGGTGCACAGATCGGACACTTTTGACACTATTTTGGGACCGATGACATTTATTCAGCGATCAGTGCTACTGTATAAATAGCCATTGATTACTGTTTAAATGTCACTGGCAGGGAAGGAGTTAATACTAGGGGGTGATCAAGGGGTTAAATGTGTTACCTAGGAAGGGATTCTAACTGTGGGGGGGTGTTTACACACACAGATCCACATTCCTGTTCTGTCATGAGCGGTCGCTGGTACCCAGCGGACATCGCACCCGCCGGGCAGAGCCAATCTGCGTACCTCATGTGATTATGGGCTGGCATTGAAGTGGTTAAAAGTAGAAGTCAACCCAAAACTTTTTTACTTTTTTGAAGTGGAACTCAGACCATACAATAATAGAAATAAAAATGCTACCCCAGCTGATGCTGCATATAAAGCTCATTTTACTCATGTATAATGCAATTATATTGTGCTGTGTCAGCTGTTTATCGATTCCTTTGATTTCCAGTGCCAAAATGTTGGTAGCCACTCCCACATATCTGGTAGATCTTATAGACAACCCAATGACAAACTGAAAGAGCATGCATGGCCAGCTGACAACATTGCTGCTTATTGTGAGGCAGTAGCTTAGTCTTGTCAACAGGAAATTGTTACTGGCCAGATCTCCAGATAGGAAACTTTGCAAGACATTGAAAAAAATTATTTGATGAATAAAACTGTATACAAAATATAAATGTTGCTTTTACATTCACTTTAAGCATAATGCACTGGTCAAAAGACACAATGAGGCTGCATCATGCTGATTGTGCCATCCTTTTACCCTTTGCTACTGTCAGTATATTCTTTCAACAGATATGCAACGCAGCAAAGCCTAATTGGCTCCTCTCTCTCTGGGGATTACTTGAAATAATTTTTTTAAGCAATAAGTAACTCATTTTATATTTTTAATGTAATATATATATATTTTTTTTCAGATCTGCCTGTAGTTCAATTTTATTTTCCACCAAATGACTAGGTACACGTAATACTACAAATTGACCATTAGAGGGCAGCTTGTGTTCATTTTATGTGTTCATTTTCATAATGATTCCATATCTGCCTGAGATTCAAGACAGTAACTATTTATAAAATCATACTAACAATTATATCAGAAAACCTCATAGTTTAAAGATTGTCTTTATAAAGGGGAGAGATATTTAGTCCTGAAAGAGGAAAGATTATAAAGAAGATAGAAGTGTAGTGGTGTTGGATCCTCCAATACACTATTCACAATTCACTAATCTTGTTTGGTACCTTACATGGCAAGTCCTATCGTAGCAGTCATCTGGATAAGTATAGTCAGAAACATCAGTTTTATAAGCAATAAAGTGTACAAAACAAAAGAGGTCTTTGGGGTCAAACTAACCCCGGGACTTTTAAGGTGTCTCAAATAGGGATGGCCGAATGGTTCGCCCGGCAGTCGGTACGCGACGAATTTCGGCTGTTCGCATTCCGCCCGATTGGCGGACTATTGCCGCTGTTCGCCCGGCGGACTTACGTGTTTACTGTGTAAAAAAACTTTGACCTATGATGACACATCCATCATGTGGTACAGGACAGCCAATTGAGACATTACAGCACATGGACACTTGGACATTCCCCCTAACTTATAAATAGACCCGATCCGGCGGCCATTTTACATTCTTTCTACTGTCACTATAGGGAGAGGTTGCTGTGTGGAGCAGGGAGAGACTGCAGTGACCCAAATCGCTAGCTATTAAGTCCACAAAAGTTCTTTTAAGGACTGGTATGGTATAGGAGTAGTTCAGGATATAGGTTTGAGGCACTGCTATTAAAGTCATTGTTGCAGCAGATTGTCTTTTGTCAGTGCTGAGAGAGGGACAGATAGGACGCTGTGTGTTGCAGAGAGGGACAGTCAGTTTAATCATTAGCTGTTACTATTAGGTCCACAAAAGTCCTTTTCAGGACTGGTATGGTGTAGTAGTACAGGATATAGTTTTGAGTGCTATTCAAGTTATTGTTGCAGCAGCCTGTTTTGTCAGTTTAAATAGGGACAGACAGGAAGCTGTGTGTGGCAGTGAGGGACAGTCAGTTTAATCAGTAGCTGTTACTATTAGGTCCACAAAGGTCCTTTTCAGGACTGGTATGGTAATAGGGTTGTACACGTATAATATTCTTTCTTCCAAATATAGAAAGAATATTATACTTGACTGCTGCCCTTCTGCTGCAGTAGTCCTTTATGAGTATAGGGACTGAGGTACAGTCTGCTAATCACAACCTACTAGTTCCACAAAGGTCCTTCTAAGGACTTGTAAGGTATAACGTACTAGAGTACAGTGGTGTGAAAAAGTGTTTGCCCCCTTCCTCATTTCCTGTTCCTTTGCATGTTTGTCACACTTAAGTGTTTCGGAACATCAAACCAATTTAAACAATAGTCAAGGACAACACAAGTAAACACAAAATGCAATTTGTAAATGAAGGTGTTTATTATTAAAGGTGAAAAAAAATCCAAACCATCATGGCCATGTGTGAAAAAGTGATTGCCCCCCTTGTTAAAACATACTATAACTGTGGTTGTCCACACCTGAGTTCAATTTCTCTAGCCACACCCAGGCCTGATTATTGCCACACCTGTTCACAATCAAGGCATCACTTAAATAGGAGCTGCTTGACACAGTAAGGTCCACCAGAAGATCCTTAAAAGCTACACATCATGCCGAGACCCAAAGAAATTCAGGAACAATTGAGAAAGAAAGTAATTGAGATCTATCAGTCTGGAAAGGGTTATAAAGCCATTTCCAAAGCTTTGGGAATCCAGCGAACCACAGTGAGAGCCATTATCCACAAATGGCGAAGACATGGAACAGTGGTGAACCTTCCCAGGAGTGGCCGGCCGCCCAAAATTACCCCAAGAGCGCAGCAACGACTCATCCAAGAGGTCACAAAAGACCCCACAACAACGTCCAAGGAACTGCAGGCCTCACTTGCCTCAGTTAAGGTCAGCGTTCATGCCTCCACCATCAGGAAAAGACTGGGCAAAAATGGCCTGCATGGCAGAGTTCCAAGGAGAAAACCACTGCTGAGCAAAAAGAACATCAAAGCTCGTCTCAATTTCTCCACAACACATCTTGATGATCCCCAAGACTTTTGGGACAACATTCTGTGGACCGATGAGACAAAAGTGGAACTCTTTGGAAGGTGTGTGTCCAAGTATATCTGGCGTAGAAGGAACACTGCATTTCATAAAAAGAACATTATACCAACAGTAAAATATGGTGGTGGTAGTGTGATGGTCTGGGGCTGTTTTACTGCTTCAGGACCTGGAAGACTTGCCGTGATAAAAGGAACTATGAATTCTGCTGTCTACCAAGAGATCCTGAAGGAGAATGTCCGACCATCTGTTCGTGTACTCAAGCTGAAACGAACTTGGGTTCTGCAGCAGGACAATGATCCTAAACACACCAGCAAGTCCACCACCGAATGGCTGAAGAAAAACAAAATGAAGACTTTGGAGTGGCCTAGCCAAAGTCTTGACCTGAATCCTATTGAGATGTTGTGGTATGACCTTAAAAAGGCCGTTCATGCTCGAAAACCCTCTAATGTAACTGAATTAGGACAATTCTGCAAAGATGAGTGGGCCAAAATTCCTCCAGGACGCTGTAAAAGCCTCATTGCACGTTATCGCAAACGCTTGGTTGCAGTTGTTGCTGCTAAGGGTGGCCCAACCAGTTATTAGGTTTAGGGGGCAATCACTTTTTCACACAGGGCCATGATGGTTTGGATTTTTTTTCACCTTTAATAATAAACACCTTCATTTACAAATTGCATTTTGTGTTTACTTGTGTTGTCCTTGACTATTGTTTAAATTGGTTTGATGTTCCGAAACACTTAAGTGTGACAAACATGCAAAGGAACAGGAAATGAGGAAGGGGGCAAACACTTTTTCACACCACTGTATATAGGGTTGAGTGGGGTACAGTCTGCTAATCCTTAAGGACTGGTATAGGTCCACAATATATAGGGTTGAGGTGCACTACTGCTGAATGCTGCCCTGTTCTGCAGCAGTCCTTTATCAGTATAGGGACTGAGGTACAGTCTGCTAATTACAACCTACTAGTTCCACAAAGGTCCTTATAAGGACTGGTAAGGTATAGTGTACTACAGTATATAGGGTTGAGTGACGTACAGTCTGCTAATCACAACCTACTAGTTCCACAAAGGTAGTTCTAAGGACTGGTAAGGTATAGCGTACTAGAGTATATAGGGTTGAGTGAGGTACAGTCTGCTAATCATTAAGGACTGGTATAGGTCCACAATATATAGGGTTGAGGTGCACTACTGCTGACTGCTGCCGTATTCTGCAGCAGTCCTTTATCAGTATAGGGACTGAGGTACAGTCTGCTAATCACAACCTACTAGTTTCACAAAGGTCCTTATAAGGACTGGTAAGGTATAGTGTACTACAGTATATAGGGCTGAGTGAGGTACAGTCTGCTAATCCTTAAGGACTGGTATAGGTCCACAATATATAGGGTTGAGGTGCACTACTGCGGACTGCTGCCCTATTCTGCAGCAGTCCTTTATCAGTATAGGGACTGAGGTACAGTCTGCTAATCAAAACCTACTAGTTCCACAAAGGTCCTTATAAGGACTGCTAAGGTATAGTGTACTACAGTATATAGGGTTGAGTGAGGTACAGTCTGCTAATCACAACCTACTAGTTCCACAAAGGTCCTTCTAAGGACTGGTAAGGTATAGCGTACTACAAAGAGTGACAAACGCAATCCAAAAAAAAAGTATTGTAACTGGTGTGATAGACCAGTGGCCCCCAAAAACAACAGATTGAAGCGGCGTGTTATATACCTTCTTCCACATACATACTGCACTTCTGTAGAGAGTTTTGTCACAGGGTCATTTAAAAAATGACAGGCAGAGGAAGAGGCAGACCCTTCCGCAGGGGTGGTAGGGGTAGGGCAGGAGCAACAGGCTTGAGCCAAAGTGGGAAATTGCAGAAGGTGCGTGCGATTACGTCAAAGGAAGCACCAGAATTGGTTGAGTGGCTCACTCAGCCTTAGGCCGCGTACACACGCGCGGACTGTTGGCCCAACCTTGTCCGCTGAACAGTGTTTGGGCGGACAGTCCGCTCGTGTGTGGGCTTTCAGCGGACAGTTTCAGCGGACAGTTGGACGGACAAGGTTTTACGGAAATTCCGAAAAACTGTCCGCTGAAACCTTGTTTCAACGAACAGTCCGCCCGTGTGTAGGCTTGTTCGTCAAACTAAGTTCCGCGCATGCTCAGAAAGGATTTTCAAGCTGAAAGTTATAATGCAGTGTATAGGACGTCGTATTTTGCGTCCCGTCGTACGTGCCGTTCACGTCATCGCGCACGGTTTCAGCAAGCTGTTCGTTCGTCGTGTGTGGCCATGTCCGTCCATGCTAAGTTTGAGCGGACTGTTCGCTCAAACTGTTGGACGGACAAAGTTGGGCCAACAGTCCGCGCGTGTGTACGCGGCCTTACTCTTCTGCACCCTCCTCATCCTCTCGATCTGCACCCTCTTCTTCACTCTCTGCTATGTGCACCCCCAAAGACACTACCACCAACAACACCACCACCACCACCACCACATACCTTCTGCTTGAGTCACAGGAATTATTTTCCGATCCATATCAAGACATTTCGGATGCGCAGCCACTCTTGGCATTGGATCAGGAAGAGGAGGTAGCAACAACCGCCACTCAGCAGTCTGACGACAGTACCCAGATCAGCCCAAGGAGGAGGTTGATCCCCGGTGTTGCTGCCTACTCCGAGATCTCTACTTATAGCGGTGGGGAAGGTGACGTCGATGATGACGTGTCTAGTGATGTCACGTGGGTGCCCACAAGAGAGGAAGAGGAGGGGAGTTCAGAGGGAGATATGGACCATCAAATAGGGAGGAGAAGCAGGAATAACTTACATTGCACAGGAGGGACAAAGCAGACTGCTAATGTATCAGGAGCAAGTCATCGACCATGTACGGTCACATCTGGCGCTCCCAGGATGCCGGCACATGGCTCCGCAGTGTGGGCTTTTTTTAACGTGTCCGCTGCTGACAATAGTGTTGCCATCTGCAATCTTTGCAGTCAACGCATTAGTCGCGGTAAGCACAACACTCACCTAGGGACGACCGCCTTAAGAAGGCACATGAGCTGCCATCACCGAGCCCAGTGGGAGCAACGGAACACACAAAGCCACACTCCAGGCTCTCACCGTCCAGCCTCGTCTTCTACTTCTCCTTCTCCTCTCTCCTCACAATTGTCCTCCACTCCACCTTCCGTGGGCCTAATGTTCGAGCGTAAAAAAAAGATGACGCCAGATAACCCTCTTGCCCAACGGTTGACGGCTGTCAGAACTGATAGCCCGCCAACTACTGCCATATAAACTGGTGGACTCGGAGGCCTTTCGAAAATTTGTGGCCATTGGAACACCACAATGGAAGGTCCCAGGAAGGAAGTATTTCTCACAGAAGGGCATCCCAGAGCTATATGGCCACATTCAGCGGCAAGTGAATGTATCTCTGGCACACAGTGTCGGTGCCAAGATACATCTGACCGCAAACACGGGCAGGGAAGGTATATCACTTCTACTGCCCACTGGATGAACCTTCTGACGACCGTCAAGCATGTAACCCGTGGCACCCGTGTAGATTTGGTTTTACCTCCACTGATTGCATGCAGGCCTGGCTCTTCTTCTCCTCCTCCTCCTCCTACTCCATCCTCCTCCCTCTCCTCCTCGGCTGACTCCTCCTTTTCCGCTGCTAGCGTCTCTTCCGCTGAGCCGCCCAAGCTCCCCAGAACCTATTCGACATGCCAGGTGAGACGTTGCCATGCCGTGCTGCGTCTGTTGTGCCTGTAAGCCAAGAGCCACACTGGCCCGGCACTCCTTTCAGCTTTGCGTTCAAAGGCAGATCAGTGGCTAACACCGCTCAATTTGACAGTTGGTAAAGTAGTGTGTGACAACGGTGCCAATCTGCTTAGCACATTGAAACAGGGTAAAATTACACACGTGCTATGCATGGCACACGTCTTAAACTTGGTCGTGCAGCGATTCATTGTCAAATACCCTGGGGTCCAGGACATCTTGCGGCAGGCAAGGAAAATCTCGACCCATTTCAGAAGATCTTACACGGCCATGGCTCGCCTTGCTGACATTCAGCGACGACACAATCTGCCGGTCAGACGTCTTATTTGCGATTGCCCGACGCGATGGAACTCAACCTTCTATATGCTTGATAGGCTTCTCCAGCAGAAACGTGCAGTTAACGTCTACCTGTATGAACTCTGAGGCAGAACAGGTTCTGGGGAGCTGAGTTTTTTTTCACCGCGCCAGTGGCTGCTCATGCGCGACGCATGCAGACTAATGCAGCCATTTGAGGAGATCACCAAACTGGTCAGTCGTAGCCATGGCGCCATCAGTGACATGGTACCTTATGCCTTCTTTATGGAGCGTGCATTGCGTCATGTCATTGATCAAGCTGTGGAGGAGCGGGAAGATGAGGAAGTCGCAATGCTGGATGAATTCCCAGGGGGGGCTACTCTATCTGAGACAAGTGAACAACAGGAGTCTGAATATGAGTCAGAGGAGGATGGTGCCGGGGCGGATGAGGAGGATCAAGAAGAGCATGCTTTAAACCTTTCTGGGATCCCTGTTGTTGTGCGTGGATGGGGAGAGGAGAATGAAGAGGACAACATTATCCTGGATGATGAGCAGGAGCTAGGCCACCACACCACTTCCAGTTTAGTGCAAATGGGGGCCTTCATGCTCCAGTGTTTTAATAGGGACCCCTGTATAAAAAGAATAAGGGTCAAGGACCAGTACTGGGTGGCAACGTACTTAGACCCCCGGTACAAACACAAAATGCCGGAAAAGTTACCGTCGTCGCAGAGGACTGTCAGAATGGAGCACTTCCAGGCCTTGCTTCGAGAAATGCTGCATTCTGCTTTTGCGTGCGCTGGCAGAGGAGCAATTCCCACTCCCAGAGAAGGAGTTGCGGGTACCAATCCAACAGCGCCTGCAAGAAGAGGCCGGTTTGAAGATGTGTTGGTGACTTCTGATATGAGGTCATTCTTTCAGCCGACCCATCGACAGGTGTCATCCGGATCCAGCATCAGGGAACGCCTAGACCGTCAGGTGTCCGACTACATCGGGTTAACGGCCGATGTGGACGCTCTGAGGAGTGATGAACCCCTGGACTACTGGGTGGGCAGGCTTGACCTCTGGCCAGAGCTTGCCCAATTTGCAATCGAACTGTTGGCCAGCCCCTCATCCAGTGTCCTGTCCGAAAGGACGTTCAGCGCAGCAGGGGGGATCGTGACCGATAAGCGTACTCGCCTACCTCACGACAGTGTTAACTACCTCACATTTCTAAAAATGAATGAGGCATGGATCTCGGACGAATTCAACACATGTGACCAGTAGACCATGTATATGTCTATAAACAATTTTTTTAATCGAGCACACAGACCTTCTTTCTTCATTTGGCTCACTTCCTTGTACAAAAAAAGCACACCGTACTATATGCTCGTACCCTCCTGTTTGAAGAGGTTGAGCGGTGTCATATTTCTCCTGGGGCTGCTTATTATGAGGGGCTCCCACCATCCCTGTGCTGTGCTGACTTCCTCCTGGGGCTGCTTATTATGAGGGGCTCCCACCATCCCTGTGCTGTGCTGACTTCCTCCTGGGGCTGCTTATTATGAGGGGCTCCCACCATAACTGTGCTGTGCTGACTTCCTCCTGGGGCTGTACCTCTGCTGTGCATATTATGAGGGGCTCCCACCATCCCTGTGCTATGCTCATTATGAGGGGCTCCCACCATCCCTGTATTATGCTGACTTCCTCCTGGGGCTGCTTATTATGAGGGGCTCCCACCATCCCTGTGCTATGCTGACTTCCTCCTGGGGCTGCTTATTATGAGGGGCTCCCACCATCCCTGTGCTGTGCTGACTTCCTCCTGGGGATGTACCTCTGCTGTGCATATTATGAGGGGCTCCCACCATCCCTGTGCTATGCTCATTATGAGGGGCTCCCACCATCCCTGTGCTATGCTCATTATGAGGGGCTCCCACCATCCCTGTGCTGTGCTGACTTCCTCCTGGGGCTGCTTATTATGAGGGGCTCCCACCATCCCTGTGCTATGCTGACTTACTCCTGAGGCTGTACCTCTGCTGTGCATATTATGAGAGGCTCCCACCATCCCTGTGCTATGCTCATTATGAGGGGCTCCCACCATCCCTGTGCTATGCTGGCTTCCTCCTGGGGCTGCTTACGGTGCAGGTGTCAGTGCTGTATATCACGGTGCTGGTGTCAGTGCTGTATATCACGGTGCTGGTGTCAGTGCTTTATGTCATGCTGCTGATGTCAGTGCTCTCTATCATGGTGCTGGTGTCAGATCACTCTATCACGGTGCAGGTGTCATTGCTGTATGTCACGCTGCTGATGTCAGTGCTCTCTATCACGGTGCTGGTGTCAGATCACTCTATCACGGTGCAGGTGTCATTGCTGTATGTCACGCTGCTAATGTCAGTGCTCTCTATCACGGTGCTGGTGTCAGATCACTCTATCACGGTGCAGGTGTCATTGCTGTATGTCACGCTGCTAATGTCAGTGCTCTCTATCACGGTGCTGGTGTCAGATCACTCTATCACGGTGCAGGTGTCATTGCTGTATGTCACGCTGCTGATGTCAGTGCAGGTGTCAGTGCTCTATGTCACGGTTCTGGTGATCATCTCCTGCACCCTCTTCTTTGCCTACCCTGACCTTCCCTCTCCTCCATTGCCTTCATGCGCTCCACAGTCCTGAATTGTCACAATTTCACATAAAAAAAAAGAATGCTTGTAGTTGTCGATCCCAGATTCACCTCATACATGTGTTATGTCATTGGCCATGTGGTGGGACTATGTGTGCACAGCTAGTAATTATTTTGTGGCTGCAAATATGACCTGTAGGTTTGTAAAGTTCGCCTCCCATTGAAGTCAATGGGGCCTGCCACGAACGTTACGGTTCGCGAACTATCGGCCATCACTAGTCTCAAACAAAATAGATGGGTATTAAATAATATCCATAAAAAATAATTGTATTACACAAAATTCATAATAAACAACAAATTTAAAAATACATATCCACAACAATTTATGAAGCATAGAAACAACATTTTTACATTGAAGCGAATGCTAGCATTTTACATATACCACTCAACATGTTTCGCTCATCTGAGCTTCCTCAGGAGTTTAGGTACATGATATGATGGGCTAGAAATAATAAACAGAAAATAAAAGACTTCATGATGCATAAACAATAACATCATATACATATGTACACAAGATATCATCAATTAACTGTGACCACAATCAATATTAACAAAAAATATGTGCACATGGAATCTTACCAGTATTGCCAAGAAAATCACTTGAATGAATGCCAATCATAAATCGTGCTATTACTAATAAAACCAGCAAAATTTTGCAGCAGCAGTGGAGGCCCCCTTTTACTACGTAAACTCAAGTCCAACCGAATGAGGCCATGGGAGGATATAGAAAAAAAAACTCCCAGCACTAGGGAAAAATAAAACGAAATTAATAGGACTAGCCAAGTATATAGCATGAAAAGTAAATAAATAAATAATGGCTAATGGGTGTTTCGGGGCCTGATTAAACATAATTGAATCAAATGATCAAAATGAATGAAGACAAATTCCTCACCACAATCTGGTATATGTAACCTTTGATTGATGCAGCTCAGCAGCTAGCAGCCAATGATTTATTACTAGCCACAGGAACCAATGTCTAAAGTTAGAAAACAAACTATAGCTTAAATTGTGGAATAGTTAAATGAAAAGGCAAAAATGCACAATCATAAAAGTAAACAAAACACTTGAGTGGAAATAATGAATGGGCAATCCAAAGCAGTTTGGCGGCCAGTAAATGTGGGTGACACAAGAACCCCCACTCATCACGATATTTGCCTGCATCAGAGAGTAGCGGTGGAATGCCCCGTTTTATAATCCTCCCGACCCAACCCGTCTGACGTCACCGCCGGGTCACGGACAGACAATGAGGATTTCCCACTAGGGTGGGTAGGTGGGCGGTGCGCCACGATTGACGCTGAACGCGTCAGAACAAACACGGCGCATGCGCCAAAATACAATCGTAAGCCAGGACATACTGGAAGGCATGTGTTGAGGCCAAAAGCGCCATCTTGGCTAAGGGATGCAAAGGGGAAAATACGTCCAAATAGATTAAGCCAAATGGAGACAATAATCAAGTGTGGGTCACACAAACATGTTATGGAAAATCACCAAAATGAAGCCATGGTCATGGACATTTTACTCAATCGTGAGTGGTATCGCAAGGTATCTCCTAGTCACCTTGCCCTAACCACCACTCTGTACCAACACCTCATAGCTTTGGCCTTGGCCTATCATTCAGGATTGATCAATAAAACAAACTGGGGATTTTTAAATGTCACTTCCCCTCGAAACACTAACCATCTATGCTCTCCCAAAGATGCATAAAAATTCCTGTAAACCTACTGGTCATCCAATCGTGTCAGGAAATGAATCCCTCACTGAGAGGGCCATCCAGTTGTTCAACGACTTTCTTAGACCTCATGTGGAGGGCCTTGTGTCCTATCTGCAGGATACAAGGGACCTATTTAGAGTCCTGGATGGAATTATTGTTCCTGAGGGATCTTGGCTGGTCTCCCTCGATGTTGAGGCCCTCTACAACTCCATCCCCCATGATTTGGGGGTGGATGCTGTGGGGGGCTTCATCAGGGAGAACCCGGAAAGTATCGAAGCATTAAAATAAATTTATTCTGGACCTACTTGGATTCATATTGTCCAACAATATTTTTCTTTTTGGTGATTCCCACTACCTCCAGGTAAAGGAGGTGGCTATGGGGACCAAATGTGCCCCCTCTTATGCCAACCTGTACCCGGGGGGGGGGGTGGGAGCGCTATCTTTTTTCAGTGATGACATGCAATCGTTTTTCGAGTTGATACCCATCTGGAGACATTTTATTGATGACATTTGTTTTGTCTGGTCGGGTACAAGGGAGACCCTTCTTTTGTTTCTTGACAACTTAACCAGTTGCCGACCGCCGCACGCCGATGTACGTCGGTACAATGGCACGGGCAGGCATAAGGACATACATGTACGTCCCTTGCCTCCCGCGGGTCGGGGGCCCGATCGGGCCCCCGCCCGGTGCCTGCGGCGGTCGGAATTCGTACGGGAGCGATCCCGGACGAGGGGACGGCCATTCATTCATGGCCACCCCCTCGCGATCGCTCCCGACGAATAGAAATCCCCGGTGACATCACTTCCTCTCCTGTAATGTAAACACAGGAGAGGAAGTGATGTATTCTCTCCTCCGTGTCGGTATTTTTCGTTCCGACACGGAGGAGAACGGATCAGTAAGTTGCACCAACACTCTACACACACAGTAGAACATGCCAGGCACACTCACACCCCCCCTTTACCCCCCGATCACCCCCCCAATTACCCCTGCCCCCCAGTCACAGTGACACCAATGTCATTTTTTTTTTTTTTTTTTTTTTTTTTTGCATTGGTGTCATTTGTGACTGTAATAACTGTTAGGGCAGTTAGAGTTAGCCCCCTTTAGTTCTAATGTACCCCCCTAACCCCCCCAATAAAGGTTTAACCCCGTGATCACCCCCCGTCGCCAGTGTCACTAAGGCTGGGTTCACATTGCAGCGGTTTATGAGAACGAATGTGATTCGCACCGCACTGCAGTGCAAATCACATCCGATCTCTGTGCGATTCGAGTTCAGCCATTCGCCGCACCCGCCGCACCCGCCACACCCGCCGCACCCGCCGCAAATTCGCACGGGACCCTTTTTTTGGCCCGCAGCAGAATCGGATCGCATGGGTGTTCACACCATGCGATCCGAGTTTGCAGATCGCACTGCGATATGCGAACTGATCTGGGGGTGTCAGTAACATTTCACTGACACTCCCAGCAGTTCGCATAGGGCAGTGTGAACTGCCGCCGGGAGGCATGCGATGCGGGAACCCGCCGCGGATTCGCGGCGTTTCCGCATCGCTCCAGTGTGAACCCAGCCTAATAAGCAATCATTTTTCTGATCGCCGTATTAGTGTCACAGGTGACGCTAGTTAGGCAGGTAGGTATTTAGGTTCGCCGCAGCTTTTTATAGCGCCAGGGACCCCCATATACTACCGCATAAAGCCCCCTGATTGCCCCCTAGTTAACCCTTTCACCAGTGATCACCATATAACTGTTACAGGTGACGCTGGTTGGTTAGTTATTTTTTTATAGTTTCAGGGCACCCGCCATTTATTACCTAATAAAGGTTTAACCCCCTGATCACCCGGCGGGTGTCATTTGTGACTAATAACTGTTAGGGCAGTTAGGGTTAGCCCCCTTTAGTTATAAGGTACCCCCCTAACCCCCCCAATAAAGGTTTAACCCCGTGATCACCCCCCGTCGCCAGTGTCACTAAGGCTGGGTTCACATTGCAGCGGTTTATGAGAACGGATGTGATTCGCACCGCACTGCAGTGCAAATCACATCCGATCTCTGTGCGATTCGAGTTCAGCCATTCGCCGCACCCGCCGCACCCGCCGCAAATTCGCACGGGACCCTTTTTTTGGCCCGCAGCAGAATCGGATCGCATGGGTGTTCACACCATGCGATCCGAGTTTGCAGATCGCACTGCGATATGCGAACTGATCTGGGGGTGTCAGTAACATTTCACTGACACTCCCAGCAGTTCGCATAGGGCAGTGTGAACTGCCGCCGGGAGGCATGCGATGCGGGAACCCGCCGCGCATTCGTGGCGTTCCCGCATCGCTCCAGTGTGAACCCAGCCTAATAAGCGATCGTTTTTCTGATCGCTGTATTAGTGTCACAGGTGACGCTAGTTAGGCAGGTAGGTATTTAGGTTCGCTGCAGCTTTTTATAGCGCCAGGGACCCCCATATACTACCGCATAAAGCCCCCTGATTGCCCCCTAGTTAACCCTTTCACCAGTGATCACCATATAACTGTTACAGGTGACGCTGGTTGGTTAGTTATTTTTTTATAGTTTCAGGGCACCCGCCATTTATTACCTAGTCTCACTAGTGTACCCCTAAATTTAGGGGTGTCTACTTTCCAAAATGGGGTCATTTGGGGGGGGTTTGTGCCATCTTGGCATTTTATGGCCTTCAAAACTGTAACGCCCTTAGAAAGCCTGAAGGCGGTGCTTGGTTTTCGGGGCCCCGTACGCGGCTAGGCTCCCAAAAAGTCCCACATATGTGGTATCCCCATACTCAGGAGAAGCAGCAGAATTTATTTTGGGGTGTCATTTCACATATGCCCATGGCATGCGTGAGCAATATATCATTTAGTGACAACTTTGTGAAAAAAAAAAAAAAAAAAAAAAAGTTTGTAATTTTCCCGCAACTTGTGGCAAAATATAAAATATTCCATGGACTCAACATGCCTCTCAGCAAATAGCTTGGGGTGTCTACTTTCTAAAATGGGGTCATTTGTGGGGGTTTTGTGCCATCTTGGCATTTTATGGCCTTCAAAACTGTAATAGGTAGTGAGGAGTGAAATCAAAAAATTACGCCCTTAGAAAGCCTGAAGGCGGTGCTTGGTTTTCGGGGCCCCGTACGCGGCTAGGCTCCCAAAAAGTCCCACATATGTGGTATCCCCGTACTCAGGAGAAGCAGCAGAATTTATTTTGGGGTGTCATTTCACATATGCCCATGGCATGTGTGAGCAATATATCATTTAGTGACAACTTTGTTAAAAAAAAAAAAAAAAAAAAAAGTTTGTAATTTTCCCGCAACTTGTGGCAAAATATAAAATATTCCATGAACTCAACATGCCTCTCAGCAAATAGCTTGGGGTGTCTACTTTCTAAAATGGGGTCATTTGTGGGGGTTTTGTGCCATCTTGGCATTTTATGGCCTTCAAAACTGTAATAGGTAGTGAGAAGTGAACTCAAAAATTTACGCCCTTAGAAAGCCTGAAGGCGGTGCTTGGTTTTCGGGGCCCCGTACGCGGCTAGGCTCCCAAAAAGTCCCACATATGTGGTATCCCCATACTCAGGAGAAGCAGCAGAATTTATTTTGGGGTGTCATTTCACATACGCCCATAGCATGTGTGAGCAATATATCATTTAGTGACAACTTTGTGTAAAAAAAAAAAAAAATTTTTTTTTTTGTCATTATTCAATCGCTTGAGGCAAAAAAATAAAATATTCAATGGGCTCAACATGCCTCTTATCAATTTCCTTAGGGGGTCTACTTTCCAAAATGGGGTCATTTGGGGGGGTTTTGTACTGCCCTGCCATTTTAGCACCTCAAGAAATGAGATAGGCAGTCGTAAACTAAAAGCTGCGTAAATTCCAGAAAACGTACCTTAGTTTGTAGATGTGACAACTTTTGCGCAAACCAATAAATATACAATTATTGACTTTTTTTTTACCAAAGACATGTGGCTGAATACATTTTGGCCTAAATGTATGACTAAAATTGAGTTTATTGGATTTTTCTAATAACAAAAAGTAGAAAATATCATTTTTTTTCAAAATTTGCGGTCTTTTTACGTTTATATCGCAAAAAATAAAAATCGCAGAGGCAATCAAATACCATCAAAAGAAAGCTCTATTTGTGGGAAGAAAAGGACGCAAATTTTGTTTGGGTACAACATTGCATGACCGCGCAATTACCAGTTAAAGCAGCGCAGTGCCAAAGTGTAAAAAGACCTCTGGTCATTTACCAGCAAAATGGTCCGGTCTGAAAGTGGTTAAAAATCAATAAATATAACCGCAAATTTACCTATGAACTTAGTCAACAAAGTTTAACTTTTCTTGATGTACAGATTTTGGTCAATGAGGATGGAAGCATTGGCACAACTTTATATTGAAAACCCTCTGCAGGGAACTCTTTATTGCATGCTGCCACCTCTCACCCTGCACCCTTGGTAGCGAGTGTGCCATATGGCCAATATCTGCGCATCAAACGCAATTGCAGTTCTAAAACAGACTTTGAAACCCCAGCCCGGTTGCTATGATCATGATTGCGGCACAGTCACAAGTGTTTGAAAAAAGCCTATTTAAAGGCAAAAAATCAAAATAGAGTCTCCCTTATCCATGACCCCAAACCTCGAAAACCTATGTCTGGTGTACGCCTGATTACTACCTTTTCCAGACAACACCAACAGGTTAGAAGTATCTTGAACAAATATTGGTATCTTTTAATGGGTGATGAAAAGATTTTTAAGCATCTGAAACCGTATCCTGAAATTACCTTCAGGCGATCACGATCCCTGAGGGATACCCTTGTATGTAGTCATTATACTCCTCAGGTCGTAACTCCTAGTGAGTCCAAGAAAGGCATCAGACCTTGTCATAAATGTAACTTTTACTAAATTTATTTGGGCTGCCCTTTCCATTGTCCTTCCAAATGGTCGCTTGTTCAAACCTAATTTTTCTGTCACCTGCCAATCAGTGGGCATTGTATATATTATGCAATGTGATTGTGATGCATACTACATTGGGAAAACCAAGAGACCGTTTTACTGTCAGATTCAAGATCACGTATCTTTGATACTTAAAAAATGCATGGAAACGCCCATTAGTCGTCACATTGTCATGTACCATAACTTTAATAGCACCAAAATGCATTTTTATGCGTTAGAACATATTGCACCTGGCATCAGAGGTGGGGATTATGACAAATTGCTCCTACAATGGGAGGCTATATGGATACATGAGCTGTCAGCGCTTAAATATCCCGGCCTCAATGATGCATTTAGTTTTAAATGTTTTCTTTAAATAACATTCAAGTTTTTTTGTGAAATTTATACTGAAATGTATACTATTTTTTGTCCACATTGTATCCCCTACCAGGAATTTAATTAATTAATTATATATATATATATATATATATATATATATATATATATATATATATATATATATATATATATATATATATATATTGGCTAGTCCTATTAATTTAGTTTTATTTTTCCCTAGTGCTGGGAGTGTTTTTTCTATATCCTCCTATGGCCTCATTCGGTTGGACTTGAGTTTGGGTGATAAAAGGGAGCCTCCACTGCTGCTGCAAAATGTTGCTGTAAATGATCCTCTGTAAAGATCAAACATGTGGAGGCTTAAAACATCAATGTCTATTTATGAGATTTGAGTATGCTTGAGAGTATTTATACAGAAACTAGGGCGACCACATATCGTGGAAGCATTCGGCGTTGTCACCCGACTGGGCAATGGTCTCCTCCATCTTACAGACCACAGACACTTTACGTAGCCATTCCTGATTGGAATGCGTGTGGACTTCCAATAAAGAGGAATGAGCACTTTTGCAGCATTCAGTAAATGTTTGGAGAGCGAGTGTTTGTACTTTTTGATAGGAAAATCTGTGACATGGAGGAGGCAACCCCTCGCGTCCAGCCTCAACTTCGTCTCTGTGATCTGAAACACTTTCTCCCTGACCTCAGACCAGAAAGGTTTTAGAACAGGGCAGTGCCACCATATGTGTAATAAGGTGACCCTATCATTGTGGCAGTGCCAACAAGTGTCGGGGTGTTGGGGGGAACCATGAATGTAGCTTTACAGGGGTGACATACCATTGAGTAAGCAGCTTATATGCAGTTTCCTGAGTTCTGGTGCTCAAAGAGCATTTATGAGCAAATATGCAACCTTTTTGCCACTGTTTATACATGAGCGAAATACCCAGTGCCATTGACCAACGCTCTCTGAATCCACTCCCATCTGTACCATCTCCATTCTGAATCCATCAGTAGGCAAGTGAGTTCGCTTTGGGGATAGGTTCTTCTGCCTTGCAAATTGATTCTAATTCTGTCAGTGGTCTACTGAAATCAGCTTTTTTTTGTTGTATGATTGAGGTAGCTGCGGCATTGAAAATATGTCCATAATGGCATGTCTGGGAGATGGTTGTCTGTCTTAATGTCCGAGAAATCTCTGAACTCGTGGTTGTGGAAATTGTGGTATAATTTCCCATACCTGGTAGAAAGTCGGGGTTGTTCTGCAAAGGAGTAAGTGGGCTTAGGTGAGAAGAGAATTTTGAGAGTCTGGTTAGTTTATGGAAAATTGCTAGGGTAGTGCCTATGAGGAAATGTTATTTTACAACTGATGGAAAGCTTGTCCATGGTATCCACAGAGAGAACCGAATGGATATATGACTCAGTGCATCTTCCAATTCTATCCAATCTTTAGTTTATGGTGACAGTGCCAATCAATATTCCTAGTAACATGTGAGGCAAAATAGTAATTTCTGAAGTCAGGGAAGCCCATCCCTTCCCCTTTCCTTGGCTTGTGCAAGTAAGGTGAATTTAACTCTGGGTTTTTTATGGGCCTATATAAATTTCAATTGAGTCGAATGTAGAGCTTTAAAAAACTCTGGGGGATTTTTATTGGTAAGTTCCAAAATAAGTAGAGAACTCTTGGTAAAATAGTCATTTTACAAATAGCAACTCGCTCAAACCAGGAGAAGCACCGTGGGTGCCAGGTTTGGAGATCGGTGCAAATTTTTTTCAGCAAGGGCAAAAAGTTACCTTCATAAATTTGGATTAACTTAGGAGTTAGCCAGATCCCTAAATATTTAAGCGCCGTGTCCTCCCACTTGAAGGGGCAGTTGGATTTAATGGTCTGGAGAGTTTTTCTGCGGATGGAAATGTTCATTGCTTCAGACTTGGAGTAATTGATTTTTAGGTTTGAAACATATCCAAATAGGGAAAATTCTTTCATTAAGGAGGGAAGTTAAATGTGTGCGTTGATGATGAAGAATAGCAGATCATCTGCATATGCCACTACTTTGAACTCCCTTCCAGCCATTTTAAACCCCTGTATTATGCTCTCTGCTACAATTCATCTGATAAATGGTTCAAGTGTTATAATAAACAAAAGGGGCGAGAGGGGGCATCCCTGTCTCGTTCCATTGTTAATTTTTACTGTGTTTGATAAAGGTCCATTGATCTTGAGTTGTGCAGTTGAGTTTCTGTAAAGAGAGGAGATCCATGTCATCATATGATTTTCCAAGCCAATATACCTGCATGTCTCCAGCATAAGCCATGCGATTGAAGGCCTTTTCCGCGTCGGGTTGACAGGAGAAGGCCCTCGACATTCTGCGTCCGGGTTGCATGTATTAGATTGAGTGCTTTAATCACGTTATCTCTTGTTTCTCTGCCGGGCATAAATCCAGCCTATTCAGGGCCTATCAGGCCGTGAAGCAGGGGCTTCAGTCTGTTGGCAATTATTTTTTACATCAATTTTACAGCTAGATTAAGTAGTGAAATTGGCCTGTAGCTGGCACAGTTTGCTGGGTCCTTGTTTGGCTTGGCAAGAACTGTTATATGAGCCACAAAGAAAGTTGATGGAGTCTCCCTGGGTTTTGACATGGAGTTCAAAGCTCTCAGCATCAGCCCAAGCAGCGTGGATTGAAAGGTTTTGTAGTAAATGGCTGTAAAGCCATCTGGTCCCCAGCTTTTCCCAGTCTTAAGGTCTTTGATGGCTTGTTGGAGTTCTATGGATTCTATGGGTCTCTCTAATTGGTCTATGTCATCTCCTGTCAGAGTGGGTAAATTAGATTCTTTTAGATAATTTTGAATGACTTGTCTGGTTCCCTGAAGTGTACCTGGTTTCTGAGGTTCAGGTAAGCTATATAGGGACGTGTAATAGTTGTGAAAGTGGTGAGCAATATGTTTAATGGTGATGTCTAATTTTCCCTCTTGCGATTGTATGCCTGAGATATTTTGTTGTGTTCTTGTGTTCTACAGGGCTCTCGCTAGAAATTTGCCTGTTTTATTACCATGTTCATAATAGATTTTTTTCTTAAAAAATAAGAATCTTTTGGTCCTAGTGTCAAAAATATGTTGGAGCACTTTTCTAGTTTCTAAAAGTGATAATGCGGATTGTTCAGACAGGGATCGTTTATGTTGGGTTTCCAGTGATTGAATTTTCTCGGTAAGGTGTTTAATTTCTTTCTCCTTGACGTTTTTTACGTTGGTCTCCTAGTCTGATGAGTTTTCCCCGGATAGTGCACTTATGGGCTTCCCAGACCATCATGGGGTTTATCTCTGGTGTAATGTTGTGAGTGAAGTAGTCCTTCAATGATGTAGCTATTTGAGGGAACAGTATTAGGTCAGTCAGTAAAGAGGAATTCAGCCTCCGGGTATTAGATTTGGGGGGGGGGGGGGGGGTTCTGACAAATTTAGAGTTAAGGAGATGGGGTAATGATCTGATAGGGTTTGAATCCCTATATTGGCTCCAGAAATCTTGTCAAGATCTCTTTGTGAGACAAAGATATAATCGATTATCAAGTATCCACAATGCGGTATAGGATAAAAAGTGTAGCCCCTATCACCTGGATAAATAAAGCGGCAAGTGTCCACCAGTTGAAGGGAATTCAGTAGTAAGTTTTGCCTGTGCACATGTCTGTGAGAGGATTCATTGGCACGTTAAAGTCTCCTCCCATAATAAGGCATCCTGAGCTGAAGTCTTTGAGCTTGTCAAGTGTGCGCTGGCAAAAGGTCAGGTGGGCCGTGTTGGGAAAATATACGTTTGCCAATGTGATAGGAGTTCCACAGCATTTTCCCTTCAGAAAGAGAAATCTGCCTCCAGGATCAATAAGTTTGCCAGTGAGTTCGAAGGAGGTATCTCTACTAATTAGTATAGACGTTCCTTTGGATTTGGCTAGGTCATTGGTTGCGTGGTAGGCCTGTGTGAAAAAGGAGTCTGTGATCTTAGGGACTTGTTGAGTCTTAAAATGAGTCTCCTGTAGGAATACAAAACGAGGCCTACCTTTTTTGAGTTCTGTTAGGAGAGCAGTGCGTTTTTTAGGGATATTCAGTCCTTTCGTGTTGTGCAAAATCACTGTGGGTTCGTGTCCCAGGGAGGAATAAGCCATGGTGCAGATTCAGAGAGGGTCAGCAAGCTAGAATCTGGAAGTAAAGCTTTGATAACCGATAACGAGTCTTTAGTGTGTATTACACAAAAATATATACCCTGTTACACTTTAAAGTGAGAGTGAAACAAAAATATAGAAGAGGAAATATAATATGGAGATAAGAGAAAAATAACTGAGAGATACTGTAATCTCCTTGTGTACCAATACGGGTCCAAGGTAAATAAATGAGTGCCCTTCACCGGGGTAAAATTCTCCAGCTAAGAGACACTCTTTGGGGGTTAGTGGGCAGCAGCCAACTTGGTCGATTCAGTTGAATGAAATATATTAAACCTGAAAAAAACTGAGGTTTGATTTAAGATCTGTAGCAGCCTGTATAACATTATAGAAGCTAACATTGTCATCTCTGCACCCATGGTGCTTTAAGAAGGAAACTTTAAACTTATCCTTTGAAAATTGAACTTAAACAAGGTATGGAAAGTTAGGTTAGGCGAAGCTACCACTGCCCTGGATGGAAACCACAAGGTCCCCATCTATGTGGGGTTATAAACCATGCTATTCCCATACAGTGGTATAGGCGGGGAAGGATCTGGGATTCTGCAGCATACCCATAGTTATAGCCAACATCACCTTGATCTACATTTCTGTGTAATCAGGTTAGACTACCAATTACCAACCAGGGGCGGACTGACCATTCGGTCACTCAGTCGCCGACCGAGGGCCCCGGAGTCAGGGGGGCCCCATGACAGGATGTGCCCACAGCTTATTATGAAGGATTGGGGAAGTTTATGCACCGTGGAGGTGGTGAGCGATGTCATCCCTGCCTGCAGTTAGTGAGGCTATATGAAAGTACTGGGGTGATGGCCGATTACAGAGCGATCGTGGAGCAATGAGAATGATAGAAGTAACAGGCGCTCCGGCCACCTCTCCTCCTGGGGAATTCAGCAGAGGAGCGGGGCCACAGTGTACATCCATGCCGCAGTGGAAAGTCAGTGAGAGAGGTGGAGGCTGCAGAGTGAGGACAGAGAGGAATCACCATGTCGGGGACAGTCAGCTGACCTGCCTTGTGTGCAGCAGCAGGCCAGTGTGTAATCACAGCATGTCTCTGATCACCAGCCAGGCTCACTGTGTGTTCCTTCTTCCCCAGTGCCCATCTACCAGGTGCTATTCCCTGGTACACTGATAGCTGTGCACTGAGTGTCCCTCAGGGTGCAGATATATCAGTTTTGTATATAAGGAATAGCTCTCAGTATACAGATATCAGTGTATAGATGTCAGTTATATATAGAGAATAGCACTTAGTGATATTTCCTTATGTGTTACACTGACATCTATACACTGAGTGCTTTCCCTAACACAGATATCTGTATACTGAGAGCTATTCCTTATATACAACACTGATATATCTGTACACTTCAGCAGAAAGAACGATCAGTGAGAAGAATGTTCCTTACATTGGTGGTCAGCAGAAAGAATGTCCCTTACATTGGTGGTCAGTGAGAATAATGTTCCTTACACTGGTGGTCAGCGGGAAGAATGTTCCTTACATTGGTGGTCAGCAGAAAGAATGTTCCTTACATTGGTGGTCAGCGGGAAGAATGTTCCTTACATTGGTGGTCAGCAGAAAGAATGTTCCTTACATTGGTGGTCAGCGGGAAGAATGTTTCTTACATTGGTGGTCAGTGAGAATAATGTTCCTTACATTGGTGGTCAGTAAGAAGAATGTCCCTTACATTGGTGGTCAGCAGAAAGAATGTTCTTTACATTGGTGGTCAGTGAGAATAATGTTCCTTACACTGGTGGTGAGCGGGAAGAATGTTCCTTACATTGGTGGTCAGCAGAAAGAATGTTCCTTACATTGGTGGTCAGTGAGAAGAATGTTCCTTACATTGGTGGTCAGCAGAAAGAATGTTCCTTACATTGGTGATCAGCAGAAAGAATGTTCCTTACATTAGTGGTCAGCAGAAAGAATGTTCCTTACATTGGTGGTCAGCGAGAATAATGTTCCTTACATTGGTGAATCAGCGGGAAGAATGTTCCTTACATTGGTGAATCAGCGGGAAGAATGTTCCTTACATTGGTGAATCAGCGGGAAGAATGTTCCTTACATTGGTGGTCAGCGGGAAGAATGTTTCTTACATTGGTGGTCAGTGAGAATAATGTTCCTTACAATGGTGGTCAGGGGGAAGAATGTTCCTTACATTGGTGGTCAGTGAGAAGAATGTTCCTTACATTGGTGGTCAGTGAGAAGAATGTTCCTTACATTGGTGATCAGTGGGAAGAATGTTCCTTACATTGGTGATCAGTGGGAAGAATGTTCCTTACATTGGTGATCAGTGGGAAGAATGTTCCTTACACTGGTGGTCAGCGGGAAGAATGTTCCTTACATTGGTGGTCAGCAGAAAGAATGTTCCTTACATTGGTGGTCAGTGAGAAGAATGTTCCTTACATTGGTGGTCAGCAGAAAGAATGTTCCTTACATTGGTGATCAGCAGAAAGAATGTTCCTTACATTAGTGGTCAGCAGAAAGAATGTTCCTTACATTGGTGGTCAGCGAGAATAATGTTCCTTACATTGGTGAATCAGCGGGAAGAATGTTCCTTACATTGGTGAATCAGCGGGAAGAATGTTCCTTACATTGGTGAATCAGCGGGAAGAATGTTCCTTACATTGGTGGTCAGCGGGAAGAATGTTTCTTACATTGGTGGTCAGTGAGAATAATGTTCCTTACAATGGTGGTCAGGGGGAAGAATGTTCCTTACATTGGTGGTCAGTGAGAAGAATGTTCCTTACATTGGTGGTCAGTGAGAAGAATGTTCCTTACATTGGTGATCAGTGGGAAGAATGTTCCTTACATTGGTGATCAGTGGGAAGAATGTTCCTTACATTGGTGATCAGTGGGAAGAATGTTCCTTACACTGGTGGTCAGCGGGAAGAATGTTCCTTACATTGGTGGTCAGCAGAAATAATGTTCCTTACATTGGTGGTCAGTGAGAAGAATGTTCTTTACATTGGTGGTCAGTGAGAAGAATGTTCCTTACATTGGTGGTCAGCGAAAATGATATAAAGTAAATAAAAATTATATATTAAAAAAAATGTAAAGCACACCCATGACCCCCGCACACGCTCTATATGAAAAGCTTTATGTAGGATGAGCACATGTATGTAAATATGTGTCTATAGACAAAAATGCTGGACTCAGGAGCATGCCCGTAAGGTACCCCCCCCCCCCCCCCCGGGAGATCGCTTCTTGTAGGGGGTTATCTGATGCAGGGAGGAGCCGTGAGGGCCACCGCCGGACCCCAGAAGACAAGAATCAGGGCCGCTCTGTGCAAAACGAACTGCACAGTGAAGGTAAGCATATGTTTGTTATTTTTTTTTAAAAAGAGTCTTTACAAACACAAACTTATGTAGTGTGGGCAGTGCAATATAATTGTGGGGATTTGTGTGGGTGTGGCTTGAGTGTGGGCGGGAACACATGGGCGGGGACAGGGGGCCCCAGGATCTCCTATTGCCCGGGGGCCCCATGAGTTGTCAGTCCGCCCCTGTTACCAACCATTATCAATGTATTCCTACTATCAGTGTTTTATCTCTGGCTTCTATCATAACCTTAGTCCATAGCCAATTTGGCTGGCAATAACCTGTGGAAGTTAGAAAAGAGATTGTTCCAATGTGTATAATCCCAATCCAGATATGGAGAGTCAATAGAACTTCCTTTTGTGTCTTTCAGTTCCTTCCAGGTTTGGAAAACTTCAATTGAGTATGAAGAGAGTTGACTTCTGCTGAAAAGTCCCAAATGTGAATCCCATATAAACATATGGGGATCAAGGGTGAGAAAGTATATTAATCCCTGCGAGGATTTAACTTTACAGGGTGATGTAAAGGTAAGGATCTATTGTTCCCGCGTACGGTGGGTTTACGATGGGGAAAGTCTGACCTCACCGAGACGTAAATTTATCGGGTTTGTCCCTCTGTTTGCTGTGTCCAAGAGATTTTGTGACTTAGGGTCAAAATAGGGTTACAGGTGTGGGCTACTTACAGTCTCATAGGGTGTATTGATGTTACGCAATCTGCTCTCAGACATCCTTGGATCCTCTGGAGGAATGAGGTCTGTTGTTTGGTGTTCCTGCTTGGGAGCTACCAGAGCGAGATGGTTTTAACTTTTTAGGTTGACGCTTGTCTGGGGAGGCGATTGAAGATCTGGGTTGGGGCCTGTCCAGAGGAGGTAGAGTGAATTCCTGATACCATTCCAGTAGCCTGACAAAATTCAGGAAGATATTCCGATGAATGGAGTGTGTGTTGTTTCCCATTATAGTTCACCAAGAGTGCAAATGGGAAACGCCATGTGTAGCGCAAGTCCTTTTCTCTTAGCTTATCGAGCAATGGCTGGAGGGCTCTGCAATTTTTTAGTGTGATCTGTGAGAGATTGTGGAAGAGCATAATAATCTCGCCATTAAAGACGATCTGATCATTTCTGCGTGCTTTGCGGATAATGTCCTCCTTTGGGTCAAAGTTTTGTAAGCAACAGATAATGTCACACGGAGGCATGTTGTCTGGTCTTCTGGCTCTGAGTGCTCTGTGAGCCCTTACAAAGTCTATGGCTGTGTCCTCAGGCTGTTCTAGCAGGCTGTTAAAAACCCTCTGTAAGGCTGGGGTGATTTGTTCAACAACCACAGACTTTGGGATCCCTCGAATCCTAATATTATTTCTCCTTCCTCTGTTGTTTAAGTCCTCGAGGTGTTTGTTAATTTAAATAAGGTGTTGGGACTGTGAGGTGGTTACTTTTTCTAGTCGGTGTATTGCCTTGTCCCTGTGTCTCCCAGCTGCTTCTGCAGTGGCCATCTTGTCTGTGAGAACAAGCATGCAGGATTTTAAGTCTGTTATTGCCTCTGAAAAGGTAGCCTTAATACCCGCTGCAAAGCCAGACATCCCAGCATATGTGAGGGGGAGATCTGGGTGAGGGGTTCCCCTACTATTGTCCTCCATTGTGGACTGGGAGTCTTCGCAATAGTCCTCCTCCACACGCGGCGTCACCATCTTGCTCCCTGACTTGCCGCTCTGTGCTGCCGGTGGATTTCTGAAGAGATCCGTGATATTTCTCCCCTTGTAAGCAGCTGACAAGCGGCGTGATCTTGTGTGAGGTGTGCCTAGGTTCCTCCTGCTCATTATCAAGCAGTCTGGGTGCGAAGAGACAGGCTAAGGCTGCTTCACCGTCTGAACTCCTGTACTAGGAGGCCATCTCCGCTGAGCGCCAAGCCATGCCCCAGGAGGTATTATAGTATTACTGAAGAAGACCACATCACTCTTAAGGACTTGCTCACACATGCATAGGGGGCAGCAATAAAAATAGGTTTTAGCACCCTCTGACCTCCCCCTTAACCTACACAAAAATTATACTCCCGGTTTGTCTGGCAGTAACTACAGTGAATGTGAACCATTCAAGTGAACTGGGCCTTAATGCAACTTGCTCTTCTGCAGCTGCAAGCAATGCCTGTGGTTGCAGTGATTTGGGCTTTTTATGGTCGCTTCCTGGGACTGCTGCATGTGTGGCCCTGGCGCTCAATCGTCAAGCGCTTTTATTGTCAAGGTCTTAGAGTCCTACAGATAGTAGTTTGAGTTTTCCTTACTTAGGTGCTTACTCAAGCTAGTTATCTGAAAAATATTCTTTAGACTGAATTCCAGTATTTAAATGGTTTGGTGTTTTTAGTTTTTTCTATCTTAATTTTTATGTGCAGTCAATCTTTTCTCCCTTTACATTTTATTGATAAATACTTTTAAATCTTTTGTTGATAAATCTTTTGTTGATAAATACAGTGCATCCGGAAAGTAATCACAGTGCTTAATTTTTTCCACATTTTGTTAACCACTTCAGCCCCAGAAGAATTTACCCCCTTCCTGACCCGATGCGGCACTGTGATGCTTTAACTGACAATTGCGCGATCATGCTTCGTGACTCCCCGACACAATTGATGTCCTTTTTTTCCTACAAATAGAGCTTTTTTTTAGGGTATTTGATCACTTCTGCGGTTTTTATTTTTTGCAATATAAAAAAGAGCGACAATTTCGAAAAAAACGCATTATTTTTAACTTTTTGCTATAATAAGTATCACCCAAAAATATATATAAAAAACCCTTTTTTTTCCTCAGTTTAGGCCGATACGTATTCTTCTACATATTTTTGGTAAAAAAAAATCACAATAAGAAATTATTGATTGGTTGGTGCAAAAATTATAGTGTTTACAAAATAGGGGATAGTTTTATTGCATTTTTATTAATACCTTAATACCTGCATATTATAAGTACCTGGTTTCCTCTAGACATGACGCTTGCCATTCAGGCCAAAGAGTTTTATCTTTGTTTCATCAGATCAGAGAATTTTGTTTCTGATGGTCTGAAAGTCCTTCAGGTGCCTTTTGGCAAACTCCAGGCGACTGTCATGTGTCCTTTACTGAGGAGTGGCTTTCGTCTCTGCTGCAGAGATGGTTGTTCTTCTGAAAGGTTCTCCTCTCTCCACAGAGAAACACTGGAGCTCTGTCAGACTGACCATCAATTTCTTGGTCACCTCCCTGACTAGGACCCTTCTCCCCTGATTGCTCAGTTTGGCTGGGCGGCCCACTATAGGAAGAGTCCTAGTGGTTACAAACTAATTCCATTTACGCATGATGGAGGTCATTGGGACCTGCATAAAAAAAAACTGTGCCTCGATACAATCCTGTCTTGGAGATCTGCAGACAATTCCTTGGACTTCATGGCTTGGTTTGTGCTCTGACATACACTGTTAACTGTGGGACCTTATATAAACAGGTGTGGGCCTTTTCAAATCATGTCCAATAAACTGAATTTACCACATGTGGACTCCAATCAAGTTGTAGAATCATTATAAATATATCTAAAGGATTATCAGTGGAAACAGGATGCATCTGAGCTCAGTTTTGAGTTTCATGGCAACGGCTGTAAATAAATTCGCAAAGATTTCAAACAAATTTCTTTCATATAGAATTTTGAGGAAAATAATGAATTTAATCCATTTTGGAATAAGGCTGTAACGTAACAAAATGTAGAAAAAGTGAAATGCTGTAAATATATTCCAGATGCACTGTATATTAAAAGTGGCACAAATACATTTTTAGGTGGGCTGTAGGAAACACAGATGTGAAGTATTAACTTGTAAAGGAGCTGCAAAGGAAGTTATCTTTAGCAATCTCATGTAATGTGTTTCCAATCTATGACTGTCTCCAGAGGCATGTCCCCTATCTCTAACAACTCCTATAGCAGCAGCGGGCCCCCTTCCTGCCATCTTGAGTAGGGTTGCCACCTTTTCTTCAAGCCAAACAGAGATCCCCCTTTACATGTGAATCCACATCAGATTCCACAGAGCGCCAATTACATCAGAGTCCATAAAGCGCCCCTTATATCAGAGTCCATAAAGCGCCCCTTACATCAGAGTCCACGGAGCGCCCCTTACATCAGAGTCCATGGAGCGCCCCTTACATCAGATTCCATAGAGCGACCCCTAAAATCAGAGTCCACAGAGCGCCCCTTACATCAGAGTCCATGGAGTGCCCCTTACATCAGTGTCCGCAGAGCCCCCTTACATCAGAGTCTGCAGAGTCCCCCCCTTACATCAGAGTCCATGGAGCGCCCCTTACATCAGATTCCACAGAGCGACCCCTAAAATCAGAGTCCACAGAGCGCCCCTTACATCAGAGTCCATGGAGTGCCCCTTACATCAGTGTCCGCAGAGCCCCCTTACATCAGAGTCTGCAGAGCCCCTCCTTACATCAAAGTCTGCAGAGCCCCCTTACATCAAAATCCACAGGGCCACATCAGAGTCTGCAGTTACATCAGAGTCTGCAGAATTTCCGCTTACATCTCTGTGGACTCTGGAATGTAAAAGGGAACCCTGATTTAAGGGGGGGGGGCTCTAATGTAAGGGGGAATTCTGTGGTTTACTGGTGTAAACCTTAACTCTGATGTAAGGGGGTCTCTGCTCACCAAGGCCCCCCTTACATCAGAGTGCAAAGAGCCCCGCTTACAGCTGAGTCCTTCTTATATTAGTATTCGCTGGAAGGCATGAGAGAAAAGGAAGTAAGGGGGGACACTTCACAGTAAATGCATGGCACCTTTCCTCTTCTAGGCTTCCAACTTCCCACCCACAGTTCCCCTTCTCTGAGGCATAGCACTTCCGGGGAGGGTGGGCAGGGCAGGCACAGGAGGAGAGGGCGGACTGAGGAGAAGCTGACCTGCTCTCTCTCCCTTCTCACGGGGTGCGGGGGGTGGGGGGAACTGTCAGCTCTGACTTTGGGCTGTGACAGAGACACTCGCAGCTCAGAGCCCTGCAGCCACTGGGGAGCTGGAGTCTGAGCTCTTGGAGCCCTCTCACAGTGGTAGAATTCCAGGGCCCGGTTACAAGTATGATCTTTGAGACCCTGGTAAAATCTATCTGGGTGGGACGTGTTCAAGTGTTTTTTAAATCTGTAAAAGAAAAAAGCTTTCTACTCCCTGAGAGTCTCTTTACAATGCTGATTCTCATCTATAGTTAATTATACTGATTAATGAATGGGAGTGGTTTTAGTCATTTTGGATATATATTGGTGTTGTCCGTGAAGGCAACCATGCTGTAAACAAGGCTTTTTTGCCAAAACATGTTAGCAGTTACTTTGTACTTGGTAATAATTGAATAAAGAAATTGGATCGATTCCAGAGTGAGTCTTCTGTGCACATATCCTTTGAGACCCTGGTAGTTCTGTCACTGCCTATAGCAGTGATGGCGAACCTTGGCACCCCCAGATGTTTTGAAATTACATTTCCCATAATGCTCTTGCACTCTGCAGTGTAGTTGAGCATCATTGGAAATGTAGTTCCAAAACATCTGGGGTGCCAAGGTTCGCCATCACTGGCCAATTCCTGTTGCATGGTTGCTGTCTTTTTTACCTTTCTGTAGTATTTCATTCACTAAATGGTATGTGTGGCTCTTGGTGGTATCAGGGGCCGCACTTGAGGCTTCCTATATCAAGTAAGTTGACCACCACTTCTTTAAGGCTAATGGCCAAGAAGATGGCCCAAGCAGCTAACATTCAAGTGGAAATTGAGATATACACATAAAGAGTATTTACATGTGTAGCCAGGAGCTGGCTATTATGCCGCAATTCAGTGACAATTAGACATGGGCGCCGTCAATAAATTTGTTTCGTTCTGTTCCGTTATGGTTCGTATTAAAATTAATTCGTACTTCGATTAGTTTCGTACGAAATACGAATTGTCGTTAGGTTCGTTAATTTGTATGAACGTTCGTTACGATGAATTTAAAGGCAAAAATATACCTCAATATGACAGTCGATGCTGATGGAAGTTTGGTTTTTATCCAAAATATTAAATTCCGTTGAAGAATTTCCTATCCGAAATACAAATTTTCATTAGATGAGAAAGAGAGAAGCGGATTGTCTGCCATGCACCGCTGGTCCAGTTTTCGCCTGCTCCTCCTGGGGCTGCTTATTATGAGGGGCTTCCACCATCCCTGTGCTATGCTGACTTCCTCCTGGGGCTGCTTATTATGAGGGGCTCCCACCATCCCTGTGCTATGCTGACTTTCTCCTGGGGCTGCCTATTATGAGGGGCTCCCACCATCCCTGTGCTATGCTGACTTCCTCCTGGGGCTGTACCTCTGCTGTGCATATTATGAGGGGCTCCCACCATCCCTGTGCTGTGCTGACTTCCTCCTGGGGCTGCTTATTATGAGGGGCTCCCACCATCCCTGTGCTGTGCTGACTTCCTCCTGGGGCTGTACCTCTGCTGTGCATATTATGAGGGGCTCCCACCATCCCTGTGCTGTGCTGACTTCCTCCTGGGGCTGCTTATTATGAGGGGCTCAGGGATGCTGGGAGCCCCTCATAATATGCACAGCAGAGGTACAGCCCCAGGAGGAAGTCAGCATAGCACAGGGATGGTGGGAGCCCCTCATAATAAGCAGCCCCAGGAGGAAGTCAGCATAGCACAGGGATGGTGGTAGCCCTTCATAATAAGCAGCCCCAGGAGGAATTCAGCATAGCACAGGGATGGTGGGAGCCCCTCATAATGAGCACAGCAGAGGTACAGCCCCAGGAGGAAGTCAGCATAGCACAGGGATGGTGGGAGCCCCTCATAATAAGCATAATGACTGAGTCGTCGATGCGACGACAACTGATCCGAAATCCGAAATTCGTAAACAAAAGTTCATATTGCGTACAGAATTCGGACGCATGGCAATTTGATACGAAACGAATCGCACATGTCTAGTGACAATGTACAGTGTTAATTATTGTGGGGTTGTTCCCCTCCAGTATTGGCTTAGACTCTGTGTCATTTCCTTTCAGACTAAACCTTGAGCAGAGAAAAGCATTGTGGGTTGTGTAGTTCAGAATGCTGAGGTTTCAATTCCAGCGGGACTGACCTGAACTACCACTACCAGAATGCTGAGGAGACTGAACAGACTGCGGGGAGAGGATATAAAGGGCTGGCCACGGCCTACATCGCTCTCTTGGGATTCCAGCTTGGATTCTGCCAGCAGGAGCTCTGTGAGAGTGGGAGCTGCTGCTAATTTGAGGCCTGGTGTTGCTCAGCTGCATCCAGAGGTATCTCTCCGGACAGCATCCCTTCTCCACTACAGCAGACCGGAGACTGTTCCAGATCTTCCAGCGACGCCTGCACTTCAGATCCGAGTGGGCCAGGGTGCATTGTGATGGGGTCAGACACCATTCCCAGAGCCAGGAATAAGGGGGAGTTCCTGAAAGAGCTTTCTTCACCATCACCTACATCGCAACCAGTGGCTTCTGTATCCAATGTGGTGAGCGGGCATTTGCCCATATAGATTCATTAGAACACTGTATATAGACATAATCTACCTAATCCAGCTTTCTGGTACTCATGGTGCCACTGAAGCCAGTCTTTACACTCTACAAACACTGTATGCAGACATCTATATCCTATTCACATCTTTATTAACCATAATCCTATTGGATACAACATTACCAAAGCCATATGGGAAAAGTTTGAAGTGAAATACAGATACCTCAAAGATCAGCCAATTTTGTTTATATCTTACTATCCAGGATCACTTTATTCATAACACTGTAAAGCTAGCTGAAGACTGCCGGATTCCAAGGAGTAACATTTCAACCTTTATATCCTCTCCTTATTTGCTCAAATGACTAAAGTTATTTAGCACAAAAAGGTCTACTTTCATCCTCTGAACTCTATTTAAAGGAGCCAGCCAATTTAGATACATTATTTAGCATAGTGTTCGGGCATGTTGCATTGATGTTAATGGCCTGTGGGTCGAGGAGGCAGAAGTGAGTGAATCTGACATAGAAAATAAAGTGTCAACCCCAAAAAATGCTTAGCTTTGAACATATCCCTTTCAGAATTGGAACTAAACTCTGCAAAACAGGGACTCCCATTAAATTGGAATGAAAAATCAATCCCATATTTAGGGATCAATCTTACTGCGTCATTGTCAGATCTTGTTCCATTAAATTATCCTCCAATCCTGAAATCTATATCAAACCTAATGAAATCCTGGTCTCACATCCCTCTATCATGATTTGGAAGAATAAATGCAATTAAAATGACAATACTTCCCAAAATACTATACTTATTCTGAGTGTTACCAATTCCGGTGCCTGCCTATTTTTTGAGAATTCTACAGACTAGAACATTGACATATATATGGGATTCCTCTAAACCGCGAATACAAAAATACACGTTATTTCTCCCTGAATTAAATGGGGGCTTGGGATGTCCTAACTTTTCGCAGTACTATAATGCAGCTGACACATGATCAAACAATCTGGTGGAAAAGTCTGGCGGACTCAAGTCCACCGGACAATCCCCCCCTGTGTGGGCTCCGGCAGACTAAGAAAGTAGTTTTGCACCAAAATATGTCAGCCGTGTGTGTGCTAGTCCACCGTACTTTTGAAATGAATGGACTTTTCCCGCACTGAGAAAAGTCAGTTCATTTTGAGCGCAGCTCCAGGTAGCCGGGACCAGTGAAGGAAGCTTCACTGGCCCCGTCACCTGGTATGGGATTAAAGGGGAAGTTCTATGTGGAAAAAACGGCGTGGGGGATCACCCCTAGGTCCATATCAGACCCTTATCCGAGCGCGCAACCCAGCTGGTCAGGAAAGGGGGTGGGGATGAGCGAGCGCCCCGACCCTCCTGAGCTGTACCAGGCCGCGTACCCTCAACGTGGGGGGGTGCACGGCCCCCCCACCCAAAAGCACCTTGTCCCCATGTTGATGAGGACAAGGGCCTCGTCCCGACAACGCTGGCCGTTAGTTGTCGGGGGTCTGCGGGCAGGGGGCTTATCGGAATCCATGAGCCCCCTTTAATAAGGGGTCCCCCGGATCCCAGCCCCCCACCCTATGTGAATGAGTATGGGGTACAATGTACCCCTACCCATTCACCTGTGAAAAAAATGTAAAAAAACACAACACACAAGGGTTAAAAATAGTTTATTGCACAGCTCCGGGGTTCTTCTTCCGTCTTCGGGGGTCTTCTCGCCAGACTCCTCCACTATCTTCTGCTAGCTCTTTTACTAGCGGAGGAGCCCGGCTTTCTTCTTCATCGCCGCCCTCTTCTTCTGACTTTGGGGGTCTTGTCCCCCTCTTCAGGGGTCTTGTCCCCCTCTTCGGTTCTTCTTGCCGGGCCTCCGCGTCTTCTTCTAGCTCTTTTATAAGCGGTGGCCCAGTCTTCTATCGCCGCCTTCTGTTCTTCTGTTCTCTTCTTCTGTTCTTCTGTTCTTCTCTTCTTGAGCTGTTGACTCGTTGCTGTCTCTGGCCACAATGACAGGCACACGGCGTGCAGCGACTTATATAGGGATATCGCCAGGTTATGTCCCCGCCCATTATGATGTCACAGTCCCAGAGGATGCTGGAAAAAAAAAAGAAAGAAAATAAAGTATCAGTACCCTACACTTCTGCTGACTTGTTCACATACAGTGGTGTGAAAAAGTGTTTGCCCCCTTCCTCATTTCCTGTTCCTTTGCATGTTTGTCACACTTAAGTGTTTCGGAACATCAAACCAATTTAAACAATAGTCAAGGACAACACAAGTAAACACAAAATGCAATTTGTAAATGAAGGTGTTTATTATTAAAGGTGAAAAAAAATCCAAACCATCATGGCCCTGTGTGAAAAAGTGATTGCCCCCCTTGTTAAAACATACTATAACTGTGGTTGTCCACACCTGAGTTCAATTTCTCTAGCCACACCCAGGCCTGATTATTGCCACACCTGTTCACAATCAAGGCATCACTTGAATAGGAGCTGCTTGACACAGTAAGGTCCACCAGAAGATCCTTAAAAGCTACACATCATGCCGAGACCCAAAGAAATTCAGGAACAATTGAGAAAGAAAGTAATTGAGATCTATCAGTCTGGAAAGGGTTATAAAGCCCTTTCCAAAGCTTTGGGAATCCAGCGAACCACAGTGAGAGCCATTATCCACAAATGGCGAAGACATGGAACAGTGGTGAACCTTCCCAGGAGTGGCCGGCCGCCCAAAATTACCCCAAGAGCGCAGCGATGACTCATCCAAGAGGTCACAAAAGACCCCACAACAACGTCCAAGGAACTGCAGGCCTCACTTGCCTCAGTTAAGGTCAGCGTTCATGCCTCCACCATCAGGAAAAGACTGGGCAAAAATGGCCTGCATGGCAGAGTTCCAAGGAGAAAACCACTGCTGAGCAAAAAGAACATCAAAGCTCGTCTCAATTTCTCCACAACACATCTTGATGATCCCCAAGACTTTTGGGACAACATTCTGTGGACCGATGAGACAAAAGTGGAACTCTTTGGAAGGTGTGTGTCCAAGTATATCTGGCGTAGAAGGAACACTGCATTTCATAAAAAGAACATTATACCAACAGTAAAATATGGTGGTGGTAGTGTGATGGTCTGGGGCTGTTTTACTGCTTCAGGACCTGGAAGACTTGCCGTGATAAAAGGAACTATGAATTCTGCTGTCTACCAAGAGATCCTGAAGGAGAATGTCCGACCATCTGTTCGTGTACTCAAGCTGAAACGAACTTGGGTTCTGCAGCAGGACAATGATCCTAAACACACCAGCAAGTCCACCACCGAATGGCTGAAGAAAAACAAAATGAAGACTTTGGAGTGGCCTAGCCAAAGTCCTGACCTGAATCCTATTGAGATGTTGTGGTATGACCTTAAAAAGGCCGTTCATGCTCGAAAACCCTCTAATGTAACTGAATTAGGACAATTCTGCAAAGATGAGTGGGCCAAAATTCCTCCAGGACGCTGTAAAAGCCTCATTGCACGTTATCGCAAACGCTTGGTTGCAGTTGTTGCTGCTAAGGGTGGCCCAACCAGTTATTATGTTTAGGGGGCAATCACTTTTTCACACAGGGCCATGATGGTTTGGATTTTTTTTCACCTTTAATAATAAACACCTTCATTTACAAATTGCATTTTGTGTTTACTTGTGTTGTCCTTGACTATTGTTTAAATTGGTTTGATGTTCCGAAACACTTAAGTGTGACAGTGAGTATATATAGAGACTTCCGCGCTCTATGGAAAAGATAGGAGAGGGCGAGAATAGCAAATGAAAAAAAGCAGCAATCACTAAATGAGTTGTCTCTCACTGGTAAAGGTAATTGAATAAAGATGTGATGCGCTAATTACAAAACATTCAAATAGCCACAACAAAACTGAAAATGTGCAATTATAGAGCTATATAAAGTGCAACCGTGCATAGATCAATCAGAGAACATCCCTATACATATATGTCAATGAGTTAAAAAACCATGCCGGTGATTGATAAGTGCAAAAAAACACACAAAAAAACACATAAATATTTAACGTAAAAAATAAGATATAAGATATATGCACGTGTTCAGCGTGTAATATATATATACAAAGAAAAAATAAATAAATATTAAATCGTGATTTGTGTAAAATGTCCCATACACAATCAAATCAAAACGTGCAATTCGGTAAGCACACTCAATTAAACGTGCAATGTGCTGGGTAATGAGTCCATTCGTGGTGATCCGTGCAGGTGGTGTAAATGCTATATAATTACCTCACTGCTGTGGGTAACACAGCAAAAATAGTAATGGACACAAATTTTAAACGTGCAATTCAGTAGGCACACGAGATTAAACGTGCAACGTGCTGGGTGATAGATCCATCCGTGATGGTCCGTGCAGATAGTGTTAATACTATGCAATTACCTCACTGCTGTGAGTAACACAGCAAAAGATAGTAATGGGCACCAAGGTGATTGCAGGGATGGCTGTATAAACGAATTTTCTTTAGGAGACTTCTTATGGCTTCCTCATGGATGGTAGGTAAACTCAGAGGAATGAATCAGAGAAAACCGCCATAGTGTAGTTGTTTTTTAAAATATAGCAATTTATTTAAATGATTTAAAACTACTCACAAGTGAAGCAGAAAAAATAGGCACATACGACAAACAGCAAATAAAACCGGATACGAACGTCACTTCCGGGCGGAAGTGACGTTCGTATCCGGTTTTATTTGCTGTTTGTCGTATGTGCCTATTTTTCCTGCTTCACTTGTGAGTAGTTTTAAATCATTTAAATAAATTGCTATATTTTAAAAAACAACTACACTATGGCGGTTTTCTCTGATTCATTCCTCTGAGTTTACCTACCATCCATGAGGAAGCCATAAGAAGTCTCCTAAAGAAAATTCGTTTATACAGCCATCCCTGCAATCACCTTGGTGCCCATTACTATCTTTTGCTGTGTTACTCACAGCAGTGAGGTAATTGCATAGTATTAACACTATCTGCACGGACCATCACGGATGGATCTATCACCCAGCACGTTGCACGTTTAATCTCGTGTGCCTACTGAATTGCACGTTTAAAATTTGTGTCCATTACTATTTTTGCTGTGTTACCCACAGCAGTGAGGTAATTATATAGCATTTACACCACCTGCACGGATCACCACGAATGGACTCATTACCCAGCACATTGCACGTTTAATTGAGTGTGCTTACCGAATTGCACGTTTTGATTTGATTGTGTATGGGACATTTTACACAAATCACGATTTAATATT
Organism: Lithobates pipiens; assembly: GCF_037356315.1. NCBI lineage: Eukaryota > Metazoa > Chordata > Amphibia > Anura > Ranidae > Lithobates > Lithobates pipiens. The sequence goes on from NW_027507903.1 coordinate 493,182,972, forward strand.
TATTTATTTTTTCTTTGTATATATATATTACACGCTGAACACGTGCATATATCTTATATCTTATTTTTTACGTTAAATATTTATGTGTTTTTTTGTGTGTTTTTTTGCACTTATCAATCACCGGCATGGTTTTTTAACTCATTGACATATATGTATAGGGATGTTCTCTGATTGATCTATGCACGGTTGCACTTTATATAGCTCTATAATTGCACATTTTCAGTTTTGTTGTGGCTATTTGAATGTTTTGTAATTAGCGCATCACATCTTTATTCAATTAACTTAAGTGTGACAAACATGCAAAGGAACAGGAAATGAGGAAGGGGGCAAACACTTTTTCACACCACTGTAGGTCTCTATGATTGTAAAAGGGTTTGACTAAATTTGGATCATACTGTGTACTCTGTACATCCTTTTATTACTGCAAGATTCTCACAGTTTTATATTGTTCAGATAATAATACTTTTATAATCTTCAGTGTTAAGTTTTACACTTCTATGTGTTCCTTTTTCTACAGTAAACAAACTTAAACTGTTTCATTGGTAACAGTTGTTAATAATGACTGACCCTAGGGTGTCAGAGGTTATGGAGGATTTGCAGATTTGGGGCAACCAGTGGGGTACAGATGCCATGGGTGTATAAAATGCCATTAACCACTTGACCTCCGGAAGATTTACCCCCACCCTCTTCACGACCAGGCCATTTTCTGCAATATGGCAAACTTTTTTGTAGATTCCTACCCATTGTTATTCTTAAGAAAAAGCTATTCATTTGTCTGTGTCCACAGGCAAAATGAATGTGAATGGGAGTTACTTTATAGTTATCAATCAGCTGCTGCACTTTCAGGGTTCTAACACTAGGCTCACACCTATGCGTGTGGCTGCGTGTGCGGGAATCGCTGAAATTCCTAGTGAAAACATGCAGAGAAAACTTGTGGGACTGCCATTCCTTCTGAATGGCACCCCCAAGCATGTAAAACTGTAGGATGTTTGCGGGTGTAGGGACCACAGGGAAAGCTCATGGTCAAAATGACCATGCAATTTCCCTGCAAGCCAATGCTTGCACCTGCATGCACCTTTTTCTACGGGAAATGCAGCAGCCTATTTAAATGAATGGGCTGCCATGCCCACGCAAACACAGGCTGCAAAAATGCGAAGGTGTGAGCCTAACGTAATGAGGGAAGTAGCAGGGTCTTAATCCTTTTAGATGCAATTTTCCTTTGAGTGTATGTCACCAAAATTAACATTTTTGTTGCAGAGGATGCCCAAAATCTGACTCGTATCTTAGCTCAGACTTCTGGGAAAATCAGTGAGCCATTCACACAAGTAGGAAATTACATTTCTGGGGGGTGTTCTGTACACCATCTGTGTACAGAACACCTCCAGGTTGCCATATTTTCATAAAATGACAGTGCTGCAGATTGAAAAGGAAATATCATTTTTTTATAACGTTCAATTAAAATATGCCTTGTGTAGCAAGAATGACAGGTAGATGTAGGACTCCCAGTCAGATGCAGAAGAATTATGGGACTTGTAGTTTCACAAGAGCTGGAGGGCCACAGTTGGCCACCACTGGTATATGCTACATTCTTTTTCATTATAAGTTATTTTATTTTCCCACAAAAATGTATTTACCCTTTAAGGCATCCTGTAATGCAAAAACAAAGGCAGAATAATGGCAAAGATTTAGAAAAAGAAAGAAAAAAAACTTATACTGGAGCAGGGCATTTATTTAACAGTTGAACACAAGGATTATAGGTTGCTTAGATGGCGTTTAGTGGATGAAATTGGTTTATTTGATCTGTTTCATTTCACTGCAACAGCATCCTTTGTGTATTCTGGTAATGAATTACAGAGAGTGAAATAGCAGGTCGTGGCCAGCAACGCTTGCTCTTGTAGCATAGACATTTGCCTACACAGCACATACTGCTTACTTACCACAATAGGGGAATTTGGGGAACAATGTAGAGGCAGCAGCTAGTTTGATTGAGAGATAGTTTTGTGAGTTTAGAACAGGGCACAGATCCACGTTTACTGATTAATGCAAACTTTTTATGAGAGAAATAAGACTGCCATTGCTGATCCTGCCTTAAAAATGCTAATAGACTGGCCATTTTACTTACCAGAGAGCTTAAATAATTTCAGAGACACCAATCTGGAATAAGGAAATTCGGAAATGCATAACTTGTGATAAAAATCCAAGTTTTGGGTATTGACCTATAGTATGGACAGTGTGAGGGCCAGGCTTTGAGCACATTTAGAATTCAGTCCAAATTTTATAGTGTTTTACTAGTTCAAAAATTATTTAGGACCCATTCAGATACACTAGATTGTCAAAAGTATTGCGATGCCTGCTTTTACACACACATGAACTTTAATGGGATCCCAGTCTTAGTCCTGAGGGCTTCAATATTAAGTCGGCCCACCCTTTGCTGCTATAACAGCTTCAACTCTTCTGGGAAGGCTGTCCACCAGGTTTAGGAGTCTATGGGAATGTTTGACCATTCTTCCAGAAGCGCATTTGTTGAGGTCAGGCTCTGATGTTGGATAAGAAGGCCTGGCTCGCAGTTTTCCGCTTTAATCCATCCCAAAGGTGTTCTATCTATCAGGGCTCTGTGCAGGCCAGTAAAGTTCCTTCACCCTAAACTCACTCATCAATGTCTTTATGGACCTTGCTTTGTGCACTGGTCCAAATCCTTTGGTGGAGGGGGGATTATGGTGAGGGGTTGTTTTTCAGGGAATGGGCTTGGCCTCCTTAGTTCCAGTGAGTGGAACTCTTATGGCGTCAGCATACCAAGACATTTTAAACAATTTCATGGTCCCCACTTTGTGGGAACAGTTTGGGGATGGCCCAATCCTGTTCCAACATGACTGTGCACCAGTGCACAAAGCAAGGTCCATAAAGACATAGATGAGCGAGTTTGGGGTGGAGGAACTTGACTGGCCTGCACAGAGCCCTGATAGATAGAACACCTTTGGATGAATTAAAGCGGAAAACTGCACAGAGTCCTGACATCAACCTGATAGAACACCTTTGGATGAATTAGAGTGGAGACTGCGAACCAGACCTAAAAATGTATATCACAAGTACATCACAAGTACAGTCATGGCACCAGAGGGAGCCATGACTGTTGTAGTAGATAGTACTAAAAACAACTTGAGAAAACAGATAATAGTCAACCAGATACGTAAAAAAACAATAAAGGGGAGGGCAAGCCTTCGGGAACATGTTAGGGACTTCACTTTTTTCCCCATGGAGAACACTCCCAAAACACCCCCGCCAGAGAGCGCTTTCTCTGAGTATGCAGATACAAGCCAGCTCCATGGAGGAGGGGGCAAGTTGAAGATAAGGAAGGAACAAAAGTAGGGATGGGAGGAGGAGGAGGAAGATGGAGGAGGAAGAGGGGGAGAGGGAGGAGGAGGAAGAAGGGGGAGGAGGAGGAGGAAGAAGGGGGGGGAGGGGAGCCAAAGTTGAAGCAGGGACAACAAGTCTGAGAGTCCAGTGTAATACCTTAGGCAGCAGAGACAGCAGTCAGTAGGGCCCTCTGGGAGGGGTAGACAGGAAATGAAGAGCCATGGTCCCTCAATGGGAGGGGGCCTCACGTGTCAGGGAAGGCAAGAGGCACTTGATGCCCAGGGTAGAGGATAATAGAAATGGTGGGCTACGAAGTAGAACAAAGACTAGCAACCGCCAATGATGGAGGGAGCAGGCAGTGTGCAGATTTATCATCTGGAAGTCCAACGCGCACCCTCTTGTAGGGAGGTATTTGAGGACTTTGCTGACTTCTGTAAGGTGAAGCGGATCTCCTGGGTGAGGAAGGCTCGTGGGAGGGAGAAGGATCTTCCTGTTCCATAACTGAGGGCTGTGCAGTGTTAAGGTAGTGCTCCGCTTCAGATGGAGAAGTGAAAGAAAGATGCTCACCCGTGCCAGGTTAGATATGCAGGATTGCTGGGTATGCTAATGTAAATTTAATGTGATGTTTGTAGAGTGCCTAGCAGACGGCAGAGAAGGCCTTGCGCTGGCGCATAACTTCAATGGAGTAGTCTGAGAAGAGTAGTAGTGAATGGTCTTCAATGGATAAATTGCGCACTCTGCAAATTTTTTGAAGTATGACGTGTTTGTCTGCGTAGCTGATATATCTAACAATCACCGGTCGAGGCTTGGAACACGATTCTGATGGCTGGCCGATGCAATGGGCACGTTTCAATAAGCAAGGAGTGGGTAGCCCCAGCTGCTCCAGGATGGTAGCGGAGAAGATAGTGGTGAGCCTGGAAGAGGCATATGATTCATTGAGTCCAATGATGCGCAAGTTGTTGCATCTTGAACGAATTTCTAAATCGTCCACTTTTTCCCATCATTCCTTCCGGATAGTGGAGAGCCTGGCTACAGCAGCAGACATGGCAGTAGCATCTTCCTCTATGGAGGAGATTCACTCCTCTTTTTGATCAATTCTCAGGGCTTGGAGCTGTAGCTCTTTATGGAGGTGCTCTAGCCCTTTAAGCACAGCTTGGTCCACTGCTTCGGTGAACAATACTAGCAGGAGATGCTGGATCCATCTGTGCAGGCATAGAGGGAGCCTGTATGATAGTAGGCGCTCCTGCAATACTTAGCACAGCAGAGGGAGCAGGCACCATATTGGCTCCAGCGTGAGCTGTGTCCCCGATGTCCGTGGGGGGGAGGGAGCGGATCCATGAGGGTTCCCCTGACAGGAGCGAGAAAGCTGGAGAGAATACCTTGGCGCTGGCTGGTCTGTGAGAAGAATTTGAGCGTGGGGGGAGCTGTGATCTCCTAGCTCCTCTCCATGCGGTGCCAGAATCAGAAGTAGAACCGACCTAATTTTGATCAATTTGTTTCTCTTTCTGTTCAACAGAAGCCAACCGTTAAGCCTCGTACACACGCTTAGATTTTCGGATGACCGAACGTCTGTTTTTTGTAACATATAGTCTGCACATCCAGCTTTTGTCTGACGAAAAAGTGAAATCGGGGCTGTCGTACGAATTTTTCCATCGTTTTTTTTGTATCGTGTATACGGGCCTTTAGACTGGCTGTCAAATGGTCCTGCTGGAAAACTAGCATTCAATGTGCTGATCAATGTATTCTGATAGTGGGGAGTCACTGCTGTCAAAATGGAATAGCATGGTGGGGAAGATCACATCGCTAGTATGGATACAGGAATCTGTGAGTTTTTTTTTTTTATCGTTCAACGTGATGGTTGAACAAAAATAATCACTGTGTGTTACCAGCTTTGGGCTAAAAGAGACACCAATATGATGAACAGTACTTCTCCTGTGTGGGGCTACCAGACAGAAAATCAACTCTGCATTTGAAAATTTTGCGCAGTACCCAGTAGTGTATTTAGGTTTTTTGCTGCCCTAGGCCTGACTAAACTTGCACCCCCTAATTTAAATATGACCCTTACCTTCCTGTCAAGGCCACCCCCCCTTTCTGTTTAAGACATGCCCGGAAATTTTTGAGTGGGGCAATGGTTTCTCTTAATTTGCATAGATTTCTTCTTACTTCCTGTTTGGCTATGGGGAAGGAAGTGAAGGCAAATCTCTGCAATGGGACAGGGATGGTGAAAAATAAACTGACAGGGGTTATAACCCTCCCTTACTCTATCCAAAATGAAAAAAAAAAAGTTGCCTATAGTTCTACTTTAAGCACACATTTCTTATAATTTTATGGAGAGGACTAAGAAGATATAACCATGCCAATGGTGCAGCAGAAAACATATAGCACAGTGAGGAAGGTTTGTGGTCAAGGATGATAGGATAGTCAAAATTAGAAGCGGCGCCCCACCCCCACAGTTGCAGAATGCTGCCCCCTGCATACCAGAAGTAGTGCCGCAGCTTTATGGGGGCGCTAGACTAAGTTGCCTCTCAGCCCAGTCCACCCCAGAAGACTGGCGCTACAACAACAGTGTAGCGAAAGCCGGCGGGGACTCTTTGTTGCTGCCCCCCTACAAAGTTCTGCCCTAGGCCTGGGCCTTGTCGGCCTAGGCCAGGATACAACCTGGGCAGTACCCACTACCCATTATTAATATCATTATTGCAGACAATATGAAACATTTGTTTATTGGTCAACAGTATAAAAACCCCTTTTGCATAAGAAAGCATGGATTTTTTTTTGCTTAGTGTATATTTTACAAACTCATATTATAAAAAAAAAAGTGAATTAAAAAAAAATACAAAAAAAAAAACACTTGCAAAGTAATTGCTCTTTGTTTAGCATCTGTCGGGATAATGGGTAGTCGTCACCTTCTCTTTTTTTCTCTCTTCTTTTTATTGTCTGAACTGACAGTTTTGGCAGCATCCCCCTTTTAGTAAACCTGGTGGCTTTTGCAGAAAAATCCAGGGATACAGAGCTGTCAGACCAGATTTGGTTCTCTGAACCAGTGCAGCAGAAAGTTCTGCGTTCCTCAGAAGAGTTGGGAGCAATGGCTACCCCCTCGTTCTGCGATCACTATAGAATTGGTGCCAAAGACCAGCACATCGCTGTCTGTCAGCCATAATCACCCTGTTCAGTCTAGACTTCTCTCTCTTTGTAAATCCACTGATGAGTTTGCAGATTTCAATAAACCTAGGTAAGCTTTTTTTTTTCAATTTGCCCTGCGTTCTCAGACAAGGGGTTTAGCTTGTCATTAGTAGCCACGCCCACTTGTGTTACCTAATCAATGGACACTGGGATGGCTATAAAAGCGGGCAAAGGGCTTAGAACCCTCACACCACCCCAGTAACGCAATAATGACTCTCACCAAGGAAACCCGTGTCACCCTTAACGATGGCAACACAATGCCAATCCTAGGATTGGGCACTTATGCTGCTCCTGATGTAAGTATTATTAATTATTTTTATTGTTGTTTTTGTTCTCTAAATAAAGGCTAGTGATGCAGTCTGCAACTGTATTATGAAAGGCTTAGCCACAGACTGCCAAGGTAGAAAAAGAAATTAAGCTTTCGGTGCTACAATGTAATATCCACTGCATTGAATTAAGAGATTGTGACAGGTTTCAGTGCTGTGAGAATTAAGAAGGTTCTAATTTTACCAATATCCTTGACCTGAAGATAAATAAGGAAGTGACAGGATGTTGAGATTTGTTATATAAAAGCAATTTTAAGTACCATATACCTAAAGCTGCAATTTTTTTCTTTTTTTTTAATGATAGAACAGAAAGTAGTTAGAGCTAAAGTTTAATTTGCTAATATTTTGCCTTCCCCAATTCTTTCTTTCAACATGCTAATGAAATGTTCAAAGAAAATCTTTCCTTTTTTGATTTACATACCCTTTTTTGGACCCAGTGACACCACAGGTAGATCGTGGCTGTTGGGAGGGGCTGGCAGGGTGCAGTACATAGCTTCCTGAGAACGTCACAGTGCCCTGATTCAGTACTCCTCTCGAGAGCTCTCAGCCCTGATACCACCAGTGGGTTGGCTATTGGGAGAAGTTTTGCAAATAATAAAAAAAGCCCTGATAGGTGGATGTCAGCCTGGAGAAGAAGGCAGTGTTTGCATATAGACCATTTTAGGCAATGCCCACATATGTTGCTGAGCTTCCATGAGTGAAAGAACTGAATTCCAATGAATTACAGGGGTGTGCCAGGGACAGGCAGGCTGGGAGGAAAGAGCTAGATCATGCAGGAAATGAGGCGGATTGTAACTGACTTGATGCAGGTTTAAATAAACATTGTGAGAAGCTCACAATGTGTATTGAAATCAGAGTAAGCATTTTCAGTACAGGAGAGGAGTCTGTGCAACTGTGCAAGACTGAAGGGAAGGCTGGAGGTCAACTTTAAATTCCCTGATAGGCGGTTTGTTTTTTCTTTTTGTTTGGTGTCTGTGGCCGGTTTTGTCTTGCTTTTAGTCCTGGAGACACAACAGGAAGTGAGAAATTTCCTTTTAGACAGTTGTCACCAAAACAGATAACGAAGGTAAATCTTTCTAGGGAGGAATGCAATCCATACAGAACCTTAAATAAAAATGTTGGCATTGGAATTGCATTCAATTGATAGATCTAACATCTTTTAACTTTACATATATTTTAAGTAGTGCTAAATATAAGATGTATGAGATGCTAGTGGGAATATGAAATACTAAAAAGCCTTTTTTTTTTCTCTCTGAATGATTGTGGGTGGCATAAACATGCACGCTCTGTTATGGAAGATGATAAGTTACTTGTGTCTTGGTCATCATAGGTTGCACATAAAAGGGAGAACTTTGCCAAGGAAGAAGTTAAACTTCCAGTAAAAATAAGCGTTGGTGAACATGTCTTAGTTCTAATTTCTAGTCTTTTTTGGGATCTCTGTGATTGGTAGACAAGGGTGCGATTCTTTCACTGCACCTATCACTGTTGGAAAAAATAAAAAAACAACTCATATCTTTGATTGCCCTGAAGCAGCTGTGAAAACTCTAATCAAGAAACCTGGATTACTGAAGACTGTGCAGAAGAAAAAAATAAAAGAGGTAGCATAAATGATACAGTGGAGATCACTAAACACCCTACAGGAAACTTGCCCTGTGAAACACGGAGGCTGCCATCATCTTGATCACTTTGGTCCTGTTTGGTGAAATACTGAACTCAGAGGGTCAATATAACCCCTGGAAAAAAGCCTGCAAAGACAGTATCCATATTGTTCTCCTGAAAGGTTTACTTTAAAAAGAGGAATAAGCCTGTGATGTCACATGATAATGTTCGGTTCAAAACAAGGATACTTGTTGTACTATGGGGGTGATTTACTAAAACTGGAGAGTGCAAAATCTGGTGTAGCTGTGCACGGTAGCCAATCAGCTTCTAACTTCAGCTTGTTCAATTAAGCTTTAACAATAAAACCTGGAAGCCAATTGGTTTCTATGCAGAGCTGCACCAGATCTTGCACTCTGCAGTTTTAGTAAATCAACCCCTATACATCTGACCGTGCACCAACGAAGGTTCCTACTCACTGCCATAAGAGATGGAGTGGCCCAAACTCTTGTTCTTAAGTTGCGGAGATCCATTTTCTTCACTGAGTGTGATGAGCTGGACTGGCACCTAGGTATTTTTATTCAAGACATACACTTAGCTTTTTTTGTTCAGCCAGTAGGTTGAACAAAAAAAATACAGAAAACAAAATGCTCTTTCAGATGGATTGCCACGGGGAGGTAAAAATAAATAGATGAGATGCAACCCAAATAGGACAACTTGCCACAAATTTGTGGCAGTGTTGAATTGCAAGCCTGTTAACTTGCTGCACATTTTCTCTTGCAAGTTGAACACTTGCAGAGCACTTGAAGCACAAGTTCCAGTTGACACTTTTCTAATTTGTAACACACTTGTGTGGAAAGTCTCTAGCAAGAGCAAAAGTTGCAGTGGTGAGTCTACAGGAATACAGGAAGAGCTCTGCAAGTCTACAGCATGAAAATTCGGCCAGAGTGACCCTGTGGTGGGATGATTATTGCACAACATAACTGAACCAGAACTTGCAGCAAACTTGCAAAATGTATGCACAGAACGTTGATCTTGAATCATACAATGTGGACTTGCTGCGATTGTGCAACAAACTTGTAAAGCCTGGTAAGTCTAGCAATAGCTTAGTAAATCATTTACTGCCCACTCAAATTGTCCCAGTAGAGGCTGTATTGATATTGTGCCTGCAATGCTTTGCGGCCATGGCATTGTTAACTTGGGGTGCAGAGTTTGACAGGGGTACTGCTTGTCAAACTCACCCATTCAGTTTAATGGGACAGGGCAGCAACCTCGTGCAATGTGATGCAGTAGTGCAGAATTATAGGGTTAAATTAGGCAGTGCGGAGGAATTATAACTACTCCTCGCCACCTGTCAAATGCCCCGTTTACCTAAAACTATTTTCCATAATGCCCCTTTCTGTGCCTCACAAATCGCCTTTACTGTAATATTTCACCTTTTTATACATTTTACTTATGTGGTATGCCATAAGTCATATTGCTGTCACCTTCTAAAACCTGTGGTATTAAACACAAAAAATGCCATTACTAGAGAAAGGGATGCATGGATGAAGATCCAAGGTCTACATACCCTTACTGGTAGATGAATACTTAAGAAACCAAAGAAGGACTCAATGAGCATTAAAGTGTATCGAACACCAAAACTTTTTTATTTTGTTTTGGATAGGAGTAGGGGATTATTAAAATCCATCAGATTTTTCTCTGGATCAGCATGAACAAACACAAGCTGCTTCTGTGCAAGTTAAGTTTAAAAACTGGGAACTCCACTCACCAGCCTGGATGGATGCTATCCTAGTTCGCAAAATGTATACATCTGCACTCTTAGGATCCTCAAAAAATCATCTTTATGAGGTAATCACATATAAACCAGCAGGACACCACATATGAGAAGAGAGGAGTAGATGGTAACAGGTTTCACGCTAAATAGGTGCTTCTTCATGACCTGAGGTTAGTGTGAAATGCGTTACCATCTCCTGCTCTCTCCCCATGTGTGATCTCTTGGCTCTTTCTATGTGTTTACCTTTGCTAATGAAGATGATTTTTTCAAGTTTCTAGGAGTGCATCTGAATATCTTCTTTGATGAGACATCAGTTTTTTCTGTCTTTGTACATTTGTCTTATTATTATACAGGATTTTTATAGCTCCAACAGTTTGTATAGCGCTTTACAGCATGAGGGCAGACAGTACAATTACAGTAGAATTTAACATGGGGTCCTGCTCGTTAGAGCTTACAATCTAAAAGTAGAGAATTTCCTTTGCTTTCTATGTCGAGACACAAAAAAATGAAAGGAGATCTCTCCAAAGGAAACTCCTATTTTAGACAATTGTCACAAGAGCAGGTGCCCTCACTAAAAGATTTCCCATTCCCATTCCAGCTGTAAGTGTTGCCTAATCTGAAATGGAATTCTCATCCCCTTCCAGGTGCCTAAAAGTCTTGCAGAGGAAGCTGTGAAAACTGCCATTGACGTTGGTTACAGACACATCGACTGCGCCTTCATCACTGGCAATGAGATGCATATTGGAAATGGCATTCGCTCAAAGATCTCTGATGGCACAGTCAAGAGAGAAGACATCTTCTACACAGGAAAGGTGAGATGCTAAACTCATCTTAGACATAGTCTGACATAAGGCACATGCCAAAAACCTGACAGTAAGGAAGGTCACTGATGAAATGTGTAGGCTATTTAATTTTTGATGCTGCTCACATTTGTGCAAGCTTGCCCTTTCATATTTTTGTTATTACATCAAATATATAGAGATATGCAGTTTAGCCACTAGAGGGAGATCTCAATTCAGTTATTAAAAATTCTCAATTATTGACAAAAGATATCAACCATACACAGAATTAATTGTTTTCATAGGTTGTGCAGATCATAGGGATTAATTTATTTTTAAAATTGCACTGTTCATAACTCAAAACTGCATGTAAGTTTGTACTGTGCAAATGAAGCAAATATAAATAAATATATGGCTACACATTAATTGTAATTAAATAGCTATTATAAAACATATATACTTATGCTTTATGGATGCTAACAAGTACCTGTCATGAAAAAAAAAACACCTTCCGGCTGCCTCCTACACTTCTACACATATCAGCAGGGCTGGATTCATAAGTTATTCTCTCCTAGCTATATTTTGCCTCCCTGCCCCTAATGACTCAATAAATTATCTACAGAAACACAAAGGGAAATAGACTGTGAACTTTGCAAGTGTAGCTGCTTTAGAGCTTTGTAAATGAGGGGAAGCACTGGTAGCTTCCATCATCCAATCATGTGCAAGCAAAAATGCTGTTTTTGTTTTATTTTCCTTTCATGTGATTGGGTATTCTTTGCAAAGTGGAGCTTTACCTCATTTACTAAGGTCTGGAAAAACCTGTGCTTGCAGAGTGTACAATTTATTTGCCCATAGTAAATAAACCCTAAATAATACCTCAATCATGCAAAATGTAAAAATAAATAAAAATAAATTGTCTATAGTAAATTGTCTGCAAAAAAAACAAAAAAAAACCTAATGATCAATAAAGAAGATGTTTCAGCCTACAGGGCTTTAATCTTAACAAAAAAAACAATCAATACAATACTGAGACAACCAGTTGTGTCATGTTAAGTTACCATTTTTGACTTCAAGAAGCTCTAGGTGACACGGCCTTTAACATTAAAAATATTGTGTGCTAAAGGTTCATAGGTTCATTTTAATCTTTTTGCATTTAAAAGTAAGTGAATAGTACAGGTGAAAGTCAATCTGTTTTGGTATTCTTCTCCAGCTCTGGTGTACATACTTTTCCCCTGATATGGTACGCAAAGGTCTGGAGAGGTCTCTGAGGGATGTTGGAATGGATTATCTGGATCTCTTCCTTATGCACTGGCCTGTCTCCCTTAAGGTGAGTGACATATACAGATAGCACTTTAGGTTTTTAATTGTTAGCCAAAATTTCAAATGCTAAACGCTGAATGTTATTCTGCAGATCATTTGCTTCCCTGGTTCCTCCCTAGCCCCCCTTAATATGCCAATTAAATTATTAGTATATTCTATTTTCATTACAAACCCTAGTTTAGACCATGTGGCATCATCACTAGGTCTCTGTACTTCTCTATGCAGTGCAGGCAGGTCATGGCTGCTAGGAGAAGCCAGCAGGGTGCTCTGCACACAGTAGTTTCCTGAAAACATCACAGTACTTTGCAGTAGTACTGGTAGTACTCCTCTCAAGAGCCCTTAACCCTAATACCAGTAGTTCTCTGGCTCTTGGGAGAAGTTATACATATAATAAAAACAAGCCTTGGTGGGTGATTATCAGTCTGGAGGAGTGGGAGTTCATAAGAATTCTGTATTTACATGCAGACCTACGTAGATAATGCCCACATGTGATTTTGAGCCTAGAAAATTGAAAGAACTGAAATCCCATGAACGAGAGGGGTGGGCCAGGCATGGTCAAGAAGGGGACAAAAGAGCTAGATGATGTTGGATGCCCTACAGCCAAGAAATGGGGCAGGCTCTGCCTGACTTGCAGCTTATAATGCACTTTGTGAGAAGCTTCAAGTGTGCCGTGACATCAAAGTAAACAATTTTAGTACAGGAGAGGAGCCTGTACAACTGTGCAAGACTGAAAGGAAGGCATTAGTACAGATTTAAACTGGAACTCCAGTCAAAATATTTCAACATTGCTAGGCAAGGAGGAGCTTAGAACCTCTTTTAGGCTTTTATTTGCTTTATTAAAACCCCCATTGGGAAGATATCCACTTGCTTCCTGTGTACTTTGTACCCCCAATCTGGGAGATATCCACTTGCTTCCTGTGTACTCTGTACCCCCATAAGGGAGATATCCACTTGCTTCCTGTGTACTTTGTACCCCCATGAGGGAGATATCCACTTGCTTCCTGTTCACTTTGTACCCCCATCGGGGAGCTGTCCACTTGCTTCCTGAGTACTGTGTACCCTATCGGAGAGCTGTCCACTTGCTTCCTGTGTACTCTGTACCCCCATTGGGGAGATATCCACTTGCATCCTGAGTACTCTGTACCCCCATCAGAGAGCTGTTCACTTGCTTCCTGAGTACTGTGTACCCCCATCAGGGAGCTGTCCACTTGCTTCCTGTGTAGTCTGTACCCCCCATTGGGGAGATATGCAGTAACTTCCTGTGTAGTTAACTTAACAGAAAGAGAGGGGAAAATAATGGAAAAAGCAGCGATAGAATCAATTTGTAAACAACAAATGTGAAAACCTGATTTAGGCAGCTTGTAACATTCGAGTACCGGTATTTAGCTTTTTCACTTATGTTTAGCTTGCAACTTAATTTTCCTTTCCAAAACAGCTGGAATGCACAAGAAAATGGTTGCCCGTTGGGATGAGTATAAATTCAATAATGCTCCCATCCTCTACAGCTTCCACGAATGGAGAGAAAACAGATTATTTATGCATAACTAGTCAGCCTACTAACAACAAAAGTTCTATGACAGTGCTAGGCTTTTTAGCCCTTTGGATCCTTTCCACCAGTGCTTGTCACCAGCTGAAAACAATGAGACTTGGCTACAAAAATGTACGCGCAAGCAGAAAACCCAACACATTTTTTTTCAGTGAGCAAATCCTTCCTACGGATTAGGCAGCTTTGAGAAACAAAAGATAATAGGAATGTAGGGGATGTGCTGTAGAGAGCACAGAGGTCACTAAAAAGCAACATTAAATTAAAATAATAATAATTAAAAAACACTTTTATTATGATACATTTCAACTTAAAGTTTACCATTACTCATCAGTGGCAAAGAAAATGCATTTGCTTGTTGAATTATCTATAGAAGCTTGGCAGTGGCACAATTCCAAAGCGCCAATGATAAACTTTTATTGCAGGAGTAACATCAACACTCTACAAATATTTTGTAGTTGATCAAGATTTTAGAATTGCTTTCCAGTTGTGTTAATGGGTATGTTTAGCTCAATAGTTTTATTCTTTTTTATTTTAAGTTTTAGATTAGGGAAGGGTTGGACACTGTCGTTTTTTATTTTTTTTCTGTCTGTCATCCTTGGGGTGATTCACCCTCCCTTTGTCATGGTGTGGTGATTATTGTGCCCAGTAAAGAAACACAATAAGACATACACCACATAACAAAATGATATGATGGCCTTCCCTATTCATCCCTATTCATCCAAAAAAACTGTTTGTCTGGACTAACACTGTAATAAACTTTTCAGTACAAGATCTGCAGTTTAATCATACTTATATATTGGCTTATTCTGATTAGGTATGTATTCAGCAATGGTTTGTTTTTCTATCCTTTGCAGCCTAGTGGGGCATCTGATCCTTCCGATAAGGACAAGCCTTTCATCTATGATAATGTGGACATTTGTGCTACATGGGAGGTAAGTGAATTTTCTTAAAGTGAAACCCTGTATCATGCAAGGAGTATTGCGTCTGCTACATAGGAAAAAACACTGATGTTTTGTTTCCTATTGGCTGCTGACTAGTTTAGCTCATTTAAATTGAATAATTGTCTTTATTTACTCTGATTTGGTGAAACTTAATTTCAGGCTCTAGAGGCATGCAAAGATGCAGGTTTGGTGAGATCCCTTGGAGTATCAAACTTTAACCGCAGGCAGCTGGAACGTATCCTGAACAAACCAGGACTGAAGTACAAGCCAGTTTGCAACCAGGTACAGTACAGAAACAGATTTAGAAATATAGTATCTGGAGTACCAAGAGTGTTGGCAGGGTCCTAAAAGGCAGGGTGCACCCCTGGGTGCATAGCTTGATATATCATTGGGTTTCTTTTATAAAATAATCAAAGACAATGGTTTTGGAGTTACAAAATGCAAGATAAAGTATATGTAAATCTTAATAATGACTATCTCTTATTTGCTTCCTTTTGCTCTATTAAATATACCATTGGCAGCATTTGGTTATATCTGTTTGATACAAAAGAGAACAAAAGAAACCCGTTGATCTTGTCAATAATTTAGCGTGGTCCTAGGTCCTTTCCTTCTGTTATCTCAAGGAGCCCTCCTAGTTCTCACCTTGTACTACAGAGTCATTAGTCCCTATGTTGTTCAGATCAGAGAGGGGGGCTGGTTGAGTCATTTTATCAAAAAACAAGTCTACAAAAATGCTGTGCATTTCTGGCAGATCAAAAGGGATTGTTCTGTACTTGCAGGGTATCTAAGGTGGTAAAACATGAGGAAAGGTGCAAGGATTGTAGAATTATACTGCATATGTTTTTTGTATTATTTGTGCCTTGATTTATGCTTTAAACATACCTGATATTGCAAAACCCAACTTAATGCAAATTAATGGATTTGTAGCTGAACGGTCTACAGCAGGGGTTTCCAAACATTTTTCTAAACAAAGGGCCAGTTCACTCTCCAGACTTACTGGGGTCAGGACATGACCATTGGGAGTAGAAAGGTCCAGACATCAGTGGGAATAAACAATGACCCATCTTTGGTGTCAGTGGATGAAATAGCGCCCCATCCCTGGTGTCATTGGAAGGAATTGTGTCTCATCATTGGTGTCATTGGGCACCATTGTTGCTATCATTAGGAAGAATCGTTGGTGCCATTGAGAGGAATTCTACCACTTCATTGGTGTCATTGCGGGGAATTATGACAATTTTTTGGTATTAATGGATGAAAATAGCTTCCCAAGGGCAGTATAAAAGCAAGAAAAAGACCACATCTGGCCCCCATGCCACAGTTTGGAGACCACTGGTCCACAATGTTTTATAAATGGTCCAGAGGATAGCCACCACAGTCTATGTGTAAAGTAAATGCCTAGGTGAAATCCATACAAAACCAAAACTGATAAAGAAGCATTCATGGGTCTTGCAGCCGAGGTAATTCTAAACAGCAGAATTGACGTTTCATTGAAACTCAGTCCATCCTTCTCAGGACATCAAAAAGAAGTCTTGAGTAAGAGACTAAGTTTCATTGAAGCGTCAACAATAAAAAAAACTGCCAATTGATTTACCTCTGCAGTAAGACCTGTGGGTGTCCCAATGCCTGTTTTGGGTTTGTACAGTTTTAATAATGCATACTTTGAGTTTCAACCATGCATAAATTATAATTTACAATTTGCAGGTGGAGTGTCATGTATATTTAAATCAAAACAAACTTCACGCCTACTGCAAATCCAAGGATATTGTTTTGGTGGCTTACAGCGTCTTGGGCTCACACAGAGACAGGAACTGGTAAGTATGTAAATTGTGGTAAAAGCTGAATTCCATTGACACAAGACATGCCAGTACTACTAAAACACATTCTGCACTTAACATTTTATAGTTATTTAAAGTTTATCCAAAATTGTAGTTGGTTCTGGATAGAGTATGGAAGGCTTAGCACCTCAGTGATGCTGTCTATGTCTCAACTGGGGAGTCTCCCTTTCCCAGATAGCAAGCAATTTTGTTGCAAGTTTGAAAATAACTTGCTAAGCTATTGGTAGACTTGCCAGGCTTCACAAGTTTGCTGCACAATTGCAGCAAGTCTGCATTGTATGACTCAACATCAATTTTCTTTTTTAAATATTCTGGAAGTTCTAGCTCAGTTATGTTGTGCAATTGTCACCCCACCATACGGGTCATGGAGGCTGAATTTTCATGCAGCAAACTCTGCTAGAGACTTGTCACACAAATTTGCTACAAATAAGATAAGTGTCAACTAGAACTTGTGCTTCATGTGCTCTGGAAGTGTACAACTTGCCCATGAAAATGTGCAGCAAGTTAACAGACTTATAATTCAACACTGTCACAAATTTGTGGCAAGTTACCCTTGCTATCTGGGTTACCTACAGTATGTTTAGACAGAAGAAATTTCCAAATCCCATCTCAGTTCCTGGTGTGGCTGAAGAGATAAGTGGAAGAAAATCTCCCAAAAGAGAACCAGAAAGCAAAAGAAAAAACTAACAGGGGTTTAATCATTCACTACTACAGGAATCAAAGTGTTAAAGGGTTAGATAATTGTCCATAAGACTGGCAGGGGGCAACTATGGCTGTAGCAACAAAAATGCCCAGTGTCAGTGGGGTAAAAATTGCACCTGGCGTAGGAGTAAAAATTGCCCCAGTGTCAGATATCAGTGGGAGTAAAAAAAATCTCTGGCAATCAGTGGGAAGAATAGTGGCCCATTATTGGTGTCAGTTGGAGGAATAGTGTCCCCTTGTTGGTGTCAATGGGAATAAAATAGTGTCCCTTTGTTGGTGTCAGTGGAAGAGGAAATGTCCCATAATGGGTGACATGGGAGAAATAGTGCTCATTGTTATTGATAATGGGAGGAAGGGTAACTACAGTAATGTTCCTAATGCTGTAACAGGTTAACATGGGATTAACAAGGGATAAGGGAAACAAACAAGTATGGAATAAAAGGCTAGAGATATATATGGGCCATAAATACAAGGTTTGATAGTTCCCAAAGCATATTAGTACAAAGTCTAATATGTATTGGATTTGAATATGCTGGTTATGTCAAGGGTCTGCATAGTGGTACAACTCATAGCTCTGGTATCCTTTGCAGCTCTACATCCAGTAAATGTTTGACTTTTAAAATTCTAAAATGTTTATTACACAGTATATTCAATATTGATGCTCCCTCCAGGGTGGACCTTAGCTTGCCAGTCCTACTTGATGATCCAATTTTGAATAAAGTTGCTGCTAAGTACAATCGCTCCTCTGCAGAGGTCGCCATGCGCTTCATTCTCCAGAAGGGAATTGTGGTCTTGGCCAAAAGCTTCACCCCTGCTCGTATCAAGCAAAACCTTGGGGTAACTACAGCTTTTTACTATAACTTCTTGAATTTTCATCTGTTGTGAAATGACATTTATTGTGAAAACATTTCAACTATAACTCTAATAATGTTTTTGATAGTCCAGTGTGGAAACACATGAAGATGTAAATTACATCTACCTACAGTATATGACTCTGAAACCAAGACTTTTCTGTTGTAAAATTTACTTACCTCGCATGTTACTGCTACTATGCAGTATGTTGAGTCCTGAAAATCACTGTAGGCTTCAATATTTAAAATTTCTGACTGATTCAGTAAGCACACTGTGCAAAATCAATCAGGGGTTGACACGTCAGGCCTTGGAGCAAATTGTCCATGTATATTTCATAACTGTACACACACACCTCCTCCAGATCAACAGAATTGATCTTCAAGAAGTTCCTCTTGAAAACCCTTTGGTCCAGGTTAGATTTTACAAGTAAATAAAGTGCATTTCTAGCATTGTCTTTTTCAGCTACCATCCTGTGGATGTACTTCAGCCAATTCAATTTACCCCGCAACTAGCTAAATGTGATCATCTTCCAATAGTGGCCTGTACGAAAATATGGGAAAAGTTGTCTGTATATGTGTCTCAAAAGTAGACGGGCTTGGAGTTCACACTGCTTTGGTTTAGTCTTGGCGTTCATGTTCCTATGGTTTAATTCAATATTATTTTCCTCACAGGTCTTTGAATTTGAACTGAAACCTGAAGATATGAAAACACTTGAGAGCCTAGACAGAAACCTACATTATGGACCTTTTAGAGAGTACGTATTGAGCTCTAGATAAGTGTTTTTAAGGAGGAAGCATCAGTGCTGAGAAACAAAGATGAAGATATGCTAAGGGATGGGATTTATAAATATAGGTGCTCAAGTTCCCATATCTGTACAATCCTTGATATATTTGGCATTGTATATGCATTTGTTGTATAGAAGCATTTTCTAGTTTCCCAACAATTTTAGACAAAAAAGAGGCCTACCAGAGGTTGGCAACTTTTTCCCTTAGCTGCATAATTACCAATACTCCCAAATATTCTGGAACAGTCCTGTTTTCCAGTCAGTTGTCCAACGATGACAGTGCCCTAAACTGTGTCTCAAAAATAGGGCTGTGGGGACAGCTGTTGTAATACTGTTATAGCACCAGGGGTTCTTCGCCCCTTATCAATCTCTACTTAGGCCTTCTCCTGTCAGCGAAGTTGCCACCCAACCCCACCTTCTGATCTTTGAAATGCCACAAGTCAGCTTAGAAATTCACTGCAATCAAATTCTGTCTGTGTTCCGCAGAGTTGCTCCCTGCTGTGTACAGTGAGGTTACTACCTGCTATAGGAGCTCCTTGTGCCTAAAGCTGTTTAGCTGCTGTAGCAAATAGCTGTGCTACGTCTTGGCAGGCTTCTTGAATGGAGAGGTGCTGACAGCTCTGCAATTGTGTCAGCACATCTCCCTACAAGCCGATTGATAAAACTATCACAGTGTAATCACCACCAGTAAGTAGATATAAATATAAAGAATTCATGCCCCGCATTTCAGCACCATGATTATTGTGAAGTCAGTGATATCATTGCAGATAGCATGCTGAGACAGTCGATGGACACTGAGTAACTTTCCAGCAGGATGAGCATTGGCGCTGAGGGACTGAGTTTTATATGCTTCTGATGCCTGTACCTATAACATCTCTCATTAAAGTACATTCTTTGGCCACAATGGTTTACTTGACACACAGCAAAAAAGGTCTCCCTGGAATTTAGGGGGGATTTGTTCCACTTAGAGCAGTTATGCAGGGTGCCAAGATAATACTGTACAGTCCAAAAAATACCAAATTAAGGCCCAGTAGATCAGTAATCAACACTCTCTAAAATAAGGGTTTTCTTTAGGACACTTGTCCTGGGGGTGTGGCTATTACTCAGCAATTCCAGAAAAGTGCACTGAATTCAAAGCTTTGGAAGTAGAATTTTCACAGAAAGATAAGAGTATAGTATACTGTATATATATATATAATATATATAATATAATAACATACACACACAGTATATATATATATATATATATATTTATTACAATGGACTTACCTTTATTTTTTTTGCCTCCTCTAGGGTGAAACAGCACCCAGAATACCCCTTTCATGATGAGTACTGAAGACCTACTGAGTGCCAACGCAGTCTCCAAGAAGATGCTTTCTGTATTATATATGTAAAGCTTTAGTAGAGCTGCACTCTGTTACATACAGAAAAAATAACACTTAGTAATTTGCCCAGTATTTATAAAGCATTAATGATTGGATGGGAGCATTATGTCTTATGCCATGTTGCCTTATGCATAACAACCAATAAATTTAATGCTGAACATCAAGTAATGATTGTGGTGGTTTGTGATGTTTCATGGATTTTTATTATGTTTATGGGGATGGAGATAATGATAAACATTTGCCGCTGCTGCAAAGCATCCTGACCGCAGCATGTGTACAGCCCTGAGTGGCTGCATTTCTGTGTTTAGGTAAATGGTCGGGGGGGGGCTGGGGGCTGGGGTGGTATAGCGAAGGGGTTGGTAAACCCCCTAGCTTCCTGTTTGAATGAGCCCTTTAAGACAAACATGAAAAGAAAAACACAAATCAACTTCCCATGTGCCTAAATATTTAGAAGATACAGAAACTTAGCCAGCTGAAGTTATATGCCAATCATGTCTTTATCTTGAAAATTCAGTCTTCGCTCTGCCCTCGCCTACCTAGGCCTCCTTTGAAGGAAATGCATGGTGATTTTTAGACATGTTTTATTTAAAAAAATATATACATTATTTAAAAAAAGTTTTAAAAAAATATATTTTTAGTCAAGTAAATATGAAATATAAGATGGTCAGCTTTGACCGGATTGTTACTTAAAGTGGAAGTAACCCCTCCTATCATTTTCAGCCAAGGAAGCTGCCATCTTTGCCCCTATGTAATCTTCAACTGCCATGGTGCTGCACATGTGATCAGTTGTGACACCAGCCATTGGATGGTTTGACAGTCTGGCCAAGAGGACAACCAATGTGCAGTTAGCATTCCCAGCATGCCAGTTTTAAAACTGTTAAAATTGATGGGTTTATTATTAATGATACTTATATAGCACTATCAATTTACGCAGCACTTTACATATACATTGTACATTGGCCCCTACCCTCAAGGAGCTTACAATCTAAGGTCCTTAACTCACATTCATATACTAGGGCCAATTTAGACAGAAGCCAACTGATGAGCACTGATTGTCACTGATTGGCACCTATTGGCATCACTGGTGAGCACTAGTGAGCGCATTACTGGTGGGCATCGCTGATGGGGCTGCACTGATAATCACTGCACGGATTATCAGTGCAAATGCCCCCTGTCAGGAGAGACACTTATCGGCTCTCCTACTCATGCCCTGTCAGGGTAAATAGAGGAAAGCCATTAGCTGGTGCTCCCTAGTTATGCTGTGATTGGACACAGCTGATCACATGGCAAAGGGCCTACATCATAGGCTCTTTACCGTGATTGGGGACTTGTAGGAGTGGCTCATTCTGCCCATCATATAACGTTCAGTCAGAACAGGAGAGCCAACATCCAGCTGTCATTTTGCTATAGGCCGGGCGGCATGTGGTTAAGTGGAGCTATGGGTACAATAAAAATTTACATACAATGGAACCTCAGATTGCGAGTAACGCTGTTTACAAACCTTTCACACTACAAGCTATTTTTTTAAAATCCTGAATCACTTTGCGAGCGTTGTCTTGCAAGATGAGCAGAATTCAATACACCGGGGTGTGCAGTACCGCATTTGACCAAAGGTGCGGGGGTGCCGGGGATGCTCGGATACACTCAGATGCTCAGAAACACTCAGAGACACTCGGAAACACTTGGAAACACTCCGTTCCCAAGTATCTCAAAGCGTTTACAAGTGTCTCTGATGCTCCCGCACCTCTGGCTACATGTGGTACTGCATAGACAAGCAGTGGCTGTGGAATGGATTATCTTCATTATTTCCTATAGGGAAACTCACTTTGATATACGAGTGCTTTGGATTATAAGCCTTCTTATGGAACTAATTATGCTCATAATCCAAGGTATTACTGTACAGTATACGATAATGTCTGTCAGTAACATTAGCAAAGCAATTTTTTTCTTCTGATTCCCCCACCCCCACCATAGCCTAATTTTATTTTCTGTTGATCCTTGCAATATATTATTTTTTTCCACTCCTTCTAAGAGACCAAGCAAGTCCAACAAAAGTGACAGTTACATTTGGAACAAACTAAATAACAATTCCGTGGGGGTGCTTACAATGGTCTGAATTTATTTATGTGATTTAAACCTTTTGCCAAAAGAAAACAAATGTTGTTAAAATTGTTTAAAAAGTGTTAGTAGGCGTTGGGCTTTAATTTGTTTGCCTTTTACCTAAAGTCTATTTAAAACTACATGCCCATCTGCGATCACCCTATCAATAGGCTGACAACAATGCCATGCAATTTTACTGCAGAACAGACAGCATGGTCACATTGTAACAGAAAGTCAAAAATAACAGATCTACTGACAGGATTAACAGATACTAAAAATGTTATCTTTATTTTTTAATGCGTTTTTTTTTTTTTTAATTTGTCTTGCCTATAATTCCACTTTAAACATCCAGCAGTTCCCAACATCCAGACTCCTTCTAAAAATACAGTATGTCACAAAAGTGAGTACACACTATAATGTAGATGCTGACTTTTAATAAAGAGAGTATCTCACAAAATTGAGTACACCCCTCACATTTGTGTAAATATTTTATTATATCTTTTCATGTGAAAACACTGAAGAAATGACACTTTGCTACAATGTAAAGTAGCGAGTGTACAGATTGTATAACAGTGTAAATTTGCTGTCCCCTCAAAGTAACTCAACACACAGCCATTAATGTCTAATGCGCTGGTAGTAAAAGTGAGTACACCCCTAAGTGAAAATGTTCAAATTGGGCCCAAAGTATCAATATTTGGTGTGGCCACCATTATTTTCCAGCACTGTCTTAACCCTCTTGGGCATGGAGTTCACCAGAGCTTCACAGGATGCCACTGGAGTCCTCTTCCACTCCTCCATGATGATATCACAGAGCTGGTAGATGTTAGAGACCTTGCACTCCTCCACCTTCCATTTGAGGATGCCCCATAGAAGTTCAATAGGGTTTAGGTCTGGAGACATGCTTGGACAGTCCATCACCTTTACCCTCAGCTTCTTTAGCAAAGCAGTGGTTGACTTGGAGGTACATTTAAGGTTGCTATCATGTTGGAATACTGCCCTGTGGCCCAGTTTCTGAAGGGCGAGGACAATGCTCTTCTTCAGTATGCCACAGTACATGTTGGCATTCATGGTTCCCTCAATGAACAGTACCTCTTCAGTGCCAGCAGCACTCAAGCAGTCCCGTCCCAGACCATGACACTCCCACCACTATGCTAGACTGTAGGCAAGACGCACTTGTCTTTGTACTCCTCGCCTGGTTTCCCCCACACACACACTTGACACCATCTGAACTAAATATGTTTATCTTGGTACCATCAGATCACAGGACATGGTTTCAGTAATCCATGTCCTTAGTCTGCTTGTCTTCAGCAAACTGTTTGTAGGCTTCCTTGTGCATCATCTTTAGAAGACACTGACCCCTCACCCCTTCAAACTCTGCAGCAATGCTAGCAGCACTCATATGTCTACTTCCTAAAGACAACCTCTGGATATGACGCTGAACACGTGCACTTAACTTCTTTGGTTGACCATGGTGAGGCCTGTTCTGAGCGGAACCTGTCCAGTTAAACCACGTATGGTCTTGGCCACTGTGCTGCAGATCAGTTTCAGGGTTTTGGCAATCTTCTTATAGCCTAGGCCATCTTTATGTAGAGCAACAATTCTTTTTTTGAGATCCTCAGAGAGTTCTTTGCCATGAGGTGCCATATTGAACTTCCAGTGACCAGTATGAGAGAGTGAGAGCGATAACACCAAATTTAACACACCTGCTCCCCATTCACACCTGAGACCTTGTAACACTAACGAGTCACATGACACCAGGGAGGGGAAAAAGGCTAATTGGGCCCAATTTGGACATTTTCACTTAGGGGTGTACTCACTTTTGTTGCCAGCGGTTTAGACATTAATGACTGTGTTTTGAGTTATTTGGAGGGTACAGCAAATTTACACTGTTATACTAGTTGTACACTCGCTACTTTACATTGTAGCAAAGTGTAATTTCTTCAGTGTTGTCATATGAAAAGATAAAAATAAAATATCTACAAAAATGTGAGGGGTGTACTCACTTTTGTAAGATACTGTGAGTGCCCTCACAAAGATGGCCGCCAGTCTGGGAGGCGGCTGCATGACATGACGTAGCTCCACCCAATGTGTTTCATGCAAGGGCATGCATGCTAGCGTTCCCTGAAGATGTACCCTTGCATGAAACGTGTCAGTGAGCTATGTGCTGAAGTCACACAGTCACAGCGGCCATCTTTGGGAGTGCACTCTTAAGTTTCTTAACCACTTCAATACCAGGCACTTTCACCCCTTTCCTGTACAGGCCATTTTTCAGCTTTCAGTGCTGTTGCACATTGAATGATAATTGCGTGGTCATGCAACACTATACCCATTTGAATTTTTTTTACCTTTGTTTCACACAAATAGAGCCTCTTTTGGTGGTATTTATTCACCACTTGTTTTTTTTTGTTTTTTTTTTGTTAAACAAATGAAAACAGACTCAACGTTTAAAAAAAAGAAAAAACTGTTTTTTCTTTGTTTCTGTTATAAAAGTTTGCGAATAAATAATCTTTAGGCCCCTTTCACACTGACGTCCCGTTCAGGCCCGCCTGTCAGTTTTTCAGGCGGACCTGAACGGGTGCTCCATAGAGGTCTATGGAGCGTCGGATGTCAGCGGTGACATGTCCGCTGACATCCGACCCGCTCCGATCCGAAAAAATGTAACGGAGGAAAAAGCTATTTTTCCATCCATCATCGGATCGGATCGGGTGACGACGGGCACTGCGGTCCGTCGTCATCCGATCTCCCATAGGGGAGAGCGGCGCTGTGACAGGTCCGTCCCTGCGCAGTGTGCAGAGACGGAGCTGTCATCTCCCTGCTCAGCGGGGATCGGCGGAGTGATCCCCGCTGAGCAAACGGACATCCACGGGGCGGATCAGAACTGATCCGCCCCGTGTGAAAGGACCCTTAGTCTGTAGGAAAGTTATAGAGTCCCCAAACTATGGTATATATATCTGAAAATCTATCAATCCTGATGTACTGACCTCTCACTTCTCGAAGCCCGAAAATGCCAGGACAGTACAAATATCTCCCAAATTACTCTTTTTTTTAAAGTGGACAGTCCAATTTGTTTATAAGATGCATCGCGAGTTTTTTAAAGTTGTAATTTGTTGGGAAAATGAAACAAACAAAAACAAAACACAGAGATCAGCACAATGGAAGCCATCCATTGTGTACAGTTGTCATGTGATCTGCTATGGTTGCTTACAGCGATCACATGGTACCAGCAGTGGGCTGGTACACTGATCTATCATCCACTGTGTCCCCTGTGACACAGCGTGTGGGGTGCGCATGTGGTGCATTCTGGGCAGGACGTCATTTGACTTCCACCCAGAATGCCGAATGACCCTCCCCCTGGCCTAAGCTAAAACGACGGCTGGGAAGGTGTTAATGTTTGAAGCATTTTCATTTTAATGGCCTTTAATAGCATTTAATGGTATTTAATAGCATTTTCTTCTGTTTATGAGATTTTATCTTATTTAGAATGAATCAACAAAGCTTTTAGCAAAATACTACACTATATACGTTAAATATTGTATAGGCTCAATAATATCAGATGACTATTGAAGTTTGGTGGCGTGTTGGTGTATATGCGCCACTTGCTGTATTTTCAGACCAGTAATTGCTGAGTGCAGTGCTGGAGGTGAAACACACAGTGGTGCTCTTTATTTCTGAATTTGTGGAAGAATTACACAAACATAGTTCGCTAGATTATATTACTGGACTTTATTTTGCTAATTGGTTTAACAAACCATTTCACAGATTACTATTAGTCGAATCATTAACCACACTAGTAAGTTGTTTATTAAGCATAATCCAAAATACTAATTGTCTATATAGAGACGTATATACATACAGTGAAGGAATGCTTGTAGAGCTGGCAGCCAGGTGAAGTAAAGAGCCAACTACAGCAACTTGATGTTAACAGAGATTAGAAAAGCCAGCCACACGTCCCAACATCCAGCAAACAAGTGCCCTTGGATCCAGGGATCCCCATTATCTGCCCCCAGTATATTCCTGTGGCCGTTCTGCTGCCTTGGAGTGTGAGGAGATTTTTTCACCCCTGTGAGAATAGCAACACTAAGTCTATTTTCTTAGACCTTTCTGATGTTTTCTTGCCTTGAAATCGCAGCCCCACTGGCACAATTATCTCGTGCTGTTTGCCTAAATTTTTTAATGCTACAATGAAATATTGAAAACTATCTTGCTACTCAACACTATAATGCCCCATACACATGGTCGTGTGTGATCGGATCAAGTTGTCGGAAAATCCGACTGTGTGTGGGCTCTATCAGACTTTTTCCGTCTGATTTTCCGACGCACAAATTTGAGAGCTGGATCTAAAATTTTCCGACAACAAAATCCAATCGCGCAAATTCCGATTGTGTGTAGACAAGTCCGCCACACAAAGTGCCACGCATGCTCAGAATAAATTACCAGACGGAAGCGCTCGGTCTGGTAAAACTAGCGTTTGTAATGGATCTAGCACATTCGTCACGCTGTAATGTTAAAAATTGTTTAACGCAGCGCATTCTCTTTATCTTTATAATGCTAGAAGAATGAAGTTGTTTTGCTGCTCATATTCACACAGACTTCTCACAAACTTCTTTCTTTATTCTTTCTCCTGATTTCATTTTTGATTTTTATGTTTTAATATTTTTTTAAAATTTTGTGGTTGTTTTATTAATCAAGATCTCTTTTTTTTATTTTAGAGATCTCCGTATTTTTTTTTGTGTGTTTTGTGTGTCAACTTACCACAACACCATTAATATCTTTTTATTTTATTGTTTTATTATTTAATCTCGAGGAGGTTGTTTATTGTTGGTGTCCCTTGTTAATTTGACTTTGTATTTTTGAAATGTACCTGCCTACTCATAAATAAATTGCCCTTTTTTAACCACTTTCAGACCGGACCAATTTGCTGGTCAAAGACCAGACCACTTTTTGCGATTCGGCACTGCGTCGTTTTAACTGACAATTGCGCGGTCGTGCGACGTGGCTCCCAAACAAAATTGACGTCCTTTTTTTCCCACAAATAGAGCTTTCTTTTGGTGGTATTTGATCACCCCTGCGGTTTTTATTTTTTGCGCTATAAACAAAAATAGAGCGACAATTTTATATATATAAAAAAACATTTTTTTCCCTCAATTTAGGCCGATATGTATTCTTCTACATATTTTTGGTAAAAAAAATCGCAATAAGCGATTATTGATTGGTTTGCGCAAAAGTTATAGCGTTTACAAAATAGGGATAGTTTTATAGCATTTTTATTAATAATTTTTTATTATTTTTTTTTTACTAGTAATGGCGGCGATCTGCGATTTTTATTGTGACTGCGACATTGTCGGGGACCCATCGGACATTTTTGACACATTTTTGGGACCATTGTCATTTATACAGTAATCACTGCTATATAAATGCAGTGATTCCTGTGTAAATGACACTGGCAGTGAAAGGGTTAACCAGTGGGTGGCAGTGTAGGGGTTAAGTGTTCCTAGGGGTGTTACTAACTGTGGGGGGGTTGGGCTTTCATTTAGTGTACACTGATCTCTGCTCCAATCACATGGAGCAGAGATCAGCGTCACTAGTTGCTAGGCAGAATGGAAAAATGTTGTTTACACAGCATTTCCTCCATTCGGCCGCTCCGTGAGACGATCGCGGGGATGCCCGCGGCGATCGAGTCCGCGGGTCCCGCGACCGGACTCACGGGGGTCCCGACCAGCGCGGGAGCGCGCCGCCGGCGGCATCGAATATTGGACGTACCTGTACGCCAATATGCCTGCCCGTGCCATTCTGTCGACGTATATCGTCGTGCGCTGGTCGGGAAGTGGTTAAGTAAAACACATAGGCAAGTATTTCTTTAACAAAAAAAAACTTTATTAGGGGTCAAATATAATCAAATAAAGAAGAAGGAAACACTGGAGAAACTGGTGAAATTGGTGAAGCTTTTGGCCCACAGGGCACACATCAATTATTTAAAGGCAAAATTTGTGGCCTAAGGAGTCCATATATAAGGGAGTACAGTCTAGCCCAGAAGTCCAAGAGATCAGGAACAGCAGCAGATGACATCTATGTGGTCATACAAGAGCCTGCATCTTTTGTCAGACCAGACTGAACCTAGGCCATCACTCTCTGGTCTTCCTTTCCACGCTTCCTTCCAGGCTGTGGCTGTGGTGTTGGAGGTGTGGCAGAAGGAGGAGGAGGAGTATGGTCCAGCTCTCACAGGTGTTTTTTTGGGGGGATTTCGCCCCTCAACCCATGGTTTAGTGTGAGGTAAATTAGTTTCTCACACATGAGGCGTTGCCCCTAACCCATTTTCTCCAGTTTGCAAGCAGCCAAGGAGGTAAAGGCCTCTTGATGATTGGGGGTGGTTTTGAGGGCCGCAGAAGCCTCCCCAATCAGCCTGACTCCTCCACGTTCTTCCCCTTTCTTTGCCTTTTGGTTGGAAGGTGGAGGGGAGGGACCTGAAATTCAGTGAGGCTCTTAGGCCTACCCACCTCCTGGCTGCCACTAAACCCAGGCTGCCACTAACCCCAACCTCTTCCTGGCTGCCACATTCCCCAGCCACCTCCTCGCTGCCACATTCTACGGCCTCCTCCTGGCTGAGGTCTTCCTGTGTATGAAAAAGGGACATAGTTTTAGTTTTTGGTTCATCAATTCACACAATTTTCAGGTCATGACTGTTGCAAATTGAATGTTAACAAATAGTAAAGACTATCATTCTGAAGCCAGCATTTTTCATTCTTGTCCCAATTATTTTTGGCTACTACTGTCTATTGATATGTAAAACACTATTAAATCAGCAATTAATCCTCATTCATTTTAACACAAAAAATATGTAGAACAATACTATACCTGGCTCAAGCTGGGCTCCTCCACTTCTTCCTGGCTGGAAGTCCCAGGGTAGACATCCGAAGCCTCAGCTGGGGTGGAAAGAAACGTGGAAGGAAGCGTGGAAGGAAGGGTTGAGAGGGATTCCCTGATTTCATTCTGGTCTAGCAGAAAATGCAGTCTCTTATAGTACCACAGCCCTGGGGACATAAACGTCATCTGCTGTAGCTCTTGATCTTATGGAGTCCTGGACCTTCTTGCGCTCCCTCAGATATGTACTCCATAGGCGACCAATTTTGGCTTTTAAATAAGTGATGTTTGCTGTGGGGACCACCGGCTTCACCAACTTCAGCAGTGTCTCCAGGGCTGCCTGCCTCTTTAATTTGTTGTTATAATGGGGTTGTTTCACCTGCCATTGACAGGGCAGCTCCCTGTACTTGTCTATGAAAATAGGCAAAAAAATGTGGTCTTTGGACACATCCATTTTCTCTGCAAGATACAACACAAGACAAACCCTAATACCAGGCTAAACTCTCCTAAACTTGGCCCAATATAGGCATCAATCTATAAGCAGTATAGGCCACTGATGTTCCAAGTTAAAATTGTACCTTCGTTCCAACGATCGTCACTTCCAATACTCCGTCCTCCGCTCACAGATCGTAAGTACGATGCACGCGTGTTACGTTTTATATACACTGTGAATGCGTGAAACTCCGCCCACCATTGTGTTCTTTCTAGTCTATTCCCCGACCCTTCTCTCGGTGCAGTGGGAAGAGCACATGGCAGAGACACAGCAGGTGCGTGCTAATTACAGCAACGAGGAGGACGAGGAAAGCCCAGAGCCAGAAACATCCGGGAAGAGAAGATTTAAGGCATAAAATATGTCCTTTGTAGAGATGTTGGAGATGGTTGACATATTGAAGAGGAATGACTATGTTGGGAAGTATGGACCTTACCCAAAACTCAAATATCAGAAATACCAAGATTATGACTAAAGTTGTGAAGAGTCTGCAGAAGAATTTTGGTGTACGGCGATCCAAGGATAAACTGAGGAAACGCTGGTCAGACCTGCAACTGGGAGAGCACGATCAATACAGAAACATCAAGCGAGTTCTTCAAAAAAGTAAGTAGTTGTTGTGTGTACATATTATTATTATTGCTTGCATACTGATCCATGTGCTTTTCTTTAGTGTTGTACAGTTTAAGGTTCAATGGCCACTTTCAGGTTCAATCGTTCGTAGTAAACATCCTTCGTTCACCCACTTAAAATACAATGTTTTGGAAAGCTGCAGTTAACTACATTTGTTCAGCACTATTTATAGTCAAAGGAAGTTTGTTGTTTAGAGGGGTTTGTAACTAGAATGAAATGCAAACTTGATTCAGTGTAAAGGAGAGGACACTCAGCAGCTGTTTCCACATCTGGACTCAGGAGCACTAGTGTGGGAAACCAGAACACCCTTTTTATTAGAGTGTCCCACACACATGGTCCAGTGGATACTATAGGGGTGTCTCCATCTGTGAAACATGGACAAAACAGGTAAGTATTCCAGCTTTAGAAAGTGTCAAAAATAGTGTTTTCAGCTTTGAACTCTGCCAAAAAACACAATTGTACGACACTTCCCAAGCAATGTTTCATATTCCTATTTCTGCCCTCAAATATCAGTGTGCTAAGTATTCTTTTTTTACATTCTCATAGGGGAGAGAAGACTCTGGATGTCTGAGGACACCAGGGACCCCACACCTCCCAAAGAAGGGGAAATCCCAAAAGCAGAAGCAGAGGAGGAGGAGGAAGGAAAGGTTGTTGAAATTGGCGAAATTGTCACAACAGGTGAGTGTCTGAGACCACAGCTTCAGGTAATAGATGTATGCCTGCATTTTTAGAATACATGGTGTGTTTTTTTGTTTCTTTTTATGTGATGTGGATGTTGTGGAAGAAGAATGTCATTTTACCAGTGAAAGTGCCCAGACTCTCATCGGGGAGATAATGGGGTGCAATCGCAATTTAGAAAATCTCAAGAAAAACATCCATGATGTTCAACAAAAAATGACGAACATCATTGATGTTTTAAGGAGAATCTGAAATGTACAAAACTAGCTAGCATCGACTTGCGATTTTAAAAAAACAGTTTTATCTTTTTTCAAAAGCCAAATTTGGAAGATGCACACAGTGTGTCAACATGGGCTATCTCCCATCATGGGGGATCAATGTACGTGTTTTGTGGGTGCAAACCCTGCCTCGCTACTAAAGTGGCTGAGATGAAGGGGTTGCACCCCCAAAACACGTACATTGATCCCCCATGATGGGAGATAGCATATGTTGACTTTAAGCATGGGATCAGGAGGAAAAAGCCAAGTTTGAATCACAATTTGTGTGCATCTTCCAAATTTTGCTGGGACTGCGATATCATAAGGGGCGGTGTCACCGGGTGACATCACCTGGTGACCATGCCCCATGCATATATAAGTGGTCACGCACCTCGCACGCGGCATTACAGCGGGAGAGAGCGCTGTGTCAGGCCGGAGAGCGCGGAGAAGAACCGGAGAGCGCGGAGAAGAACCGGAGAGCGCGAAGAAGAACCAGAGAGCAGGGAGAAGAGCCGGAGAGCGTGAAGGAGTCAGAAGAAGACCCCCGAAGTCGGAAGAAGACCCCCCAGAGCTGCCTAATAAATTACTTTGAAAACCTATCTAGTGTTTTTTTTTTACTGACACTTTTTTCCCCAGGTGAATGGGTAGAGGTACGATGTACCCCATACTCATTCACATGGGGTGGGGAGCCAGGATCTGGGGGCTCCTGGATTCCGATAAGCCCCCCGCCCGCAGACCCCGACAACCAATGGCCAAGGTTGTCGGGTGAGGACCTTGTCCTCATCAACATGGGGACAAGGTGCTTTGGGGTGGGGGGGCTGCAGGGCGCCCTCCTTCCCCAAAGCACCCATCCCCCATGTTGAGGGCATGCGGCCTGGTACGGTACAGGAGGGGGGGCTTTCGCCCACCCGCAGACCCCGACAACCAATGGCTAGGGTTGTCGGGAAGAGGACCTTGTTCTCATCAACATGAGGACAATGTGCTTTGGGGTGGGGGGCCCCCCATGTTGAGGGCATGCGGCCTGACAGGCTGCGTGCTCGGATAGGGGTCTGGTATGGATTTTGGGGGGACCCCATGCCGTTTTTTCAGCGTAGGGATTCTCCTTAAAATCCATACCAGATTTAAGGGCCTGGTATGCTCCTGGAGGGGAACCCATGCCGTTTTTTTATTTAAAATTTGGCGTGGAGTTCTCCCTCAAAATTCATACCAAATACATTGCCTGGTATTTGGCAGGTTTCCAAGTCGGATCCCCGCACCAGTGTGAACCCGGCCTCAATGTCAGCAATGCTTGTCGCTCATTGGGAAAGGAAAAAACTAATTTTTCCTTTCCCGGCGCTAGCTGGCTCGGCGCTGGCTCCCGCGACGGGGCTCGCAGGGTGTCAATCTTGACGATAAAAGCGATGAGATTGACACAATATCGCGGTCACCTACTGTATAATAATTTTACCAAAAATAATGTTATATACACCAAATATGTTGGTTTGTTGTAAAACCCTTTGATATAAGCACATGTGGATGTGCTTTGAGTAAAAAAAATTATCATCATCAACAACGTGTGGCTTCTTCTTTCAATGCTCAAGCTGTAGTAAAGTTGGTGTTTTCTGTGACAATGGGGGTTATTTACTAAATGCAAATCCACTTTGCACGCCAAGTGTAGTTTCAAGTGCACTTTTGCAGTGTACTTGTAGTGCATAGTGGATTTGCCTTTAGTAAATAACACCCACAGTGCTTTTTAATTTGCCCTAATCACGCCATTTTCATGACTTCACACATTTCTGTCATGGTGCTGAAAATTAGGAATATTTTTATCAGTAATGCATTACATACATTAACAACAAAAACAAAGTGTGTGTAGCAGACCCACAACATAATAATATTATCTGAAGAAGAGACTGTCACCTCATCTCTCAAAGAAATTTGGTCTGCATTGTTTAAGAAAAGGCCCAAAAAAATTCAAAATAAAAACCTAGGAGACAGCTAAAACAAAACCCAAGCAGTAAATCAAAACAAATATTATTGCAGTTTCAAAGATAAATTTATTAAAAAAATGTCTCTCAGACATTGTCTGGCATATCAATGACCCCCCTACCCGCAAAGTACTCCGTATATCTGTTTCAGACCTTGTGGGCGCTTTGGGGGGGGGGGCAAGCCAGGACGGCCAGCTTCAAGTGCCGTCAGGTTGGAAAGTTCTGGAAAGTCTGCCTTTGGCCCAACTGAGGCCACATAGTTTGGTGAGTAATTTTTTTTGATAATTGTGCAAAATGCAGCCGGAAAGCACTATATAGTTCACTTTATATTCCGCCATGTGGATCGGAGTCAAAAATAGGCGGAACCGGCTGGCCATTATCCCGAAAGTGTTCTCCACTACTTTTCTGGCTCTGGCCAGCCGGTAATTAAAAACCCTCTGGTCCGGGATGAGGGTCCTCATAGGGAATGGCCGCATAAGATGGTCCCCCACCGCAAACGCTTCATTCACGACGAAGACGAAGGGGAGTCCTTCCACAGTCTCCTCTGGAGGTGGCAAGCCCAAGCTGCCACTCTGAAGACGCCATTAGAACTCCATCTGCGCGATCACTCCACCATCCGACATCCGGCCATTTTTCCCCATGTCCACATACAGGAACTCGTAGGTAGCTGACACCACCGCTAACATCACTATACTATTATACCCCTTGTAATTATAATAGTACAACCCCGAGTTGGGAGGTGGGATGATGTGGATGTGTTTCCCATCAATTGCTCCTCCACAATTGGGAAAGCCCCAACGGGTGGCATAGTGGGAGGCCCCAGTCTGACGTTCCTGTGGTGTTGAAGGAAACTGTGGAGTCAAACAAGGAAAAAAAAATGTAATTTTGTACATCAACACTGCAAGCAGATTAGACACAAACGTTTTTGGCCAACATAAGTATAACGTTTTTTTAAATGAGTATTTAAAGACAAAAGTATAAGGTCCACTTATCAGATTCCTCACCCCATCTGATGGCCCATTGCAAAAATTTAGGGTGGGGGGGGGGGGAGATGTTTTGGACAGGTAACCCTCTCCACTTTATTGAGAGCTGAATGCGTAAATAATGTGTGTTAACTTTGGCCAGCCCCTCCTTACTTACATTATTGGCAGCCCACTGGACAGGTAAGAAGTGTCATAATACAAAAAAAAAACTGAACAAATGGAAGCACATTTTTACATTCTGCTATTGCCTATCAAGATAATAATAGGAGAAAGAAACTTTGAACAGTAGCATTTGAAAGTATTCAGACAGGCCCTTGCACTACATGCTTTTGTGAATCCATCCATAAATCTGACCACAAAAGAGGTATGAATAGTGTGTATGGGTTGGCAAAGTCAGCAGATAGAGGATTGCTATCAGCTGACTTAGCGGTTGGGGGGAGGGGGGGTTTCAAATGAGTTTGGGACACCAAAAAAAAGCCTCTGGCACTCTGCATGAATTTAAGGACACACATAACATCTGTACACATTTTAGGGGGTGTTTAGGGGAAAGCACTACTATGGAGCTGACAAAATACATTGCTAAGTAACTAGGCTATAGGTGTGTATGGGCCCAGGAGAGCATGCTGGGGAGGTTAGTGAAGGCAAATATGCATAAAGGACAAAAAAGAAAAGCTTCCAGCATGCATGAGAACAAAGGGGCACAGCATATTACAGCATATTACCATTATGGTAATTAGGCAATAATAAAATAAATACAATACATTAGCAAACATTAAATACATAGAATGTGACGTTAAAGGAGAAAACTTACCTCAATATAGTCCTTCTGCAGGACCTGAATAATGGCATAACAGGTCTCTGGAATAAGGATCCCCAGAGCCTGGGGGGAGATGCCTGTGGAGAACCACAGGTCCTGAAGTCTTCTCCAAGTCGCCAAGTACCGCAACATGGCAACTAGCCTCTGCTCCAGAGTGATGGGGTCAGCAAAACCAACAGACAGTGAAAAATGGGGTCCGTCATCCTGAGATAATTCCTGAAATCATCAGGATTATTCTCCCGGATCTCACAAAGCAAAGGCATGTGCGAGAATTAGTCACACTGGAGCAACCAATTCTTGCTCCATGAACTCCTCCTCGCCCTGTCCATGGACTGGGCTTGGGTCAAAGCTAAAAGCCCAACACCAAGCCCCTGCAAAGCACGAACTCTACGACGAGTACATACACACAACATGGCTTCAAAACGGTCGGCTGGTCAGAACGGGCTAAGAGAAAGCACTGAAAAACCGCAAGGCCTGAAAGAATGAACTGAAAATCTGCATCGCACGGACAAGAACGCACTGAAAATCAAATACGGTGCTACTATAAATATCACGCACTGACAAACAAATGTAAACTGACTACACGCACTGAAAAGCAGATATGAACCCACAAGCACAAACTGAAAAGCAGTATCGATCTGAAGCACAAGTCTGAAAAGCGTGAATCGTCTCTAACCAAACTTTTACTAACACGCGATAAACACGAGATCAGCAGAAGGAGCCCAAAGGGTGCCACACGTGGTGATGAACTTCTCTTTTATAGTCCCGTCATACACATTGTACGTCACCACGTTCTTGACGATTGGAAATTCCAACAACTTTGTGCGACCGCGTGTATGCAAGACAAGTTTGAGCCAACATCCGTCAGAAAAAATCAGATGGATTTTGTTGTCGGAATGTCCGGACGTGTGTACGGGGCATAAGAATTCCTCCTTCCTTTGCACCCCTGAAGAAGGACTACACTATACCCCAAAACGTGTTGGTTGTAAGGAGGTCTTTTTTTGTATGGTGACATTAACCTATTATGCTCAGAAAAATTAATGTTTCATTCTAATTTTTTAATCATGTTTAAATATTAATAAAATTGATTGTTATACTATTTTTGTACATCTCTATACAACATTATTAGTTGCCTAAAAAGTCAATTTAGAGGAACCCCCTTCTTTGTCAATAAAGCAATGCAAGGTTGTTGGGGAACCAGAATCCATGAGACATTTTGTATCAAAGCAAATGCCTTGTTCTAAAAGCTATATCTTTGGGCACTCTCACCATATATAATACATAGTACCAAATGATTGACATCCACGGAAACAAAAGGGAGAGGAAGTCAGGTATAGCTTTGACAGGTGGAAGAGAACCAAATACAATCTGGTCACTACCTTGACATTTACTTCCATTAGGGAAATATTCAGTAAACCCTTACATGCCAAGTGGTAGGAAGAGTGACAATGTTTCACATCTCTCTCAGATGCTAAATCCAAGTCCCATGCCCCCATATATATGAGATTTGTCGGTGGAGTCAAGCAGCAGTCTGTAGATAACAGATATCACCCCCTTATGCCCTACCTCTTGGGTACACCATGTTTCAGAAGGGAGTGACTTTGGGATCTTTAGTAACTTACAGGCCCAAGAAATGTAGGAATGAATAAATACTTTTTCGTTGTCATTAGTTAAGAAGCATAACAGGCAAAGTAATTGTTGCCCTTAGCAGTACTGAGACTCAAATATTTTAGCCAACTACTTCTTAGTTGGGATAAGTTTGCGGTCAGTGGATATTAGTGCAAAGTTTTTAGTGGCAAAATTATCAACTCCAGCATTCAGCTCCTCCTCCCTCTCTAGGACTGCCACTAATATATACATATATATATATATATATATATATATATATATAGCGCCCCCCACCACCTTTGGTTGGGTGCTAGTAGGTAAGTGTTAAGTAAATTTCCAGTGCCTTACCCTGTTTGTTTAGGCCTGGTTGTTTAATTTGGTTTGGGAGGAGTAATAGCATAGAGGGGGGTGTGACCACCTGTATTTTGGCCTAGAAAAACCTCCCTTGCTTTCCCTAAGAAATGTTCTAGAAAGAAGGTGAGCTGGGGACTAGAGTGCAGGCAGTTTGTATAGATGGCCCTGGTCCAATCATTAATTTGTATGGGCAGGGGGCGGGACTGATATAGAAACCGAGGTCACATGCTTCCTGTGGAGGATGGGAAGAAACTGAGTGGAGAGAAGAAGCCAAAATGTGACTTTAAGGAGCAGGCTTGAAGGCCTGGGGGTTCAGAGACCCCAGCGCTGGAGAGCAGGAACCAAAACCTGAAGGCCAGAGGGTTCAGAGACCTCAGTGCTGGATGGTTCAACAACACCATTTCACCTAAAAGAAAACCCTGGGAGAAGTGAACAAGGCCCCCCGGCTGGGATGGTTCTATCTACAAGAATCGGGAAGTAGCTGCAAAGAGGATGGAGTAGACCAGGATGTCACCCGGACTTTCCTGAACTGACCTGGGAGGATCGCAGGAGGCAAGATAGGCAGGTGAGGCCTGGGACTTCCAGCATCCATTTACCAAGGTGCTTTTCAGAGGGACACCGGTCAGTTCAATAAGGGAGAGGGACTTAACTACTCTAAGCCCACGTACACACGGTCGGAGATTTTGGCAACCAAATCCGTCGGATTTTGCCCGTCGGATTTAGTCAGACGGATTGTGTCCGAAACTGTTGCATACACACGGTCAGGCCAAGTTGTCTGATTTTGCGGTTGCCAAGAACGTGGTGACGTAAGCCGTGTACGGCGGGACTAGAAAAAGGAAGTTCAGCACCACTTCCAGCACCCTTTGGGCTCCTTCTGCTTATCTCGTGTTTTAGTAGAAGTTTGGTGAAAGACGATTCACGCTTTTCAGATTAGTGATTCAGATCGCTACTGCTCTTCAGTTTGTGCTTGTCTTTCCGTATCTGATAATCAGTGCGTGCAGTCATTAAGTATTTGCTTCTCATTGTGGACTCTATCTTGGTATAGTACGCTTTGAAAGGCATTTTTTATTGTCTGCTTGCTTCTGCTATTCAGGTCGTCCTTTCAGGCCTTGCTGTTTAGCATTGCTTTCTGGTGTCCGTTCTGACCAGCCGACCGTTTTCCAAACATGTTTCGTCTACGTACTCATCGTACAGTTTGTGCTGTGCAGGGGTTCTTACTTTGACTTGACACAAGCCAAAGGGCTTGTGTCAAAGTCAAAGTAAGAACCCCTGCACAGCACAAACTGTACGATGAGTACGTAGACGAAACATGTTTGGACCACCAAGAATTGGTTGCGCCAGCGTCACCAGTTCTCCCACATGCCTTTGCTCCGTGAGATCCGCGAGAATAATCCTGATCATTTCTGGATTATTCTCGTTTTTCACTGTCTGCTGGCTTTGCTGTCCCCTTATATCACCAGGCAGGATACCTGCATGCGGCAAGCCATCACTCCGGAGCAGAGGCTCATCTCCACGTTGCACTACTTGGCGACAGGGAGAAGCCTTCAGGACCTCAAGTTCTCTACAGGCATCTCCCCCCAGGCTCTGGGGATCATTATTCCAGAGACCTGTTCTGCCATCATTCAGCTCCTGCAGAAGAACTATATTATGCTAAGTTTTATCCTTAAACATTACATTCTATGTATTTCATGATTGCTAATGTCTTGCATTTCTTTCCTTATTCCCTAATTACCATCATTGCAATATGCTCTAATTCATATGCTCTGCCCCTTTGTCCTCATGCAGATTTGCCTCACTAACTTTCCCACCATGCTCTTCTTGGCTCATAAAACTATAGTCTAGTCACTTGACAATGTCTTTTGTCAGCTCCATAGTATTGCTTTCCCCTAAACACCCCCTAAAATCTCTACAAATGTGATGTGTGTGCTTCAATTCATGCAAAGTGACCTTTTTAGTGTTTTTTGGAGTTGTGCCAAACTCATTAGGAACCCCCCTCTCCCCAACTGCTACCTCAGCTGATAGCAATCATCTGATGACTTGACCCAACCCAATACACACTCTAAATACCTTTTTCATGATAACATTTATGGACAAATTCACCAAAGCATGTAGTGTAAGGCCCCTTTCACACTAACGTCCCGTTCAGGCCCGCCTGTCAGTTTTTCAGGCGGACCTGAACGGGTGCTCCATAGAGCTCTATGGAGCGTCGGATGTCAGCGGTGACATGTCCGCTGACATCCGACCCGCTCCGATCCGAAAAAGTGTGACGGAGGAAAAAGCTATTTTTCCATCCGTCTGCGGATCGGATCGGATGACGACGGGCACTGCGGTCCGTCGTCATCCGATCTCCCATAGGGGAGAGCGGCGCTGTGACAGGTCCGTCCCTGCACAGTGTGCAGAGACAGACCTGTCATCTCCCTGCTCAGCGGGGATCGGCGGAGTGATCCCCGCTGAGCAAACGGATATCCACGGGGCGGATCAGAACTGATCCGCCCCGTGTGAAAGGACCCTTAGGGTCTGCCTCAATACTTTGATTTTTTTAGCACATTAATTTTCTTGCTATGTAATAGCAGAATGTCAAAATGTCCTTCCATTTTGTTATTCTGACACTTCTTACCTGTCCGGTGGGCTGCCAATAGTGTAACTAAGGAGGGGCTTCACAAAGTATCACACATTATTTAGGCATTCAGCTCTCAATCAAGTGTAGAGGGTTACCTCTCCTAAACATCCCCCCTCATTTTTTATCAAGGGCCCATCAGATGGGGGGGATGGGGGGGGGTTAGGACTCTCATAAGGGGACCTTATACTTTAGGCTTTAAATACTCAGTTAAAAAAATGTTATACTAATTTTCTCAAAAAATGTGGGTGTCTAATCTGCATGCAATGTTGATTTGTAAAATGACTAGTTTTTTTTCTTTTGTCACTACACAGTGTCCTTCAACGCAACAGGAATGGCAGACTGTGGCCTCCCACTTTGCCTTTTTTATTTAAGTTGTGCCTTTTTCACCAACAGTGCAAACCCAAGTTCAGAGTGAGATGAGGGGACAGTCTCTTCTTCAGATAATCTTATTATGTTGTGGGTCTGCTACACACACACACACACACACACACACACACCTTCTTTTTGTTAACTAATGTGTAGTGCATTACTGATCAAAAGCATGCTCATTTTCAGCACCATGGCAGGAAAATGGCATGATTGTCCAAATTTACACCTCACTGTGGGTGCTTTTTACTAAAGGCACATCCACTATGCACTACAAGTGCACTGCAAAAGTACACCTGAAACTGCACTTGGAGTGCAAAGTGGAGTTGCCTTTATTAAATCACACTCCTCAGCACAAACTCAAATTTCACTACAAATACATTTTAAGCCCAATGAAAAAGGAAGCTACACATTGTTGAGAATTCAACTTTTTAATACAAGCACATTCATATGTGCGTTTAGTAAAGGTTTTTACAACAAACCAAGATATTTTGGGTATCCAAAACCGAGTTTAATCATATTTATTTTTTACTGGTTTTTTGTGTAAACAGGCATGTATCAAAGCGTAAAATACAGAACACAGGAACTTACAAAGTTCAACTTGGAAAAGTGAAGACAACATCAGACATGAGTATGTACAAACTGGGCTGATATTGCCTTCATCACATGGGGTGTGACCCCTGAAAAATACAAATTTGGAAGATGCACACAGTGTGTCAACATGTGCTAACTCCCATCATGGGGGATCAATGTACATGCTTTGGGGCTGCAACCCCTTCATCTCAGACACTTTACACAAAACATGTACATTGATCCCCCATGATGGGAGATAGCGCATGTTTACACACTCTGTGCATCTTCCAAATTTGGAATTATGCAAAATACAACATTTTTGTTTTAAAAAGCAAAAATAAAACCATCTAGTTTTTTCGTTTTCACACTCTCCCCAAAACATCATTGATGTTCTTCATTTTATTTTTAACATCATTGATGTTTTGTTGTACAATTTCCAAATCCATATTGCACCCCATTATCTCCCCGATCAATATCTGGGCACTTTCACTGGTAAAACGGGAATCTTCCTCCACATCACCTAGAAAAAAAACAAACAAACACACCATGTAATCCAAATATGGTGATATACATTGTTGAGCTTACCCAAAGCTGTGTTCTCCGACACTCACCTGTTGTGGTGACAATTTGGCCAACCTCCACAATCTCTCCTTCTTCCTCCTCCTGCTCCTGCTCCTGCTCCTCTGTTTCTTCTTTTGGAAGTTGCCCTTCTTTGGGAGGGGTGTGGTCCCTGGTGTCCTCATGGTCCCTGGTGTCCTCATACTTGCCGAGTCTTCTCTCCCCTATGAGAATGTAAACAAAGATTAATTAGCACACAGAGGGCAGAAATAGGAATCTGAAACACTGCTTGGAAGTGTGGTACAATTGTGTTTTTGGGCCGAGTTACAAGGTGAGAACATTATTGGGGCCACTTTGTTAAGCTGGAATACTTCCCTACAGAACGATGCTTCATACGAACGAACGAAACCATGACCTTGAAAGTGGCCATTTTAAAATGCACAACATGAAATCAAAGCACATGGAGCATGTATGCAAGCAAGAATAATCATATGAACACACGACAACTACTTACTTTTTTTAAGAACCCGCTTGATCCTTGGGTACTGCTCGTGCCCCCTCAGTTTCAGGTCTGACCAGCGTTTTCTCAGTTGATCCTTGGATCGGCGTACCCCAAAATTCTTCAGAAGACCCTTCACAACTTTATTCGTGATCTTGGCCTTTCTGATATTTGGGTTTGTGTAAGGTCCATACTTCCCATCATAGTCGGTCCTGTTCAATATGTCGACCATCTCAAACATCTCTCCAAAAGACATATTTGAGGCCTTAAATCTTGTCTTCCTGGATCGGGACGTTTCAGGCTCCGGGCTTTCCTCACCCTCCTCCTCGTTAGTGGAACTATTATTGCGCACCTGCGTTCTCTCCGCCATGTGCTCTCCCCACTGCGCGGGAAGCGAAGGGGCGGGGAATAGTCTGGAAAGAACGTCAGGGGCGGGCGGAGTTTCACGCATGCGCACTGTATATAAAACGCCACACATGTGTATCGTCCGTACGATCTGGGAGGAGAGTGGGAGTCACGGACGCGGCAAACGTGGAAACGAAGGTAACATTTTTAACTTTGTGCTTCACTAGACTAGACTGCTTGTATCTAGGCCGCTGTTTGGACAAGATTAGGAGGGATTTTAATTGCATTATTAGTATTTGAGGGTTTGTCTTGCAGACAAAATGGACTCATTCAACAATGTCAACTTTATGGGGCTATTACTCGAGCTCTACATGGAGATGCCCTGCCTGTGGCAATTCCACAACAAGTTTTATTATGACAGATCAAAGAGGAACGCAGCACTGGAGAAACTGCTTGCTTTGGTGCAGATCAGGGTCCCTACGGCAGACATGACATATCTGAATCGCAAAATTGTGGCCATGAAGCTTACATATTTCAGGGAGAGAAAGAAGCACCTGGAGTCCTTGAGAGCAGGAGATCCAGATGCTGTTTATTACCCCAGGATGGTGCACTTTGACAGGCTGCATTTTCTGGTAGACCAGGGGGTACTCAGGCCACCACTCTCCAGGCTTCCTCCAAGGCATCCTTCACCCCCAGCTGAGGCTTCTGATGTACAACCTGGGCCTTCCAGGCAGCACCATGTGGTGGGGCCCAGCTTGAGACAGGTATTGCATTGTTGAACATATTTCTTGTGTTACATTTAATGATGTTAACTAGATGTTCTTATTGATCAGTAAGTTGAGATTTCTCAAAGTGGTTTACATCTCAATAGACAGTAGTGACCAAAAATGATTGGGACGGGAAAGAAAAATGCTGGTGTCACAATGATAGTCTGTTCTATTTAGTAACAGTCAAATAGCAAAAGCCAGGAGCACAAAATGTTGTGATTGATGATCAAAAAACTAAAACTATGTCCCCTTTTCATACACAGGAAGACCTCAGTCGGGGGGAGGCTGTGGCAAGTGGCAGCCAGGAGTTCCACCAACGCCCTCCTTCTCCTCCTGCCCCAGCTACAGGAGCCCAGCCACAGCCTGGAAGGATGCCTGGTGGGAAGTCACAAAGGAAGACCAGAGAGTGATGGCCTGGGATGAGTCTGGTGTGCCAGAAGATGCAGCCTCTTGAAGATCACCATCCTGGGGACAGAAATGTCATCTGAATTTCCTGCTCTCTAGGACTTCAGGAGCAGACTTTTCTCCCTAAGATATCTACTCCTCAGGCCACCAATTTTTTTTATATCTCATTTAGTCATGTCTGCCCTGGGGGCCAAAGGCTGCACCAAAGTTAAGAAGTTTCTCCAGTGCTGCGTTCCTAGTTTTATTTTCGAGCAAACAAAATAAATTTTATTTTTGTTTGATGAAATACTTGTGTAATGTGTTTTCCTTCAAAAAGTAGAGTTTATTTGTGAGCAGGCAGGTACATTTCCAAAATACAAAGTGAACTAAAGAACAAGGGGTACCAACACTAAACAACCTCCTGTAGATTAAAAAAGAAAAAGAAAATCTAAAAAATACAATAATGTTGTTGTTGTAAGTTTACACCCAAAAATAAAAAGTAATAAAAAAGGAGAAATGAGCAGTGTCTTTAAAGGAGATTTTTAGGGAATCCCCCCCCCCCCCAAAAAACATCCAAAAAAAAATAAAAATAAAAAAACATTGTGTAGATGTGACGCAAACTAAAATTGTATTGCTGAAATGGTTAAAAAAGAGTAATGAAATCCGTTCGGGAGAAGTGTGTGTGACTATGAGCATCAAAAGAAGTTGGTTCTTGCAGCATTGTAAAGAACAAGAGAATGCGCTTGATGAATGATTTTTTAACATTGCAGCGTGACGAATGTGCTATATCGCTTACGAGCAGTAGTTTTACCTGAACGAGCGCTTCCGTGTCGGAATTTGAATGTGAGCATGTGCGGCACTTGGTCCGATGAAAATGCTCTACACATGATCGGATTAGGTCCGTCCGGCCCAGTTGGTTGGGAAATATTTCCAACATGTTGGAAAAATGGGTCGGACGGAGATTTGGACGGAATCAGTCCGATGCATACCACACAGACGGATTATCTGACGACACGGTCCGATAAGACGCATTCCGACAGATTATCCGACCGTGTGTACAAGGGCTAAGTCCCTCTCC
Source organism: Lithobates pipiens (assembly GCF_037356315.1). Lineage (NCBI taxonomy): Eukaryota > Metazoa > Chordata > Amphibia > Anura > Ranidae > Lithobates > Lithobates pipiens. Next base: position 493,227,281 of record NW_027507903.1, read on the forward strand.
CTAAGGCAGCTCATATTTCCCTTTAATACAATTGTAACGGACTGCAACCAAGAGAATAAATTTATCTGTTCAACCTTACAGACTGCTGTTTCTGATGTGACTTGTGCAGGGGTCGAAGAACAGAGGCATGTTGGCAGTAAAGTATGAACAACCCAGCAGCTCCCAAGGGAGTAGTGCACTACATATATATGTATATATATATTTATTGTAAAGTGTAATTTAGTAACAGTTTCATCTTAATCTGATATAGACAAAAAAACGTTCCCTGTGACACTGCGCTATCCGAAAAAACAGAAAAAAGCTGCTAACACAATCACAAGGATAAAACAGTGAATAATAAACAAATATCAAATCAAAGTGTAGCGCTTAACAAAGTTATGAATAATCTAGTTAGTACATCATCATACAATTTAACCCAAACACCTTAGGTGTGAATTCTTAACCACTTGCTTACTGGGCACTTAAACACCCTTCCTGCCCAGACCAATTTTCAGCTTTCGGTGCTCTCACACTTTGAATGACAATTACTCAGTCATGCAACACTGTACCCAAATGAATTTTGTGTCCTTTTTTTCCCACAAATAGAGCTTTCTTTTGGTGGTATTTGATCACCTCTGGGGTTTTTATTTTTTGCGCTATAAATGAAAAAAGACCGAAAATTTTGAAAAAAAACACATATTTCTTTGTTTCTGTGATAAAATTTTGCAAATTATAATTTTTTTTTCATAAATTTTGGCCACAATTTATACTGCTACATATCTTTGGTAAAAATAACCCAAATTATTGGATATTATTTGGTCTTTGTGAAAGTTAGAGAGTCTACAAGCTGTGGTGCGAATCGCACAAAATTGATCACATCTGATGTACTGGAGGCCGATCTCGCTTCTTGTGACCCAAACAAGTCAGGAAAGTACAAATACCCCCCAAATGACCCCTTTTTGGAAAGTAGACATTCCAAGGTATTTAGTAAGAGGCATGGTGAGCTTTTTGATGTTGTCATTTTTTTCCCACAATTCTTTGCAAAATGAAGATTTTTCATTTTCTTTATTTTTCTCCACAAAATTGTCATTGTAATAGGTTATTTCTCTCACGTGGCATGTGTATACCACAAATGACACCCCCCAAAAAATTCTGCTACTCCTCCTGAGTATTACAATACCACATGTGTGGGACTTTTTCGCAGCCTGGCCACATAGAGAGGCCCAACATGCAGGGAGCGCCATCACGTGTTCTAGGAGCATAAATTACACATCTAACTTGTTGACTACTTATTACACTTTTGAAATACCAGGACAATGACACGTGACACTGATGACAGATGGCACTGATACGTGGCAATGATGACACTTATACGTGGCACTGATGACACGTGGCACTGATGACAGATGACACTAATATGTGGCACTGATGACACGTGGCACTAATACGTGGCACTGATGACACGTGGCACTAATATGTGGCACTGATGACACGTGGCACTAATATGTGGCACTGATGACACGTGGCACTAATACGTGGCACTGATGACATGTGGCACTAATACGTGGCACTAATACGTGCCACCGGTGACAGATGGCACTAATACGTGGCACCAATGACACGTGACACTGATGACAGATGGCACTGATAAGTGGCATTGATGACACGTGACACTGACAACAGATGGCACGTGACACTGACACGTGGCACTGATGACAAATGGCACTGATACGTGGCACTGATGACAGATGGCACTAATACGTGGCACTGATGACAGATGGCACTATGTGGCACTAATAACACGTGGCACTGATGACAGATGCCACTTATACGTGGCACTGATGACAGATGGCACTGGGGACAAATGGCACTGACAACAGGTGGCACTGGGGACAGATAGCACTGCGGGCAGGTGGCACTGGGGTGGGGTGGATTGCACTGGGGTGGATGGCACTGGGGTGGATGGCACTGGGGCGGATGGCACTGGGGCGGATGGCACTGGGGCAGGATGGCACTGGGGCGGATGGCACTGGGGCGGATGGCACTGGGGCAGGATGGCACTGGGGCAGGATGGCACTGGGGCAGGATGGCACTGGGGCAGGATGGCACTGGGGGGGGGGGCATGGCACTGGGGGGGGTGGCACTGGGGGAGGATGGCACTTTTTATTAAACTTTTTTTTTACTTTTTTTTTCTTTTTTACACTGACGGCTGCTGCAGCCGTTCTTCTCTCCCCTCTCACACGCTGTCTGTGTGAGGAGGGAGAGCGGCGCTGAGAGATGATCTCATATGTTTACATATGAGATCATCTCCCATTGGACACGCCGATCACGCTGTAAACGGCCGCTGTGATTGGCCGTTTACAGCGATCTGTGTTTGCCTGTCCCCGGGGGACACGGCAAACACAGAACTTCCGCGATGCGCGCCCGCGGCGGCGCGCATTGCGGAAGTAAACACCAGGCCGTCCAGGGACGGCCAGGCGTAGGAAGCCGCCCGCCCTAAGGCCGGCATTCGGCTATAGGGCGGGCAGGAAGCGGTTAAAAAAGTACATAGAAATAAAAAAATACACTTCCAAAAAATATAAATGAATTTAAAAGTCTCTATGTAAAAAGTTGATCCAATCCAAACGTGAAATACGGGTCACCATCCACCTTCTTAAATGAGGCTAGCATGCAGACACCCTGTGATATTCCCGTCACCTTTAGAAATAAAGGCTTACCGGATAGTATGGATCCAAACGAATATATATTCGAAGGATCATGCAAGCTTATAACATAGAAGGCGAGATTTGCAGGTGTAGATTTTCAGGGAAGTAACAAGTCAGACTCCTCATATAGTTGTCCCAACTAGTTGTTAAATCCACATCGGTACACTCCAGCTCAAAATGTTGAACTCATACAAAGGAAAATAAGGAGCCACAATAGTGTAAATCCGTTTAAGAGAAAAAATTTAATAAAAAAGTAATGAACTCACATGTAACCAAAGAAATCAAGCGCTTATTCCATAAAAACAGTGCTACAGCAGTAGTACCGACGCATTTCGTCCTCTACAGACGTCATCTGGGGTGGATCATGCAAAAATAAATGAAATGGAATGCTTGCATTAGTGGGCATTAGTCATGCGGTCCCTGAGTCTGACCTTTGCTGGATGGAAATACATTTCTATGTTGGCTTAGGAAACAGTTTAAATACACACAGCATTGCTGCAGAGGAGTCTATACATTGTGCAGCATGTATGCACTTATCAAGTCCATCTCTCCAGAAACCACTCTCCAAGGCTGCCTTAAGGTCTGTTCTGCTCTTCTCACCACTTCTCTTCATCCTACATATGCCCTCCAGTACTGACCTTGTTAAGGTCAAGATAAATTGAGGCACATTTTGACAAATAATGCTTCCATCATATATGAGTTTCATGAGTTTGCGTGGGCAGCCAGGGACAGAATCTGGCACGGGAGCTGAGGCAGCACATGCGGCAAACAGGAAAGCAAGCCATATACTAAAACAGTGAAAGACGATAATCTGTGAAAATTGAAAATAAATAAAAGTGTGTGATGACAAAGTGATGGGAATCTGTGATAGTGAGACTGTGTTGGAAACAATGGGGATGCTCCAACGAAGTAAGCACTAACATTAAAAGGTGGGAGAAAAAGGGGAGAAAAAGAGAAAGGAGAAGAGAAAAGTGGGGAAACAATGAAAAAAAAGAAGAAGAAAAAACGAGAAGAAAAGGAAGGAAAGAAAAGTGAAGAAAAGAAATGGAAAGGAAAGATAAAGAGAAGGAAACAGAAAATGTGTGACAATGAATCCGTGTTGGAAGCAATGGAAATGCTCCAACCGAGTGAACGCTATCGTTTAGAAGTGAGAGGACTCAAATGTGTAATAGTGAAATTGTGTTGCTTACAATAGGGAAGTTCCAACATAGTGAACACTATCATTAAGAGTAAGAAAACTGTGAAACACAAGAATGTGAAAGAAGGAAAGGGGAAATTGATGTGTGCTAAGTGTGTTACCTGAATATGTTGAGTGGAAAGTGCACTGCACTTATTGCTTATTGTTCCAAATCTAAAGCCCTTGTGTGTTTGTGTTAGCAGCTGTGCTACAAGCAAATGCTTGCCTCGCCGTAGCCACATGTAGCTGCCAACATCACATTGGCGAATATAAAAGGAGGAAGAGGCGCCACCCCCCCAGGCATCAGAAGGCCGCCGAGTGGCGCCAAACTACTCCCTCATATCAAACACCCGATGAATTAATGGTGCCCACGTGATGACGCCGACAATAGTCGGCATCAGACGTGTTGCTCTGGATGCGGGTGTCGATGCACAGCGGGGCGACTGCCTGCCCCCGGGGGGAGGGGGAGGACCCCCGATGCGCATCCCAGCTCCCAGGGCCAGACAAAGCCCCAACTAGCACCACCGTACTCACAAGATCCACGCCCCTCACATTTACCAAACCCATGGAACACAATCCGACCATAAAAATAGATCACAAATTGCATAAACAATATCGAGACAAGGGATATTTCCCAAACTTAACCTACAGTTTTGTAGGGAAAGAAAAATAATCTTGTCCCGCAGTATTGCAGGGACCAAAGGAAAGGAATGAATCATGACACATTTGTCTCTGTGTCAGCTAATTGCTAAACAAAACCGCATGCTTCCATCTCTATTTTGTGTAAAGGAAGTAGGGTTGGGACTTTGTATGAGGCATAGGACAGTTACGTCACAATTGCCTCCATCCCTGTCAAACCGAAGCAAGAGAAGAAGTTGGGACTTTACATGAAGCATGAAGATTTGGAATATGTTACAAAACTGCATAATTGTAGAATTTAGGGAATCTGAAGCTCGATGCGTTTCGCAGCTAACTTGCCGCTTGTCAGGAGCTGATGTAAATTGGATGTCTATAAAATGAGACTATTATATAAGACAATGAGTAAGTTGTATATAAAAAGTAAAAATAGAGATATTGACGGAATTAGCTTGAATCAACCACCCATACTCACAGGTGAGGCAATGGAGAGGGCGTGGCAGTGGTTGCGTGGGCAGTCGGGGACAGAATCTGGCACGTGGTGGCACGAGGTGGCACATGCGGCAAAGTAGGGAAGCAAGCCCTATACTAAAACAGTGAGAGATGATAATCAGTGAAAATTGAAAAAAAAAAGTGATGAGAAAGTGATGGGAATCTGTGATACTGACCCAATACTTTTGACAATATAGTGTAGTTGTATAGAACATGCACATTTTTATCTTTCTAAAAGTGTTTCCCAGTGCTAAACTTTTGATACAAATATAAATTGCTCCATTTGTAAATTTTGAAAGCCAGTATAAAGGAATAGTGATGGTGAAAAAAGCTTGTGTTTTTTTTTTTGTATAATTCTCCTTTAAGGGGGTGTGTCAGTGGGTGTGTCCTATGCCTACATACTTTTGCTATTAGATGTCCCTCATTCCCATCTCAAAAAGTTGGGAGGAATGGATTAGCATAAATTACATTTTTTCTTTTAAATAAACCCTTCCATTTTCATTACATGCATATGTGATGCATATACTAAGGATGGGTGGTGTAAACCTAGAGACAGCTGCCAAGAAAACAACTAGTTCTGGAAAAGTACAGCCCACCACTTTATCCATTTATGCGACAGTCAATTGTACTCTACTAATACACATAGACAGCTTATGGAAGGAACTGTAAACTCATGACATCTAATTGCATTACTTTCAAAAATATCTTCCCACTGGCTTGGAAAAGCAGGTCTGATTGTACAGAGTGTAGGGGGTCAGGAGTAAGACCCCATTCACAGTGGTGCATTTAAGCCTATGCCAGTGTGAGAGTCATATTTGCCCATACGGGGATGCACAGGTGTTCCGTGCATCTCTGTGCAAGCAGTACCATGACTATGGTATTAACTATTGCTGAACCCGTTACCAATAGCCCATCCCACCCGCTAATGATCACACAACACAGGGGTGGAGTGAATTGGCCACAGCAGCCATTCTTATTTTTATTAACCAATATATAAATTTTATAATTAACATAAATAACGTAATAACCTTTTTACCTATATATCTATATATCTCTTTTCCATTTTATCACCACCTTGGGGCACAAGGTCCAATAGGCATAACACATGACTGTACCTGCTAGCCACTTCTCAGGCCTCAAGTCGCTAAAGCCTCCGACTCAGAGACAACTAGCAGGTACCCATATACCAACTGGGAGCCGCCCTCAGACGGGTCCCTAAACCATGCTCTTTAGGTGCCCATATGACCTTCACAAGTACCTTGCACCCCGCCACCGCCACTCAAACCTGACACCTTAGGTTTGAGAGGCCCTCCACACCCTCAGGGCCCTCTGCACACCCTCCTCCAAACCCAGAGACCACATGTCGATTCCCACATCGGTCAAATGCACACCATCCCCTCGCAAATATCTCCAGGACTCCTCCTCAAGCTCATGGTGTCTCACCGCTAAACCCCCATTCCTCCTCAAGAATCTGGCCACCTCCCAATTAATTTTTACCCTGGACCTATTGATGCCCACCACAGACCTGGCCCACCTCCATTGCATGCGTGCTACCATGTCAGACCAGACTATGAGCAAGTCCGGGTAATCCATGCGCAGCCGCAAAAAATCAAATTTAATGTCCCGGATGAGCTCCCGCATGGACCTCAGCCCCAAATCATTCCCCCCAGCATGAAGCACCAAAACATCGGGGGGCCTGTCCAGCCTAGCATAATGTTCAAAATCCGGAACAATTCGGCTCCACAGCAGGCCGGGCCTACCGATCCACCGAACCACAGCCTCTTCCCGGGGAATGCCCAGTTGACGTCCGTCAGGTCGTACGTCCGCTCTTCTCACTCCCCAGTGGTCATACGAGTGTCCCATTATCCAAATAAGGCAGGAGCCCCTGTCTGAAAAGAAAAAACAACACATCACATCCCCAGTATTAAAGGTGCCCAAACCATCCTCCCCCCCTTTACCATAACCGAGGGGACAAACAGGACAACATACATACCCTGACTAACCACACAAATATTCACTCAAAGTAACTGTGGACGAACATACAGGTGGAAACGCTTGATTCCCACCTGCCGATGCGCCGTAATACCTCCTCGCTTAACCCCCAGCGGGCTGCTTCATTAGCTGCCCCAATCCGAAAGGAGTGGGACGCAAAGTCCGAAGGGCAAAACCCCAATACCCCCAGACATTTCCTGAACACCTGATACCTAGACAATGCCAAACCATCCGCATGCAACAGAAGGGGTCCTGACCCAGCTGAGACTCCAGGAAACGAGCCACCACCTGTACCGGGCAAACTCCACCCTCACCCCCCGCCCGACCTGGTCAGTCTTGGACCTCTGGATCCAAAAAAACACAGAAACACCGCTGCAATGCACATCGGCAGACTGCAAGCCATCAAACCCCTTTTTCGATGAAGCCACCAATTCCCCGATACGCAGCGCCCCAAAAAATGCCAATGCCAATGCCGTCTTAAACAGCAAGACCTCATAGTCCGATGAACACACTCCTGGCAGCACCTGAAACAACGCTCCCAACAACTCAAAAGACACCGGGCGGCGATAATCCGCCGATCGACGGCCCCGGCGGTATCCCTTAACCGCTTGCCGCACCAAAAAATCCTGAGTGCAATCCTTGCGACCCATCAATTTAAACAAGAACGCCAACCCCGCTAACTTACTGTTCAATGTCGACACCGAAACTCCCATTTCTACATTCCGTCCGATAAAATACAACACCAAGAATACCTCGTCCCCGACATCAACCACCTCACCCAAAGTCCGAACCATACCAAACCACTCTTCCCAGGCTTTTGAATATGTGGACCAGGTCGCCTCACTCACCGACCGTCGAATAAGCGCCGCGGTCACTCCAAGGCAATCCGCCACAGCCATGCCAGACAAGGAACTCCCGATTGCGCCGCTCCCGAAACCGAGAAAGAGCATCGGCCAATGAATTAGTGCACCCCGGTACATGAACAGCATAAACAAAAGCATTGCATCGCAAACATGCCAACACCAGATGCCTCAACAAACGTACCACCGGTGGCGAGGACGCTGACACACTATTAAACGCCTGCACCACCGCCATGTTATCACAATTAAAACTGATTTTTTTGTTACAAAACTATGACCCCCCAAAGCTCCACCGCTAGCACAATCGGAAATAGTTCCAGAAGGGCCAAATTCCGAGTAAATGCCGCCTCACGCCATTCCAACGGCGATGGGCCGGCACTCCACTGGCCCCCAAAATACGCCCCATAACCTGCTGATCCCGCTGCATCCGTGAACAGCTCCAAGTCAAAACCGGACAATGCTTCTGACATCCACATAGACCTGCCGTTATAAGAATCCAAAAAGGATTCCCAAACCCCCAGATCAGCCTTATGTTCCCGCGTCAAGCGAATGTGATGCCCTGGCGCTGAAACCCCCGCTGTAGCTGCCGCCAGCCGGCGGTTAAAAACCCTGCCCATCGGCATGATTCGACAAGCAAGTTGAGCTTCCCCAAAAGCGACTGAAGCCGTCACAGCGTCAACTTACCAGCACCCCGCGCCGCAACCACCGCCGCCCGCAAGTCGGTCAACTTGTCCTCCGGGAGGCGGCATTCCATGGCCACAGTATCAATCAAAATCCCGAGGAAACACAAGGCCGTCACTGGGCCTTCCGTTTTTTCCGCTGCCAGCGGAATGCCAAAGCGTTCCGCCATGTGCTGCACAGTAGCCAACAAAATCCTACACTGCTTAGATTCGGCCGGCCCAATACACAAGAAATCATCTAAGTAGTGGATGACCGACTGAAGCCCAGCCAAATCCCGGACCACCCACTCGAAGAAAAAACTAAAAGTTTCAAACAAGGAACATGAAATGGAGCACCCCATGGGCAAACACTGATCAACAAAGTATGACCCCTGCCACTTGCAACCCAACAAATGAAAACTGTCCGGATGCACCGGCAACAATCTAAACGCGGATTCAATATCCGTTTTCGCCAATAAAGCTCCCTGCCCATATGCTCGAACCCAACGCACCGCCGCGTCGAAGGAAGTGTAAGAAACTGAACATAGATCTGCATCTATGAACTCGTTCACCGAACCCCCTTTGGGATAGGACAGATGATGAATTAACCTAACTTGTTAGGTTCCTTCTTGGGAACCACCCCCAAAGGGGAAACTACCAACCTATCCAGCGGTGGGGAGGAAAAAGGACCAGCCATGCGTCCCAACTCCACCTCCTTCGCTAACTTCGCAGACACCACCTCTGGATGGGCCAATGCTGACTTCAAATTATCTGCAGGAGGTGGTGGTTGTGCCAGTCTACACGGAATCCGAAAGCCCTCGACGAATCCTGAAACCAGCAGCTCCGCCGCCTCCCTCCGCGGATACCTACCTAGAAATGGGTGCATCCTTGTTATGCTCACTGGGGTCTTCCCTTTTTCCTGCAAGCTCCCCCTTTCCACCCTTGCCTCGTTGTGCACATCTAGTAAAGGAATGGGAGCTACCGCAGCCGGAGCACTCGTGTTTAAATTTGTATGTGGTGCCGAACTTGCAAGTCCCTTGGTTGCGGGGTGCGCGACTGCAACTGTACCAACGGCCGCAGGGAAGGAAGAAGCTCCGTGCCTCTCTTTCATGTCAGTTAGGATGACACGGCTGTATGGACACAGCTGCTGCTCTCAATTTGACATCTGCAACCTGCAAAAACTCATTTTAGGGAGGTGATGCAACGTGACAAGACCCCACCCCAACACATATGTGTGAACGTTTTCTGTGTGTATGTATAATGTCACTCACATGCAGACTATGACACACATTTACACCTCATATCACTCACACACAGCCTTTGTAGGCTGTGTGTGAGTGATGTGAGTTGTATATGTGTAAGACACACTACAGGAGATGGTCAGAGACTGAGGACATGATACAAGAGATGATCAGAGACTGCAGACATTATACAAGAGATGATCAGAGACTGCAGACATGGTGCAAGAGATGATCAGAGACTGCAGACATGGTGCAAGAGATGATCAGAGACTGCAGATATGATATAAGAGATGATCAGAGACTGCAGATATGATATAAGAGATGATTGGAGACTGCAGACATGATATAAGAGATGGTCAGATACTGAAGACATGATACAAGAGATGGTCAGAGACTACAGACGTGAAACAAGAGATGGTCACAGACTGCAGACATTTAAACCAGAGCTGCAAGATCAAGTCAGTAATCCTTCTTTGAAAAGAACAACAAAGTGACAAGGCAGCAGCACATCATGTGTGACCCTGTCACTGGACACAGAATGCAGGTGGGCTTCAGCCTTCCACAGATCTTATCAGTGTGATTAAGCAGTGTACAGCTATAAAGAAAAAGAAAGAGTACAGAGCAAGAGGGAGGCTGATCAGTAACCTTGCACTGTCTGAAGGCATACATTTCTGGAAGACACTGGCCGACCAGAATTTCATGTGACTGTACAGCGCTCCCCACAATCTTTTTTCCATTCAGCCAGAGATGTGTGCTCAGTGCTGCAGGATTCGTTTTGCTCTGGTCATACCTTCTGCTATGTCCTCAAGCTTCAGATACTTACATATAGTTAAGCCCCATGCACTCTATTTTTCAGTCGGAAAAAGTTCTGATCAGAAATTCCGATCGTCTGTACAAATTCTGACGCGCAAAATTCCTACGCATGCTCAGAAACAATTTGACGCATGTTCAGAAGCATTGAACTTCATTTTCTCGGCCCGTCGTAGTGTTGTACTTCACTGCGTTCTTGACGGTCGAAAGTTCAGAGAACTTTTGTGTGACCGTGTGTATGCAAGCCAAGCTTGAGCGGAAGTATGTCGAAAAAACCATCCAAGTTTTTTCAGACGGAAAATCCGCTCGTGTGTACGGTGCATTACATAATTAGTCAGGTTGAAAAAAGACACAAGTCCATCCAGTTCAACCATAAAAATAAATAAATTATATCAAACAATCCCATATACCCAATCCTTAAGGCCCCTTTCACACGGGGCGGATCAGTAAAGATCCGCCCCGTGATGATCCGCTCGCTCAGCGGGGATCGCTCCGTTGTCCGCCCTGTCAGCTCTCCGCTCTCCTCTATGGGGATCGGACGAGCACGGACCGTGTGTCCGTGTTCATCCGATCCGCTCTGCAGACGGACAGAAAAATAGGATTTTCCTCCGTCTGCAGAATCGGACATTTGCGGAGGCGGACAATAGCGGGTGTCTGCGGATGCTCATCCGCAGACACCCGCTATCCCATAGGGATGAATGGATGTCCGTATTTCATCCGCAAACGGATGGATGAAATACAGACATACCATCAGCATGTGTGAAAGGGGCCTTACCCACAAGAGAAAATAAATTCAGCTCCTCTAATGTTTTCTAATAGCTGAACTCCTCCATGCCTCTTATCAGTTTGCCTGCCCTTCTCTGCACTTTCTCCAGCTCCCCGATATCCTTATTGAGAACTGGTGCCCAAGACTGAACTGCATATTCCAGATAAGGTCTTACTAATGATTTGTACAGGGGCAAAATGATATATCTCTCTCTCTAATCCATACCTCTCTTAATGCAAGAAAGGACTTTGCTCGCTTTGGAAACCGCAGCTTGTCATTGCATGTTATTATTGAGCTTATGATCTACCAAAACTCCCAGATCCTTTTCCACTACAGATTCCCCCAGTTGTACTCCCCCTAGTATGTATGAAGCATGCATATTCTTAGCCCCCAAGTGCATAACTTTCCAGTTATCAACATTAAACCTCATCTGCCACATAGTCACCCAATTAGTCGGCTGGTGGTACTGTGTATCTCCCTCCCGGTGCCCCCATTCAGCACCTGTGTACAGTCCCCTCTGACATTACATGACATCACATGATGTCACAAGGAACTGCTTACGTCACCGGGTGGCCCCATCCTCAGCTATTTAACAGTTGTCAAAGCAAAAAGGCTGCAGTCGGTGGGAGCCTCCCATCGAGGCAGAGTTTTTCCGTGTTTTTTTTCCCAGCTGGTCGGCACTGTGATTGAAGATGAATGGACATCGCGGGCAATTTTTTTTATAAAGTATTAGGAACCATGAATCAGACCAAGACAGAAGTAAAGTTAAATCACACTAGTTTATTAATAATAATAATAATAATAATAATAATAAGGTAAACAGAGTAAGCGTAGACAAAGCAAGCCAGAGTTCAGTAACCGGTTCGCGTAGTCAGCCAAGCAAACGTCAGAGAGCCAGAGATAAACGTAGTAGTACAGTAACCAGGATCAGAAGCCAGAAGGAACGTCTTCAACAGGAACGCAGGAGAAAGTAATTGTGATGTTGACAAAGGCGAAGGCAGAGATCAAGTGAGCTGGACGGCTTTAAGGCAGGACTGATGAGCAGAATCAACAACAGCTGGGTAACTGTGGAGAGAGATGGGAGCTGGCAATTAGCCGACAGCTGAGCGGCCAGCTCAGAGAAGAAAGAGCTGAGCCCAGCCCTGACATAAAGGAATTGTCCCAAACTGTCTACTGTCATTTTTACTTTTTTGACACTTTTTTGGTGAATGTGTAGGGGTACAATGTACCTGATACCCATTCACATGGGTGTCCCCTTGTTAAAGGGGGCTTTGAGATTCCGATAAGCCCCCAGCCCACAGAACCCCACAACCACGGGCAAGGGTTGTGGGGAAGAGGCCCTTGTCCCCATCAACATGGGGCAAGGTGTTTTGGGGGCACCCCAAAACACGCTCCCCATGTTGAGGGTATGTGGCCTGAAATGGTTCGGAGGGAGCGCTCTCTTGTCATCCTCCCACTTTTCCTGCGGTCTGTCAGGTTACGTGCTCAGATAAGGGTCTGGTATGGATTTTTTTTTACATTTTGGTTTGGGGTTCCCCTTAAAACCCATACCTAAAGGACTTGGTATGGATTTTGGGGGAGTCTCCCACAAATTTATTTTTTAATTTTGATGCAGAGTTTCCCTTAATATTCATACCAGACCCAAAGGGCCTGGTAATGGACTGGGGGAGGGGGAGGGGACCCAGGTCATTTTGTTCAATGATTTTTTATGTATTTTGCCGGTATCCGGCAATACATTACAGCCACGAGCAGTTTTGAATTACATTTTTTTCTTTAGAAAATGTTGTTTTGCTGCGGTACTGTTCTAAACACGTGGCCCCAGGCACAATATTTAACCACTTGCTTACTGGGCACTTAAACACCCTTCCTGCCGAGACCAATTTTCAGCTTTCGGTGCTCTCACACTTTGAATTACAATTACTCAGTCATACAACACTGTACCCAAAATAATTTTTTGTCCTTTTTTTCCCACAAATAGAGATTTCTTTTGGTGGTATTTGATCACCTCTGGGGTTTTTATTTTTTGCGCTATAAATGATAAAAGACCAAAAATTTTGAAAAAAAAACGCATATTTCTTTGTTTCTGTGACAAAATTATGCAAATTATACATTTTTCGTCATACATTTTGGCCACTATTTACACTGCTACATGTCTTTGGTAAAAAATAACCCAAATTAGTGGATATTATTTGGTCTTTGAGAAAGTTAGAGAGTCTACAAGCTTGGGTGCGAATCGCACAAAATTGATCACATCTGATGTACTGGTGGACTATCTTTCTTCTTGCGACCCGAACAAGCCAGGAAAGTACAAATACCCCCCAAATGATCCCTTTTTGGAAAGTAGACATTCCAAGGTATTTAGTAAGAGGCATGGTGAGCTTTTTGATGTTGTAATTTTTTCCCACAATTCTTTGCAAAATTAAGATTTTTTTTTCCACAAAATTGTCATTGTAATAGGTTATTTTTCTCACATGGCATGTGTATACCACAAATGACACCCCCAAAAAAATTCTGCTACTCCTCCTGAGTATTACGATACCACATGTGTGGGACTTTTTCACAGCCTGGCCACATAGAGAGGCCCAACATGCAGGGAGCACCATCACGTGTTCTAGGAGCATAAATTACACATGCGAAATGCGTAGGCGTTGTGGGAGACATACGGTCTTTGAATACAAGCCAGGAACAGGTCGGTCCAGTGGAGGGAGATTAACACCACCTGCGGAACATCAGTGGCTTGCCCGATTTTAGAGCGGTTTTCTCATTGCTGAAAAGTCTTGGTGTCGGCCAATAGATACATTGAAATGTGAGTGCAATACGTTTTTTATTGATTTTTCCATTAGTTAAAAAGATTATACACTATATTGGTTCCATTTAATTTTGTATGAATATATGGACGTTGAGGAATTGCTAACGGGAGGAATGCGTTGTGGATTGGTTATCCGTTGAATGAACCGAAGGCTTACTGATTGGGGACATCTGGTGAGTGGCCATTCTGCTTGGTGACGGTGGCACAGTTTTGGTTATTTTAGTTGACACAAGTGGACTTTTGATTAGAAGATGATCGGTGATTAAGACGGCACAATTGGAGCAATCGAATTAAAATAATCGCACAATAAGGACGCTATATTTTTTGCAATTATATATTTTGGATATAATGGGGGTACAATGATTATTTAGTGAATATAAGTATTATTAAGCATATTCTATTGAGAAGGAGGTAGTATAAATAGTGAGTGGGAGGCGCAATCCCCTAAAGATATACATATACATGACACACTGACAACAGATGGCACGTGACATGGACAGGTGGCACTAATGACAAATGGCACTGATACGTGGCACTGATGACAGATGGCACTAATATGTGGCACTGATGACAGATGGCACTATGTGGCGCTGATGACACGTGGCACTGATGACAGATGGCACTTATACGTGGCACTGATGACAGATGGCACTGGGGACAAATGGCACTGACAACAGGTGGCACTGGGGACAGATAGCACTAACAGGTGGCACTGGGAACAGATAGCACTAACAGGTGGCACTGGGGGCAGGTGGCACTGGGGGCAGGTGGCTCTGGGGAGGATGGCACTGGGCAGGATGGTACTTGGGAGGATGGCACTGGGGGAGGATGGCACTTTTTTCCTTTTTTTAACTTACGGCTGCTGCAGCCGTTGATCTCTCCCTTCTCACATGCTGTCTGTGTGAGGAGGGAGAGCGGCGCTGAGAGATGATCTCATATGTTTACATATGAGATCATCTCACATTGGACACGCCGATCGCGCTGTAAACGGCCACTGTGATTGGCCGTTTACAGCGATCTGTGACTGGCTGTGTCCGAGGGACACGGCAGCACAGAACTTCCCCGATGCGCGCTCGCGGGAGCACGCATTGCGGAAGTAAACAGGAGGCCATTCAGGAACGGCCTCCCGGCAGTTAGCGTCCGCTCTGCAGCCCTATTTCGGCTATAGGGCGGGCACGAAGCATGGGGCATGCATCAAGGCATTTTTCATGTTCGTGTCCCATAGACTTTAACGGTGTTGGCATATTTGCACAAATGTTTTGCCTGTTCTCAAGTTCTCGTGCAAACCGAACAGGGGCTGTTCGGCTCATTCCTAATTCCCAGTATTAGAGTCAGTGGACACAATAATATTCCCCAGCACTAATGTCAGTACTATTAACATTGGTGGTCACTGACCGAGAAAGTTACCCCCCGTCCCACATTGATGGTCAGTGACAGTGACTCCCCCCACTCCCATGCATTGGCAGTCAGTGCCAGTGAGATTTAATCAGTGAAATTGTGAAATTTAACTCCCCCGTTCCACTCATCCCACCTGATTGGTGGTCATGACAGTGGACTTTTTTGTACTGTGGGTGGAGATATCTCCATCCACTGTAGAGTCTCTCTTTCAGTGCCAGTGCTGGAATACAGAGAGGGCCATGTGTTAGGCACCAGTGCTCTATAGCCTTTCCCAACTAGGATACTGCTCTAGATAAACGGATAAATAAAAAAATACTGTATATGGAGCTGGATTTTTTTCCAGCTGAGATTTACACAACCCTGCCAGACATTAAAATCAAGTGGATGACCTTACTCTTTTTTCTACTAAAGTTATTGTAGCAAGGTCCCAGGCCTCCCTCTGTCTAATGAGAACCTCCAGGGCTAGAGACAGCTGACATCCTTCTGTACATGGTGGGTTATGAGGCATGGTGGGTGCAAGGTAGTTAAAGTTATTGGGCACCAGACACTTCTTGAATGCAAAAGAGAGTTTATTTCTCTTAACAAACTTTTGGGGGAGAGTGGGTTAGGGCAAGGACACCCTTAGGTAGATGCAAATTCAATTTGCAGACTCTGAGCCTTCAACAGGAGGACAGCCATGCAGGGAAAGGCATCCAGCGAGATGCCACATCTGCATGTGTAGGAATGCTGTCTCCCATGGCAACAGTTTTTAACAGTTCCTAACACTGTTCTTCAACCCACTGAGCTTCCAGTCTCTCACTAGACTAGATAATTCACTGCCATTGAATTCCTTGAGCTCCAATCTTCACGGTGGTATCTTCCTCAAGCGTCACCCCACCCCTCTGCTGGGTCCCTAGCTTGGCATGCTAGATACCTCTCAAGCTTGACCCCACTGGCCTGCTTGGTCCCTGGCTTGACACACAAGACTGCTCTGCAAACATCACCTTGCTGACAGGGTCCCTGGCTTGATACTGACTGAAGTTTCCCAATTATTTACCGTCCCTGGCTGGTGAGAATGCTGCTCTGGGACTTGCTTCAGTTAGTCACTGTGGTCCTTGGTAACAAGGTGGTTGGCCCCTTAGTGGCAGCAGCTTCCCTTCTCCCTCCGACCATGACAGATTCTCCGACCAGCAGAACCGTCACTTTTGGTTGGACTACAAGATGTAGTCCCAACCCTTCGCTGCTCTCTCCTATTTCGAGATAGGCCCTCAGACAGCCTAGCAGCCAGATGTGCCCAGGTAATACAACACACGTCCACCCAGACAACCGTCCAGGTAGCAAAGAAAACCAATCACCTGACTCCACCTGAATATATAGGTTCTCCCAGCAGGCCAAGGGATTCAAGAAAGCCCCTGTCCATTGGCCGAGACACCCCATATACCCATAATCCGACCTTGCAATGAACTTCTTGTATCTAGTACCACCAGGTAGCTGGTCACTTAGTAGTAGAAGAGAAAAGTGCAATAAGGTCAAACTTCGGGAGAAATCAATTGATCTCTAACAATTAGCCAATATGACTTGCTGGCAGGTACATTTTTGAGGAGCAACCATTCCTAAACTCCAGGGTGCTACATTATGCAATATTTCTGGAGAAACAGGCAACTGATGAGGTTGTCCCTTTTATCTTTTTTTTTGCTAGTATGGTCTATATTCAGCATACAGTATGTGATTGGCTCAGAATGCTGCCAGTCAAAGTGCTGCCTTATACAGTGCCTTGCAAAAGTATTCACATTTTATCTGAATTAAATGTGATAGATCAGAACACAATAGTCTAAGTTGGTGAAAATTAGAAAAATATATACATAAAAATATATTTAAAAAAATGATAATTGGTATGTGCATATGTATTCACCCCCTTTGTTATGAAGCCCATAAAAAGCTCTGGTGCAACCAATTACCTTCAGAAATCACATAATTAGTGAAATGATGTCCACCTTTGGGCAATCTAAGTGTCACATGATCTGTCATTGGATATACACACCTTTTTGAAAGGTCCCAGAGGCTGCAACACCTAAGCAAGAGGCACCACTAACCAAACACTGGCATGAAGACCAAGGAACTCTCCAAACACGTAATGGACAATGTTTTTGAGAAGTATAAGTCAGGGTTAGGTTATAAAAAAATATCCAAATCTTTGATGATCCCTAGGAGCACCATCAAATCTATCATAACCAAATGGAAAGAACATGGCACAACAGCAAACCTGCCAAGAGACAGTCGCTCACCAAAACTGGGCAAGGAGGGCATTAATCAGGGAGGCAGCACAGAGACCTAAGGTAACCCTGGAGGAACTGCAGAGTTATCCAGCAGAGAGTGGAGTATCTGTACATAGGACGACAATATGCTGTACGCTCCATAGAGTTGGGCTTTATGGCAGAGTGGCCAGAAGAAAGCCATTACTTTCATTAAAAAACAAAATGGCACGTTTGGAGTTTGCGAAAAGGCACGTGGGAGACTACCAAAATGTATGGAGGAAGGTGCTCTGGTCTGATGAGACTAAAATGTAACTTTTTGGCCATCAAAGAAAATGTTATGTCTGGTGCAAACGCAACACATCACATCACCCAAAGAACACCACCCCCTCAGTGAAACATGGTGGTGGCAGCATCATGCTGTGGGGATGTTTTTCAGCAGTCAGGACTGGGAAACTGGTCAGAGTTGAGGGAAAGAAATGGTCCGTATCCAAGGCACTAGGGGGAGGGCCGGCATGACGAAGGTGGGGGGCAGTGAGGCTCGGTTCCGATGGGCTGAAATAGTGACGCGGCAGGGGGCGGAGTCGGCGCGCGGAGGCCCATTTCGAGCCGCAATCGGAAGGCAGGAGGAGAGTTTTTCCCACCCTCCCTCCCTCCCTAATTGAAGCTTTATTTTGTCAGAGAGAGGTGGCAATCGGGGTGGTTTCTTTTTCTGGGTGGTTCCTTGATCATTCTTTGGGTACTCAGGGAAGGTTAAAAATGTTGTTGTCATAGCAGCGTTAGGTCTATGGGGTCTTTGAGGGCGGTGCTGAGAAATAATGGAGGTTTAAGGGGGTTGGGCACAGCAGGACAATAACCCCAAACACACTGCTAAAGCAACACTTGAGTGGTTTAAGGGGGAACATGTAAATATGTTGGAATGGCCTTGTCAAAGCCCAGACCTCAATCCAATAGAAAATCTGTGGTCAGACTTAAAGATTGCTGTTCAAAAGGGCAAACCATCCAACTTGAAGGAGCTGAAGCAGTTTTGTAAGGAGGAATGGGCAAAAATCCTAGTGGTAAGATGTGGCAAGCTCATAGAGACTAATCCAAAGTTACTTGGAGCTTTGATAGCCGCAAAAGGTGGCTCTACAAAGTATTGACTTTAGGGGGGGCGAATAGTTATGCACATTGACCTTTTCTGTTATTTTTCCTATTTGTTGTTTTCTTCACAATAAAAAAAAAATCTTCAAAGTTGTGGGCATGTTCTGTAAATGTAATTAAGAAAATCCTCTATCCATGTTAATTCCAGGTTGTGAGGCAACAAAACACGATAAATGTCATGGGGGTGAATACTTTTGCAAGGCACTATAGGAGATTACAAAAGAAGCAGGTGTTAAGACAGATTCAGGTACAGAAAGCCCGCAAAGACAGAAAAAATAGGCGGGCATGACAGGGTTAACTGGGGAAGACGTCTGTGTCCTTAAGGGGCGTTTCTATGCAGAGGCTGAGAGGGGAGGAGCAGTGTTAATGTGTTAGAGTGGGCAGCTCCTCCCCTCCTCAGTCTGCAGGGAAACGAGCTTGAACATGCGGCCGTGGAAGAACTGTTCGCTCGGCTGAAGGCCGAATCGGCATCCCGCGGACCGGGATGGCTGGAGGCGAGGCTGGCGGCGGCGCTGGGTGAGGTACCCCCGGTGGCCGAGCGGGAAGGTAACGGGCGGGCGCGAGCGAGCGCGGCGCTCCCGGCCGCCGGCTCGCTTTTCACCGGACCCCCCTTCCCCCCCCGCACTGGGACACGTGGAGGCAGCGGCAGGGTTGGCAGGGGACACTCAGGCCCGCCCGCGAAACGCGCGGCGCGGCCAGTGGAGTCTGAGGAGTTGGGGGACAATGATGCTGGAGAGGGTCAGGTGGGGGGGTGCAGGATTTTCACGGCCGGTGGCAGAAGGTCCAGGACTGTGCGGGGGGCCCCACCTCATGGCTTGGAGACGGCGGGGGCGGGGCTGGCATCGGGGACGCCCGGGAGGATGGCCGCCGGGGCGCAGGGGACTGTCGGCAGGTGGCGCTCCTGGGGTTGATGGTCGGGACGGCGGGCTGTGGCGGACGGAGGAGGGACGGCGGCTGCCTGCAGTGGTCTGGGGCGGCACTGCGATCGGAGGCAAGCTGGCCCTGGCAAGTCCTCGCGGAAGTCGGCGGGCGGATCTGGCGGGTTGCAGAAGTCCAGGGAGCTCCGCGGATCCCCGGCACCCAGTGACGTTTCTGATGGATGGCAGCCGGCAGGCGAGGCGGAGTTGGCGGACGTCCGCTCGGAGGGAGAATTGTCGCAGTCGGAGGACGAGGGACGGCCCAGCATTCCGACGGCAGTGGACCCAGGACCCTCGGCTGGTGGGACTCCATCCAGGCAACACGGTGAGTCCGCTTATGTTTGTTATCCTATGTCTGGCAATGTGGGGGGGAAGGCGGGTCGGGGCCGGGGAGGCGTGGGGGGGCCGGAGGGGGCCACGCCCATTGCGCCGACCGCGGTGGTAACGGACCGCGCGGCGGAAGATGGGGGGTTGAGAGGTTTTCTGGCGGGTTTGAAGGAGCTGGTCCATCGGTTCGAACCGGGAGTGGGCGGGGCTGGGGCCCCGGTGGCGGCTTGGGTGGCCCCGGGAACGGGGGACGGGGCGGACGTTGGGGGCGGGGTGGGTCGGGGGGTTGACGATGGGGGCTGCGGAGCCAACGGCGCCTGCCGCCGTAGTGGCTGCGGTGGCTGACCTGGGGGCGGGATCGGCACCCGCAGGGGCTGGGACGGCTTCGGAGGCCTCCAAAAAACAGGACTTGGTCCGTTTAGCGGATGCAGCGAAATGTGAGGTATATGTTTGCTTCGAGGGGCCCCTCGGGGCTCATCTGAAGCCTGAGGTCCGTGAGAAGATCTGGAAGGGTGAGTATGTGGAGATCTTCGCCCTGCTGCCGCTGGAGAAGTTCAATCTGGATAGGGTGAAGCCGGAGGATCACAAGAAGGAGGATGAGGAGAAGCGGCGGTACAGGCTCATTCCCAGGACATTTACCAATTGGCTGCAGGCGTTCGCGATTCTGGCTAGTGTGATAGGCGAGAGGAACCCGGAGCACTGCTCGGCGCTGTTTTGCTACTTGGACGCCGTGGGAGAAGCCTATCGGGTCTACGGGGGAACGGCGTGGTTACGTTACGACGAACAGTTTCGTCAGCGGAGGGCGATTCACCCGTCCTTACGATGGGATCATAAGGACATCAGTCTTTGGATGCGCCTTATGACTTCAGCGCGGTCGACTGGCCAGTTTTTTCCAGGAGGGACCGGTGGGTCCACTAACCCCGGACAACTGGCCACAAGGAAAAAAGAGGTGTGTTGGCAGTTTAACGAGGGGTCTTGTAGGTTCGGGGGGTCGTGCAAGTACAAGCACGAATGCACTGGCTGCGGTGGGGGTCACCCTTCGTCCCGCTGTTTCAAGCAAGGAAAGAGCAAGTCCGGTGATGCGTCTGGAAAAGGGGACAACTCCGGTGAAAGTGGGAAGGATGCTGCCTTTTCTCGATAGGTATCCGGATCAGGAAGCGGGGCAGTTGCTGGCCCGGGGGTTTGTGGAAGGTTTTCATATTCCGGCACACCTGGGGGTGGCACCCCCTTTGGCTCGTAATCTGCGTTCGGCGTTGGCTCACGCCGAGGTGGTGTCTGCGAAACTGGAGAAGGAGGTGGCTTTGGGGCGCATGAGCGGCCCCTTCCCGACGGCGCCCATTCCAGATTTGGTGGTGTCTCCCTTGGGTGTGGTGCCCAAAAAGGAGCCTAATAAATTTCGGCTCATTCATCATCTCTCGTATCCAAAAGGGGGATCGGTGAATGATGCTATTGACCCGGAGATTTGCGCGGTGTCTTATACGTCCTTTGACGCGGCAGTTTTTTGGGTCCCGAAGTATGGGAAGGGGGCATTGATGGCTAAGACCGATATTGAGGCGGCCTTCCGGCTGCTCGCGGTCCATCCGGACAGCTTCCGGTTGCTGGGTTGTCATTGGCAGGAGGGGTTCTACGTCGATAGATGCCTGCCCATGGGATGTTCCATATCGTGTACTCTGTTTGAGAGGTTCAGTTCTTTCCTGGAGTGGGTGGTGCGGGACGTCGCGGGATTGAACTCAGTGATCCATTATCTGGACGACTTCCTCTGCGTGGGCCCGCCTGCTTCGGAGTTGTGCGCGATACTGTTGGCTACGCTGGAACACGTTGTGGAGAAGTTTGGCGTTCCCTTGGCTCTGGACAAGACGGAGGGCCCGCGGACGGTGTTGAGCTTCTTGGGCATTGTGCTGGACTCAGAGAGGATGGAGTGTAGGTTGCCGGAGGAGACACTGAGGGCGCTCCAAGCGGAGATTCGCGGGATGTTGGGCTTACGTAAGGTTCAACTTAGGCCACTGCAATCGCTGCTGGGTAAGTTGAACTTTGCGTGTCGCATACTGCCAATGGGGAGGGTGTTCTGCCGACGGCTGTCAGCCAGTACTGCTGGGGCCACCTCGCCCAAGCACTATGTGCGCTTGGTCAGGGCACATAGGGATGACCTTGCGACGTGGCACGCGTTCCTGGCTAATTTCAACGGCAGGGCGCTGTGGATGTCGGGCCCCCTCAGCAATTTTGATCTGGAACTGTACACGGATGCAGCGGGGGCGTCGGGCTTCGGTGCCTTTTTCCAGGGCAAATGGAGCACAGGGCCTTGGCCGGCTTCATGGAAGGAGGCGGGCCTGGGTAAAACATGTTGCTGCTGGAGCTTTTTCCGGTGGTTTTGGCGGTCGAACTGTGGGGAGAGGCTTTCCGGAATCTGAAGGTGCGCTTTCATGGGGACAATTTAGGGGTGGTGCAGGTGATCAACAAGGTGTCGGCGACGTCGCCGCCAGTGGTCCGGTTGCTCAGGCACCTTGTGTTGCGCTGCTTACAGTTGAATGTGTTTATTTATGCTGTGCACCTTCCAGGCGTTGAGAACGTCATCACTGATGCTTTGTCTCGCTTCCAGTGGGACAGGTTTCGGGAATTGGCACCGGGGGCGGAACAGCAAGGGGTCCCTTGTCCGGAATGGCTGTGGAGGATTGTCTTGGACGAGTGACGGGCTGGATACGGCGGTCGGTGAGCGAGGCGACATGGTCCGCATACAGCAGGGTGTGGAGAGAGTGGGCTGCCTTCATGCAGCAGGCCTTGGGGGGTCAGGAGGAACAGGATCTGTGCTTGTTGGTTGTTTATTTTGTGGCCAGGAACTTTGAAGCTGGGGTGTCTGCGTCCGGGCTTACTAAAAAATTAGCTGGGTTGGCGTTTTGGTTCAAGCTCAAGGGTTTGCCGGACGCGACAAAGGATTTCTTGGTCAGTCAGGCCATGAAGGGCTATCGGCGTTCTCAGGTCAGGAGGGATCCTAGGCGCCCGGTTTCGTTCGAGCTTTTGGGCCGGTTGTTGGAGCAAGTGGTGGGTGCCTGTTCGTTGCCATACGAGGTGGTTTTGTTCAGAGCGGCTTTTGCTTTGGCATTTTTTGGGGCTTTGCGGGTTAGCGAGCTGGTTAGCCCATCGCGGAGCCGGCAGGGTGGTTTGGGCTGGGACGCGGTGGTGTGTGAGGTGGACAGGTTGTCCATCCGGGTATGCCGCTCCAAAACAGATCAACAGGGCAAGGGCAAGTCGGTGCAGGTGTTTGCCTTGCTGGGTTCGCCTTTGTGCCCTATTGGTTTGGTGCAGAAATTTTTGGCGGTTCGCCCTGCGATCCACGGGCCATTTTTGGTGCATCAGGATGGGCAATTTCTCTCGCGTTTCCAGTTTTCTGCGATTTTTAAGCGATGCTTGCAGGCCTTGGGTTTGGGGGAGCAAAAGTTTTCCTCACATTCCTTCCGCATTGGGGCGGCCACTGAGGCGGTCCGGTGGGGTCTGGATGAGGCGGCGGTTAAGCGCATTGGGAGATGGGAATCCAGGAGGTTTCGGTTGTACATTCGCCCTCATTTGTTGGTTGCGTGAAGTGCCGGGTGGGGGATAGGTGACTGCTTATTGTTGATTGTTTGGTTTTTTTCTTTGTGGTTTGTATGTTTTTATATTGATGTTGGGGGTATGTTTTTTCTTCTCTTCCTTTCTTACAGGCGGCCGGCCGGGCATGGTGTGGATAGTGGGTCACTCATAGGTTTGTTGAGGGGCAAGATGGGGAGATGCCCGCCCGGAGGGTCGTCAGCTTGGGTTTTCTAGGCAAGATGCACTAATACGCTGGCTGGGGGTGCCAGGCATGCTGTGGGGCAGGGCGGTGTCGGAAGTCCACCGTTTTGCCCGCTGGGACGGGCCTCCGGATGTGCTGGTGCTGCACGTCGGTGGCAATGACCTGGGGGTCAAGACCATGCTGGATCTCATCAAGGAGATCAAGTTCGATTTTTGGCAGCTACGCCTTGCTTTTCCACACATGGTTATTCTGTGGTCTGACATGGTGGCCAGGACAGCATGGAGGTTCGCAAGGTCGATAGACCGGCTGAACAGGGCCCGGAGAAAGGTCAATAAGGAAGTTAGCGGTTTTGTAGTCAGTAATGGGGGTTTGGCTATACGGCATCTTGAATTGGAAGTGGACACCTGGCGCTACCTGAAGAGGGATGGGGTTCACCTGAACGATGTGGGTACCGATATTTGGTCCCTGGGGATCCAGGACGGGATCCAGCGAGCTGTGAGGGTGTGGCAGGGCATGCAAGGGTAAGGTGTTGCCCTTGCTTGCTGTGGCATGTTGTTGGTCTGTGCGGATGAAGGATTTTACCCCAGGGATGGAAGAGTTCGGGGCCTATCGGTGGTATAGTACCCGTCAGTTGGTGATATAGCTAACAGTAGTTTAGCTACAGTGGGTAGTCAGGTGCACTGCGGGCAGTGTTTGGCCTCTGAGATAGTTTGTCAGCTTGAGGTCCGTTATAGTTTGGGTACCGCAGTGCCGTTAATGGTTTATGGTGATTGGTGGGTTATCCTAGCACAGACCAACGGGGAGGAGTTGCAATGGAGGAAGTGCCTTACTACCTGATTTAGTTATGTTAATTTATGTTATTTATGTTAATTGTTTGAATATTTTGATAATAAAGATAATTGGCTGCTTACGGCCATGTTTACTCCAGATGGGTGTGGTCTCCATTTCTGGGGTAGTAAATGGGGAGGGGCGTAGCAGTTTAAGAAGGAAAATGTTGGGTCAGTAAGTCACATCAGTTATACAATAGTCATGATACTTGTTGCATTTTGTACGTTGAATTATCTTTTGGTGAATACATAATTGTGTTAAATTATATTTTTATTACTTTTCCAATATGTAAAATTTAGTTTTTTTAGCACTCAAAATGTGGAAATTTTAAACCCATATCATGCACCTTTCCTTTTTATTCTGGGATTCAGGCTACTGAACAAATCATCTTAGTCATGATTTGGTAGCATTGAGTTCAAAAGTCCAAGAGTCGAGACCTTAGCAAAGTTATATTGTGTACTTCCTATGTTAAATTATACTATATAATCCTTGAGTTATCTCAAACCCTGCTGACTTTGCATATACACAGCTACCTTGAAGGACAGTATGTGATAAGGTTATATTGATAATTGTTCTTGAAGGGAAGCTTTAATGTCACATGATTTGAGATTTGCCATGTAATGATGACATTGCTGTCTCCATGTTTACTAAAGACCCAATTGTATACCCTTATTGGTAGCCCTGGGCAGACCCAATCTAACCCTCCATTCATCACTATGGAGCAGTGGATGTAAACGGACTTGTGATAGTTTACAGGGGAGCCTTCCCCACCAGAAAAAGCATGCAAAGTCTATCTATGGCTGGCTTGACCATTTTGGTTTAACCACTTAAGCCCCGGACCATTTTGCAGGCAAAAGACCAGAGCACTTTTTGCGATTCGGCACTGCGTCGCTTTAACTGACAATTTGTCATGCGACGTGGCTCCCAAACAAAATTGACATCCTTTTTTCCCCACAAATAGAGCTTTCTTTTGGTGGTATTTGATCACCTCTGTGGTTTTTATTTTTTGCGCTATAAACAAAAAAAGAGCGACAATTTTGAAAAAAACACATTCTTTTTTACATTTTGCTATTATAAATATCCCCCAACCATATATAAAAAAAACAATTTTTTTCCTCAGTTTAGGCCAAGAATACGTATTCTTCTACATATTTTTGGTAAAAAAAAATCTCAAAAAGTGATTATTGATTGGTTTGTGCAAAAGTTATAGCGTTTACAAAATAGGGGATAGTTTTATGGCATTATCAATAATATTTTTTTTTTACTAGTAATGGCGGCGATCAGCGATTTTTATCATGACTGCGACATTATGGCGGACACATTGGACATTTTGGACACATTTTTGGGACCATTGTCATTTATACATCAATCAGTGCTATACAAATGCTCTGATTCCTGTGTAAATGACACTGGCAGTGAAGGGATTAACCACTAGGTGGCAGTGTAGGGGTTAAGTGAGCCCTGGGGAGTGTTTCTAACTGTGGGGGGAGCGTGGCTGTGTATGACACATCACTGATCTCTGCTCCAATCACAGGGAGCAGAGATCAGTGACACTGTCACTAGGCAGAACGGGGAGATGCTTGTTTACATTAGCATTTCCCCATTCTTCCTCCCCGTGAGACAATCACAGGTATCCCTGCGGCGATCGAGTCCGTGAGACCTGCAATCAGACTCACGGAGGTCTCGACCGATGGCACGGCGACAAATTTAATGGGACGTACCTGTACGTCTGTGATCCCCCATTGATCTATGATCCCCCATTGAGCAAGTGGAGCCCATACATGGACACGTCCATGTGAAAGGGCCCTTAGTTGTTGCTGTAGCCTCTACAAAAGTTTAAAAACATATTCTTTAAAAAAAAAAAAAAAAACACAAACACTATGACCAGCTTGCATTTTACTGTCCTTCCTTCAATGACCATCATCATTCTGATCATGATAATCACACAGTATAGATGCTGTGGCTCAAAGCACCTGTGATCATGATGATAATGATAATCACATTTGGCTGCTCCCTGCTTTATAAATGAAAATAGGCAAAGCCCAGGGCATTTGGAAGGGTGTGTGCCATGTCATTAAACTGTACCTTTCTTGTGTAAATCTGCCATAGCCAGCGATCCCTCTGCGTTTGGACTGCTGGACTGTCTGCTGAGTGGGCATCACACATGGACTCGTCTCTGTGCCTGCCCTGCATTGATCATTTACAGTTCCAGGCTCCAACTGCCCCTAGCCTGCCAGCACTCTTCTTCTGCCTGATTGGCTCAACACTAAAGGCAATGCACATGATATAAAAATGCTGATTTTGGGATCATTAGTATGGTGCTTTCGACAGCAGATTCCTATTTTTTATACGACAAAAGCGGGAAATGCAGATTATTACATTTTAATCCTACGTGAACACAACATCCGATTTTCATTTAATTACTATGGTTTTTGCCTGACAAAAATCGTAAGAGCAAGAAAATGCATGCTCATTGCTCAGAAACAAAAGAATACATACAAAATTATTTAACACATTACGTCACTTCTGAAGTTGAATTCTGTCTTATGACAATTTTTGTATGAAGAGTAACCTCTTCACTTTCGACATGAGACCAGCATGCAACAAAAAACGGAGAAACGTTAATCCGAAAATCTGATCGTGTGTACAAGGATTTACTTGCTACAGCGGCCACCACGATCTAAAGTCTCTAAGCTCCAGAGGTGAACAGATGGGGCTCCCCCAGGCCCCCTCAGCCCAGCAGGGAATATAAATACAGCGGGGAACAGAATGTCACAGTGTGTACACTGATTGACTGTAAACAGTGACATCGTACATGCAGGGCCAGTGCTACCACTAGGCGGATTAGGCAGCCACCTAGGGCGCACTGCCACCTAGGGCGTAACTCTGGCAGCTGTGTATACACAGCTCTCTGGTGTGGAGATAACAGTCTTGTGTGTAGAGCTGGGCGTTAGTATAACAGGACAGATAAGCGTGAGGAGGAGGGGAGGAGTGAGGAGACAGGGCGCAGCTCAGTAACTCGAGAAAGCAGAAGAATTTTGGTGGAGCTGCTCTGCAGTACAGGTGTATAGGAGCGATCTGCACTCCCCTCCTAGGAACAATACACAAAGCAGCCTGTAAGTGTCTTCCGTCCAGCTCCCGACACTCGTCTTGGGCACTGACAAACACACAAAGTCCTAGCTGGGGAGAGGCGCAGATCCTGTGTATAAGGAAACACCAGTGAAGGAAAATGCAGATTGGTGTTTGTAAATGCCGCCCTATACACACCGCTCATCCCCGAGCCTTTACATTTGCATTACATCCCACCCATTACATGGCACAGTAAATAGTTCCTTGCTGTCTGCAACTTTAAGGACAGGATGATATGATATCAGCGTTCAGTTCAGCTCTTCCTGATAACCCCTGAGCTCCCAGGAATGTCCCCCCTCCCCTGATCACAGCACAGCAGGTTAGAAGCAGAGGATGTGGGTGAGTGATCAGTGTCCAGCTACACACACAATGCTATTACTGATACCAGTGCTGTGCAGGGCAGTCAGTGTGTTGGCTCTGTTTGTTTCTTTCTTCTGCTGGTGACCAGGCTGCTGCCCACTACTAGTCCATAGGGATTCTCCAGGTTACTGTTGATACTAGTGCAGCATTTACTAGAACTGGGCTGTATTTTCCTTCACTTGCAGCATCTGAAATTGTCTTTTTCTCCTCTCCCTTCCACCAGCAGTCAGCAGCTGCAGGAAAAAAATATAGCCAATAATTTCTAATAAATGCTGCCCCCCCCCCCCCCCCCCAGAGGTCTGCACACCTGCTGTGCCCATTTTGAGGGATCCCACCATCTCTGTGCTGAGTTCCCAGGTCTGTACACCCGCAGTGCCCATTATCAGGGATTCCCACCATCCCTGTGCTGAGTTCCCGGGTCTGTACACCCGCTGTGCCCATTATGAGGGGTTCCCACCATCCCTGTGCTGAGTTCCCCGGTCTGTACACCCGCTGTGTCCATTATGAGGGGTTAATTTTGTTTATTGAAAATCTTACAAACAACAACTTATATACAATAAAACCATAATAAATAAATAAATAAAACATATTTACAAAATAATTGAATATGACTATACAAAACAAGAACATAATAAATGGTGCAAACCAAAAAGCATACAACATAATCCCTACGGGAGAGCCAGACTAAGGAACATCACCGTCACCATGCATGGAACCTTCTATAGAAACGGAGTGGGAACTGCCATTAGGGTAGTTGAGGCAGACGCTTCTTAGCCTGACTACTCCCTCTGCCGGGAGAACCAGCACGCTTCGTTGCACCCTGACACTCATCATCCATGGAGGACGCTGAACTGAACGAGTCCCACTCATCATCATCTGACAGGACCTCAAACTTATTTTCTACATGCAAAACCTCAGGACTTAAGGTAACTGCACCTCTTTTCATCCCCTTCCTTTTGCCCCTCTTCCTTTTATCCTCCAACCACTCCATATCATCCTTGGACAAATCAGAGTCAACAACCTCCCCACACCTATCCTCCCCCCCACTCTCCCTTCCCTTATCTACCACCACGCCAGCCTCTTCACCATCCACCCCACTCCTCTGCACCCCATGACCCTTAACAGAGACCCTGCAGCATCGGGGGAGGGGGACTGGCACCGCACTTGATGCACCAGCCTCAGCATCTTCTCCTCACCATCCTGGGGAGCTGAATCTGGACTGGTCTCCAGTTTGTTGATCGCATCCAGCATGTCAGAACCTTCATCCTCCAACTCAGATGTTCCATATTGCTGGGGAGGGAAGGGGACAGAGGCCTCCGTCATTGAGGGCTCAGCAGGTGTCTGAGGTGTTGAAACACTGGGCTCATCCTCCGGGCCCACTTTCTCACTCTCTGCTGACTCCGACTGTACTTGCATCTCCTCACTGGTTGGATCACCTTCCATGCAGGACGCGGCTCTTCTCCTCATGCGATTAAATTGCTCCTCATTCTTATATTTCTCTTTAAAAATGCCACTGTTCTCCTTCAGAGAGCTCACCAGCTCTTTCTGCCTCTTAACAGCTTGCTCTAAGTCCTTCAACTCAGGCCTCAGAGCTGACCTCCTCTTGATATACAATTTGGCACAAACTTGCTTTTTCTTCCGAAATTCAGTCATCAACATCAACAATCTCTCCTCTTCTTCCTCAATCTGCTTCAGGTTTCCAACAATCCTCTGTCTAAAGGCAGGCAGGGACTCCTCACTCCTTTGGCCAGGCCCAGAATCTTCCACAGGCCTAGCCAGGGGGCCCCCGCCGGGGTCCTCCCCAGGATCCAGCATCCCTCCTGGGGCAGAGAAGCAACTCTAGCCCCTGGTCTCTGGAAGCACAGGAGCAAAGGAACTAGCAACCTCACACCTCGCTGTCAAGGAGAGGAATGGCAGTTTCCCACCATCCCTGTGATGAGTTCCCTGGTCTGTACACCCACTGTGCCCATTATGAGGGGTTCCCAAAATCCCTGTGCTGAGTTCCCGGGTCTGTAAACCCGCTGTGCCAATTATGAAGGGTTCCCACCATCCCTGTGCTGAGTTCCCAGGTCTGTACACCCGCTGTGCCAATTATGAAGGGTTCCCACCATCCCTGTGCTGAGTTCCCAGGTCTGTACACCCGCTGTGCCAATTATGAGGGGTTCCCACCATCCCTGTGCTGAGTTCCCAGGTCTGTACACCCACTGTGCCCATTATGAGGGGTTAATTTTGTTTATTGAAAATCTTACAAACAACAACTTATATACAATAAAACCATAATAAATAAATAAAACATATTTACAAAATAATTGAATATGACTATACAAAACAAGAACATAATAATAAATGGTGCAAACCAAAAAGCGTACAACATAATCCGTATGGGAGAGCCAGACTAAGGAACATCACCGTCACCATGCATGGAGCCTTCTATAGAAACGGAGTGGGAACTGCCATTAGGGTAGTTGAGGCAGACGCTTCTTAGCCTGACTACTCCCTCTGCCGGGAGAACCAGCGCGCTTCGTTGCACCCTGACACTCATCATCCATGGAGGACGCTGAACTGAACGAGTCCCAATCATCATCATCATCATCATCATCATCATCTGACAGGACCTCAAACTTATTTTCTACATGCAAAACCTCAGGACTTAAGGTAACTGTACCTCTTTTCTTCCCCTTCCTTTTGCCCCTCTTCCTTTTATCCCCCAACCACTCCATATCATCCTTGGACAAATCAGAGCCAACAACCTCCCCACACCTATCCTCCCCCCCACTCTCCCTTCCCTTATCTACCACCAGGCCAGCCTCTTCACCATCCACCCCACTCCTCTGCACCCCATGACCCATAACAGAGACCCTGCAGCGTCGAGGGAGGGGGACTGGCACCACACTTGATGCACCAGCCTCAGCACCTCTTGCTGCCTCTGCAATTTTAGAAGACACAGAAGGATAAGACACAGAAGGATTGGACACATTCTTGGCAACTGAAACCTTACCCACAGACTTGGGAGACACAGACACATTGGGTATTGACACAGACTGGGGAGACGCAGACACATTGGGTATTGGCACAGACTGGGGAGACACAGACACATTGGGTATGGGCACAGACTGGGGAGACGCAGACACATTGGGTATGGGCACAGACTGGGGAGACACATTGGGTATGGGCACAGACTGGGGAGACACATTGGGTATGGGCACAGACTGGGGAGACACATTGGGTATGGGCACAGACTGGGGAGACACAGACACATTGGGTATGGGCACAGACTCAGATGGACTCACAGGCCCTCCAGCTGCTGAGCTCTGAGCATCCTCCATGCCCAGACGGAAAAACTCTCTCATGAGCTCAGGCTTGTTGTGCATTGCCTCAGGACATTGACTGTAAGGATGTCCCACCGCATTGCACAGATTACACCTTATAATATTACAGTCCTTTGCCAAATGTCCTATACCCTGACACAGAGAGCACTTCATCACTGGACAGGAGGATGCAAGATGCCCTTTATCTCCACACTTGTTGCAGAGCTTTGGCTGGCCCGGGTAGAAGATGGTCAGCCTGTCCCTCCCCAGGAAAGCTGAGGATGGCAGATGCTGCACAACATTATCAATGACTTAATTGATTTCAGCTGCACAGACCATCCCCTGTCCATATTCCCCGATCGTCCAAAATCTTTCTTAGGGGGCTCAGGACGTCCCCATACCTCCTCAACCATACAGTCAGATCCCCTTGTGGTATGGATTCATTGCGCACAAGTATTGTCACCATCTTAATGAGGGGCTGGCGCGAAATAAGTTTGGGGATGAGCCCTTTCCAGTCCGGGAGGCCCCTACACACGTGTTCAAACTTCTCCCAAAATATGTCCAAAGACTCGGGACGGATAAAGGACAAATCATACTCATAGGAACCTGCCGGACTGATCAGGGCGAAGATATCTGCAGGCCTAAACCCCATCTGCAGGATTTTATCCACCACTGTCCTCCTATGTGGGGGGTTTCCATCGCCTTCCCATTTCAACTGTACAACATTCCTCCTTTTAAACAGGGAGGAAGATAAAACATCCCCATGCTCCCTCCCTGCTTGTTCCCCCTTCCCAGATCCTGTGGCAGCAACACCAGCATAAGTTTTTCTTCCACCACCAGCATTTGCAGTCTTGTCCTCAGATACATTCAAACCTGCTGGCAGAGAGTCTGAATCAGCTGGGATAGCAGTCTTCTGATTAGCAGGACCCACCCCCTCCCCCGAACACTCTGCTTCAATCCTGGGAGCCATTACAGTCTTGGCTGCTGTAGACTCCTGGAGAGCTGTAGTACTACTGCTCCCAGCATCCCCTCCACCATTCACAGGAACAGCCGCTGTGCCTGGTCCAGGCAAAGTCACTGTATTGTCCATGGACCTCTCTGCAGACTGAAGCTGACAGTTATTTATTGCTTGCAGTACATTGTCTATGGGTCTGGGCTGACTGTCTGAAGCACTACAACCCTCAGCAGGCCCATTGTCATTAAAGTTCCCACCATCCTGCACACACACTGTACCTGCACCTGCTCTCTCCACAGGTCTTTCCTCCACAGGACTAGGAATGGTGTCCATCTTCTCCTCACCATCCTGGGGAGCTGAATCTGGACTGGTCTCCAGTTTGTTGATCGCATCCAGCATGTTAGAACCTTCATCCTCCAACTCAGATGTTCCACATTGCTGGGGAGGGAAGGGGACAGAGGCCTCCGCCATTGAGGGCTCAGCAGGTGTCTGAGGTGTTGAAACGCTGGGCTCATCCTCCGGGCCCACTTTCTCACTCTCTGCTGACTCCGACTTTACTTGCATCTCCTCATTGGTTGGATCACCTTCCATGCAGGACGCGGCTCTTCTCCTCATGCGATTAAATCGCTCCTCATTCTTATATTTCTCTTTAAATATGCCACTGTTCTCCTTCAGAGAGCTCACCAGCTCCTTCTGCCTCTTAACAGCTTCCTCCAAGTCCTTCAACTCAGGCCTCAGAGCCGGCCTCCTCTTGCTGTACAATTTGGCACAAACTTGCTTTTTCTTCCGAAATTCAGTCATCAACATCAACAATCTCTCCTCTTCTTTCTCAATCTGCTTCAGCTTCCCAACAATCCTCTGTCTAAAGGCAGGCAGGGAATCATCACTCCTTTGGCCAGGCCTAGCCAGGGGGCCCCCGCCGGGGTCCTCCGCAGGATCCAGCATCCCTCCTGGGGCAGAGAAGCAACTCTAGCCCCTGGTCTCTGGAAGCACAGGAGCAAAGGAACTAGCAACCTCTCACCTCGCTGACAAGGAGAGGAATGGCAGTTTCCCACCATCCCTGTCCTGAGTTCCCAGGTCTGTACACCCACTGTGCCCATTATGAGGGGTTCCCACCATCCCTGTGCTGAGTTCCCAGGTCTGTACACCCACTGTGCCCATTATGAGGGGTTCCCACCATCCCTGTGCTGAGTTCCCAGGTCTGTACACCTGCTGTGTCCATTATGAGGGGTTCCCACCATCCCTGTGCTGAGTTCCCCGGTCTGTATACCCACTGTGCCCATTATGAGAGGTTCCCACCATCCCTGTGCTGAGTTCCCCGGTCTGTACACCCGCTGTGTCCATTATGAGGGGTTCTCACCATCCCTGTGCTGAGTTCCCCGGTCTGTACACCCACTGTGCCCATTATGAGGGGTTCCCACCATCCCTGTGCTGAGTTCCCGGGTCTGTAAACCCACTGTGCCAATTATGAGGGGTTCCCACCATCCCTGTGCTGAGTTCCCAGGTCTGTACACCCGCTGTGCCAATTATGAGGGGTTCCCACCATCCCTGTGCTGAGTTCCCAGGTCTGTACACCCACTGTGCCCATTATGAGGGGTTCCCACCATCCCTGTGCTGAGTTCCCAGGTCTGTACAACTGCTGTGTCCATTATGAGGGGTTCTCACCATCCCTGTGCTGAGTTCCCCGGTCTGTATACCCGCTGTGCCCATTATGAGGGGTTCCCACCATCCCTGTGCTGAGTTCCTGGGTCTGTACACCTGCTGTGTCCATTATGAGGGGTTCTCACCATCCCTGTGCTGAGTTCCCGGGTCTGTACACCCACTGTGCCCATTATGAGGGGTTCCCACCATCCCTGTGCTGAGTTCCCCGGTCTGTACACCCGCTGTGTCCATTATGAGGGGTTAATTTTGTTTATTGAAAATCTTACAAACAACAACTTATATACAATAAAACCATAATAAATAAATAAATAAAACATATTTACAAAATAATTGAATATGACTATACAAAACAAGAACATAATAAATGGTGCAAACCAAAAAGCATACAACATAATCCCTACGGGAGAGCCAGACTAAGGAACATCACCGTCACCATGCATGGAACCTTCTATAGAAACGGAGTGGGAACTGCCATTAGGGTAGTTGAGGCAGACGCTTCTTAGCCTGACTACTCCCTCTGCCGGGAGAACCAGCACGCTTCGTTGCACCCTGACACTCATCATCCATGGATGACGCTGAACTGAACGAGTCCCACTCATCATCATCTGACAGGACCTCAAACTGTCCGTCGGAATTTTCGAACGGGCTACTTGCCCACACACGGCACTTTTTCAGCGGACTAATACGGCATACTAAGTCCGCCGTACTTTCGAAATGAACGGACTCGCCCACACACGCGAAAGTCCGCTCATTTCGAGCACGTCTCCAGGTAGGCGGGGCCCGCGAAGGAGACGTCGCTGGCCCCGCCGCCTGGTATGGACTTAAAGGGGAACCCCCAACGCCGAAAAAAATCGGCGTGGGGGTCCCCCCAAGTCCACAACAGACCCTTGTTCGAGCACGCTACCCAGTCGGCCAGGAAAGGGGGGCGAGTGAGTGCCCCCCCCTCCTGAGCCGTACCAGGCCGCTCCGGGGGTCTTCCGTCTTCGGGGGTCTTCTCGCCGGACTCCTCCGCTATCTTCTTGTAGCTCTTTTTAGCTCTTTTTAGCTCTTCTTGTAGCTGCACGGCCACTTATATAGGGACAAGGGGCGGTGTCACATGGCTTTATGTCACATGGGTTGGTGTCACATGGTGACCCCGCCCCCTTAAGATGTCACAGTCCCCATGTGACATCAACCCATGTGACCAACCCATGTGACATAAAGCCATGTGACACCGCCCCTTGTCCCTATACAAGTGGCCGCGCAGCGCGTCCCTGGCATTGTGGCCAGAGAGAGCGTCGAGTCAACATCTCCAGGAGAAGAAGGAGAAGAAGAAGAAGAAAAAGAACGGAAGGCGGCAGCGGCGACAGAAGACCGGGCCACCGCCTGTAAAAAAGCTATAAGAAGGCGCGGTGGCCCGGCAGAAGAACCGAAGAGGGGGACAAGACCCCCGAAGTCGGAAGAAGAGGCCGCGGCGGCGAGGAAGAAAGCCAGACTCCTCCGCTAGCAAAAGAGCTACGAGAAGATAGCGGAGGAGTCCGGCGAGAAGACCCCCGAAGACGGAAGACCCCCGGAGCTGTGCAATAAAGTATTTTATCTCGTGTGTTGTGTTTTTTTTTGTACTTTTATTTTACAGGTGAATGGGTAGGGGTACATTGTACCCCATACTCATTTACATAGGGTGGGGGGCCGATATCCGGGGGCCCCCTTATTAAAGGGGGCTCCCGGATTCCGATAAGCCCCCCGCCGGCAGACCCCGACAACCAACGGCCAGGGTTGTCGGGAAGAGGCCCTTGTCCTCATCAACGAAGTGGGTAAGGAGGAGGAGGGACAGATTTGTGTCCCTTTTGTGTGGCTTTTAGGTACTCTTGCCAACGGGCTGAGAGGTTGGACATTAAAAGCCTTGTTAAGCATGTGGCACCCAAATGGTTGGTGTTTTTGCCACATTTGATGTGCCTGAAAGACACAGTTTGCAAATAGCAACAGTGCGACCTTCTGCAGATGTGCTGAAAAAGGCCCAGACAGCTGAGCTTTGGGGAGTGGACCAGGAGATAACAGCTGCAGAATGTGATGGAATAGGGTGGCTGCTCTCTACTCTTTCTTGATGTCAACCTCCTTGGGGTTGTGCCAACTCACTTCGTTTCCTCCTCTGCTCTATCTGGCATCCAAGTTGCATCAGTGACCTCATCATCATCATCATCATCATCTCCATTTCCATCTCCTCCATCACCACTGGAGACAACTTGCAATATGCTGTGGCTTGGGGAACATGAATGCCAGTTTGTCTACCAGTGTTCTCCCCTCTCTCTAGGCTCATGTTCCTGTCATCCTGAACCTCAGAACCAACATCTGAATCCAGTAATGGCTGGGCATCATCAAGGAGCAAGTGGCTGACGCTGTGATCAAATAACTCAGCTGACTCCTCAATGGCTGATGTTGGAGCTATGGCAGGAATAGATGTGGACAAGTGGAGTGGATGCAGGTTTATCCACTCTGGCAACTGCAGGGGACTGCACACTTGTCTCTGCTTGCGTGACAGAGGATGAGGAGGATGAGGAAGGTTTAGTAAGCCAGTCCACCCCCTCCTCTGCATGCTGTGGGTGGATAGCACAGGCAAACTCACTAAACAGAGGAAATGATGCCCTTCCTGAGGACTGACCACCACGTCCACCTTTGCCTGTGGACACATTTGTTGCTGGCCCTTTTACAGTGCCAAGGGAACGTCTGCCTCTCCAAATGTAAAGAAGACGTTGAAATCTGTACGTAGATGCACTTTAATTAATGTGAAGAAGTGTTTGGTGCACTTTAATTTGAGTACTAACATTACACAGATACACTCCATGGATACACTATAATATACTGCAATATAATGCACCAAACCTACAGTGATGCACCTAACTATATGGTGTTAAAATGGCAGCAACGCACACAAATCTATGTGGTATTAAACTGGCAGTAACACACACAGAGCTATATGGCGTTAAACTGGCAGTAACGCACAAAGAACTATATGGCGTTAAAATGGCAGTAATGCACATAGAATGATATGGCGTTAAACTGGCAGTAACACACACAAAACTATATGGCGTTAAACTGGCAGTAACACACACAGAAGTAAATGGCTTTAAACTTGCAGTAACGCACACAGCACTATATGGCGTTAAACTGACAGTGACGGACACAAAACGATATGGTGTTAAACTGGCAGTAACGCACACAGAAGTAAATGGTGTTAAACTGGCATTAATGCACAAAGTTATGTGGCGTTAAACTGGCAGTAACAAACACAGAAGTAAATGGCTTTTGGCCCGAACTCATGCTCAGGCCGAACTGTTTGCCCATCCCTAGTTAGGAGTACATATTAGTGGTAATCAATCGTTTCACCAAGTTTGCACAGGCCTACACAACCAAAAACAAGTCAAACAGGGGCAGAAAAATTGGGCCTTAGGCACTGGTGGTGGTGCCACAAAACTGCAACCCCTCACAGATTCTCTAGTTGAGCACAGAAACGAGCCCTGCTGTTAAATATTAGAGCAAATATTGTAATTACATGCCCCTGTTAAACAGGGACAGAAAAATTGGGCCTTAATGCACTATTTCAACCGGATTCAAAAATATTTTGCGACCTGACTTTAGGGCCATGTATCTCAGGGTCACTTTGTGCTAGAAACCCCAAATTTGTATATGTTGTAGAGCTAGTTCTATTGTGTTTGCATACCAAATTTGGTGTTTCTAGCTATAAGTGACCCCGAGATATTTGGCCCCAAATTCGGGTCGCAAAATGTAATTCTCTGCTGCACAAAAGTGCTTGACATTTTGTGACCCGACTTTGGGGCCACGTATCTCGGGGTCACTTGGTGCTAGAAACCCCAGAAAAGTACTTTCGTATTGCCCATATCTGGGGTTGCTTGGTGGCAGGTGACGTGGCAAGTGGACAATCCACAACTTGGTCACATGGCACTCGTGGCCGGTCACATGGCACTCATGTCAAGTTACGTGGCACTCGTGTCAGGCCACGTGGCACTCGTGTCAGGTCACGTGGCACTCGTGGCTGGTCACGTGTCATGTGGCACTCGTGGCCGGTCACGTGGCACTCGTGTCAGGTCACGTGGCACTGGTGGCCAGCCACGTGGCACTCGTGGCAGGTCATATATATATATATATATATATATATATATATATATATAACCATCTTCCGAAATTCGAATTTAGTATATAAGGATTTCGATTTTAATAGAAAAGATTTTAATAGAATATAAAAGAATAGACTAGAAAAACAACAGAACAGAACAGAATAAAATATAATATATTCTATACTGTTCTGTTCTATCATTTTTCTAGTCTATTTTATGTTTTATTATAATCTTTTCTATCCAAATTTTAAATTAATTAATTAAAAATTTTGAATTTATACTATTCGAAATTCAAATTTATTCTATTTGAAATTTGAATTTCAGAAGATGGTTGTATATTCTTTCTATTTTATTCTATTAAATTATATATTTTTTCTAATCTTTTCTATTTGAATTAGAAATTTTGGAAGATGGTTAGTTACTTATATACATCTGTCACATCAACTTCTCAAACTTGCAGTGTACCAGTGAAAAAAAAACACACACACATCTTATTTCATTTATATTACTTTTCTGCAGAAAAGAATGACATTTTGCGACCCGACTTTGCGGCCACGTATCTCGGGGCCACTTATAGCTAGGAACCCAAACACAGTAGAAATAGCACTACAACATATGCAAATTTGGGGTTTCTAGCTCCAAGTGACCCCGAGTTATGTGGCCCCAAATTCGGGTCGCAAAATATCAAGCACTTTTCTGCAGCAGAGAATGACATTTTGTGACCCGACTTTGGGTCCCCCGTAACTCGGGGTCACTTGGTGCTAGAAACTTGGATATGTTGTAGTGCTAGTTCTACTGTGTTTGCATACCAAATTTGGGGTTTCTAGCTATAAGTGGCCCCGAGATACATGGCCCCAAAGTCGGGTCGCAAAATGTCATTTTTCGAATTTGATTTGAATTTCGTTTGAATTTGTTAGCATTGTAATTCGGTAATTCGAATGCATCCGAATGTCCGAATAATGAAAATTCGTCCGAATTTCGATTCGAAATGCACATGTCTAGTGGTGCCACAACTCTGTAACCCCTCACAGATTCTGTTGTTGAGAGTAGGAACAAGCCCTGCTGTGAAATATTAGAGCAAATATTGTAATTACATGCCCCTGTAAAACAGGGGCAGAAAATTGGGCCTTAGGTGCTGGTGGTGGTGGCACAACAATGTAAAGCCTCACAGATACTCTTGTTGAGCACAGAAACGGGCCCTGATGTGAAATATTAGAGCAAATATTGTAATTACATGCCCCTGTTTAACTTGGGCACTGGTGGTGGTGCCACAACACTGCAAACCCTCACAGATACTCTAGTTGAGTGCAAGAATGAGCCCTGCTGCAAAATATTACAGCAAAAATTGTAATTGCACGCCCCTGTTAAACAGGGGCAGAAAAATTGGGCCTTAGGCACTGGTGGTGGTGCCACAACACTGTAACCCTTCTTGGATACTCTAGTTGAGAGCAAGAATGAGCCCTGCTGCAAAATATTACAGCAAAAATTATAATTATACACCCCTGTTAAACAGGGGCAGAAAAATTTGGCCTTAGGCACTGGTGGTGGTGCCCTGAAACAAAAATGTTCTTAAAAGCTATCAACATGAACATTTAAGAGGAATAGGGTAGTCACTCAGCATAACAGGATAGTCACTCAGCATAGGCAGTCTTCAAGGGATCTCTCATTCATAGAAAAAAGTATCGGTTACATCAGCATCAGGTGCTTGGCAGCTGGTGATCCAAGACTGATTCATTTTCATGAAGGTGAGCCGATCAACTGAGTCTGTGGACAGGCACACTCTGTAAACAAAGTCTCCAGCAACACTGAATGTGCGTTCAGAAAGAATGCTGAATGCAGGACAGGCCAGTAGCTCAATTGCATATTGTGCAAGCTCTGGCTAGTGATCCATCCTCAAGACCCAGTAACCCAGTGGATTTTCGGTTAGAAAGGTCTCAAAGTCTGATCTTGCGCCTATGTATTCCTGCACCATGTAAATCAGATGCTGGAGATGGTTGCTGGAACTGATCAGACCTAAAGAATTGTCTGAATGCATCGGTCAGGCGGCCACCTTCTCCACCGCTCCTTCTGTGAATGACCGAAGCCTCAGCAACATGTTGTCCAGCAGGACCAGGAAATTGTAACCTCCCAGGCCCTGGAAACGCATTGTGCAAACCTTTCTGCATGGGCTCCCGAAGAGGTTTCATCCTCTGCTTCCTCTGCGAAGGCTGGATAAGTTCTGAAACCTTACTCTTGTAACGTGGATCAAGAAGGGTTGCCAGCCAATAATGGTCCCTCTCCTTGATAACACAAATCCGAGGGTCCTTTCGCAGGCTTTTCAGGATCAGGGAGGCCATGCAGCGAAGGTTTGCTTAGGCATTGGATC
Source organism: Lithobates pipiens (assembly GCF_037356315.1). Classification (NCBI taxonomy): domain Eukaryota; kingdom Metazoa; phylum Chordata; class Amphibia; order Anura; family Ranidae; genus Lithobates; species Lithobates pipiens. Next base: position 493,267,905 of record NW_027507903.1, read on the forward strand.
CGGAGTCCTCTGGGTCACTAAGGATGACATGATCCCCAGCCACGTACAAGTCCATGGGTTTCTGGGGACTGAAAACGATCCCTTGAAGACTGCTGCTGATGCTGAGTGCTAGGCTCCACCTCCATTCTGACACAATCCTCATCTTCCTCCTCTTCCTTTGTGATCGGCGGGCCCACAGGAATACTGTCTGGATAAAGGGGGCCTTGAGAGGTAAGGAAGTGCTCCTCTTCCTCCCTCTGTTCTGCCTCAAGTGCCCTGTCCATTATTCCACAAAGTGTGTGCTCCAACAGGAAGACAAGAGGGACAGTATCACTGATGCATGCACTGTCACTGCTCACCATCCTCATGGCCTCCTCAAATGGTGACAGGACAGTGCATGCTTGATCAGTAGCCATTGGCGTGGCAAAAAAAATCCAAGCTCCCCTGACCCTGTCCTGGTGCCATACTCAAACAGGTACTCATTGATGGCCCTCTGCTTCGTGTGCAGCCACTGCAGCATTGCCAATGTTGAGTTCCACCTGGTAGGAATGCCACAAATTAAGTGGTTCTTGGGCAGGTTGCATTCCTTTTGAAGGTCAGCCAGCTGAGCACTGGCATTATATGACTGCCAGAAATACCCACAGACTTTTTTGGCCTGCCTCAGGAGATCCTGTAAGCCCGGGTACCTGCACAAGGACCGCTGCACCACCAAATTAAGGAGCCAAACAGGGAACATGGGTCAAGTGTCCCTGTTGGGGGGCAGAGAGGAGGTTGGTGCCATTGACGCAAACCACCATTCCTGGCTGAAGCTGGCGTGGCATCAACCCCCTCTGAGTCTGCCCCTGCAGAGCTGACAGAATCTCTGCCCCAGTGTGGCTCCTGTTCCCTAAGCAGACCAACTTTTTGCCTGAGTGCTTGCGTAGCCCCTTGAACGCCTACGGAGCACCACTGGTTCCGAGGAAAAATCTGCAGAGGAAGAGGCCATAGAGGAAGAAGAAGAGGAGGGGGTGGAGGAGAGAGGTGTGGGAGAATCACCACTACTAGCAATTTGGAGGCTTGGTGGCAGAACAAGCTCCAACAATACTGCACCCTGTCCTGCTTCCTTCCCAGCTGCCAGCAGAGTTACCCAGTCCACCGCGAAAGAAAGGTAACGTCCCTGTCCATGCCTGCTGAACCATGAGTCAGCTGGGACCGAATTTCTTTCGACTGTTTAGCAACTGGGGTAGGGAAATTTGCCTACTGCAATCGGATGTTGGTGTAGCGATAGCAGATTGCCTGCAAGTACTTGGTACACCTAATTCTACACCTTCATTCCTCTCAGTGCAGGTTTCTGAGAGGACTGAAGGTATAGTGGGGTTGGAGATCCCAGCTGATGAGGAGCAAGGAGAAGTCCGCCATGTTCTTTGGTGTGGGTCTTTTAAATACTGGTGCCAACGGACTTCATGTAAGGTTGAAATATGTCTGGTCAAGCATGTGGTGCCCAAGCGGCTGCTGTTTTGGCCATGCTTGATACACTTCAGACATATGTTGCAAACAGCAACGGTGCGATCTGCTGCACATGTATCAAAAAAAGGCCCACACAAAAGAACTTTTAAAAATACATGGGGAGTTAGCAGCGCCCTGCACATGCGGAGCTCTGTGGTGTGACGCAGTCGGGCGACCGCCCTTAAGCTGGCCCCTGGAGGGCATCCTGCCTCGTTGGAGATGTGCCTCCTCCTCCCCTCTTCTATCAGGCACCCACGTAGAGTCAGTGACCTCATCATCCCCTCCCTCCTCATCACTGGAGCAAACCTGGCAGTATACTGCAGATGGGGGAACATGACTGACAGTTTCTTGTCCTTCTTGGGCACCCCCTCTCTCTGGGCTCTCGTTACTGCCTTCCTCAACCTGGGTACCATCATCGGAGCTTTCAAAACGCTGCACATCCTCTTGCAGCATCTACCCGACACTGTTGTTGAACAGTTCGGGGGACTCCTCCGTGCATGATGGTGGGGCTAGGGAAGGAGTGACTGATGACTTTGAGCTGATGGAATAGGCTGCTTTGGCAGCTGCATTGGCAGGCTAACTATTCTGAGCCTGGGTGACAGAGGATGAGGAGGATGAGGATGGCTTAGTTATCGACTCTACCAACTCTTCTGCATGTTGTGGATCAACATGGCCAGCTGCCGAAAAAAAGGACAAGCGTACCCCACGGCCACGTGCTGAGGATGCACCATGTCCAAGACCAGCACTGTTGGCTGTAGACACAGAGCCTGCTTGCCCTCTTTTAGTGGCCTGTGAGCATCTGCCTTTCCTTGGTGGCCTTCCAGACATGCTGTAAAATGTTACTAGCAAAACACCGCCTAAGGTTTACTAGAAAAACTACACCAGGAATGGCCTGCAGTCAGATATAGGCTTGGCTCGACTAGAATGCAGTGGATATATATATGTAGGAGACTGTATATATATTTTATGCACTGCAGATTACTGAATCTCCTGCCTGCCTGCCTGAAAGTATATTTGAAAACCTACACCAGGAATGGCCTGTAGTCAAATATAGGCTTGGCTAGACTGGAATGCAGTGGATATATATATGTAAGAGACTGTATATATATTTAATGATGTATAAAACTTAGGGGATTTGCGCCTCCCACTCACTACTACACCCACTCCCTTCTAAATAACTTATACTAAATAGTGACTGTATCACCGTAATGTCCTAAAATTATACACAGAACAATGATTTTATGACGATATATATGTCTGCAAAAGCAGTGTCCTTGTACAATGGTTGATGCGACCCCTCCAACCGTGCTGTCTTAATCACCATTCATCTTCTAATGAAAAAAGGCAACGTGTGTCCACTAAGAAAACCAAATCTGTGCCACCGTCACCAAGCAGAATGGCCACTCACCAGACATCACCAACCAGTAAACCTTCGGTTCATTCAACGGATTACCAATCCTTAATGCACTTCTCCCGTTAGCTATTCCTCAGTGTCCGTATATTCATACAAAATTAGATAGAACCAATATAGTGTAAAACCGTGGGATTGGGATGTATAGGGCCCTGCAATTGGTGTCAGTGGAAAGAATAGTGTCTCATCATTAGTATTAGTGGGAAGAATAGTGCCCCATTGTTGGGGTCAGTTGTAGGAATAATATGCTATTGTTGGTATCATTGACAGGAACCAGGGCTCGAGTCCTGCGGGAACATGTGGCAATGGCGTCCCTGCACTTTTTTCACAGCAGGAACGCTGTTCCCTTTGTAGGACTAGAGCCGCCCGAGCTGATCCTTCACTAAGCGGCGATGCACAGCATCGCCACATAGTGAAGCACTGCATCCTCCCCTCCCTCGGTCCTCCTCCTCCAGCAGCCGCGGCTATACTATAGAGGACCGCGTCTGCCAATCTGCAGTGCTAGATCCCCACTGCAATACTGTCATTGGCTGCTAGAACCACCATTGTCCTAACAACCAATTACATCACCTGTGCTCCCCGCCCTCATCAGCAAGTTCCTCCGCCTGGCTTTTGTCCCCCTGCAACATGCTCCTTCGTCAAGGACTTATCCAGGTACACATTTTTCTACTTTGTGATGTTTCAGTCACAACTCTAATGGGGATCTCTGGGGACACTCTGATGGGGGGGGCTCTCTGATGGGGATACCTGCTCTCTGATGGGGGGCACTCTGATGGGAACACCTGCTCTCTGGTGGAAGGAATAGTCCCCCATCATTGATGTCAGTGGGAGGAATCGAATGAGGGAAAGATCATCACCCATTGTGGTGATTATTCTGTTAGTTTGACAAGTCAACTTATTTTGTTTTTGTAAACTGGCACTTTACAATAAATGTTGCACTGTATTTTTTGTAAAATATATATGCATATGAGCGCATAATTTGTGGATCTTGGGTGGGAGTTCCCACACTTTTTTTCCCCAGGACTTGACCCCTGACAGGAACTATGTCCCATTGTTGGTTAGGAAGGAATAGTGCCTTGCATTAGTGATGTGAAAAATTATGCAGTCCCTTTAACACCCCTTTCACACCAGGGCGTTTTGCAGGCGCTATAGCGTTAGAAATAGCGCCTGCAATCCGCCCTAAAGAAGCTGCACCATTATGTGTAGTGTGAAAGCCCCGAGGGCTTTCACACTACAGCGGTGCGCTGGCAGGACGTCAGAAAAAAATCCTGCCAGCAGCTTCTTTGGAGCGGTGAAGGAGCGGTGTGTTTACCGCTCCTCCACCGCTGCTCCCCATTGAAATCAATGGGGCAGCGCTGTATCACCGCCGGCAAAACGCAGCTATTGCGGCGTATTGCCGGCGGTTTTAACCCTTTCGCAGCCGCTAGCGGTGGGTAAAAGCGCCCCGCTAGCGGCGGAAATGCGCCGCAAATCCGCCACAAATCCAGCGGTAAAACGCTGCTAAAAATAGCGGTGTTTTACCGCCGACGCAATGGGCGGTGTGGTGTGAAAGGGGTCTTAAAGTAGTTTAGACTGAGGCAACAGTTTGGGCTGTACAATGTTGAAGCAGTACAATGATGAGGGTGTACAATGGTTTGCTCAAGCACTTTTCACACATGGGACTGGCTCTTTAGACTTCTTGACTTTGGTGGGTAGACTCCCTCCTCCACTAATGATCACATTGCATCACGCTGCTGTCTCTAAGTCAATGAGGAGGCAAAGAGCTGGTAGAGCAGCTGATCTTGTGCAAATCACTGGATCAAAATCGGGCTTAGGTAAGTATTGGGGTGGCTGGAAGAGGGAGCTGAATACTAAAGGTTCTTTACCTTCATGCATAAAACCTATCAACCTTTAGAACAACTTTAAGGTTAATTTCCTCTATTTATTTTACAGTCTCGGACAGGGTTGAGCTTGTCAGTTGTAGCCACACCCTCACGTGTTATCTAATAATGTATGAAGCAATGGCTATATAGGAAGGTGAAGATACACAACCTTTTACACTCCCTGGCAAAGCAGCATGGCTCTCACTAAGGACACCCGTCTTCCCCTTAATGATGGCAACGCCATACCGATCCTAGGACTGGGCACCTATGCCTCTCCTGATGTAAGTAGTAAAATATTGTGTTATCTTTTATTATTATAATACTTAGACTATTTGTGCAAGTGAAAACTACGGCTGTAAGTGCTTCTTCACTCTGCAGAAGGATAATACGGCAGCAACAAAGGAACAAACAAAGGTCCTTGTGATATCATATTTAGTTGCCGTGCAAAATTGTATTACCAGTATAGATATAACTGTGAAGCTGTTAGTACAAAGTCTATTTGACTGTATATCTATTTTTCTGACTTCAACTGGGCTCTAAGAATGCCATTCATGATAAGGTAGACTGTATGCAGCAGGTCAAATGAAGGATGAATATGTGAGATAGGTGCATGTTCTTTTCTACAGGTAAATCTCTATGAAAAAGGCACTTTGTTGAGACAAATGGCTTAAATGCAATTGTAAAACTTTAAAAGCATTGTTCTATTAAATATTGTACCTAGAAAACAGACACATCAAGTAATAGAAATCTGTTTTGAAACAGCTACAGTGACCACTGGCTTCCTTCTTTTACTGTGCAAGCAGTTACTTTAGATGCAATGGGGTTCATTTACTAAAACTAGAGAATGCAAAATCTGATGCAGCTGTACATGGTAGCCAATCAGTTTCCTAATTAAACGTTGAAAAAAAAAAAAAGAAAACCTGGAAGCTGATTGGTTTCTATGCAGAGCTTCACCAGATTTTGCACCCTCCAGTTTACGTAAATCAACCCCACTGTTGTGTCATGCACCTCTGTGGTGCTCCTAATTCCAGCAGCCAGTGCAGGCACTTATCCTCTAAGGCTTATTTAACATTTTCTTTCTTTTGCCTTTTAGGTGCCTAAGAGCATTGGTGAGGAAGCCACAAAAGTTGCCATTGAACTTGGCTACCGACACATTGACTGTGCCTACATCTATGGCAATGAGGTCCAGATTGGAAGCGCCATTCGTGCAAAGATTGCTGATGGTACAGTCAAGAGGGAGGACATCTTCTACACAGGAAAGGTTTGCACTCTTATGAAAATCATGTTGCATTTTTTCCTCACCCACAAGGCTTCAGGGTTAATTTACTAAAGGCAAAAAAGGTGCTCACTTTGCAAGGGAATGGGACTTTTCCTGAGCTAAGTGAATGTGGTAAATATTCAATTTGCAAGGAATACCCAACAGTGTTGCCAACCCCCCCCCCCCAGGTGAAATTTACTGGCAAGACGCCAAAATTTACAAAACAGCACTAATTTTTCACTAGCACTGCAAAAAAAGTACCTAAAATTTCGGTGCAACTATCCGGTTAATATAACCCAGCCAGCACAGAGTTCCCCCTTACATTGCAAATGAGAATACTGTGGACCCTGATGTAAAGCACAGTGCCACAGATCATGATCTAAGGGGAACCCTGATGTAAGCGGGGCTCTGCGCTCCCCCTTACATCCGAGTTCCCACTTACATCCGGGTCTGCAGCATTGTCCTTTACATCAGGATCCGCAGAGTTCTCCCTTGCTCTATAAGAGGAAATCCTGCAGACTCTGATGTAAAGGGGAACAATGGGAACGCTAATAAGGGAGGGAGACTGGTGACCTGCGATTACCTTCCGCAGAGTACTATGGAATAGAGGACACACCTGACCAATCAATTTAATTTGTATCCGACAGGCCCCTGTTCTACATAGCTGATGGGAGATCTAAAGGAGATTGTTCAATCAAATTGTATGGGGAGTAGGTGGAAGATAGTACTGTAATGAGGGAGGTGTGGTCAAGAGTGGTGAACACACCCTATCACGCCCTCTTCTGTGATGCAACAAGGAAGTGAAGGCTTCTGGGAGATGACATAACAGGAAGTGAATGCTGATACAAGCTACAGGACGTGATGGAATCTGAAAATCCGTTCAAAAAACAAATAAATTTACAAGATTCTGAATATCCTGTGGGTGAGATAAGTGATAGATAACCACATTGGGATAGCTGGGCCAGGAATGGCATTGGAAAACGCTTCTATTTATTAAGAAAAGTTCAATTTTGCTTGAAAAGGGGAACTTATCCTTTAAATTACTCCTGTAACAAATCTTGTTTTTTTTTTTGTTCCAAAAACTACTAACCCTACCACTAACCATAATTGCCATGGGATTGCCATGTCAGAACAAATTATAAGACTTAATTATAAGAACTTAATTATAAGACTTTGTTTATCACCAAAGCCACATCAAAATTAACTCCTGCTAATTGGATAGAGGTGATGATGTTGGTTTTAGGAAGTACAGGGAGCTGAATTCTTCTTTAAAACATAACCAACCATCTAACATCCCTTTGCCTAAGTCAGAAATGAACCTTCAACCTTCAATTTGTCTTGGTTAATTAATGTAATTTTTCCTTCCAAGCTCTGGCCCACATTCTTTTCCCCTGACCTTGTACGCAAAGGTCTGGAGAAGTCACTGAGTGATGTTGGATTGGAATATCTGGATCTCTTCATTATGCACTGGCCTTTCTCCCTCAAGGTAGGTGGTATTTACAGATGCTCATATTTTTCTGCATGTACATTTTCACATTGCTTTATCCTGTGTGAGTAGGTCAGATTACCCTTTGTGCAAATAGATTTGGATAGAGTATGAAAGGATTAAAACGCTTGCCAATTTATTTTTGTTGTATGTGCCTAGTTGAGAAGTATTCATTCATTTCCTGTCCCAGAGATGCAATAGTTTGTCGGAGGAAATCTCTACAAAGTAATTCCTTTTTTGAAAGGTGTCACCAACACAGGTGTCCCTACTGAAGGATTACCCTTATATCTTCTATTGACAACTCAAAATTTTTGAGCCTAAAACCTTGAATTTACCATCATTTTCTGTTTCAGTGACAATTGTCACCAGGACAAACAGGCACACAGGTAGCAATAAAAAACAATTGCTTAGCGTTTGCAATATTAAATTAATGTCAGTAAATTGGAGTTAAAAAGAGACTTTAATGAGAACAATTGGCATTGCTCAATAACCAACAATTAAAATAACATTTTAGGTTTGAACTGACATTTGGCATCAGAAAGTTTAAACCAATTTAATGTCTGTGCATCAGACAGACTGTTTTTATTTATATGCAACATGGAGTCAGTGAGTGACATCTTTACTTCGTGTGTAGCATGCAGGAGCAGAAAAACCCGCCAACTCTGACAAACCTTTTGAATACGATGATGTGGACTTTTGCTCTACATGGGAGGTAAGTCACACGTTTTCAAGAAATATTGACATTTTCTTACAGAGGAAAACTACACAAATCATAAGTAGTTTAGCAAATTATACTGCTTGTTGTGAACTTAAGACAGGCACTCTTTTTCGATAAGAGACACCATCATATTTATAGAGTGGGTGCCAATAGGAAGACAAGATTAACAGGTAAGGAACCGCATGCCCTATTGATACCTTCAAAATGTGAGTTTTTCTTTATATGCTTATTCATTAAAGTGCTGTTCGTGACAATATTACGCTATGTCGGGTTTTTATCTTTATGGTTACATGCACAATACCATTACTCCATCTCTCACTGGATACTAATGAGATTTTCGCCTAATTGATGCGGCGGTGTAAGTGGAGTTTGTTGATTTCCTACACCTACTGAATTCCATATATATAAGCCTACAAGACTTGGGGGGCTTATGCCTAGCTAAGTCCAATTCTTCCGGTAAGCCTCCCCCATTCTCACGGTGGTGGTGGTGATGCATGCATGAAGAGTACACCTTTGAAAGTTTTTTTTCTTCTGCAAATTTAATATTGGATTTCACAGTTTGGGACTTATTTAGCACCTGCACATCCTCTGAGAATAACTTGTGAAGGACTATTTATTTATTTATTTTTCACTTATATTTATTTTTATGTTCACTTGTATTTCATTTTATTCAATAGCTTGAACTTGGTTTCACATCCAAACACCACCAGGGAATATGTTTCCCATTTATATGGTTTAAGATTTATATGGTGACACGTATAATTCTATTTTTGATTTGGTCATAGCGCTACACATATATTTTTTCCAATCTCATCATGTAAAAAAAAAAAAAAAACACAACATGCTATTATTTTGTACGGGGCTACAATTCTTCAGGAGAATATGAGAAATATAGCACAACTGAGAGAACAAAGGTTACTTGTTCCAACACAATCTGTCAGTGAATGTGATCCATTTACTATATAATTACTAGGTGTGGGATAAGCCAGAGATACAGGTATATGAATCTAAAAGTCAGGGATGGAGCCACTGTGTGCATAAAAATGCTTGTGTTCCCAAAGTGACTATTTCTTTTTGCCATTCTGTTTTTAACCTGACTGGTTACTGCAAGTAACATAGTCTTTCTTTCTTTCAGGTGCTTTGATACGGCGTAAGCCCCGTGCACACGGCCAGTTTAAAAAAAAAGCCATTAGCTGATCAGAGTGTTCTTGCAGGAGGGGCCGTCCCCCTCTCAGAACACAACAGATCGCTATACTAACTTTGCATAGTTAGTACAGTGGCTCCGCCTTGAGCTAACAGTTTATTTTTCAATCAACCCACTGGCTTAAAACGAAACAAAAAACTCATACCAGGCTTAAGACATTGTCTATTCTATGTCCACTGTTACCTTTGTTCCTAGGCCATCCATCCAGTGATATTTTATAAATTTGGTGTGACACAATAAGGTTGATTTACTAAAACTGGAGAGTGCAAAACCTGGTGCAGCTGTGCATGGTAATCAATCAGCTTCTAACTTCAGCTTGCTCAATTAAGCTTTTACAATAAAACCTGGAAGCAGATTGGTTTCTGTGAAGAGCTGCACCGGATTTGGCATTCTCCAGTTTTAGTAAATCAAGCCCTGTATTCTTCTCATTTCAGGCTCTAGAGGCGTGCAAAGATGCTGGTTTGGTGAAATCCATTGGCGTATCAAACTTTAACTGCAGGCAGCTAGAGCGTCTCCTGAACAAACCAGGGTTGAAGTACAAGCCGGTCTGCAACCAGGTACTAAGCAGAAGCAGATTTAGAAAGACATAACTAAATTAAATTCATGTTAGTGTTGAGGCTTAGGACGTTTTTATGTGGAGGTGTGAATACATCCTTATGTTGTAACACTGCAGGGCTTCCCTATTTGCCACTAGACTCCCATTGTTCTGTCAAGAAGTCCTTAAAGTGAATTCAAGTATTCACATATTTATATCAGTCTCTGTAGCTGTGGTACTCTAAACTGCTTAGTCCTTCTTTTAGCAGCTCAGCCCCCCCCCCCCCCTTCTCAGTTGTGAGTTAACAGCTCAGCTCCCCCTGCTCTCCCGCCAGCAGTGACATCAGATAAGCTTCTGCTGCTCCCTCCTCCCAGCAGTGACTCTCAGAAGCTCAGCTATCCCTGCTTTTCCTCACTCAAGTGACTTACCAGCTTATAGTTCCCTCCTTCGCCCTCCCAACAGGGACTCAGTAACTCTCTCTGCTCCCTCCTCAATCCCCCCTCCCCCCAACCCAGCCAATGACTTGGTAGCTCTGCTATCCTTGCTCCCCTAATCCCAAATCTCCTGCTCTGTGGTTACTTTAGAGATTAGAAGGCCACTATGTTCTTAAATGTTGTTCTTCACTACTAGTAACCACAATAATTACAATTATTATTACTTCACAAGCCAGTTTGTAAACTTACCTACATAAAGTGTATGGACTGACATTTTTACAATAAAATGATTTAGCACATAATCATGAAATATGCAATACAGGTTAGAGACAATTATTAAGTATTGCTTTATTCATCAACATTACACAACAAGTTCCATGGCAGTTCAAGCATTTACAGTATATACAGCTACAGTATGTCAGATACCTGTCATTTACTGCTGTTTGCACTTATGTTGGGGCTAATAAATAAGCTAGCTCTGTGTCTAGAGTCCAGTTTAATAATTAACACCTTAATATGTAAATATATATATAGTGGGTGTGTGTGTGTGTGTTTTTGGAGTGAAATACTTTGGTGCTAAGAGGAAATCACACAGTCATCTTAAAGCAATACACAGAGATTTCTCCAGATTCTTGGAATCTTTTGATGAGATGATGTACTGTATATGCTGATATATTTAATGTATTTGCAATTTTACATCGAGTAACACTATTCTGTAATGATTCGACAATTTATAGACTCAGCTTTACACAGATTAGTGCTCCTCTGCCCCTCTTTATTCTTGAGACACTCTGAATCTCTAATGCCACGTACACACGATCACACTTTGCAGCGGAGGTCAAGTGGACCTGCCCACACACGACCGGACTTTTCCGGTGGACAATCCGCCTTACTATGGCAGGGGTCGGCCGGACTTTTGAAATGAACGGACTTTCCCACATACGGAGTAAAGTCCTTCATTTTGAACGTGGCTTCAGGTAGATGGGACTAGCGCAGGAAGTCAATGTCGCCGCCTCCATCGGCGAGATTGACACCTCGCGAGCCCCGTCACCGAGTATGGATTTAAAGGGGAACCCCTACGCCGAAAAAACGTATGTTGTGTGGGCAAGCCCGTTCATTTCAAAAGTCCGGCAGACTAGCACACAGGCGGGCGGATTGTCCGCCGGACTGCCGAGTCCAGCAGACAATTTTGGGTCAAGACTTCTTTCTAATGCCTCGTACACACGATCAAACAATCCGGTGAAAAAGTCAAGACAATCCCCCCGTGTGTAGGCTCCAGCGGACTTTCTTTACCCAAAAGTCAGACGGACTAAGAAAGTAGTTTTGCACTCCAATCTGTCCGCCGGACTCGCATTTCGGGGGACAATCCGGCCGTGTGTGTGCCAGTCCGCCGTACTTTTGTAATGAACGGACTTTTCCCGCCCGGAGAAAAGTCCGCTCATTTTGAGCGCGTCTCCAGGTAGCCGGGGCCAGCGAAGGAGGCGTCGCTGGCCCCGTCACCAGGTGTGGACTTAAAGGGGAATCCCTACGCCGAAAAATGGGCGTGGGGGTCCCCCCCTAGGTCCACATCAGACCCTTATCTGAGCACGCTGCCCAGCCGACCAGGAAAGGGGGTGGGGACGAGCGAGCGCCCCCCCTGAGCCCTACCAGGCCGCGTGCCCTCAACACGGGGGTGCCTTGGGGAAGGGGGGGCCACGCGGCCCCCCACCCCAAAGCACCTTGTCCCCATGTTGATGAGGACAAGGGCCTCTTCCCGACAACCCTGGCTGTTGGTTGTCGGGGTCTGCGGTGGGGGGCTTATCGGAATCCGGGAGCCCCCTTTAATAAGGGGGCCCCCGGATACCGGCCCCCCACCCTATGTGAATGAGTATGGGGTACAATGTACCCCTACCCATTCACCTGTAAAAAAAAACACAACACACAAGGGTTAAAATAGTTTATTGCACAGCTCCGGGGGTCTTCTGTCCGTCTTCGGGGGTCTTCTCGCCGGACTCCTCCGCTATCTTCTGCTAGCTCTTTTGCTAGCGGAGGAGCCCGGCTTTCTTCTTCGCCGCCGCCCTCTTCATCTGACTTCGGGGGTCTTGTCCCCCTCTTCGGTTCTTCTTGCCGGGCCACCGCGCCTTCTTCTAGCTCTTTTACAGGCGGTGGCCCGGTCTTCTGTCGCCGCTGTCACCATCTCCTGTTCTTCTCTTCTTCTGTTCTTCTCTTCAGATGTTGCCTTGTCGCTGCCTCCGCTCACAATGGCAGGGACGCAGCGTGCGGCGACTTATATAGGGACAGGGTGATGTCCCTGCCCATTATGATGTCACAGTCCCAGCATCCTCTGGGATTGTGACATCATAATGGGCGGGGACATCATCCAGTGATGTCCCTATATAAGTCGCCGCGCACCGCGTCCCCGTCATTGTGAGCGGAGAGAGCGACGAGGCAACATCTGAAGAGAAGAACAGAAGAAGAGAAGAACAGAAGATGGCAACAGCGGCGACAGAAGACCGGGCCACCGTCTGTAAAAGAGCGAGAAGAAGGCGCGGTGGCCTGGCAAGAAGAACCGAAGAGGGGGACAAGACCCCCGAAGAGGGGGACAAGACCCCCAAAGTCGGAAGAAGAGGGCTGCGGCGAAGAAGAAAGCCGGGCTTCTCCGCTAGTAAAAGAGCTAGCAGAAGATAGCGGAGGAGTCCGGCGAGAAGACCCCCGAAGACGGACAGAAGACCCCCGGAGCTGTGCAATAAACTATTTTAACCCTTGTGTGTTGTGTTTTTTTTTACTTTTTTTTACAGGTGAATGGGTAGGGGTACATTGAACCCCATACTCATTCACATAGGGTGGGGGGCCGGTATCCGGGGGCCCCCTTATTAAAGGGGGCTCCCAGATTCCGATAAGCCCCCCTCCCGCAGACCCCGACAACCAATGGCCAGGGTTGTCGGGAAGAGGCCCTTGTCCTCATCAACATGGGGACAAGGTGCTTTGGGGTGGGGGATAAGGGTCTGATGTGGACCTGGGGGGACCCCCACGCCGATTTTTCGGCATAGGGATTCCCCTTTAAGTCCATACCAGGTGACGGGGCCCCGGCTACCTGGAGACGCGCTCAAAATGAGCGGACTTTCCTCCGCGTGTGTGGGCGAGTCCATTCATTTCAAAAGTACGGCGGATAGTCCGGCGGACTTAGTACGCCGTATTAGTCCGCTGAAAAAGTGCCGTGTGTGGGCAAGTAGCCCGTTCAGAAAGTCCGGCGGACAGTCCGGGGGGAAGTCCGCTGGACTAAGTCCGCCGGATAGTCGGCTACGTGTGTACGCGGCATAAGTCTGCTGGACTTTTGGGAACAAAAAGTCCACCGGAGCCCACACTTGGGCAGATTGTCCAGCGGACTCTGGTCCACCGGATAATCCGACCGTGCGTACGTGGTATGAAAGAGGCTCTTTTTTACCAGTCATGTTACTGACCTGTTGCCATTTAACCGAATTAGTTGAAAAATGTTCTTCAAGCTTTTTGTTGCCCTGTCCCAACCTTTTTTGTGTTGCTGCTATCAAATTTCAAAATTACCATATTTTTTTCTTTAAATGGTCAATTTTTTCAGTGTAAAGTGTTTCTAAAGGCTTTCTTTCTTAAAAAACAAAAAAACAAAGCAAAAATAAACATGTCATACTCACCTGCTCTGTGCAGTGATTTTGCACAGAGCAGCCCCAATCCTCTTGGACCCTCCTTCCTGCCGAGTGCCCCCAGAGCAAGCAGCTTGCAAAAGAAGCACCCTGTTGCAAAGCCCCACCCCCTGCCAATGGCTCCCGCTGCTGTCTCAGCCAATCAGGAGTGAGAGTACCTGGAGAACCAAGGCTCTCATGCACATTGCTGGATCGAGATGGGGCTCAGGTGAGTATTAGGGGGGCTGGTGCACAGAGACGATTTTTTTACCTTTGTGCATTCTTCTACCTTCAGCCTTTAGAACCACTTTAAACATTTGATATGTTTTCTATTTTCTATCGTGAATAAAATATGGATTCATGAGATTTTCACATCTTTGCATTCTGTTTTGTATGTAGATTTTACACAGTGTCCTAACTTTTTTGGAATTAGAATATATATTTATATATACACAGACACACACACACATACACACGCATACACTTTATTTTAATTTTGAACAGTCAGCTTTTATCAAAATGAAAGTCACAAACATCTGACAATATATAGTAAAACACTTAGACAAGACAGTACACCTTCACAAACATTGGATGTTTATATCAGATGAAACTGATTTGCATCTGGCATACTATTTTTAAGTTTTCTAGTATAGAAATGAAGCAAATGAATGTTGTTATTTTGTGCAAAAGATGCAACACTTAAAGAAATTGGGGCACTTGTCAAACTACTTAAATGGTTCACTGGGAGCGCCCATTTTCTCAGTTAAGATTATTGGCTTAGTAATTTGGTGGACGCTGTGCTTTATGACTTACATCTTTAAGCTCATAAGATAAAATAATGAATCCATGTCCTTAATGAGTGCTGGAAGAAGTCCAAAAGCTTGGTGAATGAGGATGGTGGTGTGAAAAAGTGTAAAAGATAGCAAATCTATGTTATGGATTACAAAACTATACTAAAGTCTAAAGATAATGCTTGGCTCCAGTTTGATCCAAGTATAACCTTTGCCTATCCCGTGCAGGTAGAGTGTCACATATATTTGGGCCAAAGCAAGCTTCAAGCCTACTGCAAATCCAAGGACATAATTTTGGTGGCATACAGTGTCCTGGGGTCACACAGAGACAAGGACTGGTAAGTAAGATTTGGATCGTGTGACCCGCGCAAGTATCCAGTAGATTTAATGAACTCTGATGTAAATTAGCTATTCTCTGTGTCATCAATGCAATAGAGCTCTGTTTCAGTTGTTACTGCTTAGACCTACAATACTTGAACTATTGTTGCTTCAAAACATATAGGAATTATTGCTAAATGGTTAATAGTAATAGAGTCAGGAAGGGACACAAAATCTGTGTGTTATTGCAGAGATTTTCCCTCACTTCCTTTCCCTATGTTTCCTATGCAAATAATGCGTAAGTAAACCCATCCATTTAACAGTTTCAAAAAAACAATTACATTCCCAGCATGCCGGGAATGCTAACTGTCACGTTAGTTGTGCTCTCAACTAAACTCTCAAACCATCCAATTATTGGTGTCATAACTGATCACATGGGCAGCATCATGGCAGCTTCCTTGGCTAAAGGAGGAGGTTTTACTTCCACTTTAATGGAGGGAGCTGTTGTCACAAGAGGGGAGGGAAAGTTATAAAACATTGCCTGCTATAGTAATATATTCTCACTCAACTAAAAATGTTTTTTTGTCTACATTACCATTGGAAAGATTTCCTATCATCACATCCTGTCATGACAAGGGGTGAGGGGAAATTATCCAATGGGTACACAGACAGAAATAAAAACCCAACAATGCTAACCCTTCCTATCTCCATTAAAATAAAAGATTTAGCTGGAAATGGCTTCAAGCTCTACATGCTATAAAAAGAAGAGATGTGACATAGAAACAGAAAAGTGATGTCAGAAAAAAGACCAAGGGCCCATACAGTGTTTTTTTTTTTATCATTCATGTTTAAAAATAAAAAGATAGTTTTCTTGTATTCATTTTTTAGTCTGGATTTAGATATATGTTTGTCCCAAATCTGTTTGAAGCCACCTACTGTTGAATGACTCACTACCTCTGCTTAGAGTCTTTTCCAAACAGCAACAACCATTTCAGTAAAATAATATTTTATAAGATTTGTTTTTAACTTTCCCCTTGTTAGTTGGAGGTCATGTCCATGTGTTCTTGATCCTGGTTTCATATTAAAAATCCTGCCCCCTTTAACCTTATTCACCCCTTTGATGTATTGCTGTCTGTGACCAATAGATTTAGGGAAAACGCATGGGACAGATTGACTAGAAATATATACGGACCAGAAATACAAAGATAGGTTGCTCTCTTCCTAGACAAAAAATGGTATAGATTGTATTTTGATTTTCGGATCATTTCAGGGCTCTGTAAAGGGGTCCGCAGCTAGGCCCTAGTACCCTTTTTAGCACCATGTTTAGTAAAATATATTCATGCCATTCATATAATTCCAAAGTGATATAATATGCATTTCATACTGATGTCTCCACTAGGGTGGACCTCAGCTTACCAGTCCTGCTTGAAGATCCAGTCTTGGGTGAAGTTGCTGCTAAGTACAATCGCACCCCTGCAGAGGTCGCCATGCGCTTTGTTTTACAAAAGGAAATTGTGGTTTTAGCAAAAAGCTTCAGTGCTGCTCGTCTTAAGCAAAACCTTGGGGTAAATATAACTTCTTAATATATCTTCTTGAATTTTGATCCACTGCCAGGTGATGTACTAATGTAAATTCTGATGCAAAAATGTATGAAAAATCTATTTCTGGATCTCTGAGAGGTAGGAAAGCTGAAACTCACCCTCCACATGTAATCCACAGATCCTGTACTGTTTGTTTCCATTCACTTTACCTATTTGTTTCCCAAACACTGTTTTGCAGCAGCTGGTTGTCAGGAAATGATTAATCCAATATGTATGTATGTCACAATTAGGGAATGGAAAAGATAAGTGTAATTAACAGCTCTACATTTACATTTCACAAATCCAGAGATCAGGTAGTTCTTTGAAAATCAAGTCCCTGAACAAAGATTAGACTTGAAGCAAATTAAATTTTTTTAGTTCAACCTTATTTAGTTAGTTTAATTAATATCAAAGAACAAAGTCAAATGTGAAAAAATAAACCATCCATCAGGCTTTGCAGAAAGTATTAAACCACCACATAACAGGTATGAGGACATATAGTTAAAGAAAAGTGTTTCATAACACATTCAATGAAATAGGTAATACCAAGAGAAAAGAACTGTGAGCAGTCAAAAGATAATGTTTTTTTTTTTAATTCATTTTTTTACCTAGCTATCATCATATGGATGCAACTTTATCTTTATCCACAGAATACTCTTTTTGTTACTCTCAGCATACACAGGCGCTGCTTCCAGAAACACCTATGTCTTTAGTTATGCCATGGAAACAAGTTAAAGTCTTCTGGAGCCTATATAAGCATATGGGAACAAGTTGCACATTGTCAGAAATGTAAGCTTGGCTTTTCAGTCCATATCCTTATAAACAATTCTAATATTTGTTTGCAGGTCTTTGACTTTGAACTAAAACCTGAAGACATGAAAACACTTGAGAGCCTAGACAAAAATCTGCATTATGGTCCTTTCAAAGAGTAAGTCAAAGTTTCTAAATTGTGCATAACTAGTATATAAGGAAAGGATGGCAGTACCTTTCTTGTACAAAATACATTATTAAAAGAATATTTTGCACCTTCAATATACAAGATTGCATTAGAGCATTAAAACAATTTTCCAAAAACATCCATAATCAATTCATGTGAGTTTGAAAGATATAAATCAGCATACCCACACTTTATTGTCTTTCAGGTATATACATTCATAAGAATTATGATTAGTAAAGAATGTCATATATACAGTGCCATGAAAAAGTATTCACACCCCTTGAAATTTTCCACATTTTGTCATGTTACAACCAAAAATTTAAATGTATTTTAATGGGATTTTATGTGATAGACCAACACAAAGTGGCACATAATTGTGAAGTGGAAGGCAAATAATAAGGCCTCATGTACACTGGACGTTTTTGGACGTTTTTACAGCAGCTGTTCTTGGCAGTAGACGTTTTTTCTACAGTCATTAAACTCTCCATCATTTTATCCTATGTGTTCATGCACACATAGGCTGTTATCAGCAGTTTTGGGCAGTGGCGTTTTTGAGCAGTAAAAAAAAAAAAAAAAAAAAAAAACTAGTGGGTTCTGAGAGACGTTTTTCAGCTGTAAAAATGCTGTAGCGCTGATAAACGTCGATAAACGCTCAAAACCAGTGTTTATCTAAATGTTTTTGATCCATTGAATAAAAAATATTTTTTTCTTAAAAACCAAAAAAAAACAAAAACGCTAATAAACACTAAAAACCGCTATTGTAAAAACTTTGAAATAAACTGAAAAAAGATGGAAAACTCACTGCAAAGCTACTGACATTTTTATAACGTTATTTTAACATCCAGTATGCATGAGCCCTTAATGGTATTCCACATTTTTCACAAATAAATATCTGAAAAGTTTGGCATGCATTTGTATTCAGCCCCTCTGAGTCAATACTTTGTAGAACCACCTTTCGCTACAATTACAGCTGCAAGTCTTCTTTTTGGGTATGTCTCTATCAGCTTTGCACATCTAGAAAGTGAGATTTTTGCCCATTCTTCTTTGCAAAATAGCTCAAGCTCTGTCCGATTGGATGGAGAGCTGGGCTTTGACTGGGCCATTCTAACACATGAATATGCTCTGTTCTAATCCATTCCATTGTAGCTCTGGCTGTATGTTTAGGGTCTTTGTCTTGCTAGAAGGTGAACCTCCGCCCAGTCTCATGTATTTTGCAGACTCTTTGCAGACAGGGTTTCTTCTTACATTGCCCTGTATTTGACATCTTACATTGCCCTGTATATCCATCTTCCCATCAACTCTGACCAGCTTCCCTGTCCCTGCTGAAGAAAAGCATCCTCATAACATGATGCTGCCACCACCATGTTTCACAGTGGGGATGATGTGTTCAGGGGGATGTGCACTGTTAGTTTTCTGGCATAAACAGCGTTTTGATTTTAAGCCAAAAAGTAAAATTTTGGTCTCATCTGACCCGAGCACCTTCTTCCACATGTTTACTGTGTCCCCCACATGGCTTCTCGCAAGCTGCACACTGGACTTCCAATGTTTTTTTTCAACAATGGCTTTCTTCTTGCACTCTTCCATAAAGGCCAGATTTGTGGCGTGCATGACTAATAGTTGTCCTGTGGACAGATTCTCCTACCTGAGCTGTGGATCTCTGCAGCGCCTCCAGAATTACCAGGGGCCTCTTGGCTGCTTCTCTGATTAATGCTCTCTTTGCCCAGCCTGTCAGTTTAGGTGGACAGCCATGTCTTCGTAGGTTTGCAGTTGTGCCATACTCTTTCCTTTTTCAGGTTTGGACAATGCTCCATGAGATGTTCAAAGCTTGGGATATTTTTTAAAAACCTAACCCTACTTTAAGCTTCTCCACAACCTTATCCCTGACCTGTCTGGTGTGTTCCTTGGCCTTCATTATGCTGTTTGTTCATTAAGGTTCTCTAAGAAACCTCTGAACGCTTCAAAGAATAGCTGTATTTATACTGAGATTAAATTACGCACAGGTGGACTCTATTTACTAATTAGGTGACTTCTGAAGGCAATTGGTTCCACTAGATTTTAGTTAGGGGTATCAGAGTAAAGGGGGCTGAATACAAATGCATGCCACATTTTTCAGATATTTATTTGTAAAAAATGTGGAAAACCATTTATCATTTTCCTCCCACTTCACAATTATTTGCCACTTTGTGTTGGTCTATCACATAAAATCTCAATAACATACATTTACGTTTTTGGTTGTACCATGTCAAAATGGAGAAAATTGCAAGGGATATGAATACTTTTTCAAGGCACTATAGCTAAAGCGAACCCATATGCATCAATGCCATAGATCATCAAGCATCATCAAATAATAAGCATATATTAGCAAGGAAGACATGTCATACAAGCAACAACCTTAGATAATGCTACTGTAAAGAAGTCTATATACTGAGAACAATAACCAAATTTTCGACACGAGTCGCATTAGACCCAGAGATGATGGGGTAAAAGACCTCTTTTATTTTTCTTAGCATGGTCTGGAATTCACTGTCACTTTGCATTCTATATTACTTAGTTGTGCATGGTAGCCAATCAGCTTCTAACTTCAGCTTACCGTATATACTCGAGTATAGGCCGACCCGAATATAAGCCGAGGCCCCCAATTTACCCCCAAAAAACGGGAAAACTTATTGACTCGTGTATAAGCCGAGGGTGAGACATGGCTGTCCATCCCTGTGTGTGTGTCCATCCATCCATCCCTGTGTGTGTGTATCCATCCATCCATCCATCCGTGTGTGTGTGTGTGTGTGTGTGTGTGTGTGTGTCCATCCATCCATCCATCCATCCCTGTGTGTGTGTGTGTGTGTGTGTCCATCCATCCATCCATCCATCCCTGTGTGTGTGTGTGTGTCCATCCATCCATCCATCCCTGTGTGTGTGTGTGTGTGTGTGTCCATCCATCCATCCATCCATCCCTGTGTGTGTGTGTGTGTGTGTGTGTCCATCCATCCATCCATCCCTGTGTGTGTGTGTCCATCCCTGTTTGTGTGTCCGTGCAGCCTTGTGTGTGTGTCCAGCCTACCTGTGTCCCGAGCCTCCGTCCCGAGCCTCCTCCGTCCCGAGCCGTCGTCCCGAGCCTCCTCCGTCCCGAGCCGTCGTCCCGAGCCGTCGTCCCGTGCCTCCTCCGTCCCGTGTCGTGCCGATGGATCGCCGCTCCAGGATCGCCGCTCTTCTCTACAATTCAAAAGCCGCGCCTCCGCCTCTGCCTGTGATAGGCGGAACACTCAATTTCCCAGCAGCCTGTGTTCCGCCTATCACGGACATCCTCTCATACTCGTCCGTAGTACGAGGATGAGCGGATGTCCGTGATAGGTGGAACACTGACTGCTGGGAAATTCAGTGTTCCGCCTATCACAGGCGGAGGCGGAGACGGAGGCGCGGCTTTTGAATTTTAGAATGGCCGCTGTCTGTCTGCTCGATACGCTGATCGAGCAGTCAGACAGCGGTGACTCGAGTATAAGCCGAGGGGGCACTTTCAGCCTCAAAAAAGAGGCTGAAAATCTCGGCTTATACTCGAGTATATACGGTATTTGATTAAGCTTTGACAAAAAGAAATGGAAGCTGAGCTACACTAGATTTTGCACTCGCCAGTTTTAGTAAATAAACCCCAGTATGCCTATCACTTTCTAATAGAAGGCAACTTCAGTTTACCACTTTCCTACTGGGCACTTTCACCCCCTCCTGCCCTGGCTGATTATTAGCTTTCAGCGCTGTTGCGATTTGAATGACAATTGTATAGTCATGCAACGCTGTACCCAAACAAAATTTTGTAACTTTTTTTAGACAAATAGAGCTTTCTTTTGGTGGTATTTAGTCACCACTGGGTGTTTTATTTTTTGCTAAAAAAAAAAAAAAAGACTGAAATTTAGAAAAAAAAAAGTTTCTGTAAATTTTTTTTGTAAATAAGTAATTTTTCTCCTTCACTGATGTACACTGATGAGGCTGCACTGATAGGATGCACTGATGGGCACTGATGAGGCGGCACTAATGAGACGACTGATGAGGAGTCACTAATATGCAGCACTGATGGGCACTCATAGGAGCCACTGATATGCAGCACTCATGAGCACTCCTAAACACCGATGGACACTGATAGGCGGCACTTATGGGCACTGATAGGCAGCATTTATGGGCACTGATAGGGGACATGGATAGGCGGCACTGATGGACACTGATTGGTGGCACTGATGGGCACTGATTGGCATCACTGATGATCATTGACTGGCATCACTGCTGGGCACTGTTGGGGCTGCACTGAAGATCAGTGCCCTGATTGTCTGTGCAGATCTCCCCCACAAGCAAATTCCACTGCTCGGTTCTCCTTACACACTGTCAGCGTGAGGACAGGCATGCTGATACCCATCATTTCCATAATTACATGTTCAGCTGTGATTGGACACAGCTGATCACATGGATAAAGAGCCTTGTCATCGGCTCTTTACCGGGATCGGTGATATGCTGTGTCCCAGGAACTGAGTGCACCACCGATCGCCACACGTTGCCCACGGGCGAGCATGCATTGCGAGAGTGGGAGGACGTCATATGATATCCT
The DNA here is from genome assembly GCF_037356315.1 of Lithobates pipiens. NCBI lineage: Eukaryota > Metazoa > Chordata > Amphibia > Anura > Ranidae > Lithobates > Lithobates pipiens. Next base: position 493,290,126 of record NW_027507903.1, read on the forward strand.
CACAGAACGAGAGTGCCACCCTCCACCTGTAATTTGACAGTACGGCAGGCAGAAAACAGTTAAAGACCAGCTGTCACTAAATGCAGGTTAAGCCCCAGAAGATTTGGCTGCTCAATGACCAGGCCATTTTTTTGCGATATGGCACTTCGTCAATTTAACTGACAATTGTGCAATCGCACGGTGCTGTACCCAAACACAATTTATGCCCTTTTTTCCCCACAAATAGAGCTTTATTTTGGTGGTATTTGATTATCTCTGCGGTTTTTATCTTTTGCACTATAAACAAAAAGAGTGACAATTTTGAAAAAAAAACACAATATTTTGTACTTTTTGCTATAATAAATACCCTTTAAAAAAAAAAAGCTATTTTTTTTCCTCAATTTAGGCCGATATGTATTCTTATACATATTTTTGGTAATAAAAATCCCAGTAATTGTATATTGATTGATTGGTGGAGAAGTTACAAAATAGGGGATAGATTTAAGGCATTTTTATTATTATTATTTTTTTACTATTACTATTTACTATTAAAGCGATCTGCGATTTTTATTGGGACTGCGACATTATGGCGGACACATTGGACACTTTTGACACATTTTTGGGACCATTGACAGTTATACAGCGATCAGTGCTATAAAAATGCGCTGATTACTGTGTAAATGTTGCTGGCAGGGAAGGGGTTAACACTAGGGGGTAATCAAGGGGTTAACTGTGTTCTCTAGTGTGTGTTCTAACTGTGGGGGTAGGGGCAGACTTTAGGAGATGACAAATCACTGTTCCTAGCTAGTAGGAACCCACAATTTGTCTCTCCTCGGCCCACAGAACAGGGATTTGTGTGTTTACACACACGTCCCTGTTCTGGCTCTCGTGCCCGCAATTGCGCATGGCCAGCAGTCATCGCGACCGGCAGTCACGCGCATCGGCACCCCCGCAGTGCAGAGAGTGTGCACGCGCCTGCTATCCTGCTTAAAGGGGCATATCTACAGCTACGATGGCTCACGGGATCGCACCGACCTCAATATAATGACGGTGGCTGGTCGGCAAGAGGTTAAAGTTCATTTTTTAAATACTTACTCGCAGTGTCACTTACTATAAAACTTGCTATTTAAGGAGAACAATCCCCTCCCTCTTAACCCTCTGCTTATCTGGAAGTATCTATTTACTGTTTGTGCTGGCCCAGCTCCTCCACCCCACACCTCCCTACATAACCTTTTATGTAGCCTCTGTCTATTCAGTGACAGCTCTGAGTTTGCTGGGGCTGCTGACATTGCATTCAAAATAGTAGCATCCAGCTACAGTCATCAGGGTTTTTGGTGTCTACATAAGGGAGGCGTTTACAGGTTAATACCATGCATAAAATACATTAAATGTCCTTTAATGATAGTATCCTGTTGAAGGGCTATAGGTTCCATTTTACATTTTAATGTCATTACTTTCTCTAGGATGAAACAGCACCCAGAATACCCCTTTGACGATGAGTACTGAAGATGAATCTAAACCAGTCTCCAAGAAGACATCGATTGTATTTGTCGCATTCTGTTACTACAGAGAAAACATTTTGTACACTGTCAGTATTTAAAAAGCGTTAATGATTGAATGGGGAAATTATCATTTGTGGCATCTTGCCTAAAGCATAACATCCAATAAATGTGATGCTGAATATAAAAAAATGGGCATGGAATTTTATCAATATGTCAGTTTCTGGACTTGAAGTGGATCTTTTAATAACATTTAAGTCCACTTTTAATAATTGTAAAGATGGGGACTGTGCGTGGGATGGGTCAGTCTGCTGCAGGTAGAAGGAAGCATTTCCCTAGTCTGCTCCCTATCAGACTGCAATATTGTAACTTTGTAGCAAGCCACGAAGCAAAAGGCTGATCTGTGTGAGCTGAAATGTTGTTCCATCTCCTGCGCACAAGTTTCGTGGACTATGGTCTATAAGCACGTGCAGAGGCGTAACTAGAAATCACATGCCATTGAACAGCAGATTACCACACCCATGTGGCACAGTACCCAGGCAACAGCTTATTTTAATTTGGGACAACAAAGTATGCAGTATATTGTATGTAGCCCCTGAAGGACACACATTGCTGACCTCCATGCCTTCTAACCAATTTCTGTTCTGATTAAACTTATGTGTAAATACAAGACAAATATGGGAGAAATAAGACAGCAATGATGAACAGTGGCCCTAATGGTAGTTTGATTAAGTTTATTCTTAAGGTCTCAGGAACATCTGCACCCTTGAACCTGGCATTGCTCCCCCTCTTTGTGCCGAAATGATCCTAATGAAAAAATATAGCAAATAGTTGGGACAGCAGGCCACACATTGCCCCTCAACCAAGTTCCTCAGATACCATTCTGTAACTTAAATAAAAAACCCACACACATACTGTATTTTGGCAAAAATTGGCCACGGTATCTTTATTGATTTAACATAATCACTCATAAACATATTAAACCAAATATTAAAAGAAAACAAATATATACAAGCAAACCTTTGCCCAGTTTTTAGAACACAGGCTACTGAAACTTTATTTAATCAAGAAAATACGTCCCCACCAGCCGGACTTGTGCAACCAGGCCGGCCTACCCCAAATACGCGGCCATCTCAATGCTGCTTTGCAGCCCCAGATTGAAAATATCGGCACCCACATCCGAAAGGTGAATCCTGTCTTGCCTATAAAGCCCTGGGATGCCCCTTCCAGATCAGCATTTTGATAGGAAAAACCTCCCAGAAGCGGCATGTACTTGGCCATCGCCCGATTGACCCTCTTCCTCATTTTCTCCATTACTTTATGTAATGGGGAAGACAGCCAAGCGAAGCGAGGAACAATTTCTGAGAACACAATAACAGTACCCGGGGAAGTCAAATGGAACATATGAAGATCCCGTTTGATCATGAATAAAAGATCCAAAGTGCAGACTGAACCCAGATCATTGCCTCCTAAATGAACTATCGAAATTGAAGGCAGGGGCCAAAACTGATGCAACTGAGAGAAATGAAAAAATAAATGCTGCCCCGCAGACCTCTTATACCCTTCCAATATATACGAAGGATTCCGGCGGTAGTGATAAACTGCTGGTTGCAAGCGGAACAGTGGAGCCTTGAGTGGAGTGTCAATAAGTATTGCTTTTTGACTGCTAGGTTGCATTTTTAGGTTCTTTTGGGGCTTTTTCTTGTAGCTTTTTAATACCCTTTTCTGACACTTTTTAAATAGTTTTTTTTTCTCCTTTCCTTCCTTCAGCCTACTAATTAAGGGGAGGGTTTAATTGGGCACAGGGCCAATGTGGTGCCTATGTTTAAAAAGGGAACAAAGTCTTTACCAAGTAATTATAGACCCGTTAGTTTAACTTCTATAGTTGGGAAGATACTGGAGGGATTAATAAAAGACCACATAGACGAGGAAAAAAATATTTTGAGCAACAGACAGCATGGATTCATGAAAGACAGAAGTTGTCAGACAAACCTGATTTCTTTTTATGAGGTGGTAAGTAAAACCTTGGTCAGAGGGGTGGCGGTGGACGTGATATATTTGAATTTCGCAAAAGCGTTTGATACAGTTCCGCACACACGGCTCTTGTGTAAGGTAAAGTCTACAGGTTTGGAAACATCAGTTTGTAGATGGATAGAAAACTGGCTAAAAGACAGAATTCAGAGAGTAGTGGTTAATGATTCTTACTCTGAATGGTCTAAGGTTATCAGTGGTGTACCCCAAGGTTCAGTGCTGGGACCCTTGCTTTTTAATATCTTTATAAATGATATTGGGTCTGGGATCAAAAGTAACATTTCCGACTTTGCAGATGACACCAAGCTATGCAGTGGAATAACGTCCTTACAGGATGTCACCAATTTATTAGCCGACCTCAATGCTCTGTCTAATTGGGCGACTATGTGGCAGATGAGGTTTAATGTTGAGAAATGTAAAGTTATGCACTTGGGGGCTAAGAATATGCATGCATCATACACGCCAGGGGGAGTACAACTGGGGGAATCCATAGTGGAGAAGGTCTGGGGGTTTTGGTAGATCATAAGCTCAATAATAGCATGCAATGCCAAGCTGCGGTTTCCAAAGCGTGCAAAGCCCTTTCCTGTATTAAGAGATGTATGTACTCCAGAGAGAGAGATATCATTTTGCCCCTGTTCAAATCATTAGTAAGACCTCTTCTGGAATATGCCGTTCAGTTTTGGGCACCAGTTCTCAAAAAGGATATCGGGGAACTGGAGAAAGTGCAGAGAAGGGCAACCAAACTGATAAGAGGCATGAAGGAACTCAGCTATGAGGAAAGATTAGAGGAACTGAATTTATTCACTCTTGATAAGAGGAGATTAAGGGGGGATTTGATCAACATGTACAAATATATAAGGGGTCCATATAGGGAACTTGGCGTCGAGTTATTCACTTTACAGTTAACAAAGAGGACAAGGGGGCACTCTTTACGTCTAGAGGAGAAAAGATTTCATCTCCAAATACGGAAAGGTTTCTTCACAGTAAGAGCTGTGAAAATGTGGAATAGACTCCCTGCAGAGGTGGTTATGGCCAGCTCAGTGGATTGCTTTAAGAAAGGCCTGGATTATTTCCAAAGTGTACAGAATATAACTGGGTACTAAAATTTATAGGTAAAGTTGATCCAGGGAAAATCCGATTGCCTCTCGGGGGATCAGGAAGGAATTTTTTCCCCTGCTTTAGCAAATTGGATCATGCTCTGCTGGGGTTTTTTGCCTTCCTCTGGATCAACTGTGGGTATAGAATTGGGTATATGGGCTGGTATGATATTATATATATATATATATATATATATATATATATATATATATATATATATATATTTATTTTTTGGTTAAACTAGATGGACCTGTGTCTTTTTTCAATCTGACTAACTATGTAACTATGTAACTATGATAAATTGACAGAGTACTTGTGTTGGGCCGCACGTTTCCGCACTCAATATATATACGAGTGGCCCAGAATCCAAACGCAATGATGAAAACCTAGAAGATTAAAGTGACAGGTTAGGTCTGATATATCTCTTAAAATAATTTGACCTCCACCTTCCCAAACCCATTATGGCTTTGGCCGGCAGACCCCTTTCGGCAGCGTCAGACACAGCCCCTATTCTGAAAGAATGGGAGGTAAACTTAAAATCCTGTAACCCTAATTTCTGTAGACAGCGTTTTAAAACATATGGAAATTGATACTTTGTTAGAGGAGACCGATCCACATGACTAGGAAAATGGCTCGCCCCAAGCGGACGTGCCGCAAGAAAACCGGTAACCAGGGACACCGGACACACTACAGGGTCATCCTCCGCTGACAACGGTACCCATGTCCCCCTACCCATTTGGTCAGTTTTGCTTCAAGAAAAACCGGACCTGACCATGGTCAACTAAAACATGATCTGACAGCAAACCCAAAGAGCTCCTTTTGGATCCAGGAAGCAGGTCGGAAACACGGAAGGCACTAAAATTAAACAATGCAAAAGCCACCTTGAAAAGTAAAGCTTCAAAGCTGGTAAAACAAATCCACTGCGTGGCATCGCACAGGCGCCTAAGGAGAGATAAACCGATAGGCCGCCTGCCATCTGGAACAAAATTTGACCTCCGATAGCTTTTCAAGGCCTGTTTCACTGTAAAGAAACTAGAGCAGGATTGGAGACCCCGCATCCAGAAGAAAAAGGATACCCCTGCCAAGGTCTTTGCCAGAAAACCATAAGAAGGCTGGTTCTTCATTAAGAAAGCCAAAAAGGCCAAAAAAGTCTGCTCCCTGGGAGTATCCCCAGCAAAACCAGAAATTTCCATAAAATGGATCCATTTCCTCCAAGCAGCAGAGTAATCTGCCCATGTACGGGAAGCGACAGAGAGCTTAATGGCCTGGATCACCGACGTCAAATCAGGTCCCACAGGTAAGCCGGGCACGGCGTTCCCTCCTCGTCTGCCTCCGGGAGCAATTGCCGAAAACGCTGCATCTGGAAATGGGAAAGTGCATCAGCTATTGTATTCAAAACCCCGGGTGTGTACATAGCCTTGATTCAAATGTTGAATTTCAAACATAAGAAAACCAAATGACGCAAAATCTTAACCACGAGGAGAGAACTGGAGGAAAGACAATTGACTGCAAATAGAACCCCGTTTCCATCAAAATTCGCTTGTTGGCAAAAGATTTACCCCAAAGTGACACGGCCACCAGAATTGGAAAAAGTTCCAGAAGCATAATGTTCTTGGTGGCCTTCAGTCTAATTCATGCCTCCGGCCAAGCCCCACAACTTCAATGAGATCCCCAGATAGCCGCTAAACTCTTGGAACCCACCACGTCGGTGGACAAACGAAAATCAGGAGTAAAAATAAAATCTGACTAAAAAAAGGACCGTCTGTTAAAGGACCCTAAAAAGTCGACCCACACGTGCAAATCATCCTTGAGGGAGGTTGTCAAGCGGATGTGCGCAAAAGGGGACTTCAAACCAGAGGTTGTCATGTACAGTCGCCGAGAAAAAATCCTCCCCACCGGCATTATTTTACAAGCAAACACCAGGAGACCCAATAGCGACTGCATCTCCTTCAGCAGCACCTTACGCCTCCGTAGGAAGAATGCAATAAGGCTTCTCATCCTGTCCACCTTAGCCTGCTGCAAACTAAACTCTTCTGCCCTGGTATCAATCCTGATACCTAAAAACTCCATGTCTAAAAATATCCATGCTGGATAACAGGTTTTCTCCTCAGCCAGAGGAACCCCAAAATGTTCCCCAATGACAAGCTCAGAAGCCGAGAACATAAGTCAGAGTTCCCTGGGCCAATAAACAAAAAATCATCCAGGTAGTGTGCCACCGAGTCCTGACTGGACTCAAAACACATAACCCAATGAATAAATGTAGAAAAAGTTTCAAAATATGTACATGACAAAGAACATCCCATAGGAAGACATTTGTCAAAAAAATAAAAACCGTCAAAATAAAAACCAAGAGAACTGAAAGCCGCCAGGGAAATTGGCAAAAGCCTGAAAGCGACTTGACATCAGCCTTAGCCAATAATGCCCCTTGGCCACAAGCTTTAACTTTTCCGATTGCTTCTTCAAAAGTCGCATACGCGACTGAACATAGCGTCTCGTCAATTTTGCCGTGAAGCGATCCGCTCTTCGGGAATGAAAGATGCTGTATTAGGCGGAACGAGTTTGGCTCCCTCTTGGGTACCACCCCTAGCGGAGAAATGCGGAAATCCCTGAATGGGGGAAATTTAAAAGGACCCGCCATGCGACCCTCTGCGATTTCCTTAGAAACTTTTTCCCTTACCACCTCAGGAAAATGATCCACCGACTTCAGGTTTGCCACAATAGAGCACCCTAAGCCTGAAATAGAAGGCAGCGGAAAGCCGACAGAAAAACTCTCAATTAATAAATGCGCCTTCTCCCTGTTTGGGTATAGATCCAGCCAAGGGCGCATGTTTTCCAGCCTCACTGGTGTGCAGGCTTTTGGGAAAAATATCGGGCTGAGATGGTAACCCCACCCCAGCTGTTTTCTTAAAACACCTCAGCACAGGATGGGGACCTGAACAAAAAGAGCACTCGTGTCTGTATTTACATGAAATGTTAAAACGACACTGACTCTCGTTAAAGGAAAAACAGCAAGCCCTGCGATATGCAGGGTTAACAGAAGTGAAATAGATAAGAACTATAATCTAGTTCAAGGTTATCTGCTGCTGTTTCTAATTAAAAAGTATAAATGTGCATGCACATTAGAATTAAACACTCTCTGAGACACGTTCAGCTTGGTTACTTCTAACTTCTGGTTTATTGCTGGCCGGTGTTAATATTTTATACGTCATTGCTATGTCAGTCTAATTGGTACATTTCATTGGTTAAAATACAAGAGAAATGGAGAAACTTGATGCTTGAAGTTTGGTTGAAGCTGGTTCTGTTATCTCATATGCATTCTTCTAACGCGTGGGATGTAGGGTCCAGATGCCATCTTTAGGTCCAAACAGAGAGCCAATCTGTATACTACATAATAAGTAAGGAGTTGCATAGAAACATGTATACACATAAGCAAATAGACATTTTCTGATTATCATTATGTACATTACATTCCTTCACAGTCCCCCATAAAATGGCTATTTTCTTCTGTCCCTCATCTAAAGGTCCTACTCACCTGGCCCATTCCCCTCAGCAACTCTTTTAGGCTGTATATAGAGTTAGGCAGCAACTAGTTCACTACCCCCCTCGATACAGCTGGAGAAGGGCAATCAGGTGCTATCTATCCCTATAACCCTATAGGATTGTGAGATTATGGACAGGGAGTGACTGTAGAGGAGTGAAGTGTTTGTCCTCATCCATCATAAGAGGGTCCTCTTCTTCTTGGTGGAGAAATGTAGGTGTGCTGTTGTCTACAGCCTTGCTCATTAACTTCTTTACAAAAAGTAGAATACAGCATACAATCAGGGCTAAAAGAACCAGGATTATTAGTACCGTTACCCCTATCTGGGCAAGCACTTTTTGCCACCCACTCATCCACCTAAAATATTGATCCCATGGGTCTGTAATACCTGAGTTATTCTTCAACTCCAATGACAAATCTTCTAATTTCTTCATAGCTAGAGTTACTTTACCATTTGGGTCAGTATTATCAGGAATGTAGGTGCAACAGGTTCCCGTTTTTGTATCATTTTACAGACACCTCCTTTCTCAGCTAACACCATGTCTAAGGCCATCCAGTTCTGGAATGTCATGTTGGAAGTGGGGGGCTAACTGGTCAGCAATTCCCTGGAGGGCATCTTTAGTGTAATTCATGAATCTTTGTTGGTTTTAGTATATGTAATTAATCCAATTTACATTCTTGTTGACAGTTATTATGGGGATCAAAGACTCAAAACCAGCTTTTACCTGATCCCTGGCTTTGAATTCATCAGGGACCCCCCCCCCCCCCCCCGTGGCCTATGACATGTACAAATGAGGGTCAAAGCTTCCGGAGAGAGCTGCTCGCTTCCTCCTCTGACTGTGTGCTGGGTCAGAGTATGTATCAGGAGTATCTTCTGCTAGGATATGGAGGGGCATAATGACCTTACAAGGGCACATTCAACGGTCCAGATTCCCTCTAATCTGGAACTATGTTCCAACCCACTGTCCCTCCCAGGAACCACAATTCTGTCCCCAGTAACTGTCTGTAAAACACACATATATATCCTTACCATCAGGGATATCACTGTACCAATGGCATTGCCATGAAAGAGTCAAACGGACAAGGTACTATGCCCCAGTAATCAAAGGTAAACGTGGTCACATATGTACCTGAAGAGTTATACCAAAATGTAATTATGTTATCATTTTTTGTGATGGCCACCTCCTAGGCCTCCCCCCTAGACCAAACAGAAAAAGGATATACAGCATGGTCGTCATGAAGTGGGCGGGATCTTGTCCTCGGGAGTTAGAGTTTTCTTGCAGTGGGAAGCGTGTATTCAGGTATTCAGGTGTTCTTCCCGGCCAATTCGACTGAGGTGGCTGTGGTCAGCAAAACTTGGAATGGACCATCATATCTGGGTGCAAGAGAATGTTTTCTCACAAATTTCTTTACCAGCCCCCAATCTCCAGGCAGTAGTTGGTGTGTTCCTGTATTTAATTCTCGTGATAATGCGGTTACATAATTAGTCAACACATCAGATTGCAACTGTAACTGTTGTGAAAAGTAACAGCCAAGTCTGGGGGCTGAACCAAACAAAATTTTATAAGGAGATAGGGCCTGTTTCCCCCGGGGAGTGTGTCTGACACTGAACAGGGCAACGGGCAAACTGTCTGGCCAACTCATGTTAGTCTTTTGGGTCATCTTTAACATCCTGTTTTTTTTTAAATGTCCCATTCATCCATTCTACCTTCCCGCTACTTTGAGGGTGGTAAGGGGTGTGCAGAGCCAACTGAACCCCCAGTGCTGCCCAAATCTCTTTTCTAAGGGTTGCTGTGAAGGCTGGGACCTGATCGCTCTCTATCACCTCTGGGACATCAAGGGGTATAGGGCTTTTGCCAGGTGCTTCTTCTGTACGTTCTGGGTTACATTTGTCACAGATAGTGCATGATCTGCAGAAGTTGTTGGTCAATGGAGCAATTCCTGGTGCTACATAGTACTTGATAAGAGTGTTCATCACAGTCTTTGTCAAGTGGGCAGCTCCATTTGCCCATTGCACCACGGCTGGGTACATACTCCTCGGTAGACAAGGCTTCTTGTTGCACTCGAATAGTCCATCTCTGAGAGTTCCTCCTCTCCGTTTCCAGCTTTCCTTCTCAACCGGACTTGCAACTTCCTGTAATCCTTCCAGATAAACTCTGTCCACTGGGAGAGTCTGTAGGATAAGCACAGGGTGGTCTTCTTCTACCACCCTGCTGTCCGCTTCCCGTGGACCACTGGCTGTCTGTTTGGCAGCTGAATCGGCAAGATTGCCTCGAGCTTCCTTCGAGTTGAGTTTGTCATGTGCTTTACTTTTAGAATAGTCACTTGGGTTGGGAGAAGCAGGGCGTCCATCAAGTCCTTGATGGCTGAGCTGTGTTTCACAGGTGTTCCAGCAGCCGTCAGGAACCCTCTGTCCTTCCAGATAACACTCGAGTCCCTATGAGTGTTGGCTCTTTTTCTCTCTGCTAATTTACATGCTGTAGTAAGTGCTTGCAGCTCTGCCACCTGTGCAGACATCACCGGTAGTAAGGCTTCAGCTTGTAGAACCGAGTTTTCAGTGGTGACCTGGATCCTGCAGGGGTATTTCACTCACGGTGGGGAGATGCGTGGTTTCCAGTCGCATTCGTTCGATGCAGTCATGGGGTGACAAGTCAAGACTCCTTTCCCCTCTCGAGAAGTGGAAGAAGGGTGGTAGATTTTGGTGTTTGACAAAGTAATAGAGTAATGCTGTCCAGTAGGAGGGACCACAGGAGTCTCAAGTGTCTGGCAGTGGACAGATGTTTCGGCTGGATCTTGGTTGAGTATGGGAGCAATGTCATGGGGAGCAAGCAGAAGGAGGCAGTGTCCGAGGACCAAGTCCAAAGTTTTGTCAAATAAGGCTTGTGCAGCAAAGACAGCTCGCAGACACGATGGGCCTCCTCTTGCTATCGCATCCAGCCGACAGGAATAATATCCTATGGGGCATAGGCAGATGCCGTGTAATTGGGTGAGTACACCTGCAGCATGTCCCAGACATTCAGATACAAAGGGCTTGAACATTTAGTCGTAGTCTGGGAGCCCTAGTGCCAGAGATGGCACACTCAAGGGCCTCAAATTTGGATATTGCTTCAGGAGACATCTGGAAGGGGTCTGATTTCAGGGCATCATACAAAGGTTGCATCAGTAGGTAGGCTTCAGGAATCCATGCTCTGCAATAGGAAATTAGTCCAAGGAAGGAATGAAGGGGCTTCTGGCCTTGTTGCAGTGGGATGTCGGAGATTGCTTTCACCCTGTCTTCAGTGAGGTGTCTTGTCCCATGGGACAAGATAGTGTCCAAGAAAAATTACAGATGTTGAGCACCACTGCAATTTGGGCTTTGAGGCTTTGCAACCCTGTTTGGCAAGATAGAACAACAGGCTTTCTGAGGTGACTTCAAAGGTGAGTAAGTCAGCTGCACAGAAGAGAAGGTCATCAACATATTGGAGAAGAATCACTTCTGGGTGATCCTCTTGTTATGTGTCAAGGATGATAGCCATAGCTTTGAAAACTGGCTTGGAGAGTTCTGTGCCCCTTGTGGCATAACTGTCTAAGTATGTTGCTGTTTTTTTCGTGGGTGAATGCAAAAGGTACCAGCAGGAGGGGTGAGGGTGGACACTGAAGAGAGCGTTTGCATGGTCCACCACTGTGAGGTACTTTGCAGTCAGGGACACCCCTGCAAGTAGCTGGTTCTCTTTTAGGGGTTCTCTTCTTCCTAGAGAACAGAGGTGTGTTGCATGTAGATGCGCAGGGTATCAGGGCTCTATTTGACACGAGGGCCTTGACATGCTTCGAAATAGCTGCAGATTGAGCTAATTTTAGGGGGGGGGGGGGGTATTGTGGTTTCCGGGGCAATGATGCGCCCTCTTTGAACTTGACTGAAACTGGTGGCACCTTTAAGTGACAGTTGTCTTCCGGTCCTGTGGATCATAGGCACGCAGGGATTCTGTCAAGCACTTCCTGTGGTATTGAACTTGGAAATATTGCTTCATGAAGTGTCATCAGGAGAGACAGATAATACAAAGCAGATGAGTCTTCTATGGATAGGGGAGCAAACTTTTGCTGATATCCTCTTTGAGCCCTGAGACAAAAGCAGTTGATAATGTGTGTGTGTGTGCCTTTCCATAGTGGGAGAAGCCCAGATCATCAAAGGCCTTTATGAGTCTGGTATGATACTTCTCCACAGACTCCCCTTAATCTTGGGTTGTGATAGTCTGATCTGCCAATTTCTCCTTTGCCCAGTCACGGAGTTGTGCACAGAACTCCACGTCTGAGGTGTAGGAAGTGGTACTTGTCAGGCAGACATCATAGAAGGCTGCCTGCATGACCGGCCAAAAGACATGTCCTACTTTAATTAATATATATATATATATATAGATATAGAGATATATATATATATATATATATATATATATATATATATATATATATATATATATATACCTGTATATATATAAATATATATAAGTGAGTACATCCCTCACATTTTTGTAAATATTTTATTTTATCTTTTCATGTGACTACACTGAAGAAATAACACTTTGCTACAATGTAAAGTGGTGAGTGTACAGCTTGTATAACAGTGTAAATTTTCTGTTCTCTCAAAATAGCTCAAAACACAGCCATTAATGTCTAAAACACTGGCAACAAAAGTGAGTACACCCCTAAGTGAATGCATCCAAATTGGGCCCAAAGTGTCAATATTTTGTGTAGCAACCATTATTTTCCAGCGCGGCCTTAACCCTCTTGGGCATGGAGTTGACCAGAGCTTCAAGGTTGCCACTGGAGTCCTCTTTCATGATCACAACGTCATGGAGCTGGTGGATGTTAGAGACCTTGCGCTCCTCCACCTTCCATTTGAGAATCCCCTACAGATGCTCAATAGGGTTTACAGTATCTCACAAAAATGAGTACACCCCTAACATTTTTGTAAATATTTTATTAAATTTTTTCATGTGACAACACTGAAGAAATTACACTTTGCTACAATGTAAAGTAGAGTGTACAGCTTGTATAACAGTGTAAATTTCCTGTCCCCTCAAAATAACTCAACGCTAACCATTAATGTTTAAACCACTGACAACAAAATTTAGAATAACCCTAAGTGAAAATGTCCAAATTGGGCCCAAATAGCCATTTTCCCTCCCCGGTGTCATGTGACTCATTAGTGTTACAAGGTGTCAGGTGTGAATGGGGAACAGGTGTGTTAAATTTGGTGTTATCACTCTCACTCTCTCACACTGGTCACTGAAAGTTCAACATGGTACCTCATGGCAAAGAACTCTCTGAGGAAATGGGAAAAAAAGAGTTGTTGCTATACATAAAGATGGCCTAGGCCATAAGAAGATTGCCAAAAACTGAGCTGCAGCACAGTGGCCAATATTGTGTTTCCAGCGCGATACTGTCGCACTGGTTACCGGCGACAGGCTTCTCTAACAAGCGCGATTCCGTTGCGCTGGTTCTCGCGCTGGCTGCAATAGGAAAATGCCATTTTCCTATAGTAGCGAGAGCGAGAGAGCGGCGATAATGTCGCCTCACTCATGAAGCCTGCATGCCTTCTCAGGGGCATACCAGGCCCTTAGGTCCAGTAGGGATTTTAAGGGGAATCCCCTACGCTGAAAAAAACGGCGTGGGGTCCCCCCCAAAATCCATACCAGACCCCTATCCGAGCACGCAGCCTGGCCGGTCAGGAAAGGGGGTGGGAATGAGCGAATCCCCCCCCCCGAGCCGTACCAGGCCGTGTGCCCTCAACATGGGGGTGCCTTGGGGAAGGGGGGGCCGTGCAGCCCCCCCACCCCAAAGCCCCTTGTCCCCATGTTGATGAGGACAAGGGCCTTTTCCCAACAACGCTGGCCATTGGTTGTCGGGGTCTGCGGGCGGGGGGCTTATCGGAATCCGGGAGCCCCCTTTAATAAGGGGGCACCCGGATAGTGGCCCCCCACCATATGTGAATGAGTATGGGGTACAATGTACCCCTACCCATTCACCTGTGAAAAAAATTGACAAAAAAACACAACACACAAGGGTTAAAATAGTTTATTGCACAGCTCCGGGGGTCTTCCATCTTCGGGGGTCTTCTCGCCGGACTCCTCCGCTATCTTCTGCTAGCTCTTTTACTAGCGGTGGCCCGGTCTTCTGCCGCCATCGCCGTCGCCGCCGCCTTCCGTTCTTCTTATTCTGGAGATGTTGACTCGAGGCTCTCTCTGGCTGCAATGCCAGGGACGAGGTGCGCAGCGACTTATATAGGGACAAGGGGCGGGGTAAACGGTTGATGTCACATGGTGACCACGCCCCCTTACGATGTCACAGTCCCGGAGGATGCTGGGACTGTGACATCGTAAGGGGGCGGGATCACCATGTGACATCAATCGGTGACCCCGCCCCCTTGTCCCTATATAAGTCGCCGCGCACCACGTCCCTGGCATTGCGGCCAGAGAGAGCGTCGAGTCAACAGCTCCAGAAGAAGAAGAACGGAAGGCGGCGGTGACGGCGGCAGAAGACCGGGCCACCACTAGTAAAAGAGCTGGAAGAAGAAGTGGTGGCCCAGCAAGAAGAACCGAAGAGGGGGACAAGACCCCCGAAGTCGGAAGAAGAGGGCGGCGACGAAGAAGAAAGCCAGGCTCCTCCGCTAGTAAAAGAGCTAGCAGAAGATAGCGGAGGAGTCCGGCGAGAAGACCCCCGAAGACGGAAGACCCCTGGAGCTGTGCAATAAACTATATTAACCCTTGTGTGTTGTGTTTTTTTGTACATTTTTTTCACAGGTGAATGGGCAGGGGTACATTGTACCCCATACTCATTCACATAGGGTGGGGGGCCGCTATCCAAGGCCCCCTTATTAAAGGGGGCTACCGGATTTCCGATAAGCCCCCCCCTGCAGACCCCGACAACGAACGGCCAGGGTTGTCGGGAAGAGGCCCTTGTCCTCATCGACATGGGGACAAGGTGCTTTGGGGTGGGGGGGCCGCACGCCCCCCCCTCCCCCAAGGCACCCCCCCATGTTGAGGGCACGCGGCCTGGTACGGCTCAGGAGGGGGGGCCGCCCGCTCGTCCCCACCCCCTTTCCTGGCCGGCCGGGTAGCGTGCTCGGATAAGGGTCTGGTGTGGATCTGGGGGGGACCCCCACGCCGTTTTTTGGCGTAGGGGGTTCCCCTTGGAATCCATACCAGACCTAAGGGCCTGGTATGCTCTGGGAGGGGGAACCCACGTCAAGGCAAGGCACCCCCCCATGTTGAGGGCACGCGGCCTGGTATGGCTCAGGAGGGGGGGCGCTCGCTCGTCCCCACCCCCTTTCCTGACCGGCCGGGCTGCATGCTCAGATAGGGGTCTGGTATGGATTTTGGGGGGGACCCCACGCCGTTTTTTTTCGGCGTAGGGGATTCCCCTTAAAATCCCTACCAGACCTAAGGGCCTGGTATGCCTCCCAAGGGGGAACCCATGCAGTTTTTTTTTTACATTTGCCTTGGAGTTCTCCCTTAGGATTCATATCAAACACAGTGCCTGGCATTGGCGGGAATCTGATTCGGATCCCCGCACCAGTGTGAACCCGGCCAGCGATGCTTGTCGCTTATCGGGAGAGGAAAATAAACATTTTTCCTTTCCCGATGCGAGCCAGCTCGGCACTGGCTCCCGCGATGGAGCTCGTAGGGTGTCAATCTCGCCAATAGAAGCGACGAGATTGACACAATATCGCGGTCACCTACTGTACATCGGTTTAACAGGGCAGGTTTCACTCAGAACAAGCCTCGCTGTGATCGACCAAAGAAGTTGAGTGCACGTGCTCAGTGTCATATACAGAGGTTGTCTTTGGGAAATAGACGTATGAGTGCTGCCAGCATTGCTGCAGAGGTTGAAGTGGTGGGGGTCAGCCTGTCAGTGCTCAGACCATATGTTGCACACTGCATCAAATCGGTTTGCATGGCTGTCGTCCCAGAAGGAAGCTTCTTGTTAAGATGATACACAAGTGAGCCCACAAACAGTTTGCTGAAGACAAGCAGACTAAGGACATGCATTACTGCAAGTTTAGGCCATATATTTCATTGCATTACTGCAAGTTTAATGCCATATAATTAATTGCGTTACTGCAAGTTTAACGCTGTATATTTCATTGCATTACTGCAATTTTAACGCTGTATATTTCATTGCGTTACTGCAAGTTTAAAGCTGTAATGTTCTGTGTGTTACTGCAAGTTTAATGCCATAAATTTCTCTGCGTTATTGCAAGTTTAACTCCATATAGCTCTGTACATTACTGCAAGTTTAATACATATATTTTTCTGCGTTACTACAAGTTTAATGCCATATATTTCATTGTGTTAATGCAAGTTTAACCTCATATATTTCTCTGGGTTACTGCAAGTTTAACCCCATATAGTTCTGTGCGTTACTGCAAGTTTAACCCCATATAGTTCTGTGCGTTACTGCAAGTTTAACGCAATGGCAGGTTTCCAGTCGCTATTTCTTTTCACATAAGGGCATTTCAACTCTCTAACATCACGTGGATAGGAATGTTGTGGCATCGTTGGACAAGGCAGTCAGCCGCAAAGTCCATGTTACTGCTGACTCGTGGTCCAGCAAGCATGGCCAGGGATGATATATTTGATTGACAGCACACTGGGTTACTCTGCTTGCAACGCAGAAGGATGCAGGACAGGGCTCTGTGCTGCAGCTTGTTGTGCCCCCACGTCTCTATACAGATGTTGATGATGCCAGATTTGTCAGCTCTACCCCCTCCTCCTCCATGCCCTACTTTGTTGAATTGTCCTATGAACCTCAAGTACCCACTAAGCGTTCAGAGGGCTATTCAATGAGTCTGGCTAATAGGTGCCATGCAGTGCCACACCAGAGCAGAGATTCTTGCAGCTCTGTAGGGACAGGCCCAAAGGTGGTTCACGCCACGGCAGGAATGGTGGTGTGTGATAATGGCACAAACCTCCTGTCCGCCCTTAGACAGGGAAAGTTGACACATGCGCCATGCCTGGTACAGGTCCTCAATTGGGTGGTGCAGTGTTTCCTAAATAGATACCCAGGGTTGGAAGATCTACTAAAGATCTACTTCTCATGCATCCGCAAATTTGCGGTGCATGGGCTCCCTCATGTTTCAAAGCCTGCAAAAGAACCCAAGAATATGTGGCGTAAAGGAAAAGGATCACCATTGGTTTGCAACCTTCCTTGACCACCAATATAAGGGTAAAGTCTCAGAACTCATCCTGTCCCCACAGAGAGTGCAGAAGATGAAATCTCTTAAGGACACCTTAAAGAGGAGTTTATTGAACTCTTTTTCAGACTTTGGTAGGTTGCAGTGTCGTTGGAAAACATTGTTTTGAGGCTTCTGTTGGTCAAGGGGTGAAAACAGAGATGGAGAGCTTTCCAGTCGACGATGCACTGGCACATGTCCTCAGTTGGGTGGTGCAGCGTTTCCTAAATAGGTACCCAGGGTTGGAAGATCTACTAAAGAAGGCCAGAAGAGTCTGTAGCCATTTCAGGCAATCGTACACAGCTAGTGCTTGGTTGGCTGAAACTTATCAGGAATTCCACCTGCCCGATTTGTGAAATGCCCACCAGGTGGAACTCAACTTTAGCAATGCTGCAGTGACTGTACATGTAGCAGAGGACCGTCAACGAGTACCTATGTGAGTATGGGACAACGACAGGCTCCAATGCCTCCAAAACTGGCAGAATCCTCCTCCTCCTCTCCCTCCTCTTGTGCGTTCTGTGGCACAGGAACAATGGTGTGTGCATAAAGTGGGCCTTGGGAGGAAAGGAAGTACTCCTCTTCGCCCCACTGCTCTGCCTCGAGTGCCCTGTCTATTAATGTCATGCAGAGTCTGCTCCAGCAGGAATGAAACAGGGATTGTGTCACTGATGCATGCATTGTCATGGCTCACCATCCTTGTGGCCTCCTCAAATGGTGACAGTACAGTGCATGCATCCTTTATGAGCAGCCATTAAAGTGGGGAAAAAAGCAGAGCTGTCCTGAGCAAAGGAAGACATATGTCAAACAGTAAAAGATAGTTTTCCATCTCCAGAACCCTTGGGAGTAATATGACTGGGAGGAGGCAGTTCCAGTTATTGTAATCCTCAGTGACCCAGATGAGTCCGCTTCTCATGCCTCCACAAATTTGCGGTGCATGGTCTCCCTCGTGTTTCAAAACCTGCAAAGGACCCAAGAATATGTAGCGTAAAGGAAAAGGATCACCATTGGTTGGCAACCCTCCTTGACCACCAATATAAGGGTAAAGTCTCAGAACTCATCATGTCCCCACAGAGAGTGAAGAAGATGAAATCTTTTAAGGACACCTTAAAGAAGAGTTTATTTAACTATTTTCCAGACATTGGTAGGTCACAGTGTCTTTGGAAAACATAGTTTTGAGGCTTCTGTTGGTCAAGGGGTGAAAACAGAGATGGAGAGCTTTCCAGTCGACAATCCACTGGCTTACTGGGTCATGAGAATAGACCACTGGCCAGAACTTGCCCAGTATGCTATTGAGTTGCTGGGCTGGGCTGCCCTGCATCCAGCGTGCTTTCCAAATGGGCATTCAGTGCTGCTGGAGGTTTTGTTACTGATCATAGGATCATAGGACACATCTGTCCACAGACTCCACGGACCGTCTGGCTTTTATCAAAATTATCAAAATGATTACCAGCAGCTATGAAGCCCCTGATGCAGATGTTTCCGATTAAGTGTTTTTGGAATCTCTGCAGGACTTCTAGGCTGCCTAGTGTTGTGGGTTTTGATTTCATCTGGAAGAATGTTTTTGGTGTAGGTTTCATGGGCACAATTACCACCCAAAAACCAATTTTTCCGCACCTGTTTGACAGGTGCATATCATTGCAATTTTTGACAGCAAGGCCAATTCTTGCTTTCATCAAGAGTACCTCTATAGAATTATGGTGTGAAGGCGCCACCGACACCCAAAGAACAATTTTTCCCACCCGTTACTTCTATCCAAAGTCTGTGGTAGAGACACCAGAATTTATTCAAAAAATTTCAAATGTTTCCAGTGCACTACATTGTGGCCTCATCATACAGACTGGTTCCCCAAGCCGTGGTTTACAAAAAAAGAAAGCTTGCAGGGAAAATTTCATTTTTTGGGCTTTATAAAAGCAATTATTGCTGCAGCAGCTTCTATAAACAGTACAGATGTGCCACATTACAGGTGAACTATGGGGAAACCCGAGGCACTATATTGAAAGGAATTTTTGTGCTTTGACATTAAGCATCAATATATTACTGCTCATTTTAAAATTACATTTTTACAAACTTTCTTTCATTGATACATGTCCCCCAGGGCAGTACCTGGACCCCCATAACCATTATATGCCAAATTGCTTGCATATAAGCCTTCAAAAGGATTTTTTACATTTGGGTCCCATAAACTTCAATGGGGTTCATTATTCAGTTGTGAACGTTTGCGATGTTTGAAAGTTCTGGTGCAAACTGAACACGGGGTCGTTTGGCCCATCTCTATGACAGAGCAGCAGAATCCGTCTATTCACCCTCATTCCGAAAAGCAAGCACAGCCACGGAGCTCTCTTGTAGTGATGGACGAACGTTTCGCCCGGCGGTCGTTTCGCGGCGAATTTCCGACATTCGCGGTCCGCACGTTCGAACGCCTTTTTCCGTCGTTCGCCGCGGCGGACTTACGTGTTTAATGTATACAAGAACTTTAACCTTTGGTGACACGTTTATCATGTGATACAGGACAGCCAATTGAGACATGACAGCACATGGACACTTGTACATTCCCCCTAACCTATAAATACACCCGATCCGGTGGCCATTTTACATTCTTTCTTCTGTTACGATAGGGACAGGTTCCTGTGTGGAGTAGGGAGAGATAAACCACTAGCTATTTGGTACACAAAAGTTCTTTTCAGGACTGGTATAGGTGTTAGGTGTTGATAGGTTTGCTGTGCTGCTGATTCTTGCAGCAGCCTGAGTGTCTTTTGTTAGTTTAGAGAAAGGGAAAGGACGGTGTATGCTACAGGGACAGCCAGATTAGTCTTTCATCATCATCATCATCATCATCATCATTAGCTGTTACTATCAAGGTCCACAAAAGAGCTGTTCCAGTAACCACTAATCGTTCTCTTTTTTTGCCAATTTGTATAGGGACAGGAAGGAAGCAGTGTTGTCAGGCAGTGAGGGTAATTTTAAAGACTTGCTGTTATTATTAGTTCCACAAAGGTTCTTTTCAGGACTGGTATCAGTGGTACAGTAATAGGCTTGTACATGTATAATATTCTTTCTTCCAAATATAGAAAGGATATTATACTTGACTGCTGCCCTTCTGCTGCAGTCTGCTAAACATTCACAACTCACTTGTTCCACAAAAGTTCTTATAAGGACTGGTAACTTGGTATAGGGTGCTACGGTACATAGGCTTGAGTGCGGTACAGTCTGCTGTTCTGTAAGGACCGCTATCGGTCCACAATAGATAGGGTTGACGTGCACCACTGCTGACCGCTGCCCTATACTGCAGCAGTCCTTCAGCGGTATAGGGACTGACGTACAGTCTGCTAATCACTAACACACAACCTGCTTGTTCCACAAAAGTTCTTATAAGGACTGGTAACTTGGTATAGGGTGCTACGGTACATAGGCTTGAGTGCGGTACAGTCTGCTGTTCTGTAAGGACCGCTATCGGTCCACAATAGATAGGGTTGACGTGCACCACTGCTGACCGCTGCCCTATACTGCAGCAGTCCTTCAGCGGTATAGGGACTGACGTACAGTCTGCTAATCACTAACACACAACCTGCTTGTTCCACAAAAGTTCTTATAAGGACTGGTAACTTGGTATAGGGTGCTACGGTACATAGGCTTGAGTGCGGTACAGTCTGCTGTTCTGTAAGGACCGCTATCGGTCCACAATAGATAGGGTTGACGTGCACCACTGCTGACCGCTGCCCTATACTGCAGCAGTCCTTCAGCGGTATAGGGACTGACGTACAGTCTGCTAAACACTAATACACAACCTGCTTGGTCCACAAAAGTTCTTATAAGGACTGGTAACTTGGTATAGGGTGCTACGGTACATAGGCTTGAGTGCGGTACAGTCTGCTGTTCTGTAAGGACCGCTATCGGTCCACAATAGATAGGGTTGACGTGCACCACTGCTGACCGCTGCCCTATACTGCAGCAGTCCTTCAGCGGTATAGGGACTGACGTACAGTCTGCTAAACACTAATACACAACCTGCTTGGTCCACAAAAGTTCTTATAAGGACTGGTAACTTGGTATAGGGTGCTACGGTACATAGGCTTGAGTGCGGTACAGTCTGCTGTTCTGTAAGGACCGCTATCGGTCCACAATAGATAGGGTTGACGTGCACCACTGCTGACCGCTGCCCTATACTGCAGCAGTCCTTCAGCGGTATAGGGACTGACGTACAGTCTGCTAAACACTAATACACAACCTGCTTGGTCCACAAAAGTTCTTATAAGGACTGGTAACTTGGTATAGGGTGCTACGGTACATAGGCTTGAGTGCGGTACAGTCTGCTGTTCTGTAAGGACCGCTATCGGTCCACAATAGATAGGGTTGACGTGCACCACTGCTGACCGCTGCCCTATACTGCAGCAGTCCTTCAGCGGTATAGGGACTGACGTACAGTCTGCTAAACACTAATACACAACCTGCTTGGTCCACAAAAGTTCTTATAAGGACTGGTAACTTGGTATAGGGTGCTACGGTACATAGGCTTGAGTGCGGTACAGTCTGCTGTTCTGTAAGGACCGCTATCGGTCCACAATAGATAGGGTTGACGTGCACCACTGCTGACCGCTGCCCTATACTGCAGCAGTCCTTCAGCGGTATAGGGACTGACGTACAGTCTGCTAAACACTAATACACAACCTGCTTGGTCCACAAAAGTTCTTATAAGGACTGGTAACTTGGTATAGGGTGCTACGGTACATAGGCTTGAGTGCGGTACAGTCTGCTGTTCTGTAAGGACCGCTATCGGTCCACAATAGATAGGGTTGACGTGCACCACTGCTGACCGCTGCCCTATACTGCAGCAGTCCTTCAGCGGTATAGGGACTGACGTACAGTCTGCTAAACACTAATACACAACCTGCTTGGTCCACAAAAGTTCTTATAAGGACTGGTAACTTGGTATAGGGTGCTACGGTACATAGGCTTGAGTGCGGTACAGTCTGCTGTTCTGTAAGGACCGCTATCGGTCCACAATAGATAGGGTTGACGTGCACCACTGCTGACCGCTGCCCTATACTGCAGCAGTCCTTCAGCGGTATAGGGACTGACGTACAGTCTGCTAATCACTAACACACAACCTGCTTGTTCCACAAAAGTTCTTATAAGGACTGGTAACTTGGTATAGGGTGCTACGGTACATAGGCTTGAGTGCGGCACAGTCTGCTGTTCTGTAAGGACCGCTATCGGTCCACAATAGATAGGGTTGACGTGCACCACTGCTGACCGCTGCCCTATACTGCAGCAGTCCTTCATCGGTATAGGGACTAAGAGTTTTGTCACAGGGTCATTTAAAAAATGACAGGCAGAGGAAGAGGCAGGCCCTTCCGCAGGGGTGGTAGGGGTAGGGCAGGAGCAACAGGCTTGAGCCAAAGTGGGAAGTTGCAGAAGGTGCGTTCAATTACTTTAAAGGATGCACCAGACTTGGTTGAGTGGCTCGCTCAGCCTTACTCTTCTGCACCCTCCTCATCCTCTCGATCTGCACCCTCTTCTTCACTCTCTGCTATGTGCACCCCCAAAGACACTACCACCAACAACACGACCACCACCACCACCACCACATACCTTCCGCTTGAGTCACTGGAATTATTTTCCGATCCATATCAAGAGGACATTTCTGATGCGCAGCCACTCTTGGTATTGGATCAGGAAGAGGAGGTAGCAACAAGCGCTACTCAGCAGTCTGACGCCAGTACCCAGATCAGCCCAAGGAGGAGGTTGGTCCCCGGTGTTGCTGCCTACTCCGAGATCTCTACTTATAGCGGTGGGGAAGGTGACGTTGATGATGACGTGTCTAGTGATGTCACGTGGGTGCCCACAAGAGAGGAAGAGGAGGGGAGTTCAGAGGGAGATATGGACCAGCAGATAGGGAGGAGAAGCAGCAATGACTTACATTGCACAGCAGGGACAAAGCAGACTGCAAATGTATCAGGAGCGAGTCATCGACCATGTACGGTCACATCTGGCGCTCCCAGGACACCGGCACATGGCTCCGCAGTGTGGGCTTTTTTTAACGTGTCCGCTGCTGACAATAGCGTTGCCATCTGCAATCTTTGCAGTCAACGCGTTAGTCGCGGTAAGCCCAATACTCACCTAGGGACGACCGCCTTAAGAAGGCACATGAGCAGCCATCACCGAGCCCAGTGGGAGCAACGGAACACACAAAGCCACACTGCAGGCTCTCACCGTCCAGCCTCGTCTTCTACTTCTCCTTCTCCTCTCTCCTCACAATTGTCCTCCACTCCACCTTCCATCACGCCAAGCTCACATTTTTCTGCAAAAAGGCAGGCTTCCGTGGGCCTAATGTTTGAGCGTAAAAAAATGATGACGCCGGATAACCCTCTTGCCCAACGGTTGGCGGCTGGCTTGTCAGAACTCATAGCCCGCCAACTACTGCCATATAAACTGGTGGACTCGGAGGCCTTTCGCAAATTTGTGGCCATTGGAACACCACAATGGAAGGTCCCAGGAAGGAAGTATTTCTCAGAGAAGGGCATCCCAGAGCTATATGGCCATGTTCAGCGGCAAGTGAATGTATCTCTGGCACACAGTGTCGGTGCCAAGATACATCTGACCACAGACACGTGGTCTAGCAAACACGGGCAGGGAAGGTATATCAGTTTTACTGCCCACTGGGTGAACCTTCTGACGGCCGTCAAGCATGTAACCCGTGGCACCCGTGTAGATTTGGTTTTACCGCCACGGATTGCATGCAGGCCTGACTCTTCTTCTCCTCCTCCTACTCCATCCTCCTCCCTCTCCTCCTCAGCTGCCTCCTCCTTTTCCGCTGCTAGCGTCTCTTCCACTGCACCGCCCAAGCTCCCCAGAACCTATTCCACATGCCAGGTGAGACGTTGCCATGCCGTGCTGCGTCTGTTGTGCCTGGAAGCAAAGAGCCACACTGGCCCGGCACTCCTTTCAGCTTTGCGTTCACAGGCAGATGAGTGGCTAACACCGCTCAATTTGACAGTTGGTAAAGTGGTGTGTGACAACGGTGCCAATCTGCTTAGCGCATTGAAACAGGGCAAAATCACGCACGTGCCGTGCATGGCACACGTCTTAAACTTGGTCGTGCAGCGATTCCTTGTCAAATACCCTGGGGTCCAGGACATCTTGCGGCAGGCAAGGAAAATCTCGGCCCATTTCAGAAGATCTTACACGGCCATGGCTCGCCTTGCTGACATTCAGCGGCGACACCATCTGCCGGTCAGACGTCTTATTTGCGATTGCCCGACGCGATGGAACTCAACCTTCTATATGCTTGATAGGCTGCTCCAGCAGAAACGTGCAGTTAACGTCTACCTGTATGAACTCTGCGAAAGAAACGGTTCTGGGGAGCTGGGTTTTTTTTCACCGCGCCAGTGGCTGCTCATGCGCGACACATGCAGACTTCTGCGGCCATTTGAGGAGATCACCAAACTGGTCAGTCGCAGCCATGGCGCCATCAGTGACATGGTACCTTATGCCTTCTTTCTGGAGCGTGCATTGCGTCGTGTCATTGATCAGGCTGTGGAGGAGCAGGAGCGGGAAGATGAGGAAGT
Source organism: Lithobates pipiens (assembly GCF_037356315.1). Taxonomy (NCBI): domain Eukaryota; kingdom Metazoa; phylum Chordata; class Amphibia; order Anura; family Ranidae; genus Lithobates; species Lithobates pipiens. The sequence continues at coordinate 493,315,044 of NW_027507903.1, forward strand.
CGCAATGCTGGATGAATTCCCAGGGGGGGCTACTCTATCTGAGACAAGTCAACAACAGGAGTCTGATGAGGAGTCAGAGGAGGATGGTGCCGGGGCGGATGAGCAGGAGCAAGAAGAGCATGCTTTAAACCTTTCTGGGATCCCTGTTGTGCGAGGATGGGGAGAGGAGAATGAAGAGGACGACATTATCCTGGATGATGAGCAGGAGCCAGGCCACCACACCGCTTCCACTTTAGTGCAAATGGGGGCCTTCATGCTCCAGTGTTTTAATAGGGACCCCCGTATAAAAAGCATGAGGGTCAAGGACCAGTACTGGGTGGCAACGTACTTAGACCCCCGGTACAAACACAAAATGGCGGAAATGTTACCGCCGTCGCAGAGGGCTGTCAGAATGCAGCACTTCCAGGCCTTGCTTCGAGAAATGCTGCATTCTGCTTTTGCGTGCGCTGGCAGAGGAGCAATTCCCACTCCCAGAGAAGGATTTGCGGGTACCAATCCAACAGCGCCTGCAAGAAGAGGCCGGTTTGAAGATGTGTTGGTGACTTCGGATATGAGGTCATTCTTTCAGCCGACCCATCGACAGGTGTCATCCGGATCCAGCATCAGGGAACGCCTAGACCGTCAGGTGTCCGACTACATTGGGTTAACGGCCGATGTGGACGCTCTGAGGAGTGATGAACCCCTAGACTACTGGGTGGGCAGGCTTGACCTCTGGCCAGAGCTTGCCCAATTTGCAATCGAACTGTTGGCTTGCCCCTCATCCAGTGTCCTGTCCGAAAGGACGTTCAGCGCAGCAGGGGGGATTGTGACCGATAAGCGTACTCGCCTAGCTCACCACAGTGTTAACTACCTCACATTTCTAAAAATGAATGAGGCATGGATCTCGGAGGAATTCAACACATGTGACCAGTAGACCATGTATATGTCTATAAACTATTTTTTTAATCAAGCACACAGACCTTCTTAATTCATTTGGCTCACTTCCTTGACCCAAAAAAGCACACCGTACTATATGCCCCTACCCTCCTCTTTGAAGAGGTTGAGCGGTGTCATATTTCTACTGGGGCTGCTTATGATATCCCTGTGCTGTGCTGACTTCCTCCTGGGGGTTCTTATTATGAAGGGATCACACTATCCCTGTGCTGTGCTGACTTCCTCCTGGGGGTTCTTATTATGAGGGGATCACACCATCCCTGTGCTGTGCTGACTTCCTCCTGGGGCTGCTTACGGTGCTGCTGTCAGCGCTGTATGTCACGGTGCTGCTGTCAGCGCTGTATGTCACGGTGCTGCTGTCAGCGCTGTATGTCACGGTGCTGCTGTCAGCGCTGTATGTCACGGTGCTGCTGTCAGCGCTGTATGTCACGGTGCTGCTGTCAGCGCTGTATGTCACGGTGCTGCTGTCAGCGCTGTATGTCACGGTGCTGCTGTCAGCGCTGTATGTCACGGTGCTGCTGTCAGCGCTGTATGTCACGGTGCTGCTGTCAGCGCTCTGTATTACGGTGCTGCTGTCAGATGCCTCTATCACGGTGCATGTGTCATTCCGGTATGTCACGCTGCTGGTGATCATCTCCTGCACCCTCTTCTTTGCCTACCCTGGTCCCTGACCTTCCCTCTCCTCCATTGCCTTCATTAGCTCCATAGTCCTGAATTGTTAGAACAATTTCCCAAATAAAATAAAAATGCTTGTAGTTATCGATCCCAAATTCACCTCATACATGTATTATGTCATTGTCCAGATGGTGGGACTACGTTTTACCCCCTAATAATTACCACGTGGCCGCAAATTCGACATGAAGGTTTGCAAAGTTCGCCTCCCATTGAAGTCAATGGGGCCCGCGGCGAACGTTCGGTTTCGCGAACGTTTGGGTCCGTTCGCATTTCGCTTTCGCGAAACGTCCCGTCGGAAGTTCGTCCATCACTACTCTCTTGCTTCCCGATGTCTTCTCCTCAAGCTGTCTTTTCCCTGTCTCTTTTCTGTAAAGGTGAACTTAACCTTTAAATATATCACATTTTTGTTTTAGGGTTTAAATGCACTTTAAATACATGCATGCTAAGTAATATGTCAGTGTCAGGGCTGCCATCGGGGGGAACAGTCCATACACTTGTAAGTGTCTCGATGTGCCCGGACGCCTGGCCGGGATGGAAGAAAGCAGGGGTGGGTGCAGGAGAGCTCCGTGGCTTCCTGGGAGCTGAATTGAATTCTCAAACAATGTTATCTTTCTTCTGTAATTTACTATTGCCCATACCCCCTGTGTAATATAGATGAAAGGAAGAGGAAGAGAAGATTTGAATTCAAGCTTGTGTAATGGCCATGGTTCCCTCCATAGACATGGGGCACTGTGTAAGGGCAACCACCCAAGAAAGGATTTGTGTCATTCACACGATTACCAGGTGGAAATAAAAGGGAAAACGCCTTAAAAGAACACTAATGTAGCTACCTACATCTATGGACTGGTATAAACTTAAAGTGTAAATTCACCTTTACAGAAAATCTTTAAGGTGAACTTACACTGGACCCCCTTCCCATTGCACTTAGTCCTGCAATACCTGAAGCCGACGATCTCCAGTTCTGACAGATTGTATTAGGCTTTACTGGTCCGGGGATTAAAAATCCCTGCGGTTTTCTCTCCTATTTGCCTCTGGTGACAGGACGGGCTATGCGGCTTCTGTTTGGTCTGCTTTTTTTTTAGATATCCTTCACCATGGCTAATATTGGGGTAATCAGACTCAAGCGGTAGGTGCGTTTTTAATGAGTGCGGCAGACCAAAACTGACTTTTTAAGGGCATGGTAGCCCACTTTTAGTTAAAGGCACATAAAAGTTCACAATGACATTTAGCCCACACAGAGGGTTCTGCCATTACTGTATCTTGCACACTCAAAATACTTCAGCCTCCTGGCTTACGTTCTTGCCACATGGCTGCTTCAGGCCCTTAGCCTAGGCCTTGGATCTGCTCCTCAGATCAAAAGGGTTTCTTAGAGTCAAGCTCTATCCTAGCTTACTCCCAATCAGCTCCTTCCTGCTCTGTCACAAACTGCATCTGCCTCCTGCAGACATGCTTCTTATGCCGCGTACACACGGTCGAAGAATCTGTCGGAATGCGTCTTATCGGACCGTGTCGTCAGATAATCCGACTGTGTGTGGTATGCATCGGACTGATTCCGTCCGAATCTCCGTCCGACCCAATTTTCCAACATGTTGGAAATATTTCCCGACCAACTGGGCCGGTCGGACCTAATCCGATCATGTGTAGAGCATTTTGATCGGACCAAGTGCCACGCATGCTCACATTCAAATTCCGACACGGAAGCGCTTGTTCAGGTAAAACTACTGCTCGTAAGCGATATAGCACATTCGTCACGCTGCAATGTTAAAAATTCATTCATCAAGCGCATTCTCTTGATCTTTAACAATGCTGCAAGAACGAACTTCTTTTGATGCTCATAGTCACACACACTTCTCCCGAACGGATTTCAATACTCTTTTTTAACCATTTCAACAATACAATTTTAGTTTGCGTCACATCTACACAATGTTTGATTTTTTATTTATTTTTGAATGTTTTTTTTGGGGGGGGGGGGGGGATTCCCTAAAAATCTCCTTTAAAGACACTTTGCTAATTTCTCCTTATTTTTTATGTTTTTTTTGGAGTGTAAACTTACAAAAACAACATTATTGTATTTTTTATATTTTCTTTTTTAATCTACAGGAGGTTGTTTAGTGTTGGTACCCCTTGTTCTAAAGTTCACTTTGTATTTTGGAAATGTACCTGCCTGCTCACAAATAAACTGTACTTTTTGAAGGAAAACACATTACACAAGTATTTCATCAAACCAAAAAAAAATGTATTTTGTTTGCTCGAAAATAAAACTAGGAACACAGCACTGGAGAAACTTCTTAACTTTGGTGCAGCCTTTGGCCCCCAGGGCAGACATGACTAAATGAGATATTAAAAAATTGGTGGCCTGAGGAGTAGATATCTCAGGGAGAGAAGTCTGCTCCTGAAGTCCTAGAGAGCAGGAAATTCAGATGCCATTTCTGTTCCCAGGATGGGGATCTTCAAGAGGCTGCATCTTCTGGCACACCAGACTCAACCCAGGCCATCACTCTCTGGTCTTCCTTTGTGACTTCCCACCAGGCATCCTTCCAGGCTGTGGCTGGGCTCCTGTAGCTGGGGCAGGAGAAGGAGGGCGTTGGTGGACCTCCTGGCTGCCACTTGCCACAGCCTCCCCCCGACTGAGGTCTTCCTGTGTATGAAAAGGGGACATAGTTTTAGTTTTTTGATCATCAATCACACCATTTTGTGCTCCTGGCTTTTGCTAATTGAATGTTACCAAATAGAATAGACTATCATTGTGACACCAGCATTTTTCTTTCCCGTCCCAATCATTTTTGGTCACTACTGTCTATTGAGATGTAAACCACTTGGAGAAATCTCAACTTACTGATCAATAAGAACATCTAGTTAACATCATTAAATGTAACACAAGAAATATGTTCAACAATGCAATACCTGTCTCAAGCTGGGCCCCACCACATGGTGCTGCCTGGAAGGCCCAGGTTGGACATCAGAAGCCTCAGCTGGGGGTGAAGGATGCCTTGGAGGAAGCCTGGAGAGTGGTGGCCTGAGTGGTGGCCTGGGTACCTCTTGGTCTACCAGAAAATGCAGCCTGTCAAAGTGCACCATCCTGGGGTAATAAACAGCATCTGGATCTCCTGCTCTCAAGGACTCCAGGTGCTTCTTTCTCTCCCTGAAATATGTAAGCTTCATGGCCACAATTTTGCGATTCAGATAGGTCATGTCTGCCGTGGGGACCCTGATCTGCACCAAAGCAAGCAGTTTCTCCAGTGCTGCGTTCCTCTTTGATCTGTCATTATAAAACTTGTTGTGGAACTGCCACAGGCAGGGCATCTCCATGTAGAGTTCGAGGAATAGCCCCATAAAGTTGGCATTGTTGAATGGGTCCATTTTGTCTGCAAGACACAACACAAGACAAACCCTCAAATACTAATAATGCAATTAAAATCCCTCCTAATCTTGTCCCAACATCGGCCTAGATACAAGCAGTCTAGTCTAGTAAAGCACAAAGTTAAAAATGTTACCTTCGTTTCCACGTTTGCCGCGTCCGTGACTCACACTCTCCGCCCAGATCGTACGGACGATACACATGTGTGGCGTTTTATATACAGTGCGCATGCGTGAAACTCCGCCCGCCCCTGACGTTCTTTCCAGACTATTCCCCGCCCCTTCGCTTCCCGCGCAGTGGGGAGAGCACATGGCGGAGAGAACGCAGGTGCGCAATAATAGTTCCACTAACGAGGAGGAGGGTGAGGAAAGCCTGGAGCCTGAAACGTCCCGATCCAGGAAGACAAGATTTAAGGCCTCAAATATGTCTTTTGGAGAGATGTTGGAGATGGTCGACATATTGAACAGGACCGATTATGATGGGAAGTATGGACCTTACCCAAACCCAAATATCAGAAAGGCCAAGATCATGAATAAAGTTGTGAAGAGTCTTCTGAAGAATTTTGGGATACGACGATCCAAGGATCAACTGAGAAAACGCTGGTCAGACCTGAAACTGAGGGAGCATGAGCAGTACCTAAGGATCAAGCGTGTTCTTAAAAAAAGTAAGTAGTTGTCATGTGTTCATATCATTATTCTTGCTTGCATACATGCTCCATGTGCTTTGAGTTCATGTTGTGCATTTTAAAATGGCCACTTTCAAGGTCATGGTTTCGTTCGTTCGTATGAAAGATCGTTCTGCAGGGAAGTATTCCAGCTTAACAAAGTGGCCCCAATAATGTTCTCACCTTGTAACTCGGCCCAAAAACACAATTGTACAACAATTCCAAGCAATGTTTCAGATTCCTATTTCTGCCCTCTGTGTGCTAATTAATCTTTGTTTACATTCTCATAGGGGAGAGAAGACTCGGCAAGTATGAGGACACCAGGGACCATGAGGACACCAGGGACCACACCCCTCCCAAAGAAGGGCAACTTCCAAAAGAAGAAACAGAGGAGCAGGAGCAGGAGCCACACCACAACAGGTAAGCTCATCAATGTATATCACCATATTTGGATTACATGGTGTGTTTGTTTGCTTTGTTTTCTAGGTGATGTGGAGGAAGATTCCCGTTTTACCAGTGAAAGTGCCCAGATCTTGATCGGGGAGATAATGGGGTGCAATAGGGATTTGGAAATTGTACAACAAAACATCAATGATGTTAAAAATAAAATGAAGAACATCATTGATGTTTTGGGGAGAGTGTGAAAAATAAAAAACTAGATAGGGTTTTATTTTTGCTTTTTAACATAAAAATGTTGTATTTTGCATAATTAAAAATTTGGAAGATGCACAGAGTGTGTAAACATGCGCTATCTCCCATCATGGGGGATCGATGTACATGTTTTGTGTAAAGTGTCTGAGATGAAGGGGTTGCAGCTCCAAAGAATGTACATTGATCCCCCATGATGGGAGTTAGCACATGTTGACACACTGTGTGCATCTTCCAAATTTGGATTTTTCAGGGGTCACACCCCATGTGATGAAGGCAATATCAGCCCAGTTTGTACATACTCATGTCTGATATTGTCTTCACTTTTCCAAGTTGAACTTTGTAAGTTCCTGTGTTCTGTATTTTACGGTTTGATACATGCCTGTTTACACAAAAAAACAAGTAAAAAATAAATATGATTAAACTCGATTTTGGATACCCAAAATATCTTGGTTTGTTGTAAATACCTTTAAGAAACGCACATATGAATGTGCTTGTATTAAAAAGTTGAATTCTCAACAATGTGTGGCTTCCTTTTTCATTGGGCTTAAAATGTATTTGTAGTGAAATTTGAGTTTGTGCTGAGAAGGAGTGCGATTTAATAAAGGCAACTCCACTTTGCACTCCAAGTGCAGTTTCAGGTGTACTTTTGCAGTGCACTTGTAGTGCATAGTGGATGTGCCTTTAGTAAAAAGCACCCACAGTGATGTGTAAATTTGGACAATCATGCCATTTTCCTGCCATGGTGCTGAAAATGAGCATGATTTTGATCAGTAATGCACTACACATTAGTTAACAAAAAGAAGGTGTGTGTGTAGCAGACCCACAACATAATAAGCTTATCTAAAGAAGAGACTGCCCCCTCATCTCGCTCTGAACTTGGGTTTGTACTGTTGGTGAAAAAGGCACAACTATAATAAAAATGGCAAAGTGGGAGGCCACAGTCTGCCATTCCTGTGGCGTTGAAGGACACTGTGTAGTGACACAAGAAAAAAAACTAGTAATTTGACAAATCAACATTGCATGCAGATTAGACACCCACGTTTTTTGGCAAAATTAGTATAACATTTTTTGAAATGAGTATTTAAAGCCTAAAGTATAAGGTCCCCTTATGAGAGTCCTAACCCCCCCCATCTGATGGGCCCTTGCTAAAAAAAATGAGGGGGGGATGTTTAGCACAGGTAACGCTCTCCACTTGATTGAGAGCTGAATGCCTAAATAATGTGTAAAACTTTGTAAAGCCCCTCCTTAGTTACACTATTGGCAGCCCACCGGACAGGTAAGAAGTATCATAATAACAAAATGGAAGGACATTTTGACATTCTGCTATTACATAGCAAGAAAATTAATGTGTTTAAAAAATAAAAATAGCATTTGAAAGTATTGAGGCAGGCCCTTACACTACATGCTTTGGTGAATTTGTCCATAAATGTGATCATGATAAAGGTATTTCGAGTGTGTATTGGGTTTGGTCAAGTCATCAGATAGAGGATTGCTATCAGCTGAGGTAGTAGTTGGGGAGAGGGGGGTTCCTAATGAGTTTGGCACAACTCCAAAAAAACAAAAAAAGGTCACTTTGCATGAATTGAAGCACACACATCACATTTGTAGAGATTTTAGGGGGTGTTTAGGGGAAAGCAATACTATGGAGCTGCCAAAAGACATTGTTAAGTGACTAGACTATAGTTTTAGGGGCCAAGAAGAGCATGGTGGGGAAGTTAGTGAGGCAAATATGCATGAGGACAAAGGGGCAGAGCATATGAATTAGAGCATATTGCAATGATGGTAATTAGGGAATGAGGAAAGAAATGCAAGACATTAGCAATCATGAAATACATAGAATGTGATGTTTAAGGCTAAAACTTAGCATAATATAGTCCTTCTGCAGGAGCTGAATGATGGCAGAACAGGTCTCTGGAATAATGATCCCCAGAGCCTGGGGGGAGATGCCTGTAGAGAATTTGAGGTCCTGAAAACTTCTCCCTGTCGCCAAGTAGCGCAACGTGGCGATGAGCCTCTGCTCCGGAGTGATGGCTTGCCGCATGCAGGTATCCTGCCTGGTGATATAAGGGGTGAGCAACGCCAGCAGACAGTGAAAAACGGGGTCCGTCATCCTGAGAATAATCCAGAAATGATCAGGATTATTCTCGCGGTTCTCACGGAGCAAAGGCATGTGGGAGAACTGGTGACGCTGGCGCAACCAATTCTTGGTCCACAAACGCCTCCCCTCCCTGTTCATGGACTGGGCTTGTGTCAAAGTCAAAGTAAGAACCCCTGCACAGCACAAACTGTACGATGAGTACGTAGACGAAACATGTTTGGAAAACGGTTGGCTGGTCAGAACGGACACCGGAAAGCACCGATAAACAGCAAGGCCTGAAAGGACGACCTGAATAGCAGAAGCAAGCAGACAATAAAAAATGCCTTTCAAATGTACTATACCAAGATATAGTCCACAATGAGAAGCAAATACTTAATGACTGCACGCACTGATTATCAGATACGCAAAGACAAGCACAAACTGAAGAGCGGTAGCGATCTGAATCACTAATCTGAAAAGCGCGAATCGTCTCTCACCAAACTTCAACTAAAACATGAGATCAGCAGAAGGAGCCCAAAGGGTGCAGGACGTGGTGCTGAACTTCCTTTTTCTAGTCCCGCCGTACACGGCTTACGTCACCGCGTTCTTGGCAACCGTTAAATCAGACAACTTGGCCCGACCGTGTGTATGCAACAGTTTCGGACACAATCCGTCGGACTAAATCCGACGGGCAAAATCCGACGGATTTGGTTGCCAAAATCTCCGACCGTGTGTACGTGGGCTTAGAGTTAGGCTCTCTCCTAGCTTACTCCCGATCAGCTCCTTGCTGCTTTGTCACAAACTACATCTGCCTTCTGCAGACATGCATGCTTTGGCTGCACCCATGCAGCCCCTGAATCCTCTCAGAGGAATGGGAGTCCACCTGAGTCCCATGCACAGAATTCCTGCCTGTTGGGTGGTGCCCTGAGCCATAGTCAGGTCACAACTAAATAGCCCAGCGCACAGCTGTACAAACAGTGTGCTTTACTCTCCAAAATCTGGTGTAAACCAGCAATCTTCCAGGTAGCACAGGGTCCCACTGCCACACATGTGTAGCCAAGAGCTGGCTATTTTTCCTGCAATTCAGAGACATTGTGTTATAAATGTGGGGTTGGATCCCTCTAGTGTTTGCTGGACTCTATGTGTAATTTCCTTCTCTTATGACAAAATGTAGAGAAAAGCATCATGAGAGGTGTAGTTCAAAATGCTGAAGTTTCAATGTCAGCAGGACTGAGTTGAACTACATTTAACAGAATGCTGAGTGGACAGAACAGACTGCTGGAAAAGGATAAAAAAGGACTGGGACAGCCTAGATCTTTCTCTTGGGATGCTGTTTGACTCTGCAGGAGGTCTGTGTGACAGTGAGCTGCTGTTGATTTGCAGCCTACACAGCTGGGAGCCGTTCAGCTATACCCAGAGGTACCTCTGCCGACAGCATTGTTTCTTCCCTGCAGCGGACCAGAGGGTGTTCCAGGTCATACAGAGACACCTGCACTTCAGATCCAAGTGGGCCGCAGTGTGGTGCAATGGGCACCATTTCCCAGAGCCAAGATAGAGAGAGTTCCTGCATCATTACCAGCTGTATTTGAGTTCCAGAGTGGTGAGCCGGCACAGCCCATCTTATTGTTTAAAGACACTGCTTTCAGACATCGCTCACACAGTTCAGCTTGGTGGTGCTTGTAATTCCACAGGAAGTCAGTTCTTATCTTATAACGAACACTGAAAGCAGACACGGTGGGCAGGATACAGAGAGAGTTCCTGATAAAGTCTTCTTCATCCCCTACATCATTGCCAGCTGTATCTGAATTCCAGAGTGGTGATCTTGTTGTTTAACCGGTTCCTGACCGGCCGCCGCAGTTGTACTGGGGCAGGTTGGCTCCCCTGGGTGAGTCGCCATAACTCTACGTCGGCTCTTTAAGATGCTGTAGGAGGCATGCGTGCACCCAAACCAACCGGGATCTGTGTGCGTAAAAACACAAATCCTGGTTCTCTCAGGGGAGAGGAGACAGATTGTGTGTTCATACTAAGTATGAACACTGATTTCTCTCCTCCCCTAGTCAGTCTCATCCCCCCTACAGTTAGAACACACCTAGGGAACACAGTTAACCCCTTGATCATCCCCTAGTGCTTAACCCCTTCCCTGCCAGTGACATTTATACAGTAATCAGTGCATTTTTATAGCACTGATCACTGTATAATTGTCAATGGTCTCAAAAATGTGTCAGAAGTGTCCAATTTGTCCGCTGCAATATCGCAGCCCCGATAAAAATTGCAGATCACCGCCATTAGTAGTAAAAAATTTAAAATAATGAAAATGCCATAAATCTATTCCCTATTTTGTAGACACTATAACATTTGTGAAAACCGATCAATATACACTTATTTCAATGTTTTGTTACCAAAAATATGTAGAAGAATACATATCGGCCTAAACTGAGGAAAAAAATTGTTAAAAAAATTGATATTTATTATAGCAAAAAGTAAAAGATATTGTCTGTTATTTACTAAAGGCAAATCCACTATACACTACAAGTGCAAACTACAAGTGCAAAGTGCACTTCAAATTGCACTGAAAGTGCACTTGAAAGTGCATTCGCTGTAGATCCGAGGGGGACATGCAAGGAAAATGAAAAACAGCATTTTAGCTTGCATGTGATTGGATAATAAAATCAACTGTGCTTCCCCTCATTTCAGATCTACCCCTCAGATTTACAGCGACTGCACTTCCAAGTGCACTTTCAGTGTAATTTCAAGAGCACTTTGCAATTGTAGTTTGCACTTGTAGTGCAAAGTGTATTTGCCTTTAGTAAATAACCCCCATTGTGTTTTTTTCAAAATTGTCACTCTTCTTTTGTTTATAGCGAAAAAAATAAAAACCGCAGAGGTGATAAAATACCACCAAAAGAAAGCTTTATTTATGGGAAAAAAGGACGTCAATTTTGTTTGGGTACAGCGTTGCACAATTGTCAGTTAAAGTGACACAGTGCCGTATCGCAAAAAATGGCCTGGTCATTGAGCAGGCAAATCTTCCAGGGCTGACGTGGTTAAAGACACTGCTTTTAGACATCATTCACAGAGTTCAGCTTGGTGGTACTTGTAGTTCCATGGGAATCTTATTACGAACACTGAAAGCAGACATCCATGCCTCGTTCACATTATTGATTCTTGTAGCTATACTGGATAACACCATTAGGATCACATCAGAGAAAGTTACATTACAACAAGGATACCTTAAAGTTCTGCCAAATTTGCTATATAGTATCCTGTTATCAAGGATTTCCTTAGTTACAACACAACAAGGCTAGCTGAAGACATCTGGATTTCAAGGAATACCCTTTTACCTTTTGTTATTCTTTTCCTCATCTGCTTTAATTGCATCTGATGTCATTTAAAAGAGAGCCAGCAAATTTGAATACAATAGTCTGCATATTGCTTTCTTTATGTTGTGCAAGTTCTACTGGCCTATGGGTTGAGGAAACAGAAGGGAGGAGCCTGACACAGAAGATATAGGGAGTTATTTACTAAACGCAAATCCACTTTGCACTGCAAGTGCACTTGAAAGTGCACTGAAAGTGCACTTGGAAGTAAAGTAATTGTAGATCCGAGGGGGACATGCAAGGAAAATAAAAAAACAGCATTTTAGCTTGCACACAATTGGATGATAAAATCAGCAAAGCTTCCACTCATTTCAGCCCCTTTAGATTTAGAACGACTGCACTTCCAAGTGCACTTTCAGGTGCACTTGCAGTGCAAAGTGGATTTGCCTTTCGTAAATAACTCCCATAGTGTCAGCTTTTTACCCTCCTGCTGACCTGTTCACATAGGTTTCTGTGATTGGGTTAATATCTGTGTTCAATTACAGTTATAGTTGTATCACTACATTGCCTTTTTCATAGGTATAGATAAGTATTTGTAAGAGTGTCCTTTTATTATCTTACAGTGTTGAGATATACTCCTTTCTGTGTTCTCAATAATACAGTAAACATACTTGAACTGTTTCTTTATCCCCTTCCCGCCGAGCGTACGCAGATGTGTGTACTCGGCTTCCGGGGGTATACCGGGATAATGCCCGCGCCTGCAGGCATCATCCCGGTACCATTTTTTTCAGCGGGCGATTGGCTATCCAGCCATAACAACCGAAGCAGCTAAAAGCCACTCGGCTGTTATGCCGGAGGAGCGGGAGGGGATGTCCCCCCCTCCCGCCGCCTTCCGCCGCCTCCCGCCGCCTCCCGCCGCTGTTACCGGTGCTCCTGCTCGATCGGGAGCACCAATTAAAGATCCGGCACCTCCGGCTGCTAGGGAGGAACTGGAACGAAGCCGTAATCGGCTTCATTCCAGTATCCTAATCGTAAACACGGAAGCGACGTCATGACATCACTTCCCGTTTACTCAGCTGCCAATGGCGCCGGTTTTAAAAAAAAAATACACGGTATTCAGAATCACCGTTTTCGGCGATCTGAATACATTGAAGTGTAAAGGAGGGATGGGGGGTCTTCAGACCCCCCATCCCTCCATAAAGAGTACTCCATAAAGAGTACCTGTCACCACCTATTACTATCACAAGGGATGTTTGCATTCCTTGTGATAGCAATAAAAGTGATCACATTTTTATTTATTTTTTTAAAAACAATTTTATAAATAAAATAAAAAAAATAAAAAATAAAATTTTAAAGCGCCCGCCGTCCCCGTGAGCTCGCGAAGCAAAGAAAACGCATACGGAAGTCGCGTCCGCATATGTAAACAGTGTTCAAATCACACATGTGAGGTATCACCGCGATCGTCAGAGCGAGATAATTCTAGCACTAGACCTCCTCTGTAACGCTGACCTGGTTACCGTAAAAAATGTTTAAAGCGTCGCTATTGAGATTTTTAGGTACCGTACTTTGTCGTCAATTCACGAGTGCGTGCAATTATAAAGTGTGACATGTTTGGTATCTATTTACTCGGCCTAACATTATCTTTCACATTATGCAAAAAAATTGGGCTAATTTTACTGTTTTGTTTTTTTAAATTCATGAAAGTGTCCCTTTTCCCAAAAAGTTGCGTTTAAAACACCACTGCACAAATACCGTGTGACATAAAATATTGCAGCAATCCCCGTTTTATTCTCAAGAGTCTCTGCTAAAAAAATATATATAATGTTTGGGGGTTCCAAGTAATTTTCTAGAAAAAAATATGGATTTTAACTTGTAAACACCAAATGCCAAAAATAGGCTTAGTCATGAAAGGGTTAATACTATGTGAGTCTCTCGTTATTAATACAGTTGGTAAGATGACTGAACCCAGGGTGTCAAAGGTAATGGAGGATTTGCAGAGTCAAGGTAATCAGTGGGGTACAGAGTCTATTAGCAGCCCTCATGGGGGTACCGCTACACATGTAAACATTTATTAAAAGATAGTTACACTTAAAATAATTGTGAGTAGGCAGCTTTTAATTACAGAAGATATGTCTCTTCAGCAATAAAACCCCAAATTACCTGCCTGTTCACAATCTTCTAATGAATATACATTGACCTGTGCAGTTCAGCATACATTGTAGGCACTGTGCCTGTGTGCCAAGATGAGTGACTTGTGTGTGCAAGTTTGGGAACTGCATCATCCCCTTTGGCCAATCAAGAGGGTGGAGTTATTAGATACAAAAGTCTTTTTAATGGACTTAAATGTAAGTTCATTAAAAAGGGTCAAATAAAATGACAGTCAGTTTTTTTAAGACTTATTAGTATTTTATTTTTTATAATAGGTAGCAGGATTGACTATATTCACATTATCCTCTGTCTAATGGAAAATTTTTGCTATTTAAATAGAAATACAATGTCTGAATTCTTTGGTCAATGCAAGGGTCTTGATGCTTCAATATTCATCATGGAAGGGAAACTCAGGATGATTGATCCACCTGAAAGAAAAGACAGTTTAGCACAAAATATTAAAGCTGAGGTCCATCCTTTCCTTAATTTCTGTACAGTTGCACAGGTTACATAGTTACATACGGTAGTTTGGTTGAAAAAAGACACAAGTCCATCCAGTTCAACCACAAAAAAAAAAATAAGATCATACAATCCCATATACCCAATTCTATCCCCACAATTGATCCAGAGGAAGGAAAAAAAACCCAGCAGAGCATGGTAATATTTGCTAAAGCAGGGGAAAAAATTCCTTCCTGATCCCCCGAGAGGCAATCGGAATTTCCCCGGATCAACTTTACCTATAAATATTAGTACCCAGTTATATTATGTACAGTTAGGAAATAATCCAGGCCTTTCTTAAAGCAATCTACTGACCTGGCCAGAACCACCTCTGGAGGAAGTCTATTCCACATTTTCACAGCTCTTACTGTGAAGAAACCTTTCAGAATTTGGAGAGGAAATCTCTTTTCCTCTAGATGTAAAGAGTGCCCTCTTGCCCTCTTTGTTGACTGTAAAGTCAATAACTCAACACCAAGTTCACTATATGGACCCCTTATATATTTGTACATGTTGATCATATCCCCCCTTAATCTCCTCTTATCAAGAGTGAATAAATTCAGTTCCTCTAATCTTTCCTCGTAGCTGAGCTCCTCCATGCCTCTTATCAGTTTGGTTGCCCTTCTCTGCACTTTCTCCAGTTCCCCCATATCCTTTTTGAGAACTGGTGCCCAAAACTGAACTGCATATTCCAGATGAGGTCTTGCTGATGATTTGGACAGGGGCAAAATGATATCTCTCCCTCTGGAGTCCATACTTCTCTTAATACAAGAAAGGACTTTGCTCGCTTTGCAAACCGCAGCTTGGCATTGCATGCTATTATTGAGCTTATGATCTACCAAAACCCCCAGATCCTTCTCCCCTATGGATTCCCCCAGTTGTACTCCCCCTAGTATGTATGATGCATGCATATTCTTAGCCCCCAACTGCATAACTTTACATTTCTCAACATTAAACCTCATCTGCCACATAGTCGCCCAATTAGACCGAACATTGATGTCGGCTTGTAAATTGGAGACATCCTGTAAGGATGTTATTCCACTGCATAGCTTGGTGTCATCTGCAAAGACAGAAATGTTGCTTTTGATCCCAGACCCAATATCATTTATAAAAATATTAAAAAATAAGGGTCCCAGCACTGAACCTTGGGGTACACCACTGATAACCTTAGACCATTCACAGTATGAATCATTAACCACTACTCTCTGAATTCTGTCTTTTAGCCAGTTTTCTATCCATTTACAAACTGATATTTCCAAACCTGTAGACTTTACCTTACACATGAGCCGTGTGTGGGGAACTGTATCGAATGCTTTTGCAAAATCCAAGTATGCCACGTCCACCGCCACCCCTCTGTCCAAGGTTTTACTTACCTCCTCAGAAAAAGAAATCAGGTTTGTCTGACAACTTCTGTCTTTCATGAATCCATACCGTCTGTTGCTTAAAAAAAAATTTTTCCTGCAAGAACTCGTCTATGTGGTCTTATATTAATCTTTCCAGTATCTTCGAGACATGTGCAGAATGAAATATTTTGTTTCGGAATTTCGTTTTCGTCCGAAAAATACATTTATTTAGTTACTCCCGAAATTCGATTTTATTTATTTCGTTTTTCGTAAAAAAAATTGCATTTGTCCGAAAATCCAAATGAATTAAGGTCAAATCTGTCATTGAAGGCTTATGGTGTCTGTCGAATGTTTAAAGAAGATTCGACGGAGCAGCGAAACTCATTGTATGATGCTGCAATCATACATTCCCAGTTGAATATTTCGACTACAAGCTATAGTAGGATTCTAATGTTGTACGTCTTCTATTGTTTTTTTTAGGGCTATTTGCAGTGGCGGAACTACCGCCATAGCGACCCACGCGGGCGCTATGGGGCCCGCAGCCGAGTTGGGGCCTGGTGAGTGGTGTTAGTAGGCGGGTGCTGGCCGCTCCGGGTGACACCCGCCAGAGGGGTGACACGCTGGGGTAGCGGCAGCCGCCCGCATCACTAACACTGCTCTCTGTAGTGCTGGGACAGGGACACAGCAGCACGGACCGCAGCCGCCTCCCCCTCCTCTCTGTTTACATCCACAGAGGAGGAGGAGCCTACGCTCGAGGAACATGCACGGCACTGTGTATCAGCGCTGTTCTGAGGTATGTAGGGGGGGTCTGCACTACTGAGGGGGTCTGCATTGAGTGGGGGTCTGCTGCACTGAGGGGGGTCTACACTATTGGGGGGGTCTGCACTATTGAGAGGGGGTCTGCTGCACTGAGGGGGGTCTGCACTACTGAGGGGGGGGGTCTGCTGCACTGAGGGGGGGTCTGCACTACTGAGGGGTGGACTGCTGCACTGAGGGGGGGGTCTGCTGCACTGAGGGGGGTCTACACTACTAAGTCTGTACTGAGGGGTGTCTGTACTGAGGGGGGTCTACACTACTGAGGGGGGGTCCTGCACTGCGGGGGTCTGCACTACTAGGGGGGTCTGCACTGAGGGGGAGTCTACATTACTGTGGGGGGTCTGCACTACTGTGGGGGGAGCCTGCACTACTGAGGGGGAAGTCTGCACTACTAAGGGGTGGTCTGCACTACTAGGGGGGCCTGCACTACTGAGGGGGGTCTACACTACTGAGGGGGTCTGCACTACTAGGGGGGTCTGCACTACTAAGGGGGGTCTGCACTACTAAGGGAGGGTCTGCACTACTGAGGGGGTCTACACTACTGAGGGGGGTCTGCACTACTAAGGGGGGTCTGCACTACTAAGGGGGGGGGTCTGCACTACTAAGGGGGGGTCTGCACTACTAAGGGGGGGTCTGCACTACTAAGGGGGTCTGCACTACTGAGGGGGGGTCTGCACTACTAAGGGAGGGTCTGCACTACTAAGGGAGGGTCTGCACTACTAAGGGGGTCTGCACTACTGAGGGGGGGTCTGCACTACTGAGGGGGGAGTCTGCACTACTGAGGGGGGAGCCTGCACTGCTGGGGGGTGTCCCTGCACTGCTGGGGGGTGTCTGCACCGCTGGGGGGGTGTCTGCACTGCTGGGGGGTCCTGCACAGAGGGGGGTCTGTAATGGGAGGTGTCTGCACTACTGAGGGGTATCTGCACTGAGGGGGGGCGTCTGCACTACTCAGGGGGGAGGTGTCTGCAATGCTGGGGGGTGTCTGCAATGCTGGGGGGTGTCTGCAATGCTGGGGGGTGTCTGTAATAAGGGGGTGTCTGTAATAAGGGGGTGTCTGTACTGCTGGGGGGTCCTGCACTGAGTGGGGGTCTGTAATGGAGGGGTGTCTGCACTACTGAGGGGGGAGTCTGCACTACTGAGGGGGGTCCTGCACTGAGGTCGGTCTGTACTGAGGGGGTGGTCTGGACTGGGGGGGGGTGTCTGCACTGGGAGGTATTTGTACTGCTGGGGTGGTCCTGCACTGAGGGGGGGTCTGTACTAAGTGGGGGGTCTGCACTGGGGTGGATCTATACTAAGGGGGGTGTCTGCACTGCTGGGGGGTCTGTACTACTGAGGGGGGTCTGTACTGCTGGGGGGTCCTGCACTGAGGGGGGTGTCTGTACTGCTGGGGGTCTGCACTGAGGTAGGGGGTGTCTGTACTGCTGGGGGGTCTGCACTGAGGTAGGCGGATGTCTGTACTGAGGGGTGTCTGTACTGCTGGGGGGTCTGTACTGTACTGATGGAGGTCAGCAATGTGTGTCCTTCAGGGGCTGCATACAGTATACTGCATACTTTGTTGTTTGAAATTAATATAAGCTGTTGCCTGGGTACTGTGCCACATGGGTGTGGTAATCTGTTGTTCAATGGCATTAGTTATTTTTTTTTGGTGGAGGGGGGGCCCATACAACATTTTGCTATGGGGCCCTGTGATTTCTAGTTACGCCCCTGGCTATTTGCATTGCACACAGGTCATGTTAGCATTAGCATTAAGAAAAAAAAATGCGTGGGGGTCCCCCGAAATTCCATACCAGACCCTTCGGGTCTGGTATGGATATTAAGGGGAACCCCGTGCCAGCAAAAAAAAAAAAATGGCGTAGGGGTCCCCCTCAAAATCCATACCAGGCCCTTCAGGTCTGGCATGGATTTTAAGGGGAACCCCGCGCCCAAAAAAATGGCGTGGGGTCCCCCTCAAAATCCATACCAGACCCTTATCCGAGCACGCAACCTGGCAGGCTGCAGGAAAAGAGGGGGGACGAGAGAGCGCCCCCCCTGAACCGTACCAGGCCACATGCCCTCAATATTGGGAGGATGCTTTGGGGTCCCCCCCAAAGAACCTTGTCCCCATGTTGATGAGGACAAGGACCTCATCCCCACAACCCTTGCCGGTTGTTGTGGGGGTCTGCGGGCGGGGGGCTTATCGAAATCTGGAAACTGTGGTGGCGATTTTGAAATATCATATTTATAGCAAGGTGTTTAAAGGAAACCATTCTGAATGCAGGACTTAATATTTTCAGAGGTTTTAATACAGCTAATGGGAACCATTGAATGACCCCAGGTGCTCACTGTTCAGCATATTTGCCTTTGTTCTGTCTTGTACCTGTGTAGACAGTAAGGCTCCATCCCAGCAGGGGACATTGACATGCTAATGTCGGAACTATTTGGGTTTAAAGATCAAAGGAGGTGACATTCAGGCCTGATCTATGAACATTTCTTGGGACTTGAGAATCGGCCAATCAGAGGTTGATGTAAACTCAGAGCCAATGGGTGCGTTCCATCTTCTGATTGGCCCAGAATGCATATAAAATAGGGCTAAGATTAGCTCCCCACCCTCTTGAATTCCAGACCACCGGAAGTCCATGTAACGTATACTTGTATCTCTCTTCCCCTCTCTCTCTCTCCCCCTCTCTCTCCCCCCCCCCTCTCCCTCTCCCTCTCTCTCTCTCTCCCTCCCTCTCTCTCTCTCTCCCCCCCCCTCTCCCTCTCCCTCTCTCTCTCTCTCCCTCCCTCTCTCCCTCTCTCTCTCTCTCCCTCCCACTCTCTCTCTCTCTCTCTCTCTCTCCTTTTTTATCATGTCTCTTCTATTTCTAATTATTTCTTTCTTAGGACTTATCTTGAAATATTGATAAATATATTGAAAGTGTATGTTTGTTGTAAGCATATGACCTAAATCATCTTGGCAGCTCTGTAATTGTAACATCACTTGAGTTATATGATAAGTTCTAATTATTCTAAAGTTTCTTTTCTGTATAAATAAATGTAATTGTTTATCTTTTCGCACTGTTATCGTTCATTTTTATTCTTATGTAGACAAAGGTTTAATCACTTATTTCTTGTATCGTTAATCATTTAAGTGAGATATAAAAATCGCCATAACAAAGCCCCCTTTAACAAGGGGACCCCCAGATCCCGGTGAGGTGATGAGAGAGCTGTGGTGTGTTAAACAAGGACAAGCTGGATTGCATCCAACAGAGCCATTTTGAAGTTGAAGGACGGACTGTCAAGCTGAATGCCAAGCCGCTGAGAGGATCAGTAGTACAGCAGTTGTTTCCCAAAACTCCACCACTGATGCATCACCAACTAAGGGGACCCCCCCCGGGCAGAGAGTGCTCTAGCACTTAGAGACTGCCACATAAAGATCTGGTGAGAGGTTCTTGGACCCATCCAATGCATTTTATTAAAAAGTGAGTCTTGTAATTCAGACTCAGGGGGTATTATCTCCTTCCACTCATTCAGCTCCCCCCTAAGAGAGAGAGAAAAGCATTCTATCGCTGCCATTCCTCAATGAAAGCAGCAAGTATTAAGGCCAAAGACAGTTACCACAGCTGCTATTACCCCAGATAGCTGATTCTGTCTATATAAATTTTGATCCTGCAATTTTCTGCACAATACTGTACAGTTAAAGTGATACTAAAGGCTTAATAAAAAATAAAAAAACATGTTATACTTACCTGCTTTGTGCAATCATCCACTTCTCGTGTCCTCCCCTGGCGCTCTGGACTCCTTCCCTCTGCCAAGTGCTCACATAGAAAGCCACTTATTATGGGGGCACTGGTGTGTGCTCACTCCCGATCCCTGGTCTGTGGGTCCACTGGCAGTGACTGACAGCAGCGAGAGCCAATGACTCTGGCTGCTTTTTCAGAGTCAGTGAGAAGACATAGGCTGGACAGCACAAGCTGGATCGAGATTGGGCTCAGGGAAGTATTGGGGAGGCTGTGGGGAAGCTGCATACTGAAAATTTTTAACCTTCATGCATCAAATGCATTGAATGAATTACATTAATTCCTCAAAATCTTATGTTCCCAGTGCGCTCCCATCTCCTTGCAGATGCTTGCCTTGCCCTGCCACTCTTACAGTGAGGGAAAAAAGTATTTGATCCCCTGCATGGAGCCCCAGACCAAAGGAGATTGCAAGTTATTTTGTGTATCTTCCATTTGCAAATAATGGCACTGACTGTTGTCACCCTCTCACCAAGCTGCTTGGCGATGGTCTTGCAGTCCATTCCAGCTTTGTGTAGGTCTACAATCTTGTCTGACATCCTTGGACAGCTCTTTGGTCTTGGTGGAGAGAATGGAATCCGATTGATTGAGTGCTTCTGTAGACACGTGTCTTTTATACAGATAACAAGCTTAGATTAGGAGCACTCCCTTTAAGGAAGTGCTCCTAATCTCAGTTTATTACCTCTATAGAAGACACCTGGGAGCCAGAAATCTTGCTGATTGATAGGGGAATCAAATAAGTTTTATGGATTTTTTTGTTGTTATTCTGTTTGTCACTGTTAAAATAAACCTATGATCAAAATGATAGAATGATCATTTCCTTGTCAGTGGGCAAACATACAAAATCAGCAGGGGATCAAATACCTTTTTCCCTCACTGTAAGGGGGCACACCTACTGGGGATAACATTGTTTTTTACTTATTTCCTTGAACATCACAGTTTATGAGTGCCAATGTTAAGGGCCACACCTGAGCCGGCAGAAGCTAATTTGCAGAACTGTCCAGAGTTTGTGCCCTACCTGGGGGCTGAGTTGGGTTGGGGGTAGTGTGTCAAACTGTCGGGCCTAAACCTAGTCCCTCTTGTCTGAGAGCCTTCATTTAAACTAGCCTGTCACATTTACTATTACGGTCTCTTTTTGTCACTTGGGTGTTTTTCTAATGCCGTGTACACACGAGCGGACTGTATGGCCTACTTATTCCGCCGAAACACATTTCAGCGGACAGTCCGCTCGTGTGTGGGCTTCAGCGGACTTTTTCAGCGTGCAGTCCGGCGTACTAAGAATTTCGGATTTTTCAAAATTCTGTCCGTCGTACTCGCATTTCGGCGGACAATCCGGCCGTGTGTATGCCAGTCCGCCGTACTTTTGAAATGAGCGGACTTTTCCCGCCCGGAGAAAAGTCCGCTCATTTCGAGCGGGTATCCAGGTAGGCGGGGCCCGCAAAGGAGACGTCGCTGGCCCCGCCGCCTGGTATGGACTTAAAGGGGAACCCCAACGCCGAAAAAAATCGGCGTGGGGGTCCCCCCCAAGTCCACAACAGACCCTTGTCCGAGCACGCTACCCGGCCGGCCAGGAAAGGGGGGCGAGCGAGCGCCCCCCCCCTCCTGAGCCATACCAGGCCGCGTGTCCTCAACATGGGGGGGTGCCCTGTGGAAGGTCCTGTAAAAGAGCTATAAGAAGGCGCGGTGGCCCGGCAGAAGAACTGAAGAGGGGGACAAGACCCCCGAAGTCGGGAGAAGAGGCCGGCGGCGAGGAAGAAAGCCGGACTCCTCCGCTAGCAAAAGAGCTACAAGAAGATAGCGGAGGAGTCCGGCGAGAAGACCCCCGAAGACGGAAGACCCCCGGAGCTGTGCAATAAAGTATTTTATCTCGTGTGTTGTGTTTTTTTTGTACTTTTATTTTACAGGTGAATGGGTAGGGGTACATTGTACCCCATACTCATTCACATAGGGTGGGGGGCCGGTATCCGGGGGCCCCCTTATTAAAGGGGGCTCCCGGATTCCGATAAGCCCCCCGCCCGCAGACCCCGACAACCAACGGCCAGGGTTGTCGGGAAGAGGCCCTTGTCCTCATCAACATGGGGACAAGGTGCTTTGGGGTGGGGGGGCCGCGCGGCCCCCCCTTCCCCAGGGCACCCCCCCATGTTGAGGGCACGCGGCCTGGTACGGCTCAGGAGGGGGGGGCGCTCGCTCGCCCCCTTTCCTGGCCGGCCTGGTAGCGTGCTCGGACAAGGGTCTGTTGTGGACTTGGGGGGGACCCCCACGCCGATTTTTTTCGGCGTTGGGGTTCCCCTTTAAGTCCATACCAGGCGGCGGGGCCAGCGACGTCTCCTTCGCGGGCGCCGCCTACCTGGAGACGCGTTCGAAATGAGCGGACTTTCCTCCGCGTGTGTGGGAGAGTCCGTTCATTTCAAAAGTAGGGCGGATAGTACGGCGGACTTAGTACGCCGTATTAGTCCGCTCAAAAAGTGCTGTGTGTGGGCAAGTAGCGCGTTCGGAAATTCCGACGGACAGTCTGGCGTACTTTTCCGCCAGACTAAGTACGTCATACAGTTTGACCGTGTGTACGCGGCATAAGAGCTATCGTTTACACTTTGGTACTGCAGTACTCACAGAGTTTCCTCTTAGAGGTATTTGGGTAATTTATGATAACAAACATTATAGCGCTACATTGTTTGTTATCATTCGTTATTTTGACTTAGTTTGTTTGTATGTTAGCTGCTGTTTTGTGTTATATCACAATTTTTTGTCACTTATATAGGGAGCGCAGTGTTTTCCCCCTCTTTTTGATTTGGGTAATTTGCATTGCATTATTTTGCTGGTTTCTTATGTATTAACCCTTTCCCGCCGAGCGTACGCAGATATGCGTACTCGGGCTTCCGGGGGTTATACCGGGATGATGCCCGCACCTGCAGGCATCATCCCGGTATCGTTCTTTTCAGCAGGCGATTGGCTATCCAGGTATAACAACCGATGCGGCTAAAAGCCGCTCGGCTGTTATGCCGGAGGAGCGGGAGGGGACGTCCCCCCCTCCCGCCGCCTCTCGCCGCTGCTACCGGTGCTCCCGTTCGATCGGGAGCACCGATTCCGTATCCGATGCCTCCGGCTGCTGCGGAGGAACTGGAACGAAGCCGCAATCGGCTTCGTTCCAGTCTCCTCATCGTAAACACGGAAGCGACGTCATGACGTCACTTCCCGTTTACTCGGCTGCCAATGGCGCCGGTTTTAAAAAAATATCCGGTATTCAGAATCGCCGTTTTCGGCGATCTGAATACATTGAAGTGTAAAGGAGGGGTGGGGGGTCTTTTAGACCCCCGATCCCTCCATAAAGAGGACCTGTCACCACCTATTACTGTCACAAGGGATGTTTACATTCCTTGTGACAGCAATAAAAGTGATCAATTTTTTTTTTTTTTTTTTAAACAATTTCGTTATTTTAAAATAAATAAAAAAATATAATTTTTTTTTTTAAAGCGCCCGCCGTCCCCGCGAGCTCGCGAAACAAAGAAAACGCATATGGAAGTCGCGCCCGCGTATGTAAACGGTGTTCAAATCACACATGTGAGGTATCGCCGCGATCGTCAGAGCGAGAGCAATAATTCTAGCACTAGACCTCCTCTGTAACACTAACCTGGTAACCGTAAAAAAAATTTAAAGCGTCGCCTATTGAGATTTTTAGGTACCGTACTTTGTCGTCAATCTACAAGTGCGCGCAATTATAAAGTGTGACATGTATGGTATCTATTTACTCGGCGTAACATTATCTTTCACATTACGCAAAAAAATTGGGCTAATTTTACTGTTTTTTTTTTTTTATTCATGAAAGTGTCCCTTTTCCCAAAAAGTTGAGTTTAAAACACCACTGCGCAAATACCGTGTGACATAAAATATTGCAACAATCGCCGTTTTATTCTCTAGAGTCTCTGCTAAAAATATATATATAATGTTTGGGGGTTCCAAGTAATTTTCTAGCAAAAAATATGGATTTTAACTTGTAAACATCAAATTCCAAAAATAGGCTTAGTCATGAAAGGGTTAATGTTAAATATCTGATATCCTGTAGAGTGTTATTTTGCTACTTTGGTTTGCCAATACAAACTGTTTGCCTCTTGATAACCGGTGTGTGCAATTCTTGTGTGACCGCTGGGAGTTCCCAGTCGAGGTATTCTGGTGGTGCTAGTAAAGGTGAAGTTCTAGCCAGGGCCAGAGAACAAGTAGAGGACCCAATATTACCAGCGGCTCCTTCGGGGGTAACAATACAACTACAGTATACTACTTTTGAGTTGTTTAAATTATTGCACCACATATCTGAATGGTTAAACATAGGAACCTGTTAACAAACAAATAATAATAAAGTCTAAGGCCGCGTACACACGCGGGGACTGTTCGCTGAAACTGTCCGCTGAAACCAAGTTTCAGCGGACAGTCCGCTCGTGTGTGGGCTTTCAGCGGACAGTTTCAGCGAACAGTCCGCTGAACAAGGTTTTTCGGAAATTCCGAAAAACTGTCCGCTGAAACCTTGTTTCAGCGGACAGTCCCCGCGTGTGTAGGCTTGTTCGTCAAACAAAGTTGCGCGCATGCTCAGAAAGGATTTTCACGCCGAAAGTTATAATGCAGTGTATAGGACGTCGTATTTTTCGTCCCGTCGTATGTGCCGTTCACGTCATCGCGCACGGTTTCAGCAAACTGTTCGTCCGTCGTGTGTGGCCATGTCCGTCCATGCTAATTTTGAGCGGACTGTTTGCCGAAACTGTTTGACGGACAAAGTTGGGCGAACAGTCCCCGCGTGTGTACGCGGCCTAACCCTTTATTACTGCATGCTCCTCTCCTGTGCTGAAATAGCTTACTCTGATTTCACTGCATACTTTAAGCTTCTCACAATGTGCATTATAATATGCAGCAATTCAGAGACAGCACACCTTATTTCCTGGCTGGAGGATGTTCAGCATCATTTAGCGCAGGGGTCCCAAAGTACCGGCCCGCGGGCCATTTGTGGCCTGCAGACCAGTTAAAAATGGCCCACAGGCAGGGCCGATCCAGGGCGTCTTTTTGCACTGCACCCAGGCATCGCAGAGGGGAAGGCGCCGAAGAGCTTTACCTCTCCATCTCCTCTGTCCTCCCCTTGCACGCTGCTGCAGCCCAGAGAGAGAAGAAAGCAGAGGAAGGATCTGTTCATCAATCTGCCCATTGCCCTGCCCACCTAGGCACTAACAATCAACCAGAGCCCCGATCCAGGGTCCTGCTGCCACCTCAGGGTGGAAAATTGTGTTCTCTGGGTTCCCTGTCACTAGACCTGTGTGAAAGCCAGGAGGAAAGGACTCGGGAGGCAGATGACCCTGACTGCCTGGAGAGGTGAAGGAGATATCACACTGAGGCAAATTTGTGCAGTGCGGGGGGGGTATTTTAGGGAGTGTGGGGTATTTTATGGAGAGTGGGGGTATTTTATGGAGTAATTATGCAGTGTGGGAGGTAATTGTGTAATGTGTGGGAGGTAATTGTGTAGTGTGTGGGGTAATTGTGTAGTGTGGGAGTAATTATGGAGTGTGGGGGGTATTTTATGGAGTGTGGGGGGTATTTGTGAAATGTGGGGGGATTTGTGAAATGTGGGGGGATTTGTGCAGTGTGGGGCTATTTGTGCAGTGTGGGGGGTAATTGTGGAATGTGGGGGGGGGGATTTGTGCAGTGTAGGGGGTTAATAATGTGTTTGCTGACACCAGTGCTGGGTTAATATTGCGTTTGCTGACACTAGTGCTGGGTTAATAGTGTGTTTGCTGACACTACTTCTGGGTTAATATTGCGTTTGCTGACACCAGTGCTGGGTTCTATAATGCGTTTGCTGACACCAGTGCTGGGGGTTAATAATGCGTTTGCTGACACCAGTGATGGGTTAATGATGTGTTTGCTGACACTAGTGCTGAGTTAATAGTGTGTTTGCTGACACTACTGCTGGGTTAATAATGCGTTTGCTGACACCAGTGCTGGGTTCAATAATGCGTTTGCTGACACCAGTGCTGGGGGTTAATGCATTTGCTGACACTAGAGCTGGGTTAATAATGCGTTTGCTGACACCAGTGCTGGGTTTAATAATGCGTTTGCTGACACCAGTGCTGGGGGTTAATAATGCGTTTGTTGACACCAGTGCTGGGTTCAATAATACGTTTGCCAACAACAGTGCTGGGGGTTAATAATGCATTTGCTGACACTAGAGCTGGGTTAATAATGCGTTTGCTGACACCAGTGCTGGGGGTTAATAATGCGTTTGTTGACACCAGTGCTGGGTTCAATAATGCGTTTGCTGACACCAATGCTGGGGGTTAATAATGCATTTGTTGACACCAGTGATGGGTTAATAATGCGTTTGCTGACACTAGTGCTGGGTTAATATTGCGTTTGCTGACACCAGTGCTGGGTTCTATAATGCGTTTGCTGACACCAGTGCTGGGGGTTAATAATGCGTTTGCTGACACCAGTGATGGGTTAATGATGCGTTTGCTGACACTAGTGCTGAGTTAATAGTGTGTTTGCTGACACTACTGCTGGGTTAATAATGTGTTTGCTGACACCAGTGCTGGGGGTTAATGCATTTGCTGACACTAGAGCTGGGTTAATTATGCGTTTGCTGTCACTAGTGCTGAGTTAATAGTGTGTTTGCTGACACTACTGCTGGGTTAATAATGCGTTTTCTGACACCAGTGCTGGGTTCAATAATGCGTTTGCTGACACCAGTGCTGGGGGTTAATGCATTTGCTGACACTAGAGCTGGGTTAATAATGCGTTTGCTGACACCAGTGCTGGGTTTAATAATGCGTTTGCTGACACCAGTGCTGGGGGTTAATAATGCGTTTGTTGACACCAGTGCTGGGTTCAATAATGTGTTTGCTAACAACAGTGCTGGGGGTTAATAATGCGTTTGCTGACACCAGTGCTGGGTTAATAATGCGTTTTCTGGCAACAATGCTGGGTTAATAATGCGTCTGCTGACACCAGTACTGGGTATAATATAGTATATTATTGCTGGTATAGTTTATTGTTTTTGAAGTTTTGAAAGTTTGCATACGGCCCCCATGGAATATGAAAACCTCAGGATAGCGCAAGATAATCATTTCAATTGTGGAGGCGCATCTCATGGGAATGTTATCTAGGACAGTCTGAATGCAAATGCAGTCTGTCTTATAATGCCCACTCTTTCAGGCTGACATCCACCTATTAATGATTTTAATGATTTTTGATATTTGCATTACTCCTTCCAAGAGTGAACCCACTGCTTACATCAGGTCTGAGGGCTGTTAAGAGAAGTACTGCTGTGATGATTTCAGGAAGTTATGTACAGCACCCTGTTGGCCCCTCCCACCAGCCATGATCTTCCTGTATTGAATAGAGAAATATAGTATTGTCATAACTGGATCTAAAATAATAAAAACGCCATTTGCATGTTGCTGACAGGATAAGTAGGGTTGCCACCTTTTCCTCATGCCAAACCCACTTTATCGGCACAAGGCAATTTGTTTTCATAATATATACTATAGGATTATAAAACACCTGGGACATCTTTGGGTGCTCCAAGGAAAGTAATAATGTAGCGTGTATAGCACGCAGTGGCGAATAGTGGGTGTGGCCAAAATGCTCTTGCTGACATCATCGTCCAGCCTCCCAGTGATGCTGAACCTGCCACCAGACAGCCGCCTGCAGCTTCTGGACAGCAATAGATTTGTGTGTGACTATCCTGGTTACTTGGGGAGCCACAGCCCGCAACCCGGACACATAATTCAAAACCCTGACCCAGTGAATTCTGGACAGGTGGCGATCCTAGGAGTAAGGCAACATATAAGCATATTAAGGTTCGTCTTTAGGGTAAAACATCAACCTCAAGTGTTAAAGGCCTTAGTGAAGGTGTTTGACTGGAAGCTGGGAGGCTTATAGGCCAAGAAGCTTCTTAGTTGGTCAATGTATATGGTGGCAAGGATCCGCATGTGGCTTTACAGCCTTCTTCAGGTATGGGAAATCTTTGATTCTAGATGATCTCCTCAAATACCATTTATTAACCCCATTCACGCCTAAGGGTAAAGCAAATGTGTTAGTAAAAGGTGGATTATACCTTTTTTTTTTTCAGGACAAATTGGGCTTTCAATTGGTAGTAAATAGTTAGTGGCAATCTCCTGATTTATTTCTTTTTATTATCAATTGTTTTTTAAATGTAGCTGTATATTTCTTGTTACTACCATAACCTACCACTAAAGAACAACCCAAAATAATTTATTCTGCTCCTGACAATCGCAACATTACCACATATGTGTATATATTTTTTTGTTTGTTCCCATAGTACAGTTCATAAGCAATACATTTTTCTTCTTTTTTTTTTTTTGTCCAACCTAAAACACACCGACACTGACAGTGATTATAATTAAAAAAAAAATCCTAACCAAAATATACTGACCCTGACTTTTGACCCTGAACTTATTTTTCTTTATTTTCTATTTTATTTTAAAAAAAAATTATTTTACATTTTTTTTACAATCACTTTTTTTTTTTTTTATGCAAGGAATGAGAAAGATACATTGCATCTTTCTTCTCCATTCACAGAATGAAAGAAAAAACACAGAGGCATGCTTCACAGTGACTGATCACTGTGATAGCCAATCAGAGGCTACCACAGCGATCAGGTGACCCAGAATCGGGAGACCTGGGTCCTGATCCTTAGTGCAGGGCTCAGGGCTCTTGGTAAAACACAGCACAAAGTGAGAATTTGGAAACACATATATGCGGCCCCATGGAAAATAGCCTACTTCCGCGAGGCCGCATATGTGTGCTATGTTGGCCTGAAGGAGTTAATTTAAAAAGAAAGGAATGTACAATATATACACTATCTCACAAAAGTGAGTACACCCCTTACATTTTTGTAGATATTTTATTAAATCTTTTCATGTGACAACACTGAAGACATTACACTTTGCTACAATGTAAATTAGTGTGTGTACAGCTTGTACAACAGTGTAAATTTGCTGTCCCCTCAAAATAACTCAACACACAGCCATTAATGTCTAAACCACTGGCAACAAAAGTGAGTACACCCCTAAGTTAAAATGTCCAAATTGGGCCCACAGCTGTGGCGGCTGGTGCTCAATTTTTTTTGGAGGGGGGCGCAAACAAACTGAAAAAAAAAAAAAACATCAATTGCAGCCACTGTGCCATCAATTGTAGCCACTGTGCCAAACACTGCCACTGTGCCCAAATGCATCCACTGTTCCATCAAACGCATCCACTGTGCCATCATACACATCCATTGTGCCCAAACGCAGCCACTGTGCCATCAATCACAGCCAATGTGCCATCAAAGGCAACCACTGTGCCATCAAACGCATCCACTGTGCCCAAACGCATCCACTGTGCCCAAACACATCCACTGTGCCATCAAACGCAACCACTGTGCCATCAAACGCAACCACTGTGCCATCAAATGCAACCACTGTGCCATCAAACACATCCACTGTGCCCAAACGCAGCCACTGTGCCCAAATGCAGCCACTGTGTCATCAAACGCATCCACTGTGCCATCAAATGCAGCCACTGCACCCAAACACAGCCACTGTGCCATCAAACGCATCCACTGTGCCATCAAACGCATCCACTGTGCCATCAAACGCATCCACTGTACCATCAAACGCAACCACTGTGCCATCAAACGCATCCACTGTGCCATCAAACACAACCACTGTGCCATCAAACGCATCCACTGTGCCCAAACGCATCCACTGTGCCATCAAACGCATCCACTGTGCCATCAAACACAACCACTGTGCCATCAAATGCAACCACTGTGCCATCAAACACATCCACTGTGCCCAAACGCAGCCACTGTGCCCAAATTCAGCCACTTTGTCATCAAACGCATCCACTGTGCCATCAAATGCAGCCACTGCACCCAAACACAGCCACTGTGCCATCAAATGCATCCACTGTGCCATCAAACGCAGCCCCTGCACACAAACGCAGCCACTGTGCCATCAAATGCATCCACTGTGCTATCAGACGCAGCCACTGTGCCCAAACGCAGTCACTGTGCCATCAAATGCTTCCACTTTGCCCAAATGCAGCCACTGTGCCATCAAATGCAGCCACTGTGCCCAAACGCATCCACTGTGCCCAAACGCATCCACTGTGCCCAAACGCAGCCACTGTGCCCAAACGCAGCCACTATGCCCAAACGCAGCCACTGTGCCGTCAAACGCAGCCACTGTGCCGTCAAACGCATCCACTGTGCCATCAAACGAAATAGTGGGCGTGGCTCTAAGGTGGTTTGATTAGTGTCTGAGATGAACAAGGGATGGAGGGAGAGGGAAAGGGAGAGAGGGATGCAGGGACAGCAGGCCCAGATCCTACACAACAATAGAAATATGTGTATTCTAGAAAGTTTAACAATCAGCAGATAAAGATATTCCAAACACCTGGTGTTAGCACTTCAATCATCCTGGCACCATGGTTGTTATGGTGTCAGGACGATTGAAGCACATTATTTCTATTATAACATAATAATAAAGTAAAGTAATAATATAAAGTGAAATCATTCAACTCACCATAATGCAGAATCAGTGGGAGCTCTGAGCTTGTCACTAGCCAAATCGTCTGCCGTCAGATGCCATCAGGTGTCCCCAGTGGAGTCTGTCCTTACATCAGGTGCCCCCAGCAGAGTCCCTCCTTACATGCAGCCTGTGTCCCACCAAATTTCAGCAGCCTGTGTCACCCTCAATTGCAGCAGCATGTGTCACCATCAATTGCAGCAGCATGCGTCCCACCAAGTTGCAGCAGCATGTGTCACCACCAATTGAAGCAGCCTGCGTCCCGCCAAATTGCAGCAGCATGTGTCACATCAAATTGCAGCAGCATGCGTCCCACCAAGTGGCAGCAGCATGTGTCCCACCAAATTGCAGCAGCATGTGTAACCATCAATTGCAGCAGCTTGTGCACCACCAAATTGAAGCAGGATGTGTACCCCCAACTTGCAGCAGCATGTGTCCCACCAAATTGCAGTAGTATGCGTCCCACCAAGTTGCAGCAACATGTGTCCCACCAAATTGCAGCAGCATGTGTCACCATCAATTGCAGCAGCATGTGTCCCACCAAATTGCAGCAGCATCTGTCCCACCAAATTGCAGCAGTCTGTGTCCCACCAAGATGCAGCAGCATGTGTCCCACCAAATTGCAGCAGCATGCGTCACCATCAATTGCAGTAACATGTGTCCCACCAAATTGCAGCAGCATGCATCCCACCAAGTCGCAACAGCATGCATCCCACCAAGTTGCAGCAGCATGTGTCCGACCAAATTGCAGCAGCATGTGTCATCATCAATTGGAGCAGCATGTGTCCCACCAAATTGCAGCAGTATGTGTCCCACCAAATTGCAGCAGCATGTGTCCCACCAAATTGCAGCAGCATGCGTCACTATCAATTGCAGCAGCATGTGTCCCACCAAATTGCAGCAACATGTGTCCCACCAAGTTGCAGCAGCATGTGTCCCACCAAGTTGCAGCAGCATGTGTCCCACCAAGTTGCAGCAGCATGTGTCCCACCAAATTGCAGCAGCATGTGTCACCATCAATTGCAGCAGCATGTGTCCCACCAAATTGCAGCAGCATGTGTCCCACCAAATTGCAGCAGCATGTGTCCCACCAAGTTGCAGCAGCATGTGTACCACCAAGTTGCAGCAGCATGTGTCCCACCAAGTTGCAGAAGCATGAGTGAGGCTCAGAGCGAGAAAGAATGTGAGGAATGGTAGCAGAGAGCTGGGCATGACAGTGTGGACAGAGAGAAACATGTTAGAGGTTAACTCTGGCTGAGACAGTGTGAGGAGAGGAAGTAGGAGGGGGGAGAGAAACTTTTGGTGAGAGGGGGAGTGGCAATATAAAAGGGGTAGGAGGAGTCAGGACGGGGCTGTTGAACAAAGTTTTAGCAAGAGGAGGCAGTTTTTCCCACCCTGGTGATATTGCGGGTTTTTGGCTTTCGTTTCTTTCTTTTCTTTCAGGTTCGGCAGATTCGTCATAACAGCGGTGATGTGATTACAGATGTGGCGGTGTTACTGGTTGATCTCTGACGGTGGCAGTAAACGTATGTGATGACAAATGGGGTGGGGGGCTCATCTCTGATCAGCCCCTCCAGTGGTTTCCAGCAAGGGGGCTGGAATTTGGTAATGGTAGCACTGCGGGAAGGTGGATGTCTACGAGCGGTCACAGCTGTAGACTAACTGGTTTTAAATGGTCCCGCAGTGTGTGGTCAGATAAACATATGGAAAAAGGTGGGTCGCCGTCAGAGACCAATAATCTGGGCTAAAATGTTATGATGTGTGTATACACACACATATACACACATTATATATATATATATATATATACATATATATATACACACACATAT
Source organism: Lithobates pipiens (assembly GCF_037356315.1). Taxonomy (NCBI): domain Eukaryota; kingdom Metazoa; phylum Chordata; class Amphibia; order Anura; family Ranidae; genus Lithobates; species Lithobates pipiens. The sequence goes on from NW_027507903.1 coordinate 493,347,679, forward strand.
ACATATATATATATATATATATATATATATATATATATGTGTGTGTGTGTGTGTATATATATATATATATATATTGAGATGGGAGTTATTTTGGTTGAATTGTTTAAAAAAGACTGTTCTGGCCATTTATACTCCAAAAGGGCAGGCAAAGTGTGGTTTATGTCACATGGGTTGGTGTCACATGGTGACCCCCGCCCCCTTACGATGTCACAGTCCCGGAGGATGCTGGGACTGTCGCCATGTGACATCAACCCATGTGACCAACCCATGTGACATAAACCCATGTGACACCGCCCCTTGTCCCTATATAAGTGGCAGCGCAGCGCGTCCCTGGCATTGCGGCCGGAGAGATCGTCGAGTCAACATCTCCTGGAGAAGAAGAACGGAAGGCGGCGGCGGCGACAGAAGACCGGGCCACCGCCTGTAAAAGAGCTATAAGAAGGCGCGGTGGCCCGGCAGAAGAACCGAAGAGGGGGACAAGACCCCCGAAGTCGGAAGAAGAGGCCGGCGGCGAGGAAGAAAGCCGGACTCCTCCGCTAGCAAAAGAGCTACAAGAAGATAGCGGAGGAGTCTGGCGAGAAGACCCCCGAAGACGGAAGACCCCCGGAGCTGTGCAATAAAGTATTTTATCTCGTGTGTTGTGTTTTTTTTGTACTTTTATTTTACAGGTGAATGGGTAGGGGTACATTGTACCCCATACTCATTCACATAGGGTGGGGGGCCGGTATCCGGGGGCCCCCTTATTAAAGGGGGCTCCCGGATTCCGATAAGCCCCCCGCCCGCAGACCCCGACAACCAACGGCCAGGGTTGTCGGGAAGAGGCCCTTGTCCTCATCAACATGGGGACAATGTGCTTTGGGGTGGGGGGGCCGCGTGGCCCCCCCTTCCCCAAGGCACCCCCCATGTTGAGGGCACGCGGCCTGGTATGGCTCAGGAGGGGGGGGCGCTCGCTCGTTCGCCCCCCCCTTTCCTGGCCGGCCGGGTAGCTTGCTCGGACAAGGGTCTGTTGTGGACTTGGGGGGGACCCCCACGCCGATTTTTTTCGGCGTTGGGGTTCCCCTTTAAGTCCATACCAGGCGGCGGGGCCAGCGACGTCTCCTTCGCGGGCCCCGTCTACCTGGAGACCCGCTCAAAATGAGCGGACTTTTCTCCGGGCGGGAAAAGTCCGCTCATTTCAAAAGTACGGCGGACTGGCATACACACGGCCGGATTGTCCGCCGAAATGCGAGTCCGCCGGGAAGATTGGAGTGCAACACGGCATTCTAAGTCCGCCGTACTTTCGGGTCAAAAAATTATGCCGGAGGCTACACACGGGGGGATTGTTTGGCGGACTTGAGTTTGCCGGACTTTTCCACCGGATTGTTTGATCGTGTGTACGCAGCATTACTGTTTCCTCTCTCCTGGGCACAATTGGAGAGAGAAAACAGGAAGTGACATCAAATTCAGATGTCAATCAAACCACCCGGCCATAGTAATATATATACTACGAACGGGCGGAAGCTACTTTGTGCTTCAGAAAGCGCTGCAAGGTGGGCTAAACGCCCGCAAATGAAGCACCAATCTCGTGATTGCATAGACGTGGTGCTTCCCATAGGTGCACTGTGTCCGGCGTTGGACTGTGTCCGGCGTCCGAACACAGTGCACGTAAGGACCTTTTTTTAAAGGGCCAGCTTTAAAAAAAATATTTATTTTTTTACATTTTTTTTGTGACTGCCTGGAGGAGGAGCGGCGCCCAGGAGCCCCCTATGGATGGCCCGCCCCTGATCCATGTCCTTAGTCTGCTTGTCTTCAACAAACTGTTTGCAGGCTTTCTTGTGCATCATCTTTAGAAGAGGCTTCCTTCTGGGAAGACTGCCATGCAGACCATTTTGATGCAGTGTGTGGCGTATTATCTGAGCACTGTCAGGCTGACCCCCCACCCCTTCAACCTCTGCAGCAATGGTGGCAGCACTCATACGTGTATTACCCAAAGACAACCTCTGCATATGACGCTTAGCATGTGCGCTCAACGCCTTTGGTCGACCATCGCGAGGCCTGTTCTGAGTGGAACCTGTCCTGTTGAACCGCTGTATGGTCTTGGCCATCATGTTGCAGCTCAGTTTCAGGGTCTTGGCAATCTTTTTATAGGCTACTCTAGGCCATCTTTATGTAGAGCAACAATTCTTTTTTTCAGATCCTCAGAGAGTTCTTTGCCATAAGGTGCCATGTTGAACATCCAGTGACCAGTATGAGAGAGTGAGAGCGATAATACCAAATTTAACACACCTGCTCCCCATTCACACCTAAGACCTTGAAACACTAACGAGTCACATGACACTGGGGAGGTAAAATGACTAATTGGGCCCAATTTGGACATTTTCACTTAGGGAGAGTAGTCACTTTTGTTGCCAGCAGTTTAGACATTAATGGCTGTGTGTTGATTTATTTTGAGGGGACAGGAAATGTACACTGTTATACAAGCTGTACACTCACTACTTTACATTGTAGCAAAATGTAATTTCTTCAGTGTAGTCACATGAAAAGATATAATAAAATACTTACAAAAATGTGAGGGGTGTACTCACTTTTGTGTGATACTGTATATACTCACAAAACTGTATATTTACAAGAATCAGAGAACTGTGTCTGTTGTCAGCTCCATGCCTGGATAACCAATATAGAAAACCTTTGCCAAAATATACTGCACAAGGCAAGTATTCTGATACGTTTCAAGGGATATACCCTATCCATGAGAAGCACATTACCTGTCCTAGGATGACAACGCTCACTTTTCTGTATCTGGACAGGAAAAACAAGATCTTGACTACAGAACCCCACTCCTCTCCTATTTAACAGGCAATGGCTGAACAAGGAATACTCAGTAATACTTACTGTTTAGCTTCCACATAACGATAATTTCTGTTGAGAGCTTCAAGTTCCTTCATGTCTTCTGAAGGCAAATTGAAGTCAAACACCTGTAAAAATCAAAGAAGGGAGATTAAGGTCTCGTGTGACTCCTCTGACACCTCCATCTCTAATAATGCACAAAAAACAAGAAAAATAGCCCTAGCCATGGATTTACTTACCTTGTCCCCTGGATCCAGCGATGTCCCCCCGCTGTGATCTGCGAGCCGTCCTCCACTCGATCTGTGACAGTGCCGATCTCCGTTCCCTGCGAGCGTTGCGACACACAGGGACGGAGTTCTGCGCTAAATTCAAAAAGTAAAATACACAGTATAGATACAGTATACTGTAATCTTACAGATTACAGTACTGTACCAAATAATTACACATCCCCTTTGTCCCTAGTGGTTTGTCCAGTGTCCTGCATACAGTTTTATATTATAAATACTGTTCTTTATGCCTGGAAACTAGAGATTATCCATAGCAACCAAAAAATGTCTGTTTACATCAAAAGTGGTTATAGACCAGCTAGAAAACAGCGATAATAAATTAGAATCACTCGCAGAATTGAGCAATAGTAATTTGTGGGGAAATTCGTCATCAAACACTAAAAGTAATGACAGCGACAATTCTGCAATTCTGCATTTGATTTGATTACATTATTGAATAATTTTTATTATTATATTATTATTTGTTATAATTATTATTTTATTTTATATATATATATATATATATATATATATATATATATATATATATATATATATATATTATAATTTATGATTTCATATTTCAAATTTTATCATACCCGGGATGTCTATTAGACTCTTGTTTGGACAGATTTAAGTGAATGATTTCTAATGCCGCGTACACACGATCAAACAATCGGGTGGAAAAGTCCAGCAAATTCAATTCCCCGTGTGTAGCCTCCGGCGGACTTTTTTGACCCGAAAGTACGGCGGACTTAGAAAGTAGTTTTGCACTCCAATCTTCCCGCCGGACTTGCATTTCGGTGGACAATCCGGCCGTGCGTATGCCAGTCCGCCGTACTTTTGAAATTAACGCAAAGGATGCGTCGCTGGCCCCGCCACCTGGTATGGACTTAAAGGGGAACCCCAACGCCGAAAAAATCGGCGTGGGGGTCCCCCCAGGTCCACATCAGACCCTTGTCCGAGCATGCTACCCAGCCGGCCAGGAAAGGGGGGGACGAGCGAGCGCCCCCCTCTTGAGCCGTACCTCAACATGGGGGGCGCCTTGGGGAAGGGGGTGGCCACCCCAAAGCACCTTGTCCCCATGTTGATGAGGACAAGGGCCTCTTCCCGACAATCCTGGCCGTTGGTTGTCGGGGTCTGCGGGCGAGGGGCTTATTGGATTCCGGGAGCCCCCTTTAATAAGGGGGCCCCCGGATACCGGCCCCCCACCCTATGTGAATGAGTATGGGGTACAATGTACCCCTACCCATTCACCTGTAAAATAAAGTAAAAAAAAACACAACACACAAGATAAAATAGTTTATTGCACAGCTCCGGGGGTCTTCCGTCTTCGGGGGTCTTCTCGCCGGACTCCTCCGCTATCTTCTGCTAGCTCTTATACTAGCGGAGGAGCCCGGCTTTCTTCCTCGCCGCCGCCCTCTTCTTCCGACTTTGGGGGTCTTGTCCCCCTCTTCAGTTCTTCTGCCGGGCCACCGCGCCTTCTTCTAGCTCTTTTACAGGCGGTGGCCCGGTCTTCTGTCGCGCGGCCCCCCCTTCCCCAAGGCGCCCCCCATGTTGAGGGCACGCGGCCTGGTACGGCTCAGGAGGGGGGGCGCTCGCTCGTCCCCCCCCTTTCCTGGCCGGCCGGGTAGTGTGCTCGGACAAGGGTCTGATGTGGACCTGGGGGGGGGACCCCCACGCCGATTTTTTTCGGCGTTGGGGTTCCCCTTTAAGTCCATACCAGGTGACGGGGCCAGCGACGTCTCCTTCGCGGGCCCCGCCTACCTGGAGACGCGCTCGAAATGAGCGGACTTTCCTCCACGTGTGTGGGCGAGTCCGTTCATTTCAAAAGTACGGCGGATAGTACGGCGGACTTAGTACGCTGTATTAGTCCGCTGAAAAAGTGCCGTGTGTGGGCAAGTAGCCCGTTCGGAAAGTCCGGCGGACAGTCCGCCAGATTAAGTTCGCCGGATAGTCCGCTACGTGTGTACGCGGCATAAGAATTACAGGCCTACAATATAAAACGCCAAATTTCCATGCAAAATAATGGTACCGCTTTCAGCACCTAAAGTCTGAAATAATCATACCGCCAGGGAGGTTAAATGAGGTGAGAGAGGTTTAGCCAATGTCCGGAGCAAACACTGAGACAAAATCAATGTATTTGTTTCAAAATGTTATGTAACATGCTGGGTATTATTGATGTCTGCCTTATGTTTACATACTTTCCTGTCCACATGTATGACATTTTATTTTCTTATTGTGTATATGTATTTACTGACCCAGCAACTTTTAAGTTTTATTGTTGCTCATGGATGTACAACATTTGTAATAAATCTTTGTATATTTACTTTCAACTCTGTTGTGTACATTGGCTATTATGTCGGGTAACTCACAATCATTGTTGGTGCCGCTCTGTTACATAACATTTTGAAACAAATAAATAGATTTTGTCTCAGTGTTTGCTGTGGACATTGGCTAAACCTCTCTCACCACATTTAAAGTGCCAGGGTTTGTTTTCTTGTTTTTAGAACACCTGTAAAAATGACAGATTATTATAATTTGTTAATTGAACAAAAAGCTAGAAATAAGTTAAGTGACATAAGTCATTCCTGCATAGGTGAGAATTGAGGAATTGGGTGAGGGTATGTGTCAAAAAAAACAAAAACTGTCCCTTGTACGGCTTGGGGAAAAGAAATAGTGGCACTTTCACTTTTAACGTTTTATTTAGGACAGCAGTAACTGGTACCTAGCAGTGTAGCATTCGAATGGCCACCAATACCAGGGCACCCCTACTTTCACTGACCACTAATACAAGGGGCATGCCTCCTCCCCTGACCACTAATGCTGATAGCATTTCTCCCACTATCAATTTAAGAAACATGCTCCTCTCACTGACACCAATGTAAGTGGCATTCTTCCTCCCACTTATCACCAATGCAAGGGGCATTTTAGATTCACTGACAACAATGTAAGGGGACATTCTTCTTATCACTGACCACCAATGTAAGGGGCATTCTTCCTGCCAATGACCACCAATGTAAGGGCACCCAAACTGACACTAATGTAAGGGGCATTCTTTGTCCCACTAACCACCTATATAATGGGACATTATTTATCCCTCTGACCAATAATGAAGGGGGAATTATTACTCCAACTGACAAACAATCTAACAGACATTCTTCCCTTAATGACACCATTGTAAGGTGACATCCTTCCTTCCACTAACCACCCACACAAGGGACATTCTTCCTGCCACTAACCACCCACATAAGGGACATTCCTCAAACTGACACCATTGTAAGAGGCATTCTTCCTCCCAGTGACCATCAATTTAATGGGAAATTAATCCGTCCACTGGCCAACAATGCGTTGGGCCTTTTGCACCCCACTTTCCAACAATGCAAGAGTCATTCTTCTTCTCACTGACCACCAATATAAGGGACATTCTTTCCTTATTGACGCCAATGTAAGGGGCATCTTCATCCCAATGGCCACCAATATAAAGGGCATTCCTCCCACTGACGACCAATGTAAAGGACATTTTTCCTGCCAATGACCACCAATTTTAGAGTAATTCGTCATCCTACAGACCACCAATGTGAGGGACATTTTCCTGCCACTGACCAGTGATCACCAATATAAGGGACATTCTTCCATTCACACAAATGTAAGGGGCATTCTTTCTCTCACTAACCACCCATGTAAGGGACATTCTTCTTCCCACTGAGCAGCATTATAAGGGGACATTTTTAATTCCATCTAAGGCGCATTCTTCCTCTCACTGACACCAATGTAAGGGACATTCTTTCTCACATTCACATGAATGAAAGGGGCATTCCTACTCCCACCAAAAACAGTTTTTTTTTTTCTCCTACTTATTACCAAATAAAGGGATGGTAAATGACAACCTCCATGCCGAGCTTTTACACTAAATACACTTACTTTCCTCAACTAACCTGAAAGTTTTTTTTGATCCTTGTGGGATTAAAGCTTTTTGCCAGGACAACAACTCCAAGCTGAAGAAGGAACCTTAGAGCCACCTGAGCTGGTGACTTATTGTGTTTCTTGGCTATGGTCACTAAAACCGGATCCGCCAGGACAACCGGAGCATTCTGATCAATCCTAAAGAAAAGATATATTTATAATAACATGAGCCTCATTTCTTCATCCCTGTTAGCAGGTCATATACAACTACCAATAGATTAACAGCCTATTCATTACAAAGAAGACATCCTATAAGGGGTTAGCCCACCTAAATTAAATATTTTGGTTCTTAACCTCTTGATCTCTAGAAGGTTTTACCCCCTTCATGACCAGGGCATTTTTTGCTATTCAGCACTATGCTACTTTAACTGGCAATTGTTCGGTTATGCAACACTGTACCCAAGTCTACAAACTATGGTATATATGGTATATTTGAAAATTGATCAATCCTGATGTACTGATGCGGTGAGAAAAGTAACGCACTGTAATTGGGCACAACGTGTGTTTTTTTTACTTGAATTGATGGTTTATTCACTTTAGTGCTCTTTTTTTGGTAATGTAAATACTGTTTTTACTGAAGTCAAATTAAAATTACAACACTATGGGGTTGATTTACTAAAGGTAAATAGCCTGTGCATTGCAAGTGCAGTTGCTCTAGCTCTAAGGGAAACATGCAAGGAAAAAAAAAACTGAATTTTTGCTTGCATATGATTGAATGATAGAAATCAACAGAGCTTCCCCTCATTTCTGAGCTTCCCAACAGATCTAGAGAAAATGCACCTGCTGTGTACAGCATATTTGTCTTTAGTAAATCAACCTCTATATATGGGTTAATTTACTAAAGGAAAATATACTGTGTACTGCAAGTGCACTTGCTCCAGAGCTTAGTAAATGAGACAAAGCTTCACTTAGCAAAGAATACTCAATCACATGCAAGGAAAATAAAAACAACATGATTGCTTGTACATGATTGGATGATAGAAACCAGCAGAGCCTCCCCTCATTTCAAAGCTTCCCCTCATTTCAGAGCCTTCACTCAAATCTAGAGCAAATGCACTTGCATATATTTGTATATTTGCATTTTGTAAATCAACCTCCCTATGCGGTTCATCCTCCTGATGCTTAAAGGGACTGCATTACACATTGATGAAAAAGAGCTATTTGTCTACTTTTAACTTAGAAGTCAATAACCTTTGTTGAGCGTGGTGTGTTTCATCTCAGAGACATGGAGGAAATAAACCACTTTGATGAAGCACAACACATCTTTTAATAATTGGACTGATGGTTTATGCGCATGAGCACTTGGCATAATAGATACATTTGTGCTGATATGGAAGTGCTGTCTTCACTTTAACCACTTAAGGACCGCCGCATGCCAATGTACGTCATCAGAATGGCATGTACAGGCACAAGCACGTACATGTACGTGCTTGCCTTCATGCGGGTGGGGGGTCCGATCGGACCCCCTCCCGCTGGATGCGGCGGTCCTTCAGGAGCGATCCGGGATGAGGGGATGGCCGTTTAGCTTCTGGCCATCCCCTCTCGATCGCTCCTGGCGAATGAGAAGCTTCCCCCGCTGTGTATAGTAAACACAGGCAGGGAGGAAGTGATGTCATTCTCCTCGGGGCGGTCTTTTTGACCGGACTACAAGGAGAAGAGTGAAAGTAAGTGTGCACCAACACTACACTAACAGTTAGTGTTAGGTCCAGGGTAGCCCCCTACCACCCCCAATAAAGGTTTAACCCCGATTGCTCCTAGAGCTAACCCTTTCACCCCCTTTTGCCAGTGTCACTAACCGATCGTTTTTCTGATCGCTGCATTAGTGTCACTGGTGTCGCTAGGTAGCTAGTTATTTGTTTAGGTTCACCTCCAGGTTTTTATAGCGCTAGGTACCCGATATACTACCCAATAATGGTTTTAACCCCCTGATTGCCCCTAGTTAACCCTTTCACCCCCTTTTGCCAGTGTCACTAAGCGATCATTTTTCTGATCGCTGCATTAGTGTCACTAGTGCTGCTAGGTAGCTAGTTATTTTTTTAGGTTCACCGCCAGGTTTTTATAGCGCTAGGTACCCCCATATACTACCCAATAATGGTTTTAACTCCCCGATTGCCCCTAATTAACCCTTTCACCAGCGATCACCCTATAAGTGCCACTGGTGACGCTGGTTAGCCAGTTAGTTATTTAGGTTCCCCGTCAGGTTTTTATATAGCGCCAGGGACCCCCATTCACTACCTAATAAAGATTTTAACCCCCTGATTGCCCCTAGTTAACCCTTTCACCAGTGATCACCGTATAAGTGTTACGGGTGACTCTGGTTAGTTTGCTTTTTATAGCATCAGGGCACCCACCATTTATTACCCAATAAAGGTTTAACCCCCTGATCACCCGGCAGGTGATATCAATTAGGTTTTAGGGTCAGGGTCTGCGTCGCCCCAGGCAGCGCTAGGTTAGTGCCAGTACCGCTAACACCCACGCGCAAAGCATACACCTCCCGTAGTGGTATAGAATCTGAACAGATCAATATCTGATCTGATTAGATCTATACTAGCGTCCCCAGCAGTTTAGGGTTCCAAAAAAACGCATTGTTAGCAGGATCAGCCCAGATACCTGCTAGCACCTGCGTTTTGCCCCTCCGCCCAGCCCACCCAAGTGCAGTATTGATCGATCACTGTCACTTACAAAACACTAAACACATAACTGCAGCGTTTGCAGAGTCAGGCCTGATCCCTGCCATCGCTAACAGTTTTTTTTTTGTAGCGTTTTATATTTAAATCCGGAAGGCAGTGCTTGGTTTTCGGGGTCCCGTACATGGCTAGACTCCCAAAAAGTCCACCACATGTGGTATCCCGTACTCGGGAGAAGCAGCAGAATTTATTTTGGGGTGTAATTTCACTTATGCCCTTAGCATGTGTGAGCAATATATAATTTAGTGACAACTTTGTGCAAAAAAAAATAAAAAATTGTAAAATTCCTGCAACTTGTGGCAAAATATAAAATATTTCATGGACTCAACATGCCTCTCAGTAAATAGCTTGGGGTGTCTACTTTCCAAAATGGGGTCATTTAGGGGGGGTTTGTGCTATTTTGGCATTTTATGGCCTTCGAAACTGTGATAGGTAGTGAGGAGTGAAATCAAAAATTTGCACCCTTAGAAATCCTGAAGGCAGTGATTGGTTTTCGGGGTGCCGTACGCGGCTAGGCTCCCAAAAAGTCCCACATATGTGGTATCCCCGTACTCAGGAGAAGCAGCAGAATATATTTTGGGGTGCAATTCCACATATAACTATGGCATGTGTGAGCAATATATCATTTAGTGACAACTTTTTGTAAACTTTTTTTTTTGTGTCATTATTCAATCACTTGGGACAAAAAAAAAATATTCAATGGGCTCAACATGCCTCTCAGCAATTTCCTGTGGTGTGACTACTTTCCAAAATGGGGTCATTTGGGGGGGGGGGGGGGGGGTTGTACTGCCCTGCCATTTTAGCACCTCAAGAAATGAGATAGGCAGTCACAAATTAAAAGCTGTGTAAATTCCAGAAAATGTACTCTAGTTTGTAGACGCTATAACTTTTGCGTAAACCAATAAATATATGCTTATTGACATTTTGCCCTAAATGTATGACTAAAATTGAATTTATTCGATTTTTCTTATAATAAAAAGTAGAAAATATCATTTTTTCTCGAAATTTTCGGTCTTTTTCCATTTATATTGCAAAACGTAAAAATCGCAGAGGCAATCAAATGCCATCAAAAGAAAGCTCTATTTGTGGGAAGAAAAGGACGCAAATTTCGTTTGGATACAACATTGCATGACCGCGCAATTACCAGTTAAAGCAGTGCAGTGCGAAATTGTAAAAAGACCTCTGGTCTTTAGGCTGTTAATTGGTCCGGGGCTGAAGTGGTTAAAGGAATTTTATTCATACCTTTCATCCTTATATATAACAAAATTGCTACAGCAAGAGATAACGCTTTATTAGTGGACAGCCATATTGATGGGCCTCACCATCTCTCATCTCTGCTAGACCCAAGCACGCTGTACCCAACCAGAACAATGTCCTGAGATTTGCAGAATTCCAGAAGCTTTCTCTGGTTCAGGTAGATGTGACATTCCACCTGTAGAGGGCACCAGTAACCAAAAAGAAAAAATAGATTTTTAGTTGTACACAGAAAAAATATTTTCTACACATTTCTCAGGGAGAGTTTTAAGCAGGTGTTTTGTCAGGTTAGGCGACCCATCAGAATTTGTAACGGAAGTAACATTCTGTTGCCACCATCATACTACACAGTGCACTCGTCCACAGTAAGGCTACAGTGAGAAGGTGGCAAGCGGACATCTTTTTACACCCACTGGAGTCTGGCATTTCACACTTATTTTTAACAGTAAACTGAGCTTATATTGTGTAATACAGTATTTAAAAATCCGTCTGACTGTTTAAATGTTGACGTTTAAAAGTAGCGGCAAGCCTGCTGATCTCAAAGGTTTGCTAATCTGACAGAACACAGCTGCTTTGAAAAATCAACATCAAAACAGTCTGACAGATTTAAGAATACTGAATTTCACTATATAGACTGAGTTTACCATTACAAATAAGCGTGTAATGCAAGACTCTGGTGGGTGTAACAAGATGTCCGCTTGCTGCCTTTTGACTGTATACCTACTGTGGATGAGTGGGGGCTGTACCAAGATGGCGGCAACGGAACCTCACTTCTATTACAAAATCTGAAGGGTCACCTTATCTGATGAAACACCAGATTATTTGAATTAGAAAGGCCACTCTGCCTTAAATTTCAGTATTACAAATATGTCAAAAGGGATTCTTTTATTACCCCTGAATTCCTAGGAAATTATATTTAAAGAGAACCTGTCACCAGACCATTCATTTCAAGAACAATCTTCCCGTATGGTTATATGTGCTTTTATGTACTTTAGTCATGTTATTAACCTGTAAAATCCTTCCCTGTGTAGACATCCGAAAGCCTTGGGACTGCTGCTATGGGCTGCCGTCTTGGATAAGCTGCCCCAACAGAATCAGAACTGGCACTCACATTTTGTAAGCACTAAACAGGTGAAGTGAGAGTTGGAGGAGCTGGGGCAGCACAGACAGTAATTAAACACTCCTAGAGGAGGAAAGGACTATAGCTTACCATATATATTACAATCTGACTGTGCAATCTTTGTAGAATCACCTTTAGATTTAATAAAGCTATACAATATGAGGAAATACCTAAACTTTCCAATGAATCTGTATCCAAACAGGCAGGCCTTGCACAACATCTAAGGGAGATTCAACAATCGGAGTGTAATGTGTGTGCTGATCTTTAGATGTGCAACCGGGAAGGTGCTGTGGTAAAAATTTAAAATTTTTGGAGTGGAATTTCCCTAGCAAATTCAGAGTAAATTCATTGCAAGTAAATAAATATTGTTTAGGGGGAGGAAAATACTGCAAGTAGGAATTTCAAATACTATTTTTTTTTTACTCTTTTACCTGCCATTTTTTAAAGCTGGTGACAGGACAGTATCAGTCGGATGACTGGACTGCAGGTATGCCTTGCTGTTCCATGGCGTCCTGCCATTACTATTTAAGAAGGTTGCGCGTGTGTCTGTCAATGCTACCACACATCTAAACCCATAGTTAACATGTACAGTAAGGAACAGGGCACAGGGCAGCTTAAAGGAGGTTGGTCAGGATCACCACACATTCATTGCCCTGCACAAAATATAGAAAATAATGAATTATGAAGGTAAGCACAGACTCTGAAACTACACCTATACTACACCTAAAAGTAAGAAAATGTCTCCAGCATTGCTGATTGGAGACATCTAGCTCTGACTAGGCGTGTCAGACTTTTGCAAAAAGGCCACTTCAAAGAGAGTAAGGATCCTTCTCTGCAGCATGCTCGCAGGGGACAGGCTTTTCTACTCTGGTTGTGGCTACTTTCTAAAGAAAATTAACTGTAAGGGTCCTTTCACACTGACGTCCCGTTCAGGCCCGCCTGTCAGTTTTTCAGGCGGACCTGAACGGGTGCTCCATAGAGCTCTATGGAGCGTCGGATGTCAGCGGTGACATGTCCGCTGACATCCGACCCGCTCCGATCCGAAAAAGTGTAACGGAGGAAAAAGCTATTTTTCCATCCGTCTGTGGATCGGATCGGATGATGACGGGCACTGCGGTCCGTCGTCATCCGATCTCCCATAGGGGAGAGCGGCGCTGTGACAGGTCCGTCCCTGCGCAGTGTGCAGAGACGGAGCTGTCATCTCCCTGCTCAGCGGGGATCGGCGGAGTGATCCCCGCTGAGCATACGGATATCCACGGGGCGGATCAGAACTGATCCGCCCCGTGTGAAAGGACCCTAAGACTTTGCATACCTTTTTGTTTTGATGCACTTTTGTATATATTTAGCGGATTTAAAAGAAATTTTATGTTTGAATTTAAGACAGACAGATATCTATGATACCTGGTTACACACTGGCTTATACTTGAGTCCTGCTTTGTTAAGAATCAGTTCAAGCTGTCTTCGGTTAAAATTGGAAACGCCGATAGATCTCACTAGACCTGCATCCACGCATTTCTCCATAGCCTAGAAAATATAAAGTGGAGAAAGGAGTGGTGGAATAGCAAAAATGAAGGACAGGAATAGAGGAGAGGAAAGAAAAGAGGGGAGGGAAGGAGAGGAACAAGCGAAAGAGAGGGGGAAGGGAAGGTGAAGAGAGGACAGGAGGAGAGAGGAGGGGAAAAGAAAAGTAAAGAAGGGAAAGGCTCTAGAAAAAGGGAGGAGACAATGGGAAATGACAGCAAAGAAAAGGAGAGCAATAGGGTGGGTAGATGAAAGGTTGCCTACAGTGCACTGCACTAGCAAGGTAGTTGGCTCGCCCAGGCGGGGAAAGGGTTAATTTTCAGTACCTCAGTTCCCAGGTGTTTTGTCTTGGGCGGACCTTCCACCCAGTGTCATACATAAATAGGGGTAAGGTCCAGTTCAGTGGGCCTTCAGTGTGGCTGCAGGAGCTTGAGAATGAGAGAACACACCAGTACATGGAACAAGATGCCAGTATTCTGCTGGAAACTACCAGTCATTGAAGATCACCAGCTGTTGATTAGTACCTGCAAAGGTATGCTTGGGCAGCCACCACCATTAATTAGTTCAGGGTCTGCACTGTTATGCCATTTATCTGTTCTGCCATGAAAAGTTGCAGTAAAGTTATCAAACTGTTTCAGGTCTGGGCTGAAGTCATTCCAAAGGGGCGAATGATGGTTTCTGGCATGTGAAAGAACAGGGTCAATACAGCACATGTGGGATATCTAGCAAAGCCACTACAAAAAGGTTAACTCAGAAAGAAAAGTGGAGGAGGAATGCAGTTGCTATGGGTAACCAGAACTAGTGAAAGGTGCAAAGCAATCAGTCATGAAGCATGCTACCTGGCATGGCAGAGGGTTCTCTGGTAGTAAGGGGGTCAGTGATCTGACTTCCTCCCCAGCGGCCAGTTTCTTGAAGTATCTGGACTGAACCCACATTATAGAAACCCATAGCTTAGCTGCATGTTACGGGAGAGCGGAAGGAGTTAATTAAGTGCACGCATGAGGTCCACACTAGTTGCACGGCGGTTCCCTATTCTGTCACTGGTAATGAGGTGGTTGGAAGGTACACTGGACTGGCAGAGAGGGCAACGGCTCAACAGTGTCCCTACTAAATGTAGCATCAACATGTAAAGTATGTAGTGACACGGGACTGCATTTTTACAGTAGGAGTCTGTGTAATCAACTACTGCACACAGTGTACAGCTTTTCTCTAAGTCGTGGTACCACTTTAATGTTTCACTTCTATATGCACGTGGTCCCCACCTGATCCTGGCATTGGAAAGTGTGCACATGACGAAAGGTACCCCCATGCACAGGGTGACTTTCCTCGCTCACAACTTGAGGAAAAGAAAAGATTGGGAAGAGGAAAGCAAGCGTAAAGAGAGAACAAAGAGGGGAGGGGAGGAAAGGAGATAGGAAAGGTGGAAGAGGAATAGAGGCTAAAATATAAAAAAAAATAGGGGAAGAGAGAAATATAGAGAAAAAGAGAGGGATGAGGATCAGAACAGGAGTAGAAGATGAGAGGAAGAGAAAGAAAAGAGAAGTGGAAAAGAAGGGCAGTATTCTGGCCATTATGTCAATCACAGTATTACATACATATACATTGTCATCTAAAATGTACCTCCCATGTATCTCGTAAATCTGTATTGTGGAAAATTATTTGTCCATTTTCATCTACAGGAAAGGGATCATTACCTGGCTACAAGAGATAAAACACATACTGAGCAGAAACACAGACAGATACAGTAAGTTAAAAACTAGACAGAGACAAAAACCCAGGGACAAATACAAACAGATGTAGTGGTATAAATAAGATCATTTTATTACCATTGAAACTTACCGTAAAGTGTTGCTAAACCCACAACAGTAAAATCAATCTGAATATGCAGGAAATAATGCTTTTTATACTCACCGTGGAACATAAAGGGTTAATCATCCATGTTGTGTAAAAAAGCTGTTTTATCCTGTCTTCTCTGATCCTCTCCTTCTTCCACTGACATCGATCCATCTGCTGATAGCACAGAGCCTTTGGAGTCCCTATGCACATGCTCAGTTTGGGGTATATTGCTAGAGAGTTTTTTTTCTCTTTGGCCCTGTGCTGATCACATACACCCTCCTATCAGCACTGTCCATACAGAGGGACAGGGGTCCTGTAGCCTCATTGGACAGTCAGAGGAGAATGAAAACTCATCCTACAAGATTTACCCAGACACTGATAGAAGTCACAAGACTGCTATTTACTGCTGATGAGAAAAGGTATTTAGCAGTTTATTTATACTAAAATAATTGCATTTCCATGTTTTGTGTACTGTGGGAGACCAGATATAGTAAATGCAGGGTCCTGTGTTTAGTAACACTTTAAAATCACATTAAATATTTGGAGATTTAAAGGAGTTGTAAAGTCAGAAGGATTTTTTTCTTAATACATTCTCTGTCCAGCGATGTTCCACGAGTGTCTCAGCCCTCCAGATTGGCTGAGATAAAGCAGCGGTACCATTGGCTCACGCTGCTGTCAATCAAAGTCAGTTTACAATCAGTTTACAATCACTTTAGCTTTGATGGCTCAAACTGATTGTTACATTTATCAAAACAAACCTTTTTAATGAAGATAGTGATAATCACTAATTGTAGGTAGAACAAAATGCATAATAACATTTTGTGCAAAAGCAATATTGAACATGCTTTTTAAAAACATAAACCATGCATCCTCAAACATGCTAGGTCATTTTGTTTTCATGAAATGAACATACATTGGATGTTAAATGCATTTAGTGTATCCTATCATTCAATGGTACTCCCAACACATAAAGCTATACAGCACTTACCTTCATCTCCAGAGGCATGTGGATAATAAAAAGGTCCATGGACTCCAAGTTCAGTTGCTTTAGTGACCTCTCTAGAGCAGGCTGGACAAGTTCCGGGGTATGAAAGGTACTCCAGAGCTGTTAGGATATAAATCATAATTATCCTCAAGATGTGTACAAAATAATATGATTAAATTGTTACTTCAGCCAAAAAATCCTTAGATTTTTTTCCTTTGGGGTAGAGTCAGGAAGGGCTAGAACATAACATTTTGAAATGGGCCCCCTTTTTAGAGTGCATTCCCATTGATTGGTGGTTGGGAGGAATGTATCTTGCATTCAGCATCTTTATGAACTTACTGTGCCCATCCATCCCTTGCAAAGGTTTGTAGGGAAGTTACAGGGCAGTGACACTTTCCCTTGGTGCAGACCCAGTGATTGATAATGAGAAATTAGGTCACATGACCAACCATGTGTAGCACAATGGTATTTGGCATGCAGTGGGGCTCCTCTGTTTATTAAATAAGGAGTCCGAAGTACTGAGACTTTTTTTATCAAATTATCAAATTCCTCTGACCCCGGGCTGTCATTTTCCTTCCCCAGCCAGTGGCAGGATGATAAAAGATAGGCAGCACACTGATAAAATCATCACTCAGTCAAACTGCTCTCTCCTCTTATCAACAGATTGGCTCCTTGTGCTGCCCTTCCTTCTCCCAGCCTGAGATCTGCTGTATAGAGAATGCAGGAGGCTGGTAGTAAGTAAAATTTAGGTACTTGGGTAATAAGTGTAGACCAGTGTATTGGAGTTGGAGGGTTTGGTGATTTTCAATTGTTATGACTTTTTTAGCATGGAAGACTAACAAATGTAACAGTAGTTTAGTATAAGAGGTTCGGAGTCCTAGCTTGATAAGCATCTGGAGGGATCATAGGTGTGCACAGTCTAAAGAATTAGGCTGCGCACCCCAAAGCTCAAACATACAAGTGTGTGTGTGTGTGTGAATATCTATCTATCTATCTATCTATCTATCTATCTATCTATCTATCTATCTATCTATCTATCTATCTATCTATCTATCTATCTATACATACATATACACAGAGACACACACACACACACACTTATGGTAGAACAGGTCAGAGGGAGATAGTTCCCAACTCCCATCCACAGAGTGATAATTTGCAGGGAGTGATTAGGGTGTGCCCAGGCAGAACTGGCACACCTCCTGCACATGCCTATGAGCGGGATTACAAATATCGGGTACATTTAGTCATGGGCACATGAAATCTATGATTGCTGACCAAAACCTGCAAATATTTGGGCATTCCCACCATATGACAAAAAGTGGCATTTTTCGATAAACCATTAAGGCAAGAGGTAGAAGGTAGTTTACACATTTTTAAGAGATGGAGTGTAGTTCATGCAATGAAGACATTTACCTGGATCACCTTATCCCTGGACAAAATAACTGAAGATGTCTGAGAGACAGTATCACCTGCCAGGCTTCCTCGGACAACTAAAGTATGTCTCGGCACCAACAAAATTTGGTTTGTGTGAGTCTTTCAGTTTTAGGCTCCTTACACATGGAGCGGAGTACACCATTGGAGTCTGCCTGCTCAGCAGGGAATCTTTCCACTGATCCCCACTGAGCAGGCACAGACACAGCCTGCTCTCCTTTATGGGCAGTCGGATGTAAATGGACCACCTGTTTACACCCGACTGCCATCCGATCCTCAAGACGGATGGCAGATAGGATCGGATCGGATGTCAGTGGCACCTGCCGCTCCATAGAGGAGACTGGAGGACCCAATCAGTCCGCCCCTGTGAAAAGCCCTTAGTTTGCATTACTGAGGAATAATATAAAGAAATAAATTTAAGGTGCTCTGAAACAGCAAATCTTTTAACCTTAAAATTAACATTGGTTAAACCAAACTGAGCTGCTGCAGCATGACATATTTGTAGATATCTCAAGTATGCTGACCTTGGAATAAAAAAAAAAATCTATTTAATTATGTAGTCATAAAAAAAAAACTGTATTAATGTATGTCTTTTTTTTATCTGTAGTTCAATTATAATCCTTGACACACTGCATGACACCATTGTGATTGGATAAGGGTCACTGACTTATTTCTTCAACATTATGAAACTAGTCCAGTCAAATGCACTAAACTCCCACCAGCTAGCTAGACCAACAAAAGGGCAGGGTCCCCTGGGTAAAGTAATTGACCAAATATGAACATGAACCCTTACTCATTCGCATGGAGGGTTTAAATCTAGGGACCCCCATATTGTTAAAGGTGATACCAGACTCTGCTAAGCCCACTGCCCATAGACCTTCACAACCACTGGGCCAAGGTTGTGGGGAAGAGGCCCTTTTTGTTATGAACCTAAGGACAAGGTGCTTTGCCAGGGGACTCCCACCTGGCAAGGTCTACCTCTATGTTGACAGCATGTGGCCTGATATGATTCAGAAGGAAGGGGCCAGACACCGGTTCCCCATCCCTTTTCTGGGCTGCTAGACTACATGCTCGAATAATGGTCTGGTATGGATTTTAGGGGGGATTTTACACTTCAAATGTATTATTAAATGGGTTCTTTCTTTAAGTTCTACCAGACTTGAAGAAGGAGACTCCATAACCTATTTTTTTGTTGTTGTTTTTTTTGCATGGGGTCCCCCTTACAACTCATACTAGACCCTATTTAATCCTTTCACGACTAAGCCTAATTTTGACATTTGGTGTTTACAAGTTAAAATCCGTATTTTTTGCTAGAAAATTACTCGGAACCCCCAAACATTATATATATATATATATATATATATATATATATATATATATATATATATATATATATATATAATATTTTTTTTTTTTAGCAGAGAATCTAGAGAATAAAATGGCGATTGTTGCAATATTTTATGTCACACGGTACTTGTGCAGCAGTGTTTTAAACGCAACTTTTTGGGAAAAGGGACACTTTCATTCATTTTTTAGAAAACGAAACAGTAAAATTAGCCCAATTTTTTTGTACAATGTGAAAGATGATGTTACACTGAGTAAATAGATACCAAACATGTCACGCTTTATAATTGCACACACTCGTGGAATGACAACAAACTACGGTACCTAAAAATCTCACTTTGCTTACAAACAGAAGCTGGGATCTGTTATTTAACAGCAAATTAACCACTTAAAGCGGAGGTTGGTCAAAAAAAAATAATAATAATTAAAAGCCAACAGCTATACATACTGCAGCTGCTTGCTTTTAATAATAGGACACTTACCTGTCCTGGAATCCAGTGATATCAGCACCGCAGCTGATGTTTCCATCAGCCGTCGGGTGCTGCCATCGCCATTGCGAGTAAGGGAACCTGGCAGTGAAGACTTACAGCTTCAAACTGGAAACCCTACTGTGCATGTGCATGCTCACGCTCTTCTCTCCTACTGGTCCGGCGACAGGGGGAGGAGGAGGGAGCCCCACGTTGACATCATGTGCCACAATGCAGATTTACGGAAGTCGGAACAGGATACCTCTCAAAAACAGATATCCCGCACCCCCCCGAAAGGTGCCAATTGTGGCAACAGAGGTTTTACCCCCTTCATGACCAGACCATTTTTTACTAGTCAGCACTGTGCTACTTTAACTGGCAATTTTGTGGTCATGCAACACTGTACACAAGTTTATATCATTTTTTTTTGCAGACATACTATCTTTTGGGTATTTGATCACCGCTGGGCTTTTTTTTTTGCTATATGAACAAAAAAAGATCAAACATTTTGAAAAAAAAAATTGTATTTTCCACTTTCTGTTATAAAACATATCCAATCAAATCAATTTTTTCTATAAACGTAGGTCAAAATGTATTCTGCTACATGTCTTTGGTAAAAAAAAAGTTTATATCAATTGGTTTGTGTGAAAGTTATAGTGTGTCTACAAACTATATACAGTATGGGGTTGATTTACTAAAGGCAAAAAGCTTTGCAAAATGCTGCTGCATTCTGCAAGAGCAGTAGCTCCAGAGCTTAGTAAATGAGCAGAAGATTTGCTGACTTCCATTATCCAATCATGTGCAAGTAAAAAATAATTTTTTAAAATTTTCCTTGCACATGATTGGGTATTCTTTCCAAATTGAAGCTTTACCTTATTTACTAAGCTCTGGAGCAACTGCATTTGCAGAGTGCAATTGCACTTTGCAAAGTGCACAGTCTATTTGTCTTTAGTAAATCAACCCCTATATATTTGAAAATTGATCAGTCCTGATGTACTGACATCTCATTTCTTGAGGCCCTTAAAATGCCAGGACACCACAAATACCCCCCCCCCCCCCCCAAAGGATTAGTTTTTGGAAAAAAAGACAGTCTGAGGCATGGCAAGATTTTTGAAGTTTAAATTTTGTGTCACGATTTTTGGAAAAATTAAGAAATTAACTAAAATGTGTTTTTTATTCCCAATTTTTCTTTTTACATACTGTCACCAGTGCAGTACAGCATCATCATATGTTTGGTGTTGCAATGATCAGGGATACTGACTGGTGACAGTATGTAATAAATAAATAAAGAAATAATTTTTTATTCACTTTATAAACGTTTTTTTCCTTTTTTTTCTATTTTTTTTGTACATCCTGTCATCAGAGTAGTTCAGTGTCACCAATCATAGCAATCACATGATATCCAGTACCCAGTTACCAGTAATTGTAATCCGCTATGTCCACTGGACACAGCAGCCACAGGAGTGACACGCAGCAACCCCTTACCCAAAACAGGCTGGAAGACGTACAGGTACAGGTACACAAATAACACAAATAAATCTCCTGTGCTGTGCGGCGGGCCTTGATGTGATTGAAATTTCCTGTACTGTTACTTCTAAATGGATAATGCACGCCTCTCTGCCTATCACAAACTGGGGAGATCCAAAGCATTGGAACATAAAGAAAATAGAAGGCGCGTGGCCTAGCGCATTATACTCAATAAAAGATTTTTATTGTACATAGCAATAGATATTGTACTCACAAGTAAAGACTTGAATAAAAGCACATCATATCATTCCTGCATAGGAGTCCTATTGAAACTGTCTCTCAAAGGCATAGGCTTTTTCTGCTGGACTTGTTCTGGTAGGCTCTGAGGAAAATGAACTCCTTGAAACACATCAGCCTATGCCTTTGCAAGACAGTTTCAATTGGATTCCTATGGAGGAATTATATTATGTACTTTTATTCAAGTCTCTACTTGTGAGTACAATACCTATTTCTGTGTACAAAAAAAACCTTTAACTGAGGATAATGTGCTAGGCCACGCGCCTTCTATTTTTTTGTTATGTCCTCCAGCCTGTCTGTGTCATCTGCATTCAGTAAATATACTGAAGCTGGTTTGGAAGCCCTTTAATCATTATAAAAACCGCTGCTTCCCACCAAATACATTTTTTAAAAGTTGCTTTTGTGCATATCCCACAGGGCACTGCCCAGCCACTATAACCTTTAGTAATGTTTGCCAAACCAGCCTCAGATCAAAGCCAGGTACATTCAACTCATCCCTACTGTTGATCCTTCTCAGAGGATACACAATCATCCCATCACACAATGGCACCAACACTGTTCCTATTGCATCACAATAATACTCAAGCATGGACAGCCCATAAATATATCCTATATGATATTATGCTCACCTTCCCAGTATAGAACACATCTTCTCTCCTTATGGTTCCATCTGCAATTTTTGTCCGAATTGCCTGACCAACTTCTGCTTCATTTCCATAAATATAGGCGCCATCGATATGGCGATACCCAACCTCAATGGCAAACTTGGTGGCTTCCTCTGACTGGCTCTTAGGAATCTGAACAAAAACACATAACATTTTTCTATTGTGAGCAATAAGCAATAATTTGCGATTTATCTCTAAAAAAAATATTTAAAGGGTAACTCTGCTATGTACAATTTATACCTAAATTGACCTGTGTTGATGATATCAGTTTATATTTGATTGTTTTTATTGAAAAAGATCTTACAGTAACAAGTATATCATATAAACAATTGCCCATTCACAGGTTGTCATTATAGCAAAAGCATATGGCTATAGAGAACGAACAAACAAAAGTGAAATAGACCATCGTCAAGTAGAACAAAGAGTTGCAATAGAATGTTTATATAAGAAAAAAAAGAGTTGGAACAAAGATAGTCCCAGGATTGCAATCAAGGGGAAAATCAACAACGGTATTCTAATATTTTATGTTGTTAACTCTATTGATGAATGCATGAATATATATATAAAAATAATCCCACCAATGCAGCACAAAGGTCGCATGGGTAGGACATGTTCCTCCACAATATCCAATAGCAATTATAAACCACTATAAACTGATATAAATTGATATAAATTGTGCCCTAACTAGGGCTTGAATATGATAATAGTCAGAAGTCAATATGAACAGACAAGATTTTCAGGCTTCAGACCCTCCAGCCGAAGGGCCTCAATACTGAGTTAAGTCTAAAAGTACGGTATTCTTGGAACCCTAGATAGGAATTTATTTTATGGAGTCGCAGCAGTGCTCTCAGCACACATAAGAGTATGTACATTTTCTGCATTGTTGTGTACTAAATATAACTAATCATTGATTCATGATCTACTAATATTCATGTCCTGTACTCTGAATAATTGCTATCTTACCCACATGATGAGCTTTATTATTATTTCTTCCAGGAGACTGTGATTATTGGTAGCAGTTCTCCTTCCTTCTTTCTCTGGTATTCTAGCAGGTGATTTTTATGTAGGAAATGGTATGCAGGATGGTTTAAATGTATTATCAATTTTTTGATGATTGGGTGATTGTTTTTAACATGTTAGATCTAATTTTTTGAATTGCCCCTTAATCATGTTGTCTCTACGGCCAACTTGGGATTCTTACCTGTTATTTTTCTTAAATCAACTGTAGTTTTGGTTGTTACTACAAGATGGCGATATACAATGCATGTGCTATTTTAGATTTTGATTGACTGAGATGCCCCATTTAAAGCGGGATTCCACCCTAAAGTGGAACCTCCGCTGATCGGAACCCTCCCCCCCCTCCGGTGTCACAATTGACACCTTTCAGGGGGGAGGGAGGTGGAGATACCTGTCAAAGACAGGTATTTACACCCACTTCCGGGCATAGACTCCCGTGGGAGTCTACGCCATTTCCTGCCCTGCCGCTCTGTCTGCTGGGACACACACGGGTCCCAGTGACAGCGCGGAGATTTCCTATTGCGCGGCGCAACTCGCGCATGCGCAGTAGGGAATCGGGAAGTGAAGCCGATTCGCTTCACTTCCTGATTCCCTCACCTAGAATGGTGGCGGCAGCAGCCGAGGGCCGAGCGATCGATCGGCCTCGGCTGCCGGCATCGCTGGAACCCGGGACAGGTGAGTGTCCATTTATTAAAAGTCAGCAGCTGTAGTATTTGTAGCTGCTGGCTTTTAATATTTTTTTTTTTTGGTGGAATCCCTCTTTAAAGACTGTGATTACATGCACACGACATCCAGATGAAGTGCTTGTTTAAAGCATGAAACGCGTCGATGTAGCGATGCCATAGGTGCTGGCTGATCCCCTTGTTCCTGAGTGATTCCATATCCTTGACAGCAAGGTGATTCCTTGCGCCTGAACACCAAAGGACAAGTGTTGCGAATTAGCCAGAAAGTATCTCCTACTGGCTACCATATCTGTGCTCCTTGAACGCTGAACCAGAAGTAATCAGGCTCTTTGCTTCTCACTCCGTTGGATACACAGAACCTGCCACGCTCGAACCATTGCAGTTTGTCCCCACTTGATCTGCTGGCACCTGACAAGAAGAAGATGCCTATACAATGGCTAAGCAGCTGCAGTAAGGGCCGGTTCACACTGCGGGCGATGCGAGGCGACACCGACTTGCCTCGCCGCGACCTGCCGCGACCTCAGCGGCGATTTGCAAATGACTTCTGTATAGAAGTCAATGCAAGTCGCCCCGAGGTCGTCCAGAAGTAGTACAGGAACCTTTTTTCTGAGTCGGAGCGACTCGAGTCGCTCCTCTCAGAACGGTTCCATTGTACAGAACGGGGGCGACTTGTCAGATTGCGGCGAGGCAAGTCGTGTCGCCTCGCATCGCCCGCAGTGTGAACCGGCCCTAAGGGAATTGTAAGAACCCCTTGTGGACCAGTCTTTCCTTTACATGTGTCTCCTCGTGAGTTTATATGCCAAGACTGACTACTGACTTATTGACAAGAGCTTTAGAGGTTATGGGTTCTATACAACCAGCAACGGTCCCTGCAGCCGGTCACACTATTTGAATTGAATATCCTCTGCTTGAGTGTGTTCCTTTACACTACTGAATAACGGGAGACCTGTATGCTGTATTGTGTATAGACAAATAGACATTTGATTATATATATATATATATATATATATATATATAATATAATATTCATTATCAGAAGACCGTGATCCGCAAGGGACCAGGCATAGAACAATTCCGGTCAATCACTTCAATTTCAACCGGGTATGAAAAGGTACAGGAATAAATGCACATTATAAGGGAGTAGGGAGAGTAGGCTAGAAAGAAGGTAATGGATGGTGAATGACTGACAGGAATACCTCTGGCATCAGTTTGACATTCATTTGACTTCCTTCTGAGATCATTCAGAATTTATTGACAGGTGCATTTTACCTGAACTAGACCTCATTCTGACCTGCATTTGACCTGCTTCAAGTAGGTTTTGCCCTTTCATACACTTATATGGGAATGCAAAACCTGTCTGACATAAACGAAAGCCCATCTACAATGGCCCTAAATCACAGTGTGATTTCGTAAAATCCAAGGCCCTTTCAATACCACCTGTGAAAACAACAGAGTTTGTGGAGCCCCTAAGTCTCTAGTCATATATGTGAGACAGACCAACAGGTTTTAGAATCAGTATCATTAACCAGTTGCCCACTATCGGCATGTTACAAACGTCCATAAAACCCCCTCCTCTTTATGTCCCGGAGACTACCTGAAGTTTCTTACCTCCCCTGCTGGTTCCTATGCACAGCCCCATGAGACCTGGTATCTGTAGAAAGAAGACCTCTCAAACCTAGGACTGGGAACCATTCAGGAGTCTTCCTTATTGATTGATCACTGTGACAGCCAATTACAATGATTATTTTGTGTAATCAATAACAAAAGTAACACACTAGCTATCTTATCTTGGTTCCCTGGCAGAGGGGTATCTATGAGTGAGAGAGCTACAGCTTTTCAGAATTTCAGTTAGATCAACTTGTATAAGCACTATTAAAAGAGGTTGTAAATCCCCATGGGGAAGTTGTACCTATAGGTGAGCCCAGTATAAGGCTTACCTATAGGTAGTGTAAATTTCTCCTACTTGTGCGCCGTTCAGGAGACATTTACTGTTCCGATTATGTAATCGGCACATGCGCTTCGAAGGAGTGGCCGCTCGGAGAGTGTCCGCCGTGGCCAGCGGCTCCCACGCGCATGCCCAGGAGTGACATCACGCATCTCCAGCCAGTCACAGACCCAGAGTGCGCTGTCCCTTAAGAAAGAGGGGCGACGATGTATGCGGCCTACAGCGGGGAAGATACGGCTTCGTTTGCAGGTAAGTGTCACATAATGTGCTAGTATGCAATGTACTGTACACTAGCACATTATGTCTTGACTTTGCAGGTAGGAAGAAAGGAGGAGAAACCCACCAGGATTTACTTCCTTTTAACATTTTCATCTCCTGTTCCATGTTTCTATTTTAAATTATTTGTTGGGAAAAAAAAACATTATACAGCACATATATATATATATATATATATATATATATATATATATATATATAGCTATATTTAAGGGTTTACTGTTAAAAAATATGTGGTTTGGTCTGTCTGTACTTTTGTTAAACTTTTGAATAAAAACCTATTGGGGGTTATTATTGAAAGGCAAGTGCACTTGAAAGTGCAGTTGCTGTAAATCTGAGGGGTAGATCTGAAATGAAGGGAAGATCTGCTGATTTTATCATCCAATCACATGCAAGCTAAAATGCTGTTTTCCTATTTTCCTTGCATGTCCCCCTCAGATCTACAGTGACTTGACTTCCAAGTGCACTTTCAATGCAATTTCAAGTGCACTTTGCACTTGTATTTTGCACTTGTAGTGAAAAGTGGATTTGCCTTTCGTAAATAACCCCCATTGAAAGGAAAAAAATATGTGATTTAGGGTATATCTATCTTATTTTAAATCAGTAAGAACATTAAATTACGGATGCATTATGAGAAATATGAAATATATGCAAAAAAATCTAAATAAAAATGTATTTCTTTTGTAAATAACTTTGATATGCTTTTTCCCAAAAATGTAATTTTAATGTTGCAGTACTTAGAACAAGCACCAGAATAAAATGTAATGTTTTCCCCACAGTAATGGTACGTGTGTTCAAAATGTAACTAAACTTGAAAAAAAATTATATATTTTATTTTTTTTAAAGAAAGCCCTGTTTGAGCCATCCCCCCTAAAAAATATTTGTGTCATTTCTGTATCATAAATAATTGGAAAGTTATAGACTCATGAATAGACACATAGGAGGAATGTGAAAATATGGTCTGGTCCATAGGGGTAAACAGGTTTGAGAGCTGAAGTGGTTAACATTGTTATTTTGCTGCTGGAAAGTTGGATCTTGGGTGGTTATTTACGAAAGGTGAATCCACTTTGCACTGAAAGTGCCCTTGGAAGTGCAGTCGCTCTAAATCGAAGGGGTAGATCTGAAATGAGGGGAAGCTCTGCTGATTTTATCATCCAATCATGTTCAAGCTAAAATGCTGTTTTTTATTTTCCTTGCATAGCCCCCTCGGATCTCCAGCTTTCAAGTGCACTTGCAGTGCAAAGTGGATTTGCCTTTAGTAAATAACCCCCTTGGTGTTGAAGCTTCAGGTGCCAGTTAAAGACATAAACTCCAACTGAATGCCATATAGCTTGATTTAGGAGGTTATTTACGAAAGGCAAATCCACTTTGCAAGTGAAAACTATAAGTGCAAAGTACACTTGAAATTGCACTGAAAGTGCACTTGGAAGTGCAGTCGCTATAGATCCAAGGGGGACATGCAAGGAAAATAAAAAAACAGCATTTTAGCATACACATAAATCAGCAGAGCTTCCCCTCATTTTAAATCTACCCCTCAGATTTACAGAGACTGCACTTCCAAGTGCACTTTAAGTGCAATTTCAAGTGCACTTTGCACTTGTAGTTTGCACTTGTAGGGCAACGTGGCTTTGCCTTTTGTAAATAACCCCTTTTGTGTTATCTTTTTAATAAAATATCGGTTTCAACCTTGTTGCATCCTTTTTTGTATCATAGAGCTGTAGATCCTTCTAAGGGGGGTGAATTCACCTTCTTGGTCGCTTGGTCATTATGACTGGTCATCAATAATTTTCTTCTAGTTATTTTGATCAAAGAAAGCAAAGTAATCATAATCACTTACTTTTTGGGGCGCATAGGTGCCAAATCCAATCACTGGCATTTTATGTCCATTGTTCAGGATTACAACAGATTTTGAGCAAAGGTCCATGTCTTCTCTGTTTATCTCCTCACTGTTCAGAAGGCTGGCAGGTGTTTTGCAATGTGCATCTTTTATATCCCACAAGAAATATCCCTCCCTTCTCATTGAAAGTTCTAATCTTGTACCAGGCTGATTCAGGCAATCGGAAAGCAAAAAAAGCAAAATCTGAAAAAAAAAAAAATTCTGTTCAATGCCATCTGTGTCATATTTTAATCTCATGAACCTTGACATTTTGAGTAAAAAACTTTTTCTCTATCATAAGATAAGAAAAACATTGAACAATGCAGCATAGGAAAGTAGAGCATAAAATATTAATCATCACAAGTGTTATATGACATAGTATAGGGCAGGAGTCAGCAAACTTTCTAAACAAAGGGCCAGTTTATTGTCCTTCGGGCTTTTGGGGGGGGGGGGGGGGCAGATTGTGGCCAGCGGGAGTGGACATTTTCCTGTCATCAGTGGGAATAAACCGCTAAATTTGATATTATGGGGAGGAATAGCATCCCATTGTTGATGTAAGTAGGAAAAATGGTGCCCCGTTGTTGATGTCATTGGGTCACAATAGTGTCCCAAGGACCGGATAAAGGCAAACTGAGGCAAATCCGACCCCCGGGCCAAGGTTTGGAGACCACTTGTCTAGGGTAAACTATAAAAAAATGTAACATATACACCTTTTTAATTGTCATTGAAAAAGTTACTTGTATGTAATTTTTGATACAACTTTCACATTTACTGATTTGTTGTTCCTTGTTTTGTACAGCTACAGTGTCATCAGCTGTCATGTCAAATGTTCCACATTTTGTCATGTTACAACCAAAAACATAAATGTGTTTAACTGCTTGTCACCCACCGGCTGTCATATGACGGCCAGGCGGTGCGGCTCTTGTTCTGGGCAGACGTCATGTATGCGATCGTATGCGTGCAGCCCTTTACTGTCGGTGGCGGCATGTCAAGAAGACACTGCTTGTCACAGAGAGGAGTGAACAGCCATTGGGCATGGCTGTTTACCAATTGATCAGCCGTGATGAAGTCACGGCCGATCACAGATGGTACCTCCCCGCTTTGCATGGCGCTGGCTGCACATGCACATCGGTACACTGCTCACCACCGACACTGGTACACAGCCACTGGCTGTTTACCACATGATTAGCTGTGATCCTTTCACAGCTGATCACTAAGGCTTCATGTACACGGGACGTTTTTACCTGAACGATTTAACTTGACAGATAGTAACCCACGTTTCAAATGTTCGTTTTGCCGTGTTTACATGCCATGTTTTGCCTCGTATGCGTTTAGAAGCTTTTCTAAAAATAAATAAATTATATATATATATATATTTATTTATATTTATTATAAATGCCCAAAAACAAAAAAAAGCCTATAACCGAAATGCGTTAGCCACGTTTAACTGCATTTAGACGCATTTGGCATCTGAAACGTTGGAAACTTTGAGGTCTGAACTAATTTTTTTGTCCTCAAAAAAAGGCCTATAAACACAACTGAAAAAAAAATGACAGTAAATGAACCTGTGTACATGTACACATAAGATAACATGTTCAGGGGCAGTAGCAGCAGTGTACATGGGGCCTAAATGTAAACGCAGAGCAGTAACGAAATGTTACCGGATTCTCCTCCTCACACACCGATCGTGTGTGAGGAGGAGATTGCGGTAACATCTTGTTACCACTTACAGTGTACACCAATCACACTGATTGCCCCCCCCCCCCCCCATGAAATTACCTGTCACAGTCCACCAAAGTACCTGTCACAGCCCATATGAGTACCCCTGTACCTGAGTACCTGTCACAGTCCATCTGAGTACCTGTGACAATTCATCTGAGTACTTGTCGCAGTCCATATGAGTACCCCAGTGCCTGTCACAGTCCATCTGAGTACCTGAGTACCTGTCACAGTTCATCTGAGTACCGAGTACTTGAGTACCTGTCACAGTCCATCGGAGTTCCTGTCACCGCCCTTCAGAGTACCCGAATACCAGTTACCAGCCCATCAGACTACCAGAATATCTATCTGTAGCCCATTAGAGTACCCGAGTACTTGTCACCAGCCCATCAGAGTTCCTGAGTACCTGTCACCAGCCCATCTGAGTAATTGAGTACCTATCTGCAGCTCATCAAGTTACCTGAGCACCTGTCTACAGCCCATCAGAGTACCCGAGTACCTATCTGCAGCCCATCAGAGTACCTGAGTACCTATCTGCAGCTCATAAAGTTACCCCAGTATCTGTTTGTAGCACATGCCTCATAGAACATTCGTTGGGGTGTTTGCTTTCCAAAATGGGGTAATTTTGTGGGTAATTTCACTGTCCTGGTGCTCAAGGACCTTCAAAAGTGTGATAGGTAGGAATAAAATGAGATGTGTAATTTAAACTCCTAGAACGCCTGAAGGTGCTACTTCTATGTTGGACCTCTGTATGTGGCCAGGCTGTGTAAAAGTCTCACAGATGTGGTATCGCCATACTCAGAATGAGTAGCAGAATGCGTTTTGGGGTGTAGTTTTTGCTATATACATGCTATGTGTTAGAAATATCTTATAAATTGACAACTTTGTGTAAAAAAAAATGCGTTTCCTTTTTTTTCCCACGTTTTCCAAAAACTTCTGGAAAAAAATTAAACGTTCAAAAGATTCCTTATGCACCATTATTATACATTGGGGTGTTTGCTTTCCAAAATGGGGTCATGTTGTGGGCAATTCCATTGTTCTGGTGCTCCAGGGCCTTCAAAAATGTAATAGGTGGTTGAGAAATGAGATATGTCATTTATGCTCGTAGAATACCTGAAGGTGCTACTTCAATGTTGGGCCTTTGTATGTGACCAGACTGTGTAAAAGTCTCACATGTGGTATTGCCTTACTCGGGAAGAGTAACAGAATGTATTTTGGGGTGTAATTTGTTGTATGCATATGCTGTGTGTGAGAAATAACCTGATAATATGACAGTTTTGTAAAAAAAAAAAAAAAAATATTCATATTGCAAAGAATTGTGGGAAAAAATGACAACCTAAAAAAACTCACAATACTACTTACTTAATACCTTGGCATATCTACTTTCTAAAAAGGGGTAATTTGGAGGTTATTTGTACTTTCTTGACTTGTTAGTGTCTCAAGAAATGAGATACACCTGATGTACTCAATTTTCAGTGATTGGCAACAAACTTTGTAGACTCTCTAACTTTCACAAAGACCAAATAATATACACTAATTCGGGTTATTTTTTACCAAAGCTATGTAGCAGTATAAATATTGGCCAACATTTATGAAGAAAAATTACTAATTTGCAAAATTTTATGACAGAAACAAATAATGGCATTTTTTCCCAAAATGTACAGTGTTTTTTTATTTATAGCACAAAAAGAAAAAACCCACTAGTGATTAAATACCACCAAAAGAAAGCTGTATTTGTATGCAAAATAGAATGCAAATTTCATATGGGTGCAGTGTTGCATGACTGACTAATTGTCATTCAAAGTGTGAGAGCGCTGAAAATTGGTCTGGGCAGGAAGGGGGTGTAAGTGTCCTGTATTGAGGTGGTTAATTGGTATTTTATGTGATAGACCAACATAAAGTGGCACATAATTGTGAAGTGAAAGGAAAATGCTCGTCCCCTCCCTTTCCTGACCTGCCAGGCGGCATGCTTGGATAAGGGTCTGGTATGGATTTTAGGGGGGACCACACGCCATTTAAAAAAAAACAATTGGTGTGGGAGTCCCCTCCTAATCCATACTAGACCTGAAGGACCTGGTCTGGACCTGGGGGAACCCCATGCCGTCTTTTTTGTGATTTATTTTTTTCCGGCAAACTTTATTAATTGTTTTACATTCAGCTTTCAGTTCAGCTTTCAGTGGGGAACGCCGCTGACTGCTGATGACTCAATGGTTGTTAAGGAATGCGGCAGGCAGCTTCCCGGCCCCCTGCTTAGCAACCAGCTATATACAGTGGTAAAATAAGAACCACAAAACAACAAAAAAAATTACAAATCGCATCACAAACTTATGTTTCTGGTGCATTTCCATTGAAATCTATTAACTGCAAATCGCAGAGAAAAGGTCCCTTACCAGGGGCGTAACTATAGGGGGTGCAGAAGTCGCGACCGCAACTGGGCCCTGTGCTGCAGGGGGCCCATGCAGCCCCCTCTACATATGGCCGGCAGCAGCATAGGCAGCTAGGGGTACCAGTGCACCATGCACACGGGTAGCTGGAGGTGGAGGGTGACTAGCAGAGCTCCATGCTCGACTATCGCACTGGCTGCTCTTTAGTTGTGCATTCCCCGCATGTCCTGTGTCCTCGGCTGGCTCCTCAGAGTACCCCTCTCCTGCTCCATGCATTGCCGCTCAGTCCAATGTCTGTTCTCCCCAGCCAGAGTCGCCACCCCCCCCCCAAGTCCGGCCGACACTGCACTGCATACTTCTCCCGGGTAAACTAACTTTAAGCGCACAGATGCAGTGCAGCCCTATGAGAGCCGGCTCCCCGGAGGATACTGCAGGCTTGTTTGCCAGTCCCCCTCCTCCCCGGCCATACACAGATGATGAAAGGTCTTTCTGGGAGATATGCTGATCACCCGTCCAGCACACTGGATGGAGCCCAGGCCAACATGGATGAGTGCGCGGCCTTCAGCTTGGTCATGGTGAGTGAGAGGACCCCATCCCCCACACACTATTACATACCCCCTCCATCTCCCCCTGGGGACAGGGACCCCCATCTCCCTTGCGGACAGGGACCCCTTCTCACCTGGGGGCAGTAACTTCATCTGCCCTGGAGAAAAGGACCTCATCTCTTCTGGGGACGGGGACCCTATCCTGTCTAGGGACAGTCCCCCAATGGGGCACCTAAAAATTAAAAAAAAATGAATAAAAAAAAAAACTACTGATGTCAGTGGTGGAACTACAGGGCTCACAAAGGTCATACTTGTGACCATGCCCTGGAGTTCCACCGCCGAACTCTGAGGGAAGGGCCCTGGCTGGGGTTCAGGGGGGCCCTTCATGGTTTCTTGCATCGGGGCCCTGAAGGTTCTAGTTACGCCACTGTCCCTTATCCTTTCCAAAAATGCACCGGCTGCAAAACACATAGATGTGAACTAGTGCTATAGGAAACCATGTTAAATGGACTGTAGTGCGTATCTGAAAACTACAAAATGCACAAAAAAATGCATAGGTGTCTCCAGATTTTCATAACATTCTGGGAAAATTAAAACAGTAAAGTTTGCTTCTTCCTGTAAGAGCCGGTTCACACAGCGGGCGACGCAAGTCGCCCCCGTTCTGTACAATGGAACCGTTCTGAGAGGAGCGACTCGAGTCGCTCCGACTCAGAAAAAAGGTTCCTGTACTACTTTTGGGCGACCTCGGGGCGACTTGCATTGACTTCTATACAGAAGTCATCTGCAAGTCGCCGCTGAGGCCGCGGCAGGTCGCGGCGAGGCAAGTCGGAGTCGCCTCGCCTCGCCTGCAGTGTGAACCGGCCCTTAAGAACGTGGGCTGGTTTCAGTAAGTTTGTTTGTTTTGTTTTTACAGTGTTTGCACATATAAACAGCACTGCCCTGTACAAAAATAGTACACATTTGGCTTAATCTGGAGTTCTTTTAATATGACTAGGAGCCATGTATAAAGTGCAGTACCTTGTGGTAACCTAATAAAGCTCATTTTTTACAGACGACCACAGAGAAGTTAAAGTGGAGCTGAACTTAAAAAGATACAATTTGCTAAGTTATAGGGGACATTTAGAAGTTTTAACTGCTTGCGAACCAGCCACCGCAGTTTTACAACGGCAGGCTGGCTCCGGTGCGCAAAATCATGTTATTGTACGGGATCTCGTGAGGCTCGGCTAGCGGGCCCGCGCGCACATACCGCAAGCTCCATGACTCCGACAGCGGGTCCCGCGGACTCTATGTCTGCGGGCATACCCGCAATGGCCTCACGGAGAGGAAGAGTGGGGAGATGCTGATGTAAACAAGAATCTCCCTGTTCTGCCTGGTGGCAGTGTCACTGATCAGCTCTCCCTGTGATCGGGAGCAGAGATCAGTGATGTGTCACACACAGCCCATTACCCCACAGTTAGAATCACTCCCTAGGGCACTCGTAACCTACATTGCCACCTAGTGTTAATCCCTTCACTGCCAGTCACATTTACACAGTAATCAGTGCATTTTTAATCGCACTGATCGCTGTATAAATGTGAATGGTCCTAAAATAGCGCCAAAATTGTCTGACATGTTCGCCATAATGTTGCAGTCACGATAAAAATTGCTGATCGCCGCCATTACTGGTAAAAAAAAAAAAAAAATTCCATAAAACGATCCCCTATTTAGTCGACGCTATAACTTTTGCGCAAATCAATCAATAACCACTTATTGTGATTTTTTTTTTTTAACCAAAAATAAGTAGAAGAATACGCATTGGCCTAAACTGAGGAAAAAAATGTTTTTTTTTATATATTTTTGGGGGATTTTTATTATAGCAAAAAGTAAAAAAATAATGCATTTTTTTTCAACAATCTATTTGTGGGGAAAAAAATTATGTAAATTTTGTTTGAGAGCCACGTCGCATGACCGCACAATTGTCAGTTAAAACAAAGCAGTGCCGAATCGCAAAAAGTGCTCTGGTTTTTGGCCAGCCAAATCCTCCAGGGCTGAAGTGGTTAAGGATTCCGGGCATAGATTTTTACATAGAGTTGGGCTTAAAAGTTTGAAAACGCTTGGAGATTTGGCAAAATACAGTACGTACTATTTTTAAAGAAAACACGAGGGAGCAGGCAAGACACATTTATTTTATTTCTTATGGGATTCATATTCAGCTGTAGGGTATAACATAATGGCACAATCATAAAATTAGAAATGACAACAAGTAAACAAATTAAATGACCAATGTTTAAATTCTATATACCCTTATTTCTTAATACTGTGTATTGCCCCCGTTAGCATCAATGACATTGTGCAGTCTTTTGCAATAGTTGTCTATGAGTAAGGATGAGCCAAACACCCCCCCCCCTCCTGGTTCGGTTCGCACCAGAACCTGCGAACAGACTTAAACTTTGTGTGAACTTTAAAACCCTATTAAAGTTTATGGGACTCGAACGTTCAAAATCTAAAGTGCTAATTTTAAAGGCTAATATGCAAGTTACTGTCCTAAAAAGTGTTTGGGGAACCTGGGTCCTGCCCCAGGGGACATGTATCAATGCAAAAAAAAGTTTTAAAAACTGACGTTTTTTTGGGAGCAGTGATTTTAATAATGATTAAAGTGAAACAATAAAAGTGTAATATTCCTTTAAATTTCATACCTGGGGGGTGTCTATAGTATGCCTGTGAAGGGGCGCATGTTTCCCGTGCTTAGAACTGTCCCTGCACAAAGTGTCATTTCTGCAGAAAAAAGTCATTTAAAATCACTCGCGGTTATAATGAATTGTCGGCTCCCAGTAATACAGAGCACACTCA
The DNA here is from genome assembly GCF_037356315.1 of Lithobates pipiens. Taxonomy (NCBI): domain Eukaryota; kingdom Metazoa; phylum Chordata; class Amphibia; order Anura; family Ranidae; genus Lithobates; species Lithobates pipiens. Next base: position 493,383,088 of record NW_027507903.1, read on the forward strand.
TTGAAAGTCATTGATAAAAAAAAAAGCGTGGGGTTCCCCCAAATTCAATTACTGGGCCCTTTAGGTCTGGTATGGATATTAACCACTTGACCACTGGGCACTTAAACACCCTTAATAACCAGACCAATTTTCAGCTTTTGGTGCTCTCACATTTTGAATGACAATTACTCAGTCATGCAACACTGTACCCATATGAAATTTTTTTCCTCTTTTTCACACAAATAGAGCTTTCTTTTGGTGGTATTTAATCACCTCTCGGTTTTTTATTTGTGCTATAAAAGAAAAAAGACCGAAAATTCTATAAAAAAATGAATTTTTCTTTGTTTCTGTTATAAAATTTAGCAGATTAGTAATTTTTCTTCATAAATTTTGGCCAACATTTATACTACTACATATCTTTGGTAAACATAAGTACAAATTGGTGGATATTATTTGGTCTTTGTGAAAGTTATAGAGTCCACACCTATGGTGCCAATATCTGAAAATTGATCACAACTGAAGTACTGACGGCCTATTTCAATTCTTGAGACCCTAACATGCCATAAAATTACAAATACCCCCCAAATGACCCCTTTTTGGAAAGAAGACATTCCAAGGTATTTAGTAAGAGGCATGATAAGTTTTTTGAAGTTGTAATTTTTTCCTACAAATCTTTGCAAAATCAAGATTTTTTTTTCCTTTTTCCACAAAATTGTCATATTATCAGTTTATTTCTCACACACAGCATATGCATACCCCAAATTACACCTCAAAACACATTCTGCCATTACTCCCGGGTATGGCAATACCACATGTGTGAGATTTTTACACAGCATGACCACATACAGAGGCCCAAAATGCAGGGAACGCCATTAGGCGTTCCGGAGCACCCAGGACAATTCTGACATTTCTCTCCTACATGTAAATATCATTTATTTGCTATAAAATTACATAGAACCCCAAAACATTATATATATATATTTTTTTTTAGCAAAGACCCTAGAGAATACAGTGGTGGTCGTTGCAAATTTTTATCTCACACGGTATTTGTGCAGCAATTTTTCGAACGTTTTTTTGGGGGAAAAAAACAGTTTTGTGCTTAAAAAAAAACTGTAAAGTTATCCCAATTTTTGCATAAAGTGAAAGATGAAGTTATGCTGAGTAAATAGATATTGAACATGTCAAAATTGCACATGCCCGTGGAATGCAGCCAAACGTCGCTACTTAAAAATCCCCATAGGCGACGCTTTACATTTTTTTTACTGGTTACATGTTTTGAGTTACAGAGGAGGTATAGGGGTAGAATTATTGCTCTCGCTCTAACGTTCACGGCGATATCTCACATGTGTAGTTTGAACACCGTTTTCATATGTGGGCGGGGCTTACGTATGCGTTCACTTCTGCATGCGAGCACATGGGGACAGGGGCGCTTTAAATTTATTTATTTTTTTATTGTTCATTTTACTTTATTTTAGTTTGACATTTTTTCCCCAAACATACATTTTTGATCACTTTTATTCCTATTACAAGGAATGTAAACATCCCTTGTAATAGGAATATGGGATGACAGGTCCTCTTTACAGTAAGATCTGGGGGTCAATAAGACCCCACATCTCACCTCTAGGCTGGGAAGCCTGAAATAAAAAAAAAATAATAAAAAGATCCTGGCTTTGATCGTATTGGCGAGTTGGTAGAAGAACCGGAGGGCGGTGAGGGGCGTCTATGGCTGGGTGTTGCAGGGTATTACCGAGTATGGCTGGGTATCTCCAAATATGGCTGGGTATCTCCGTGTATGGCTGGGTATTGCAGGGTATCTCCAAGTATGGCTGGGTATGGCAATTTATGGCAGGGTATTGGAGAGTATTGGCGGGGTATTGGAGAGTATTGGCGGGGTATTGGAGAGTATTGGCGGGGTATTGCAGAGTATTGGTGGGTATTGCAGAGTATTGGTGGGTATTGCAGAGTATTGCCAGGATATGGAGGGGTTAAATTCGTTGAACAGCGATGTGGGCACTGCAGATGCAGCCCACAGCGCTGCTGACCCCGATCTCTTTCCCCTCCGCTGTACTGATCGGTACAGAGAGGGGGAGGGAGGAACCGGTTTGTTTACAAGTGATCACTCCGTCATTCCACTGGACCCGGCGGTCACGGATGCTCTCCGAGTTAAACAACCGCCCCGAAGCCGTTAATCGGCTATGGGCGGTTGTTAAGTGGTTAAGAGGAACCCCGCGTCAAATTTAAAAAAAAAAATTGACGCGGGGTTCCCCCTAAAAATCCATACCAGACCCTTTATCCAAGGACGCAACCTGGCCTGCCGCAGGAAAAGAGAGCGCCCCCCCCTCCTGAACCGTACCAGGCCACATGCCCTCAACATTGGGAGGATGCTTTGGGGTCCCCCCAATGCACCATGTTCCCGTGTTGATGGGGACAAGGGCCTCATCCCCACAACCCTGGCCGGTGGTTGTGGAGGTCTGCGGGCGGGGGGCTTATCAGAATCTGGAAGCCCCCTTTAACAAGGGGACCCCCAGATCCTGGGCCCCCTGTTTGAAATGGTAAGGGGGTACAAAAGTACCCCTACCATTTCACAAAGAAAGTGTAAAAAAATTGTTAAATAAGACAAACACACTTTTGAAAAAAGTACCATGTCCCCATGTTGATGGGGACAAGGGCCTCATCTCCACAACCCTGGCCGGTGATTGTGGAGGTCTGCGGGTGGGGGCTTATCAGAATCCGGAAGCCCCCTTTAACAAGGGGACCCCCAGATCCCACCCCCCCGTTTGAAATGGTAAGGGGGTACAAAAGTACCCCTACCATTTCACAAAAAAGTGTAAAAAATAGTTAAATAAGACAAACACACTTTTGAAAAATTCCTTTATTAAAAATTAAAAAAATTAAAAAAAGATTCCAGCGGTGGTAATCCACTCTTGCTATCCAAGGATGGATGATCATCTTTCCGGGGTCCAGTGATGGTGGATCTGATCCAGCGACGGGTGATCTCTCAGTCCAGCGCAGCGCAGTCCATCCATGCATTCTCTGTCTCCACCGTCTGAGACACTGCGGGATCCCGGCGGCCTGACGTTTCTTGTATAAGGAGGGCGGGGCCACCTGTCACCTGACCTCACCCCCCTCTGATGCAAGATTCCCACCCCCCTCTGATGTAACGGAAACCTGCGTTACATCAGAGGGGGGCGGGTCACCCATACATCATTGGGGAAGCCCGGCTTCGCCACTAGCATCAGAGGGGGCGGGGTCAGGTGACGATTTTTAGGGGGACCCCCTTAGTCAATTTTTTTTTTTAATTTGACACGAGGTTCCCCTTAATATCCATACCAGACCTGAAGGGTCTGGTATGAATATTTAGAGGGAACCCCACATCAATTTCTTTTTAAATTTGACATGGGGTTCCCCTTAATATCCATACCAGACCTGAGGGGCCTGGTAATTGAGTTTGGGGGAACCCCACGCTTTTTTTTTATTTTTTTTAATCAATGACTTTCAATGAGTGTTCTCTGTATTACGGGAGCCGACAATTCATTATAGCCGCGAGTGATTTTAAATGGCTTTTTTTCTGCAGAAATGACACTTTGTACAGGGACAGTTCTAAGCACGGGAAACACACGCCCCTTCACAGGCATACTATAGACACCCCCCAAGTATGAAATTTAAAGGAATATTACACTTTTATTGTTTCACTTTAATCATTATTAAAATCACTGCTCATGAAAAAACATCAGTTTTTAAAACTTTTTTTTGCATTGATACATGTCCCCTGGGGCAGGACCCACATCCCCAAACACTTTTTAGGACAGTAAGGCCGCGTACACACGCGCGGACTGTTTGCCCAACCTTGTTCGTCAAACAGTTTCGGCAAACAGTCCACTCAAAATTTGGATGAGCGGACTTGCCCACACACGAGCGGACTGTTTGACGAACAAGGTTGGGCAAACAGTTCGCTCAACTTTTGAAATGAACGGACTCGCCCACGTAAGGAGGAGGCAAATCCGCCCATTTCGAGCGCGTGTACAGGTAGGCGGGGCCCGCGAAGGAGACGTCGCGGGCTCCGCCGCCTGGAATGGGCTTAAAGGGGAACCCCAACGCCGAAAAAAATCGGCGTGGGGGTTCCCCCCAAGTCCACACCAGACCCTTGTCCGAGCACGCTACCCGGCCGGCCAGGAAAGGGGGCGAGCGAGCGCGCCCCCCCTCCTGAGCCGTACCAGGCCGCGTGCCCTCAACATGGGGGGTGCCTTGGGGAAGGGGGGGCCGCGCGGCCCCCCCCACCCCAAAGCACCTTGTCCCCATGTTGATGAGGACAAGGGCCTCTTCCCGACAACCCTGGCCGTTGGTTGTCGGAGTCTGCGGGCGGGGGGCTTATCGGAATCCGGAAGCCCCCTTTAAGAAGGGGGCCCCCGGATACCGGCCCCCCACCCTATGTGAATGAGTATGGGGTACAATGTACCCCTACCCATTCACCTGTGAAATAAAGTACAAAAAAAAACACAACACATGGAAAAAGTATTTTATTGCACAGCTCCGGGGGTCTTCCGTCTTCGGGGGTCTTCTCGCCGGACTCCTCCGCTATGTGTGTGTAGCTCTTTTGCTAGCGGAGGAGTCCGGCTTTCTTCCTCCCCGCCGCCGGCCTCTTCTCCCGACTTCGGGGGTCTTGTCCCCCTCTTCGGTTCTTCTGCCGGGCCACCGCGCCTGGTCCGGTGGCCCGGTCTTCTGTCGCCGTCTTCCGTTCTTCTGTCGCCGCCTTCGGTTCTTCTGCCGGGCCACCGCGCCTTCTTGTAGCTCTTTTACAGGCGGTGGCCCGGTCTTCTGTCGCCGCTGTCGTCGTCGCCGCCGCCGCCGCCTTCCGTTCTTGTTCTTCTTCTTGTTCTTCTTGTTCTTCTCCTGGAGATGTTGACTCGACGAGCTCTCCGGCCGGAATGCCAGGGACACGCTCCGCTGCCACTCATATAGTGACAATGGGGCGGTGTCACATGGTATATGTCACATGGGTTGATGTCACATGGGGACTATGACATCGTAAGGGGGCGGGGTCACCATGTGACCAACCCATGTGACATATACCATGTGACACCGCCCCATTGTCACTATATAAGTGACCGCACAGCGCGGCTCTGGCATTCCGGCCGGAGAGATCGTCGAGTCAACATCTCCAGGAGAAGAACAAGAAGAAGAACAAGAACAAGAACAAGAACGGAAGGCGGCGGCGGCGGCGACGACGACAGCGGCGACAGAAGACCGGGCCACCGCCTGTAAAAGAGCTACAAGAAGGCGCGGTGGCCCGGCAGAAGAACCGAAGGCGGCGACAGAAGAACGGAAGACGGCGACAGAAGACCGGGCCACCGGACCAGGCGCGGTGGCCCGGCAGAAGAACCGAAGAGGGGGACAAGACCCCCGAAGTCGGGAGAAGAGGCCGGCGGCGGGGAGGAAGAAAGCCGGACTCCTCCGCTAGCAAAAGAGCTACACACACATAGCGGAGGAGTCCGGCGAGAAGACCCCCGAAGACGGAAGACCCCCGGAGCTGTGCAATAAAATACTTTTTCCATGTGTTGTGTTTTTTTTTGTACTTTATTTCACAGGTGAATGGGTAGGGGTACATTGTACCCCATACTCATTCACATAGGGTGGGGGGCCGGTATCCGGGGGCCCCCTTCTTAAAGGGGGCTTCCGGATTCCGATAAGCCCCCCGCCCGCAGACCCCGACAACCAACGGCCAGGGTTGTCGGGAAGAGGCCCTTGTCCTCATCAACATGGGGACAAGGTGCTTTGGGGTGGGGGGGGCCGCGCGGCCCCCCCTTCCCCAAGGCACCCCCCATGTTGAGGGCACGCGGCCTGGTACGGCTCAGGAGGGGGGGCGCGCTCGCTCGCCCCCCTTTCCTGGCCGGCCGGGTAGCGTGCTCGGACAAGGGTCTGGTGTGGACTTGGGGGGAACCCCCACGCCGATTTTTTTCGGCGTTGGGGTTCCCCTTTAAGCCCATTCCAGGCGGCGGAGCCCGCGACGTCTCCTTCGCGGGCCCCGCCTACCTGTACACGCGCTCGAAATGGGCGGACTTTCCGAGCGGGAACAGTCCGCTCATTTCGAAAGTACAGCGGACAGGCCCACACACGGGCGGACTGTTCGCTCAAACACAGTTTCAGCGGACAGTTTTTCGGAATTTCCGAAAGACTTTGTCCGTCCAACTGTCCGCTGAAACTGTCCGCTGAAAGCCCACACACGAGCGGACTGTCCGCCCAAACACTGTTCAGCGGACAAGGTTGGGCGAACAGTCCGCCCGTGTGTACGCGGCCTTACTTGCATATTAGCCTTTAAAATTAGCACTTTAGATTTCTCCCATAGACTTGTACAGGGTGTTCCACAGCTTTTCGAATTTGCCGCGAACACCCCAAATTGTTCAATGTTCGCCGAACTGTTCGACTCGAACACGAAGCTCATCCCTATCTATGAGGCCCGAAATACTTGCAGGTATTGCAATACCCATTTGTCTTGGCAAAATGTCCAGGTCTTGCAAAGTCTTTGGTCATCTTGCATGAACCGCACGTTTAAGAGATTCTCAGAGTGGATCGATGATATCAAAGCGGAGGGCCACCCTAAAAAAAAAATTGCATCAATAATCTTAAAAAAAATAATTCAAAAAACATTGGAAAAAAATGTTTTTTTAACTTACCTGAAACCGCTGTTGCTAGGCAGTCTTCCTAATCTGCCTCTTCCTCTTCCGTGGCGCTTCCTCCTCTTCGGCGAGCATGTGTGTGTCCCAGAAAACAATGGTCCATGCACAAAGCTCAGTGAAGCCGCAAGGCACTGCCTGTCTCCCTTAGTGAAGATGAAGGCACCGGCAGCCAATACAATGGATGGATCGGCCTTGGGGGAGCTGACATCCCGGGCTCGCTGGACAGCTAAGTGTACTTATTAAAAGTCAGCAGCTACAGTGTTTGTAGCTGCTAAATTTAAAAAAAAAACACATGGCGGCCAAAACGCCCCTTTAAGGTCAGGAGTCTGTGATGGTAACTCCAGAACCTTCACCTTTTTCTACTTGGGGTTATTGTCATGCTGGAAGGTCCATGAGTGTCCCGTGCTCAGCTTTCGTGCAGAAGAATGTCAATCGTCTGCCAATATTTTCTGATAACATGATAAATATATATGATATTTATAAGATTTTCCATGCCTTTAGCGCTTATACCCCCCCCCCCCCCAAGACAGCAGTAAGCCACCACCATGCTTCACAGTGGCAATGGTATTCTTGTCCCTATAGACCTCGTTGACCCCTCTCCAAACATAGCGCTTATGGTTGTGACCATAAAGCTCAATTTTGGTCTGTCACTCCAGGTTACAGTATGCCGGAAGCTGTGGCGAGGCGTGTCAAGGTGTTGTCAGGCATATTGCAACTGGGCTTTTTTATGGTATTTGCGCAGTAAAGGCTTCTTTCTGGCAACTCGTCCATGCAGTTCATTTTTGTTTAAGTATCACTGTATTGTGCTCCTTGAAGCAAATACACAGGGGGTTATTTATGAAAGGCAAATCCACTTTGCACTACAAGTGCAAACTGCAAGTGCAAAGTGCACTTGAAATTGCACTGAAAGTGCACTTGGAAGTGCAGTCGCTGTAGATCCGAGGGGGACATGCAAGGAAAATAAAAAAACAGCATTTTAGCTTGCACATGATTGGATAATAAAATCAGCCGAGTCAGAACTACCCCTCAGATTTACAGTGACTGCACTTCCAAGTGCACTTTCAGTGCAAATTCAAGTGCACTTTGCAGTTGTAGCATGCACTTGTAGTGCGCAGTGAATTTGCCTTTTGTAAATAACCCCCACAGTTGACGATTACCTGTGGGGTTTTCTTTGTATCCCAAACAATTTTTCTGGCAGTTGTGGCTGCAATCCTTCTTGGTGTACCTGACCTTGGGTTGGCAACAAGAGATCCTTGAATTTTCCACTTCTTAATAAGTGATTGCACAGAACTGACTGGCATATTCAAGGTTTTGGATATATTTTTATATCCTTTTTCATCTTTATATAGTTCCATTACCTTGTTATGCAGGTCTTTTGACATTTCTTTTCTGCTCCACATTACTTAGTATCTAGCCTGCTCATTGCATCCACGTGAGAGCTAACAAATGCATTGGGTATTTATACACAGACACTAACTGCAATTTAAAAACCACAGATGTGTGTCTGTACCAAGGCCAAACATTCCAGGGGATTGAACATTTTGATCAGGAGCATTTGGGTGATTTCTGTTATCATTCTGATTTAAAAAGAAGTCAAACAACTATGTGATAATAAATCGCTTCATATAATCACTATCCTTAAACAAAAAGCATTTTTTTTTGGCACGATCGGTCATATTTTCAATATCTATACCAACATTTCACAGTTTCTTCCAGGGTATGCAAACTTTTGAGCACAACTGTAGTTACATTGGTCTGGGTTGGACCAATGTAACTATGCATACACAATACCAGTGGGATCACTCTAGAAGCTGGAAATAACTATAGTAGACACTGCTACTATAGTCTGGGCTGAGCAGTTGCCTTGCTGCATTCTGAACACAAGAGGTCAGCCACACTCAGAGAATGCTTTGCATTCACTGCCCCACCTCTCCACCTTGTCCACTCAGGAAGCACTTGCCATCTAATGAAAAAATGCAATCAACCTCCTGTGTTCAGCAGAGCAGCCACTTCACACAGACCTTGTAAGCTAGAGGGAGCTTCTAGAGGGATTCAACAGGTATGGTATATGCATATACCAGTCCCCAGATGATGCCTGTTTAGGAGAAACGCATCCGGAAGGGCTTGTTGATGCCACTGCGTTGCCATATTTTAACACTATACTTGTTCTTGCCTACAAATATGTGAGTACCCATTTATGCATTTAGTGTGCAATAAAAGTTTTAAATGGTGTTTAAACGGTGTTACACTATGAGGCTGTATTTTCTCTTTGGTCTATAATACACGTGGAAGAACCACCGTCCTCAGTTACCCCATATGGTGGATATCTACATCATCCATTTCGGGTCTTCTCTCTGTCTGCTCTGGTATCCATGAGAAGTTGCAAGTTTGCCAGCTGTTTCCTTGGGTGCATTTATACCAACAAACTCGTGTGACTCATTAGGTATACACCTAATTGGGTCCATAACATCTGGTAAGCCTCCCCTCAAGTGGTGGTGGATTTCTGCAAATCATTTACAGAAGTCACTATAATCCTTCAAGATATTGCACTTAGTCACTATTTTGATATTTTTGTTATTTATGGACTTTAACACGTTCACTTTGGTGGATATATGTATATATTCGTCTATTTAGTATATTTGATATAGCATTGTTCTAACATTATATAACCATCTAACGGTATAAATTTGAGGAGCTTTAAAAAATCACTATTGAAATTGATTATATATTCATTATTATAATCTTTTTTTCACTGGTGTAAGATTATATTGTTATTATTACTTGTACAATCTAAGCGCCGCACTTTTTCTATATTAGTATGGTATATGCATAGTTACATTGGTGTAAGATGGACCAATATAGTTATGTAAAAATGCCATACCTGGAACTCTTTTTCTCCAATCATCTTTCAGGAGGGCACACCTGAGATGACTGGTCCACCTGACAGGAAACACAATCAACAACAAGTTCCCACCCCTCCCTCAGACCCTCAGTTCTTGATTGTGTTTCCCACAGGATGGCAGCAAAACCAAGTTTCTCCTTTTTTGTTTTTTTCTGAGGGGTCTGGGACCCCGTTTTTCTCTAAACAGGATTATTTTTCCTGGGACTCAGACAGACAGGGTCTGTGATGGTCTCGTGTAACCCCCAGGGACACCTGGGGGGATAGGGTAATCCTCACTCAAGGGCTTTCCTCAGGAAAGCCTTGTTTTCAGCCGCAGGGGACAGGGGAGTTGTCCTAATCGTGCTGCTCCCCATTTGTGTTTGTGCCTTACCTAGAACTGTGTTCGTTGGTGGAAGCGGTGAGCTGCATCTTTCCAAGCAGTGCTGAACGCGGATGGCGTGTGTTCCAGCACTACTGCGCATGTCCAGAAGTTCGTCGAAAGACGCGTCACTTCCAGGCATCGAGTTTCCGGATAGAGGAGATCTCGCTGGGTCTGGACGCCGGCGTGCGTTCCAGCATCACTGCGCAAGACCGGAAGTCCGGCGGGAGGGCCCAGGGCCATATTAAGAACATCATGGGCCTGGTGCTGAGGATTTTGGTGGGGCCTTTTATAAACAATAAATAAATAAAAATGCTAACTATTTTTTGTGATAACAAATAAAATTAAAGAGAGAGGGAGGATGAGAGAGAGAGAGAGAGAGAATAAAAGAGACAGAGAAAGGGGATGAAATAGGGTGTGAGGGGTAAGGGAGGGAGGATGAGAGAGAAAGGGGGGATGGGAGAGAGAGGATGCACATGAGCATGTGTGGGAATGACATCAACGCAGCCTGGCCAAGGCAAGTGACCGAAGGCACAGAACCCAGAAGGAAGTCCGGGTGAAGATGGAAGTGCCCGGGCCCCGCCAGACTGATCACAGCACAGCACTGGAGGGCTCAGTCTGACAATTTAAGTGTACCCTAATGTGCTAATATGCTGTGCATACTTGTACATTATGGCATAACCTTCCCTAGGGCCTCTAAAAAGAAGTAATGTTAGAAAAGTTTACTACCGCTTTAATATCACAGGAGCCTCTCATGGGGCCCCCTACTGACCCTGTGGCCCTTGGGCAGTGCCTAAGTGCATAGTTGTCAACATTTCAAAAATATTTTCAGGGACGCTTTTTTTTTTACAAGTGCTATATTTAGAGTAGCTGACATCCCCCGTGTTCCTCTATACATCACAATAGTAATTACAAAACAAAATAAGTACTAATAATGGGGCAGAACAAATATGAGGACTGTGAGATTTCCTTTAGTTGAACTGACAAAAGTGCTCATTCTAGAGCTGGTAACATTGAGGATATTCAGTATAATTTTAAAGAACAGTTTTTGTGAGTAAGAGGCATAGGGGAGGAGTATGGATGGTATAAAAGTGGGAAGTATGTGCAGGTGAGGGAGAGGAATGTGGAGGGTCTAACAGTGGGCACTATGTACAGGAGAGGAGTGTGAAGGGTATGACAGTGGGCAGTATGCACAGCAGAGGAGTGTAGATGGTATGACATTGGGCACTATGTATAAGAGAAGAGTGTGGAGGGTATGACAGTGAACAATATGTACAGGAGTGTAGAGGGCATGACAGTAGGCACTATGTATAGGAGAGAAGTGTGGAGAGTAGGACAGTAAGCAGTAATTACAGGAGAAGAGTGTGGAGGGAGGGTATGACGTGGGCACTATGTATAGGAGAGGAGTATGGAGGGTATGACAGCGAGTAGTATGTACAGGAGAGGAGTGTGGAGAGTATGACAGTGGGCACTATGTATAGGAGAGGAGTATGGAGGGTATGACAGTGAGTAGTATGTACAGGACAGGAGTGTGGAGAGTATGACAGTCAGCGCTATGTATAGGAGAGAAGTGTTGGAGGTATGACAGTGGGCACTATGTATAGGAGAGGAGTGTGGAGGGTATGACAGTGAGTAGTATGTACAGGAGAGGAGTGTGGAGGGTATGACAGTGAGTAGTATGTACAGGAGAGGAGTGTGGAGAGTATGACAGTGGGCACTATGTATAGGAGAGGAGTATGGAGGGTATGACAGTGAGTAGTATGAACAGGAGAGGAGTGTGGAGATTATGACAGTCAGCGCTATGTATAGGAGAGAAGTGTTGGAGGTATGACAGTGGGCACTATGTATAGGAGAGGAGTATGGAGGGTATGACAGTGAGTAGTATGTACAGGAGAGGAGTGTGGAGGGTATGACGGTGGGCACTATGCATAGGAGAGGAGTCTTGGCAGTATGACAGTGGGCACTATGTATAGGAGAGAAATGTATGACAGCGGGGACTATGTACAAGAGAGGAGGAGTGTGTAGGATATGACAGTGGGCGTTATGTATAGGAGAGAAGTGTGGCAGGTATGACAGTGGGCACTATGTATAGGAGAGAAATGTATGACAGCGGGGACTATGTACAAGAGAGGAGGAGTGTGTAGGATATGACAGTGGGCGTTATGTATAGGAGAGAAGTGTGGCGGGTATGACAGTGAGCACTATGTATAGGAGAGAAGTGTGGAGAGTATGACAGTGGGCACTATGTATAGGAGAGAAGTGTGGAGAGTATGCCAGTGGGTACTATGTATAGGAGAGAAGTGTGGAGAGTATGACAGTGGGCACTATGTATAGGAGAGAAGTGTGGAGAATATGACAGTGGGCACTATGTATAGGAGAGGAGGATGAAGTAATCTGGGAAGGAAAAATGTAAAGGTTTGTGGAAGGATGTTTAGGGACTGCGTAGTGGTTAAGTGGGCCAGACATATTAAGCAGAGACTAGCCATTGTCGATCTATGTATGGGCTAGCTGGTTTTACACAAGTCAACCTATTAACCGACTTGAGTACAACCAGCCTGTCAGGTTTTCCCCAAAACAATCAGTGCTGCCAGCTATAGTTAGCAACACTAATCATTGTATTCACTGGCAGAACACAATAACACTGCGGGAGTGATTGCCCCATTCACAGGTCAGCAGGTGAGAGGGTGTCTCGGGACAGGCTGGGGAGAGATACTAGTCAGTCCCTGGGTAGGCACTGGTTAGTATCAGAGCCAGATACACAAAGGTTACATACGCCACAATCGTTAGAGCGAGAACAATAATTCTAGCACTAGACCTCCTCTGTAACTCTAAACATGTAACCTGTAAAAAAATGTAAAGCAAAATCGTGCTAACTTTAGTGTTTTTTTTTTATGAATGAAACAGTTTCTTTCCAAAAGAAAGTTTGAAAAATTGCTGCGCAAATATCGTGTAACATAAAAAGTTGCAAAGACCACCATTTTATTCCATAGGGTCTCTGCTAAAACAATATATAATGTTTGAGGGTTCTGAGTAATTTTCTAGCATAAAAAAAGATGATTTTTCCATGTAGGAGAGAAGTCTCAGAATGGGCCTGGGTGGCAAGGGGTTAATTATCATAAGTAATATACAAATAATTATTATAAGCTCTATGAGTTCATCCTCTCAGTCTGCTGTAGAGTGTTCCAGCTTGTATTTAAACTGGCCGGTCTGTATGTAGCTTCTGACAGGCTGTGCAAGGAGCCCCGTATCTCCGGAACCATAGATGATGGCAGCCCCATATTTTAACTAGTGCTGGAGTGGGTCTTTAGCTACCTACCCCCCAAATGTGGGATCTCTGTGCCTCCTGATCGCCGAGCTACAATCCTCGAAGTCGATCTTTTTTTTTTTTTTTTTTTTTTTTTTTTTTTGGGCAAATGGGCCTATCTTGAGAAAGGGGCCTGGAGCTGCAGCTCCAATAGCCCCTATGTTAATCCGGCCCTGGGAGGGCCCAACGTCATTTCCAAAAAATGGTGCCAATCAGCGGTCATTTAAACGGCAGAGGGTGCAGTGGAAAGCACCCAGGCAGCATTTCTGGTGAAGCGCTTCATGCATTGCAGCATCTCCAAGACAAACAAGGGGAACGCTCAAGACAGCACCTGATCCAGCGATCCTGCAGGGCAGCTAAATCGCTATGGAAGTGGAAGGTCCATCTGAGCAAACAGCCATTGAGGTCACCACAGGGGGTGAGTGATCCAGTTGTGTTTTGTAGGGGCAGGGTACTCTGAGGCAGACCCCCCATTGCCCCTTTAGGACATGAGTAGCTAATTGTTTATTTTTTACTGTTTCCAGGGACTGAAGGCTCTACCCAGGGGTCAGCCTGTAGGTCTAAAGGAAAGGCTACTTCGAAGTCCAGGCATTGTGGTTATTGTAATTCTAAATTAGCACAAGACCACAGCAAGCCTTTCTGCGATAGATGTATCTTTAAGCTCGCAGGCAAGGAGACCGCCCAGGTTGTGAAAGAATGTAGGGCCTTACAGTCAGAGATGTTAGCCACCCTCCAGTCTTTCCAAACTACTCTATTGAAGAGTCAGGATGAGGGTCCTTCTGGGAGAGAGACCCCTCATTCACAGGAAAACTTTTCCACATCTTATACGGAAAGTTCCCAGGGCCAGGTATCCCTGTTGTCTGAGGTGGAGGAAGGTCAGGTCCCAGATTTTAGTACTGGGGAGGAAGATTCAGACCAGGATAGCCAGGGGGAGGCTAAGCCTAGGGGACTCTTGTTCTCGACTGAGGACATGGAAGGCCTATTAAAGGCCATTTATACCTCAGAAGATATCCAGGTCCCCTCTGCACAGGATAGGGTGTATAGGGGCCTAGGAAGGTTACAGGCCAGAACCTTTCCCATCCACCAGTCTCTGAAGGATATAGTCCTCAGAGAATGGAAGGAACCTGAACGTAAGCTTCTCAAACTGAAAGCTTGGAAGAGAAGGTGTCCCTTTAAGGATGAGGAGGAGGAGACATTTTTTAAAACTCCTCGTTTGGATGCAGCCCTAGCACAGGTGTCTAAGAGGTCTGATTTATCCTTCGAAAAGAAGACTCTGGAAACATCCAGGATCAGCTGGATAAAAAGTCTGAGACATTACTCAAAAGGGCCTGGGAGGAGAATGGCGCCGGCCCTAGCCTCCGCCTGTGTAGCCAGAAATGCAGACGCCTGGCTTGGCAGATTGATGGATCACGTCTCCCGGGGTAAGGAGACTAAAGAAATTGTAGACTCACTGGAGGTAATCAGTCGAGCGGTAGCCTATGTGGCAGATGCAGCGGTGGAGACTGTCAGGACCACAGCTAAGTCAGCAGCACTTCTAAACTCCACCAGGAGGGCCCTATGGGTAAAGACCTGGGATAGAGATTTCACTTCCAAGTCTCGCTTATGCGGCATTCCCTTTGAGGGTTCCCTGTTGTTTGGGTCAGGGCTAGATCATATCCTGTCCCGGTCTACTGAAAAGGGAAAAGAAGTTCCCTGTGAGACCCAAGAGGGAAAGGGGTAAGAGATTTTTTTCGAGGCCCCCACTCAGACTCATCATAAGGGGAAAGTTGAACAGAGGAAGAAGTGGAACCTTGGAAAGGGGAAAGAAAAAAGTGCAATTCCGGAGCCTCTCAGAAAGAAGGCAAATGACGCCACCGTAAGGGTAGGCGCAAGACTCAGCGACTTCCTTCCCCAGTGGGATAGGATTACACAGTCCATATATTTTAAATCTTTTAAAGGAGGGGTACAGCCTGGAATTTCAGAGTCTTCCCCCACAGAATTTTATTATTACCTTTCTTCCAGGGACCCAGCCAGGGCAGAGGGGTTACTGGGAAATTTAAAGGAGCTGGCAGAGCAAGGGGTTATTTCTCCAGTACCAGCCAGTCAGTTGTCCCAGGGTTTTTACTCACACGTGTTTGTGGTTCCAAAACCCTCAGGCAGATTTCGGTTAATAATAAATTTGAGAGGACTCAACCGTTACTTCCCAAGAGGTTCAGAATGGAGAGTATTTATTCAGTAAGAAAACATCTTCAGGCAGGAGTCTTTATGGTCACTCTGGACCTGAAGGACGCATATCTACACGTACCCATTGCTCCCGAACACCAGAAGTACCTACGCTTCGCAGTATGCATACAGCAGAAGGTACAACACTGGCAGTTCAGAGCTCTTCCCTTTGGGCTGGCGGCAAGCCCAAGGGTATTCACAAAGATGATGGCCAAAGTCGTAGCATACCTACACCTGCAGGGGATAGGGTTAATACCCTACCTGGACGACTTGCTGATCTACAGTGTGGATGAGAGGCAAGCGGTGATAGACAGAGACATCATGTTAGAGACTCTGGAGACCTTGGGCTGGATGGTCAGTCAGGAGAAGTCCTCACTGACACCATCTCAATCCAAACTATACCTAGGCAACCTGTTAGACTCGCAGGCACAGAGGGTATTCCTACCAATAGAAAAGGTAGTGAAGGTCCAGAATGCGGTTGTCACCCTTCTCGAAAGAGGAGAAGCCTCTCTGAGATATGAGTCCGCTGGGTCTCATGACCGCCTGCATACCGGCAGTAACCTGGGCACAACTACTTTCTCGGCAGCTTCAGGCCTTCCTACTTGCCTCATGGGGAGGAAAAAGAGAAACATTGGAGAGGAGAGTGTCCCTCAAGCCGCGTACACACGGCGGACTGTATGGCCTACTTAGTCCGTCATACAATCCGACGGACAGTCCGTCATACTTTCGAATGAACGGACTTGACCACACACGGATGCACAAACAGTCCGTCGAAAGCTTGCGCGATGACGTGTACAGCACGTACGACGGGACTAGAAATAAGAAGTCCAATACACAGCAATGCACCCTTCCGCCGTGTAAATCCTTTCTGAGCATGCGCCATTCTTAGTCCGTCGAACTAGCCTACTGACGAGCGGATTGTCCGCTGAAACCAAAGTATGACGGACAGAATTTCGAAAAATCCGAAATACTTAGTACGCCAGACTGCACGCTGAAAAAGTCTGCTGAAGCCCACACACGAGCGGACTGTCCGCTGAAATGTGTTTCGACGGACTAAGTAGGCCATACAGTCCGCCCGTGTGTACGCGGCATCACATAGGAGGTCTCTCTCTCTCTGCAGTGGTGGCTCGACCCACACAATCTGTTGAAAGGTCGCCCCTGGTCCCAGGTAGACCCATTGGTCTTGACCACGGACGCCAGCGCTTGGGGGGCTCATCTGGGAGACCGATATACCCAGGGGTCCTGGAACCGTAGCCAAGCCAGGGAATCCTCCAATTTCAGGGAGCTTCTGGCAGTAGGCAAAGCCCTAGACTATTTCCAAGAGCAGCTGCAGGACAGAGAGGTTCAGGTCCTCTCAGACAACCTGGTCACGGTTGCATACCTAAACCACCAAGGAGGGACAAGGTCGGGCGAACTGAGGGAGTTAGCACAACAGATCCTTGGGGAAGCAGAAAGGAAGGTCCTTTCACTGTCAGCGATTAATATAAAAGGCTCGCTCAATCTGCAGGCAGATTTCCTAAGCAGACAGCCCATCCTTCGGGGAGAATGGGGATAGAGCAAAGGAATCTTCTTCCTGGTGTGCAGACATTTTGGCAAGCCAGAAATAGATTTGTTCGCTTCCCGGAGGAATGCGAAGGTCCGCAGGTTTTTCTCCCTTTACAAGGATCAAGAAGCAGAAGGGATAGACGCTCTTGTACAGGGGTGGGATTTCAGGCTGGCTTATGCCTTTTCCCCACTGGTACTCCTTCCCAGAGTTCTACAGAAGTTAACCTACTCAAGGACAGACCTGGTGCTGATAGCACCCTGGTGGCCCAAGAGGGTTTGGTTTCCCACCATTCAGAGTCTCTCGGTAGTTCCCCCGCTGCATCTGCCGGTGCAACGAGGTCTGCTCAGTCAGGGTCCAGTTTTTCACCCCGAACCGGGACGTCTCTCTCTGACAGCATGGCTATTGAGAGGGAAATACTCCGTGACAGGGGCTGTTCGGAGAGAGTGATAGACACTCTTCTCCTCAGTAGGAAAGGCGTCACCAGAAAAATGTATGCAGTCTAAGGAGGGGGCTCTCCAGATGATACCTACCATCCTAGACTTTCTTCAAGAGGGGGTGGACCAGGGTTTGGCAGTCTGCACCCTCAAAGTCCAGGTGGCAGCCCTGTCCGTGTTTTTTGACAGGGAGCTAGGACAAGAACCACTGATAAAAAGATTTTTGTTGGCCAGGGAAAGGGTAGTCCCAGTCAGGTCGGTCAGTTGCCCTCCATGGGACCTGTCCCTGGTATTAGATGCCCTAACAAAGGGGCCTTTTGAGCCGGTGACTCAAATTTCTGTTAGACTTTTATCATTTAAGTTGGCCTTCCTTCTGGCTATCACTACGGCCAAAAGGGTGGGTGATATACAGGCCCTTTCAATTAAAGAGCCGTTTTTACGTATCCTAGAGGATAGGGTGATCCTCACTCAGGATCCCCTTTATTTGCCAAAAGTAGCTTCGTTATTTCACAGGAGATTATTCTCCCGTCCTTTTGCCAGAATCCCAAGAATAAGGAAGGTTCCATTTCTTAGATGTCAGGTGCTGTCTCCTAGTCTATTTAGAAAGGGTGAGAGACTTTAGGAGGTCCAGTCACTTATTGATCACCTTCTCAGGGAAGAGAAAGGGTCTACAAGCCTCTAAGGCAACGATGGCTAGATGGGTCAGACAAACCATATCTATTGCTTATAGGCAGGCAGATAAACCAGTGCCAGCCCGCCTTAAGGCGCATTCAACCAGATCCCTGGCAACCTCCTGGGCAGAAAGGGCAGGCGCCTCAATCGACCAGATCTGCAGAGCAGCAACATGGACGAGCCATAGGACATTTCTGAGGCACAACAGAGTGGAGCTGTTGTCCCCTCAGGATTTGGCATTTGGCAGGAAGGTCCTACAAGCGGTTGTCCCGCCCTAAAGGTAGGCCTGAACTTCTTGCTTATCGTCTCAGGTGTGCCGTCCTGGAAGATGATTGGAGAAAATGAGCAGTTACACTTACCGGTAACGGCTTTTCTAGGAAATCTTCCAGGACGGCAGGCCTACTTCCCTACCCTTGTTTTATTGGTGTGGTATATTCATTCCTCACAGAATGTTCCCTCTGACACCGGTGTGGGCTTTTCTTTACCATAACTGAGGGTCTGACGGAGGGGTGGGAACTTTTAAACTTGTTGTTGATTGTGTTTCCTGTCAGGTGGACCAGTCATCTCAGGTGTGCCGTCCTGGAAGATTTCCTAGAAAAGCCGTTACCGGTAAGTGTAACTGGTCATTTTTTTTTTAAACAAATTTTTATTGAAGTTTTGCAAGACAGAACAGTAAATTGGCCGAGTAGGCCAGAATTAGAACACAGTCTAAACATTAGCGAGAGGAGGGGTTGTATACCATCATATTTCCAGAATAGTATAATTGACCACACTTGAAGAAAAAAAAAAACCATCTGTTAATACGTTAAAACCAAAATATGTGTCCCTCGATCATGAAAAATGTCCACTGTAGGCAATTAGGTATCCAAGAAGTGGAAGCAGATAGAAGAGTTGCATATGGAAGGTCGGGATCTTATGTATCCAAAAGTCCGGCTGGGCCTGGAGTGAGCCACTGGGCTCATAGTTGATTCAACAGAAAGGTATGGGGCTGCTGAGGAGAAGGAGTGTCCTGCGAATCCGGTAATTTGAGATTCCCCAGCGAGTTAGTGAGGTTACGTTTTAGGTACCAGTTGGTGTATCGGAATGGGTACATGAGAGACGCAATGTCCTCTGAACTAAACGAGTGTTCAATATAATCTTTCCATCTAGTGAAGAAGCGGGCCGTAGACTGGAAGTGGGAGAAAATAATATCAAGTCTTTCTACATGGAACAGGGAGAATAGAGCTTGCCTCACCCCTTGCAGACATGGTGGAGATGGGTTGATCCAGTGGTTCATGATAGTTCTGCGAGCCGCTAGGAGACAAATGTGCGACCAATGGGTAAGAGTGAGAGATCGTGGCGTTGCCATCAAGGGAATGGAAGGTTCGCAACTGAACAAGCAGGTGAGTGGGTCTTTAGGCAGAGGCCGATCAGTGACGGTTAGAATGTAGCCCAGCACAGAATCCCAAAAGGCGGAAATTGAAGTGCATTCCCACAGGCGATGTAGCAGAGTAGGGTGACCAAATGAGCACCATGGGCACTTAGCTTGGGAGGGGTCCATGTTGTTCGTGTGAAAGGGGTAATAGGCCCTATGAATAATTTTGAATTGGGTTTCCCGCCATTTTTCCGAAATGACAAGTTTATGGAACTCTTTTTTAATTAAGCCTAAGCCATGCACTTAAAACATATTCCTTTGTCTGGAATTTCTCCTGAAAAATAGCAGTGCACTTCCTGGTATGTGAGTCTTCCAACCTACTTTACTGTATATCTTCATTGTGAGATCTAAGGCACTGCTGCTTCTGACTGTTTTTTTCAGGAGATTTGGAATGAGTTTTGGTGATGTCATTACTGTGCTGCCCACTGTTCTTTTTGCTGGAGGCTATGACATAAGGAAGCAAAGTTCTTCCTCTGCCATACCAAGATGGTCGTCTTAACATAGAAACACAGTGCATACTAAGGCATAATATATCAGTAATGAAGGAAACATCAGCTGCAGAGAGACCACAGACAACACTGTTGACTAATGACTAGTCCTTTACCCATGACTGCCATTTTTTTTTAACACAGCTTGCAGAGTTCAGTTCCACTTTAAAGTCTATCTAAGTTGAATCTAAAGACAAAACTGTTTTTTCATTAAGAGAAGATGCCAAAATTAGCTAGTAGTAGTTGAAAAGCCCCCTTTGTCTTTGTTTTGCCACCTGTGTCCCACTGGGGAGATTTTCCTTCACTTTCTGTAGATAGGACAGGAAGTTAGAGGTAACCAGAACAGGTTTCTCTACGGGAAGATTCTATTTCTCTATTGCTGTTGTAGCGACAACTCAAAATTTTTGATTTTCCTTCAACTTGTGACCACTTGACAGTGACCACCAGGACAAACAGGGTGAATCTCTCTCCTGTATCCCATTGGGGAGATTTCCCTTTACTAATTATCTCTCAGGGTACTCACCAAGGCCCAGATGCTGAGAGCAGCTCCCCTTGCAGCTGAGTGCGCTTTACCTCTGGAAGTGGTACAGTGGATATAGGGCACAAAAAGGCACCAGCCCGGCTGGGACCCTAACCCAACAGATCCGGAAGTAGAGACTGTTGAGTCCTTGGAGGAGACCAGGGGTCAAACAGAGGAAGTCCAGCAGAAGCAAGTCCTTAATACAAGCCGGGGTCATACACAGAAAATCAGGCAGGTGAGGCAGGAGAAAGAGTCCTTAAACAAGCTGAGGTCAAACACAGGAGGCAGGTAGAGTAGAGGAGTCCTTAGGCAAGCAGGGGTCAAAGTACTAGAGAAGATCAGAGCAGGTCAGGGTCAATCCGGGTCACAACAGGTAATCACAGGATAGCAGAACTTTAGACAGGCACACAGGAAGCTGAGAGACAAACCAACAATTAGACAAGGGGCTGGGCAGCTTTTTATAGGCCAGCAAGGGGGTTTTTACATTATGCATGCTTCAGTGCTCACGCGCTGTCATGCTGTGAAGCGCACCCACCAGAGCACCATTCTACCGCGCATGTGCACAGGAAAGTGCCGATACTGGCATGTCCAGCTTCTGCTATTTTTCTGACACTAATCTGTAGATAGAACCGAAATTCAGAGGTAACCAAAACAGGTTTCTCCACGGAAACGTTCTATTCCTCTACTACTGTTATAAAGACAACTCAAATGTTTAGATTTTCCTTTAAAGGGATTG
This sequence comes from Lithobates pipiens, assembly GCF_037356315.1. Taxonomy (NCBI): domain Eukaryota; kingdom Metazoa; phylum Chordata; class Amphibia; order Anura; family Ranidae; genus Lithobates; species Lithobates pipiens. The sequence continues at coordinate 493,404,317 of NW_027507903.1, forward strand.
TAAACCCTCGTGTTTTTTCACCTTAATGCATTATATGCATTAAGGCGAAAAACCTCCTGTGCTGCGGCAGCCCCCCCAGGACCCCCCTTTTACTTACCTGAACCCGGTCTTTCCACGAAAAGAACAAGCACACCAGCCCCAGCCGGTGTCTTGGGCCCTGGTTGGACAGATTGAATGATGGGAGCAGGGGAGTGGGGCCGAGTCCGGCTGTCTATGTCAATAGACGCAGCAGCAGGACACTGCAGCACACCCACCCAATTCCCCCGAGGTAGAGAGTGGCTCTCCAGAGGGGCACTTGAGAACAGAAGGAACCAGGAGCACCACAGTGGGACCCCAGCAGAGGAGGATCAGGGAACCTCTGTGCAAAACCAACTGCACACAGGAGGTAAGTATGCCATGTTTGTTTTTTTTAAAACACAAACTTTTGGTTATCCTTTAACTTGTGACCATTTGACAGTGACCATCAGAAAAATAGGGCAAATCTCCCCAGTAAGGACACCAACAGTAATAGAAACCTTAGAGGGCTCAAACCTTGCCACATGTTATCCAAAACATTTTTTTGTCTTATTTTAAATACATATTAAATGTGGTTGCTATGAATTACTGCATGTTTGGCACTAAATACATTTCTATTCGCATTGCTTGTTGTTTCTCCTACTAATTTTAGCATGTCTCTGTAATTGGCTACATCTTTTCATTGTCTGTATAAATGATGTATTGTGTTACAATTTGAGAAAATATTCTACGGAACATTTTGATCCGTCCCAGTGTATCAAATTCAAGGACTCTGGTTATGCTGTGACAGATGGTTTGGCGAAACAATACAAAGTGATTCTATATATACAGGATAAACTGTTACTTATATAACTCATGTGCTTTTATTTGATATCACTCAACTTTTCAACACATTTTTATTTCAATAAGGCATTTCCGTGGGTAACCTGTTAAGACATACTCTACCTTTTGCAAAAAATGTAACAAGTGCATCCACATTAAAAAATAAAAATTGTGCATTTATTACATTTGTGCATTGAAGTCTGCAGAGCATTGCATCTACAATCAATGCATCAAGGATGGAACGCACAAGCTCCTGCATTGTTTATCCCAAGCACCTGGTCGGTACAGAGCTATGGATCTTCTACTATGGGTTAAAAGTAAATAATAAACTGTGAGGAAGTCACAATTTAAAGAAAAACAGAATTCAGCAGGTACAAGAACATCCAAAATCAGGCAAGTGGGGGCGGTTCAAGGGAGGATTGTGGAATGCCATCATATTTCATGCACCCGGCTAGGGAGTTCGCACCCTAACAGCGAACATTATGGAGCATTCGAGCGCCGCAGAACACCCCATAATGCACTGTGAAATCACAGTGCATTGCTGTATAACCACTGACCAAAGCATGCACCTGACCTGCATGCTTTAACCAATCAGTGCACTCTGCTGAGAGAGCCATGATTTGTCGAAGGCAGGGTGCCTTTGGCCAATCATGGCTCAGGGGGACTAAGTCCACACCCCACACTATATAAGGCTGGCTTACATAGCGGCCGCGTGTAGTGTTGCTGGCGTGGACAGAGAGATAGTTTGAGTTAGATTAAGCAGCCAGGTTATTTAGTTAGTGGCAGTGTAGTTACAATCAGTCAAAAAAAAAAAAAAAAAGCTATATATAAATATATACAGTATCTCACATAAGTGAGTACACCCCTCACATTTTATTATCTTTTCATGTGACAAAACTGAAGATATGACACTTTGCTACAATGTAAAGTAGTGAGTGTGCAGCTTGTAAATTTGCTGTCCTCTCAAAATAACACACAGCCATTAATGTCTATACTGCTGGCAACAAAAGTGAGTACAGCCCTAAGTTAAAATGTCCAAATTGGGCCCAAAGTGTCAATATTTTGTGTGGCCACCATTATGGTGCCTTAACCTTTTTGGGCATGGAGTTCACCAGAGCTTCACAGGTTGCCACTGCAGTCCTCTTTCACTCCTCCATGACGACATCATGAAGCTGGTGGATTTTAGAGACCTTGCACTCCTCCACCCTCCGTTTGAGGATGCCCCACAGATTCTGAATAGGGATTAGGTCTGGAGACATGCTTGGCCAGTCCATCACCTTTACCCTCAGCTTCTTTAGCAAGGCAGTGGTTGTCTTGGAAGTGTGTGTTGGGGTCGTTATCATGTTGGAATACTGCCCTGCAACCCAGTCTCTGAAGGGAGGTATCGGCATTATTAGACCAGACTGTGTGGACTGCACAGAGGAAACCCAAAACGCATGTAGGTGAAATAACAAAAGTGTTTATTATAAATGACAAGAAAGTGAAAACAAACAGTGCACTACCAAACACAAACAAGTAATATATACAATAAATGGGAAATACCAGAGTCGTCAACAAAAGCCAGGCCGAGGTCATCACTGGGGAATCAGTAGATAGGGTAAAGAAGGGGAACCAGCAGGAGAGGGAGAGGACGGATGGATGGGCTGCAGAGCAGGGATCTTAGGTAACAGGAGACAAGAGGGACAGGTCCAGGAACTGGGACGTCTGGCTGGGTAGCTGGAACTGGGACGTCTGGCTGGGTAGCTGGAACTGGGACGTCTGGCTGGGTAGCCGGAACTGGGACGTCTGGCTGGGTAGCTGGAACTGGGACGTCTGGCTGGGTAGCTGGAACTGGGACGTCTGGCTGGGTAGCTGGAACTGGGACGTCTGGCTGGGTAGCTGGAACTGGGACGTCAGGCTGGGTAGCTGGAACTGGGACGTCAGGCTGGGTAGCTGGAACTGGGACGTCAGGCTTAGGTGGGCCACCGGGTACAACTGGCATGCGTGCAGGCTGGACCGGGTTGGTTGGTGCGGAGGCAGGTTGGGTTACTGGCAGGATTGTGCAGGTCAGAAAGAACTTTTGTTTCTTTTTTGACTTAGCCATTGCAGCTTTGTATGTAGGTGCAGGGCTGTAAGAAAAGAAAGTATCCGGGCAGAAGGAAGACCAAGGAACAGTGGCAGGAGAGTTTTGTGGGATTGTTACAGGTGGCGGAGAAGAGGCAGGTGGATTAAAGGCAGGATAGGTGCTACACTTGGTGATAGGATAGTAGTATTTGGTAGGAAGTGGAGTAAACTGGGCTGTAGCTGAGGTTGCCATAGGCAATGGGGAGATAGATACTTGGGAAGGCAGGTGATTAATGACAGGGCTGGAATGTTGTGGCTTAGCTAAATGCAGGAGATCTGACCATGCCTGTAGCACAGGTTGAACAAACACTGATTCACACACAGCCTGACTGACCAGAGATTGCACTGAATGGATGCAATCAGACAACACCTGCTGTGGACAAGAGGAATAACATTCCATGAAAAAGGCTGGATCATCTTCTAACAACCATACCAGAGATTCAACTTGGCCAGAATTGAAGGGGGGAGAAAAATCATCACTTCCTTTGGGATAACATGACAGGGCTGGCTTTGCACATAATTGGATTAAGGGCTGAACATCCTCAAATGACATGTAGCCCTGATCCACCAGGGAATGAGCTGATCGGATGGTTTCCATCAGCTGGTCACTAGTCCACCTTTTTAGAAGCTGGCGACAATATTCACCATCCTCTTCTGCCAGCAGAGAATAATACGTGATTTCATTGAAATCCATATTGGCAGATTAACAGGTCAGGATGGTTCTTCAATGCAGCCACGTCTGGTCAGGGATGGCCTTGGTATACTATCAGGGAATTATTAGACCAGACTGTGTGGACTGCACAGAGAAAACCCAAAACGCATGTAGGTGAAATAACAAAAGGGTTTATTATAAATGACAAGAAAGTGAAAACAAACAGTGCACTACCAACCACAAACAAGTAATATATACAATAAATGGCAAATACCAGAGTCGTCAACAAAAGCCAGGCCGAGGTCATACACCGGGGAATCAGTAGATAGGGTAAGGAAGGGGAACCAGCGGGAGAGGACGGATGGATGGGCTGCAGAGCAGGGATCTTAGGTAACAGGAGACAAGAGGGACAGGTCCAGGATGGGCTCAGGATCAGGAGGGATCAGGTCAGTTAGATACAGGCTCAAGGTCCAAGTACAGGCAACAAGGTCAGGGCATATGGAGAGAGCGGTACCAAGGCAAGCATGTGAGGGCTTTCCGGGTATTTATAAGGCTACCAATGATTAACCTCACGTAACAGCTGAGAGCAGAAGGTGCTGTCTGCTCCACACTGCCAGAGTACACCCGCTGGTGGCACCGGTACTACAGCCCAAGGATCCAACAGTGCCACCAGGAGGTATGTCCTCTTATTACAGTCCCTGGGTGTTAGACACCCACTGGTGGACACTGGTACTGCAATCCAAGAGACCAACAGCGCCACCAACGGGTGGACTTTTTCATGACAGGAGGGGATCATGCTCTGCTTCAGTATGTCACAGTACATGTTGGCATTTATAGATCCCTCAATGAACTGTAGCTCCCCGGTGCTGGCAGCACTCATGCAGCCCCAGACCATGACACTCCCACCACCATGCTTGACTGTAGGCAAGACACACTTGTCTTTGTACTCCTCTCCTGGTTGCTGCCACACAAGCTTGACACCATGTGAACCACATTTTTTTTATCTTAGTCTCATCAGACCACAGGACATGGTTCTAGTATGTCCTTAGTCTACTTGTCTTCAGCAAATTGTTTGCCGACTTGCTTGTGCCTCATCTTTAGAAGAGGCTTCCTTCTGGGACGACAGCCATGCAGACCAATTTGATGCAGTGTTCAGTGTATGGTCTGAGCACTGACAGGCTGTAACCCCACCCCTTCAACTTCTGCAGCAATGCTAGCAGCACTCATACATCTATTTCCCAAAGACAACCTCTGGATATGACGCTAAGCACGTGCACTCAACTTCTTTGGTCGACCATGGCGAGGCCTGTTCTGAGTGGAACATGTCCTGTTAAACTGCTGTATGGTCTTGGCCACCATTCTGCAGTTCAGTTTCAGGGTCTTGGCCATCTTCTTATAGCCTAGGCCATCTTTATGTAGAGCAACAATTATTTTTTTCAGATTCTCAGAGAGTTCTCTGCCATGAGGTGCCATGTTGAATTTCCAGTGACCAGTATGAGAGAGTGAGAGCGATACCACCAAATTTAACACACCTACTTCCCATTCACACCTGAGACCTTGTAATACTAACGCGTCACATGACACCAGGGAGGGAAAAAGGCTAATTGGGCCCAATTTGATCACCGGAAGCAGGGAGGAGCCGGAGGTGACGTATTGCGTACCAAGAGAGTCCCGCCTTACGCGTTTCATAATACGGACATCTTCGGAGTGCCTCCGATGATGTCCGTATGACAAAACGCGTAATGCGAGACTCTCTTGGTACGCAATACGTCACTTCTGGCTCCTCTGTGCTTCCTGTTTGTGGACAGTTCGGCTGTCGGACACATCGGGTGTCTAGATTCAAGAAAGATAGTTTTGTTGCTAATATCCGAGGTTAGTCTGATGTTTCTATCTTTGTTGAATCTTTCCAGAAAATACACCAGCTGATTCTATTCCCCTTTCCATAAAATGAAAATGTCATCAATGTATCTTTTAAAAATGAAAAGTTCTGTTTGTATATTTGTAAACATGGTTTCTTCTTCAGGCCAGCTACATTGGGTGTGAATTTCACTCCCATAGCTACTCCTGTTTTTTTGATGATGGTAATTCCCGTTATACCAGAAGTAGCTGTTCTTCAGACAAAAATCTTGACATTTGACAAGGTATTTTCTCTGAATACAGGGTAATGTAGTATATGTTCTTAGGCCCCATTTAATAGCTTCACATACCTGATGGTGGAATATTATGGTATACAGCAAAGAAACATCTGCTGTAGCCATAATCCAGGGGCCTTCTCCGTTTGGTATCTCTTCTAGGATTTGTATCATTTGCTTTGTGTCTCTTAATTAGGCCCTTGTGCTCTGTATGCCGGTTGTAGGTAATTGTCTATATACTGTGTGATTCTGGCAGTAAGGGAATCTATCCCATTCACCATCAGCCTAGGGGGTGGGTCAGTCTTATCTTTATGAAACTTTGGTAAGAAGTATAAGATTGGTGTACTACAAGATTCTGGCATGAGGAATTTGGCCTCTTTTTTTGTTTAGTTTATTCCTTTTTAATCCTAAGTCTACAACTTGTTCAATAGCCTTCCTACACTTGAACATAGGATTGCTAGGTAATCGACTGTATGTACTCTCATCCTCATGAAATTTAAGCATACTAACGTCAGCCCTCAAATTTTCCACTCGCCTACTCGCATTTTACAAGTGGAAAATGAGGGCTTGCGGGCGTGGGCTGCCTGGGAGTGGGGGGACCAGCACTGCCAGTGGGTGGGGTTGATTGGGAGCCGTTCTCCCAGTGATCGCCCTGGTGGAAGAGAGCATGGAGGAAGAGGAGAGCTACGAGGTCACCTTACATTGAAATTGCTTCCGCTCTGCTCGCTGTCACACACAGCCCCGCCTCCTTCTGACCCTGTACCTGTGATAGACAGAATGTGAGTCCAGGGCTGGGATGTGTTCTGTCTATCACAGGCACGGGGTCAGGAGCAGGCGAAGCTGTGTGTGACAGCACGCAGAGCGGAGGCAATTTCAATGTAAGCTGTAAAAGTGTGCTATTCACGCTCTGTGATCCCGTGGCTCTCCTCTTCCTCCAGTCAAGATCCGTCCACTCTCTCTGTTCCTCCGCCCTGTCGAGGCTGCAATGTTGGGTACAGAAAGTCTGCAATGGGGCACAGTGTGGCTGCAATGGGGGCACGGTGAGGCTGCAATGGGGGCACGGTGAGGCTGCAATGGGGGCACGGTGAGGCTGCAATGGGGGCACGGTGAGGCTGCAATGGGGGCACAGTGAGGCTGCAATGGGGGCACAGTGAGGCTGCAATGGGGGCACAATGAGGCTGCAATGTTGGGCATGGTGAGGCTGCAATGTGGGGCATGGTGAGGTTGCAATGGGGGCACGGTGCAGCCACAATGTTGGGCACAGTGAGACTGCAAGGGGCACAGTGAGGCTGCAATGTTGGGCACGGTGAGGCTGCAATGTTGGGCACGGTGGTGCTGCAATGGGGGGACAGTGAGGCTGCAATGGGGCATGGTGAGTCTGCAATTTTGGGCACGGTTAGGCTGCAATGTTAGGCACAGTGAGGCTGCAATGTTGGCACAGTGAGGCTGCAATGTTGGCACAGTGAGGCTGCAAGGGGCACAGTGAGGCTGCAAGGGGCACAGTGAGGCTGCAAGGGGCACAGTGAGGCTGCAATGTTGGGCATGGTGAGGCTGCAATGGGGGCACGGTGAGGCTGCAATTTTGGCCACGGTGAGGCTGCAATGTTTGCCCAGTGAGGCTGCAATGGGGGCAGAGTGAGCCTGCAAGGGGATCAGTGAGGCTGCAATTTTGGACATGTAGAGGCTGCAATGGTGGTACAGTGAGGCTGCAATGGGGGCACGGTGAGGCTGCAATTTTGGGCATGGTGAGGCTGCAATGTTGGGCATGGTGAGGCTGCAATGTTGGGCATGGTGAGGCTGCAATTTTGGGCATGGTGAGGCTGCAATTTTGGGCACGGTGAGGCTGCAATTTTGGGCACGGTGAGGCTGCAATGTTGCGCATGGTGAGGCTGCAATGTTGCGCATGGTGAGGCTGCAACGTTGGACATATTGAGGCTGCAATGTGGGCACGATGAGGCTGAAATGTGGGCACGGTGAGGCTGCAATGGTGGGCACGGTGAGGCTGCAATGGTGGGCACAGTGAGGCTGCAATAATGGCCACGATGAGGCTGCAATGTTGGGCACAGGTCAAGATGCAATGATGGGCACAGAATACACTGCATTAATGGGCACAGCTGAGGCTGCATTGATGGGCACTGGTGAGGCTGTGCTGAGGGGAACTGATAAAGTTGTTGTTAATATTTATCTTTGTAACGTAATTCTGCATAAAACATTTATGTGTCATTTCATGAGATAATTTATGAGGGCATGATTAGGGGCAGAATTAGGGGTGGGGCAAGGTAGGGGTTGGGCAGGGCAACTGGTGGCTAGTAACCCTTGAGGCAGGGCTAGTAGCTCAGGAATTTTGAGCCCTCCTAATGTTATATTGTTCTTTTGGAGAGGATCACTATACCACCTCCTTTATCTGATGGCCAGATCACAATTAGAGATGGCCGAAAGTTCGCGAACTGCAAAGTTTGCGGCGGGCCCTATTGACTTCAATGGTAGGCGAACTTTAAAAACCTACAGGTCATATTTTCAGCCACAAAATAATTACTAGCTGTGCACACATAGTCCCACCACATGTCCACTGACATAACACATGTATGAAGTGAATCTGGGATCGACAACTACAAGCATTCTTTTTTTATATGTGAAATTTTGACAATTCAGGGCTCAGAAGCGCATGAAGGCAATGGAGCAGAGGAAAGGTCAGGGTAGGCTATGAAGAGGGTGCAGAAGATGATCGCCAGCACTGTGATCTAGAGCACTGACACCAGCACCGTGATCTAGAGCACTGACACCAGCACCGTGATCTAGAGCACTGACACCAGCACCGTGATCTAGAGCACTGACATGAGCACCGTGAGAGCACTGACACCAGCACCGTGATCTCGAGCACTGACACCAGCACCGTGATCTCGAGCACTGACACCAGCACCGTGATCTCGAGCACTGACACCAGCACCGTGATCTCGAGCACTGACACCAGCACCGTGATATAGAGTACTGCCACCAGCACCGTGATATAGATCACTGACACCAGCACCATGATAGAGTGCACTGACACCAGCACCGTGATATAGAGCACTGACACCAGCACTGATACCAGCAACTCGCTGCTGGGCCCCAAAAATATGACACCGCTCAACCTCTTCAAAAAGGCGGGTACGGGCATATAGTACAGTGTGCTTTTTTTGTACAAGGAAGTGAACCAAAAGGTAGAAAAAAGGTCTGTGTGCTTGATTAAATAAATAGTTTATAGAGATATACATGATCTACTGGTCACAAGTGTTGAATTCCTCCGAGATCCATGCCTCATTCATTTTTATAAATGTGAGGTAGTCAACACTGTCGTGAGCTAGGCGATTGCGCTTATCGGTCACAATCCCCCCTGCTGCGCTGAACGTCCTTTCGGACAGGACACTGGACGAGGGGTAAGCCAACAGTTCCATAGCAAATTGGGCAAGTTCTGGCCAGAGGTCAATCCTGCCCACCCAGTAGTGCAGGGGTTCATCACTCCTGAGAGTGTCCACATCAGCCGTTAACCCGATGTAGTCGGACACCTGCCGGTCTAGGCATTCCCTGATCCTGGATCCGGATGAGACCTGTTGATGGGTCGGCTGAAAGAATGACCTCATATCAGAAGTCACCAACACATCTTCAAACCGCCCTCTTCTTGCAGGCGCTGTTGGGTTGGTACCCACAACTCTTTCTCTGGAAGTGGGAATTCCTCCTCTGCCAGTGCACGCAAAAGCAGAATGCAGCATTTCTCGAAGCAAGGCCTGTAAGTGCTCCATTCTGACAGCCCTCTGTGACCGTGGTAACATTTCCGACATTTTGTGTTTGAACCGGGGGTCTAAGTACGTTGCCTCCCAGTACTGGTTCCTGACCCTTATGCTTTTTATACAGAGGTCCCTGTTAAAACACTGGAGCATGAAGGCCCCCATTTTTACTAAACTGGAAGCGGTGTGGTGGCCTGGCTCCTGTTCATCATCAAGCATACCTGTCACAGCCCATCTGAGTACCCGAGTACCTGTCACAGTCCATCTGAGTACCTGTCACAGTTCATCTGAGTATGCGAGTACATGTCACAGTCTATCTGAGTACCTGAGTACCTGTCACAGTTCATCTGAGTATCCGAGCACCTGTCACAGTCCATATGAGTACCTGAGTACCTGTCACAGTTCATCTGAGTACCTAAGTACCTGTCCAAGCCCATCTGAGTACCCGAGTACCTGAGTACCGTTCACAGTCCATCTGAGTACCTGTCACAGTTCATCTCAGTACCCGAGTACCTGTCACAGTTCATCTGAGCACCCGAATACCTGTCACTGTCCACCTGAGTACCCGAGTACATGTCACCAGGTCATCAGAGTTCCCAAGTACCTGTCAATAGCCCATTGGAGTACCCGAGTACCTGTCACCAGCCCATCGGAGTACCCGAGTACCTGTCACCAGCCCATCGGAGTACCCGAGTACCTGTCACCAGCCCGTCGCAGTACCCGAGTACCTGTCACCAGCCCGTCGCAGTACCCGAGTACCTGTTACCAGCCCGTCGGAGTAACAGAGTACCTGTCACCAGCCCGTCGGAGTACCCGAGTACCTATTTGCAGCCCATTCCTCATAGAATATACGTTGGGGTGTTTGCTTTCCAAAATGGGGTCATTTTGTGGGTAATTTCACTGTCCTGGTGCTCCAGGACCTTCAAAAGTGTGATAGGTAGGAATGAAATGAGATGTGTCATTTATTCTCCTAGAACGCCTGAAGGTACTACTTCAATGTTTGGCCTCTGTATGTGGCCAGGCTGTGTAAAAGTCCTACACATGTGGTATCGCCATGCTCAGGAGGAGTAGCAGAATGTGTTTTGGGGTGTAATTTTTGCTATATACATGCTATGTGTTAGAAATATCTTATAAATTGACAACTTTGTGCAAAAAAAAGCGTTTTCATTTTTTCCCACATTTTCCAAAAACTTCTGGAAAAAAATGAAAAGTTCAAAAGACTCATTATGCCTCACAGATTATACGTTGGGTGTGTTAGCTTTCCAAAATGGGGTCACTTTATGGGCAATTCCATTGTCCTGGTACTCCAGGGCCTTCAAAAGTGTAATAGGTGGCTGTGAAATGAGATGTGTCATTTTTGCTCGTAGAACGTCTGAAAGTGCCACTTCAATGTTGGTGCTCTGTATGTGGCCATGCTGTGTAAAAGTCTGACACATGTGGTATCGCCGTACTCGGGAAGAGTAGCAGAATGTATTTTGGGGTGTAATTTGTTGTATGCATATGCTGTGTGTGAGAAATAACCTGATAATATGACAATTTTGTAAAAAAAAAAATCTTCATTTTGCAAAGAATTGTGGGAAAAAATTACAACTTAAAAAAACTCTCCATACTACTTACATAATACCTTGGAATGTCTACTTTCTAGAAAGGGGTCATTTGGGGGGTATTTGTACTTTCTTGACTTGTTAGTGTCTCAAGAAATGAGATACACCTGATGTACTGAAGGCCTGATCAGATGTGATCAATTTTCAGTGACAGTGGCACCATAGTTTGTAGACTCTATAACTTTCACAAAGACCAAATAATATACACTAATGTGGGTTATTTTTACCAAAGATATGTAGCAGTATAACTTTTGGCCAAAATTTATGAAGAAAAAATTACTAATTAGCAAAATTTTATGACAGAAACAAAGAAAAAGGCATTTTTTTCACAAAATGTAAGTTTTTTTTATTTTTTTATTTATAGCACAAAAAATAAGAAACACACTAGTGATTAAATACCACTAAAAGAAAGCTCTATTTGTGTGGAAAAAAGGTTGCAAGTTTCATATGGGTACAGTGTTGCATGACTGAGTAATTGTCATTCAAACTGTGAGAGCGCTGAAAGCTGAAAATTGGTCTGGTCAGGAATTGTACTTCTGTCTCAGTCTGATTCTTGGTTTCTGACAGTAGACGAAGGCCATGAATTCAGAAAATGAAGTGAATCCACTTGTTGGTAATAATTTTTCCAGATTGGATGAGCAGGATCACCGCATGGATCAGTTTGCCATAGCGTTACAAACGCTCTTGAGTTGCCTGGCTCACCTTGAATCTCCCACTGTGGCTGCTCCGGTACAATCTGTGTTGTAGGTCGTTCTTGCTGATGCTCCAGTCCCTGTGCAGGCACCTTCCTCGAGCATAGGTGTAAGTAGAACCTTCAGGGCCCCGGTGCAATTAACCATGATGGGCCCCCTTTCCATCCAAGCCCCCGTGCTTCCAATTTTGGGAGTGTGTCCATGGAGGACTTGGGGTCCTGTCACGGACAGACCTTAGATGGCGTTGTTTTGTCCCTAGTTATCCTGAAGGATAAGCCCCTGGTTTTGGTTACCCTTTCTTGGGCTGAGTCATCTGTCAAGATACAGGCTAATCGATTCTGGGGTTGCCTTTGTATCGAAGCACTCGATTCCACTGCAGCCGCTTGACACTCCACTTGCCATCGAGGCTCTTGACGGAAGACCTCTACAACCTGCCCATGTGACTCATGAGACTGTTCCGTTGTCTATGTCCGTAGGGGCTCTTCACCATGAGATAATCCAATTCCAAGTTATTTCCTCACCTAAGTTTCTGCTAGTTATTGGTTATCCTTGGTTAGAGAGGCACAACACCTCTTTTGATTGGCTCCATCCTGAAGTTCTCTCCTGGTCACAACAATGCAGTAAGACATGCTTCCAGAAGGTAGTCAAGGTCCTGTGCACCTCTACAAGCTGGTAGTTTGCCTTCACACCGGTCATATGATTGCACAATTGACTTTCAACCTGGTGCCATACCCCCTCGCGGCCTGGGTTTGTTGGTCATGAAGGATAAGGCCATGGAGGAGTATGTTGCAGATGCACTTTCTCAAGGTTTCATCTGCAAATCCCTGTCACCTGCTGGTGCTGGTTTCTTCTTTGTGAAGCAGAGTAGTGAACTGAGACCAATATGAGTACCTTGTAATGCCTTTTGGCCTTTGTAACACCCCTGCAGTTTTCCAGGAATTTATTAACAATGTCCTCCGAGATTTATTGCAGTTGTGTGGTGGTTTATCTCGCTGATATCCTCATTTTTTTTTCCAAGTCCCTGGAGTGCCACCACAAGATGTCTGTCGTGTGCTTCAAAAACGAAAAAAAAAAAACAATCTCTATTGTAAATTGGAGAAGTGCGAATTCCATCGTTAAATCAGGTTAAATTCCTGGGTTATGTAATTTCCACTGCTGGTTTTTCGATGGACCAAGAGAAACTTTCAGCAGTCCTACAGTGGCCCCCAACCCATGGGTTTACATCTTCTGCAGCATTTTCTTGGCTTTGCCAACTATTATTGGAACTATTATCGGAAGTTTATTTGTAACTTCTTGTCTCTGGTCAAGCCCCTGACTTGTATGACCAGAAAGGAAGGTAACCTACTGAGTTGGTCTCTGGAGTCCACAAAGGCCTTTGAGATTTTAAAAGCTGCCTTTGTTTCTGCTCCTGTGTCGGAACATCCTGATCCTACATTACCTTTATCCTTGAGGTGAATGCTTCTGAGACTGGAGTTGGCGCCCTTCGGTCTCAGCGTCCTACCTCTGAGAGCGCTATTCATCCTTGTGGCTACTTTTCCAAAAAATTGTCACCTGCGGAGTGCAATTACGATATTGGTAACAGAGAGCTGTTAGCGATCATTTTAGCCCTGAAAGAATGGAGACATCTCCTCGAAGGTACGTTTCCCTCCCAGAAGGGCGTATAAGGGTTGACACTTTGTCAAAACAATTTTCCTCCACTTCCAAGATGGAGTCGGTTACGGTACTGCCGTGATCCAGACTTACTATTCTCCCGAGGCTGTTGGACACCCTGGGAAGAATCAACACTTTTGGGTCATTTTACAACAATTCTGGTGGCCTAGTCTACATGCTGATGTAACCGCCTTCGTAGCTGCCTGTTCCATGTGTTCTCAGAGTAAGACTCCACGACACCTTCCAGTGGGCCTCCTACAACCCATATCCAATGGCGAGAGGCCCTGGACCCACCTGTCTATGGATTTCATTGTGGAGTTGCCCAACTACCAGGGCAACACAGTTATCCTTATGGTGATTGACCGGTTCTCAAAAAGTCCCATTGTATTCCACTTAAGAAGTTGCCCACTTCTAAGGAACTGGCTTCCATTTTTGCTCGGGAGATCTTTCGCTTACATGGGCTACCCAACTGATTTTCTTGGACAGGGGTAGTCAGTTTGTGTCCCAGTTCTGGCTAGCCTTTTGTGCACAGTTGGGAATTCAGCTTCCTTTCTCCTCTGCATATCACTCGCAGTCTAATGGGGCCGCAGAACAAGCCTATCAGTCCTTGGAGCAATTCCTGCATTGCAATATTTCACACTATCATAACTGGTCAGACCTCTAAGCATGGGTGGAATTTGCTCACGATAGTGCCTTGAATTCTGCTTCTCAATTGTCCCCGTTTATGCCGAACTATGATTTCCAACCTTCCATGTTGCCTGACTCATTTGTTCTGCAGAGTATTCCTGCATTGGAGGAGCATCTCTGCGGTCTTTGTTCCACTTGGGCACAAGTCCAGGAGGCTTTGCGACATTCTATTGATAGGTACAGACTGCATGCTGACCACAGACGCCTGCTTTCACCTTCCTACCAGGTTGGGGACAGGGTCTGGCTGTCATCTTACAACCTCCTACATCATGTTCCCTCTCTGAAGTTCGCACCTCAGTTTATTGGGCTTTTCTGTATTCTTTGCAGGAGTATATCCTCGGATGTACATGCCCCTATCCTCCTTCGTGATTTCTATAGATGTTTTCCCCTTCAAGCCTGGTGGTCCTCCGAGTGGGGGGGTCATTGAAGAGGGGGTACTGTCAGTGCTGGGCTCAGCCCTTCGTTCTCAAAGCTGGCTGCTCAGCTGTTGGCTAATTATCAGCTCTTATCTCTCCACAGTGACTCACCTGTTGATGATATCCTGCTAGTCAGTCCTGCCTACTTAAGAACTCCAGATGATCTCGGCCTTCGCCTTGGTCACATCTCTAGAGACTCTCTCCTGTGTTCCTGTTAATATAATAAAATATTACCAACAAGTGGATTCACTGCATTTTCTGAATTCATGGCCTTCGCCTACTGTCAGAAACCGTGAATCAGACTGAGACATAAGTACATTTAAATCACACTTGTTTAATAATAGTAAAAAAAAGTAATCAGAGTAAACGTAGTCAAAACATAGCCAGAGTTCAGGAACCGGAGCGGCTAGACAGACAAGCCAAAATGTCAGGGAGCCAGAGATGAGCTTAGTAGAACAGCAAGCAGGATCTGGAGCCAAATGTCAGCTCAGCTCTTCCTTCTCAAAGCTGGCCGCTCAGCTGTTGGCTAATTGCCTTATCCTAACTCTCCACAGTGACTCACCTGTTGAGGATATCCTGCACGTCAGTTCTGCCTACTTAAGCTGTCCAGTCCAGATCTCTGCCTTTGCCTTGGTTGCATCTCTAGAGGCGCTCTCCTGTCTTTCTGTTAAAGACTTGCTTGGCTGACATTCCTTCTGGCTCCAGATCCTGCTTGCTGTTCTACTACACTCATCTCTGGCTCCCTGACGTTTTAGGCTTGTCTAAATATCTGTTCTGGTTCACTTGTTTCACATGTTTACTCTGTTTAACTTTTTTTTATTATTATTGTACAAGTGTGATTTAACTGTACTTCTGTCTCAGTCTCATTCATGGTTTCTGACATTGACCTTTTATATACACACACACACACACACACTAATCACAAGCAAACAGATCACAGGTGAGGCTAGTTACCTTTTAATAGCCATTCAAACCCCTTTGTGTCAGCTTGAATACATGTTATCAGGCCATCATGATGTAAAAAGAGTAAACACAGTTGATTGATAAAATGGCTTCAGCCAAACACTAACCATGAGTGAAAGAAAAGTGAGACTTGGAGGAGAAGGAAGGAGGGGCTGCATGACGTGCGCCGTTTAAGAGATATTTCACTTGTAGTGTGCCGATAAAGTGAAGAGCGCATGAGCGGGGAAGAAACAAATCTCCATGCTGTTTCTTCCCTTTTGTGTGCCGTTACTGTGTGCATGCACAGGAGTGACATCACGCGGCTCAGACGAATCACAGAGCCGGAGTCCACGGCCCAGAAGGGGCTTGAAGATGGACGCTGTCTACAGAGGGGACATTGCTGGATTATTTTGCAGGTAAGTGTTATCTTTATTCTAAGCAAAAAATAATAATCGTAAGACAGAAGTAATGGATACATATTTGGAAACATCCATCAGGACAGTAAGGTAAGTGTGTGTAGAATGAATGGAAACCTTTGATATTTTTGCAAAAGTAGTATGTGAATGCTATATTGGTACATAGGGGAGCTGGAAAAAAAAAAGGGAAGGTGAACAAAGGTGAATTTAGCCTTTCAAGATAAGCGCACTTCAACTTTTTATGTACCACTTTATAAAAAAAAAAAAGTGTTTTTCTTTAGCTGCAGAATTCACAGTCCCTTGTATAGCATGCACCCAGAATTTAGGAGATCACCAGATGCACAAAGTTCATTTAGAATGTTGTTTTAGGGTACTTGCAGTTCAGTTTTAGCTTCTATTTAGTGTCCATGGAGTACCTTAGAAAAAATCTTACCATTGAAAAAGCTAGCAAACAGAGGTTTCTACAAAAAACAAAACAAATCTAAAATAAAATACACACTATTTTGAATTATTTTTATTTTTATTTTGCAAGCATGTATAAAAATATATAAATTTAAAAGAGTCTTAAAGGATTAAATCACAGTTTTGTTACCGATGCAGTGCAGAGAGGGACATCAGCCTTATGCACATGTTCTTTTAACAATACAGCAAATTAAGGTTTCCAGAAAAAATACAATGAAACACATCAGTAGAGTAATGGGCGGAGTATATCTTCAAGGATCACCAGGAGTAAGTGAGGTCATGCAATTCCAAAATATGGCCTTTCAATACTCATCGTGGAAAGGACATTTCGGGTGGTCAAACCATCTACGAAAGCAATTTAACAGCTTAGATAAACCATATCATTGGACTTATACACAAATAAGAAAGGTACATTATTAGAAGTGTGCAGGTTTACTTAAGAGTTTGTATTTCCCTCACACGAATAATGGGATTTTTGTACTCACCGTAAAATCCATTTCTCTGAGTTCATCAACTGACACAGTCCATAATCTTGACCATTGGGTTATATCACCTCTGCAGGAGTAGGACTAGGCCCATGGGCTGTCCTCAGTCAGTATATAACCCCCTCCCTGCTCTAAGTAAGAGGGTGAACTCAGAGAAATGGATTTTACGGTGAGTACATAAATCCCATTTTCTCTTTCGTTCATTGACGGACACAGCACCTCCTTAATCTTGACCATTTTTGTGATCACTTTATATATTTGTATAATATGTATTTTTTATTAAAACCAATCGGTTTTTTTTGACCTACACTATCTGGAGCCCTCTCTTTTTCTTTTTCCTGTTATATGCTACCTGCATGAACCTCTGAATTGGAAGTGGGATACATTGGGTTCCTGAGGTACCGCCACCCTTGAGTATGGGAATCACTGGTTGGTAATTATCCGATCCACCTATCTTCATTCGTGACCGTGGACGCTCTCAAGAGGATTCCATATCGTGACCCTTCCTTCCAGAGGCTGGAGTACAATCCTTTGGGATTACAAGCTCTTTAGACCCATTGTCGTATGGCATGCGGGTCCAACTGTTTTGGTAAGCGTATCCATCTTATACCTTCAGAATGTTGCATCTACAGATATTTCTACAGACCAACAGATTGTCGTGGCATGTCTCCTTGGTACCTTGATTCAAAGTCTATTTGAGAAGATTGGTTACTCTCTCTCCATATAAGTGGACTTTTGTACAGATTGATGAACTGTCAATAGTTTACTTTTCAGGATCCACGTCATGTGACTCCACAGTTACTACATGGTTTATGCACTGCTGTATCTATATAGCACCAGGGATTATACTCTGCACATAGTGTGGTTTGCACCCATTTTATAATTAGTGCAATAGCTTTCCCTTTTTTGAGTATAGGTCACTTATACTCACTCAAAATAAATTTTTGAGTCTAATGTTTGTTTAGCGCTACATTTTTTTCTCTATCTCTCAGTACCTGGCTTTCAATGGCTAGGCCATTAAAACCAGTTACTGTAAAGCAGGATGGACGCTCAGCCCTCGGTACAACTGGTCCTCTTTTAGAGGTAGCTTCCAAGGGACATTTATGGCCACTGGAAGACTTTCGCCCTTGGTCCTTCGCAGGCATCGTAGAAGAAGAAGGGGTTGGCACACTACACTACACTACAGTGACTGCGATGTCTACCAGAGGATCTCATGGGATTGCCATGAGCCTCAGTTACTTCCGATTTAACTGAACCTGCTGAAGGGGCCTACGTTTAAAAAGAAAAACTACTAACATGGTCAGCATTCACTCCAGGCTCAGATCCGGGTAGCCCAATTTCCTGGACAGGGCTAGAGGGGACCTTGGGTAGTTTGTATGTCACCCGACCCTTTATGGGAATAATACCCACACAAGGAGACACAGGGCCCTCCGAAGTGGACAAATTCTGTCCCCCTTCTTTGGTAACCCCAAAAGGTTC
This sequence comes from Lithobates pipiens, assembly GCF_037356315.1. Classification (NCBI taxonomy): domain Eukaryota; kingdom Metazoa; phylum Chordata; class Amphibia; order Anura; family Ranidae; genus Lithobates; species Lithobates pipiens. Next base: position 493,422,637 of record NW_027507903.1, read on the forward strand.
AATTTGTGGACTCCCCCGATGATCACGAAGAAGGTCCTTGAATCTGGAAACCTGTTAAGATGTCCCCCCACCACAGCAATGGGTGAGGGCAGACCTTCATGCTGAAGGAGTCTTGTCCGTGGATCCAGAGAAGCCTGCTCTAGGCTTACCAGACCAAGATTGCTTGAAACTTCCCGGGGAAGATTTGAGAGATTTGTTTCCTTTATCTGCCATCCCAGGAGCCCAGAAGATTTTTTTAAGGGCTGAGAAGGAAGGCCCCCCATCTGCAACGAGGCTCCTTCCCTTTCCTAGATTGAGGCAGGCAGGTACTCTTTTCCCCCTGTGACACCCTTAATGATGTCATCCAGGGTAGCCCCAAACAGGCAGTCACCTTGAAAGGGCAGATCAATGATAGTTTTTTTAGAGGCTTGATCTGCCGACCAATTCTTAAGCCACAGCACATGTCTAATCACCACCACTGAAATAGAAAGCTTGGACAGCACAGGAGCTGCATCCAAGGCTGCATCACAAATAAACTGTAGCCCATGGACCAACTGATCGCTAAATCAACATAAGCAGCTCACTACCCAGATCCGGGTGCAAAAGCTTGGCCCATTCACTTAAGGTCTGTGACACGAGGGCAGAGGCCAAGACTGGACGCAATCCTGTCCCAGCCATAGTAAACATGCTGCGTGTCACAGCCTCCGCTTTCCTGTCATTCGGGTCCTTAAAGGATGGGGATTCCTTTACTGGGATGATGGTTGTGCTATTTAACCTGGAAACAGGAGGGTCCACCACTGGTGGGGTATTCCACTTTTTTTAAAATTGATTCTTCAAAGGTGTAGCATATTTGATAAACTTTTGGGGATCACAAAGGATGATTTTGGTTGTTCCCATTCCTTATTGGTAAACCTATCAAAATAAGGCAGATAATGAAACACCCTAGGTGTGCGAGGTGACTTATGTGCAGTGTTGGTCATCTTACTTTAAAAAAGTAATTAGTTAAGTTACAAATGACTTCACCCAAAAAGTAATTGCGTTAGTAACTCAGTTACTACATTGGAAACGTAATTAGTTACTCAGCAAAGTAACTGTGACTTTCTTTTTAATATTCTAAGGGGCGGGTCTAGTATTACTGTAAGCAAGGGGCCCCCTCATCTCCCCCACTGTAATATCCACAATCTCCCTCACTGTAATACCCATGTCATCTCCCCCACTGTAATATCCACGTCATCTCCCCCACTGTAATATCCACATGGTTGGGTATTACCGAGTATTGGCTGGGTATGGCAGAGTATTGGCTGGGTATGGCAGAGTATTGGCTGGGTATGGCAGGGTATGGAGGGATGGCTGTGACTGCAATTGTCACAGAGCAGTGCTGTGGGCACTACAGATCCAGCCCATCCGATCTCTCCCCTCCACTATACAGATCTGTACAGAGAGGGGAGAGAGGAACTAGCATCATCATGACGCCGGTTTGTTTACAAGTGATCGCTCCATCATTTGAAGGAGCAATTACATTGTAAACGGGCGACGGGTGCACCAAGATGGCCGCCGCCCGGAGCTAGGCCGAATCCGCGGCCTTTCCTAAGGCCTTGGCCGCGGAGCACTCCGCGGATCGCGCCGGGTGACGATCCATTGCGCCCTAGTGGCGGTAGATGTAATTGCGGTAACGCTGACCAAGTAATGGGAACGGCGTTACCATGAGGGGAAGAGTAATCAGTTAGATTACTTGTTATCCTCTAAAGTTACAGCGTTAAGTAACGCCATTTACTTTAACTCTGTTATTTACATCACTGCTTATGTGTACCAAAGGACACAGCTGCGTCTGTGGCCCTGTCAGCCACATCCCCCATTTTTAGAGTCTCCCACACCGCAGTAACAAGTGCGTCCACCAGCGCTTTTTCACTTGCTGCTGTGACCGCAGAGGACTCATCCTCACTATCAGATGGGTCAGGGGGCGAGATATTAAACCCCCCTGGACAGGCCACATTCATGGCGGCCTCAGGCTCAGAATCAGATGAGACAGACTGAGCAGGGGAAGGCGGAGGACGCTTCCTCCTAGGTCTTTGCCCACACGCTACTTCCACCCGGGATACTAATGACTCAAGGATGGCCGTCAGCGCAACCATGGGAAGCTGGGGGTCCGAGGGACCTGCCACCTCCAAGAGGGGATCAGTGGGTGAGATGTGACCCTGAGGCTCCATAAGGAAGAAGACCCTGTAGTACAAAGGAACTTTGGCACCACTAAGGGACACCCAAATGGCCAGGGTATCTATCAGCAAAGAGGGAGCCCCAAAGACTTACCCTACCAAACGGAGGAGCACCGCAATTCAGACCCAGTTTGTGTAGCCATGGCATCATCAGCTACACAAACATGGCCACCAGCCAGACCAAAGGAAAAATGGCCACAGTGACCTCATCGGCTAAACAAACATGGCCGCCAGTCACAAACCAGCCATACCAAGACTGTGATGTAATCAGACCATCCAAAAATGGACTTCTGTAATTTGACATGCTGAAGCATGCTGCCAGGATTCTCTCTGTGCCTTTCACATTGCTGCACCCTCTGTAAGGGGACACCCTTCCAAAAAAGGTACTGTACCACCAGGCAGGATGAACATATAAGGGGACACCGATGTGCCCTCTGCACTGGGACCCTCAAACTGTACACTACCTCACACTGCACACACAGCGGGGCATGCAACTAAGGGTCTCCGCTGCACCCTCTGCACTGGAACCCTCTCATACCGCCAGGGCAGGACACACACCACCCAGAAGGGAAATGGCAGGGGAGACCCCCAGGGGCCTCTGCTGTCTGCCCTGGGACTCCCACCAATCCGTGGGGGGAGGGGGAAGTCCAGTTTAACCAGGGGACTTTAGGATGGGAGGAGGGATCCTGCAGGCAGGTCTGACCATCCCTGGCGGGTACCCGCGTCCGCCCCAGATCGCACAAAAGGGGGAACTGTACTTACCGATCCATGGTGCAGGTGACCCTCCAGACAGAACTCCTTGCCACCAAAGGCGAGACGTTTAAATCGAGGGCCAGCCTCCGTCCATTGAGGCTATGTCATGGCCGACCTAGCACACAGCTGCAGTCTGCACGTGCCTGCTGGCTGGACTGGAGCGACCACTGGATCTAGTTTATCCAGCCCGTCGCCTAGCCCAGCAGTTGATTGCAGATCTCCCAGGAGAAAACGCATGGAAAAAAAGAAAAGTAAAATTTGCTAGGACCAAAAAGATCCCAGCAAGGAGCTAGGTACTTACTCCTGATTAGACAGAAAAAAAAAACTGAATACCTACAGCAGGGAGGGGGTTATATACTGACCGAGGACAGCCCATGGGCGTAGCCAGATGTTTTTTGTTCTGCCTAGTCCTACTCCTGTAGAGGCGACATAACCCAATGGTCAAGATTAAGGAGGCGCCGTGTCCGTCGATGAACGAAAGAGAAATATCTTTTCTTATTGTGTCAGAGTGAAAATTAGAGCGGAGAGAACTCTCAGGGTCTGACAGTTCCTGCCCCATCAGTGGCCCCTCTTTATAATAAATACTATGCATGGTCTCTAATATTATGAGTGTGCATAGTAGGATTAGATTAAAAAGCTATCTATTGCAAATTTTGAAACTGAAGATTGGGTTTAGCCCTGGTTCACACAGGTGTGGCATTGAAATCGTGCTAAAGTCGTTAGTACATTTAACAGAAGTCTATGCAAGTCGCAATAAAAATATGTAAAAGGTAGTGCATAAAAAGATTCAAAATCTGAATGCTTCAGTTGCTGGCAATGGGGTGCGACTTATCATGCCATTTGGAAGTCACATTGGGAAGGACAGGGGCTTGGGCACCTATCTGGCACATACCAAGCTTCCTACATAACTCTCTCAGTATGGGGACCCTTTAACATTACTAAAAAAAACTATCATTCCAATTTTTTCAAATCGTTCTGCCTGCCTCGTGGAACCATAAAACATATGGAGACAGAAAATGCAGAAAAATCACACCTTTTAATAAAATGGTAAAAATTGTACAACTGGTAAACTTAGTCCAAACATAGATAGGGTTTGGTAGCCAAATCGGATAGTCAGAACAAGTTAATAAATCAGCAAGCCTGCGATCAGCGTAGTCAGAGGCAGCAGACAGGATCAGGATCTAGAAGGGACGTCAGCCAGGCAATTCTTCAGCAGAAACACAGCAGAGAATCTCTAGATATATTGACCAAGACGAAGGCATTGAAGAAATGAACCAGGCAGTTAAAATAGCCAGAAGGGGCTGGCTGTGGGCTTCACTGATATGCAGGAGATGATCAATGGGTGAGCCACTGTGGAACGATGAGTACTGGCAATTAACCGTCAGTGGAGCAACCTGAGCACAGAGAAGGAAGGGCTGAAAGCTCAGCCCTGACAGTAACCCCTCCTGAATGACCCCTCAGAGGACCGCCAGGTTTTTTTTTTTTTTATTCTTTATTTACGGATTGCAGGTAATACAGAGGCAGACTGTAAAAAACAAAAGTCACCCAGTTCTCTATAACATCGAAAAATACATTTGGCACATCGTGGGAGACATTTGGTAGCATATCGTATTACATCAGTATCAGTCCTAGATTAACTAAGGTCATAATACCAACTTTCTTCTGTGATCCTCCCGCTCAGTACTCTCCTTTATGCTAAAGCAGCTCCCGGAGTGGTCCCCTCTAGGCCGACCCAGAGGGGCCTTCGTCAATGACTGAGCATCTTTCTCATAGTGGAAAGCCCAGCTGGGGCCACTCCCAGGACCAGACCGCCAGGTTTGAGGGGAAACAGTCTATGGAAGGCATGGAGGATAGGCGCATTTACATCTGAGGATGAGACCCAAGAGCATTCCTCCGAACATTTCCAATGAACGAGGTATTGTATGTGCCCACAGAACCTGCAAGAGTCAATGATTGATTGTATCTCATACTCCTCATGGTTCTTGACCTGCTCTGGGCAGAGACATGGTACTGAGGTGGTGAAGTGGTTGCACACCAAAGATTTTAATAAGGAGACATGAAAAACCATTTGAAATACACATGTTAGAAGGAAGGTATAACGCTCAATAACTTGCGGTGCCAGTTTCAGTGAGGGAACACGGAGTCAGAGGTTATTAGATGACAGCCAGACCCTCTCCCCGACCTGGTAGGAATGCACAGGTAGGCATCAGTGGTCAGAATTGAGTCTGCACTTCTCACTAGCACGTTCCAAGGACTCTTGGACCTGCACCCAAGTGGAATGAAGATAGCGGAGATGCTCCTCCAACGCAGGAATTCTTTGAGAAAGAAAGGAGCCAGGCAACATGGATGGTTGGAAACCATAATTTGCCATAAACTGGGACACTCCGGAAGTAGTATTTGTGACGAATGCGCATGTCAGATCCCTGCCCCCCTCGCGACAAAGGACCGGCCAACCTCACACCACACTGTCACTTACATAACAATGCCAATCTCAGCAGCATCTAGCACAAAGATTTTCCAGCTTGCGGGACCACAATCTAGGTGCCAACAGCCTAAGAGTGATTGTCACTGGGCTAATTACACAATTAACCCTTTAACCGCCACCACTGACGTTTGTTTAGGAAGGGTCAGGACTTCCAGTAATTTAGCAATACCAATTATGATTTCAGAATAAGTGTCTGCAACACACACTGCCGCCACAGACAGGTCTGCCCAGAGGTCTTACTCTAAAAGACTAGCGCTCTTTTAAGAGGCAGGTTTGTTTATAGCTTGCATTAAGAGCTTTAGAGACAAGGTTAACACTTTTCAATATACGGTTTTATTATGAAAAGGTCAAAGTTGGTGCAGTTGGGAGATAAGCATTTAGCCTCAGACAAGAATGTGAGATTCTTATGAACAATCAAAATGAGAAACGACACAGTGGTACCTTCGAGGAGATGCCTCCATTTTTTAAGCGCTAAAATGATAGCTAACAATTCTCTGTCCTCAGAACTGAATTCTGCAGGAGACAATTTCTTAGAAAAGTAGCCACAAGGATGCATAACACTATCAGAGGTAGGATGTTGAGACAGAAGGGCGCCCACTCCAGTCTCAGATGCATCAACCTCAAGAATGAAGGGTAGCGTAGGATCAGGATGTGCCAGTACAAGAGCTGAAACAAAGGCAGGCTTGAGAGACTCAAAGGCTCTAATAGAATCTGGAGACCAGTTCTGTGGGTTACCATCCTTTCTGTTTATATCAGGGTTTTGACCAGAGAAGAGAAGTTTTGAATACATTTCCAATAATAATTGGCAAAGCCAAGAAAATGTTGTAACTGAGGTAGACCTATGGGTCAAGGCCACTGTAGAACTGCAGATCATTTCTCTGGGTCCATCAAAAAACTGGAAGTAGTAATGTCATAACCCAGGAATTTTAACCTGTTCATGATGGAACTCGCACTTCTCCAACTTACAATACAGGTTATTATCTCTTAACCTCTGTAGCACACGGAGACATCTGTGTGGTGGCTCTCTAGGGATTTAGAATATATGAGAACATCCTTGAGATAAACCACCATGCATTGCTGCAACATATCTTGGAGGACATCGCTGATGAACTCCTGAAATACTGCAGGAGCGTCACATAGCCCAAACAGCATTACAATATATTTGTAATGTCCTGTCCTGGTGTTAAATGCAGTTTTCCATTCGTTGCCCTCCTTGATCCTCACAAGATTGTATACTCCTCTCAGATCGAGCTTTATGAAAACCGTTGCTCCCTTGAGGCAGTCAAATAATTCCATAATTAACGGAATCGGGTAGGTGTTCTTACTTGTGATGCGATTAAGACCCCTATAAAACCAATACAAGGTCTCAGTTCACCACTCTTCTTTCTCACAAAGAAGCCAGCACCAGCAGGAGATGAGGATTTGCGGATGAATCCTCGAGAAAGTGCTTCAGCAACATTGTCCTTCGTTACGAGGATTCATCCGCAAATCCTCGAGAAAGTGCTTCAGCAACATTGTCCTTCGTTACAGGGTAAACCCAGCCACCGGGGGGCATAGCACCAGGTTGAAGTTCAATTGTGCAATCATATGACCGATGTGGAGGCAAACTACCGGCTTGACCCTTATCAAAGACATCGCTAAATTCACTGTACTCTTCTGGCAAGGAGGAGAGAGGGAAGAGGTGCACAAAAACCTTAGCCACTTTCTGAAAACTGAATTGTGGCAACCAGGAAAGAACCTCAGCACAAAGCCAATCAAAAGAGGGGTTGTGCCTCTGTAACCAAGGATAACCAATAACCACCGGATAATGAGGAGAGGGAATTACTTGAAATTGGATTAAGCTAGATACACACTATAAAATTCTCTTTAGAATTTTTCATTTAGATTTTCCAGTACCATATAATATGAGGTCAGTCCTAAACATTTTCAATTTGTATGCAATAAGACAGGCCCTTGCACTTCATAGTTGAAGGTAAATCTAAAGGAAATCAAAAAAAAGTTGTATAGTGTGTATCCAGATTTATCTCGTGGTGAAGAGCCCCTACGGACATGGTCAAAAGAGTAGTCTCACGAGTCACATGGGCAGGCTGTAGAGGTCTCCCATCAATAGCCTTAATGGCAAGTGGAGTGGCACGAAGCTGCAATCGAGTGCTTAGACGCAAAGGCACTGTCTATGAAATTGCGTGAAGGCCAACTGCATGGGTTCTACTTCACTGGCAGACTCAGGACCAGGAGGCATGGGTGGGACTGCAAAGCTCGGAGGCAAATGTACAGGAAGCTTCCGCAAGCGCTCCTTAAACAAAGGTCTCTCTCGGAGTCTGGAGTCAAGGAGAACGACAAACATGATCAACGTCTCCAGATCTGTAGGTATGTCTCTGGCTGCTATCTCATCTTTGATGGTATCTGAGAGACCATGAGAAAAGCAGCCTCTGTCCCAAGTGGCCTCTGCTGCCAGAGTATGGAATTCAATGGCGAAATCGGCAACAGTTCTCATACTTTGATGGACAAGAGGCTCTTGGCAGCAGAAGTGTAGTGTGCAGGAACGTCAAATACCCTTTTAAAAGTAAGCCAGAGACTCTGGGTAACTCAGGACAATGTTTTTATTGCGTCTCCCATAGAGGGTTTGCCCAGGCCAAGGCTCTGTCAGAAAGCAAAGAAATAATGAAGCCTACTTTGCTTCTGTCTGTGAGGAACGCCTGGGGTAGCATCTCAAAGTATATCCCAACCTGGTTGAGGAACCCTCTGCATTTAACTGGATCACCCCCAAATCGCTGAGGAAGTGGCGCGGAACCAGACATAGCTCTTACAGAAGTAATATTCAAGGCAGGTGCCTGCACAGAGACGAGCAATAGAAGGGATGGCCTGCAACACAGGTTGTACCAGAACAGCCACAGTGGGAAGATCCAGGTGAGCAGTAGGAATCAGTAGCATCTGTAACGCTATGGCAAACTGATCCAGTTGGTGATCCTGCTCATTCAACCTGGACATTTTTTTTTACCACTAGGTGGATTGCGTACATCTTCTGAATTCATGGCCTTCATCTACTGTCAAGAAGCATGAAACAGACAGACAGAAAATGCAGTAAAAAAAAAAAAAAAAAAAAATCACACCTTTTAATAAAATAGTACAACTGGTAAATGTAGTCAAAACATAGCCAGGGTTCGGTAGCCAAAATCAGGTAGTCAGAACAAGCCAGGAAATCAGGAAGCCAGAAATCAGCATCGTCAGAGGCAGCAGACAGGATCAGGAACCAGAAGAAATGTCAACCAGGCAAGTCTTCAACTGGAAATCAACAGATAGTCTCTAGATATGTTGACCAAGGCTAAGGCATTGACGAAATGAACCAGGCAGTTTAAATAGCCAGAGGGAGCTGGCTGTGGGCTTGACTGACGAGCAGGAGATGATTAACAGGTGAGCCACTGTGGGACGATGAGTACTGGCAATTAACCGACAGCTGAGCAACCTGAGCACAGGGAAGGAAGAGCTGAGAACCCAGCCCTGACACTATGGGACAAAATACACATAGTATTTTGTCCCCTGTAGTTAGGTGCTTCCTAAATCTAGTTACAAATTTTAATCCTACAACAGCTTGGAAGGGGACTGATCCATTGTAACTGCAGCTGGTCTTTGATGTGAGAATTTTCCCAAGACAAGAATACAAAGGGACAAGTTATGTGTCTCTCCACCTGTTTTGCTACATTCCTCTTGCTGCAGATTGTCTCAGGAAACTGCTCTGTGCCCTTCCAAGCTATTGTTGAATTTGCAGTATGAGGAGGGGGAGCAGGTCGGACATAGCAACTTGAGACAAAGTATTACATGTATATTTCTCACCAGAACAATAACCAAATATGAGTTTTGAAAGTACTGACCCATTAACACAATCCCTAGGCAGGGCAAAGTAACAGTCCCACCAGCGGCGTATATACAGCTTTCCTCTACTACCCTGTCTCTCTGTTTGGCCACCCGGGAACATATAAAAATATCTTGTACTTGTGGGTATGAGAAGCATATTACTCAGTTTGCTTCCACCCATGTGACAGAACTGGTGCAGGGTGACCAGCCACTAAGCACCCAACACGTCTAAGCTTAAAGGGGTTGTAAAGGTAAAATTCTATGCATTAAGGTGAAAAAACATCTCACAGTACCGGCGCCCCCAGCCCCCCCGTTTTACTTACCTCACCCCTCGAAATTCCCGCGCTCACCCCCGACTTCCCCTTCACCGCTGATTGGCTGGAGTGGATAGATTGAAGGCAGCGCAGCCATTGGCTCGCGCTGCTGTCAATCACACCCAATGACGCGGCGCGCCGGGGGGGGGGGCAGGGCCGTGTGATACATATATCTATAGCCGCCGGCTGTATCACGGGAGCGCGCCTGCAGGTGCTTCTCACCATGCGAGGGAGCTTGCATGAACGTGAGAAGTACCTGTGGGAAGAAGCAGAGACAGCCGCCGAGGGACCCCAGAAGAGCAGGTTCGGGGCCACTCTGTGCAAAACAAGCTGCACAGTGGAGGTAAGTATAACATGTTTGTCATTTTAAGAAAAAAAAAATTACTTTACAATCCCTTTAAAGTCGTGACTTGCTCTTAAAGAGTGATTGTAAACAATCATCCTGTTAAACAACCCATTAAGTTTAAAATAGATATGAAAGGTAAAACATTTTTGATTAGATATATATATAAAAAAATAAAAATAAAAACACATTATAAATACCTTTTTTAGAAGTGATCACAATTCTGTCAGTCTCAGCTGCATTCGAGCTGGGGGGAGGAGAAGCAGCAGTATACTGGGCTTCCCAGTGAATGGCTGTGCAGTGGGGGCTGGGGGGGGGGGGGCTTGTCAGGACAAGTCTGACCAATGGAGAGCACATAGCTATAGAACTGACTACAGTGTGCTCTCCTGCTTAGTGTGGTCAGTTTTAATAGGAAACCAGAGGTCCTGGCAGGAACACCAGGAATTTCATAAAGGAAGCAATACAAAGAACAGGATCCTTTCTCATACAAGTACATGGTACAGCAGGCACATATCAGGAATATGAAGTGTTGGGGAAACAGACACTTTAAGTCATAAATAAACCCTTTAAACAAAATGCTTGTATTACACAAGAAACTTCTTATGTCTCTTCTGCAATAAAGCTCATCTTCTGCCTACCAGCTAGATTTCTCCTGAATGTACACTGAGCAAGGCATGCACAGCTCCGTGTACGTTCTTGGCATGCCTTGTTGCCAGGATAAATTGAAGCCCCTCCCCCTTCTCTGCATACAGAAATTAGAAAAAAAAATAAAAAATTCTTTATTTATTTTTTTATAAATTTTAAAGCCCACTCACCACAATGTGGATTTAGTTTAGCATTAAACATTTTTATTTTATATAATTAAATCACTGTATGCAGAGACTTGTAGATTAACCACTATTGGCAGAAAGGATTATGAACCGCAAATCATCTATTTCTCTCTACAAAGTAAAATTTCAGCCTAAACTTAAAGAGGAGGGCCGGTTAAAAAAAAATAAAAATTAAAAGTCAGCAACTGCAAACACTGTAGCTGCTGACTTTTAATAAGTACTTACCTGTCCAGGGCGCCAGCGATGCCCGTTTCCTACTGCGCATGCACGAGTCGCGCAGCGCTTTGTGAATGGGACGCGCTGTGTTCTTGACCCATTACCCAGAAGACAATGCGACGAGGAGAGAAGAAAGAAGATCTCCGCGGAGGAGGAAGAGGCAGATTAGGATGATGTGCCTGGCAACAGGCATTTCTGGTAAGTTAAAAAAAAGAATTTTTTTCATTTTTTCAGATTTTTTTCAAATTTTTAATGTCTTTTTTTTTTTCAGGGTGGCCCTCCACTTTAATTAGTCTTAAAAATATCAACTGCCCCCATCTAACACCTATGCTGACTAACTTGCGTAGAAAAGACGTATTTAATTACCTATTTTCATTCTGCTCCAGTTCAGTCATGTGAAGGGGAAAGGAGGAAGCACCAACAATGGATGGGATATGGGAGCCTATGGTTGGTTCTGCTCCTGGAATTCCCACCCACTGTAGAGCATGCTCTCTCCCCCCTGCAGCCAATGCTGGCTGACAGAAGGGATCAGCTGACCAGATTCTGAAGTGGCCTAAAAATGGGTAAATATATATCTCAATTTTAACTAGTTAGGTGGAATTTTGAATGAAAATTCTTAGAAAAATAATGTTCTAACAAAGTTTGTTTTGCTTTAAAAAAAACAAATGGCGTCACTTCTGGTCCAGAGTGGAAGTAGACCATGACGTCATCCTCGAACGCCATGGAGGCAATCCAACATGATCTACTGTTTTATTATCTCTGACCATCCAGCCACATCGTCAGATCGTCTCGGGGGGGGGGGTTTCGGTGGTGTGACATCCCCCTCCCGGCCCATCTGAAAGCACTCAACCAGCTACTCAGACTGCTTCCATGAGAGAGCCAGCCCCTGGCTGAAACAAAAAATAGCGGTTTTGGCTGATAGCTTCAGCCATAATCCCAATAAATCACTTGCAAACTGCAACATTATATATAAATATATATATATATATATATATATATATATATATATATATATATATATATATATATTCTGGTCAGCAAATGGTTAAAGTTAACCTTAGATGAACACAGATTTACTATTAGCATACTTGAGGAGATCAGATCAGATCTTTGTACTGAGGTTCCTGTTATCTAAAAGGCCATCTATACTGGGACATATACAGCACTAACTACCGGTAATTATATACTCACCGGCTGCCATCAACATAGCGCATGTTTCTGTCAAGCTCGTTCAGAGTTTTCATGTCTTCATCACTTAACTCAAAGTCAAATACCTGCAAAGCAAAGTGAAAAGATGGCATGCTGGAATCAAAATGTTTACAATAATAAGCTGTTCCTCTAAAGTATGCCTGTGGAGATATACCAAACAGTGCTTTTAGGTACCTTAAATAATTAATTTCTTTGAAAGAAAAAGACCAACTTCTGCCCAACCTAAGGCCAAATTCTACCTCCTCCTGTATAGGGATGAGGTTCAGGTTTGCAGTTATCATGGGATGGTGGTGAATCCTGCATGTTTGAGGTTTGCAGGCCCAACAAAATAAAATGGAAATTCAAAACAGTAACCAAGAAAAAGAATGCGTTAATCCAAACTAGTAACTATAATGCACTTTAAACCAGAGTCAACTGGATTAGAAGGGCTAAAAATTGGGCTTTTGGCTAAGCCAGCAACCTCACCATGAATGTGTAAGGTCACAGCAGACATATTGACAAGATTTATTATCTGTGCAGCCCTACTCTTGGAGAAGCTGCTTGGTTTTAATGGGTCCTTTGTTCTGCCATGACAACTTAAACTGCTCAGTCCCCAATGACACACCTGCTTAAAGGCAGAGCTTCACCCAAAAGGGGAAGTTCCGCTTTAAGACCTCCTCCCCCAGCTCCTTTTTAAGAAATTGCACTTTTTTTTTCTTTTTTAGGGGGGAGCCAGTACCTGGTTTTGAAAGGAACCTGCTCCTACTTCCACCCACCACTAGACGATCCAAGCAGAAGTTCTCCTATCCCCCTCCCTCCCCACAGTCTTCTGGGATATGCCACAGGTCCCAGAAGACTGAGGGAGCATTCACAATGCACAGTGCAGCTTGCGCATTCGCAGTGAGTGCACTGTGAAGCTGCAAGCTAAGATGCTGGCGCTGGGGATCAAAGACAAGTGGAGAAAACGGCTTGGGTGACAGCGGGGAAACATTTAGCTGTCAGAATACAATAGCGCAGCACGAGGGATTTCTTTCCATCAACCCGCGATTGAAGGAAAGAAAATGTAATGATATACTGTATGGCAGCCTAATTGTCAATATTAGTCAGCTATTGTTGGGGCCCTTCTGTAATGTAGTGCACATAAAACTGTCCCTGCAAGTCATTGCAATGGATGGCTGGTAGTCTGCTAAGTAAGGGATAGTGTTAGAGGACAACACATCTGGTGGCAGCCGGCTACATCTGCAATATGGAATGTGGCTTACAAAATTGCATTAGGAAGAATTAGTTTAAGGCATGTAGGTATCGACATTTGCTATTGTAGACCTGAACCCTTACTGAATGTCATGTAGATAGAACAATTCTGAATATCTTAGAAAATTGGGGGGGGGGGGGGGGGGGGGAATGGTTTCTACCATTTTTCATACTTTGTTATATCTCAGTACACCAGATGTACAGTACTACAGCCTCCTTACAGCCTGTACCTGTCCACATGCACTACGGTGATAAAACGGTGTATGTGTTTTTTTCACAGAGCTTCCCACACTTCTGGGATGCGAAGATGTTGTATGAAAACTATGAAAACCGGGTGCTAGCAAATTTGCGAGAATGCACATCAGCCCAATGCAGGGGCATATTGTTACAGGGTTTTGGTCGCATTTCCAAGTTGAAATGAAGGAGATTGGGGTGCACTGCTGTATTTAAGCCAAACTAAATATAAAAAAAATACACATTTGAAATATGTCATTGCAGAATGTGGTTTTGCTGATGAAAACTTTACTGTTTTGCAACACCTCCACTGTTCCTTTGCATCTACCAAGCATGTAAATGTAAGAATACATTTTTGCCCCATGTTGCCCATTTTATAAAAATGGTTTTGCTTTGTTAAAATGTCACTCATGGCAGTACCAAGCTCCCCATGCCTATTAGCCTTGAAAATTGCTCCATTTCAACAGGGAAAGGCAAAATTTAGCTTGTGGGTGGGGGCTTGACAAACAGACAAACAGTAAAAGATTACTGAAGTTACTTGTAGGCACCACTTAAGGCAGCACTTTTAGTTGAACACATTGAGGTACATATAGGTTCACTAAAAACATCTGCGGTATTAGGTGTTAACCTTTCAGGCCTGTATAGACCAAACAGCGCTAGTGACCTCCATGTTATATAAAACTTAGTACATGTAAGAGAAGTTTTTTTTTACAAAACAGGCTTTTGGGGCAATATAGAGCTGCCGCAGGGTTGAACAAGATGGTAGCCAATCAGAATATGAAAGTTAAGAATCTTCAAACTTTTTTCCTTAAAAGAACTAAGAGCATACCACTTATAGCTGGTTACTGGGGTTTTGATGCCTTGTGACTGAAGGTTGTCACTCTCATCCTCTATTGTCTACCTAGTGAGTCATCAACCTGAAACAAGAACTCTCCCAGTGAAGTCTGAATTCCCAGCATGCTTGCCTAAATATCCAAAATATTCATTAGGCAGTGAAGTCAGAATTGGGATGAGGGTCCTTATTGTACAGCTTAAAACAAATAAAAGTCAGAAATCACAGCCCCCATTATTTCTGTCCTCAGAGACGTTTAGGGAACTCACACAGTACCTGAAAGTTCTCTTTAATCCTCTTCGGGTTAAAGCTCTTAGCAAGGACTACAGTTTCTCTCTGAAGGAGGTGCCTTATGGCCACTTGAGCTGGAGTTCGGCTATATTTCTTAGCCACAGCAATCAAGGTGGGGTCTTCCAGAACATATGGGCTATCTTGATCAACCCTAGAACAGACACCCAGGTTAGTTTTCAACGACATTCATACTCAGAATAGCCAAAATTAAGTAGGACATTAAAATGTGCAAAGATTCTCCAAAGGGGGAACCTCCTGCTGTAATTGATGGGAGCTCACTGCTCCTCTTATAGTCCCCCACCACACCTTTATCATCGTAGTGATCATGTATCGTATTGTGGTGAAGGCCCACACATGAGCAGTGGACAAAAGACAAATAGTGCGGTCATCCAGTCTGTTAGCCCTCAAATGATTAGAGCAGCTGCTGCTAACATACAGTCATACATGAATGGTACAGATACTTATACTTTAAATACATAAAATCCTTTAAATTAAAAATTTGTTCTAAAACCTTGTTAGTAGTTCTGCATACCCAAATATCTAGAAAAAGGACATCCAAATATATCTAAGGAATGCAGAATAGGTATTCTGTATACTGCTATGCCATATCTGAATAACGACAGTCCATAGAAAAATCCATAAAGAGGGTGGTAGATCAAATAAAGGTTATGTAACCAAGGGCTCAAGTTGCTTTTAAAGATTGCATCCAACAGCCTTCAGTCCCAACTATTTAATATGTTAAAGTCCTTGCCTCTTGGATCCTCATCCATACAATCCAAAGTCACAAAATAAACCCAGTGTGTTGCAATTGTGGCATATGAGAAATAGGAAGGAGGGAGCACCCACAATGCCGCATCCATAATGTATCAAGGGAAAACAAGGAAGATACCAAATAGATATCAACAGGTCGGACTTTTAAGGCATGAAAGCAAATAGGAAAGTAGAAATTTTTTTTTTATTTTATTGAAAAATACAATATCATAACAGATATCAAAACAATATAAAAATCATATAATTTGTACATTGAGCCCTTCTGCGTCACGTATACATGTTTCAACATAAAGGCTTCCTCAGGACACAGAAAAAGGTTCAAAGACGTAGCAAGAGAAAAACAACAATAAATCTCACTATCTGAAATGAGATACATCAGTTAAAATTCAAAAAACAAAGCATATATACATAAACTTTGCATTGTACGTCACATTTAAAAAGCATGTGCTCAACTATCCAGAAAGCAGGGAAGCAAGCATAAGCAAAAATATATAGTTAAACAAAGGAAAAAGAAACAAACAAACAGTCTCACATCAAGCCTGAAAAGCATACACACCCTACAATCGTAGTGAATAGAGAGCACATGCTAGCCAAATAAAAACACACATGAACACTTAGGAAAATAGATACATAAACATAAAGAGATTTTCTTTTTTTTTTTACATATTTATAATTAAAGCTTCCATTAGTGAGAAATCCAATAGATTTAAACATATAACTCAATGATGTAATCATACACTATTCATTGCTGTATATTACATGGTATCTCATGTATCCATATCTGGGATCCTAGCTGTAATGAATATTAATCACTATAAGTGAGGCGCAAGCTAATACTTACACAAATAATATATATTTATATTTACTTCAATGGGGACAAAGAGGGGAGAGGGAAAAGAAACTCAATGTGGGAGAAGTGAAAAACAGACATGCGTTAGGCTCACAGGAACGTACAGGTTAATACTGATTCTTATAGAAAGGGTCTAAAGCGCATCATATCATTCAGACCAGGATAATGGGTGGCCCATAGGCTATAAACCCATTGGGTTTCTTTTTGAAGAACTTTCTGGTCAAAGTTGCCCCCTCGAAGGGTCTTCATATATACTCTCAAGGGTGGCAAATTTGAATACCCATGGTTCATAGTGGTGCTTGAATGCTATATGATGGCCCATGGTGGTGTTTAAAAGGCCACTAGTGGCATAATATACATGGTCCTTCATCCTCTTTCAGAATGGCCTGATAGTTTTGCCTATATAAAAGGCTCTGTATTGACAGAGTAGAATATATATGACACCTCTCGTTTGGCATGTGATGTCACAAGAGATGAGTTTGGCCATTCGGAAGAGGAAAAGGGTCTGTCACAAGTAAATCACAAAAATCACAGGTGCCACATCTAAACAGGCCAGGTTACTGGTGAGATCCCTCCTCTGTCTTACAATAATGGCTCCGTACCAACCGATCCCTTACTGAGCAAGAACGCCAAAAAGTAATCTCAGGTTTTGGTCCTATGTATTTCTTCACTACATTGTCCATTAGCAAAATGCGCCAATGTTTTTCCATCATTGAACGTATCATCTGATGTTGATCAGAGTAAGTGGTTATAAACCTAACTAGATTGGACTCTGTTTTTTTAGGTTTAGAGAAAATGTATTCCTAGGTCTAGCCACTGCTTTTTTTTATATGCTTTCTTGAGACTTGTTTTGCTATAGCCTCTCACCAATAGCCATGTATAGAGGCCATCAGCTCTCTTCTTAAAATTAACATCACTTGAACAATTACATTTTAAACGCAAATACTGACTGAAAGGTATGCTTTGGATCAGTGATTGAGGATGTGCACTGGATGCGTGTAAGATTGTATTACCCGCTGTGGGTTTTCGGTAGAGTGATGTGTTGATCCTGCCATCCAAGTCAATATTGATAGTGATGTCAAGATAAGCAATAGAAGTCTGGCTGGATTGCATTGTAAATTTTAAGTTGTAGTCATTATAGCTTAATATAGCCATAAAGTCATCCAGAGCTCTTGGTGGTCCCGCCCATAGCAACAAAATGTCATCTATGTAGCGGAACCACTGAAGCATGAACGAAAAAATATCTGCATGTTCCTCAACCAAAAACAAATTCTGTTCCCACCCACCCAGGTACAGGTTTGCATATGAAGGCTCCCAGTATGTGCCCATAGCGACCCCCTGCACTTGGAGGAAGTGGGACTCATCGAAAGAAAAAATATTTTTTGTAAGAATATGAGAAAGTAATTGAAGCACAAAGCCACTGAGACCTACTGATTTTGGACCTCTTTAAGTTAGAAATCTGGCAATAACCTGCATCTCAAAGGTATGCGAGATCGATGAATACAAGGCCTCTACATCGATGCTTACTAAAGTTCAACCAGGAGGTATAGTGAGACCATCTAGAGTTCTCAAAAGATCCAGGGTATCATAAATATAGGAGAGTAGTGTGATAACATGTGGGCGTAGATATTGATCAACAAATCTACTATCTCTGTTTTGAATCCTATCCCTGAAACTATGGGATGTCCTGGTAGATTTTTTAAAAATTGTATGTGTTTTTGAGAGCGAATAAAAAAAAAGTCGGTGTTCTAGGGTGTGGAACTTGAATACCTTCAAAGATCTCCCTGGTGATCAAGCCGTCGGCAAAGGCGGACTGTATGGTGTCATTGCATTGCTGCTTAAACTGAGTAATAATATTCTCAGATATGGGTTTAGACCAAGATCTATTTTTCAGGATGTCCCAACACATATTCCTGTATTGAAGCTCGTTCATGACAACCACATTACTTCCCTTGTCCGAGGGGTTGATCACCAGGTGAAAATTTTTGCTGAGACCCTCAAGTGCAGCTTTATGGGCTGAACTCAGATGCTGATTAGTAGATTTATGAAAAATTGATGATTCTATTTCCTTTGTAGTTTGATTTTAAAAAGTCCAAATATTAGAATTAGTATGCAAGGACGGAAATTGGCTAGATTTTTTCTTTACCTCATTGGTTAATGACTTAATATCGTTATGATATTGTGTCATCTGGACTCGAAGGCCTATAGTCTCGTCAGATTCAGGAATATCATCAGATATTTCACTAGAGTCATTTTCCTCTAATAGAAGAACCACGTTGTTTTTTAAAGCTCTGAATTCTGCCACAGAGAAATCTTTCCATATCTCTTGATGTGTGATTTCAGTTTGTTTAGTTAGTCTGTCATCATCGAACATAAAATTTGTAGGTGAGTTTCCTAGCAAATAGAGATCTTTAAATGATCTCAAACTTATGTGCTAAAGAATTCGGACAGAAGCTCAAACCTAATTGTAATAGCTCATGTTCAGTTGTACTTAGAGTATAAGATGACAGGTTGATAACCTCCAATCTATGCTGGTCTACACCAGGGGCGGACTGACCATTCGCCAACTCGGGCACTGCCCGAGGGCCCCAGGCCACTAGGGGGCCCCAGTGTATACTGTGTGATTGTATACGGTATGGTCCCATAATCTCTGATTGCCTGGGGACCCCATAATTTCCTATTGCCCGGGGGCCCCATGAGTTGTCAGTCCGCCCCTGGTCTACACTCAGTTCGCCAGAATCCAATGCTGGCGAGTCAGTAATAGGATTGGAGGATATCAAAGGAGCCGAATTAGAGTCACAGATTTGAGTTTTAATGCTAGGAAAAATGTGATCAATGAGTCATTTTTTTGAATCTTTTTGAATTGCTCCTAATGAGACTGTACTCGCAGGTCTCGAAAAAGAAAATGATTTAGCGCAGTTAACAATCTGCAGTCTGGTCTCTAGTTCAGTCCTAGAAGTCGCAAGAGTAGTGGTAGGAGAAGTATTAAGAGAGACACCCAGTGTTTCACTTTTCCCACATTGAGTTTCTTTTCCCTCTCTCCTCTTTGTCCCCGGTGAAGTAAATATATATTATTTTTGTAAGTACTAGCTTGCTCCTCACTTATAGTGATTAATATTCATTATAGTTAGGATCCCAGATATGGATACATGAGATACCACGTAATATACAGCAATGTATGGCATATGATTACATCGAGTTATATGTTTAAATATATTGTATTTCTCACTAATGGAAGCTTTAATTATAATATGTAAAAAAAAAAAAAACCTCTCTTTATGTTTATGTATCTATTTTCGTAAGTGTTCATGTGTGTTTTTATTTGGCTAGTATGTGCTCTCTATTCACTATGATTGTAGGGTGTGTATGCTTTTCAGTCTTGAGTTCTTTTTCCTTTGTTTAACTCTGTTTTGTTTATGGTGTTTATAGTTTCTTTGTGAGCGAACAAGTGTACGAACATGGCCCCTGGGCTTTATGTGGCGCCGGGATGTGTCGGCATGGTGTTGTGCTGCTATGCGAAGAGTGTGCCTTATCTGTTATGGGCATCTTATGTCTATGCGTGCGCATAAGTCAGATTCACAATCCCCATCTTTTGACATACCATACATCACATAAAATCATGTGAGCTGGATGCAAAAGGTGGATCAGCGGGGATGGGTGTGTCAGGACATGTAGATGTGTCTCATCTCTGCTTCCTTGCACCTCTCTGCATACTGCGCATAATAGATGAGAAGAGGGTACAGCAGTGGAGCAGATGACTAGGAGGGTACAATGGTGGGGCAGATAAGCAGCAGGGTTTTAGCAGTGGGACAGAAGAGCAGGGGGGTATGAGGGTGGGGCAGATGTGCGGGAAGGTACAGTGGTGGAAGAGATAATGGGGTTCAGTGGTGGAACAGAGGAGCAAGTGCGTTACAGTAATGGGGCAGAGGAGCGGGGGGGGTTCAATGTTGTGCCTGATGAGAAGGGGGATACAGTGGTAGGACAGAGGAGCGGGGGGGGGGTTCAGTGATGGGCCAGATGAGAATGGGGTCATAGTAGTTATAGTGGTGGTATGGATGAGCGGGGGTTTACACTGGTGAGGCAGAAGAGTAGGGGGGTACAGAGGTAGGGCAGTTATGCAGGGAGTACAGTGGCAGGGCAAAGGAGAAAGGAGGTACATTGGTAGGACAGATGAACAGGGGGTTATATTGGTGAGACAGATAAAGTAGGAGGTACAGTGGTGGGGCAGATGAGAAAGGGGGTTACAGTGGTAGGATTGATGAGAAGGGGTTCAGCGGTGGGACAGAAGAAGAATGGGGCAGATATTCAGGGGGATACAGTGGTTTGGCAGAAGGTACAGTGGTGGGAGAGATGAGAAGGGTGTTCAGTGGTGAAAAATAAGAGCACCGTACAGTACTAGGCAGAAGAGCAGGGGGTTACAGTAGTGGGACAGATGAGAAGGGGTTTACAGTGGTAGAAAAGTTAAGCAGAGAAAGAAGTTGAAGCTGCACGCCAGAAAGCAGAAATTGATGTTTTCAAAAAACAAACAATGTGAGCATGCCACAGCCATTAAGGGTGTTCGAACAAGCTACTAGTGAAAGCGAAAGAGACAACAGCTGCAGACACTCAGTTGTATCTCAGCCTCAGATTCTTCACATACCTCTGCAGAACGTCAACTCCCCGTCACAGCAACCAAAGCACTCAAAGTCTCTTCTCTGCATCTACTGTACCTCAGGACAATTTGCCTTTATATCTTCCAGTACATCAGACTGTAGCATCTCAGCAAGCAGCATACACTTGTATGCATATAGCAGACTGTCCACCTTACTTTGGCACTTACCAAGTACCTCCTAGCAAACACAATTCCAGCGCTGAGTGCCTTTGCGTCAACATATGTTCCCAAGTCACTTAATGTCAATGCACCAGCCATCACAACTAACTCTGTTCCACCTGCAGTCATGCATCTAAAGTCTGAGAACACGGACATGTCACAGTTTGCCAAGTACATGCTCCGCAGAGAGCTCACTAAGACAGGCTTCACCAAGTTTGATGAAAAGCCTGAAAATTGCAGAGGCTGGAAATCCATCTTTAGGGCTGCAATGAGTGACCTAGATATCAATGTCACAGAGGAATTAGATCTGCTCATCGGATGGCTAGGTTCTCAGTCTACTGAACGCATCAAGAGGCTCAAAGCATTTTGTAGCCACAACCCCGCTGCAGGCCTTAACACTGCTTGGGACAGACTTGAAATATACCTTTGGCAGCCCAGAATCCATTGAAGATGCCTTATTCAAAGGTTGCAAAGCTTCCCAAAGGTTTCTTCTAGAGACAATCTAAAGTTTCAATAACTCAGCGATGTTCTATTAGAGCTTCAACTTGCTAAGGCAGACATCAACTTACCTGGTCTCAGTTACCTTGACACCGCTTGTGGCATCAACCCTATTGTTCTCAAGCTACCATATGGCATTCAAGAACAATGGGCAGCGCCTCTATCAAAGTATAAGGAAAATCATCAAGTTGTCTTTCCTCCTTTTTCCTACCTCTGCAAATTCATCAAAAGAATTGGAGACACTAAAAAAGGCCCAAGTTTCTCCTATGGTGACTGTAACCCTCTCAGTTCACCCTCTTCAAGACCTGTGAGCACACGTATAGCGCACATAGACCATAGAGGTTCAATGTTAGTGAAAAGGACTACCTGCACCTGCTACAGTTCTCGAAAAAAAAAATATATATGCTTGGTTCGTGTATACCCCAAAAGGCCAATCTGAAAAGGCTATAGGACTGTATACTATTCTGGATGAGCAAAGCAACAGATCTCTTGCAAGAACACAGTTTTTGAACATACCGTAACAGGAGATGCTCTACCTCATACCCTAAGCACTTGTATCGGCACTACAGAAAGCTTAGGTAGGAGAGCCAGCGGTCTTGTAGTTGCTCCCCTGAATGACAGTGTGGAAATATTCTTGCCCCCCTTCAGAGTGCAACCAGATTCCAAGCAACAAAGAGGAGATCCCTACTCCTGAAGCTGCCTTTCACCATTCTCACTTGAAGGACATAGCCGACAAAATACCAGCCCTCAACGAAAGTGCTAATATCCTGCTGTTACTCGGCTGAGACATCTTAAGGGTGCACAAGGTTCGTCAGCAAATCAAACAGTCCACATGATGCATCATATCCTCAGTGTCTGGATCGAGGCTGGATCATCATAGGCAATGTCTGTCGAGACCAAGGCAGAAGGTCTTACTCAGTTGCTTCCTTTAAAAATACACGTCCTGTCAAACGGATGGACTACTTGTTGTGTTACACTATGTGAATTATTATGCTCTGTGTCTTTAACCACTTCAGCCCCAGACCATTTTGCTGGCCAAAGACCAGGCCACTTTTTGCAATTCGGCACTGCGTCGATTTAACTGACAATTGCACGGTCATGCGACGTGACTCCCAAACAAAATTGACTTCATTTTTCCCCACAAATAGACCTTTTTTATTTTTGCACTATTAACAAAAATAGAGCGACAATTTTGAAAAAAACTCATTATTTTTTACTTTTTGTTATAATATCCCCCCCCCCCCCCTCAAAAAAAAAACATTTTTTTCCCTCAGTTTAGGCCGATATGTATTCTACATATTTTGGTAAAAAAAAAAAAAAAAATCGCAATAAGCGATTATTGATTGGTTTGCGCAAAAGTTATAGCGTTTACAAAAAAGGGGATAGTTTTATGGCATTTTTATTAATAATTTTTTTTTTTTACTAGTAATGGCGGCGATCAGCGATTTTTTTTTTATTTTTTTTTTATTGTCACTGCAACATTATGGCAGACACATCGGACATTTTCGACACATTTTTGGGACCATTGTCATTTATACAGCAATCACTGCTATATAAATGCAGTGATTCCTGTGTAAATGACACTGGCAGCGAAGGGGTTAACCAGTGGGTGGCAGTGTAGGGGTTAAGTGTTCCTAGGGGTGTGTTACTAACTGTTGGGGGCTGGGCTTTCATTTAGTGAACACTGATCTCTGCTGCAATCACAACGAGCAGAGATCAGCATCACTAGTTGCTAGGCAGAACGGGGAGATGCTGTTTACAACGGCATCTCTCTGTTCAGCCGCCCCGTTAGACGATCGCGGGTGCGCGGGACCCGTGACCGGACTCACGGGGGTCATGACCAGCACACGAGCGTGCCACCACCGTCGCACTCACGATGGCAGGGCGGCATTAAAGATTGGATGTACCTGTACGCCAATATGCCTGCCCGTGCCATTCTGCCGACGTACATCGGCGTTTGCTGGTTGGGAACTGCTTAAGCTGTGTTCCCTTCTGTTTATCTGAACTCTCTCCATCACAGTAGTTCTCTATATTCTCCTCCCCTTCCTCTCTCTGATTCATCATGCACAGTATACCTCATTGCTATAACATCTTTACATGTGGCTTACAACGTCAACGTTTTTCTACCTATGAATATCCATCATGAAACAGAGCATTCGATTATTGATCGACATGTTTTTCCATACAGTGAGTTTATTCATTGAGTTAAGCTGTCTGAATTGATGCAAGGGATAAATAGATCACCAGGTTATGTAAGCTCTTTGTGAAGCTGAAGATAAAGTTATTGCCTTGTAGTTGAGTCAGAACACTACTTGTTCTACACAATGGACACATCAATATAATGTGAAAGAAAAACTGTTTAAAAAAAAAAAGTGCTCTACGGCATATCATACAAGATAAGAAAGCCCTTAATTTCTGGGATGACATTGGCAACACAGTGTTCCACTAAAGACAATGAGTTGGTAGCTACCATGGAAGACAAAGTATTCTTGAAAACCATGAGTAAAGAATTCTACCAAGATGATTCCAACAGTTGGGCAGCACCTCTACCATTTCGTACTGCAAGAAAGAGACTACCAAATAACAGATTGGAACGCATTAGGAAGTTCTCTACACCTGAACAATGGCACTATGTTCCCATTAACATCAACTTTGCTGATCGTGGCAGTCGTGCAGTACCTACTACTGCATTTCTGGACACATCATGGCTATCCCCACCAGAACTCTTGAATGAAACTCATCTCAAGTTCTACAGATTCTAACTTTGAACTGGTTCATCCAGAATCTGATAAGGAAATCAGAGCTGTTACCATCGCACTCAACATCTCTGTGAAACCAACGGTAAGGCTGAGTCCTCACCACTTTGAACGCTTTTTTAAGTGGGCCTCTGTAGTACAAGTCATTGTACATCTTATTCACGTTGCTCATCAATTTGCAAACAGCTCTAGCACTGAAAAAGAGTGACATCTGTAAAGACCCCCCCCCCCCCCCCACATTTGAGGAAGTCTCTCAAGCAAAAAGGGTTATCATCCAATGTGTCCAACATGAAGTATACTCACAAGAGATTGCTAACTTATCAAAAGGGCTCAATCTAAGGATAGCCCTCTATACAAATTAAAATCCAATAATTGATCACAACAAGTTACTTTGAGTTGGTGGTCGCATTAGAAGGTTGAATTTGTTCAGAGAAGAGAAAAATCCCATCATTATTTCAGGACGTCATCACATTACTGCTCTGTTAGTTAGGCATGTCCATGACCAAGTTCAGCACCAAGGACGTCACTTCACAGAAGGAGCAGTAAGGTCTGTAGGTTTCTGGATCATCAGGATGAAAAGGTGTATATCGTCCATACTTCACAAATGTGTAAAGTGCCAAAAACTAAGAGGAAAGCACCTACAATAGCAGATGCAAGAGCTGCCGACTGACAGATTAAGCACTGAACCTCCGTTTACTAATGTTGACATGGACATATTTGGCCCCTGGACTGTTACATGCAGAAATCGTGGTGGAGTTGCTAACAATAAGTGATGGACTGCGCTGTTCACTTGCTTGCGCATTCGTGGAGTGCACATCGAAGTGATAGAATCAATGGACTTTTCCTGTTTTATTAATGCCTTCAGAAGATTTATATCTGTGCGAGGACTTGTAAAGTTACTTAGATCTGACTGTGGGACTAATTATACAGGAGCAGAAAAGATTGTGAACTTCTTGTATGACAACAAGTATAAATGGGAATTCAACCCCCCTCATTCCTCTCACATGGGAACACATGATTGGACTTGCAAGGAAATCCTGGACTCTATGCTATTGGACCAGAAAACTTCCCAGCTTACCCATGACATTTTAGCTACTCTTCTTGCAGAGGTGTCTGCTATAATCAGTGCAAGGCCTTTGGTCTCTGTGTCCTCAGATCCGCAGTATTGCTCACTCCAACCACTCTTCTCCCCCAAAAAATTGGGATAGAGGAACTTCAGTGTTCATTGTTTACAAGCATCAATGGAAACAGGCTCAACATTTCGCTATAGAATTTTGGAATTACTGGAATATTAAATTCCTTTCTAACCTTCAAAATTGCAGTAAATTTCAAACTAGCAAACCCAACCTACAAGTGGAAGACATAGTTCTCTTGAAAGAGACAGATTCTCATTGCAGTCATTGGCCTATGGGTCTTATTACAAAGACTATGCTAAGTAACACCGGAAAAGTACAGAAAATAGAAGTTTAAGTAATGAAAGAAGGTTCTGCACTCTTTTACTTCAGGCCTATAAATCAACTAGTGCTTCTTTTGCCCAAAGAAGGAAACAAGTCTCACAAGTAATCAACTTGATTCAAAAGGGAGGTGATCGTGGTTTGTTATTTCTTTCCGGGAAATGGGGGGGGTCTCTCCCCTGCTGTCCCCTCCACTCCATGGATGGGCAGGTCCACCAGTACATCGGCACCATGCTTCTGCACCCATCATGGGACTTCCGCAAATATGACACATTTGGTGTGCAGTGTGTCATCTCTTTGGCTGGAGGTGCTCGCGCTTGCGTATTCCCACATGCGTGCGGGTGCAGCAGGGGCTCGTACCATAGCCATGTTATGTATGGCATTAGGGGCTTCCGCTCTGGGATTTAGGTTGGGGGCTCTGACTTGGCACCCTTTTCCTCATTTGGATTGTTCTCCCGCACGTGAGAGGTCCTACATAAGGGTAAGCACACCACAGTTATTTATGACGATATCTTACTTCACTGCACTTGCACATACAATCTGTGACTTGCATATTTACACTCCACAATACTCTTATCAACCAGCAGGACTTCTTTGCCAATATATTTTTTCCACTTTTCCGATTTCTTACCTCACTCTGGCTCTTTGTGCACCCTTATCTGTGCTCTTGTTCCACCTCAGTTTACAACATGGGCACTATGAAGATACTTATACCATTATACTTCTAGACCACCATTATGGTGATTATCAACAGATTTAGATATACATTTTACTTCTAGTATGATTGTTAAGCTGCATGTGGTAATGAGGCACACCAAGGGACACATCCTCTATTTCTCTCTTTTTTCATTCTTCCTTTCTATTTCCATCTTTTTTCTCCCATTTTCACATTCTTCTTATGTCCTTTTCACTATCCTTTTTCTTCCCTGTTTGCATCCACGTCTTTAATTTCATGGACTCTACCATACAACAGCAATATTTTGCATGTTGTATACTCGTTGGTTACTATCGAGTTTATTGTCAATTGATTCAGATACATATACATCTTCATTACAGCTGTCATTACATATATAGCCAATGGTGCAATTCAGGATATGCACTTGTTTCATCCTCCCTCTTCACCATGTCTGCCCTCCTCCAGGCCCTTGTTTGGTTGCTGTGGGTCATGCCTCTTCAGCTCCAGGTTGGAGCATTTTCCATTGTCATCCTTGGGGATCAGTCCTTTGGACCAATTGACCATAATGATAATTAAATTAGATTGTAAGCCCTTCTGAGCAGGGCCCTCTTAATCCTCTTGTATTTTATTGTATTGTAACTGTATTGTCTACTTTTTATATTTTAAAGAGCTGCATAAATTGCTGGCGCTATATAAATCCTGAATAATAATAATAATAATAATAATAATAATGAGAGCATGGGGTGCCTCACAGAGGCCACATGCTTCTCTTCTAACCTCAATCATCACTGAATGTTATAGCTTATCGATACTTACTATTTTCTAGATGTCTTGTACATACATCAACTCCTGGAGGAAGCAAGCAGTGCTCGTGAAACGCGTCGAGTAAAAAAGATGTATATGTATCTCCAGTATTATAACAAACTGTAGTTTTTGACTGTAAGCTATATATATATATATATATGCCTCATGATGTTTTTATGCTCATCTATGAATATGCTTTCGGAATTTTCAATAAATTCTTATTAATTAATTCTACTCATTTGTTATGACCTCTATGATCAACTCTTTTAAAGTCCCATGGGCTAACTTTTTTCTTGTATTATATGTATTCAGGGATGGAGTTGTGTCATTAAGTGGCAGTATCCAGACCACTCTCTTTTTCAAAGGGGGTAAGAAGGATTGATGTATGTTGCTACCTTTCCCTCTGAAGATGGATATTTCCTTGTCACAACCTGGACCTTCCAGACCAACACCTGCAAGTATGTTAGCGTTTGCATTGTTTCTCTTTTTCTTCCCTTCCCTCTTGTTTTGCAGGCGTTCTTGGAAAGAATCTTCATTGCTTATATTTGGACTTGGACTAAAGTTTTTTATTAATAGAAATTGTAGATGTCAACAGGAAGTGTCATGTTTCACATGCTTTGTGATATGCCTTTAAAATGTTATATGTATTATTCTGTCCCTGGTTCCTCCCCTTCCTGTATCTCAGCTTTTCCTGTATAGTTAGCTCCACCCTTTGTTCATTTCCTAGTAATGCATCTCAGCACATGTCTCATGGACTGGATCACATTATGTTCTTTTTACCTATCTGATGTTCATTGTGGGAAGATATCCAGATAAGATTGGGGTTATCGACATCTCAACACAACTGTAAGTTACGAAGATCACACTTTCAGATTGGAGAGGCAGAACAGAAGGCACCATTTGATCCACAGCAGAGGTGGAGACATTCAGGAGCATCCATCTTTAGGGGATGCTTCCATGACATCCTTAATACCCACATTTTCGGGCAAATATCTCCTAAACCATATAGGTTTAGGAGATATTGCTTGGACCTACAGGTAAGCCTTAATCTAGGCTTACCTGTAGGTCAAAGTGGTTTGAAAGGGTTTACTTCCTCTTTAATACGCTGCGCATGCACCCCTTTGAGAGACTTCTGACCAGGCAAAGCAAGTAAACAAACAAGATCCTTTACTGAGATAGTTGCGGAATACAGTACAGTTCTCAAAAAGCAGTTTGAGCACAAATTCCTGTTCTAACATCCTATAGAGTGTGCATACATTATACAGAAGGCGATACTCCACAGAAGGCACTACAAGTCCCTTAGAGTCCATGATTGGCAGTAATCTATAAAAGGCAGTAAGTCCATGATTAACAGCTACAAGTCCATAGGGGCCTCCAGGCTCAAAACTCTTTCCAGGAACCCCAATTAGGCTCCTATCAACCTCCTCCCCGCCCTTGCAGTGTAAACAGCTACATTGTGGCAGTATATCCCCAGGATCCCTTCCAAGGGCTTAGAGGCAGCCCTTGTCCTGTAGAGGTGGTTTACTTGCCAAAAATGGCGGGAAAACATTAAGCCTTATGTAACTAGATCCCAGGCCTCCTTTGGTCTGATGAGAACCTCTAGGGCCAGGGATAGCTGACATACTTCTGCATGTGGTGGGTTGTGAGGCATAGTGGGTGTAAGATGGTTAAAGTTATTGGGGCACCAGACACTTCTTGGATGCAAAAGAGGTTTTATTTCTCTTAACAGTCCTTTTTGTATTTTTTTTGGGGGGGGGGGGGGGGGGTTAGGGCCAGGACACCCTTAGGTAGTTGCAAGATTAATTGTCAGACTTTGATAAGAGGACAGCAATGCAGGGAAAGGCATCCAGCAAGATGCCACTCCTATGGCAACCGTCTTTAACAGTTCCTAACACAAATTGCAACAGTTCTTTCACCTTTAGTACAACTTCGCCAATACACTGAGCTCCCGGTCTCTCACTAGACCCACTGATTCACTGCTACTGAATCCCTTGAGCTCCTCCAATCTTCATGGTTGCATCTTCCTCAACTCAAGCATCACCCTTGCTTCTCTGCTGGGTCCCTAGCTTGGCACTCTAGATACCTCTCAAACTTTACCCACGCTGGCCTGCTCGGTCCCTAGCTGGAAACACAAGGCTGCTCTGCAAGTGTTACCTCCGCTGACTGGGTCCCTGGCTTGATACCCACTGACATTTCCAGATTCTTCACCATCCCCGGTTGGTAAGAATGCAGCTCCGGTACTTGCTTCAGTTACTCACTGTGGTCCCTGGTAATAGCAGATAGTCCCTTACTGGCGACAGCTTCCACTCTTCCTCCGACCACGACAGGTTATCCGGCCGGCAGAATCGTCACTTCTGGTTGGATTGCCAGCCGCAATCCCAACCCTGCACTGCTCTCTTGCTTCTGGATAGGCCCTCAGACAGCCTAGCAGCCAGATGCCCCCAGGATAGGCCCAATCTCTAGCCTAGCAGCCCGGGCAATATGACACACGTCCACCCAGGACAGCCGTCCAGGTGGTACAGAAAACAGATCACCTGACCTCACCTGAATATATAGGCCCACCCAGCAGCCCAAGGGATTCAAGAAAACCCCTGCCCATTGGCTGAGATACCCCATATACCCATAACCTGACCATGGTTTGCCCTTCTCATATCTAGTACCAACAAAGTACCTGACCACCTAGTGGTAGAAGAGAAAAGTGCAACAAGGCCAAACTTAGGGAGAAATCCACGGATCTCTAGCAATCAACCAGGATAACTACTCCTGGCAAGTAAATTTGTGAGGAGCAACCCTGCCTAAACTCCAGGGTGCTACATCTACAACCTAGTTACCCCTAGTTCTCAGGTCAACTTGAGGACACAGGAAAGCATACAAACATTTGACACCTGGCTAGCTCAACTAACTTGAGGACATGAACACAGACAGTAAACGCAGGAACACAGACCCTTTATAGGCACCTGTATACACATCTCTGATTTTCGGGATTCAGCCTGGGGACAAGAACATGTTGGGGCAGCCTATTGCAAATGCAGGACAGTTGGCAGCTAAGCAACAGCAAACTCTGAGTTGTACCTCCTTTCTAAATTCTAAATTTGAAGTGTGACTGCTGGTGCATTGGAACTTAAAGTTTTCTGAACTGCTGGTAGCACAGTAGCTGGTAAAAGCCTGCTCTGGGTTCTGTTGTGAACAGCTGAGCTAACGCGTTCATACATTTTACATACTGGATTTATGTCTATATTGTAGACCAAGGAATCAAACACTACACAAACACCTTAGCTATAAAAGAACACAAGACTTAGGCCGCGTACACACGGGCGGACTGTCTGGCCAACTAAGTCCGTCAGACAATCCGACAGACAGTCCGTCCTACTTTTGAATGAACGGACTTGACCACACACGATGAACAGACAGTCCGCTGAAAGCTTGCGCGATGACGTGTACAGCACGTACGACGGGACTAGAAATACGACGTCCAATACACTGCAATGCAACCTTCGGCCGTGTAAATCCTTTCTGAGCATGCGCCATACTTAGTCCGTCCAACTTGCCTACACACGAGCGGACTGTCCACTGAAACCAAAGTTGGACGGACAATATTACGGAAATTCCGAAAGACTTAGTCCGCCAGACTGTCCGCTGAAAAAGTCTGCTGAAGCCCACACACGAGCGGACTGTCCGCTGAAACAAGTCCGTCAGACAGTCCGCCCGTGTGTACGCGGCCTTATAAGTGTATGGTATAGTAGAATTCTACCAGCACAACAATATTTACCAGCCTGCATCCCGACTGGATCCCAAGACAGCGAACGCCACCAATACAATGTCATGTGACTTGCAGAATCCTAGCAGTTTTGTCTGGTTGAAGAAGATGTGGCACTCCACCTGCAGAGGACATTAAAAGTAGAAGTATAACATTTTTACTTTTGATATTCCCCTACAATATTATTTGCAACAGGTAAATGTCATCAGTTTATATTCTATAATTTAATTATTTAGAGTTCATATTTCTAAAATCATAATAAAATAGAACTCCACTGTATTGGAGTACCACAAACCAAAATGTTATTTTACGTCATTTTTTTATATTCAAAGCAAACTCACCTATCCATCTATGTCTCCATGTTTTATTTAGTTGAAAAATCGCTTTAAAAAACACCCCCCATGAATTCTAGCTGTGGCCATCTTGAATAAGTGCAGATGATTCATGTAGCTTTTACTTCCTGTAATCCATCTGCCCTTAGCTCAGTCATGCAGGTATGAGAAAGCCCCTCCTCCAGATGAAAGAAAGAAAATGCCCACGAAGACTCCTGGGATGTATTACATCATTTTGGCCTAGACCAGAAATCAACTGAAGATATGTAAAGAAAAAGCTTAACACAAGTGCATGTAATATACCTTCCTATCCATTTATTAATGATAGCAGCATAAGGATTAATAGTTAAAGCTGATTGAGAGTACCTCCTTAGGGTCACAGGCAACAGCTGGATCTTCCCCAACAGCAGCCTAGAGAGCCTGGGTAATTTGATTGCATCTTCTCTCCCTTAAGCAACATAAGGATTCACAGCCTTCTCAATGAACGGCTTACCCTGGGCCAAGGTTCTGGCAAAGGGTGCAAATTAGTGACATTTCTACCCCATGTTCTCCATACAATTGGCTCAGGTGTAAGTTCCCAGCTCCCTGCAACAGTGAACGGTCCCAATCCTGCTCTACTTCTTCAGGGTACATTAGAACTACTTGGGCTGCGACCCTTCAGTGCAACATTCAGTAATCATCATCACTAGGTTCATTGCCAAACTCCTATGACCTAGGTTCTGATATGCGGTTTCCCTTGCTTCCCCAAATGGCTCACCTTTCCCCATGGAGCTCTCTGCCTCTTCCACTCTGCAATGCACCAGAATTACTGCTGCTGCTAGCATCTCCAGTGTAGGCTACACCATGGTTGCACTCTTACCAATGGTTGCTGGGTTCTCCAGTTCCCTCATGCTCCCGCAACTCGGCCAGCCAGTCTAGATGCCTTAAAGTTGTGCTTCTTCCCGCATTCTCTGCTTAGCACCCAAAGAAACAAAATGTGCGTTGCCATCTTGGGGCACCCCCTTTCACATGTTCCTCTGCACTTCTCTCTTTGCTCTCCACCCCTCTCTCCCAGCCACTTTGGTGCCAGAAGCTTTCTTGGCAAATTAAACTCCTTCCAATGCACAATTTAACCCCCGACTGTCTGATAGGAAATGTCCTTGTACTGAGAATGAGACATACCAAAACCAAATTTTGACCAGCAAAGTTTTTGGAAAATCTCAGAGTGACCTGGATGATCCTGTAACAATGTTCTCTGCTTTGACTGGTTGTGGGATACATAGACAGTCTTGTCATGATTGAAGGCAGACAGATGTCAACCTGTGGGTGGGCCCTTTAATTGCCCTGCATGCGGGGGTACCCTTCAGGTGGAGCAAGGCCAACAATGCCCAGGACCAGGGAGAGACTGCAGTTATGTGAAGAATAAAAAACTAACCACTACAGCCCCGGAAGATTTGGCTGCTCAATGAGCATGCCATTGTTTGTGATACGGCACTGCGTTGCTTTAACTGACAATTGCCTGGTTGTGCGAAGCTGTACCCAAAAAAATTTACGTCATTTTTTTTCCACAAATAGAGCTTTCTTGTGGTGGTGTTTGATCAGCTCTGTGGTCTTTATTTTTTGTGCTATAAAAAAAAAAACGAAAAAACACAATTCTAAATATTATATATATATATATATATATATATATATATATATATATATATATATATATATATATATATATATATATATATTTTTTTTTTTTTTTTACTTTTTCTTATAATAAATATCCCCAATTTTTTTTTCTTTTTTTTTTAAAGCAATTTTTTTTCCTCAGTTTAGGCCGATATGTATTCTATATATTTTTGGTAATAAAAAATAAAAAAAATAAAAAAAAATGCAATAAGTGTATATTGATTGGTTTGCGCAAAAGTTATAGTGTCTACAAAATAGGGGAAAGATTTTTGGCATTTTTATTATTATTTTTACTAGTAATGGTGGTGATTGGGGATTTTTATCAGGACTGTGACATTATGGCGAACAGATCGGACACTTCTGACATATTTTTGGAACCATTGACAATTATACACTGATCAGTGTTACAAAAACAAGTGCACCGATTACTGTGTCAATGTCACTGGGAGCGATCAAGGGGTTAACTGTGTTCCCTAGTGTGTGTTCTAACTCTAGGGGGATGGGACTGACTAGAGGAGATGACAGATCGTTGTTCCTAGCTAGTAGGAACTCACAACCTGCCTCTCCTCACAGAACAGGGATTGGTTTACACACACACACACACACACACACACACATTCCTTATCTGGCTCTCGTGCCCATAACCACATGCATTGGCACCCCCGCAGTGCAGTGAGCATGCGCTTGCTAGCCCACTTAAAGGAGCTGACGTGCAGCTACGGCGGTTCATGTTATTGTGCCAACCTGCTGCAGTATAATGAGAGGGGCTGGTCGGCAAGTGGTTAAGGCAGTTCCCTGACTTAGAGACAAGCCTTCACTATGTGCAGTAATTTAAGTACAGAGTTCCTGTGAAAAGTTCCCTATGTTACTACACACGTAAACTTGTTAACTACTTTGTTTGCATACCTTGTGACCAGGTCATGGAACTACATTACGTGGGTTTGGATCCGGTTCCTATTGGATACTTACCAATGGGGAGGCAGCCAGACATCGATCTCCTTACTACCGGAGGACCTGTCACCTATACCAGGTACCACGCCTAACGAGTGGCTGTTTGGTGTCTTGAACTTGTACTTGGTTACTCTTAGCAGCTACACTCCTTCTCCTTGTCTTGCTGAGTTAATACTTTGTAGATGTGTTACTTCATACCCCAGTGTGCTATACAGACCCTGGTTCTTTACATATACCAGAGCCAACATGCACCCTTTGAATAACTTCAGACTAACTTCATTTTTGTTGAGAAAATGCCATGAATGCAGCACCCACAGACCCACTCCATCCCTCAGGGCATTCGATATGCCAGATACCTAGCAGGATTCATCATTTAACTCCTTGCATGCTCTCCCTAACTGCCGCTGACCGGCGGCTGCTCCCATCTGAGATGGCCTCCCTCACAGGCTCACACACACTCACCTCCTTTTTTTTGTTCTCCATCGATCACTCACTGTATGCTGCCACACTGCTGACAGGGAATGATTCCCAGACCCCAGTCCCAGGTGCAGTCCCGCTGCACTTCCAGATCCAGTGCAGTCAGGAGGAAGGGTGGAGGAGAAGACGGCGGCGGCTTACAGAAGCACGAGCAGGACTCCAGGAGCAGCCTTCGTGCATGCGCCGCCCGCTTTCAAGGACTGGCCAGCTCCGTCGCAGCACATGACCACATTTC
Source organism: Lithobates pipiens (assembly GCF_037356315.1). Lineage (NCBI taxonomy): Eukaryota > Metazoa > Chordata > Amphibia > Anura > Ranidae > Lithobates > Lithobates pipiens. The sequence goes on from NW_027507903.1 coordinate 493,457,445, forward strand.
GCCCAATCACAGGGTGCCAGCTGCCGCAACATGGTGGCCGGATCGCAGTGGACACACTGACACAAACTGGTGTGGGATTTCACCTCCCTCCAATGTTGCGCCTGGTCCCTTGGCCTGTGCCCCTGGCAGACGCCGGCTCACCGACCTGTTGGTACGCCCCTGCTCCCACACTCCAAAGACATGCTGGTTGGTTAATTAGATCCTGTCTAAAAAATTTGGTCTAGTATGTGTTTGCAAGCGCATCAGAACCCTACAGGGTAAAAGACCGCACGATACCACAGATGAATACCGGCGGCAAAAAGCACCCTGAGGCAATTGAATTTGCATAGGTAGCGCTAGTCACTCATTCATTATATATATATATATATATATAAAATATTTATGAATAAAAATGCCATAAATCTATCCCCTAGTTTGTGGATGCTATAACTGCTTCGCAAACCAATATATGTCTATTATGATTTTTTTTACCAAAAATATGTAGAAGAATACATATTGGCCTAAACTGATGAAGAAATTCATTTTTTTCTCTCTTTTTTTTAAATGTGACATTATTTATACTAAACACAAAAAGTTGCGCAAATACAAATAGTGAACATGTGTGTATAAAAACACCCTTGAAATAATTAATGCAATTTTATAAAAATCGTGATAAAAATACAAAAAATAATTTATCTGTAAGAATTCAAAAAATCTATATAAAAATTGAAAAGACCATGTGGAAAAAAAAATTAAAAAAATAATAAATGTGAATTGAGTCATATATGTTGCATGTGAAATAATGACAGTGAAAAAACTTGTGAAACACACCAACCTACAGACAAAAAGAGATAATCAACAATTCAACATACAAGTGCATATAAAAATGTGTATGTATAATGATAAAACTCAAAAAAAGTCCAAAAAAATAAAATATTTAATTATAGAACAGGGAGATGAAAATAGCTGGTGTGATCCTACAGACTCTGGCCGTATCATATTGTAAGGATTAAGGGGTGTCTAAACAAAATATGGTTGACCGTATGTCTTACTAAATACTTGTATTTCTCTATCCTTCTCTGTAAAATAAGGACTCGTCATCTTTAGTCACGTACGCATAAGGAGAGGCCGCATCAGCCCTAAAAAGCAGTCTACGCCCAGAAGATTGTCTTATCAGCTGATAACACCCGGAGAATTGTCTTTTCTTTGAAAATGTTGTTTTTTTACATTTGCTGATGTTTGCCCTTTTCTGTCTATAAAAGATGTAATAAAGAAGCCTCAGAGCCAGAGTCAGTCAGAGACAGTCAGAGTTAACGACGGACTTCTGAGCAGAAATACTGAATAATACCTCCGTGTCTCTTTGCTTGGATAAGAACTCTAACTAACAATTGGGAAACGGTAACATAACCTGACAAATAGGTGACTTGTTGAGGTCACACCTAACAATATTCATCCTACACAGGTATATCAGATATTGCACATTGATCTTTGCGGGGGACAAAACAAGCAGCCAGATGGCTTCTTACCAGATCTGATGGATTTCTAATTACGGAAGTCGGTCTCGCAAAAGTGACTGAAGGATTCAACTTGTGGTCTCCAGCTCTCCAGTAATCTGCATGCACACCTGTCTGTGTTTCTCCTCAATCACGGGCCGGCTGTTTTCCTGGATGGTGAGCCACAGGCCTCACAACTATTTCCATAGTGTTTTTTTTCGTGTTTTAGCAAAAGAATAAAGCGATTCTTTATTTTATCAGCTCAGCTCAGAGGTTCCATTCAGGTTTTATAAAAGTAAAAAAACAGAGGGGAACTCATGTGCGGTAAATTCTTTAGGAGTTTATTCCAAAGATAAAAACTTTTCCAAGCACATTTAAAAGGATAATAAAAAAAAAAACTCAGCAGCAAAAAAATAAATAAAATGTATTCACATTGCCTGCTGGTGTGTGGTGACATCACAGAAAGCTCTCCTACCGACCGGTTTCCTTGTAAAAAAGCATCAACTGGGAATGGAGATATCTTAGTAAAAAAATATTTTTTTTTCAAAATTGTCGCTCTTTTTTTGTTTATAGCACAAAATCAAAACTGCAGAGGTGATCAGATACCACCATAAAGCTCTATTTGTTGGGGAAAAAAAAGGCGTCAATTTAGTTTGGGTACAGCGCCGCACAGCCACGCAATATTCAGTTAAAGTAACACAGTGTCGTATTGCAAAAAATGGCCTGATCATTAAGGGGAAAATCTTCTGAGGCTGAAGTGGTTAACAAAACATGATCAGCCTTTAACCTACTTTTGTTACATTTTTTTTTTTATCAGCCATGAAGGAATTCACATATTTACACAAAGCCTCTATGAAGGTTATGAGAAAACTTTATATATCTTCCACCCTTTTGCAAAATTTGTATTCCATTCTCAGTTTTGCCCCACCCTTTATACCTCACCCTTCCGACCACTTCTGACCTGGAATGGCCTAGAATCAACATACCCTGTGATGACTGACTGGCATGAGACAAGAGTACAGGCAAAACTTGAATTACTAGTTTGTTTCTGTTTTTTGTGGCGTCACATGCTGTTGGAGAATATATGTTATTTGTGTCAGTTACCTGGTTGCAGACTGGTTTGTATCGCAGGTCAGGCATATTAAGTATGAGTTCTAGCTGCCGCCGGTTAAAGCTTGATACTCCAATTGATTTGGTTAGACCGGCTGCCTTACAGTCTTCCATCACCTCAAATGAAAAAGATATATAATATACACATTAATAGATGTGAGTGGCCAAAGCGCTTTTTAATATTTTGGTAGTCAATCACTAAAGCACATTACTGTGGGGGTATTTTATTTGTACACCTTGCTTGTTAAATGTTAACTATAAAAATGTATGCTTTTAAAATGCGTTTTTTTTTTACAGCTGAAGGTACCACATGCATGTAATCAGTGGCGGCCCATCCATATGGGGCGCCACCCCCCTAATCCACGTGCCCAGCCCCTAATGTACATGTGGGGCACTGGACGCATGGATTCCAAGGAGGTTTTTTTTTTTTGAAGTACATGATTAGAGCCAAACTAATTGGCTTAAAAAAAAAGCGCCCCGAGCCCGCCCACTTGTGTGACAATAGCAATTTAATATTTGCTATTGTCTTCCCAATTTTCCTCCCAGCCAATCAGGAATCAGCTCCTGAGACCCGAATAGCCAGGGAGCTGCAATAATGTATCTGCTCTGTCCAGAGTTCAGCAATACCTAATAGTTTGCATTGAGCAAAGCTTAAAGCGGGAGTCTGCCGGGAGTCCGCCGTTTTTTTTTTTTTAAAAGCCAGCAGCTACAAATACTGCAGCTGCTGACTTTTAAAATAATGACACTTACCCGCCCAGCGCGCCCGCAATGTCGGCACCCGAAGCTGATCTCTCGATCGTCTCTCGGGTGCTGCCGTCGCCATCTTGGGTATGGGAATCAGGAAGTGGAGCCTTTCGGCTTAATTTCCCGGTTCCCTACGGCGCATGCGCGAGTCGCGCTGCACAATAAGGATGGTCCCCGCTGTCTCTGGGATCCGTGTGTTTCCCAGCAGGCAGCGGGGGACTTTCGGAAAGGGGCGTCGATTCTGCGGAAAGGGGCGTACCTTCTGCAGAATCTACGCCGGAAGTGGGTGCAGATACCTGTACTGTACAGGTACCTGCACCCCCCTCCCCCCTGAAAGGTGCCAATTATGGCGCCGGAGGGGGGGAGGATTCCAATGAGCGTAAGGTCCACTTTAGGGTGGACCTCCGCTTTAACATGGAGCCATTTCTGGTGATGTTAAAATCTATTTGTGAGAAGTGAAAATAAGGAGGATAAAGTATTTCACTTACTAAACATAGTAAAACGTTGCTGAAACAGTATCTTAGGACTGAATGTTCTGGACGTCCTGTTCCAGGGACAATGTCACATGGTTCATCCAGGGCGACTAGTTCACGGCACAGATACAGCTTATTATAGGGCCATTTATTCTAAACTGCATACAGCGGTTTCATCATCCGTATAGTGAAAAAACTAGGTCATGTTTTCTATACATTACACTGATAATTGCCAGACAGGTTTATGCAGTTTGAAACAGGTTTATGCAGTTTGCTTCAAGAGGAAGTAAACCCTGATGGGTTTACTTCCTCTTTTTTTCCCTGCAAAGGTAAAGCATAATGGACTACTATGCATCGCATAGTAGCTCATTATGTGTCACTTACCTGACACAGGAGCCAGCGAAGTCGCCGCTGATCCCTGTAGTCCGCCGCGTCCATCTTGCTGGTGGCGTCTCGCAGCTCCGACCAATGACAGCGGCGAAGCCGCGATGACGTCACTCCCGCGCATGCGCACGGGAGTCGCGCCTCGCAGCTCCGCCGCTGTCATACGGCGAGGCCGCGATGACGTCACTCCCGCGCATGCGCACGGGAGTCGACAAATTTGGCAAATCCATTCTTGGATTTGCCGCATTTAGTGCGCATGCGCGCCGCTGTCTACGGCGCATGCGCCGTAGACAGCGGTGCCCATTTTCGGGCAAATATCTCCTAAACCATATAGGTTTAGGAGATATTGCTTGGACCTACAGGTAAGCCTTAATCTAGGCTTACCTATAGGTCCAAGTTGTTTGGAAGGGTTTACTTCCTCTTTCATTGTTTATTGTAAACTTTCCTCAAGTTCGTGAACTAGCTTTGTACCTTCCAAGTGTCACGAATGTCTGTGTTGTGATAGATGACTTTTCCATTCTCATCCATTGGATAAGGGTCATCGCCAGGCTGTTATGTGGAAGAAACAAAACATGTTTATTAGTGATATGGAAAACGTTCATAAGGGTATTGTGTATGTAAAATGTATCATCTGTTTAAATATACGTATACAGAGATTCTTTAAAATGTAGCACTTTGCGTTTGTCCTGCCATTCATTTCAAAAGGGGATGCTCCTCTTGTTTGCACATCCCCCCCCCCCCCCCCACATTTGGCATTTTTTTGGGGGGGGTTTGAGCGGGTACCTGGTTTTGACAGGTACCCGCTCCCACTTCTTGGTAAGATCATCGCACAGCAATCTATGTCATTTCCGCCCCCCCCCCCGCCTTCTGGGACACGCACACACAGGGGTCCCATTCAGAAAGCGCAGTGTGACTCCTGAATGCGTAGTAGGAAACAGGCTGCACCTGGAGCTGATTGACGAATCAGCTAGGGGTGCCAACATCGCAGGATCTCTGAACAGCTGAGTGTCGTTTTATTAAAAGGTCAGCAGCTACAGTATTTGTAGCTGCTGATGTATTTTTTATACAGACTCTTTAAGCTGTTATGAAAGATCTGTACATTTGCTTTGTTTACATTCAGTCTGTCTGTGCTTTCAGTAAAGAGAGACAAGCCCACAGATGTGGAAAGTGGACAAGCCTAGGGGTGGCAGTGCCTACCAAAATAAGAAAATTATTACACAAGTGCACTGCTGCGCAGAAATCATCCATTTCTGGCTTCTGACAGTGAAGACATTGAATCAAACAGGTATATAGAGCAGATGTCATCCATATTGTTCTTAGTCCTTGTCTACAGTCACAGTGAAGACTGCAGACAGGGTGAATTGCAACAGACCAATAAGCTTTATCCAGTTCTCAAAGCACAGGGAAAGAAGAAGCAGAGATAAGAATCTTTAAGCCAGGGGTGCCCAACCAGTGGCCCGGGGACCACATGTGGCCCGCGGAGCCTTCTGATGTGGCCCTCGACCTCCTGCTCTAAGATGGCAGGTTGGCAAGCCCAGATCACAGGTTGCTGACCTGCCATCCCAGAGTAGCAGTTTTGTGAATGAAGCCGCTGGTAGTGGAAGCAAGTGGCTGCGGAGCCAATGCTTCCTGTATAGCGCCTGCTCCTGTCACAGGCAGAGTGATGCCAAATGCACTCTGCCTGGGACAGCAACAGCCAGCGATACCAGAATGGAAGACTGTTATTAAAGGTAAGTTTACTACTAAATTCACAGTATATATGGATATATCTGTTTTGCAGTGGTTAGTGCAGCTGTGGGTTATGTGCATTGAGCCATAGACTTCTGTTATTAAAAAAAACACTGAATGTTTATGCAATTTATACGGCCAATAAAAAGTGAAATTGAAAAAAATAAAAAAATAAATTAATGTTTCATGCATGTCTAAATATGTATAATATATTGGTACTATGTATGTATGTATGTATGTATGTATGTACCTTTTCTTTTGCCAATTATAGATGTATTCATGTCCTGTTGCACCCCCTATCCTATCGCAAACTCAAAACGTTGGGTATCTCGGTTTTCACCATTTCTCAAAAGATCAATGGTGGTTGTTAATAATTGCATATGTATGTATCTGCATCTGGCATATTTTATGTGTTGTACATTAAATTTATTCTCTTTGTTTTAACTTTGAACAAATTAAAACTTTACATATTTTTCTACTTCCCTGTGATCTAGTTACTCACTGCTCCCTTTTAAACTCCCATCTAGAGGAATTTTCTGGTTATTCATTTATAATTAGGGATGTGGGTCAGTGCAGTTTCTGTGTTGTGACCACCAGCACCATTCAATTAATCTAAAGCTGGAATAGGGCAGGCCTGGCGGCATTTCCTCAGGGGGCCTGCTGCCTAAAACAGGAAGAGGCATCTTGCACCTGATAACATCACAACAAAGATTAGTATCATGGGACTTGGCTTTGGTAAGACAATGCTGGATTTACTAGCAGAGTGAATTTTGCCCAGCGCCAACAAAAAGTTAATGGGGGGAAAATAAAATAAAAAATACATGAGCGGGGGTGGATTATTAATTGCACATCTCACAGCAGCCTCCGCAGTTCAGGCAACACACCCTAGAAGTAACAGTTCTGCAGAATTGTTGTACCTTGTGGCTATAGTAGGTCCTACATTTTTTTTCCTTGATAGAGTCTCTGTAAGTGTATCTTCAAGAATGACTTTGCTTTCAAACTACTTGACTAATGGAGTTAGGGGGAAGCTTGTAAGCAGTGGCAGCCTGTCCATTAGGGGTCCACGGGCCCATTAGTGGTCCACGGACAGATACAATGAAAGACTGAATATTTACATAAATAAATAATAATAATTCAATGTTAGTTTACAGCATCATATACAGAAAAGGATGTGATCAGATGGAAGAATCTTACAGGCAAATAATGTTTGGAGCTCCCAGGAGAGGGAACATAAAAGTTGTGTTTTTATTTTTTATTTTTTTAAATAGTACCTTCAGTTCCATGGGATTGTGTATAAGGAATAGATCCATATAATCTAGCTGAAGATCTCGCAGGGATCTTTCAATTGCGGGTCGTACTCTCTCAGGCGTATGGTCAGTCAACCAGAGCTAAAGAAAAAAAAAAAGTTGAAGATATATAATAAAGTAATATAATAGCACTAACATAACATTTGCAATAATTGGGGTGCTTTGGGACAGTTTTGGATGTTCCCGTCTACCTTTCTGTGTCCCAGCTGATCCTGCTAAATTCCTCATAACACAAAAATTAAAACTGTTGTGCAAACCTCAGAACTCATTGCAATGACTAAAAGAGTCCTCATAATGGGCACAGCAAGTGTGCAGACCCCAGAACTTAGTACAGGGATAGAGAATGCTCCCCATAATGGGTGCAGGCCCAGGATTTCAGAACAGGGATCATCAGAACCCCTTATAATGGGCAGAGCTGGTGTACAGAACAAGAGAAAGAGAGCGAGAGCGTGAGCCCGCACGCGAGAGAGAGCATGCAAGAGAGCGAGAGCGCGAGCCCACGCGCGAGAGAGAGAGAGCAAGAGCAGGAGAGCAGGAGAGAGAGCACGTGCGAGAGAGAGAGCGCACGAGAGAGAGAGAGAGCGTGCACACGAGAGAGAGAGAGCAAGAGCGCAAGAGAGTGCACGCGAGAGAGAGACAGCAAGAGCGTGAGAGAGAGAGGCGCGCTCTCTCGCGTGCGCACGCAAGAGAGAGAGGCGCGCTCTCTCGCGTGCGCACGCAAGAGAGAGAGCGTGAGAGAGATCGCGAGAGCGTGAGAGAGAGCGCGAGAACGAGAGCGCGCAAGAGAGAGAGCGTGCGCGCGAGAGAGCACAAGAGTACGCGCGCACGAGAGAAAGCGCGCAAGAGAGCGCGAGAAAGAGAGATCGAGAGCGCGAGAGAGAGCAAGAGCGCGAGAGAGAGAGAGCGTGCGAGAGAGAGAGCATGCGAGAGAGGGAGGGAGCGCGCAAGAGCAAGAGAATGAGATTGCGCAAGAGAGAGAGCTCGTGAGAGAGAGCGCAAGAGTGAGAGAGAGAGCGCGCGCGAGAGAGAGAGCGCGCAAGAGAGAGAGAGCGAGAGCATGAGAGAACGCGCGAGAGAGAGCACGCGCGCGCGAGAGAGAGCACGCGCGGAAAGAAAGAGAGAGATCCATCTTTTCCATTAATGTGAGGAACTTGACTTTCCCAAACTCCCACCAGTTGCTCAACTTTATGAAAAATCTCTTCTCCTCCTGCTAGGCGATGTAAGCATCGTTGAGTTAAGCTGACTGCCCTGGGAACGAACACAAAGTTAATCCTGGAATGCACAGATACATCGAGGTAGCACCAAGAGACGTCCAGGGCATCCAGTTTGGTCCACAGGGTCTGGAAAAGCTCCTGCCCATGAACAGTCTACAACAGGGGTCTCAAACTGGCGGCCCTCCAGCTGTTGCAAAACTACAAGCCCCATCATGCCTCTGAGTGTGGGAATCATGCTTAAAACTGTCAGCCTTGCAAAGCCTCATGGGACTTGTAGTTTCGCAACAGCTGGAGGGCCACCAGTTTGAGACCCCTGGTCTACAACCTAATGTTGGCCGCAGACGAGCTCCTAAACAGAGTCACCGTGGGACATCCACACCTGACAAAAATGGCTACCCCTGCAGACTTACAGTCCCCACCCCCAGACCAGTAGGAGGGACCATGGGTCCACTGGGAGGACAGAGGAGTGTAGGCGCAGTCCTGAAGCATGTAGATATCACTCTGCTGGGAAGAAAGACATGTCAGTACAGCTTTATTTAGGCAAGGGTATGCCAGCAAGTGTGTGTTGAAAGAGGAAACTCAGACTGAAGCATCAGTTGCAGTCCTTGCAGGACCTTCAACACTGTGGCTGGGACATGAGGCAGGACACCAAGAAGTGCCTGAATGGACACTGGGGAGGAATCCAGGCGCATCGCCTTCCATTCCAAGGTGGAGAATTTTGGAAAAGGTGAGAAGTGTAAACTCCACTCAGGGCATACATACACCTTTGTTGGAGATGCACAATGAGATTCGAACACTCTGGAAGAGGAAGAAGGCTGTGATGCGAATGGTTAGCAAATATTAGACCAACCTCTATTCCCCAAAAGAAACAAACACTGCAGCAGCCAACAGGTTCTTGTCAGGTATTAGTAACACTATTGATCCTGCAGGTTCATCAGCCAACAAATCTCCCTTGACGTTGGAGGAGATGCACTCTGCCATCAGATCCTTTAGGCAGGGCAGGACCCTGAACTGCAAGAATCTCCCAGTGGAGCTCTATGTTGCACTGTGGGATCCCAGGCCGGCTCAAGCTGTATGAGGTTATGGCAGTGGAGGTCAGAATGTTTCCTTCGCTCAGGGAGGGTATAATCAAGATCTTGTGTAAGCACAAGGGGAGAGACGGGAGCTAAAAAATTGGCGTCCCATCTCTCTCGAAGGTGGACTACAAGATCCTCACCAAGGAACTGGCCAACAGACTAAAGACTGTCATTGGACAGATCTGCCCATATCAGAGTTTTAGCATTCGTGATCGCAGAGTTGTGGAAAGGCATGTGCTTCTGCAGAAAACTGTCCAATACATCAAAGACTGCCATGTGCATACAGCCCTTCTCAGTCTTGAAAAAGGCCTTTGACAGTGTCTCCCATTGGTTTATGTGCAGAGCCCTGTGCAGGCTTAGTCTTGGGGAAATGTTTTGTTTGTATGTTGACCTAATGTACCATGACATTTGTGGTAGGTTGTGAATGGCTGGAAAACTGGTCCCTTGTCATATCTCCCTGGGGTCAGGCAATGCTGCCCTCTTTTATCTCTGCTTTTTGTTTGTTGTAAAGAGTGATTTGCCGAATGGATCAAATGGAATCCAGAGATCATGGGATTACAGCCCCGGATCCAGACATAAGGGAAGTCAAGTGCTCACTCTAAATGGAAGGCGTGACGGTGTTCTGTGCTGATCAGCGCTCCATCAACTCACTCATCCAGAACTACGAGGACTTTGAACAAGCTTAACCACTTCTCGCCCAGCCTATAGCATAATGATGGCCGGGAAGTGGTTGCGTTATGCTGACTGGGTGTCATGACGTTCAACAGGATAAGCTGCGGGGGCGTGCAGCACTGCGATCGAGGACGTCTCTTGTCCCTCGGACATAGCACGTTCCCGTTCACGGCAAACAGTGAATTGAATTGACTGTTTACCACATGACCAACTGTGTCCAATCACAGTCATTAACAAATGTAAACAATCTGAGTGGTTACTATCTGATCCCTGCTCTCTCCTCACACACAAATCATGTGAGGACAGAGTAGGGATCAGTGAGAGAGATCAGTGTGTCAGTTACTGTACATTTTTACTGTGCACAACACGCCCCCCGCCCCCCCCAATAAAGAGAACCTGTCACCATAGAACTGTCAGAGATCTCTGGATCTATCACACAGCCTATCTAGATCTGTCATATGGGCCCACCATCGTACCGCCACACAGGCGGGCCATTAGTACTGCCATCAGTACCATTGCACAGGCCTGGCAGAAGTACTGCCATCAGTACCATCGCACAGGCCCGTGTCAGCAAAGGAAACCGTCCCTTCTAAAATAAGGAGAACAGGACCAAGATCAGAAGACCTGCCTACCAGCAGCACCAGACCCCAGTACCAGTACTGGAATTGCACACCCAACCCAAAGAATCCAGGCCTAGTCCCACCTTCCCGATGCCCTGGCACACCTCTTATGGTTGCCTGCCAACTCAGGATCCGCTAAAATTTTCCCTTTCACTGCACAACCAGGTGTGCAGCCCAACACTACAAATTTTTCACAATTGGATTTTTATTATTTATTTTTCCTGCTGCAGAATATGGTGGATCAAACCAATCTGTATGCAGAGCAATTTATTACTGCCAACCCCAATTCGCCCTAGGCCCGCATGTTCCAGTGGCAACATCTCACACTGAATGAATTGAAATAGTTTTTGGGCCTTGCGTTCAATATGGGGCTTACAAAAAAAGAATAAACTCCATGCCAATATATTCCGCTGTCATGTCTAGGACACACTACAACGTGATTATGGGTTTCCTACATTTTAATGATAATTTGCAATGCTCTCCCTGAGATCACCCCAATCATGACAAATTATACAAAATAAATTATTTTTCCCAGTGATTTGCTGTAGTATTTATCCCAGATCAAAACATTTGTGTGGATGAATCCCTTATACATTTTAATGGCCGAGTGCACTTCAAGCAAGTAAGCGAGCCAGGTATGAGAACAGTGGAACCAGTGGGAAAATTGTCTAGGAGCTGGCATACCCTCTGTTGGATAAAGGATACCATTTATATGTGGACAATTATCATACCAGTTGGCCATGATGTGGAGAGACAAGAAAGATGTCGACATCCTCTCTACTATCCACAATGACATCTTGGTGGAGATCCAGAGAAGACGCGGTCCCCGTTGTAAAGCTTGAATGTGTCCATGAGTACAATCTTTTCATGGTTGGGGGGTGGATTTAAACGATCAGATGCTACAACCTTATTTGTCAAACCGGAAGTCCCGTTACTGGTATAAGAAAGTTGCATTTCATATGGCCATGTTTAAATTGTTTAATAAAATAATTAATGTATCTGCGCTTAGGCCAAAGGGGAAATAAGGTGTGCAGCCTACCCTGCTAGGTCCCCAGTAAGGGACTAGAATGATAATAGTGCAAGTATAAGGGTAAATGACGCTACCTATACAATGAAAGCGACAGACCCTGTTCACTTGTCATTAGGTGCTATGTGCCTCTATAGTGACTAATAAAAGTGCATATACCAATAGTGCAGTCCTAATAAAATTACCAATGTGCATATACCAGTGGTGCAAACCTCACTAGGTTGCCAAATAAATATGAACTTGATATAAATAAATGTTTAAAAATGATACATAAACCAGGATACTCCAATAAAAAAAAAATGCAAATATATATATAAAAAAAAAATGTATATATAAAAATAGTCCAAAAAGTGTAAGACAAATATTAAATAATAAAAAAATAGTTACAATTATATAAAACAACCCAAAAAAAATAGCGTGCCAAGTCCAAAAAATACATTAAAAAAAAAATTCAATCCAACCAAAGTCTTATGTGATAATTAAGTGCTTGATAAACACAAGAACAAAATCCAGGTGACTTTTAAGTGCTCCCCTTCTTGGGTTCCCACTCACCAGCTCCAATAACCCCTACATGGGTATAGGCTGGATGTACCGAAACTGTTTCCCAAGATAGATCATGCAACCATGCTCCAACCTTTCCAAGCAGTATCTAGCTCCTATGGACTTTCCAAGGCTAACCCGCAGCTGGACCGAATTAGGTGTGCAAAAGAGCCCAGATCAACCAGCTGTACTCCTCTCCTATTGCTCTCTCCAATATCCAGTATAGATAAGGTTTTCATGCAAAAAGCTCCCATAGTGTAGTATTTAAATAAGGAAATGTTTTTATTCCAAAATTAAAACAGTAAAAAAAGTAAAAAATAAAAATAAATGTTCCATACTATGGAAACTCCTCACAAAGTCCTACAACTATGGGAGACATGACAGCTTCAGACCCGTGGCATGTCTCACTTGTAGCGTGCGCTCCAGCTGCGGTCCACAGGCTCACTGACCGCTATCACACTTGGAAATTACGTCAGTGCGTAATTCCACCTTACGCACATTTAATTATAAAACGTCTTCTGAGGCAGTGCCATGTTACTGCTCTAACGTCCTTATGTAGGCCGGCGGCCGTGCAAGACCCACCCCTTATAAAATATATATAATGAACTATGTTAATATCGAATACATGTACTTGCAAAAAAATTTTAAATAAAAGTATAAAACGGGGGGCTTGTTAATGTCATATTGACCCCATAAATAAAGGTAACCCTGCACTGCCACTACCCCATATCAGAGGAAACAGTACAGATATGTCCATTAACATCAGAAGTAGTGTATATATATCTATATATGAATACAAGGAACACTGAGGATAAACTGGGTATATGAGTATAAATAGCATACCTCTGTATGCATACTCCATCTAGTGGTAAATAGTAGTAACGGCCACAAGAATAATCGGGTAGAGGTACAAACCTGTTATACCCGGTAAAACCATCAGTGATATAACACAAAAAATTAATAATAAACTACACCCTACATTCTAATGAAAAGCTCATATGCCAGCGGCCGTGCAGGACCCACCCCTTATGAAAATATATATAATAAACTATGCTAATATAATTTTTTTTTAAATAAAAGTAAAAAAAAAAATGGGTGGCTTATTAATGTCATAGTGACCCCCTAGATAAACTTAACCCTGCACCGCCGCTACCGAGGAAACAGTACAGATATGTACATTCACATCAGAAATTATATATATATATATATATATATATATATATATATATATATATATATATATATAATCTGAATACAAGGAAACTGATGACAGAATGAATAAGTATAATTATAGCAGTCCCAAAGCGGGGTAGTATTGATAAGCAGTATACCTCTATGTACATACTCCCCCTAGTGGTAAATAGTAGTAATTGCCATAAGAATAATCAGGTAGGAGGTACAAACCTGATATTACCCTATAAAATCATCCGTGCTCCATTCAGAGATATAGCACAAAATATTAATAATAAACTACACCCTACATTCTAATGGAAAAGCTAATGCGAACACCTAATAAGTAAGTACATTAGAAAAATAAAACAAGTTAATTTAATACCATAATACCCAGAGATCTATATCCATCAATAGCATTGCCATCCCCACAGTCAGAAATTACCTACTAAGTGTAACAGCTGTTTCAAAGCGTAACATGCATGTTACTCACTAGTGGGGAATTGTACATTAATGTGCATGGTGCCATCAATAAATAAATAAATAGCACCCAGCTACAGTGGCCCCCCAGCTATAGGCACCACTCAAGGGTTAGCAAGGAAGCAGTTCAGACCTATGTCCAGGTTCAGGCCCCTAGGGGCAAGAGAACCCAATCGATAGGTTCAACTCATTTCGTTTTGTGAGATTTAAATTGTTTTATTACCACCTCTCCAATGTTCTTTAACTGTATCAATAGAATAAGAGGCCAGATGGATCCCTGTGATGCACCTCATCAAAGTGCCGGGAAAGATTGTGCTTAGGGAATCCTTTTTTGATATTATTAATATGCTCTCTTATTCAAACATATAAGGGACGAGTGGTTCTACCCACATATTGGAGGTGGCAGGGGCATTCGATCACGTAGGTGACATGAGTACTGTAACGGGTAATTAGATCTTTTATTTGGTACTCCTTATGGTCAGTCTTGGATTTGAATGTTTCCCTTTTCCTTGGCTGTTTTTTTACTAGCTCTGGAGGGTAAGCATCTTTGGCACTTATAAAACCCTCTCGTTTATTTACCACTAGGGGGAGTATGCATACAGAGGTATGCTATTTATACTCATGTACCCAGTCTATCATTATTGTTCCTTGTATTTAGATAGATATATATATATATATATATATATATATATATATATATATATATATATATATATATATATATATATATACACTACTTTTGATGTTAATGGACATATCTGTACTGCTTCCTCTGATATGAGGTAGCGGCGATGCATGGTTAAGTTTATTTATGGGGTCAATATGACATTAACAAGCCCCTCGTTTTATACTTTTGTTTTACATTTTTTTTGCAAGTACATGTTTTCGATATTAACATAGTTCATTATATATATATTTTTAGGGGTGGGCCTTGCACGGTCGCTGGCCTATTTAAGGACGTTAGATCAGTAACATGGCACCGCCTCAGAAGACTTTGATAACAAAACGTATGTAAGGCGGAGTCACGCACTGACATAATTTCCGAGTGTGATAGCGGTCAGTGAGCCTGTGGAACGCAGCTGGAGCGCACACTTCAATTGAGACATCCCACGGGTCTGAAGCTGTAATTTCTTCCATAGTTGTAGGACTTTGTGAGGAGTTTCCATAGTATGGAACATTTGTTTTTATTTTTTACTTTTACTTTTTTTGTCTCTTTTTTTTACTGTTTAATTTTGGCATAAAACATCTCCTTATTTAAATACTACACTATGGGAGCCCATATCTAATTTTTTGCATGAAAACCTTATCTGTATTGGATATTGGAGAGAGCATTAGGGCCGGTTCACACAGGGGGCGACACGAGGCGACACGACTTGCCGTGCCGCGACCTGACAAGTCGCCCCTGTTCTGTACAATGGAACCGTTCTAAGAGGAGCGACTCGAGTCGCTCCGACTCAGAAAAAAGGTTCCTGTACTACTTTTGGGCGACCTCGGGGCAACTTGCATTGACTTCTATACAGAAGTCATTTGCAAGTCGCCGCTGAGGTCGCGGCAGGTCGCGGCGAGGCAAGTCGTGTCGCCTCGCATCGCCCCCTGTGTGAACCGAGCCTAAGGAGAGGAGCACAACTGGTTGACCTGGGCTTGGGGAGAGATCTTTTGCATACTTAATTCGGTCCAGCTGCGGGATATCCTATGAAAGTCCATAAGAGCTTTATACTGGTTGGAAAGGGTGGAGCCTGGCTGCATGATCTATCTTGGGAAATAGTATTGGTACATCAAGCCCATATGCTATGCGAGATAACCCTATAGGGGTTATTGGAACTGGTGATTGGGGAGCACTTAAAAGTCACCTGGATTTTGTTCCTGTGTTTATCATCACCACGTTAATTATCACATAAGGCTTTGGTTGGATTGATTTTTTTGATGTATTTTTTGGACTTGGCATGCAAATTTTTTGGGGTTGTTTAATATAATTTGAACAATTTTTTATTATTTAATTATTATTTAATATCTTATTTAATATCTGTCTTACACTTTTTGGACTATTTTTATATATATACATTTTAAAAAAAAAAATTTTTTATATACTTGCATTTTTGTTATTGGACTATCACTGTTTATGTATCACTTTTAAATATTTATTTATATCAAGTTCATATTTATTTGGCAACCTTGTGAGGTTTGCACCACTGGTATAAGCACATTGGTAATTTATTAGGATTGTACTATTGGTATATGCACTTTTATTAGTCACTATAGAAGCACATAGCACCTAACAAGTGAACAGGTTCTGTCGCCTTTCATTATATAGGTAGCGCCATTTACCCTTATACTTGCACTATTATGTTTAATTTGTTTGTCTGCTTCCAAAAATCTATTGAAAACCAACAAATCACCTACCTCAAGTATATTGAAGACTTTGTCACTGCCTTGATTTACCAACAAGGACATGCCAGAGGAAGCATTCGTTCTGATAAAGTCTGATGAAGTCGACTTCATGAGCAACATTTTCCCTATAACATTATTCCCCCACAGAATTCGGAAAAAGACGCCAAAAGTACAATGTTCTATTTCCTTAAAATTCTAAATGTTAGCTCTGACCACAAATGCATCCTGTTTTCCGAGCGATTCTGCACTTCAAAAGTATCTTGCAAAAGCTTTGCAGGTGAAGCTATATTTTTATGTACAGTGCCTTTCAGGGGTGGACTGACCATTGGGGCACTCGGGCACTGCCCGTGTATTCTGTGTGTATACGGTGTGTCTGTGTGTGTATACTGTATGTGTGTATACTGTGTGGCCCCATAATCTCCTATTGCCCGGGGGCCCCATTGTTCTTCTATTGCCCGGGGGCCCAATAATCTCCTATTGCCCGGGGGCCCCATGAGTTGTCAGTCCGCCCCTGGTGCCTTTGCGAAAGTATTCGGCCCCCTTGAACTTTTCAACCTTTTGTCACATTTCAGGCTTCAAACATAAAGATATAAAATTGTAATTTTTTGTGAAGAATCACCAACAAGTGGGACACAATTGTGAAGTGGAACGAAATCTATTGGATATTTTAAACCTTTTTAGCAAATAAAAAACTGAAAAGTGGTGCGTGCAAAATTATTCGGCCCCTTTACTTTCAGTGCAGCAAACTCACTCCAGAAGTTCAGCGAGGATCTCTGAATGATGCAATGTTGTCCTAAATGACTGATGGTGATAAATAGAATCCACCTGTGTGTAATCAAGTCTCTGTATAAATGCACCTGCTCTGTGATAGTCTCAGGGTTCTGTTGAAAGCGCAGAGAGCATCATGAAGACCAAGGAACACACCAGGCAGGTCCGTAATACTGTTGTGGAGAAGTTTAAAGCCGGATTTGGATACAAAAAGATTTCCCAAGCTTTAAACATCCCAAGGAGCACTGTGCAAGCGAACATTTTGAAATGGAAGGAGTATTAGACCACTGCAAATCTACCAAGACCTGGCCGTCCCTCTAAACTTTCAGCTCAGACAAGGAGAAGACTGATCAGAGATGCAGCCAAGAGGCCCATGATCACTCTGGATGAACTGCAGAGAACTACAGCTGAGGTGGGAGAGTCTGTCCATAGGACAACAATCAGTCGTACACTGCACAAATCTGGCCTTTATGGAAGAGTGTCAAGAAGAAAGCCATTTCTCAAAGATATCCATAAAAAGTCTCCTGGGAGACACACCAAACATGTGGAAGAAGGTGCTCTGGTCAAATGAAACCAAAATCGAACTTTTTGCCCACAATGCAAAACGATATGTTTGGCATAAAAGCAACACAGCTCATCACCCTCAACACACCATCCCCACTGTCAAACATGGTGGTGGCAGCATCATGGTTTGGGCCTGCTTTTCTTCAGCAGGGACAGGGAAGATGGTTAAAATTGAGGGGAAGATGGATGCAGCCAAATACAGGACCATTCTGGAGGAAAACCTGTTGGAGTCTGCAAAAGACCTGAAACTGGGACGGAGATTTATCTTCCAACAAGACAATGATCCCAAACATACAGCAAAATCTACAAAGGAATGGTTCACAAATAAACGTATCCAGATGTTAGAATGGCCAAGTCAAAGTCCAGACCTGAATCCAATCGAGAATCTGATCGAAAGAGCTGAAAACTGCTGTTCACAAACGCTCTCCATCCAACCTCACTGAGCTCGAGCTGTTTTGCAAGGAAGAATGGGCAAGAATTTCAGTCTCTCGATGTGCAAAATTGATAGAGACATACCCCAAGCGACTTGCAGCTGTAATCGCAGCAAAAGGGGGCTCTACAAAGTATTAACGCAAGGGCGCCAAATAATTTTGCACTCCCCACTTTTCATTTTTTTATTAGTTAAAAAAGTTTCAAAAATCCAATAGATTTTGTTCCACTTCACAATTGTGTCCCACTTGTTGGTGATTCTTCACAAAAAATTTAAATTTTATATCTTTATGTTTGAAGCCTGAAATGTGGCAAAAGGTTGAAGCGTTCAAGGGGGCAGAATACTTTTGCAAGGCACTGTATATATCTTTGCAAGCAGTTTCTAGTATAATAAAGTGTGCCTAGACCTTAACCCCTAACTCTCCCTACCCTTACAAAATGCCTTGTATGCAGCAGAGGAGGAGTTAGAAGAGATTCAAGCTATTACTGCCCCCAATGTCCCTCCCAACCTGGACTGTGCATCGGAGATTGCTTCAAAAATTATCAAACATCCATTAGATATTAGTTCCCCTTATTAACAGACTGCCATTTCCCCATTTCAAATACCCGTGTGGATCATTTTCCTGCAAACATGTTTCTACCTTCCATGTTAATTAACTGACCCTGGACTGTTTATTCATGATGTCTTTGCCTGCTGATTTAAACCACATTTCTGACTTCCATGTGCACCAACCTCAGCCTGTTTACTGACGATGCCTCTGCCTGTTGTTTTAAACCACGTTTCTGACTTCCACGTGCACAGACCTCGGCCTGTTGATCGACCATATTTTTGCCTGCCACTTGGACTGATATTTTGCCCTTCTACTTTAGAACACAGGGGTCGCACATGTGTGAGGGGCTTCAGAATAGCATTCTGAGTAGAGAAAGAGGAGTAGAGGTTTTTGGTTTTCTGTGCTCCAAGAACAGGGCCTGTTGATCAAGGGGCTTCAAGGAGATTTGGGTGGGAGAGGCCTCTACCCCTGGCCCTAAGCTTGATGGTCCTTCCTGCAGCCTGGACCAGTACTTTTGCTGTGTTGAGCATATTGCTACCTGTAATGACCCAGGACATTATGGACCATCTTTCTTCCTGCTGATTAGACCAATACTTTGGCTGTGTTGACCATATATTCACCTGCTGCCTCTACTGACTATGGACAGTATTTCTGCTTGGACATATCTGCCTGCTACCTGGACCAATGCTTTGGCTGTACTTTGGCTGTGCTGACAGTATCTCTGCCTGTACGAACTATGGACAGTATTCCTGGCTGCTGCCTGGACAATAGCTTTTGCTGTCGCTGACCACATCCCTGCCTGCTGCCTGGACCAATGCTCTCTTCTGTGAACCACTGCACTTCTAAAACCACAGGTAATCTTTTGCTATTTGGTATGTACCTGTGTGTTAGAAATATGAAGGGCCTTCAAAAATGTGATTGGTAGTCAAAAAATTATATGTGTAATTTATTCTACTAGAACACCTGGAGGTGCTACTTGGATGTTGGACCTCTGTATGTGGCCAGGCTGCGTAAAAGTGTCACACATGTGGTATTGCCATACTCAGAAGGAGTAGCAGAATGTATTTTGGGGTGTCATTTTTGCAATGTACATGCTATGTGATAAAAATATCTTTATAAATGGACAACTTTTTGTAGAAAAAAAACGTATTTTTATTTTTCCCACATTATCCCAAAACTTATGGAAAAGACAAACCATTCAAAAGACTCATTATGCCTCTTATGTTATATATTGGGGTGTTTTTTTTTCCAAAATGGGGTCATTTTGTGGGCAATTCCATTGTCCTGGTTCTCCAGGGCCTTCAAAATTGTAATAAGTGGTTGAGAAATGAGATGTGCAATTTATGCTCGTAGAACGCCTGAAGGTGCTACTTCAATGTTAGACCTCTGTAGGTGGCCAGGCTGTGTAAAAGTCTCTGGTATAACCATATTCATGAGGAGTAGCCGAATGTATTTTGTGGTGTCATTGCAAGTATGCATATGCTGTATGTGAGAAATAGCCTGTTAATATGACAAGTTTGTGTAAAAAAAAAAAAAAAAATAATAATAATCTCTTCATTTTCCCAAGAATTGTGGGAAAAATTACAACTTCAAAAAACTCACAATGCCTCTTACTAAATACCTTGGACTGTCTGCTTTCCAAAAAGTTGTCATTTGTGGGTTATTTGTACTTTCCTAGCTTGTTAGGGTCTCAAGAATTGAGATAGGCCATTAAGTACCTAGGTGTGATCAGATGTGATCAATTTTCAGTGATTGGCACCATAGCTTGTAGACTAACTTTTACACAGACTAAATAATATCCACCAATTTGGGTTATTTTTACCAAAGATATGTAGTAGTATACATTTTGGCCAAAATTTATGAAGAAAAAAGAAGACTTTGCTAAATTTCACAATAGAAACTAAAAAAAAGGGTTTTTTTTCGAAATTTTCACAAAAAATAAAAAAAAACAGCAGTGATTAAATACCACCAAAAGAAAGCTATATTTGTGAGAATAAAAAAATGATAAAAATGTTCTTTAGATACAGTGTAGCATGACTGAGCTGAAAATTATTCTGGGTAGGAAGGTGCATAAGTGCCTGGTATTGAAGTTGTTAAAGTGTAAAACCTAAGGGGTTAATCCACTGCATTGTGTAAAAAGGCCATTTGATCCTGTATTCTCTGATCTTTCCCTTCTTCCACTGTCCCCTATCCATCCCCTGATAAAGCAGAGCCTTTGGAGTCACTCTGTACATGCTCAGTTTGGTGTGTATTGCTAGAGAATTTATTTTTTTTTCTTGGGAGAGCACAGGTCCAGTCGGCACTGTCCAGACAGAGGCTCAGGGGTCCTGCAGCCCTATAGGACAGTCAGAGCAGCATGAAAACTCCTCCTACAAGCTTTAACCAGACACTGATAGTCACAAGAAGGTTGATGAAAAAAAAAAGGTATTTAGCAGTTTTTATTTAATAAAACTGTTGCATTCCCATTTTCTGTGCATGGTGGGAGACCAGATACAGTGAATGCAGGGTCTTGGGTTTAGCAACACTTTAAAGGGACAACCATAAACTTCCATCCATTCTGCATCAAGGTGGACTTCATCAAAATTCTGGAAGTCTGGTTTCGGAGCTGAGGGCTCAGCCCTAAGTCTTGGGTGGAGAGACTAAGATGAAATAGAAGTTTGGACTATGGAGCCTCAGAATTTACCTTCGAAGAAAAGACAATGGTTCTCTGAAGCTAGGTTGTTGTGTTGCAGTACCTCGCCCAGGCCTGCCCCCCCTCGGGTCATCACCTGCAAAGCCATCACCAGGGCAGTGTTTTACTTTTCCAAAATGGACAGGGTAAGGTGGGTGGTCATGTTCAAGGAGCCCCTCATAGGCGGTAAGGGAGTGCCTGAAATCACTACTAAAGGGTGTATGCAGGGTGTTCTTTGCCTGCAACTGTACCGGCAACTTTACTTGAAAGAACAATGGTCCCATGTTTTCCTCCTGCCTCGTTGGAGGTCCATTATATGGGACACTTTTATCCCCTACATCTGGTGCACTCCTAGGTATTACTTTTAAGCTTATCAAGCAGCAGGGGCTACATGGAGTCAAGCCCAACTTGTAGAAACCAAAGGCTATCTATGAGTTAATTAGAGCCAGGGACACTGTGGAGATGTTTCCATGCCTACCCCTAGCCACTTGCAAGGTAGTCTGGAGGAATGTTTCATCAAATAGACTCAAACACAGGCACAAAGATTTGGCATTGAAGGCAATCCAAGGTGGGGTTGCCACGAAGGACATTTATGCATGCCAGAAACCCGTGGAGATACAGGGACTGCCCCATTTGCATCATCAAGTTGGAAACTGCTCCGCATATTTTCAGGGAGTGCCCTTTTGCATAGGACCTGTTGAGGGCCTTGGAACCAGACCTCACTTTGTACTGCAGACAGCCATCACACACTTGGTGTCCTGAATGGACTGTTCTGTGGGACATTTACACAGGAGCACATTGATGGTGCCTGGGAGGATGCGGTATGGTGTGCCAGAAAGTGCCTCATCCACCAGCCAGAGATGATGTCCATTGTCACAGACTGGTCCACAGTCTTCTCAGAGACTATAATCTCATGGACTTTGAGGAAGAGCATGTCTGAAGATTTGCCCTTCACCCACTTTCCCTTGTGTGTCTTTGTCCTTTTCAATATAGCTTTGGGTTTGTGAACTCTTTCCCCCTCTGTTATCCCCAATCACACCCATTGCTTATTGAATTATTTTTGAAATGTTGCATGGTTTGTTTTAGTTGTGGTGCCATGTAGGACAGGGGTTTAACTCCGGCACTGTACACTTGACATTGCGCCGCTAGGTATTTCGGTGGTACCTTAGGGGCTACATGATGCTTTTGTGGTAAGCAGCATCATGTACAATGTGATGGTTCAGGGAACTTTGCTCCGCACATGTTCGTCATCATACTGCAGAGTGAATGTAATATTTGTGTGATTGGAACTGTATTTTAATGTAGTATATTCACGTGCAGGGTGGAAAGTACCACAATAAAGTATCTTGTTTATCATTTTATTGATATTTTATATAAAATAAAGTAATTAAAAAAAAATGTTTATTGGTTTAAATTTGTGGGCATCCCACTCCTAGCTTGTTTTCTGATGTGCGGATGACTATATAAGAAGCTATATATATTTTTTTAGAAATTTCTGCAAATATAAATTTGTACGTTTCAGTTTTTGCTAATTTTCTGTATGTTCTTGAGTTAGCCATTTTTGGAAAAACCCCATAATAAATGTACAGTCACCTTCCCAGTGTAGAAGATGTCCTCTCTTTTCAGTGTTCCTCCTGCAATCTTTTCTCTGATGGCTCGGCCCACCTCTACTTCATTACCATAAATAAATGCACAGTCAATGTGACGAAAGCCAACTTCAAGGGCAATTCCTACACTTTCTTCTGCCAAGCTCTTAGAAACCTGGGGGGGTTAAAAAAAAAAAACAATTGTCAAAATAACACATTTCATGGTGTTGTCCCAAATGTCAGTGAACCACTTAATTGTTTTTTAAGTGCCAGTAAGCCATTTCTACAGTATCCTATCAGGTACAGTACTCCAGTGCCATTATGCCTTCAGCTTTGGACCCAGCCTTAACATTTTGTCAGATGGTCACTGACCTGAGACGCAAACTGTCAGATTCATAGTTATCATTCGGAGTTCTGTGTAGCCATCATTCTTCAAATGATAAACCCAAAGCTTTTTTTTTTTTAAATGGAACTTGACGGAACTCCATTCTACCACCTCCAATGCTGGCCCTTTGTTTTGGCATTGGCCCTTCACTTCTGTGTTTATGAGTGACAGCACCCCTTACCCGGCGGCACACTTTAAGCAAGTGGCTCAAGATGTCTTTTGGCCTCATCATCCGGTCAGGCAGTACTGTCAGGAGCTTCCCAAACTATTCTGCTGCTCTGCACTATGACCTTTTTTGGCCCTGGTTTGGATTTCCACTAACTTCAAAGGAATTTCCAGTTCATAAATTCTGGATTTGGGAGGTTCGTAAAGCTTCAAAAGGTTAAGAAAAACCATAACTTATAGAACTCAGATGTAATAGTTCAGTATTGAGCAATTTCCTACTATTTAAAAATCACTTGGGATTCCCATATATATATATATATATATATATATATATATATATATATATATATATATATATATATATATATATATATATATATATATATATATATATATATATATGTAAAATTAGGGCTGGTAAAATTAAAGATGAATTCCTCGAATAATCGTTAATTTTTTGGATCAGTACTCACCTCTCCGCCGGCTTCCGGGTCTTCAGGGAGTTCTGTCAGAGATCCGATGATGTCACAGACATCGACATCACCACACTCCTCCCCCCTTCCCCAAGTGCCTCTGTCTGCTAACGAAGGGAAAGGGGGAGGAGTCCGGTGACGTCAATGTCCGTGACGTCACCAGACAGCCTGGACAGTGATGGTAAATATGGATGTGGTTAACTGGGATCATTCAGTGAGCTAAGTGTAGCCAAATTTGATAACCTCCGTTTTTAACATTGTTGTAAAAAACAAAACAAAATGTAAACACTCTGGTATGTCTGCGTGACTGGCTAAAATGATGCCTACTTGCCTACTATAAAGTAACTGACAGTCAATATACTAGATACGTTTTATAATTAAAGTTAAACTAACTTTCTAAGTTTTTCTTAAAGTTTAATAAAAAAATGACCTCAGTGCTACAGTTTGAATTTAAAACGTATTTGTGTGAACTGTGAAGTTAAGTCATGGATTGTGGAAACTAACTAGTGTTGGGTGATTGTATATAGTGTATACCACTTTTAACACTGACTAATGCAGAGTTGCAATGCAAGGAGATCAGCTAAAAGTAGTTGGATCTGTATGTGAGTTATAATTAATTGAAATTAGTCGATTAATCCATTTAAAAAAAAACGATTAATCAAACACGAAAATGTATGTATATATATATGTATGTATATATATATGTATGTATATATATATATATATGTATGTATATATATATATATATATATATATATATATATATATATATATAATATAATCTAAAAAAAAAAAACACAAACACATTTAACGCCTGGCAACTGTTTACTAACATTCCCTAACACAATGTCCTGTGCTGAGGACATGTTAGAACATCCTTTTTAAAAGCCAGGCAACACTGGAAATAATTGGGTTACCCTATGTATCCTATGGCTGTAGATACAGTAGATAGACCCAACAGGTCACTGACAATCAAGCTCCTATCTCTAGGGTATTTCTTTACTATTTATTGTAGTGCTCAAAAGTGGAGAGAGGGTTCTAGGAGTTGCAGGATACCCCAAAACACAAAACAGCAGGACAAATATACTACATCAGTACTAGGCTCTATAAGAGCAACTTTTTAACCCTTTTGCCTTTATTTTGTAACTAAATAAAAAATCGTTTTAGGCCTAAAGATTAGATAAATCCCTCAAATTGTTTCTGAAAGCAGAGACCCCAGACAATAAAATGGTGGTAGTTTCAATATTTATGCTAATAAGTCACACAATATCAAGAGCAAATTTTCAGTAAAAGATACATGTGCATCATACAAGGATGCCCCGTTGCAACCTCTCTTTGGAACCCTTTGCAAAGTTAGAGGTAACACTAACATCTCAGGCATCCAGCTTGGGGACACCCAACACAAGGTTTCTTCTTACGCAGACGGCATACTTGTCCTGCTCTCTCACCCCACTATATCTATACCAAACTTCCTTAGCAAATTTGAAACATATGGTGCTTTCTCCAATCTGAAAATAAATCTGCCCAAATAGGAGGCGATGGGTATCACCATGATCTTGCCCCAAGTTTTCGCTCTGCATTCTAATTTTAAATTTAGGTGGACCTTGTCAGCCTTGAAATACTTGGGCACACTTATCCCTCCACAACTAAACAGACCTATGCCTTAAAGGGGTTGTAAAGGTAAATGTTTTTTCACCTTAATGCATTCTATGCATTAAGGTGAAAAAACATCTCACAGTGACGGCGCCCCCAGTCCCCCCGTTTTACTTACCTGACCCCTCGAAAGTCCCGCGCTCGCCCCGAACGTCCTCTTCGCCGCTCAGCCTGGGCGCGGATTGGCTGGGGTGGATGTATTGAAAGCAGCGCAGCCATTGGCTCGCGCTGCTGTCAATCACATCCAATGATGTGGCGCGCCGGGGGGGGCGGGCCGTGTGATACAGCCAGCGGCTATAGCCGCTGGCTGTATCACGGGAGCGCGCCCGCAGGTGCTTCTCACCATGCGAGGGAGCTTGCATGAATGCGAGAAGTACCTGCGGGAGGAAGCAGAGACATCCGCCGAGGTTCCCCAGAAGAGCAGGTGGAGGTAAGTATAACATGTTTGTTATTAAAAATAATAATAATAATAATAATTACTTTACAATCCCTTTAAAAACTTTCCACCCCTGCTCGGTAAAAGTCAAAACATACTTCACAAAGGGAAACAGGGCTCTTTTTTTCTGGTTTGGGAGGTGCAACACTATTAAAATTTCCATCCTACCCAAACTAACATACCTATTTAAGGCTCTGCTGATTAATATCCCCTCTGATTTTTTTCAAACAAACAAAAGCCTTGTTTATCAGCTTGATATGGGCCCACAGGAGACCTAGTATTAGGTCCTTACCAAAACAACGCGGCAGTATTGTAGTACCCGACATACAGAAATATTATCAGGCGACCCACTTAGAGAGAGACTTGTGAATCATATATTTATAGCTGCGCTAGGTAAAAAAAAACTGATTATATACCAAATATTAAACACACAACAGTGCACCTATTTGACACAACGGTGCTTCTCAAAGCATGTAAAAATAAATGTGAAACAATAAAAAAAATAAAGTGTCCATAAAGTGTTCATCACATTATGTGATATTTCATAAATACAATAGGTATTCCCACGCTATCTGAACTAAAAAAAAATAAGGTGTTTGGTTGCAGCAAGCACCAACCGGGTCAAATACCACCCAACAAAAATATAATAAAAAAATCAATATATAGTGCTGCTCTCCAAAATTAAAGTACTAGAGTGTTGACTATAAAGTGCTACATGTGCTAGATCATATTCATGCAGAAATAATCATTAAATACATACATAAAAAGACAATGTGTAATGAATCTACTATGCTAAATAATAAATGAATGATAAGTGTTCCATGTGAAATAGAAAGACAATATAAATTTAAACCTAATAAAGTGCAAGTGCCAAAAAGGTTTTTAGTGCATTCAAGCTTGCAGAGGCTCTGATCCTTCATATTAGTGCAGTGGTGGCAAGTAGAACCACAGTACTCAGCATCTAAAGAAGGCATCTAACACATATGGCAGCATTGGATCTGAAAGATTTGAGCAGCCAGTCTAGCTCTGTCACAGAAAACGCAAATCACATTCACCAGCAGTGAAACATATACTGTAAGTATCATTATGCTACATTTACAGAAGCCACTGAATCACTATAAGAGCCCATTTTGGCTAACCATTGCATTAACATATCATTAACTCAACATTCATTCTTAATAGGCTGAAAGTGCCCCTGACCTTTTTTAAGTGTGGGTCTCTTATGTGCGTTGCTCACTACTGTAAAGGTGTGTATTAGATGCTTCTAAGATAATTCAGAATTTATTGAAAGGTGCATTTGACACCCTATTGACACAGGTAGGATAATGCTTGGTATCAAAAGCTAAAATGAAGAAATTGAAAAAAATAAAAATAATAAAGGTCCAGCCTGCCCATCCGTATAAAACATATTGAAATGTGTGGAAAGCATAAAGCATTGACCCCTGTCAAGTTTTTTTTTTTTTTTTTTTGCTGTCTTTGTCTCCGCTAGGAAGATCTGACTCTGTATTTGTCCTGGGGACCACTGTCTCTGTTACTGAAAGGTATGGGAATTCCAAAATGCTAGCATTGTCACGTGAATAGGAACAGGAGGTGAGGGGAAATCATCCATTGGGGACCCCTAGTCTGGTGACATCTTTTTAAGAAGCACTTTTGAGCTTTTATTTTAAATTCGGTTGTATCTCTGGGAAGCTCAGAGAATCCCTATGATAGGACACAGACAGTTAAAATGAAAAAAAAAAAAAAAAAACACACACTAATAGTGATACTATACTTAGAATAAACAAATTGCAAGCAGGAATGCTTTTTATTGCAGAAGAAACATATTATTGGATCTATTTATATTTTTTTTGCCACACAACTTTCTCCCAGGATTCACACATTTTTTCCAAACTGAATCAAAATTAGAAAATGTTTGACTTTTGGATGAAAGTTGTCTTTGCCTGTGCACAATCTTATTTTAAATGTACATCATACTGACCCAGCCAATCAAGATGACCAATGTTCCCGAACTCAGGCAGAAGGCCAAGCAAAGATGCCAGTTTTTTTGAAGAAGAGAGGAGAAGTGATTATAGTTACACTTTAGGGCTGGGTTCACACTGATGAGGCTGCGGGTCCCAGCAGGGGGTCTGGTGCATCCCTGTACACCAATTTACGTGCAAATCAGGTCTGACTTTTTCCCTGAATTCGCACATAAAGCGGAGCCAAAGACACAAAGTATCCTTTTCCAATGCAGACTGTGGCCGCCCTGGAGCTGTGTGAACTGGCTTCATTCAGAGCCGGTCACAGTCTTCTGTGATATAAATTATATGTGGGTTAAACCACTTCCAATTCGCATAAGTGTGAACCCAGTCTTAGGGCTCATTTATATTTGCAGTTGGGGGCAGATGAGACGTAGATTTACTACCCCCTTTAACCTTCAAATGGAGCTGGAGGGGGTTGTACACAACACCGTGGCAAAATGATACCCCCTGTCATAACCTGCATTAAGGTACCAGGGACAAACCTGACTCATTCAATTTGAGGATCCACTGTTGATTGCTTTCCAGAGAAAAACACAGATGTGAACTAAATCTAACTACTTTTGCAGGAGATCTGTGGTTCCATTAACTCATAATGGCACCCACATTCTATCAGAAACATCACATATAATTTTATGCTAGTGTTTGAAAACAAGCTAGGCAATCATTTATAGAGCTGACTACAAATTCTGAACACTTTTGGTAATTATATAGCAACAAATATATAAAGAACTGTAAATGAGAAGAAAATACTACCAGGAATAGCATACCTACCTCTTGGGGTGCATAGGTGCCATATCCAATGACTGGCATTTTGTGGCCATCATTCAGGAGTATGCAGGAATCGGGAGTCAGTTCCATAGTTTGGGCTTCTTCTGGCAGATCCTTACACCTGTCACCTGCAGGGACTTTGACTTGCTGTAAGACGACACTGCATTTTTGCTTTTATTTTGTCCATGACGGAGTAGGCTGATTGAAGTACAGCCTCCTTGCTGCTGAGCGCTTAGAGAACACCTATTTGCATTTAGTTTGGTGTTCTGCCACTAGGACACACCTGAGTTACTTATAAAGCAACTACAAAGGTTCACTAGGCAGCAACCGAGAGAGATTCAAAGCTGTTGACTCATCATTAAAATTAATGTAAAACATCACACAAGCTTCAACATTGACATTCCATTTTAAAAGTCATTTTAAATATGCAGCTTTAAATAAAATAATAGTTGCTGATCCTGCCTTGATGTTTCTTGTCTGGTATTTGCAGGTATAGGGTGACTTAGGGTTGCCACCTCATCCCTTTAAGCCCGAACACATATGAATTACACAGGTTCTGAGGCAAATTTAATGATAAGATAAGGCAACAAGTGATTTTAATTAGCCACAGAACTTGTGGAATTCATATGTGTTTGGGTTTAAAGGGATGAGGTGGCAACCCAAATGACAATGCTCTGCCACTGTCCCCCCAGTTGTGCTCCTGTGTTGTCACTAGCGATAAGCTTCGAGCTTGAGTCGATTGTAAGTTCGACTCAAACATCAGGTGTTCACCTGTCTGCCGAACAGTGAATTTTATGGGGTGTTCGCAGCAAATTCGAGCATCCCATAATGCACTGCAAGACCGCAGTGCATTGCTGTATGATGATTAACCAAAGCATACGCCTGACCTGCATGCTTTGGCCAATCACACCACGTCCCTGAGTGAGAGCCATAATTGGCCAAATGTGGGGTGCCTTTGGCCATTCATGGCTCAGGGGGACTAAGTCCATGCCCCACACTATATAAGGCTGCTTACAAAATGCCCGTGTAGTGGACGGTGATATATATTAATGTACTCTGCATTCAGCATAGCCTATGTATACAGTGCATTTGGCGGTGTACAGTTTCAAATACAGTGCAGGTGGTGTACACAGTAGATATCACAGTGTGTACAGTTTTAAATACACTTTGGGTGGTGTTCACAGTATACAGTGTAGTGCGGTGTTAAAAAAAAATACCCATCACGTCCGGAAGGCCTCCAAAGAGAGGCAGATGCTCACAGGCCACTATGAAATAATATTTAACAGCAGGGACCGTTCCTGCACCCAACAAGAGTAACTATGAGGAGTTACAGTGTTCTGCACCACCAACACCCAAGGCCCAATATTTCAGCAGAGTATATAATGCAGTCCATATAGTATATATACCGCAGTTCAGAACAAAACTTTGCTACAATGGAAAGTAGTGAGCGTACAGCTTGTATAACAGTGTAAATTAGCTGTCCCCTCAAAATAACTTAACACACAGTCATTATTGTCTAAACCTCTGGCAATAAAAGTGAGTACACTCCTAAGTGAAAATGTCCAAATTAGGCCCAATTACATATTTTTCCCTCCCCAGTGTCATGTGACTCATTAGTGTTAAGGTCTCAGGTGTGAATGGGAAGCAGGTGTGTTAAATTTGGTTTTATCGCTCTCACTCTCTCATACTGGCCACTGGAAGTTCAACATGCCACCTCATGGCAAAGCACTCTCTGAGGATCTGAAAAGAATGGTTGTTCTACATAAAGATGGCCTAGGCTATAAAAAGATTGCCAAGACCCTGAAACTGAGCTACAGAATGGTGGCCAAGATAATACAGCAGTTTAACAGAACATGTTCCACTCAGAACTCAGAACAGGCCCGCCTTGGTCAACCAAAGAAGTTGACTGCACGTGTTCAGTGTCATATCAGGAGGTTGTCTTTGGGAAATAGAAGTGTGAATGCTGCCAGCATTTCTGCAAAGGTTGAAGGGGTGGGGGGGTCAGCCTGTCAGTGCTCAGACCATAGTCCGCACACAGCACCAAATTAGTCTGCATGGCTATCGACTCAGAAGGAAACATACAGGAGACATACAGGAGACACACTTACACAAAAGAGCCTCGCTTGTATTTGCAAAAAGATATTACTTTTTTTCAAGCTTCTAACCAATCAAGATATCACATTTTCAAGCTTCTAACCAATGGAACACTGCAAGAGTGGCCATCCTCATGTAGCCAGGTGCTGGCTGTTTTACTATCTTTGTTCAGATACACTTCTTTTAATGCTATACAAAGAGTACTTTCCCTCTAGTGCTCAACCAGGAGATAGTCATATCACTTTCTGAATTTCTGGAAAAGCTATTCACTGGCAGCAGAGGATTGTGGGATGTGTAGGCACCTCATCTGACATTTTTCACCTTTATTGCTAGCAAACTGTAACATGTGGCACAGTTTGACCCAGGGCTTCCCACAACAACTGATTGCCACCAAGATGAATAGGGGCCCTGAAATGGAGAGGCAAATGAGATGTGTACATTCTTTCCTGTATCCACAAGAACGCCTCAGTGGAAAATCAAGAAGCCCTACTTGAATGAATGAATAAAATATTTATATAGCACACAACGCGAACTAAATCGCCTCAAGGCGCTGTGACGAGCTTTGGTGATCAGCTAGAAGAGGAAGGTGTTGAGTTTTTTCCTAAAAGCCAGGTGGTTTTCTTCCAGTGGGATGTTGATTGGTAGAGCATTCCATAGCCGAGGTCCTTGGACAGCGAATCTCCGACCCCCCTTAGATTTGTACTTAGCCACCAGAAGATCTATCCATTGATATAAAAAAGTATCCATCTACCTTTTCCACTTGGCCCTGTACAAATCCTACATTATTTATCAGAAGTCCACACAATGACCCATCACCTTCTCACATTATCAGGAAACCTGATCTCATTCACTCTTATACATTGAGCAAGATGCACGAAAGGCACTTACTTGATATCACCCCTCCTACTACAGGCCGAAGACCTCCAAAAAAAGTCATGTATGCTCCAAAAACATAATTAGGCTTTACACCTAAAACTATTGTCCCCTTTGCCCTTCTCAGGCTGGCCTCTGTATAGGAGGCTGCTTTCGTCGCTACAGTACTTCACCACAATATTGCTGTGCTGACCTTGGCCCTGACCCATGTCCTGGTCTGCTTTCTAAACTAATGCTTTGGATATTTGCTGACCATATCTCTGTCTGCTTTCTGTACCAACTCTGGCCTGCTCTTTCTACATTTTCCAAAAACTTTTTGCAAAAAAAGCACATTTTCAAAAGACTCTTTATGTTACATAGTTACATAGTAGGCGAGGTTGAAAAAAGATATCAAGTCCAACCTATGTGTGTGATTCTATATCAGTATCACATTGTATATTCCTGTATGTTGTCTTCATTCAGGTGCCTATCTAATAGTTTTTTTTAAATTATTAATGCTCCCGGCTGAAACCACTGCCTGTGGAAGAGAATTCCACATCCTAACCGCTCTTACAGTAAAGTACGCAGTTTAAGGTTAAACCACTTTTCTTCTAATTTTAGTGAATGTCTGCATGTCTTATTAAATTCCCTTTCACAGAAAAGCTTTATCCCCATTGTGGGGTCACCGGTACGGTATTTGTACATTGAAATCATATCACCACTCAAGCGTCTCTTCTCCAGAGCGAACAAGTTCAGTGCTTGTAAACTTTCCTCATAACTAAGGTCCTCCAGTCCCTTTATTTATTTTGTTGCCCTTTTCTGGACTCTCTCCAAAACTGGACAGAGTGGGAGAATTATTGTTTTATCTCTGGAGTTAAACCCCTTTTTAATACATGCCAATATTCTGCTTGCTTTGCTTGCAGAAGCTTGGCATTGCATGTCATTGCTGAGCCTGTCATCTACTAGGGCCCCAGGTCCTTTTCCATCCTAGATTCCCCCAGAGGATTTCTCTCCAGTGAGTAGATTGCATTCATATTTTTGCCACCCAAATGCATTATTTTACATGTTTCTACATTAAACCTTATTTGCCATTTAGTTGCCCACCCCATTCATTTGTTCATATCTTCTTGCAAAGTTTCAACATCCTGCGGAGAAGTTATTGCCCTGCTTAGCTTAGTATCATCCGCAAATACAGAGATTGAGCTGTTTATCCCATCCTCCAGGTTGTTTATGAATAAATGAAATAGGATTAGTCCTAGGACAGAACCCTGGGGGACCCTACTTCACACCCCGGACCATTCTGAGTACTCCCCGTTTATCACTACCCTCTGAACTCACCCCATAGCCAGTTTTCAATCCATGTGCTCACACTATGGTCCATGACAACAGACTTTACTTTGTACAGTAAGCGTTTATGGGGAACTGTATCAAATGTTTTTGCAAAATTCAGATACACCCTGTCTACATGCCCTCCTTTATCTAGATGGCAGCTCACCTCCTCATAGAAGGTTAATAGATTGGTTTGACAAGAACGATTCTTCATGAATCCATGCAAATCTTGCATACAATTGATGTTAGGCTAACTGGTCTGTAATTCCCAGGGATGTATCTTGGCTTTTTTTTAAATATTGGTGTTACATTGGCTTTTCTCCAATAAGCTGGTACCATTCCAGTCAGTAGACTGTTCGTAAAAAAGAAAATTAGGAACAATGGTCTGGCAATCACTTGACTGAGTTCCTTAAGGACCCTCGGGTGCAAGCCATCTGGTCCCAGTGACTTATTAATGTTAAGTTTCCCAAGTCTAATTTTAATTCTGTCCTCTGTTAGCCATGAGGGTGCTTCCTGTGACATGTCATGAGGTTAAGCATTGCAGTTTTGGTTACTAAAGCCCCCTCGATTCCCTCGTGAAGACTGAGGAGAAGAATAAATCCAATACCTTCGCCATCTCTCCATTCTTAGTAACCAGATTCCCTTCATCATCCTTTATGGGAATAAATATGATATGATCTCCCTTTCTTATTATTTATGTACTAAATAATTTCTTGGGATATTTTTTTACTCTCCTCCATTATGTGCCTTTCGTGTTCTATATTATTTGCATTCTTTGTAAAGTTGGAATGCTGATTATGATCCCCAGCTTTCCCCTTTGCTTTTATATGCATTTTTACATTGGAGTTAATACACCCAGGACTTTTATTAGCTCTTTTAAAATTATTTCCCATTGGGATGTACTGGCTATTGCCCTTATTTTTTTTTGTTTGATCAGTATTTATACATATTATTGAATCCCCATAAAAATTACATAAAACAGTACAGCAGGATCAACTATATGGTCTCTATTTTAAGAGTATACACATTGACACCGTCTTTGTGGTTGTCTGTAAATAAAGTATGGCTCTTTCACATTATAGTAAATATAGAGTAAAGAAGAGAGAGAAGAATGAGCAGAGGAGGAGAGAGGGGGTAGGTAGGGTGAGGAAAGGATGTGGGGAGGGTGGGCAGGAGATGTATCTGCCTCGGCCCAATCACATCAGACAATGCTTTTTATTAATCTATGAATTACACAGGTTGAGACATAATTTCCGCATATGCGGTGGTATGTTTGAAAGCAAACCAGCAGGACCATATTTTTTTTGCAAGATCAGAATTTCCCCAAAGAGAGAGGGTCATGTCCTCCATATAACAGATGTTGTCTACCTTCAGCAACTATTGACGTAGTGTCGGAATGGTTTTGTCTTCCAAAATTGTGGAATAAGGGTTTTTTGCGGCATTGAGAAGATGTGGTATCACTGATCTTTTGTAGGGTCCCGCTGGTTTACCTGTACAGTGAAATAAGACAAACCATGGGTCATTAGGGACTTCCCAGCCTTGAATTTCTTTGATCCAGTATAGAACAGTAAGTCAGAATGGCCGTATCCTTGGGCAAAACCACCAGATGTGGGCGTGGGTTGCTCTCTCTCCACAGTCTCTCCAACACAAAGGTGAGATTTGTGGGAAAGTGTTGTGCAGCAGCACAGGAGTATAGGGCCATCTAGTCAAAATTTTATAGCTCACCTCTGCCATTTTAGATGCACCGGAAGAAGTGTGGGCCAGTGCGAGAATGTGTTGGTTTTTTGGTCCGGTTTTAACTATTTTTGAAGATCATGTTCCCACTTCCCAGTTGCGGATAAACATAGGGGTTTTAGTAGAGGATAGCGATAGCAGAGCATGATAAAAATAAGAGATAGGCTTCTCTATTGGTTGAATATCTTTGAATGCGGTTTCCAAAGGTGTCAGGTCAGTGAGAGATCGCAGGGGTTTCGGGAGTGAATTGACAAAAGCCATTAGTTGCCGGTGCCTCCATTGATCCATGTTAGAGATGGGAGAGTCATTTAATATGGTAGACAGCGGTAGTACGCCTGAGGGGCCAATGACCTGATGTAGAAGGGTTTTGGTCCCCAGGTGCCAAGAGTGAGACCCAGAGTCCATGTTTCCTGGTGGAAAATAATTATGGCCAGTCAAAGACATTAATGGAAGATTATATGGCCAACCATGTGCCTTACACAAAGAGTCCCAAGCCATAAGAGAGGAGTGCGTTAGTGGAGATGTGTCAGCAGATATTTCCTTGGTATCCACATTTGGGTTGGGAGATCAGTCCCACTGAGCTCCGTTTTCAAGGTTACCCATAGTTTGGTGTCTTTGCAATATTTCCAGTCAGAGAGTCTAGCCAATATTATTGAAATACACCCTAAAGTCTGGTAGGGCCAGGCCCCCTTCTCTTTTAGATCTAATAAGTAGGGACCTACAAAGTCTGGGTTTTTCCTATTCCATAAATACTTACCAATTAAGGAATTTAGTAGTGTAAAAAAAACAGGATTCCATGCGGTATCATTTGGAGCAAGAACAATACCCTAGGCAGCTTGTTCATCTTAACCACCCCAATTCTCCCCAACCATGAGTGAGCAAGCTGAGACCATTTCTGTATATCTAATCTAATTGTGTTGAGGAAGGGTATAAAATTTGTGCGAAATAAAGCGGCTGGATTTGGTGTGAGAAAAATGCCTAAATACTTAATTTTCCTCACCTGCCAACTAAAGGTGAAGGTCTGTTGCAAGTGTGTTGCGGTACCCGTGGGGATAGATATATTCAGGATTTCTGATTTTGTCATGTTGATTTTAAAATTAGAGATGGTGCTATATGTTGAAAACTCAGACATTAGGTTAGGAAGGGTTATTAGAGTTTGCTGTATTTAGAGCAAAATATCATCTGCATATGCAGCATATTTGTGTTCCGCATGGCCTATAACTATTCGGTGTATACTCGGGTTTTGTCTGATGATGGAAAGGAAGGATTCTAAAGAGAGTGCAAATAGGATTGGGGAGAGGGGGCAGCCCTGGCGTGTGCCATTGTGTAGGGTGAAGGGGTCGCTTAGCGTGCCGTTTATTCGCAATTGAGCTGTGGGATGGTTATAGAGCGCAGAGATTTGGGAGATAAGAGGAGCATTAATTCCCAGGTGGGACAATGTTGCCATGAGAAACTCTCAGTCCACCCTATCAAACGCTTTCTCAGCATCGGAAGAAAATAAAAGGGTGGGCTGGGAGGTTCTGCGCACATGTTTTATCAATGAGAGGGTGCGAAGGGCGTTATCTCGGGCTTCCCTTCCCGGAATGAAACCTGTTTGATCCTTTGATATCCACTGTGGGATCAGGGGGAGAAGTCTGTTTGCAATAGCTTTAGCATATATTTTGGCAATATTCAATAGTGAAATGGGACGATAGCTTCCACAGTTACTGAGGTCTTTCCCGGTTTTGGGTATGACGGTGATATGTGCATGAATGGTCTCCGGCCGGAGCTTACCACCGTCAGAGGTCACGTTGGCATAAGTAGTCAAGTGAGGTATTAATATATCCGGGTAGGATCGGTAATAGGCTACCGTGAACATGTCCGATCCCGGTGCCTTGCTATTGGCCATGGCTTTTAGGGCAGTGAGCAGTTCCGCAGTGGTAAGCTCACCCTCTAACGAGGCTAGAACCTCAGGTGGGAGCATGGTTAGGTTAGCATGGTCTAAGTAATCACTAATGAGTTTCGACTTAATCTCCCTATCAGTGACAGAATGTTGAACATGGTAGAGGTATTGGCAAAACTGTCTAAACTCTTTGGCTATTTTTGGCGTATCATGTACCATAATTGCCGTAGAGTTTTTGATTTTTGCTATAAATGAGGCAGATTTCCGTTGTTACAAGGAACGTGCCAACAACCTGCTTTGCTTGTTTCTCCATTCGTAGAAGCTTTGGGCCACCAAACGAGTTTGTTGTTTCCGGTCTATATGCATAAAAGTTTTCAGCTCTTCCCTTCTCTCGGCTAGGGTGTGGAAAAGTGCCAGTGATTGTTTAGCTTTGTGTTGCTGTTCTAGCTGCTTAATCTCATTAAGTAATTTGGTCTGTTGGTGTGTGCGTTCTCTTTTTTTCCTGGATCCTACCCCGGATATGAGCCTTGTGGGCCTCCCACAGTGTCCCCGGAGAAATCTCAGGGTTCGAGTTATCTTTAAAATAAAGCACTAATTCTTCTCCTATCATTTTTTTGTCAATTTCCTCAGTAATAAGCTCTTCATTCAGTTTCCAATTTATGGGATGAAGTGGCAAGGACAGTATCTTTATAGTAAGTATAATTGGCATCTGGTCTGATATGAGGGAGGTTTCTAGGGTCGATTTCACGAGTAATGGTAGGTGTTGGTAGTCAATGAGGGATAGATCAATTCGGGAGTAAGTTTGGTGGACCTGAGAATAGTGGGTGAAGTCTCGGTCCCGTGGGTGCATAATCCTCCAGGCATCAATTAGTTGCGCGTCATGCAGTTGTTTGCGAATGTATCTGGAAGTGTCCAGAACCGGTTCCATGGGCACATTAAAATCACCAGAGAGGAGAGCGCACCCACGAGAGAAGTCTCTTAATGTTTTAAGTGTGGATGCTATGAAGCTCGCTTGGTCACAGTTAGGGGAGTATAGGGTAGCCAGGGTACAGGGCATGCTACCTAGAGTCTGGGTTGCTTAGCATAGAGAGTCCAATGGCCACCCCTTTAGCCTTGTGAACATCCGAAAGACTATAATACCATGTGGGATTCTGCTGTGAGTATAGTTTCACTGAAGTCATTTGCATAAGATAGGTCTCCTGTAGGAAGATCACATCTCCCCGCAGGCAACCTAGTTCCCTGTATAGATTGTGCCTCTTCCAAGGGGTGTGAAGACCTCTAACATTGAAAGAGAGCAAGTTTACTGAGGCCATGGGAATTCGAGGAGAGGAATCGCGAACACGGGTGTCATAAAGATATGGACCAGAGGCAGGCAGGGCAAGGGTGGGATGGGGGGTTAGAAGGGGAGAGGGAAAGATGGGAGCATAGGGGGGGAGAGAGAAAAGAAAGAAAAGGAAAGGTTAGAGAGGTTAGAAACATATAGCAAACACATCGCGAGCCATCTGAGGGGGGCGGCTACATGTGCACGCATATATTTGCAGTGTGAAAGAAGGGTGCATATAAGGCCCAGCACCTCTACACCCGCAGCCCACCAAGGAGCAGGGGCACAGGAATGCCGCACCAAACAGCACCCCTTACATAAAGGACAGGGGAGCCTGGGCACCCAGACACGATCCACGCAAGGGGTTCGAGCAGTGTCCAGGTGCCCCGGCGCCGGCATCATACAATATCTCCTATCAGTAGGTAAAGTGGGAAATTAGACCCACATAAATAAACTAAACGAAAAATTAACATTAAACAATAAACATCACTTTGTCACCAAGCACAGCATTCAGGCAGAACACAAACCCCAAGTTACTGAGCAGGAGACCTGGGATATAGATCAGAGCCTGCCGCAGTTCAAAGTATAGGCAAACTGTGGATAGCTTAATGAACATTGTCAATAGAGTGACATTAACTAACTAAGGAAACCATCTCAGTACTATGACAGACACATTATACTTGCTAGTCGAGGTGCTCCATCTCCGGCCGGAGGTGGGGAAGCAAGTCTTGGTGTAACTGATCTGGGGCTCAGCCTGGGTGAGGAGAAGCTCCAGGAGGGGAGGAACATTGTTTGCGGTCCACCTTCCGCCATTTTGGCTCGGAAATACTCGGCAAGGGCAGGATAACATCCTGCCATCCAGGGAGTTCTGGGGGGGATATGTTGAAGTCTAGGCAGAATTTCTCCAAATCCTCCAGAAATCAGAGAGCGGCCGTTTTGCCGTCTGCATTTGCAATTAAAGCTGCGGGGAAGCCCCACCTGTACTTGATAGAGGCCGCACACAGAATTTCTGTAAGGGGGTATAGGGCCCTACGCCTGTCTAAAGTTTCTCTTGCAAGGTCCGGGAAGAAGGTAAGTATGGCCCCATCAAAATCCAATGGAGCTTCTTCCCTGGCCTTCTGTATTATGAGTTCCTTTTCAATGATAGTGATGCACTCTGCATATTACATCCCACGGGGTATCAGCAGTGAGATTGCGGGGACGCAGGGCCCTGTGAATTTTGTCAGTTTTCAAGGGATTATCCGCAGCCCGGCTCAGGAGCCCATTAAAAATACCTTGGATGGAGGGGAGGAGGTCATCATCCCCCGTTGCTTTAGGAAGGCCTCTGATCCTGATGTTATTGCGCCTGTTGCGGTTTTCCTGGTCCTCTATTTTGTAGAAGGCCATCCTATGTGCTATGGCAAGTTGTCGGGTGGTTGTCTGCAGCGTTCTGATGATGGTCGCGTGGTGATCCAGCCGCTGTTCAGTTTCCTCAACTCTAATCAGGACCTGGGACAGATCGGAGCAAACCATGGATACCTCCTTCTTAATGACGATAAAATCAAAAAATTGAAGGTATTCAATATATTCCGCTGTATATATCCAACATCCCAAAGTTAGAAAATATCTAAAGTTTTCCCCTCAAAAGGGCGGGACTTTATAGGCATGAACTGTGAGACTTACAAATAATTGTAAAAAAGTATAAATTATTTTTATTTTAACAATGTATCAAAAAAGAAAAAAATAACAATAAATATTCAAAACATAGAATGTTGTTTCCTTCATACGATCATGTTATTTGAAATAATGTGTACATATTATCTTTCTAAAGGCATTGTGTTCTCGAACTGAATCGTAATGAACACATGCATTTAAAAATACATATATGAAACAGATTGATAAATTGTGTGCATTCGATGTAGCCTACGCGTTACGGAGTATTATTATACTCCTTCTTGAGGGATAATTCGTTATGCACGTTTGTTTTTGAAAAAGCAATCTAAAAAGTAAAAGAAGAGACACATGTATACACATTACCAATACAGAGGGGGGGGGGGGGGGGGGGAGAACGAAGAGGAGGCATGCCTGCATTGCAATTATACATGCACATCTAAAGCACCAGATGTAGACCATGCAAAAAGCTGGCTGATGACAGCAATTAAGCAAAATAAATTATTGCAACTCGGGATACATAAAGAATAAAAATTAATAAAAAAGGAAAAGAAGACTGTCTACTGTGAGGGGTGGATGGGTCCGAGGGTCCTCTAGATGCGAACCGGGACCACGATAGCAGATAGCTGGAAATGAGGAAAGAGAAGGATATATGTGTGAATAAAAATATTCCACTACATCTAATATATACAATATATCCTGATTTTGGTATATATAATATTGTAAATATCTCTAAAAAAATAAATAAAAGAAAATACCTTTAAAGTGGTACTGTGTATCAAAAAAGATGAGGTCATCATATAGAGGGGCACATACACTGAGAAGGGATTTGAAAACCTCTCAAAATGCTGAATGAGTATACACATATATTTTTCGTGATCCAGCGCATTTACAGATTCAAACAGTGGATAAACCTCCAACGCAATTGGATAATGCGCTTATCATAAAAAAGTCCCCTGTCTGTAAAAGACAGATCAATTGTCTTAGTAAAACATAGAGACAAAATCAATGATGGTCTTATAATCAATATTGACACGCAAGAATTTCCAAACAAGAAAAATTAATTTGTGTTGTCTTTACCTCAGTCCACACCGCCAATGTGTTGCCCCATCACAGACCACCGCACTATGAATGGCTAAATTACCTGCTCTTTTATGTGGTTCAGGACAGCCAAATTACCTCCTCCCAGCAGGTGCAACTGATAATAGTCACCTGCCCCTCCCATTCTGCTAAACAAAAGCGTTCCCCCGGTTGCACGGCGCACGGCGCCACCCCCTACCCATATCCAAAATGGCGACGTGAGAGGAATGACGTCATGCGTCACGCTCCCACCGACATGCGTGCGCAGTAAGCCTCCAATATGCCAATGATGGCAGGAGGGAGGCGGAACGATGGACGGACCACATCTCCCATACTGCATAGCGTCAACACAACAGGCTGACAGCTGCACTCTCGTGCTTGCTGCGCTGACACAGTGTCAACACAACAAGCTGACAGCTACGTCATCGTGCACATAGGCTAGCAATTGGACGTGTCTGGAGAACCTACAGCCCAAACGCCAGGCCGACACATGCCCAAAAAGCGGGCAAACCACAGAGAAGGCCCAAACGGGCAGAAAATCATATCGATTTTAGCACACACTGCCATATCCATATTTCTGTATCCAGAGTGGCCTGCTCATGCCGAGATCGCACCAAAGATAGACCCAATAGTTCCCAAAATTCCACCCCTAGAGACAAAAAATAAATAAAATAGTTGATAGTTTTTTTATAGATAAAATCCAATTATTCAATAAATAAATAAACAGTTGTATCCACAAAAATGAATTGCAAAAAACTGGGCATCTCGGGCACATACAGTAGATGCATGCATGCCCAGCCTTTCGAACTCCTTGGGTAAATAAAATAACAACAAATATGCAAAATTATACATTTTTATAAAATATATATGGAAAAGTACATTTGATATTTACGTGTCCACTTTTCCATACCCCCTGATACAAACCCCTCCAAAAAGGGTCTATAATTCACTGCTTCATTTAAACCTGGAAAAACTGTAGCTTGCAATTGAAAAATCCATTTCAGTATAGGCGACAGAACGCTCAGATGAGAACAGGGGCCATTGAAATGAATGGGATTTGTCTTTGGAATTTTTAGAGCTGAGGCTTAGAGCAGAAAAACGGGCAGAAAAGCCTAGGTGTGAACGGAGCCAAAAAGACAGCATTTTCCCTTTGCAATATGACCTTGTTCCAGTCCCCCCCTCTTACATTTGGGTGCACTCTATCAAGAATTATAAATCTAACCCTGGTAAAGATGCTATTGTGCAGGGAAAAAACATGTCTTCCCAATGGGAGATCTGGGATGGCTTTCTTCATATTGCAAATATGTTTAGACATTCGAGATCGTAATTCTACCTTAGTTTTCCCTACATAAAAGGAATTACAGTGACATAATAATACGTATACCACCTCCTTAGTCTTACAATTGGCAAAGTGGGTTGCTTTAAAAAGTCTCCCATTTGGCAATACACATGTGGATGCCACCTGTATGTACCGAAAAAAGGTACACCCCCCACACGTATATGTACCCTTGACTGTACAGGGATCACTACGATTCTTCCCCTTAAATTCACTCCGAACAATACAGTCTCTTATTGCAGTAGCACGTCTGAAGGTGATAAGTGGTTTTGTTGACACAAATCTGCCCAGATTGGAATCCATGGACAGAAGATGCCAATATTTTTGCACTATATTGCAAATTTTATTGCGCTGATTAGAATATGATATTATAATTCTAGTAGCATTTTCTTTTTGGCTATCAATTTTTTGCCTATGAGAGTATTAGCCCTTGTACACACGATCGGAGCGTTTTGTCGGATATTCCGACTGTGTGTGGTCTGCATCGGACTGTTTCTGTCGGAATATCCATCGGACCAAATTTTCCAACTTGCCGGAAATATTTTCCGACAAAATGCTCCGATCGGACATACTCTGATCATGTGTAGAGAATTCCGATCGGACAAAGTGCCACGCATGCTCAGATCAAATTCCTACATCAAAGCTATTGGCTACTAGCGTGAACGTAGTCCTGTCTTAACGAAATAACGTCATCACGTTCTGAACGATCGGAATTTCCGACAACTTCGTCCGACCGTGTGTATACAACAGTTTCGGACAAAATCCGACGGACAAAATCCGACGGATTTGGTTGTCGGAATCTCCGACCGTGTGTACAAGGGCTAAGGCCGCGTACGCACGCGCGGACTGTTCGCCCAACCTTGTTCGGCAAACAGTTTCGGCAAACAGTCCGCTCAAAATTTGCATGAGCGGACTTGCCCACACACGAGCGGACTGTTTCAACGAACTGTTTGCCAAACAGTCCGCTCAACTTTTGAAATGAACGGACTCGCCCACGTAAGGCGGAGGCAAATCCGCCCATTTCGAGCGCGTGTACAGGTAGGCGGGGCCCGCGAAGGAGACGTCGCGGGCTCCGCCGCCTGGAATGGGCTTAAAGGGGAACCCCAACGCCGAAAAAAAAATCGGCGTGGGGGTTCCCCCAAAGTCCACACCAGACCCTTGTCCGAGCACGCTACCCGGCCGGCCAGGAAAGGGGGGCGAGCGAGCGCGCCCCCCCTCCTGAGCCGTACCAGGCCGCGTGCCCTCAACATGGGGGGGTGCCTTGGGGAAGGGGGGGCCGCGCGGCCCCCCCACCCCAAAGCACCTTCTCCCCATGTTGATGAGGACAAGGGCCTCTTCCCGACAACCCTGGCCGTTGGTTGTCGGGGTCTGCGGGCGGGGGGCTTATCGGAATCCGGGAGCCCCCTTTAAGAAGGGGGCCCCCGGATACCGGCCCCCCACCCTATGTGAATGAGTATGGGGTACAATGTACCCCTACCCATTCACCTGTGAATTAAAGTACAAAAAAAAACACAACACAGGGAAAAAATATTTTATTGCACAGCTCCGGGGGTCTTCCGTCTTCGGGGGTCTTCTCGCCGGACTCCTCCGCTATCTGTGTGTAGCTCTTTTACTAGCGGAGGAGTCCGGCTTTCTTCCTCCCCGCCGCCGGCCTCTTCTCCCGACTTCGGGGGTCTTGTCCCCCTCTTCGGTTCTTCTGCCGGGCCACCGCGCCTTCTTCTAGCTCTTTTACAGGCGGTGGCCCGGTCTTCTGTCGCCGCTGCCTTCCGTTCTTCTGTCGCCGCCTTCGGTTCTTCTGCCGGGCCACCGCGCCTTCTTGTAGCTCTTTTACAGGCGGTGGCCCGGTCTTCTGTCGCCGCTGTCGTCGCCGCCGCCGCCTTCCGTTCT
The DNA here is from genome assembly GCF_037356315.1 of Lithobates pipiens. Taxonomy (NCBI): domain Eukaryota; kingdom Metazoa; phylum Chordata; class Amphibia; order Anura; family Ranidae; genus Lithobates; species Lithobates pipiens. Next base: position 493,501,485 of record NW_027507903.1, read on the forward strand.
TGTTCTTCTTGTTCTTCTTCTCCTGGAGATGTTGACTCGACGAGCTCTCCGGCCGGAATGCCAGGGACACGCTCCGCTGCCACTTATATAGTGACAATGGGGCGGTGTCACATGGTATATGTCACATGGGTTGGTCACATGGTGACCCCGCCCCCTTACGATGTCATAGTCCCCATGTGACATCAACCCATGTGACCAACCCATGTGACATATACCATGTGACCCCGCCCCATTGTCACTATATAAGTGACCGCACAGCGCGGCTCTGGCATTCCGGCCGGAGAGCTCGTCGAGTCAACATCTCCAGGAGAAGAAGAAGAAGAACAAGAAGAAGAACAAGAACGGAAGGCGGCGGCGACGACAGCGGCGACAGAAGACCGGGCCACCGCCTGTAAAAGAGCTACAAGAAGGCGCGGTGGCCCGGCAGAAGAACCGAAGGCGGCGACAGAAGAACGGAAGGCAGCGGCAACAGAAGACCGGGCCACCGCCTGTAAAAGAGCTAGAAGAAGGCGCGGTGGCCCGGCAGAAGAACCGAAGAGGGAGACAAGACCCCCGAAGTCGGAAGAAGAGGCCGGCGGCGGGGAGGAAGAAAGCCGGACTCCTCCGCTAGTAAAAGAGCTACACACAGATAGCGGAGGAGTCCGGCGAGAAGACCCCCGAAGACGGAAGACCCCCGGAGCTGTGCAATAAAATATTTTTTCCCTGTGTTGTGTTTTTTTTTGTACTTTATTTCACAGGTGAATGGGTAGGGGTACATTGTACCCCATACTCATTCACATAGGGTGGGGGGCCGGTATCCGGGGGCCCCCTTCTTAAAGGGGGCTCCCGGATTCCGATAAGCCCCTCGCCCGCAGACCCCGACAACCAACGGCCAGGGTTGTCGGGAAGAGGCCCTTGTCCTCATCAACATGGGGACAAGGTGCTTTGGGGTGGGGGGGCCGCGCGGCCCCCCCTTCCCCAAGGCACCCCCCCATGTTGAGGGCACGCGGCCTGGTACGGCTCAGGAGGGGGGGCGCGCTCGCTCGCCCCCCTTTCCTGGCCGGCCGGGTAGCGTGCTCGGACAAGGGTCTGGTGTGGACTTTGGGGGAACCCCCACGCCGATTTTTTTCGGCGTTGGGGTTCCCCTTTAAGCCCATTCCAGGCGGCGGAGCCCGCGACGTCTCCGTCGCGGGCCCCGCCTACCTGTACACGCGCTCGAAATGGGCGGACTTTCCGAGCGGGAACAGTTTGCTCATTTCGAAAGTAGCCTACACACGGGCGGACTGTTCGCTCAAACACAGTTTCAGCGGACAGTTTTTCGGAATTTCCGAAAGACTTTGTCCGTCCAACTGTCCGCTGAAACTGTCCGCTGAAAGCCCACACACGGGCGGACTGTCCGCCCAAACACTGTTCAGCGGACAAGGTTGGGCGAACAGTCCGCCCGTGTGTACGCGGCCTAAGAGTTCATGTCGTGTTTTTTCTTAAGATTTTTTATAGGCTTATTTAAGCGAGGTTTTAGAGTATCCTCTTTCCAACAGATGAGTTTGCAATTCATTAGCTTCGGCTTGGAAACTTTTCTCGTCAGAGCAATTTCTTCTAGTACGTAATGACCTGCTTGAGGCTCAGGAGCATGGAGGCCAGGTCCGTCTTAGTTGGCAGGTCATTCACCAAGGCTGTGAACCCGGCGTGTCTAAGGGTGCTTTCCTCTCCCTCCGATCCAGCTGATGAGTCAGGCAAGCAGTGTCTACGGTCAGGCCTGTGTCGGGAGGCGGAGCTTGTCCCCGAGAGTGTGCCATGCGGCGAGCGGCCTAGGCCGTCTGGGTCCTCCACTTCGTCTGGTTTCATGGACAAAAATGGCTTAATCGAGCCAGTCAAGGTGCCTTTTTTGGACAGGGGCTTGCCCCTTCTCTTCCCCATGCTCGTACAGGGTGGATGCGGTGTCGGTGTGTCGGTGAAGGCTATTAATTCTATGCTGGCGCCGGAGCTCAGGAGAGACACGTCTGCTCTATTGCATTGCCAAAACCACACCCACGGCTAATGCCCTTATTTAATATGATCTTAAAGCATACCCATTTTTCCTCTATGTTCTTTGTTCCTAAGAATTTATCCCAATTATTATCTTCTGGCAAGGATCGTAGTTTAGGGAAGTTGGCTCTTTTGAAATTCAGCGTCTTTGTATTCTCCTTATGTTTCCTATTTGTGTGATCTATACTGAAAAGAACTGACCTGTGCATTTACCATCTGACCAATGAAATTGTCCTGCAAGACATTTAGGAATTGGCGAGCCTTAGATGAATGCGCAGTGCCATCCACCCAGGATAATTAAAATCCCCCATTATACCGACACTTTCTATACTTGCCGCTAATCCAAATTGTGATAGGAGTTCCACCTCTGCCTCCTGCCTCTGGTTAGGGGGCCTATAGCATACTCCCAGTCCCCTTAGTTTCCTCCCCTTGTAGCTATACCCATAAAGATTCCACCTCCTCCCTTACTCCCTTAGTGATGTCATCTCTCACATTCACTTGTACATCATTTTTTATATACAGACACACCACTCCCCCTTTTTTACCCTCTTTATCCCTGCGATATAGGGAATACCCTTGAATGGTTGCCAGCCAATCATGACAGCTGTCGAACCAAGTCTCTGTAATTCCTACAAAATCAAAATCCTCCTCGTACAACAGTAGCTCTAGTTCTCCCATCTTGTCCGCCAGACTCCTGGCATTGGTGAACATGCCACGTAGTTTAGACTAGTCACATACTATATACTTATTGGGTGCTCTGGGATTGCAAATAGGACTTGTTACTATACTTACCTCGGGCTTAGGTAACTTACCACTAATGCCCACAATACTAACCTCTGGAATATGTTCCACACTCACTATCTTTACCTCTGGACCCCCCCCCCCCCCCCCCGTTGCCTAGTTTTAAAAGCCCCTCTAACTTTTCGGCCATCCTCACTCCCAGCAGATCTGCACCTTTCCCGTTAAGGGTGCAATCTGTCTCTTCTATAGAGCTGATAACCGACTGAGAAGTCGCCCCAGTTGTCCAGGAACCCAAACCCCTCCTTTCTACACCAGCTCCTCATCCACTTGTTTACTTCTCTAATCTCCCTCTGCCTTTCTGGTGTGGCTTGAGGTACCGGTAGTATTTCTGAGAATACTACCTTGGAGGTCCTTTTCCTCAATTTAGCTCCTAAGTCCCTAAAATTGTTCTTTAGGACACTCCATCTTCCTATGACTTTATCACTTTATGCCAATGTGCACCATGACAGTTGGGTCTTCCCATGCCCCCAGTAATCTGTCCACCAGATCCGTGATGTGCCGAACCCGAGTGCCCGGTAGACAACATACAGTTCGGAGATTCAGGTCTTTGTGACAGATTGCCCTCTCTGTCTCTCTAAGAATTGAGTCCCCTCAATTTCCGACAACAAATGTTCTATGTGAGCTTGTTGTTGGAAAATCGAACCATGTGTATGCTCCATCGGACATCTGGTTCTCAAATTTTCTGAGAACAAAACTTTTTTGTTGGAAATTCAGAGCGTGTGTAGACAGTTCTGATGCACAAAATTCCACACATGTTTGGAATCAAGCAGAAAAGCCGCACTGGCTATTGAACTTAATTTTTCTCGGCTCGTCATAAGTCTTGTACGTCACTGTGTTCTTGACGTTCGTAATTTCCGACAACATTTGTGTATGCAAGACAAGTTTGAGCCAACATCCGTCAGAAAAAAATTCGAGATTTTGTTGTCGAAACGTCTGTACGTGGCATATTACTCAACAATACACAGGTTCTTAACAAGACAATACACAGGTACTCGCAACACTCACAGTCCACGTGCGCTCACAGCCCACGTGCACTTACAGTCCACATGCCCTCACAGCACTTGTGAACTCACAGTCTACATGCACTCACAGTCCAGGTGCACTCACAGCACTTGTGCACTCATAATACTCTCAATACACAGGTACCCAGGCACTCACAATACCCAGGTACTCACTCACACACAATGTTCAGGTACTCACAATATACAAACACAATACTCAGATACTCACAATAAACACACAATACTCAGGTACTAACAATACACACACACTACTCAGATACTCACACTACTCAGAGACTCACAATACACGGGTACTCACAATACACACACAATACTCAGTTACTCAAAATATACACACAATTCTCAGGTACTCACAACACACACAATACTCACATACTCAAAATACACACAATACTCAGGTACTCACAATACACACACAATGCTGAGGTTCTTACAATACACACAGTACTCAGGTACTCGCAATACACACACAATACTCAGGCACTCCCAATACTCCCAATACTCAGGTACTCACAATACGCGGTCTGCAATTCACTTACCCCCGTCTCTCCCTGTCAGCCTTCTGCTCCTGCTGGATGTCCTCCCTCCGTCACTGTCCACGTCTGTGGGGTGAGCATGTCCCTAGCACTCCCTCTCCACCATTGCAATGCCCCGCTCTGCCGCTGCTGTAGGTTCTTGGGTCACCTGCTGCAACTCACGGGCGTGGGGGGGGCGGTCCGGTCAGGGGAGTCCGGTCCATCACGCTGCCGCTCTCGGGGTGGGGGGATTCAGTCCTCTGCTCTTTGCCCTCATACTCCCTCTCATACCACGCTGTCCCAGCACTGGCTTCCGTGCCAGAAAGCTCTGCAACAGCTCCTCTTAGAAAATATGTTGGGACGTTTGTTTTCCAAAATGTGATCATTTTGTGGGTATTTCCACTATCCTGGTGTTCCAGGGCTTTCAGAAATGTGATAGTCAAAAAATTAGATGTGTAATTTATGCCTCTAGAATGCCTAAAGATGCTCATTCGATGTGAGGTCACTCTATGTGGCTGAGCTGTTAAAAAAGTACTCTTACTCAGGAGGAGTAGCAGAATGTGTTTTGAGGTATAATTTTAAGTATCCCTATGCTGTGTATTGAAAATATCTTATTGATTGAAAACTTTGTGTAAAAAAAAATAAAAATATTTTAATTTTCTTTCCACATTTTACAAAAACGTGTGGCAAAAAAGACATTTTCAAAAGACTCTTTTTGTCTTAACCATTTGAGACCCGCGCTATAGCCGAATGACGGCTACAGCGCGGATCTCCTTTGCCGGGACTACGTCTATTGATGTCGTCCCGTGCACGAGCGGCCTGCGCACCCCCTGAGACTCGCCTGATCACTGATCTGAGCAAGGGGTCGATCCCGACCCCTTATCACGTGATCAGCTGTCAGCCAATGACAGCTGATCATGTGATACAACGGAGCCGGTAATCGGCAATTATTCCTCCTCGCGCTGTCAGCGCGAGGAGAAAAAAAAAAGAGCCGATCACTGGCGGCCGTGGTCGGGACATCAGTCCTGATCACGGCCAGCCCTGCCAGTGCCCACCTGCCCCCTGCCAGTGCCCACCTGCCCCCTGCTTTGCCACATCAATAAAAAATGTGTCCCCCCTGTCAGTGCCACCCAGCAGTGCCCACAGTGCCACCCAGCAGTGCCCACAATCTGCCTCAACAAAGGTGCTGCACCCCAGTGCCACATATCTGTGCCCATCAGTGTCATCTACCAGTGCCCATCAGTGCCCAGCAGTGCCGCCCATCAGTGCCCAGCAGTGCCACCTATCAGAGCCACCTATCAGTGCCACCTATAAGTGCCCATCAGTCCCATCTATCAGTGGTACCTATCAGTGCCCCTTAGTGCCACCCATCCGTACCACCCATCTGTGCCACCCATCCGTTCCATCTTATCTGTGCCCATCTTTGCCCATCAGTGCCGCCTTATCTGTGCCCATCGGTGCCGCCTTATCTGTGCCTATTAGTGCCGCCTTAACTATGCCTATCAGTGCCCACCAATGCAGCCTATCAGTGCCCACCAATGCAGCCTATCAGTGCCCACCAGTGCAGCCTATCAGTGCCGCCTCATCAGCGCACTTCAATGAAGGAGAAAAATGACCTGTTTGCAAAATTTTATAACAAACTATTAAACATGATTTTTTTTTTTGCATCTTTTTTTGTTTGTTTAGCAAAAAATAAAACTCCCAGCTGTAATTAAATACCACCAAAAGAAAGCTCTATTTGTGGGAAAAAAATGATAAAAATTTCATTTGGGTACAGTGTTGTATGCCCGCGCAATTGTCATTCAAAGTGCATCAGCGCTGAAACCTGAAAATTGGTCTGGGCATGAGGGGGGTTTAAGTGCCCAGTAAGCACATGGTTAAAAATACATTGGGGTGTTTGGAAAATGTGGTAATTTTTGTGGGTGTTCCCCTGTCCTGGTGTTTTAGGGCCTCATAAAATGTGATAGGCAGTAGGGAGATGTGTCATTTGTGCCCCTAGAACACCTAGCGGTGCTCCTTGTATGTTGAGCCTCTCTATGTGGCTAAGCTGTGACAAAGTCTCACACGTGGTATCGCCTTACTCAGGAGGAGTAGTAGAATGTGTTTAGGGATGTAGTTGTAAGCATGACAATGCTGTGTGTGAGCAATAACTTTCTTTTATTTACTTTTATCATGTTCCGAAGAAATTTGGCAACAAAAATTACAACACAGCCATTAATGTCTAAACCACTGGCAACAAAAGTGAGTATTACCCTAAGTGAAAATGTCCAAATTGGGCCCAGTTAGCCATTTTCCCTCCCCAGTGTCATGTGACTCGTTAGTGTTACAAGGTCTCAGGTGTAAATGTGGACCAGGTGTTTTAAATTTGGTATTATCACTCTCACTCTCTCATACTGGTTATTGGGAGTTCAACATGGCACTTCATGGTAAAGAACTCTCTGAAGTTCTAAAGAGAAAATAATTTTTGCTCTAGATAATGATGGCCTAGGCTATTGGAATATTGCCAAGACCCTGAAACTGAGCTGCAGCATGGTGGCTAAGACCATACAGCAGTTTAAGAGGACAGTTTCGACTCAGAAGAGGCCTCGCCATGGTCAACCAAAAAAGTTGAGTTCACGTGCTCAGCGTCAAATACAGAGGTTGTCAGCTTGTCAGCCTGTCAGTGCTCAGACCATACGCTACACACTGCATCAAATTGGTGTGCATGGCTGTCATCCTAGAAGGAAGCCTCTTCTAAAGATGATGCACAAGAAAGCCCGCAAACAGTTTGCTGAAGACAAGCAGACTAAGGACATGGATTATTGGAATTATATGTCCTGTGGTCTGATGAGACCAAGATAAACTTATTTGGATACACCAAGATAAACCAAGATAAACTTATTTGGTTCAGATGATGTCAAGCGTATGTGGTGGCAACTAGGTGAGGAGTACAAAGTGTCTTGACTACAATCAAGCATGGTGGTGTGAGTGTCATGGTCTGGTCAAGGAGTTGCCAGCACTTGGGAGCTACAGTTCATTGAGGGAACCATGCCAACATACACTGTGACATACTGAAGCAGAGCATGTACTTTGGTTGCCAGCGGTTTGGACATTAATGGCTGTGAGTTGAGCTATTTTGAGGGCACAACACATTTACACTGTTATACAAGCTGTAGACTCACTACTTTACATTGTAACAAAGTGTAATTTCTGCAGTGTTGTCACATGAAAAGATATAATAAAATATTTACAAAAATGTGAGGGGTGTAGATACTTTTGTGAGATACTGTGTGTGTGTGTGTATATATATATATATATATATATATATATATATATATATATATATATATATATATATATATATATATATATAATATATATACCATAGTTTGTAGAATCTATAACTTTCATAGAGACGAAATAGTATACAGTGATATGGGTTATTTTTACCAAAGAAATGTAGCAGAATACATTCTGCCCATACATTTATGAAGACATTTATTTGCAACATTTTATAACACAGAAGAAAAAATTTTTTGGTATTTTCTTTAGTAATATAGCAAAAATAAATAAAATACCACCAAAAGAAAGCTCCAGCTGTCTCAAAAAAATTATAACAATGTAATTTGGGTATACAGTGTTGCATGCCTGAGTAATTGTCATTCAAATGCCCTATACACACGGTCGGAAATTCAGATGGAAAAAGTCCGACCGGATTACGTTGTTGGAAAATTTGATCGTGTGTGGGCTCTCCGACGGAAAAAGTTTGAGAGCTGGATCTAAAAGTTTCCGACAACAAAATCCGATCTGACTTTTTCCGATCGTGTGTTATTAAAATCACCGCTCCTGAAAAAACATCAGTTTTTAAAACTTTTGTTTGCATTGACACATGTCCCCTGGGGCAGGACCCGGTCCCCAAATACTTTTTATGACAATAACTTGCATATTAACCTTTAAAATGAGCACTTTTGATTTCTCCCATAGACTTTTAATGGGTGTTCCGCAGCTTTCGAATTTGCCGCAAACACCCCAGATTGTTCGCTATTCGGCGAACAGGTGAACAGCCAATTTTTGAGTTGAACTCATGTTCGACCCGAACATAAAGCCCATCCCTAGTGACTTATTGATTGATGTCAACCAATAGAAAAAAAAGAATTTGCAGCCAACGGCCAAGAAGCTAAAAGCAAATTTTTAGTCTGAGTTTTCACATCTGCTATATAAGTCACCTTAAAGCAAAGTACAAAAACCATCTGACAATATATAAAGAAAGTATTATTCTATACACGCTAATAATCCATGCAAAAAACAAACAAACAAACTAGAAATCCTACCCTACAAGTGCACACTCACAACTAATTTACAGCATGCATTATTTTACTGCATTTTATTTGCCGCTGTTTAACTGTTAGTGAATTGATCCTTATATGCTTTATGCTCAGTGCAAACCTTACCACATTAGCATGCAAGTGTGTTTTTAATACAAATAAAGAGCTTTACACAATTCTAATTCTTGCCTTGTCCCTTTTATGATATCGTCTGGCTGTATATAGGAACCATCTACAGTAAATGGAGATCTGTGTATGGAGGAGAAACACATTTTTTCGATTTAAGATTGTCATTGGCCAGCTTATTAAATGAAGTGGTCAACATCTGAAAGCGGAACTTCCTCCAAAGTGGAAGTTCCATTTGTCGTCCCCCCCCCCCCCCCACACCTCTGTAACTTTTGGCAGTTATTTTTTTTCGAGGGGGGAGTGGGTATCTGTTTTTGACAGTTTTGACAGCCTTCTTGGATATTCTTGGATGGCCATGACACTATGCGTTGGAACAGATAGGCACCGGAAGTGATGTCAGGTTGCGAGCTCCCCGCTCGTGGTGATGTGTTTGTTTTTATATGTTTTAATGTGAGTACTCTCCGCACAGAGTGTTAACAGGAACAGCACTTCACAGATTCAGTTTACTCGTCTATATGGACACTATCTTCTTGGAGCACTTTTATATTCACTTAAAGAGTCTTCTTTTTGGCCAATTTTAATTGTGTGCACTTTATCCATTCAGTCTGAAGATTATATGATACTTTTGTCATTTACAAAACAAAGAACCAATATGATGGATTATCACAGTACCAATGAGGAATATATGCACATAATGCTTTTCAATAATTTTATTTTAACAACAGTAGATACATTAAAAAAATTATAAAACCAATATGATGTTCTCTTGTGGTTCGTAGATAATATTTTTTTCAGATAATGTCAGTAAAGATTGTTGCTGCGTTTCACATAACAGCTTCTTCAGAACCATTTACTTTTGACTTATGATTAGAGAACCTTAAACCGGAAACATGGGAGAAATAAATATCATTAAAGATGGAAACATGTGCTAAATAGGCCAAAAAACATTAAATATATGTAATGATCTTCTTTCATTGACACGGTAGCCCATATACAAAGCATGGATCATTGTAACCTACATATTATGAATCCAAGACAGTTCAATCTCTAAATCAGAAGCAATGTGCCCAAAAATGGGAGGAGAGAGTGGTGTCCAGGAGATGCAGGACCCTGACCAGTATAACCCCTACATAAAAATAATCAAAGTAATTCTCCAATCAAAACATTGTCCCAGCACTACACAGTTACTAGGCATCATTATTAAGAAATAGAGATAAAAAAGATAAAAAATAATTATTTATTTAGGTGTATTTGCTAAAATTTGTCTCAAATAAAGCCTTAGCAACAGCTAATAAGAAGTTCCCACTTGTATAGGAGATAAGACTTTCTTATGTTGCATAATAGACACCTATATAATTATCAGATAAAGTTCCATTAGCAATTGAATCTGAATTCCAGGTCATAGAATAATGAGAAGAGAAAGGAATGAAACAACTGCAAAAAGCAATGTACCTGTATATATGAACCCACACACTCCACACATGAGAAGGGGGGTGGTGGTAACAGCCACTGTGGAGGATGTAGACTGCTCATAAACTCAAATATCACTGTTTTAATTCAATGTGATTAAATTGGGTAAATGGAAAGCTTCAGCTGCACCAATAACAGCGCTATGGTAAAAAGAAAACAACAAAGAGATTATAAAAATTCAGCATCACACTGCCCCAAGAGAATCAAGCGGCCACATATTACCATATAACTATTATAACAGCTCAAGTGGACTTACAATTGATACACCTTCACTCCAAAATACATAACGCTTACCAGACCTGAGACCTTACGCTGTCTAAATAGTCAGTTTGGCACCAAACGGGCATCACTATCAGTAACCATCATGTGCAACATCTGGGGTGGCATCAATGAGGGAGTCTTGTTAACCCTCAGAATCTATCCCCAACAGGGTGGGCACCATAGCGCAAGCGCCATCTCCTTCCCGGCCAAAATCGAAACAAAAATAACGCGCATTCGCAGACAAGTCCAACCGGCCCCAAGTCACTGACACAGGTCGGCCGCAAACATACATCAAGCCGAGCGCTGCGCCATCCCATTTCTCTATACAAGCCAGTCTCAACCTAACCTACATATCAATCCCAGTGTTGCCAACCTACCGGATTGAAATTTGCTGGCACGACACCCAAAATTTACTGGCACAGCCAAGTTTTTACTGGCAATTAAAAAATTACAGTTTTAAGTGTGACATTCAGAATTTAGGCAACAAACAAGTTACATGTGCAATTAGCAATGTGATTTAACCACTTGCCGACCGCCGCACGACGATGTACGTAGACAGAATGGCACGGGCAGGCATATGGGCGTACATGTACGTCCCTGCCTTCCTGCGGGTGGGGGGCCCGATCGGGCTCCCCCCCGGTGCCAGCGGCGGTCGGATTCCGTGCAGGAGCGATCCGGGATGAGGGGGCGGCCATTCATTCATGGCCACCCCCTCGCGATCGCTCCTGACGAATGGAATTGCAGCATGACATCACTTCCTCTCCTGTAATGTAAACACAGGCAGAGGAAGTGATGTAATCTCTCCTCCGTGTCGGTATTTTTCGTTTCGGCACCGAGGAGAGAGGATCGGTGAGTTGCACAAACACTACACTATACAGTAGAACACGCCAGGCACACTTTCACCCCCCCTTTACCCCCCGATCACCCCCCCAATCACCCCTGCACCCCCAGTCACAGTGACACCAATTGCATTTTTTTTTATTGCATTGGTGTCATTTGTGACTGTAATAACTGTTAGGGCAGTTAGGGTTAGCCCCCTTTAGCTCTAGGGTACCCCCCTAACCCCCCCAATAAAGGTTTAACCCCGTGATCACCCCAGTGTCACTAAGGCTGGGTTCACATTGCAGCGGTTTATGAGAACGGATGTGATTCGCAACCGCACTGCAGTGCAAATCACATCCGATCTCTGTGCGATGCGAGTTCAGCCATACAGATAGTATGGCTGAATTCGCATCGCACCCGCCGCAAACTCACACGGGACCCTTTTTTTGGTCCGCAGCAGAATCGGATCGCATGGGTGTTCACACCATGCGATCCGATTCCTGTCCGAGTTTGCAGATCGCACTGTGATATGCGAACTGATCTGGGGGTGTCATTATCATTTCACTGACACTCCCTGCAGTTCGCATAGGGCAGTGTGAACTGCCGCCGGGAGGCATGCGATGCGGGAACCCTCCGCGCATTCGCAGCGTTCCCGCATCGCTCCAGTATGAACCAAGCCTAATAAGCAATCGTTTTTCTGATCGCTGTATTAGTGTCACAGGTGACGCTAGTTAGGCAGGTAGGTATTTAGGTTCGCCACAGCTTTTTATAGCGCCAGGGACCCCCATATACTACCGCATAAAGCCCCCTGATTGCCCCCTAGTTAACCCTTTCACCAGTGATCACCATATAACTGTTACAGGTGACGCTGGTTGATTAGTTATTTTTTTATAGTTTCAGGGCACCCGCCATTTATTACCTAATAAAAGTTTAACCCCCTGATCACCCGGCGGGTGATATAAGTTCGAGGGTCAGATAAGGTCTGCGTCGCCCCAGGCAGCGTCAGGTTAGTGCCAGTACCGCTAACACCCACGCGCAAAGCATACACCTCCCTTAGTAATATAGTATCTGATCAGATCTATATTAGCGTAGCCAGCAGTTTAGGTTTCCCAAAACGCATTGTTAGCGGGATCAGCCCAGATGCCTGCTAGCACCTGCGTTTAGCCCCTCCGCCAAGCCCAGCCCAGCCCACCCAAGTGCAGTATCGATCGATCACTGTCACTTACAAAACACAACACACATAACTGCAGCGTTCGCAGGGTCAGGCCTGATCCCTGCGATCGCTAACAGTTTTTTTGTAGCGTTTTGATACAGTCGCTGACAGCCTAGGTGCTTTTTTACCTGTGAGTCTCACTAGTGTACCCCTAAATTTAGGGGTGTCTACTTTCCAAAATGGGGTCATTTGGGGGGGTTTTGTGTTATTTTGGCATTTTATGGCCTTCAAAACTGTAATAGGTAGTGAGGAGTGAAATCAAAAATTTACACCCTAAGGCCGCGTACACACGGGCGGATTGTCTGCCCAACTTAGTCCGCTGAACCGTGTTTCAGCGGACAATCCGCTCGTGTGTGGGCTTCAGCGGACTTTTTCAGCGGACAGTCTGACGGACTAAGTCTTTCAGAATTTCCTTAATTTTGTCCGTCCAAACTTGGTTTCAGCGGACAGTCCGCTCGTGTGTAGGCAAGTTGGACGGACTAAGTATGGCGCATGCTCAGAAAGGATTTACACGCCGAAGGTTGCATTGCAGTGTATTGGACGTCGTATTTCTAGTCCCGTCGTACGTGCTGTACACGTCATTGCGCAAGCTTTCAGCGGACTGTCTGTTCATCGTGTGTGGTCAAGTCCGTTCATTCAAAAGTTGAACGGACTGTCTGTCGGATTGTCTGACGAACTTAGTTGGGCAGACAATCCGCCCGTGTGTACGCGGCCTTAGAAATCCTGAAGGCGGTGCTTGGTTTTCTGGGCCCCGTACGTGGCTAGGCTCCCAAAAAGTCCCACACATGTGGTATCCCCGTACTCAAGAGAAGCAGCAGAATTTATTTTGGGGTGTAATTTGACTTATGCCCATAGCATGTGTGAGCAATATATCATTTAGTGACAACTTTGTGCAAAAAAAAAAAAGTTTGTAATATTCCCGCAACTTGTGGCAAAATATAAAATATTCCATGGACTCAACATGCCTCTCAGCAAATAGCTTGGGGTGTCTACTTTCTAAAATGGGGTCATTTGGGGGGGTTTTGTGCCATCTTGGCATTTTATGGCCTTCAAAACTGTAATAGGTGGTGAGGAGTGAAATCAAAAATTTACGCCCTTAGAAAGCCTGAAGGCGGTTCTTGGCTTTCGGGGCCCCGTACGCAGCTAGGCTCCCAAAAAATCCCACACATGTGGTATCCCCGTACTCAGGAGAAGCAGCAAAATTTATTTTGGGGTGTCATTTCACATATGCCCATGGCATGTGTGAGCAATATATCATTTAGTGACAACTTTGTGAAAAAAAAAAAAAAAAAATAAAAGTTTGTAATTTTCCCGCAACTTGTGGCAAAATATAAAATATTCCATGGACTCAACATGCCTCTCAGTAAATAGCTTGGGGTGTCTACTTTCTAAAATGGGGTCATTTGTGGGGGTTTTGTGCCATCTTGGCATTTTATGGCCTTCAAAACTGTAATAGGTAGTGAGGAGTGAAATCAAAAATGTACGCCCTTAGAAAGCCTGAAGGCGGTGCTAGGATTTCGGGGCCCCGTACGCGGCTAGGCTCCCAAAAAGTCCCACACATGTGGTATCCCTGTACTCAGGAGAAGCAGCAGAATTTATTTTGGGGTGTCATTTCACATATGCCCATAGCATGTGTGAGCAATATATCATTTAGTGACAACTTTGTGAAAAATAAATAAAGTTTGTAATTTTCCCGCAACTTGTGGCAAAATATAAAATATTGCATGGACTCAAAATGCCTCTCAGCAAATAGCTTGGGGTGTCTACTTTCTAAAATGGGGTCATTTGTGGGTGTTTTGTGCCATCTTGGTATTTTATGGCCTTCAAAACTGTGATAGGTAGTGAGGAGTGAAATTACAAATGTATGCCCTTAGAAATCCTGAAGGCGGTGCTTGGCTTTCGGGGCCCCGTACGCGGCTAGGCTTCCAAAAAGTCGACCACATGTGGTATCCCCGTACTCAGGAGAAGCAGCAGAATGTATTTTGGGGTACAATTCCACATATAACCATGGCATGTGTGAGCAATATATCATTTAGTGACAACTTTGTGTAAAAAAAATAATAAATTTTTTTTTTGTCATTATTCAATCGCTTCAAGCAAAAAAATAAAATATTCAATGGGCTCAACATGCCTCTTATCAATTTCCTTAGGGTGTCTACTTTCCAAAATGGGGTCATTTGGGGGGGTTTTGTACTGCCGTGCCATTTTAGCATCTCAAGAAATGAGATAGGCAGTCATAAACTAAAAGCTGCGTAAATTCCAGAAAATGTACCTTAGTTTGTAGATGTGACAACTTTTGCGCAAACCAATAAATATACAGTTATTGACTTTTTTTTTTACCAAAGACAGGTGGCTGAATACATTTTGGCCTAAATGTATGACTAAAATTGAGTTTATTGGATTTTTCTAATAACAAAAAGTAGAAAATATCATATTTTTTCAAAATTTGCGGTCTTTTTACGTTTATATCGCAAAAAAAATAAAAATCGCAGAGTCAGTCAAATACCTTTAAAAGAAAGCTCTATTTGTGGGAAAAAAAGGACGCAAATTTTGTTTGGGTACAACATTGCATGACGGCGCAATTACCAGTTAAAGCAGCGCAGTGCCAAATTGTAAAAAGACCTCTGGTCATTGACCAGCAAAATGGTCCGGTCTGAAAGTGGTTAAGGTAGATATTAAGTCAAAACACATATTTCTTATTTTCAGTATAGCAAGGCAGATTACTGTAACCCATCAGTATTTTGTCACCTATGTCAAACTCCAGAGATTTCCCCTCATTTCCCGAGAGAGAGAGAGAGAGAGAGAGAGAGAGAGAGAGAGAGAGAGAGAGAGAGAGAGAGAGAGAGAGAGAGAGAGAGAGAGAGAGAGAGAGAGAGAGAGAGAGAGAGAGAGAGAGAGAGAGAGAGAGAGAGAGAGAGAGAGAGAGAGAGAGAGAGAGAGAGAGAGAGAGAGAGAGAGACTGCTCCCACATTTGGTTACTATACAATACTGTCCACCATTCAGTTACTATACATTACTGCCCAGCACTATTCGGTTACTATATATTACTGCCCAGCACTATTCGGTTACTGTCCATCATTCAGTTGCTAGGGGTTACTGCACAATGATTACCTGCAACTCTGTGTCCCCCTCTGCAAACTGCTCAGTACTGCTGCTGCTTTATTAATCACCACCCCCCACTGCTGGTAGAAGGGTGAGGAAAGAATGCACACAGCCCTGTCTGTGTGTCCTTGATCTCCGCGCTCATTCTGCTGACCGGAAAAGGGGGGGGGGACATTACAGAGAGCCTGCTCTGGCTCACTCCTTGTCAAACAGAATCAGACTCACAGCAGCTCCGGTCCTGACAGAAGAGAAGCAGGCTCTCTAGAACATGCAGCCCACAGCCGTGCCTCTCCTCTGTCACAGTATGGCCAGGAGAACAAGTGAGGGTGATGCCTGGTAATGTAAAGTGCAGGGAACAGAGCAGAGCAGAGCAGACTCCTGCCCACCTCAATACAGCACAACCACACACTTTCGGCTGGCCGACGGCTGTATCTACTTGTCAAATGTGGCAAGCTGCAGGAGGAGGGCTGGTTACAGTAATGCTGATTGTTAGGCAGTGGTATGCGGTGAAATTCTCAGAGGTGCTGATCGGATCATCTTGGCAGCTGGCTCTCAGGCATCTCTGGGATTTGCGCAGCTCCAAGCTGAGCTGGTCACCGCCATTTTTACTGGCACTTTTTAGGGACATTTACGGGTGGGTAAAAAGCACCCTGTTTTTACGGGCTGCCCGTAAAAATACGGGTGGTTGGCAACAATGATCAATCCCTGGAGGAATTTCCACAAACTAGAAAGTAAAGAAAGGGAAAAAGGGCAGGAAAGATCCCCCGGGCGCTTCCACCTCGAACCACCCCCCCTCCCATGCCAGGTGGAATCTGACCTACTCAGCCATACTGAATCAGACTTCCCAGGTATCCAGCTCACACCCACAGTCCCATCCATAGTAGACCCTAGAAAAAAACAAATATAGATAATAGATGATTTCAATAAAGTTATTCTTTCATTCAGCCAGCACATGTTTCTATAAATCAAAAAAGAATCAATAAAAAGAAAACAGCAAAGATATGATAGAAATTCAGCATCACGCTGCCCCAATAGGGACAAGCGGCCACATATCACCATATAACTATTATAACAGCTCAAACGGACTTACCATTGATACACCTCCACTTCAAAATACACACCCCTTACCAAACCAGAGACCTTACACTGACTAAATAGTCAGTTTGACGCCAAACAGGCATCACAATCAGTAACCATCATGTGCAACATCTGGGGCGGCATCAATGAGAGAGACATAATGGTGTTTAATGGAAAGTACGCATATAAATGGCCACAACAGAGAGGAAGAAATGGGACTACCAATCAAGGTGGTAATAAAAATAAAAATATAAGTGATGGGGACGTAAGAGATGGAACTGATTCTGATTCATCTATTGTCTCACATTCTTCACGTCTTTCCCAATTTTCACAGCCCCCCAAAGGAAGAGGAAGACAAAGAGGTTCCTGGAAAAGACAAACAACCAGTGGGAACTCCAATGCAGGTGGCAGGGACAAGAAAAGTAAAGACTATGTAGATGATAGGAATTATGAAACTGATCTATCCATAGAAAACACATTGAGAGGTGAGTTTCCGAGGAAGCTCAAAGAGGAACATCAGGATCTGATATATTAACTGGAGGAAATAGGACATTGTTGTCCCCATCATTATCTACTTATATACATCCCAACACCCCCCCTGGAATTTGGGTACGATTCCAAAAATTGCAAAGGAGAAGGATTTTCAATTGTTTCCCCCAAGTCAAGATCCTCCCAACAAACAAATGATCTCTCACAATCTGGACAAATATGTGTACAAAATCAAATAGAGAATCAGTTACAGGTGATAAACCTGTCTAGTAAAACTCTATCTCAGGTTGAGTTAGAAGTGCTCAGCCTTGTCCAGCTGCCTCTACTGACAGCTTTGAAGTAGTCAAAGATCTGAATCTATTTGCCAGACGTCTAAGGAGTTTTTGGAGCGTGAGCAGTGGAAGGGGTTTACTTCAGAGATTTCATGGCCCTCAAGGGCCTAATGGACATACTGGATGAAAATGAAGACTCTTTGAGTGTTTCTGTGGAGGAGGGTCCTCCAACGTGTATGGGGGTGTCTCCTCAAGCAGCTCCCCCCAAGGAAATCCCAAAGATTCGTAAGAAATCTACAAACTTTCCCCATTGAAAACTAACCATAATATATGGAAATTCTTACAACAGGTCATGATGGATGTGAAAAAAATTGGATTTTAAATCCAATAGGGAAAATAATATTACATTTCAACAACATCAGGCCATTCTTCAATTACAGGACAATAGAGCGATTACCATCAAAATGGCCGACAAAGGAGGTAATGTTGTGGTAATGTATAAGGAAAATTATCGACAAATGTGTCTTGATAGCCTAGCTACAAAGGAATGGTATTCTTTAATCCTTATGGAGAATATTCAAACCTTCAATAATGATTATGATATAATCATTACTGGAGCCTATAATGATGGGATTATCGATAAAGAAGTATTTGAGGCCTTACGGATTACTCATCCAAGAATTCCACACTTTACTCCTTGCCCAAAACACACAAGAATCCTTTGAAACCACCTGGGCACCCGATAATTTCGGGCATTAGAGCAAAAAGTGAGAAAGGAAGCCCTCTGGGTGATGCCTTTCTACGACCCCATGTCACCCAATTGCCATCTTATTTTCAAAATACAATGGCCTTGCTAAGGATGCTTTATAAGAAAAAGATTCTGGCTAATAGCCTCTTGGTCTCTATCGATGTAGAGGCACTCTACGGTAGTATACCTCATTCCTTAGGCCTTTCAGTAGTAGAGAGCTTCATTAGTGAAGGTGATAGATTGGCAGGACCATATAATGCTTTCATTATACAAATATTGCAACATATTTTTCTGAAAAATGTTTTTTCATTCAACGGCTCCCACTAACTCCAGGTCCAGGGGGTGGTGATGGGGACGTGTTGTGCCTCATCGTACGCCAACCTGTACCTGGGGTGGTGGGAGCATACTCTGTTTTCGAACAGTTCTTTATTGATGTATCTGGCCAGCATTATATGCTGGCACAGATATATTGATGACATTTTCATGGTTTGGAGTGGGAATGTAGAGGATTTGGAAATATTCATGAGTAGGTTGGCTGAAAAATATCTTCAACCTCAAATTTACAATGGAATATGACCTTAAGTCCTTAGCATTTTTGTATTTTTATTAAACAGGAAGATGGAACTATAGATACCTCGTTATTTCGGAAAGCAACTGCTGGAAATACCTTACTCCTTGCAGCTAGCTCCCATCCCCAGCCATTGATTAGAAGCATCCCTTACTCACAATTAGGGATGAGCCGAACACCCCCCGGTTCGGTTCGCACCAGAACTTTCGAACGGACCCCACGTTCGTTACGAACGTTAGAACCCCATTGAAGTCTATGGGACTCGAACGTTCGAAATGGAAAGTGCTAATTTTAACGGCTAATATGCAAGAAACTGTCCTAAAAAGGGTTTGGGGACCTGGCTCCGGCCCCAGGGGACATGGGTCAATGCCTAAAATGTTTTTAAAAATGGCCGTTTTGGCGGGAGCACTGATTTTACTGACGATTAAAGTGAAAAAAAAGGTGAAATATTCCTTTAAATATGGTGCCTGGGGGGTGTCTGTAGTATGCCTGTGAAGTGCCACGTGTTTCCCGTGTTTAGAACAGTCCCTGCACAAAATGACATTAAACGGAAATAACACCATTTAAAACTGCTTGCGGTTTTAATGTTATATCTGGTTCCTGCAATATGGTTGAAAATCATTCAGAAAAATGGCATGGGTAGCCCTCCCTGCCCATTACCAGAATATTTGGGTCTTGTACGCATATTAAGGGGAACCCTGTACCCATATTAAAAAAAGGAAATGCGTGTGGCCCCCAGGCCCTATATACTCAGAACAGCAGTATACAGGCGGTGCAAACAAGACAGGGACTGTGTAGGTTTGTTGTGTTAAGTTGAATCTGTTTGTAATTTTCAACTGGTACATTTTTAAAGTGTAGCTCCAGTCAAAAAAACTATTTTTAAGCTTTTTGGAAAACATAGGGAAGGGTTATCACCCCTGTATAATTTGTTTTGTCGTCCATCTTTTTTCATCTCACTTGCTGCTGTCTCCTTGCGTTTGCAAGTAGGAGATGTTTGTAAGTTGGATGTTTGAAAGTAGGGGCCTGCCCTATATGCTCTGCAGAAATGGCGGAACAAGGTGTTGGTTTTGCCACAACATTGTAAGCCCTCAAAGTGACTCTTGGTGGGCGCTGGAGCGCCCTGCTGTGAACGATTATATCAAGAATTGTAATTACATGCCATTGTTGAACAGTGGTAGAAAAATTGACCTTTGGTGGTTGTGGTGCTGGTGCCACAACACTATAAGTCCTCGCCGTTACTCTGGGTGGGCACAGGAAGGGGCCCTCCTGTGAAATATTATATCAAGAATTGTAATTACATGTCCCTGTTAAACAGGGGCAGAAAAATTTGGCCTTAGGCACTGCTGCTGGTGCCACCACACTGCAACCTCTGCCATATACTCTAGTTTTATTGCAGGAATTAGCCCTGCTGCAAAGCATTGCATCAAAAATTTTACTTAAACGCCCCTGTTAAACAGGGGCAGAAAAATTGGGCCTTAGGCACTGGTGCTGGTGCCACCACACTGCAACCTCTGCCATATACTCTAGTTTTATTGCAGGAATTAGCCCTGCTGCAAAGCATTGCATCAAAAATTGTACTTAAACGCCCCTGTTAAACAGGGGCAGAAAAATTGGGCCTTAGGCACTGGTGCTGGTGCCACCACACTGCAACCTCTGCCATATACTCTAGTTTTATTGCAGGAATTAGCCCTGCTGCAAAGCATTGCATCAAAAATTGTACTTAAACGCCCCTGTTAAACAGGGGCAGAAAAATTGGGCTGCTGGCATCACCCAGAACCAAAAATGTTCTTCCAACATATCAGCGGAGGAGGAAGAGGATAGACAATCAACATAACAGGACAGTCACTCAGCATCAGCATAGGCATTCTTGAAGGGATGTGGTATTTCAAAAAAAATTATTCGGGTTACATCAGCTTCAGGTGCTTGGTAGCTGTGGGTGATCCAAGACTGATTCATCTTGATGAAGGTCAGTCGATCAACTGATTCGGTGGACAGGTGCACCCTGTGATCGGTAACAAAGCCACCAGCAGCACTGAAGGTGCGTTCCGAAAGAACGCTGGATGCAGGACAGGCCAGTAGCTCAATTGCATACTGTGCAAGCTCTGGCCAGTGATCCATCCTCAAGACCCAGTAAGCCAGAGGATTTTCGGTGGGAAAGGTGTCCAAGTCTGACCTTGCCCCTAGGTATTCCTGCACCATGTAAATCAGACGCTGGCGATGGGTGCTGGAACCAATCATACCTTGGGGCTGCGGACTAAAAAATTGTCTGAAAGCATCAGTCAGACGGCCACCTTCTCCACCGCTCCTTCTGACTGATGCCTCAGCAAAACGTTGTCCAGGACCAGGAGTTTGTAACCTCCCAGTCTCTGGGAACACGTTGCACAGACCTTTCTGCAAGGCCTCCCGGAGATGTCTCATCCTCTGCTCCCTCTGCGATGGCAAGATAAGGTCGGCAACCTTACCCTTGTACCGTGGATCAAGGAGAGTGGCCAGCCAGTAATGGTCCCTCTCCTTGATCTGAAGAATACGAGGATCCTTCCGCAGGCTTTGCAGGATCAGGGAGGCCATGCAGCGTAGGTTAGCTGAGGCATTCGGTCCGGAGTCCTCTGGGTCACTAAGGACAACATGATCCGCAGCTACCTCCTCCGAGCCACGTACAAGTCCACGTGTTTCTTGGGACTGTAAATCATCCCTATAAGACTGCTGCTGCTGATGCTGATGCTGAGTGCCAGCCTCCACCTCCATGCTGACACAATCATCCTCCTCCTCCTCTTCCTCCTCTTCCTCCTCCTCATCCTCTTCCTGTGTGATGGGTGGCACAGCAGGAACACTGTCTGGAAAAAGGGGGCCTTGAGAGGCAAGGAAGTCCTCCTCTTCCTGCCTCTGTTCTGCCTCAAGTGCCCTGTCCATTATTCCACGCAGCGTATGCTCCAAGAGGTGTTAGCTAGCTGTTGGCACCCTACATTGCTTTTAACTTTACTTCATTTTATTTCTGTGATCACCAAGTCATTTATAACTTTTTGACTTCAATAAATCCGTATTTTATATCATTTGACCCGCACCATGTGGAGCTCTTTTTTCTTTTCTCCCTTCTGTGTGGTTTAAACCCTCAAACATTTCTCTCCCCATTTGGGGCGATTGGAGTATTGGACCGTGTCTGAGCTGGATTCCAAACTACCTCGATGTTCCAGTTTGCGAAACACGCCATTGAGTACACTGCTGTTTGAAGTTCCTCCACCAGTCCAACGGACCTCCTTCCATATATTCTCTGGTCCCAGAGTGAGACCTCAAGCCTTTTCAGACTCAATTGTCATATGACTTTGTGAGTCCAACAGAGCTGGTAAGAAGTATTTATCTACCTTCTTTTGACGTTTACAGACAAGCTGGCCTACATGAATATACTTGCCCAGTGACCTGTTTTTGTTTTATGACGGTCCAGTCATCTCTATATCAGCTCCATTGTGAAACTGGTGCCCATCCTATGGACTCTTTTTCTCAAATTATTAACTATATGAATTTTTGTATCACTCTACAATTTATGTTGATTACACATTAATTATTTTATGTTGATTATATTCAGTAATATTGAAGCGCTACACATATTTTTTCTTTTGCTCCAAGAGGTGGACAAGAGGTACAGTGTCACTGATGCATGCACTGTCACTGCTCACCATCCTTGTGGCCTCCTCAAACGGTGACAGGACAGTGCATGCATCCCTGATCATGCCCCACTGGCGTGGTGAGAAAAAACCAAGCTCCCCTGACCCTGTCCTGGTGCCGTAGTCGCACAGGTACTCATTGATGGCCCTCTGCTGCGTGTGCAGCCGCTGCAGCATGGCCAATGTTGAGTTCCATCTGGTGGGCATGTCACATATAAGGCGGTTCTTGGGCAGGTTCAACTTCTTTTGGAGCTCAGCCAGCCGAGCACAGGCATTAAATGATCGGCGGAAATGCACACAGACTTTCCTGGCCTGCTTCAGGACATCCTGTAAGCCGGGGTACCTGCCCAAGAACCGCTGCACCACCAGGTTAAGGACGTGAGCTACACAGGGCACATGGGTCAGTTGTCCCTGTCGGAGGGCGGAGAGGAGGTTGGTGCCATTGTCGCAAACCACCATTCCTGGCTTAAGATGGCGTGGCGTCAACCACCTCTTGGCCTGCCCCTGCAGAGCTGACAAAACATCCGCCCCAGTGTGGCTCCTGTCCCCCAAACAAACCAGCGCAAGCACGGCATGGCATCGTTTTGCTTGCGTACTTGCGTAGCCCCTGGAACGCCTACGGAGCACCGCTGGTTCTGAGGACAGAGCACTGGAAGAGGCCATGGAGGAAGAAGAAGAGGAGGGGGTGGAGGAGAGAGGTGTGTCACAACCAATAGTAGCATTTTGGAGGCGTGGTGGCGGAACAACCTCCAACACTACTGCACCTTGTCCTGCATCCTTCCCAGCAGCCAGAGTGACCCAATGGGCCGTGAAAGACAGGTAACGTCCCTGTCCATGCCTGCTGGACCATGAGTCAGCGGTAATATGCACCTTACCGCTGACCGCCCTGTCCAGCGAGGCAAGGACATTGCCTTCCACATGCCGGTAGAGAGCCGGAATCGCCTTCCGTGAGAAAAAGTGGCGTTTGGGGACCTGCCACTGAGGAACCGCACATTGTACAAACTCACGGAAGGGGGCCGAGTCTACCAACTGAAAAGGCAGCAGTTGAAGTGCTAGCAATTTAGCCAAGCTAGCATTCAACCGCTGGGCATGTGGATGGCTGGGAGTAAACTTCTTCCGCCGGTCCAGCAGCTGGGGCAGGGACATTTGCCTGCTATAATCGGACGTGGGTGTACCACTAGCAGAGTTCCCGGAAGCACTTGGCTGTGACACACCTAATTCTACACCTTCATTCCTCTCAGAGCAGGTTTCAGAGAGGACTGAAGGTCTAGTGGGGTTGGAGATGCCAGCTGATGAGGAGCAAGGAGAGGTCCGCTTTGTTCTTTGGTGTGGGTCTTTGAGGTACGCTTGCCAACGAGCTGCATGGCAGGTCAACATATGTCTGGTCAAGCATGTGGTGCCCAAGCGGCTGATGTTTTGGCCACGTGAGATACGCTTGAGACATATGTTGCAAATAGCAGCGGTGCGATCTGATGCACTCGTCTCAAAAAAGGCCCACACCAAAGAACTTTTAGAATAACGCGCAGATGCAGCGCTCTGCACAGGCGGAGCTCTGCGGTGTGATTCAGTCGGTGTGCTGCCCCTAAGCTGGCCCCCGGAGGGCATCCTGCCTCGTTGGACATGTGCCTCCTCCTCCTCCTCCTCCTCCCTCCTTCCAGGCACCCACGTGGAGTCAGTGCCCTCATCATCCCCTCCCTCTTCATCGCTGTAGCAAACCTGGCAGTATGCTGCAGCTTGTGGAACATGACTGCCAGATTGCTGTCCTTCTTGAGCATCCCCTCTCTCTGCGCTCACGCTACTGCCTTCCTCTAGCTGAGTGTCATCATCAGAGCCCACCAAACACTGGGCATCCTCCGGGAGCATGTACCCAACACTGTGCTCAAAGAGTTCAGGAGACTCCTCAGGAGGACGTGGTGGGTCTAGGGAAGGAGTCACTGATGATGACATTGAGAGGAGGGAAGACGATGCGTTGGCAACTGCTTTGCTACTACCCTGAGACTGGGTGAGAGAGGATGAGGAGGATGAAGAGGGCTTGGTCATCCACTCTACCAAGTCGTTGGCATGTTGCGGTTCAACATGTCCAGCTGCCGAAAAGAAGGACAAGCATGTCCCATGGCCACGTGCTGATGACAATGCACCGCGTCCACGACCAGCACTGTTGTCTCTAGACACAGAGCCTGCTTGCCCTCTTTTATCGGCTCGCGCCTGTCTGCCTCTCCTTGCTGGCCTTCCAGACATGGTAATGGCCTGAAGGGAGTTGGGTAAAACAGTAGTTGGGTAGTTTATATTGTGCTGGAGGCACACAACACCCACTAACTCCTGCAGATGCCTTTTTTATAGAACACCAGAGATAAAGGGGTATATACAGATGTATACTGTGCTGTGCTGGAGGCACACACAACTTCCAATAACTCCTGCAGATGGCAATTGGGCTCAAATAGAGAACAGCTATGTAGGTGGATTATAGCGGTATGTACTGGGTACAGAGCACGCAGACAGCACGCACTATCTCCTAACACTACTGACTGCAAGCTCTATTATTAAAGATAGATCACTAGCTATATAGGTGAGGTGAATATCGCAGTGTATACTGCAGTCAGGGCACGCAGACTATAACCAGAAAACAGCAGAGATAAAGGGGTATATACAGATGTATACTGTGCTGTGCTGGAGGCACACACAACTTCCAATAACTCCTGCAGATGGCAATTGGGCTCAAATAGAGAACAGCTATGTAGGTGGATTATAGCGGTATTTACTGGGTACAGAGCACGCAGACAGCACGCACTATCTCCTAACACTACTGACTGCAAGCTCTATTATTAAAGATAGATCACTAGCTATATAGGTGAGGTGAATATCGCGGTGTATACTGCGGTCAGGGCACGCAGACAATAACCAGAAAACAGCAGAGATAAAGGGGTATATACAGATGTATACTGTGCTGTGCTGGAGGCACACACAACTTCCAATAACTCCTGCAGATGGCAATTGGGCTCAAATAGAGAACAGCTATGTAGGTGGATTATAGCGGTATGTACTGGGTACAGAGCACGCAGACAGCACGCACTATCTCCTAACACTACTGACTGCAAGCTCTATTATTAAAGATAGATCACTAGCTATATAGGTGAGGTGAATATCGCGGTGTATACTGCGGTCAGGGCATGCAGACAATAACCAGAAAACAGCAGAGATAAAGGGGTATATACAGATGTATACTGTGCTGTGCTGGAGGCACACACAACTTCCAATAACTCCTGCAGATGGCAATTGGGCTCAAATAGAGAACAGCTATGTAGGTGGATTATAGCGGTATGTACTGGGTACAGAGCACGCAGACAGCACGCACTATCTCCTAACACTACTGACTGCAAGCTCTATTATTAAAGATAGATCACTAGCTATATAGGTGAGGTGAATATAGTGGTGTATACTGCGGTCAGGGCACAGACAATAACCACTACACAACAGCAAGATAGGAAATCAGCCAAAAACGATCGGTGTGTACTGTGTTGAAGGTACACAGAACACCCACTGCTTCATATGCCAACACACTACACGAGGCCGACTCAATGGCGGCCTTATATAGTGTGGGGCGTGCACTACACAGCCTGAGCTATGATTGGCCACAGGCATCCTGCCTGTGGCCAATCATGGCTCTCCTCGCTGCTGGCGCTGCGATTGGCCAAGCATGCGGGGTCACAGTGCATGCTTGGCCAATCATGAGCCAGCAATGCACTGCGCCATCGCAGTGCATTGTGGGCCGTGAGTGCCACGCGAATTTTGACGCGAACAGACCAAGTGTTCGGATTTCACCGAACGGACGAACAGCCAATGTTCGAGTCGAACGTACGTTCGACTCGAACACGAAGCTCATCCCTACTCACAATATTTGCATTTAAGGAGAAACTGCTCGACAGAGGAGTCCTTCAGAGCTGAATCCAAATTGTTAAGATTGAGACTAACTAAGAAGGGCTATAGTAAAACGATCCTTAAAAAGACCTTTAAAAAGGCTCTTGACAAGGATAGACAAATATTACTGTTTTGTCAAAAAAAGGCATAAGGAGCAGCAAAAGTATACTGTAAGAATAATAACAACATATTCTAGCAATCATGAGATAATACGACTGGGAGGCAGTGGCACTTTTTGACAGGTGACCGCATCATCAACAAATACATTAGCAATTTTCCACTTTTTTTAAGATGTAACAATTGTGAGTATTGCGACTGGATGCTAGAAGGCTCATCATATACCTTGCCACATGGAGAAATATATAACATGAAATTTTATGCAGACTATATGTTTATATTGCTTTTTCTGGTTCGTTTTACATCGATAAAACTTTCAGAAATTTCTAGAGACGAGTATACGACCACATATACTATATTAGGGAAAAATTGCTATATACGCCCATAGGTTGACATGTTGCGCTAAAGCATGAAAATGATACTTCGATGGTCTGTTTCACAGCCCTTGAAAGGGTCAGAGAACACCCACGGGGTGGAAACATTGACCAAAAAACTGCTTCAACGTGAAGCAAAATGGATCTTCAATTTAAATGCTATTCGAGCACCCGGTCACAACGAGTCATTAAGCTATTGGCCATATCTTTGATAGTAATGAGGAGATTATCCGCTGTTCATGATTCCTGCCTGTATAGGTTGTAATGTCTGTCTCCTATCATGCTTTTACTTATTGTAAATAATGTATGGTTAATGTTTTTAATATATGGAATGCATGGGAGATTTATAGAAACATGTGCTGGCCTAATAAAAGAATACATTTACCGTATTGTAATCATCTTTTATTTATATTTTTTTCTCTAGGGTCTCCTATGGATGGGACTGTGGGTGTGAGCTGGATACGCGGGAAGTCTGATTCAGTATGGCTGAGTAGGTCCCTCCAGGGGTTGATATGTAGGTTAGGTTGAGACTGGCTTGTATAGTGCAATGGGATGGCACAGCGCTTGGCTTGATGTATGTTTGCGGCCCACCTGTGTCAGTGATGTGGGGCCGGTCGGACATGTCTGCGCATGCGCGTTGTTTTTGTTTTGATTTTGGCCGGGAAGGAGATGGTGCTTGCGCTGTGGTGCCCGCCCTGTTGGGGATAGATTGTGAGGGTTAACAAGACTCCCTCATTGATGCCACCACAGATGTTGCACATGATGGTTACTGATTGTGATGCCTGTTTGGTGCTAAACTGACTATTTAGTCAGTGTAAGGTCTCAGGTCTGGTAAGCGGAGTGTATTTTGGAGTGGAGGTTTATCAATGGTAAGTCCATTTGAGCTGTTATAATAGTTATATGGTAATATGTGGCTGCTTGTCCCTATTGGGGCAATGTTATGCTGACTTTCTATCATCTCTTTGTTGTTTTCTTTTTACCATAGCACTGTTATTGGTGCAGCTGAAGCTTTCCATTTACCCTTTTTAATCACATTGGATTAAAACAGTGATATTTGGGCTTGGGAGCGCTCTGCATCCTCCACAGTGGCTGTTACCACCACCCCCTTCTTTTTGTGTACTAGTCAGGGTCCTGCGTCTCCTGGACACCACTCACTCCTCCCATTTTTGGGCACATCGCTTCCGATTTATAGATTGAACTGTCTTGGGTTCATAATATTTAAGTTACAATGATCCATGTTTTGTATATGGGTTACTGTATCAATGAATGAAGATCATTACATATATTAAATTTTTTTTGCCCTATTTAGCACGTTTCCATCTTTAATAATATTTATTTCTCCCATGTTTCCAGTTTAAGGTTCTCTGATTATAAGTCAAAAGTAGATGGTTCTGAAGAAGCTGGTATGTGAAATGCGTCAACCATCTTTACTGACATTATCTGAAAAAATATTATCTACGAACCTCATGAGAACATCCTAGTGGTTTTATAATTTTTTTATGTATCTACTGTTGTTAAAATAAAATGATTGAAAAGCATTATGTGCATATATTCCTCATTGGTACCATGATAATCCATCATGTTGGTTCTTTGTTTTGTAAATTCTATATAGTATGAGGTACCACCATAGCCTTTTTTTCATATCTTTATATATGTTACTTTTGTCACTTTTATCAATTGCACTTTATATATATGAATGTATTCAGGATGTTTACATTATTGCTTGATTAGAATTTAGGACTTGATCTCAGATGCGTCCACCTTTTATCTACTTTGATTTTACAATACCTTCTCTATCTCACTGTTATTTTAGTTTCTATCTAGAGCGCAACACCAATTATTGATTTTTACTCTTTTTGGATATTTCACAGGTCCCAGAAAGCTGCGGGACCGTTCACAAAGATCACAAGACAGCTTGCGAATGCGCAATGGGAAGATGGCTGTGAAGCAATCGCAGCTGGCTTCCCAAAGTAAACATGGTGGTGCCTGGACCCAAAGATGGCTGAAGAGCCTGAGTGAGGACTGCTCAGGATCCCTTGAAAGGTAAGTGCCCTATTATTCAATTTCAGCAGCTACTGTATTTGTAGCCATTTACTTTTAATACTTTTTTTTAGATTGAAGAAACACTTTAAGGTGAGGAAATTTAAATCAGCTAAACAAGCCCTCTTGGGCGGCAGGGTGGTAGAGGCCTCTAAGTCCCAAAGGAGACTCCTTACATTTATATTTATATCTGCTAAAATTACCATAGCAAGGAACTGGAGATCCGCCGCCCTGCCGATTGCACAGCTCAAACATAAAATGTCATGGTTGATGATAAATGAGAGGTTGTCAGCACTGTCACAGGACAAGATGGGGTTGCTCCATAGAATATGGGACCCATGGATTGCTTACCTGACTAACGATTCCAGGGCACATATTGAGTAACTATATTCCAGCGGTATGGGCCTTGCACAACGGGGCCACAGCTCCTCAAACCCTTTTACCCTCCCACCCTTCCCCATTCCTCTCCCTTCTCTGATCTTTCTTACTATTCTCCCTTCCCTTTTTGTTTGCTTCAATACTCATTTCTTATTGGTCTCAATCGAAGCACGATCAGTTGCAATATTGTATATTAATTCTTGGCAGGTTAAGAACCGCGCAGAGGATGGTGGTCGGCTATCGCCCGGGGGGGGGGGGACCCAGGGTCACCCTTGGAGGGAGGGGGGTGGGGTCTTCCCGGCGGGTGGAGGCGTTAAAAGTGTAGACTATCGATGTTTTACTCCACGTTGGAGTTATGATTCATAGTTGGATATGGACTGGTAGTCATCACTAACCCCGCAGGCTAACTGTAATAGGCACTGGAAAGAACTGTACAACTTGATATGTTACCGAAAGAGTGTCTTAGGAAATAACCAAGCGGACAACTGACTTGTGCATTGAACTTGTTGTACTGATGTACCGAAAAGATGAGAACCTTGTTTGTTTTTTCTTTCTGTATTGTAAACCTACAATAACAATTATTGAAACATAAGCTGAGGAAATTACCAAAGAGTCTGTTTTGGGTGCGAGGATTACTGAATGATTGATTTGTGAACTTTTTCCTGGGATGACTGGTTCATGTCATCACACTGATTGGTTCACAACTTGTAAAACAAAACAAAGTCATGGAACAATTGAAGCTTTTTATATAGTATTATATGAATTTGTTACACTTTTTCTTTTGAACACTTCAATCACTGTAGCACTTGTAGGGTAGGATTTCTAGGTGTTTACACAGGTTATTAGCATGTATGGAATAATAATTGTTTGACATTCTATGCACACAATTGGATCAATGTAATTGGGCATGATGGTTGGATTTTAATATTTTTGAGGAATTATCAGTCATAATATTTTTTTGTATGCACATTATATCAGTTGATATCATTTCAGCTGCTTGTGGTTATTTTCAGTATTTTTTGGTAAGCGCAGATATTTATGGTTTATATTTATATATTAAAAAGGCTTCTCCAGGTGCATGCATGACCTTAGATAATTTGGAAAGTGACTTGCAATTCTGAGAAGCCAGGTTTTGTTGGGGAAGCATGAACCACAGCTGTGAGCTGTGGCCTCCCCATCCTACTCCCATTCAGTTGTAGTTCATGTTTTACTTACAAAACAAGCCCAATTTTTTTTTTTATTGTGCTTTGCAAATTAAAGTGAAAAACCAGCTCATAAAAAAAATAATGAAATGCCTCCTTTGTTAAAAAATGCACAATAAAATGTGGCATTGTATATACTCAAATTTCAATGCCTATAAGAGTATTAGACTATTGTAGGATTCCACTATCAGTAGAAGAATAGATCACTTAAGTTTATCGCATATATATGTGCCTACCTATTCATTTAAAAAACAAAGTGATGGGTAAAATTAACAGTTGTTCTCGATTAAAAGATCTCGACCCTATGGGAAATATAGCAATTTTTTACACACCACAACAACCAAAGAAAGAAAGATATTACCTTATTCTATAATATTCTATCCTCCTCTCTTACAGAAGACGAAAATCCTAACATGATCAAATTGAAAAAAAGATCTTTCACAGAACTTTTCAAAGGATCAATGGCAAAAAGCTACAGTATAATGATTAATGGTAAAGCCTCCTCATGTATTGAACACTGGGATAACTCACAAAAATTCAGGTGGTACTTGACCCCATATAAAATATCAAAGATTTACCCATCCGTATCCCCTATGTGTTGGAGGTATAATGAACCATCAGGTAATTTATACCATACCTTATAGTCCTGCAAAAACCTACTCAGTTTTTGAAATTCTTTTTCCTTTTTTATAGCTGCCCTTACTGGTAACTTGTTAGAACTTACTCCCGCTATGGCATGTCACTATTGGGGATAAATCTTGAGGTATATCCAGTAAATTATAGAACAGTTGTAGCACATATACTAATAGCTGCAAAACTTACTATATCCAGCATGTGGAAATACCAAAACTCCTAACTTAACAAATTTCTACTCATCACTAGACTATCACTGAACACCCAAGCACAATACAAACTTTTATTAGCAAACTACTCTACAATCATTAAAAAAACATTGCAAACTTAGTTAAATAGCCTGAGAGCTTCTAACTATTTAAACAAAATGTGTGTATGACTTTATCACCAGATGGAATTAAGATTATTGTAAAAATGAGATTCTAGCACAATATGTATTCTAGGAACACTATTGTCATTTAAATGTTACAAAGAATATAACAGAATATGTAAAAGGGAAATCAAGGATGCAAAAATTCAAAACGAAAGACAGATTGAAAAAGATAGTAGGACAAACCCCAAAAAATTCTTCAAATATATTAATAGTAAAAAGGTCAAGTCTGAGCATGTAGGCCGTTTACAAAATAATCTAGAGTGGGTGACTGGGGACAAAGAGAAGGCTAATTTATTAAATACTTTCTTCAGCTCTGTGTATACAAAGGAGCATGGGGGAGCTCATGTCGATAATGGGGGTGGTAGTGACATGGCCCCAAATCCACAATGGGTCAAAAGTGATATGGTCCAGAAATATTTAGACAAAATAAAGGTGGATAAAGCACCTGGACCTGATGGCATCCACCCACGGATCCTAAAAGAATTGAGCTCTGTAATTTCAAAGCCATTGTATCTCATTTTTAGGGACTCATTAATGACAGGAATAGTACCACTGGATTGGCAAGAGGCCAATGTGGTGCCTATATTTAAAAAGTGAACAAAGTCTTTACCAAGTAACTATAGACCTGTTAGTTTAACTTCTATAGTTGGGAAGATACTGGAGAGATTAATAAAAGACCACACAGACGAGTTCTTGCAGGAAAAAAATATTTTAAGCAACAGACAGCATGGATTCATGAAAGACAGAAGTTGTCAGACAAACTTGATTTAAACCTTGGACATAGGGGTGACGGTGGACGTGATATACTTGGATTTTTCAAAAGCGTTCAATGCAGTTCCGCACACACGGCTCATGTGTAAGGTAAAGTCTACAGGTTTGGAAATATCAGTTTGTAAATGGATAGTAAACTGTCTAAAAGACAGAATTTAGGGAGTAGTGGTTAATGATTCTTACTCTGAATGGTCTAAGGTTATCAGTGGTGAACCCCAAGGTTCAGTGCTGGGACCCTTACTTTTTAATATTTTTATAAATTATATTGGGTCTGGGATCAAACGTAACATTTCCGTCTTTGCAGATGACACCAAGCTAGGCAGTGGAATAACGTCCTTAGAGGATGTCTCCAATTTACAAGCCGACCTCAATGCTCTGTCTAATTGGGCGACTATGTGGCAGATGAGGTTTAATGTTGATAAATGTGAAGTTATGCACTTGGGTGCTAAGACTATGCATGCATCATATATACTAGGGGTAGTACAGCTGGGGGGATCCATAGTGGAGAAGGATCTGGGGGTTTTGGTAGATCATAAGCTCAATAATAGCAGGCAATGCCAAGCTTATTCACTCTTGATAAGAGGAGATTTAGGGGGGGTATGATCAACATGTACAAATATATAAGGGGTCCATATAGTGATACTTGATGTTGAATTATTGACTTTACAGTCAACAAAGAGGACAAGGGGCACTCTTTACGTCTAGAGGAAAAGAGATTTCATCTCCAAATACGGAAAGGTTTCTTCACAGTAAGAGCTGTGAAAATGTGGAATAGACTCCCTGCAGAGGTGGTCCTGGCCAGCTCAGTAGATTGCTTTAAGAAAAGCCTGGATTATTTCCTAAATGTACATAATATAACTGGGTACTAACAGTTATAGGTAAAGTTGATCCGGGGAAAATCTGATTTCCCCTGCTTTAGCAAATTGGATCAGGCTCTGCTGGGGTTTTTCGCCTTCCTCTGAATCAACTGTGGGTATACGGTAGAATAGGGTATATAGGATTGTATGATATTTTTTTTTTTTTGTGGTTGAACTGGATGGACTTGTGTCTTTTTTCAACCTGACTATGTAACTATGTAACATTGAAAAGTATTCATACCCCGTTTAGTTACTAACTACTAACTAAAAACATAAATATATTTTATTGGGTTTTTATGTGATAAATCAAGACAAAGTGACACATAATTGTGAAGTGGAAGGAAAATGATAAATGTTTTTCAATTTTTTTAACAAAAAATTTTTTTCTGAAAAGTGGGGCGTGCATTTGTATTCAGCTTCCTTTACTCTGATACCCCTAACTAAAATCTAGTGGAACCAATTGCCTTCAGAAGTCACCTATTTAGTATATAGAGTACACCTGTGTGTAATTTAATCGCAGTATAAATACAGCTGTTCTGTGAAGCCCTTGGAGGTTTGTTGGAGAACCTTAGTGAACAAACAGCATCATGAAGGCCAAGGAACACACCAGACAAGTCAGGGATAAAGTAATAGAGAATTTTAAAGCAGGGTTAGGTTATAAAAAAATATCCCAAGCTTTGAACATCTTACAAAGCACTGTTCAATCTATCATCCAAAAATGGAAAGAATATGGCACAACTGCAAATCTACCAAGACATGGCCGTCCACCTAAACTGGCAGACTAGTCAAGGAGAACATTAATCACAGAAGCAGACAAGAGGCCAGGCATGTACTGGCCATAGGGACTATAGGGAGTTTCCCGGTGGGCCGATGGCTCAGTGGGCCGGTTTAAGTGACAGCCAGTGGCATCGCTGGGGGGGGACTTTTGGGGCTATAGCCCCGAATCTGGGGCCCATAGCCCCGAGTCAGTCCAGGAGTCCCCAACCACAGGGTCCAGGCCCACTACCTGCCCTGTTTCTGGTGACCCTGATGTAAGGAGGGGCTCTCTGGGGAACCTGATGTAAGAAAGAGGCTCTCTGTGGACCCGGATCTAAGGGGTTGGCTCTCTAGGGACCCTGATGTAAGGCGGAGGATCTCTGGGGACTCTGATGTAAGAGGGGCTCTCTGGGGACCCTGATGTAAGGGGAAGGCTATATGGGGACCCTGATGTAAGGGGAGGCTCTCTGGGGACCCTGATGTAAGGGGAGGCTCTCTGGGGACCCTGATGTAAGGGGAGGCTCTCTGGGGACCCTGATGTAAGGGGGGCTCTCTGGGGACCCTGATGTAAGGGGGGGCTCTCTGGGGACCCTGATGTAAAGGGGGCTCTCTAGGGGCTTTTTTGCGCAATTGCGTACAGTTTATATACTGTTTTTTGCGTGTTTGCAAAATTAAAGTGGGCCGGTCTGGATGAAGTCCAGGGCCAAATTTTTGTCCCAGTCCAGCCCTGCAAGAGGCCCATGGTAACTCTGGAGGAGCTGCAGAGATCCACAGCTCAGGTGGGAGAATCTGCCCACAGGACAACTATTAGTCGTGCACTCCAAAAATCTGGCCTTCATGGAAGAGTGACAAGAAGAAAGCCATTGTTGAAAGAAAGCCAAAAGAAGTCCTGTTTGCAGTTTGTAAGAAGCCATGTGGGGGACACAGAAAACATTTGGTAGAAGGCACTCTGATCAGATGGGACCAAAATGTAACTTTTTGGCCTAAAAGCAAAACGTTATGTGTTGTGGAAAACCAACATTGCACATCACCCTGAACATACTTTCTAGATGAGCAAAGCTGGTAGAGACATACCCAAAAAGACTTGCAGCTATAATTGCAGCGAAAAGGTGGTTCTGCAAAGTATGGACTCAGGGGGCCTGAATACAAATGCACGCCACACTTTTCAGATATTTATTTGTAAAAAAAATTGGAAACCATTTATCATTTTCCGGCCACTTCACAATTAATCCAAATAAAACACATTTATGTTTTTGATTGTAACATGACAAAATGTGGAAAATTTCAAGGGGTATAAATACTTTTTTAAGACACTGTAGATCTTCTTCCTCCTTCTTCAATGTTGGCTTTAAGATCTTGATGATCAATGTCTGCTTACAGTTAGTTCCCATTAGGAGTAGGCACAAATTGATAAGCAAGAGTACTGACACTACCTTGTATTCTTCTTCTTTGTTCTCTATTGTTTGTTTAAACAATGGACTAAGCAATGTTACCACGAGTTATAAAAAAAAAACCTATGTCAACAATGTTGGAATTTGTCAATTTAAAATGTAATAAAAATGTAAAGTTAAAACTTTGTGAAACAAAAAAAAAATGTATAGTTAAAAAAATAAAAAAGTAAAATGTCCACTCTCCAAAATGTCCTTTAGTGCTAGTCATTTTTAAACCCACTTCCTGTGAGCCCAGGCTGTCATAAACCCCACAACTAGGGTATACATCATCCCATCAGCCTCGACTCACAAGAGGAGCTCTTCAGTATCTTGAACCTGATCACTACTGGAGAAAGAGGACCCACAATGTCACGTGACCAGACAAAAGATCTCTGGAAATAAAGGCATATATACAGTATTTTTAAAAGTGTAAATGGTGCAAGAGGTGGGACCTCTAGAATTGGGGGGTGGCAAGTTACAGGTCCACTTTAACCAAGACTTTTTCTTATCAGAGAATAGGTGCAGGTAACCCCGCCTTCTGAGTCACCCCCTTGTCTCAACAGTAGATCCCCCAGCAGCCAACATCAATACTGTAGACCCGCCAGCATACCAAAGCACCTCTTGCCATTACATATATTTAGTGCTAAAGGTGCCAGAACTGCATTCTCCCATGTTCCCACTGAAAAAAAGCCCTGACTTTAACAAAGGGGGCATTCATATACTGGGTATGCCTTATCTATAAACCAGTAGGTAGTTTATGTAACAAAATAAGTTATAGTATCTAAAGATTTGCTTTAATCCTATTTGCTACAGCACTGGCCTCTAATTTCTAGCAGCTTGCAGGCAAAGCCAACCAATCATCTAGCGGACAGGGATGTTTAGCTAAATTGTCATGGCTACCAATGCATTTTCCCCCAAAATCCACTTACTGCAATCATGAAATTGGACTACAGTACCTTCCGCGGTCAACTGCAATCTACATTTTTTGATGGTCAGTTTATATGCAGGGATTTTAAGTGTAAACAATTCTTCCACCACAATGCAAAATTATCCAATTATCTAGCTGTATTATTCCTGAAAGCAGTGTTGCAATGTTATCTGCTATGTATAGTACACACACAGTTCTTGCTCAAACACGTGTGGTTGGGTGCCAGTGGTGAATTAGGACAAACTGTTCTCGTAGTAATAGATTTGATCTAACCCGACAAACCAGGTGCAACTGGTCAGTTAACTATGAGAGCAACCAGGAAATGTACATGTTCTTCTCTCACGAATACCTTTATGACTCAAAGGTCATTAAAGTACAATGCCTACACTGCCAGCATTGTACTAGATGAACAGTATGTCCTACAGAACAAATGACTGTACAGTATAGATCTCAGTGTTTGTGAACATTTTAATTGATACACTGTTTAGTCTTTTGGTATGCCTGAAACCCAGTCGCTTTGAAAAGAAAAATGCATAGATCCCTGTGCAAAATCTGTTTTGATTTTTAGTAGCGAAACTTAGGGGTCTATTTAAATTTAAAAGAAGCACAGCCATCATGAATTATCATGAATTATCCCTGTGAAGTTTAAAACGTTTATTTCCTATGACTGTCAGCACCATCTACTGGACATAATGCTGAATTTCCTGAATGAAGTATTTCAGGGAAAATATCGTTACTAGATAGATCATAGGAAATAAACATATTACATCCAAGCAAATGCTTGAAGGCTAAGTTCACCTTTAAAAAAATAATAAATGCATATAATAAATGCATATATTTTAGCAGGTAGCATATTTTTGCAGTAAGCAACATGCCCCTTTCACATGGGCGGCTGTTCTGCTGCTGTTAAAAACATGTTTCGCTTCTTTTGAAATTCTTTTGAAATTCAGAGAATCCTGGCACAGCGTTTACTTGCAGTTGTACATTGCGATTAGCTGTGTTTACTTGCAGCTGCATTGGAACATTCCTGCCATTTCTGATGTGCTTCCTCTTGTTTCTCTTTCCTTTTTGCTGCTGCTATCTGCAGGTGAAATAGTACACTGCGATTACCTGCAGCTATGTGCAGATAGCTGCAATAAATCGGTCCTGGACGCAGTCAAATAAATTTTTTCTAACCGCACCAAACCCCATGTAATGAAACCGTTGCTAAATGCAGTGTGTGAATGGGGCCATAGGAAAGCATTTTTTTAGTTTAGCTGTGGTAGATAACTTGATCTATTCGCAGCTAAAAGCTTAATTCTATCCGCCCGTGTGAAAGGGGCCTTACACCTTAAATATCAGTGTAATAAGTAACATGTTGAAAAGGTAGCATTAGCCTTTAACCGCTTCCAGACCACCTCACGCAGATATACTACGGCAAAAGGGCACATAAGCAGAATCACGTACCTGTACATTGCCCTTTACCGGTTCCCAACCAGCACACGCTGATGTAAGTTGGCAGAATGGCACGGCTGCGCAAATGGACGTACCTGTAAGTCCCTTCGCGTGCGCACCGCCAGCTATGCACACGCCACCCGGGAGCTCTGTGAGTAGGATCGCGGGTCCCACGATTGTCTCACGGAGAGGAGGAATGGGGAGTTGCTAATGTAAAGAAGCATCTCCCCGTTCTGCCTAGTGATAGTGTCACTGATCATAGCTCCCTGTGATTGGGAGCTATGATCAGTGATGTGTCACAGCTAGCCCATCCCTCCTACATTTAGAACACATGCCTAGGACACACTTAACCCCTACAGTGCCACCTTGTGTTAAACCCTTCACTGCCAATCACATTTACACAGTAATCAATGCAATTTTAATCGCACTGATCGCTGTATAAATGTGAATGGTCCCAAAATCACGCTAAAATTATCCGACGTGTCTGCCATAATGTTGCAGTCATGATAAAAATCGTTGATCGCCGCCATTACTAGTAAAAAAAAAAATATTAATAAAAATGCCTTAAAACTATCCCCTATTTTGTAGACGCTATAACTTTTGCGCAAACTAATCAATAAACGCTTATTGCATTTATTTTTACCAAAAATATGTAGAAGAATACGTATCGGCCTAAACTTAGGAAAAAAAAGTTTTTTTATATATTTTTGAGGGATATTTATTATAGCAAAAAGCGAAACATATTTTTTTTATTCAAAATTGTCACTGTTTTTTTGTTTATAGCGCAAAAAATGAAAACTACAGAGATGATCAAATACCACCAAAAGAAAGCTCTATTTGTGGGAAAAAAAAGACGGCAATTTTGTTTGGGAGCCACATCGCATGACCGCGCAATTGTTAGTTAATACGACGCAGTGCCGAATCGCAAAAAGTGCTCTGATCTTTGGCCAGCAAAATGGTCCGGGGCTTAAGTGGTTAAGAGGCGGGCGTGTGCCCCGGCGTGTGCCTGCCAGGAGCTTCGTGAGCGTGATCGTGGGTCATCGAGTCCATGGGAATACCCAAGATCGTCTCACGGAAAGGAAAAAAGGGGAAATGCCAATGTAAACAAGCATGCAGTAGATAACTTGATCTGTCAGCAGCTAAAAGCTGAATTCTATCTGCCCGTGTGAAAGGGGCTTTATACCTTATATATCAGTGTAATAAGTAACATGTTGAAAAGGTGGTGTTAGCCTTTAACCACTAACCGACCAGCCGCCGCAGTTGTACTGCGTCAGCATGGCTCGGCTGCACGAATCGCTGCTATGCTACGTCAGTAGCATAAACGGCCACTAGGGGGAGCTTGCGCGCCACCTGAGGCGCACGTGCGCGCTCCCTGTGCCGATGCGAGTGCCCGGCGGTCTCGATCGCCGCTGGGCTCCCGACATCACTCTGGGCACACGGAGAACCAGCAGCTGTGTGTATAAACACACAGTTTCCGGTTCTCTGAGCAGTGAACTGACAGATCGTCTGTTCATACAGAGTATGGACAGCGATCTGTTAGTTTCCCTGCACCCCATCCCCCCTTCAGTTAGAACACAAACTAGGATACATATTAACCCCTCCCCCGCCCCCTAGTGTTAACCCCTTCACTGCCAGTGACATTTTTACAGTAATCAATGCAATTTTAATCGCACTGATCACTGTATTAATGCCAATGGTCCCAAAAATGTGTCAAAATTGTACGACAATAAAAATCGCTGATCGCTGCCATTACTAGTAAAAATGCCATAAATCTATCTCCTATTTTGTAGACGCTATAACTTTTGCGCAAACCAATCAATATATGCTTATTGCATTTTTTTTTTTTACCAAAAATATGTAGAAGAATACGTATCGGCCTAAACTGAGGAAAACATTATTTTTTTTAGATATTTTTGGGGGATATTTATTATAGCAAAATGTTAAAAATAATGCGTTTTTTTTCAAAATTGCCACTCTTTTTTTGTTTATAGCACAAAAACTAGGGTTTAACTAATCCTTTTTTTGTATAAGTCTCCTTTAGGTTGGCTTCAAACATATGCAAATTGGATGCAGATTTTCCCGCATCCAATTTGCATAGCAGGAGAATGCGACTGGCTCTCTATGGAGCCAGTTTACATATCTCCGCAGCAGGTCCGATGCGTTTTACACGAAAAAATTGTGCTTTTTTGGTTCGTTTCAGGTCCGAATTCAGCCCAAAATTCGGGCTGAAATTGGACCTGAAATGGTGGACCAGCACCGGACCCTGCTGTGCGACAGATGCGGAGATGGTGTGAACCCAGTCTTAAGGGGACGTGGCATTGGGTGTGTCCTATGCCTACATACTTTTGCTAATAGGTGTCCCTCGTTCCCATCTCAAAAAGTTGGGAGGTATGAAGTAAACCCCTAAGTAGAGGGGAACTTGATGTACCTACACTGACTTGCTGTTGATACACTGGGTCATTGTTGAATATTTTACCCTAGGTTGAACTCCTGCAGTGTCTCCTTATCCCCATCTTGCACGTTACCATCAAATACAATATCACATCATCACCACCATAAACCCAATCTGTTATATTCATATAAACTTTAAAATTAAAGTAATTTCAACAGTAATAGTTCAATCTTTTTAAATCTGCAGCTTTTATTAAACAAACAAATTCCCCTGTGATACTGTATAAAAGGTCATTATTCAGGCACTTCCTGTTGTAGGGTGATGACACTCTGTAAAGATCCATAGAAAGTACAGGCCAGCAACTCGACAGCTTCTCCATAGAAGATATTCATTAAAGCATTACAGCAATAACATCATCCAAAAATACTGACGCGTTTCAGCCTTAAGCCTTCATCAAAAGCAACATCATGCTTTTGATGAAGGCCTAAGGCCGAAACGCATCAACGTTTTGAATGATGTTATTGCTGTAATGCTTTAATAAATATTTTCTAAGGAGAAGCTGTCGAGTTGCCTGTACAGCCTGTACTTTCTATGGATCTTTTGTGAGCTCAATTAGTCAGAGCACTGACTACTCTACATACCAACTATACTATATAGCGGTTGAGCTTGGGTGAGTTTTTCTCTTTATCACACTCTATCCATGTCTACCAGCTGTGCTCCTGCATTGTCACCCTGTTACATGGTCTTCCATTAGAAACATGCAGGCATATCAACACATAGGGGTTGAGGAAAAATTATGGAAACACTACACAGACATCCCAAGTCTCCCATTGTCAGGCCGTCTGCTGTGGTGAAATGTTCCATAATAGAGTATGGTATGATAAGGGTGCCGGGGTGTGACCATAGTCAGTAAAACATACATAGGCGGCTGTGGGGAACCAGTCAGGGCTGGAAGAAGCCAGCTGAAGTAAAGAATTAGGTAAAGTTGGGTACACACAAATTAAAATTCAGTTTAGCAGGGATCAGCCAAATTTTGATCTCTGTGTAGCCCTCCCTGTTAGACAGAAGCTGATCATTAGACCACCTTAGTATATTCATGGCATCCCACATACTGACTCCTACCACCTTGACCACTTCAAATCACTGAAGTGGTCATGATGGTTAGAGTGTTCCTTTAATATATATCAGAAGAAGTAAATCTGTGTATACAGATTCCATTTCATTCAATCATCCTCTAGTTGTGTTAAATTGGGGGGACGGAGTGAAGTGCCGCGCTGCCTCCCTGAAATCAGTTTGCCACCTCCCCGAAATGAGTTTTGTCAGGTGCGGATGTCTGACTACATGATTTGCAGGTGTGAAAGTGATGATATGTTTTGCATTGAAAGCAGAAATGATGTAACGTGGGCTGGTTGGCGCCATAAACTCCAAACATACAAAGAACACTGGGCACACCAAACTGGATTAATACTACCACGGCCTTGTTTATTGGTTTTCACAAATATAAACAATTAATACTTTAAAACTGTAAACAATCAGCCAAAATCAGTGGGGCGCTCTTTAAACATCCCTCTGGTGACTGATGACCTACTTAACCCCTTACGGACCATTATATGTCGACTGTTTGAAGAGGAATACCGTAGTTGTGGTAGCAGATAGCTTGTGTCCTCTTCTTCAAGGGACGGTCCGCTTTGAGATAAAAGTGGTCTCTGCGGCAGATTCGCTGTAAGATCACATTTATCGGGAGAGGGGCCTGAGACAATTGCATCCTCTTTCCTGTTTGGCTGCCTGTCGAGTGAGGGGAAGATGGCCCCCACTCGGCTCCATAGCATTGACTGGCGGAAGCGACGTCAAATGTCATTTCCGCCCATTGCTCTTAAAGGAGAAATGATGTATTTATTTTTTTCAAATTACATTTAAAACAGGTTATCCCCCCTTTCCTCACATTCTTTTGTTTCCTTGCCGTTACAAATTTTGGCTGACCATGTGCACCCCATGGTGCAGACATTGTTTCCCAAAGACAGCGCCATTTACCAAGATAATAATGTTCTGATTCACACACCTGGTCTTGTCAAATCGTGGTTTGACGAGCATGCAGACGGAAGAAGTCTTTGCACCTTCCCTTGGCACCGCAGTCTCTGGACCTCAATATCCTAGAGCCGCTATGGCCAATTTTAGATAACAAGATTCAGGCTTGTTTTCCTCCTCTGGCATCTTTGCGAGAACTGGAATGACTTTTGCATTAAGAGTGGTATCAGACTGAATTTAACTCTTCCTTTATAGCTTTTCTAGATAATCCAACGCCATTTACCAAAAGTCGCCTAGAAAATGCCCATCTGGAATATGACTTATTCCTCACAGAATCTGCGGATAAATACTTAAACCGTTCTTGACATGCCTTCTACATGAAATCCAATAAGTTTGGTACTTTTCTGGCGACGCACACTTAAGTCATTAAACAAATCTTTTAAGCCGATTAGACTTAAATCGTCTAATGACACATATACTTGTAATCCTACTAAAATTGTCCATAAATTCCACTCACACCTAACCTCCCTATATTCGGAAACAAATAAATGTAATACCATTGAGGCTGATGCCTCCTTCTCAGCTATCACCCTACCTGAGATGTCTGACACCCAAAAGACATATTTTTAAAGCACCCATCACTGTGAACGATGTAACAATAGCAATCAACGAATTAAAACTAAACAAAAGACCAGGCCCTGATGGTTATTCTACTTTATACTATCATACTTTTTCAGAGATCCTCTCCCCTATTTTGGCCAAAGCTTTTAATGTCTTACTAGAAGGTAAATCCTTCAGACAGGAATCATTGATGGCAACTATTTGTATGATTCCTAAGCCTCATTTTGATGACACATCCTGTATTAACTACCGCCCCATTTCCTTGTTAAACTTGGATATCAAACTATTAGCAAAAATTCGAGTGGCCCGCCTCAATGGAATAATAGGAAATCTTATACATCATTATCAAGTAGGCATCATGCCTACATGCCAAGCAGGCGATAATGTACGTAGATCGATCCTTTTGGCACACATTGCTAAAACCTGCCGCATTCCTTCATGATTTATATCTCTATATATTAAAAAAGCCTTTGATTTCATCTCCTGGCCCTATTTACAATACTCACTTCAGAAATGGGATTTTGGCCCTAACTTTATAACTTGGATCACTGTATTGTATAATAAACCAAAAGCATACACTAAGTATGCAGGTTATAAATCTGACTCCTTCAATATAGAAAGAGGCACAAGACAAGGATGAATTAGGAGGATATCAGCATAAACTTTGTTTATTTGCAGACAATATCCTCCTATTTCTATCATCCCCACAGGTCTCAGGCACTAATCTTTTTCCCATCCTCAATAGGTTCACTGCTTTTTCTGGCCTATTAATTAATCCTAGAAAATGCTTGGCATTAAATATATCCCTATCTAACCTGGAACTAAATTCAGAAAATGTAGGACTTCTGTTTACCTGGGCGGAAGAATCAATACCATATCTAGGGATTCATCTTACTGCTTCTATATCAGATCATTTCTCAAACCAACCCTGTGGACCCCTCTCTTCTATGTTTCACTCCCTCTCTCCTTTCTCTTCTTCCTTACTCCCTTTCTGATTTTGAAGCTCTTTTTCCTAATAGAGTATATACCTCTTCAGATATCTCTGACACAGCCTATGCTGTGGACACAATTATAATTTAAGAATTACACGTACTCTCTAACAACTCCTCC
Organism: Lithobates pipiens; assembly: GCF_037356315.1. Taxonomy (NCBI): domain Eukaryota; kingdom Metazoa; phylum Chordata; class Amphibia; order Anura; family Ranidae; genus Lithobates; species Lithobates pipiens. The sequence continues at coordinate 493,545,294 of NW_027507903.1, forward strand.
ATAGCGCTTCAATACCTACAGTAATCTAGGTTATACCCAATTATCTCTATTTACATGCTATATTATCATTTATTATTAACTAGTAATTTTAGCATCTTACCTTTACTACAATATATTTACTCATTATATTTGTTATGTATTCCTTTGTACACTCAATAAAATCTTTTGACAAGGAAGAGTGGTATCAGATTCCATTATACCCCATCCAAGATTAAAATTTCGCAAATCCTAGGAGAATTCAGGCCATCTTGAATGCCAAAGGTGGCCCAAAACCATATTAGGCTACGATTTTGTTCTTTTCCCTGGTTTTTCCATATTTTTGTCCAACCCATGTACATTGTGTAGGCACAGTGTACTGTTCTCACCATCAGGAAACCTGTCCTGGAAAATGCCATGCAGACATCGCTGTAGTGCATGTAAGTGAGCGGTAAACGGCTGTACAAGATCTTAAATGCAACAAAGGTTGAACAAAAATTTTAATGAAAAAAAATTGCAATTGTTTACATTCAAACTAAAGGAAGATGAAAGCTCTGCAGTTCAGATATCTTACTGTGCTGTACTATAATGAGAAATGTATCAGTGACCGATTAAGGTTGGGGGAGGGGGGGTCTTTGATTCTACCTGCTATGCATTATAATTACTGTTTTACTGTCCAAGTGCAAACATCCAAAATAAAGAATTAAAAATAATTATTGTGGTCTCTTACATCTTACAACTGTACAACTGCCTTTCAAGGCTGCATTTACATCACGTTTCATAAACGCGTTTTTGTGCATTGTATTACCACATGCATAGGACAGCCCATTAATTTCAATGGGCTGCCCTATGTGCGACAAATGTGGCAAAGTAGCTCACACACCTTTTTGAGCTTCATGTGTTTTTCCACTGTGAGTTTTGTTGTGTTTCTTGCGCAAATAAAGCACCTCTGTTTTTGGTGCCATTAACAACAAATAGCATGGCAAGTGTGACACTTGTTTTTTAAATGTGTGCAAAATCAGCAATTTTGTGCACGTTCATGAAATGCTATAGTGTGAACACAGTCTAAAGCCCCGTACACACAAGAGGACTTATGTCCGACAGACTTCCGAAGGAGTTCTGTCGGAGTTCTGCCGGAGTTCCTACAGAGTTCTGACAGACTTTTCGGCTGAGCGGACTTGGCCACACACAATCACACTAAACTCCGACGGATTCGAACGTGATGACGTACGACTGGATTCGAATAAGGAAGTTCATAGCCAGTAGCCAATAGCTGCCCTAGCGTCGGTTTTAGTCCGTCGGAATAGCATACACACGAGCAAATTTTTCGAAGGGACCGGGTCCGGCGGAGTTCCTTCGGAAAAATTTGAAGCATGTTCCATATTCTAAAGTCCTTCAGACTTTGGCGAGTCAAAAGTCCGTTGCAGCCCACACACGATCGAATAGTCTGACGGAATCAGTCCGTCGGACTTTGGATGTTGAAAAGTCCGCTCGTGTGTACGGGGCTTAAGTGTGATTTTGCTGATTAATTTTTTTTTTTTAACTAAAATAAGGTTTTATTAATTTTTCAAATAAAATATATACAGTATACCTGAATTAAAGAGATTTGTTTATCTATACATGCCCAGAGTTCAGCATTAACCATTTGCCGAGTGCATAAATTACATAGCAGCCCTGCTGCACGGGATCATTATACCTAGTACATGATCCTGCACTTCCTGTTCTGGGGAGCACATGCGTGCCACCGGTGACCCGCTGTGATTATACACAGCAGGTGTTGATCTGCGGATATCGTAGACTAGATGTCTGTCGCCACCTGCCGATCATTAGGCAGAGAGACAGAATCGTGTTCTACCTATGAAAACAAGGCAGATTGCAGTTCTGTCAGTAGGGAAGGCATGGATCTGGTGTTCCTGCAAAACAGGGACTAGGATCTCTGCCTTCCCTAGTGAAAGCACATTCCACACAGTACACAAGCACTGGCTAGGCACATAGTTAAGCTTTTGATCGCCCCTGATGTTAACCCCTTCCCAGCTAGTGTCATTAGTACAATTTTTTAGCACTGATCACTGTATTAGTGTCACTGGTCTCTAAATAGTGTCAAAAGTGTCAGTTAGTGTCTGATTTGTCCGCTGCATTATCGCAGTCCCGCTATAAGTCGCTAAATGCCGCCATTACTAGAATTTTTTTTAAAGAAAAATTCCATAAATATATCCCGTCATTTGTAGATGCTATAACTTTTGTTAAATCAACCAATATACACTTATTGGGATGTTTTTCCCCCAAAAAATATGTAACAGAATACATATTGGCCTAAATTGATGAAGAAAATTGATTTTTTTGTGATCATTATGAAGTCATCCTCTGTTACATCATTAAGTTTAGAGAAAAAAAGTTTAAAAATATTAAGTTGATACCCAATCAATCATTCACAATAATATTAAGACATTTTTGGTATTTGTTTACTCAACACAACCTCATCTTTTACTTCATATTTTTTTTTACTGTCATAATGTCATTTTTTTTGTTTAAAGCGGTAGTAAACCCGCAAAAAATTTTTTTTTACCACCTGCAAAGCAACCACATACTAGCTCATTATGAAATACTTACCTTAGAACGAGGCCCCGACATCTGGCCCGATCCATGTCAGCTCCCTCGGCGTTTCTTCCAGGTATCGCGGCTCCGGCGCTGTGAGTGGCCCGAGCCGCGATATCGTCACTCCCGCGCATGCGCGCGGGAGATTTCATCCGGGCCGGTCGGCCACTGCCGGATTTTCACACGAGAATTTCCTTGTGCGCATGCGCCACTGCAGTCAGCGGCGCATACCAAGGGGAATATCTCCTAAACCGTACAGGTTTAGGAGATTTTTTTTTACCTACAGGTAAGCCTTATTATAGGCTTTCCTGTAGGTAAAAGTTAAAAAAATGAGTATACAACCACTTTAAGGATGTGTCAAATATTTTTAATTGGTAGGTGTTTAACTGCAGGAAGTCCAGTTAAACACCTGGACTCTTCTACTACACAAAAATGCTGTTGTCATAGATGCAGTGTGCAGTTTAGCATTGACCTACTGAATTTTAAAGGCCTTCCATAAAAAATACATAATTGAATAAGCGCATATGCAATGCCTCCCGCCATACCTTTAGCGATGCAGGCTTTTGAACAAAGTGCTGATAACAACCCATGGTTGTCAAAAAGAATGTCAAGCTTTGATGTTTCTGACCACAGAACAGATTTCCACTTTGTAACAGACCATTTTAAATGAGCTTTGGCCCAGAGAAGACAGCGGTGTTTCTGGCTCATGTTCAGATATGGCTTCCTCTTTGCATGATAGATCTTTACCTTGCATTTTTGGATGGTACAGTGAACTGTGCTCACATAAAGTGTTTTTTAATAGTATTCCTAAACCCATGCAGAGATATCCATCACAGAAGTATGCCTGTTTTTAATGCAGTGCCGTCTGAGAGCCCTCTAGAACATGGGCATCCAATATTGCGTTTTTGTCCTTGTCCCTTGCACACAGAGATTTCCCCAGATTCTTGGAATCTTTTGATATTATGTACTGTAGATGATGATATATTTAAAGGCTTTGCAATTTTACGCTGAACCTTATTCTAATATTGTTAAACAATTTTTTTTAAATGCTGTTTTCAACAAATTGGTGAACCTCTGCCTATCTTAACTTCTGAGACACTCTGACACTCTGATGCCCTGTACACACGGTCTGACTTTCTGACGGCAAAATGTGTAATCGGATCGTGTGTGGGCTCCATCTGACTTTTCCATCGGAATTTCCGACACACAAAGTTTGAGAGCTGGATCTAAAAATTTCCAACAACAAAATCCGATCGTGTATAGACAATTCCAAATTAGGAGATGAAAACTATTGGCTACTGCCCTCCCGTCGTACGTGGTCTACGTCACCTCGTTCTGAACGATCAGATTTTCCGACAACTTTGTACGACTGTGTGTATACAATACAAGTTTGGGCCAAAATCCTTCTGAAAAAATTTGTTGTCGGAATGTTCCGACCGTGTGTACGGGGCATAATCACATGTAAGATGGGAGCTTTTTGTCCGAAATTCCAACTGTGTGTATGCTCCATCAACCATTTTCAATCAGAATTTCCAATACACAAAATTTGAGATCTGGATCTCAAATTTTCTGACAACAAAATCCGTTGTCGGAAATTCCGATCATGTGTACACAGTTCCAATGCACAAAGTTCCACACATGCTCGGAATCAAGCAGAAGAGCCGCACTGGCTATTGAACTTAATTTTTCTTTGCTCGTCGTACGTGTTGTACGCCACCGTGTTTGCACTTGGACAGAAAAACAGTAATTATAATGCATAGCAGGTAGAATCAAAGACCCCCCCCCATTCCCAGCCAATACAGTTGCTTCTCCTTTTGACCATTCAGGTCTTAAGACCCACTTCCTGATTGGCTGGGAGGAGAAGCAGGAAGACAATAGCGAATATTAATTTGCTATTGTCACACAACTGGGTGGGCTCAGGGTGCAGAGCTCTGTGCCCTAAGCCCACCCTTTTTTTTTTAAGCCAATTGGAGCCTAATGCTCTAATCGCTAGCTTAAAAAAATCCATGCACCCCTGCATGTCAATTAGGGGGTAGTTAATGGAGCAGCCGCCACTGCACCCATATCAGTTTATAGAGGCAGAACTGTCTTTTATTCCCTGCCTGATTTGATGCAAGATCTTCCAGTCCTGGCATCTCACTCAACCGTCAGTGACTCTTTTGGCTATGTTCTCAGGCTCTTCCCACTGACAAGTTTCATCATCACTTTTCTCAAGGGAGGGGTTATATGAGCACAAATTGTTTTATCTTATAACTGCCTCCGCATTACTTTTATTGTATCTTCCAATTGCACATTATAAACTGCGATTAACAAAGTTATAATTAGAAACTCCTTACAATGAAAATATGAGAATATATAATCATCAACTGCATATAAAAATAATATGAAAATATATATACAGTATCTCACAAAAGTGAGTACACCCCTCACATTTTTGTAAATATAATAAATATCTTTTTATACTGACAACACTGAAGAAATGAAACTTTGCTAAAATGTAAAGTAGTGAGTGTACAGCTTGTATAATGGTGTAAATTTGCTGTCCCCCTCAGAACAACTCAACACACAGCCATTAATGTCTAAGCCACTGGCAACAAAAGTGAGTACACCCCTAAGTGAAAATGTCCAATTGGGCCCAATTAGCCATTTTCCCTCCCCAGTGTCATGTAACTCATTAGTGTTACAAGGTCTAAGGTGTGAATAGGGAGCAGGTGTGTTTAATTTGGTGTTATCATTCTCATTCTCTCATACTGGTCACTGGAAGTTCAACATGACACCTCATGGCAAAGAACTCTCTGAAGAAAAAAGAATTGTTGCTCTACACAAAGATGGCCTAGACTATAAGAAGATTGCCAAGACCCTGAAACTGAGCTCTGGTACAATGGCCAAAACCATACAGTGGTTTAACAGGACAGGTTCCACTCAGAATAGGCCTCGCCATGGTAGACCAAAGAAGTTGAGTGCACATGCTCAGCGTCATATCCAAAGGTTGTCTTTGAAAAATGGGCATATGAGGTTGAAGGGGTGGGGTTCAGCCTGTCAGTGCTCAGACCATACGCCGCACACTGAATCAAATTGGTCTGGATGGCTGTCATCCCAGAAGGAAGTCTCTTTTAAAGATGATGCACAAAGCTCGCAAACAGTTTGCTGAAGACAAGTAGACTAAGGACATGGATTACTGGAACCATGTCCTGTGGTCTGATGAGACCAAGATAAACTTATTTAGTTCCGATTGTGTCAAGCGTGTGTGGCGGTAACCAGGTGAGGAGTACAAAGTGTGTCCTGCCTACAGTCAAGCATGGTGGTGGGAGTGAACATAACGACCCCAAACACACCTCCAAGATGACCACTGCCTTGCTAAAGAAGCTGAGGATAAAGGTGATGGACTGGCCAAGCATGTCTCCAGACCTAAACCCTATTGAGCATCTGTGGGGCATCCTCAAACGGAAGGTAGAGGAGCGCAAGGTCTCTAACATCCACCAGCTCTGTGATGTCATCATGAAGGAGTGGAAGAGGACTCCAGTGGCAACCTGTGAAGCTCTGGTGAACTCCATGCCTAAGAGGGTTTAGGCAGTGCTGGAAAATAATAGTGTCCACACAAAATATAACTTTGTTCCCAATTTGGACATTACCACTTAGGGGTGTACTCACTTTTGTTGCCAGCAGTTTAGACATTAATGGCTGTGTGTTGAGTTATTTTGAGGGGACAGCAAATTTACACTGTTATACAAGCTGTACACTCACTACTTTACATTGTAGCAAAGTGTCATTTCTTCAGTGTTGTCATATGAAAAGATATAATAAAATTCTTTAAAAAATGTGAGGGATGTACTCACTTTTGTGAGATACTGTGTGTGTGTAATAAAAAAAATAAAAATAAAACTAAAATAAATCTAAAAATAAATATATATATATTTTTGTTACCAAAATTGGTGTGCTGAAAATTGCCTCCAATAAAGGAGTTAAAAGGCACAAGATTATTATTAAACACTTTTAGAGATGAAACGCCCAGTGATAATGTTGTAAATAGTCAATCCATAGGTAGAGAAATTGAAAGATAAAAAACAATTGTCCATCTACTGAGGGAAAGCCTCTTGTAGGGAACAGATACATGTAAAGAGAAGGGTTTATTTATTTAGATTTTTTTTTGTATAAACAATATTGTTTGCATTATTTAGCTTAAAAAGATATCTATGATAAGCTTTGTAGTTCACCTGTCTTAACAGAAATATTTTGTTTCTTTTAAATATGCTTTCATCACAAAAGAAGTGTGATTACTGAAAATATATGCATGTTGGGGTCATGGACACTCTTCCATCATTGTGTGTATATAGCAGGCTGCTTCATCCTCTGCTGATTGTTTGACAAAGGAGCACACTTGTCATTCCATTCACAGTGCTTAAACACATTGCAAGATGCCTATTGACGTCATCACACCCAGCACTGTGGTCCACATGCGCTCCAGCCCTCGCTCTCAGTTCTCCACCTATTGACAGCTGGCTTGTTCTGAACAAGTGGTAGCGGTGAACCAATAATGTTAGCGATGCCCTTCCGCTGGCAATAGATGCTGACAGGTCATCATAACATCACTTCTGTGTCTTTTTAATTTCTTTTTACATGTAAATTGTCTTCAGCCTTGCTCCTGTTCCTTCTTGTTGAAGGCTGCCATATAGCTGAAGCCCAGAGCCCCTGAGCAGCAGTAAATCTTTAAAAATAATTCAATGCTAAAAATGGAGAGCAACTGAGCATGTGCAGAGCAGGGTGAGACAGTGTATTGTTGGATTTTAAACAGTACAGGCACTTATTTTTAATATTCCACACAGCTATACCTGCAAAAGGAGCCAGCATGAAGTGATCTAGCAGGACTTCATTTTCTGACCAAAGTTCCACATTAATGTCTAAAGTGTAAATTCATTTTGTTTCTGCCTGGGAAATGGCTTGTTTTAAATTGACTATAAATCCACTGTAACACTTTCCATACCCCAGAATTCTAGTCGCTTTGGGTCCCTATTATGCTACTTTGTATCCACTTCTTCAATACAGGGCACTTTCACCCCCTTCCTGCTCAGACCAATTTCCAGCTTTTAGCATTGTCGCACTTTAAATCATAATTGCGCGGTCATGCAACATTGTACCCATTTGACATTTTTGTCATTTTTTTTTCACACAAATAGAACTTTCTTTTGGTGGTATTTAATCACCACTGGAATTATATTTATTTTTAGCTAAAACGAAAAAAGAATGAACATTTTGAAAAAAATAAAATTTATTTCTTTATTTTCTAAATTTTATAACAGAAACAATCTTTTTTCATATATTTAGGTCGAAATTTATTCTGCTACATTTCTTTGAAAATAACCCAAATCAGTGTATATTATTTAATCTGTAGGAAATTCCACAAACTATGGTATATATCTGAAAATTGATGTTGCAATTTTTTTGTCACAATTTTTTGAAAAATACGGCATAAAAAAAAAAAAAAGTTTTCACTTTTTTATATATTTATTTTTTACATGTCCCCCGGAGCAACAAAGGTCCCGCTCAACTGCCATTAGACAATAGGCTGGGTGGAAAGTGGTTAAAGTGTACTGAAACACTATAGGCTGCATTTATAAAATAATTGCAGCTATTCATTGTACAAAACTGTATGTACAGTTGTTCTGTGCAAATGGTGGCAAAATGGAATGTGGCCAGGGCAGGACTTAGGGTGGTGGGGGCCCCTGGGATTGAGTCACTTTCAAGCCGTACCTTCTATACATTACCGTATTTATCTATGTATAATACACGCCGGCGTATAACAAGCACCCCAAGTTTAGGAGGGAATATTAACCACTTCAGCCTCGGACCAATAAATACCTTAAGGACCAGAGGTGTTTTTGCAATTTCGCACTGCGCTGCTTTAACTGGTAATTGCGCGGTCATGCAATATTGCACCCAAACGAAATTTGCGTCCTTTTCTTCCCACAAATAGAGCTTTCTTTTGATGGTATTTGATTGCCTCTGCGATTTTTATTTTTTGCGATATAAATGGAAAAAGAGCGAAAATTTTGAAAAAAAATGATATTTTCTTCTTTTTGTTATAAGAAAAATCGAATAAACTAAATTTTAGTCATACATTGAGGGCAAAATTTATTCAGCCACATGTCTTTAGTAAAAAAAATGTCAATAAGCGTATATTTTTTGGTTTGCGCAAAAGTTATAGCGTCTACAAACTAGAGTACATTTTCTGGAATTTACACAGCTTTTAATTTATGACTGCCTATCTCATTTCTTGAGGTGCTAAAATGGCAGGGCAGTACAAACCCCCCCCAAATGACCCCATTTTGGAAAGTAGACACCCCAAGGAAACTGCTGATGGGTATGTTGAGCCCATTGAATATTTATTTTTTTTGTCCTAAGGGATTGAATAATGACAAAAAAAAAAAAAAAAAGTACAAAAAGTTGTCACTAAATGATATATTGCTCACACATGCCATGGTTATATGTGGAATTGCACCCCAAAATATATTCCGCTACTTCTCCCGAGTACGGGGATACCACATGTGTGGGACTTTTTGGGAGTATAGTCGCGCACGGCATCCCGAAAACCAATCACCACCTTCAGGATTTCTAAGGGTGCAAATTTTTGATTTTACCCCTCACTACCTATCACAGTTTCGAAGGCCATAAAAAGCCAAAATAGCACAAAACCCCCCAAAATGACCCCATTTTGGAAAGTAGACACCCCAAGCTATTTACTGAGAGGCATGTTGAGTCCATGGAATATTTTATATTTTGCCACAAGTTGCGGGAATATTACAAACTTTTTTTTTTTTGCACAAAGTTGTCACTAAATGATATATTGCTCACACATGCTATGGGCATATGTGAAATGACACCCCAAAATACATTCTGCTGCTTCTCCTGAGTACAGGGATACCACATGTGTGGGACTTTTTGGGAGCCTAGCCGCGTACGGGACCCCGAAATCCAAGCACCGCCTTCAGGATTTCTAAGGGCATAATTTTTTTATTTTACTCCTCACTACCTATCACTACCTATCACAGTTTTGACGGCCATAAAATGCCAAGATGGCACAAAACCCCCCCAAATGACCCCATTTTGGAAAGTAGACACCCCAAGGAAACTGCTGATGGGTATGTTGAGCCCATTGAATATTTATTTTTTTTGTCCTAAGGGATTGAATAATGACTAAAAAAAAAAAAAAAAAAAAAATGTACAAAAAGTTGTCACTAAATGATATATTGCTCACACATGCCATGGTTATATGTGGAATTGCACCCCAAAATATATTCCGCTACTTCTCCCGAGTACGGGGATACCACATGTGTGGGACTTTTTGGGAGTATAGTCGCGCACGGCATCCCGAAAACCAATCACCACCTTCAGGATTTCTAAGGGTGCAAATTTTTGATTTTACCCCTCACTACCTATCACAGTTTCGAAGGCCATAAAAAGCCAAAATAGCACAAAACCCCCCAAAATGACCCCATTTTGGAAAGTAGACACCCCAAGCTATTTACTGAGAGGCATGTTGAGTCCATGGAATATTTTATATTTTGCCACAAGTTGCGGGAATATTACAAACTTTTTTTTTTTTGCACAAAGTTGTCACTAAATGATATATTGCTCACACATGCTATGGGCATATGTGAAATGACACCCCAAAATACATTCTGCTGCTTCTCCTGAGTACAGGGATACCACATGTGTGGGACTTTTTGGGAGCCTAGCCGCGTACGGGACCCCGAAATCCAAGCACCGCCTTCAGGATTTCTAAGGGCATAATTTTTTTATTTTACTCCTCACTACCTATCACAGTTTTGACGGCCATAAAATGCCAAGATGGCACAAAACCCCCCCAAATGACCCCATTTTGGAAAGTAGACACCCCAAGGAAACTGCTGATGGGTATGTTGAGCCCATTGAATATTTATTTTTTTTGTCCTAAGGGATTGAATAATGACTAAAAAAAAAAAAAAAAAAAAAATGTACAAAAAGTTGTCACTAAATGATATATTGCTCACACATGCCATGGTTATATGTGGAATTGCACCCCAAAATATATTCCGCTACTTCTCCCGAGTACGGGGATACCACATGTGTGGGACTTTTTGGGAGTATAGTCGCGCACGGCATCCCGAAAACCAATCACCACCTTCAGGGTTTCTAAGGGTGCAAATTTTTGATTTTACCCCTCACTACCTATCACAGTTTCGAAGGCCATAAAAAGCCAAAATAGCACAAAACCCCCCAAAATGACCCCATTTTGGAAAGTAGACACCCCAAGCTATTTACTGAGAGGCATGTTGAGTCCATGGAATATTTTATATTTTGCCACAAGTTGCGGGAATATTACAAACTTTTTTTTTTTTGCACAAAGTAGTCACTAAATGATATATTGCTCACACATGCTATGGTTATATGTGGAATTGCACCCCAAAATATATTCGGCTACTTCTCCCGAGTATGGGGATACCACATGTGTGGGACTTTTTGGGAGTCTAGTCGCGTACGGCACCCCGAAAACCAATCACCACCTTCAGGATTTCTAAGGGTGCAAAGGCCATAAAATGCCAAAATAGCACAAAATCCCCCCAAATTACCCCATTTTGGAAAGTAGACACCCCAAGCTATTTACTGAGAGTCATGTTGTCTGAACGAAAAAAAAGAGATTGATCGGTGGGTATGCCCACCATTAGATACCTCCCTTCATCCACCCACTTCTAATGATGGACATACATGCACCATTTATATATGCCGAAGCATGGGGGCATCCTCCCGCAAAAAAGTTATGCCGCGTACATACGTTCAAACTTTTCCATGGGCAAGCCCCCTGTCGGAATTTTGACCGTATGTACGCGGCATTAGGAGCAAAATCACTCCTCCACCCCTTATGCCCCCATGCTTCGGCATATATGCTCTTTTTTAACTGTGGTGGTGAAATCACCGCCTACAGCACTGGAGTCACGGCTTTATGTATCGTGGGAGCAAACGCTGTTGCTGTCAAGATAAATAAATCCGCGCTGCAGCTGAATGGCGTACCTGCTAAGCAAATTATGGTTAACGTTAAAACAAAGTAACATCCCAGTAAAACCTTACCATACCATACCTGCAAAGCAATTGCCAAAAAAAACAGTAAAAAATAAAACATTTTTTAACACAACCTGTGCCTAAAATATATATATGCCGAAGCATGGGGGCATCCTCCCGCAAAAAAGTTATGCCGCGTACATACGTTCAAACTTTTCCATGGGCAAGCCCCCTGTCGGAATTTTGACCGTATGTACGCGGCATTAGGAGCAAAATCACTCCTCCACCCCTTATGCCCCCATGCTTCGGCATATATGCTCTTTTTTAACTGTGGTGGTGAAATCACCGCCTACAGCACTGGAGTCACGGCTTTATGTATCGTGGGAGCAAACGCTGTTGCTGTCAAGATAAATAAATCCGCGCTGCAGCTGAATGGCGTACCTGCTAAGCAAATTATGGTTAACGTTAAAACAAAGTAACATCCCAGTAAAACCTTACCATACCATACCTGCAAAGCAATTGCCAAAAAAAACAGTAAAAAATAAAACATTTTTTAACACAACCTGTGCCTAAAATATATATATGCCGAAGCATGGGGGCATCCTCCCACAAAAAAGTTATGCTGCGTACATACGTTCAAACTTTTCCACGGGCAAGCCCTCCGTCGGAATTTTGACCGTATGTACGCGGCATTAGGAGCAAAATCGCTCCTCCACCCCTTATGCCCCCATGCTTCGGCATATATGCTCTTTTTTAACTGTGGTGGTGAAATCACCTCCTACAGCACTGGAGTCGCGGCTTTATGTATCGTGGGAGCAAACGCTGTTGCTGTCAAGATAAATAAATCCACGCTGCAGCTGAATGGCGTACCTGAAAACATGAAAAATGGTTAACAATAACACAGTAAACAGTAAAGTATAAAAAATTTGAGAGAAGAGAGAGAGAGAGAGAGAGAGAGAGAGAGAGAGAGAGAGAGAGAGAACAATAAAACGACAACTATTTTTGGTTTTTATATTTTATATTTTTTTTGGTTTTTTTATTTTACTTTTTTTTTTTTTTTTTTTTTTTTTTATACACTTTTTTTTGAACTGTAAACTGTAACTGTAACGGTTCGGGTCTCTCAAAATGCGATGGCATCTTGGGAGACCCTGTGTTAGTGTGCCTAGCCTGTGAAATGCTGTACCCTACGCTAATACTTCACTAGTGTGTGGTAGCGTTCAAAACACTCACCCTGACAAAGACCAGGCTGGCCAGGACAGCGTGGACAATAAGAACGGGTGTCACGCCTATATCCGCGCTTGCTACAGACACGACATCTTTTTTGGGGGGCTCGTTGGGTAGGGGTACTCGGGAGGACATAAGAATAATGCCTCTCATACAGCCGGCTTACTGCATTTGGTTGGGAATGGTGAGGTACAGAACCGTCTGGAAACAGAAGCTCTGTGACAACCTCTCTTTGGAAGAAAAGAAAGGTTAATGTTCCGCCTGAAGCTTTGTATAGCACAAAAGCATTCAGCAAAGCCAATTGAAATAAGTAAGCAGACACTTTTTTGTACCAGCGTCTGGTCTTACGGGAAGTTAGATACGGCGCTAACATCTGGTCATTGAGGTCCACCCCTCCCATATTTTTGTTATATTCGTGGACACAGAGGGGTTTCTCCACAATACCAGTCGCCGTAGAAATTTGGACCGTCGTGTCTGCATGAAGGGAGGTAAGAACGAAAACATTCTTATTATGCCTCCACTTCATAGCGAGCAAATTATTACACCGATAGCAGGCTCTCTCCCCCAGCCTAAGACGGGAATCTACAAGCCGCTGGGGAAAGCCCCGGCGATTAGGTCGCACGGTGCCACATGCTCCAATCTGATTATCAAATAAATGACTAAACAGTGGCACGCTGGTGTAATAGTTGTCCACGTACAAGTGGTACCCCTTTCCGAATAAGGGTGACACCAATTTCCACACTATCTTGCCAGCGCTTCCTATGTAATCAGGGCAGTTCTCCGGCTCTACGTAACTATCTTTACCCTCATAAACCATAAAGCTCCATGCATAGCCTGTGGCCCTGTCACAGCACTTATAGAGCTTGACCCCGTACCTGGTACGCTTGTTGGGAATGTACTGTTTGAATGACAAGCGACCAGTAAACTTAACCAGGGACTCATCAACGCAGACAACTTTTTGGGGAATAAACAAGTCTGCAAAACGTTGGTTGAAGTGGTTTATGAGGGGCCGAATTTTGTAGAGCCGATCGTATTCAGGGTCTCCACGTGGACGACAAAGTTCATTGTCACTGAAGTGCAAGAACCGCAAGATCTGCTCGTATCGTGCCCTGGGCATGGAGTTAGAGAACAGGGGCATGTGGTCAGCCGGATGCGTGGACCAATAAGCCCGCATCCGCATAAATTTGTGTGTGCCCATGTTGAGGGAAAGGCCCAGAAACGACTTAAATTCGGAAACCGTAACTGGTTTCCAATCTCTGGCAAGAGACGGCAACTGGGGATTAGCGGCGATGCGTTGACCAGCATATAAATTGGTTTGGTCCACAATAGATCTATAGAGATCTTCCGTGAGATACAGAGAATAAAAATCGAGTGGCGTAAAATCATCTGTATCCACCTGAATACCGGGTTGGGCAGTGAATGGGGGAAGTACGGGTTCTGCAGAAGTGGTGGGCACCCAATTGGGATAGGCGAATTCTGCAGGAAGGGCACTATGGGTACGACGGGCCTGTCTTTGTCTTCTTCTTCTTGGTGGCAGCGGGACACTACTTGTGCTTGCCACCTCGCCAGCTTGAACTGCACTTATGGGACTCGCCACGTCACCACGTGATACTGCAGTGCTGGATGTACGCCCAGGGTGTACTAGGCCGCTGGTGCTTGCCAGTTCACCAAAAGGATGAGCGGCGCTAGTACTGGCTCTATACTCCATACGAGGGACTTCCGGTTCCTGCACCTCAACAACATCAGAAAATCGGGGCCGGGTACGCCTGACAATAGCAGGGACCTCTTCTTCGTCGTCAGAGCTATCTGACATGGAGGCGCTGTCCTCTACAGGTTCGTATTCTGAGCCTGATTCTGACAGATCAGTGTCTTCCTCTTCACTATCTGTCATGCTCAGAAACGTGTAGGCCTCTTCACTAGTGTACCTTCGCTTTGCCATTTTGGGCTCTAAATTTAGGGGTACAGTAGTGAGACTCACAGGTAAAAAAGCACCTAGCCTGTCAGCGACTGTATAAAACGCTACCAAAAAAAACTGTTAGCGATCGCAGGGATCAGGCCTGACTCTGCGAACGCTGCAGTTATGTGTGTTGTGTTTTGTAAGTGACAGTGATCGATCGATACTGCACTTGGGTGGGCTGGGCTGGGCTGGGCTGGGCAGAGGGGCAAAACGCAGGTGCTAGCAGGTATCTGGGCTGATCCTGCTAACAATGCGTTTTTTTAGAACCCTAAATTGCTGGGCACGCTAGTATAGATCTGATCAGATCAGATATTGATCTGTTCGGATACTATACCACTAAGGGAGGTGTATGCTTTGCGCGTGGGTGTTAGCGGTGCTGGCACTAACCTAGCACTGCCTGGGGCGACGCAGACCCTTTCTGACCCTAAAACCAAATTTATATCACCCGCCGGGTGATCAGGGGGTTAAACCTTTATTAGGTAATAAATGGCGGGTGCCCTGATGCTATAAAAAGCGAACTACCAAACCAGCGTCACCCGTAACACTTATACGGTGATCACTGGTGAAAGGGTTAACTAAGGGCAATCAGGGGTTAAAACCTTTATTGGGTATTTATATGGGGGTACCTGAAGCTTTATAAAAAGCTGACGGGGAACCTAAATAACTAAATAACTAACTGGCTAACCAGCGTCACCAGTGACACTTATGCAGCGATCGCTGGTGAAAGGGTTAACTCTAGGGGCAATCAAAGGGTTAAAACCTTTATTAGGTTATATATCGGGGTACCTAACGGTATAAAAACCTGGCGTTGAACCTAAAAAAAAACTAGCTTCCTAGCGGGACCAGTGACACTATTGCAGCGATCAGAAAAACGATCGCTTAGTGACACTGGTAAAAGAGGGTGAAAGGGTTAACTGGGAGGGCAATCAAAGGGTTAAACCTTTATTAGGGGGGGGTAGGGGGCTACCCTGGACCTAAAGGGGCCTAACACTAGCTGCCCTGACACTTTTTACAGTCACAACTGACACTAAATGTAGTGATCAATAAATAAATGAACACTGCATTAGTGACACTGTGACTGGGGGGGGGGCGGGGGGCCGATCGGGGGGGTGATCGGGGGGTGACTGGGGTGAAATGTGTGCCTGTGTGTACCTATGTGTCAGTGGACTGTTGGTGCACTTACTTGCGTCTTCACTCCTCGCTGTCCGGTTCAAAAAGACCGCCACGAGGAGTGTGACATCACTTCCTCCTCCTGTGTTTACATTTTCACAGGGGAGGAAGTTCGTCACTGGCCAGGAGCGATCGAGAGGGGATGGGCGGAAACCAACGGCCATCCCCTCATCGCCGATCGCTCCGGCACCGAAAGGGACCGCCGTATCTAGCGGGAGGGGGTCCGATCGGACCCCCCACCCGCTAGAAGGCAATCACGTACATTTACGTGATTCTGCCTGCCTGTGCCATTGTGTTGACGTACATTGGCAATACGGCGGTCCCGAAGTGGTTAAGGAAAAAAACTTTTAGGAAGGAAGTTTAAGGAAAAACATTTACATTTAAACGCCCATCAATGCAGCCTTATCAGTGTCCATCTGCAGCCTTGCCCATCCATCTGCAGCCTTGTCCAGTGTCATTGCAGCCTTGTCAGTGTCATTTGCAGCCTTGTCAGTGTAGCCTTGTCATTTGCAGCCTTGCCCCACTGTCATTTGCAGCCTTGTCATTGCAGTCTTGAAGTTTAAAAATGGTGCCACCGACATACAGAGTCCTGTGTATCTCAGCAGCTCTCGGGTCCTCTCGGTGGCTCTCGGGTCCTCTTGACGGCTCTTGGCAGCCCTCTGCAGCTCTCGGGTCCTCTCGGTGGCTCTCAGGTCCTCTTGATGGCTCTTGGCGGCTCTCGGGTCCTCTCGCAGTCCCGAGTGGAGCCGAGAGTAGCCAAGTGTACTTGGCTTGGCTCACAGTCACACCCAGTCCCTGTATTATGTCCATCATAGGGCAGGACTGGGCATGACTGTGATCGGAACCGAGCCGAGTACACTCGGCTATGTATCTCGGCGGGGCCCCCTATTGGGCGGGGCCCATGGGCTTGAGCCCAGTCAAGCCCAATGTTCCTGCCCTGAATGTGGCTATTTATTTTCCAAACTAGATTTTCTTCATTCATAAGAATTGCATGAATCAGGAAAGTACTTTATTATGGTTACTAGATGGAGCTGATGGTCGGTGCAAAAAACAAAAACGTATTTGCTTATGATCATCATAGCTGTCAGCCTGAAACTCAGAAGAAGTGCAGCCAATGGGTGCTGTATAAATTATAGCAAAAGGAAATACACTATAATACATGGAACTTTCTCAGAAAAAGAACACCTTTTTATTGCTAGTTATACAGTGCAAAACGATCTTTTCACATTTTTAAAAGATTCTACTCTCAAATTTTAGTGTGGGTGTATAACCGCAGTGTCACACTGCAGCTGCAGATGTTGTGAAAGGGCACACAATCTCTGTTTTTCTATAATTCTTCTGAAAACGGGAATTTGGGCTGACCATCCTCCACCTGCAAGAACAAGAATAATAAATATTACCATGGGCACATCATTAAAATTCACACAAAAATGTACAGTATGTACAAAAACTAACTGCATTACTAAATGCAGCCTGCTCGAGTGCCCCCATAGCAAGAGGCTTGTTATTGGAGGCACTCGGGAGAGGGAAGGAGCCAAGACCACCATTGAGGGACCTAATAAGAAGAGGATTAGGTACAAAACCATTACATGGAGCAGGCAAGTATAACATTTTTGTTTTTTTAAATTCTTTCCTTTTAGAATGACTTTAAACTTGTATGTAATATTTTCTCAGCATAGCCTTCATTCAGTGCCCTCTTTATTGGGTACACGCTCAATATTGTGGAAAGGGCTCATCATGTCCCAACAGTGTGAGACCACCGGCTGCGAACCCGTGGCCATTTTTTGAAAAGACGGCTTAAAGAGGAGGTCCAGTTCCCCCACGAAAAATTTAAAGTCAGCAGCTATAAATACTGCAGCTGCTGACTTTTAATTTATGGACACTACCCTATCCAGGGAGCCCGCAATGTTGGCACCGCGGCCAATGTTTGGATGGCTGTCGAGTGCAGCTACCGCAATTCCTGGTAATGGAACCCGGCAGTGAAGCCTTTCGGTTTCACAGCTGGTTCCCTACTGCGCATGTGCGCTGTGATTTCCAATTGGTCCAGCTGTGGAGGAAGGAGGTGGGGCCAAACTTCCAGGAGACCGGAAGTGGGGAACGGTACCTGTCAAAAACTTGTATCTGTCCCCCCCCCCCCCCCAAAGGTGGAAAATGTGGCACCGGACGGGGGAGAAGATGGATAAGCGAAAGTTCCACTTTTGATATGGAGACCTCATCTTATCCTTTTGCTCTGCAAGTGAATAGGTTGCTTTATTATTTTCCTATCCATTGTCAGCTTTGGGTGATGGTTATATGACAGATACTATACCATCACCTACCCCCTTGGATACCTCAGTTCTACTACATGACATGGCTGAACTCCCCTTCCATGGTTACCCCACTTTATAGCAGGGCCAGATTAAGAACTTCGTGGGCCTGGTGCTGAAGATTTTTGTGGGGCCTTTTATAAACAATAAATAAACAAACTATTTTTGTTATAACAAATTAGAGGGAGAGAGGGAGAAAGGGGATAAAAGAGGTGTGAGGGGTAAGGGAGGGGGGATGGGAGAGAGAGGATGCATATGAGCATGTGTGGGAATGACATCAAAGCAGCCTGGCCAAGGCAAGTGTCCGAAGGCACAGAACCCAGAAGGAAGACCGGGTGAAGATGGAAGTGCTCGGGCCCCGCCAGATTGATCACAGCACAGCACTGGAGGGCTCAGTCTGACAGGTAAGTGTACCCTAATGTGCTAATATGCTGGGCATAATTGTACATTGTGGCATAACCTACCCCAGGACCTCTAAAAAGTAGTAATGTTAGAAAAGTTTACTACCGCTTTAATATCACAGGCGCCTGTCATGGGGCCCCCTACCTGTGGCCCTTGGGCAGTGCCTAAGTACATAGTTGTCAACATTTCAAAAATATTTTCAGGGACGCTTTTTTTACAGGTGCTATATCTGGAGTAGCTGACATCCCCTATGTTCCTCTATACACCACAATAGTAATTACAAAATTAAATAAGTACTAATAATGGGGCAGAACAAATATGAGGACTGTGAGATTTCCTTTAGTTGAACTAACAAAAGTGTGCCCATTCTAGAGCTGGTAACATTGAGGATATTCAGTATAATTTTAAAGAACAGTTTTTGTGGGTAAGAGGCATAGGGGAGGAGTATGAATGGTATAAAAGTGGGAAGTATGTGCAGGTGAGGGAGAGGAATGTGGAGGGTCTAACAGTGGGCACTATGTACATGAGAGGAGTGCAGAGGGTATGGCAGAAGGCACTATGTACAGGAGAGGAGTGTTTAGGGTATGACAGTGGGCAGTATGCACAGCAGAGGAGTGTAGGGGGGTATGACATTGGGCACTATGTAGAAGAGAAGAGTGTGGAGGGTATGACAGTGAGCAATATCTACAGGAGTGTGGAGGGTATGACAGTGGGCCCTATGTACAGGAGAGAAGTGTGGAGAGTAGGACAGTAAGCAGTAATTACAGGAGAGGAGTGTGGAGGGAGGTTATGACGGTGGGCACTATGTATAGGAGAGGCGTATGGAGGGTATGACAGTGAGTAGTATGTACAGGAGAGGAGTGTGGAGGGTATGACAGTGGGCACTATGTATAGGAGAGAAGTGTTGGAGGTATGACAGTGGGCACTATGTATAGGAGAGTAGTGTGGAGGATATGACAGCGGGCATTATGTATAGGAGAGAAGTGTGGAGGATATGACAGTGGGCACTATGTATAGGAGAGGAGGATGAAGTAATCTGGGAATGAAAAATGGAAAGGTTTGTGGAAGGATGTTTAGGGACTGCGTAGTGGTTAAGCTGGCCATACATGGATTGAAATTACACCAATTAAGCAGAGACCAGCCATAGTTGATCTATGTATGGGCTAGCTGGTTTTACACAAGTCAACCTATTAACCGACTTGAGTACAACCAGCCTGTCAAGTTTTCCCCAAAACAATCAGTGCTGCCAGCTATGGTTAGCAACACTAATCATTGTATTCACTGGCAGAACACAATAACACTGCGGGAGTGATTGCCCCATTCACAGGTCAGCGGGAGAGAGGGGGTGTGGGGACAGGCTGGGGAGAGATACTAGTCAGTCCCTGGGTAGGCACTGGTTAGTATCAGAGCCAGATACACACAGATTACATACGCCACCATCATTACTGTGAGAGCAAGAATTCTAGCACTAGACCTCCTCTGTAACTCTAAACATGTAACCTGTAAAAAAATGTAAAGCATCGCTTAGTACACAACAAAAAATCGTGCTAACTTTAGCGTTTTTTTTTAATGAATGAAACGTTTGAAAAATTGCTGCGCAAATATCGTGTAACATTGCAAAGACCACCATTTTATTCCATAGGGTGTCTGCTAAAACAATATATAATGCTTGAGGGTTCTGAGTAATTTTGTAGCATAAAAAAAATGATGATTTTTACATGTAGGAGAGAAGTCTCAGAATGGGCCTGGGTGGCAAGGGGTTAATTATCATAAGTAATATAAAAATAATTATTATAAGCTATGTGAGTTCATCCTCTGAGTCTGCTGCAGAGTGTTCCAGCTTGTATTTATACTGACCGCTCTGTATGTAGCTTATGACAGTCTGCGCAAGGAGCCCTGTATCCATAGATGATAGCAGCCCCATATTTTAACCAGTGCTGGAGTGGGTCTTTAGCTACCTACTCCCCAAATGTGGAGTCTCTGTGACTGATCGCTGAGCTACAATCCTCGTACAAGTCTATCTTTAAAAAAAAAAAAAATTGATTTTTTTTTTTAATTATTTTTTTGGGGCAAATGGGCCTATCTTGAGGAAGGGGCCTGGAGCTGCAGCTCCAATAGCCCCTATGTTAATCCGGCCCTGCTTTATAGTAATAACCCCAAACTGCACTCCTCTGTTGGGAATTTTGTACTACTGGTTACAGCAGAACTTCACCCAAAAGGTTCCCCCTACCCCCTTTGGACAGTTTATTTTTGGGGAGCAGGTACCTGGTTTAGAAGTCCCCCCAGTCACCCCAGTATTTATTTATTTTTTTAAGCCACTGACACTCTGTAATGTGAAAGCAACCCTAGTGGCTAACCAGCTGCTGGATTGCTTTTACAAGTGGTGGGAGAAGAGGTGCCCATTTCTGTGCTCTCCTGTTGAATAGGGGGAGTCTGAGACTGAAGTCCACACTATTGCCAGGTTATTATAGAGCTTAACGGGGACGGAACATCCCCGATCATCTCTATGGTACTAGAAACCAGAAGTGACAAGTATTTTGTCACTTACAGTTTTGCTTGGGAAAGGATTTGGTCACACCGATCTTGGTGTGACCAGATGATTTTAAGGGCAGAGGAGAGATCTGGGATCTAATAGACCCAAGATTTCTAAGGAAAGAGTACCTGTCACTGCTTATTGGTATCACAAGGTATGTTTACATTCCTAGTGATAGCAATAAAAGTGATCAAAAAATAAAATGAGACAGTGTAAAAATGAAA
Source organism: Lithobates pipiens (assembly GCF_037356315.1). Lineage (NCBI taxonomy): Eukaryota > Metazoa > Chordata > Amphibia > Anura > Ranidae > Lithobates > Lithobates pipiens. The sequence continues at coordinate 493,566,714 of NW_027507903.1, forward strand.
AATGTTATAAAATAAACTATTAAAAACATTTTTTTAAAGCACCCGCACCCCCTCCCCCCCTCCATGCTCACGCACAAGGGGAATGTATACATAGGTCGCATGTGCATATGTAAATGGTATTCGCACAAGAAATGTCAGGGGGGGGCTTCCAGGAAAAATTGCGTGCCGTGCCTCTGCTCTTTCCTCCTCGTCTGGAATCTCTCCCTTCCACTAATACTGTTCCTGACAGACGGGTGACCTCTCCCTAAACTACCTACTAGCATAATGCGCACCAAGCCCAGGTTTCAGACTCTGCCTGACCCAAGATGGCCACCAGGGTCATATGGGGCAGCAGCATCCAACTGGATAGCTTCCACAGTGATGCAGGAAACCATACAAGACCCATGCACCTCTTGACTTCCTCTCCTTCTGCAATGCAGCTGTGGGTGAGTGCCACCTGCAGTGGAGATAGTAGCCTGAACCTGCCCACACGGACCTATCCCTGAGATCTGCCTATACAGTACATCAGCCTTTCTCAACCTTTTCAAGGCAGAGGAACCCTTGAAATAGTTCTCTGGACTCGGGGAACCCCTGCTGAAAATTTGAAATCTACAACTCATAATACATTAGTGTGATGGTCAGTGGGAAAAATGGTCCTTACACTTGTGGTCACTGGGAAGAATTACCTCCTTACAGATAGCTAAAAAGATCAATGGTGTGACTGGGAAGTTATCTGAGAGCCAGAAATTGCCCAATGCTGAAGGAACCCCAAGCAACCTCTGGAGGAACCCTGGTTGAGAATCACTGCAGTACATACTAAAGGAGTTATAAGAAGAAAAGTGCAACACCCAGACAGATTCCCCATGGAGGTGGACTGAGAATGCTCCTGCTCAAAGTATCTTCCCAACACTAATGAAACATAGAGGCATATGTTTACAAAAATACAAAAGTGTACAAAATACAATGGCTTGTCCTTTTTTTCAGCAATCAACCTTATTCATAGCCATAAAAAACATCTTCAGACACAACTTTTATATACATTAAAGTAAAAGGAACGCCCCCTCCCACCTCTGTCAATAGCGCATTAAATTAATTAAGCAAATCAGTTGGTTAATTCGCTGTGGAGAGGACTGTTCTATCTGGAAAGCCAAGGAGTGAAAACTAGAGCTATCCACAAAAGAAAGAGCCAAAGCAGCCACAAAGGAAACTGTAGCTACATCATGGAGTGGCACTTTTAAAGTGACAGAAAGCGGAAAGCCATGCGGCTGGTACATAATCTCAGGTGCGACAAGACACATGACTAGCGATGAGACCTTCTTCACAAACAATGATTACAGTGCAAAAGACAAAGTTTTCCTAGCAAGCAGGAAAAGCACCACTGCCGATGGTAAAGACCAAGGCTTCCTGAACTGCATTACACCACATGGCAAGCAGAGTATTATCCTAGAAGGCAGCCAGGGCCTCACAATTAAGTTCCAAGGTGATGAGTGCACAATTCACAATATTAAAATGGAAGTAAACCCTTCCAAACAACTTTGACCTACAGGTAAGCCTAGATTAAGGCTTACCTGTAGGTCCAAGTAATATCTCCTAAACCTATATGGTTTAGGAGATATTTGCCCGAAAATGGGCACCGCTGTCTACGGCGCATGCGCCGTAGACAGCGGCGCGCATGCGCACTAAATGCGGCAAGTCCAAGAATGGATTTGCCAAATTTGTCGACTCCCGTGCGCATGCGCGGGAGTGACGTCATCGCGCCCTCGCCGTATGACAGCGGCGGAGCTGCGAGGCGCGACTCCCGTGCGCATGCGCGGGAGTGACGTCATCGCGGCTTCGCCGCTGTCATTGGTCGGAGCTGCGAGACGCCACCAGCAAGATGGACGCGGCGGACTACAGGGATCAGCGGCGACTTCGCTGGCTCCTGTGTCAGGTAAGTGACACATAATGAGCTACTATGCGATGCATAGTAGTCCATTATGCTTTACCTTTGCAGGGAAAAAAAGAGGAAGTAAACCCATCAGGGTTTACTTCCTCTTTAAGTGATTCCTTGCAAAAGGAAAACTGGATGATCACCTATATAGGCTCATGACCACAGACTGGCAAGCCAATATAGTCTCTAATGACCTACACAGCAAATGTATTCACTTATGGCACAAGCGGCTGGGGCCCAGAAGTCCAGAAGCTATAGAGGACACTATAAAGAGAGGTTTATCAGAAGATTCGACAATAATGCCTTGCAAAGTGCTCATGAAATGCAAGTGCTGTATTGAAGCAAAAGCCACACGTGTTCCTACAGATATTTACTGATTTTCATTAATGATTATTCCAGGTACACAACTATTTATCTGATGAAACACAAGAATGAAACTTTAGAGAAACTTCAAGGGTTTGTGGCCATGTCTAGCAACAAATTCCAATGCAAACCAGGAATAATACACACTGATAATGGGGGAGAATACATAAGCAAAGAAGTGGCCTCATACTTGAAGAGACAAGGATTAGTACACCAGACAACCACACCGTACACTCCTGAACAAAACGGTGTAGCAGAAAGGAAAAATTCCACACTTATCGAAATGGCCAGATGCATGTTGTCGGATGCCAACCTAGCTCACAAATACTGGGGAGAAGCAGTCATGACTGCAACGTACCTACAGAACAGACTACCTTCAAGAGCCATTAAAAGTACTCCATTCGAAATGTGGCATGGATTAACCACTTGAGATCCGCGCTATAGCCAAATGACGGCTACAGCGCGGATCTCCTTTTCCGGGACTACGTCTATTGACGTAGTCCTGTGTACGAGCGAACTGCGCGGCGCGCTCTGTGATCGGCGAGTCCATGAGACTCGCCTGATCACCGATCCGTGCAAGGGGTCGATCCCGACCCCTTATCACGTGATCAGCTGTCAGCCAATGACAGCTGATCAGGTGACATAACGGAGCCGGTAATCGGCTAGTATTCCTCCTCGCGCTGACAGCGCGAGGAGAAAAAAAAAAAGCCGATCACCGGCGGCCGTGATCGGGACATCAGTCCCGATCACGGCCAGCAATGCAAGTGCCCACCTGCCCCCTGCCAGTGCCCACCTGCCCCCTGCAGTGCCCCCCTAATAAAAAGTAAGTGCCCCCCGTCAGTGCCACCCAGCAGTGCCCATAGTGCCACCCAGCAGTGCCCACAGTGCCACCCAGCAGTGCCCACAGTGCCACCCAGCAGTGCCACCCACAGTGCCCACAATCTGCCTCAAAGGTGCTGCACCCCAGTGCTGCCCATCAGTGCCCAGCAGTGCCGCCCATCAGTGCCCAGCAGTGCCGCCCATCAGTGCCCAGCAGTGCCACCTATCAGAGCCACCTATCAGTGCCACCTATCAGTGCCCATCAGTCCCATCTATCAGTGGTACCTATCAGTGCCCATCCTTGCCACCCATCCGTGCCACCCATCCGTGCCATCTTATCTGTGCCCATCTTTGCCCATCAGTGCCGCCTTATCTGTGCCCATCGGTGCCGCCTTATCTGTGCCCATTAGTGCCGCCTTAACTATGCCTATCAGTGCCCACCAGTGCAGCCTATCAGTGCCCACCAATGCAGCCTATCAGTGCCCACCAATGCAGCCTATCAGTGCCCACCAATGCAGCCTATCAGTGCCCACCAATGCAGCCTATCAGTGCCGCCTAATCAGCGCACTTCAATGAAGGAGAAAAATGACCCGTTTGCAAAATTTTATAACAAACTATTAAAACATGATTTATTTATTTATTTTTTTTGCATCTTTTTTTGTTTGTTTAGCAAAAAATAAAACTCCGAGCTGTAACTAAATACCACCAAAAGAAAGCTCTATTTGTGGGAAAAAAATGATAAAAATGTCATTTGGGTACAGTGTTGTATGCCCGCGCAATTGTCATTCAAAGTGCATCAGCGCTGAAAGCTGAAAATTGGTCTGGGACTGAGGGGGGTTTAAGTGTCCAGTAAGCAAGTGGTTAAAGCCTAGCATAAGACACATCAGAGTGTTTGGACGTAAAGCATATGCCTATATTCCTAGTGAAAAGCAATCCAAGCTATATAACAGTGCCATAGAGGGCATTCTAGTAGACTACAGTGAGCAAAATAAGGGTTACAGCATCCTACACCTAAAGACTGACAAAGTGACAATAAGACATAGTGTTTATTTTTATGAGAGCCATCACCAGAAACAGAGATCCCTGAAAGCTGTGAAGTGAATATGCCCAGAAAACCAGAAGAAAATGTTGACCAAAGCAAACCTTTTCAGGAGTCAGAACAAGAGGTGGAACTCACAACGCCTAAATCAAGTTCCCCACCAGATCTTGCTGAACTGCCTGAAGTCAGACGATCCACTCGGACTGCAAAAGGAATACCATGCCGCATGCTGTCATACACTGTCAAAACACACAGCATACTTGAACCAACATCATGAGAAGACATAGAAAAACTGGTAAAATGTGAAACCAATAAATGGAGAAAGGCAGCAGAAGAATTAAAGTCACTTCAAGAGCTCCCTCCTAACCGCAAAACTATAGGAAGCAAGTGGACCATCAACATAAAGTCAGACGCAGAAGGGAATGTCCACAAATACAAAGCCAGACTAGTTGGCAAGGTTTACTCCCAGAAATTCTGTGAAGATTACGATGAAACATTTGCTTTCCTTGTAAAACACTCCACCATCAGAGTGCTTCTTAGCATTGCAGGCTGAAAGGGCATGCATACACCTAGATGTTAAAACTATTTTCCTATATGGAGACATTAAGGAAGATCTCTACATGGAGCAACCACCAGGGTTTGAGCAAGGAGACAACTTTGTGTGTAAACTTCAGAAGAGCATCTACTGTCTTAAACAATTTGCAATGATGTGGAATGAGAAAGTGAATGAAGTGCTTACTAGAGAGGGATTCTCAAGAAGTAAAGCAGACCCCTGTCTCTACTCCAGGAATCAATAAGACAGGTGGATATACATCCCTATCTATGTTGATGATATTATAACTTGCTTTGAACAAGAAGGGGATTATGATCAGATAGTTCACAAGCAGAAAGAAAATTTTGAAATCAAAGCGCTTGGGAACATTAGCTACTATCTGGGAATCCAAATAGAGAGAGAAGAAGATGGATGTTATCTTCTCAACCAATCTCAGAAAAACTCCAAAATCTTGGAACAATTCCATATGCAAGATGCAAAGGAAGTGAAAACTCCTATGGAACCAGGCTATCAAAGGAGCAATGAAGCAGACAACTTGTTATCCAACAATGATACGTATCGCAGAGCAATTGGTAAGCAATTGGTAAGCTGCTGTATGTTGCCACTGTGACAAGACCAGACATAGCCACAAAAGTGGGCATTTTAATGCAGTAAAAAGAGTGATGCAATACCTCAAAGGAACAATTCAGATGAACCTACGGTTACCAGCAACATCCAATCCAAAACTGGTTGGATATGTGGATGCTGATTGGGCCAGGAACTGCACGGACCGAAAATCCACAACTGGGTTCATCTTCCAGTATGGGGAAGGAACCATAAGTTGGTCTAGTCAAAAGCAAGCAACCGTCGCTCTATCTTCAACTGAAGCAGAGTACATTGCAGCAGCACACGCGTGTCAAGAAGTGAAATTAATTTGTCAACTTTTTGTGGACATTGGGATAGACATGTCAAAACCAATTCCCATTTTTGAAGACAACTAGGGATGTATAAAGCTTACGCAATCAGAAAAGGTCAATCCTAGGACCAAATACATCAATGTCAAGTATCACCTACTGAGGGACAATCAAGAGCAAGGAGTTATTGACATTCAATACTGCCTGTCAGAGGAGATGACTGCTGATGCACTCACCAAGCCTTTGTTGAAGGAATGTCATACAGTGAGGGGAAAACATATTTGACCCCCTGCTGATTTTATTTATATATATATATATATATATATATATATATATATATATATATATATATATATATATATATATATATATATATATATATATATATATATATATTTCACAGTACTTTACATTACATGCTGTTGTCCTTCCAACATGAAGGAGAAATTACAAAAGGGTGAAAAAGAAAAAACTTTAATGTTAAAAAATGTAATAAAGGATAGAAAAAAAATAACAAAAAGACCAGCAGAAAAAAAGTGATTTGTGCAGGAACATAGCCGGAAGAAATTAATGATATGTACAATCATCTAGATGGAAATAATTTCCTGAATTGCAAAAGAGGGAAACATATAGGAACATTGGTTATGAAAAATGCAAAAGTGTGAAATAATTAAAAGGATATGAGTAGTATATATGAGTAATGTCATAACATATGCAGACCTCAAGTGTTGTTTAGAAAGAGAGTAAATAACCCCAGCAGCCAAATGACTAATTGGAAGCAGTAGCCCGATAACACTCCCTGTGGTTCTAGAAGTGATAGTTGTACGCTTACAGTGCTTGTCGCAGTAGTGTCAGGTTTTCAAGCCACAACAATAAGAGCCTGCGACCAAAAGCCAAGTTTTTTGTGGATTTTAGAGAAAAGGAGTCTGGGGGACAATAGATTTCCTAGAGTCTGTGAACGTCTATTAGAAAATCTACAACTATCCTGCAGAATGGTTGCAAGATATTTGTTAGCATATGATGTGGGTAGACATTTCTTTACGATGATAACAACTTGTTACTATTCTTTTTCTTCTTCACACGTAGCAGGTCTCTCTGGAAGTTAACGGTGTGCTTAAATCTTCCCTAAGCTTGCCTATGGAGATCTCCAAGTCAATCAGGTAGACTGGTGAAGAGTCAGTCGGATAAGTGTTGATGAAGCAGCCAGGTGGGCTGGCATTTCCTGCAGTTAGTAGAAATGGGATCAGTGTCTACAAGGGAGCTGGAGGTACACCAGGATGCAGCTTAAAACATTTTCTGCTATTTTCTAAAGGGGACTGGGAGTTCCTAGTCCTTAATTGACTGTTGCATCTTTTCACTCTGAGACTGCCAGTTTCTGAGGAGTAGGGATGTGCCAAACTCCCCCCCCCCCCCCATTCGGTTCGCACCAGAACATACCGAACAGGCAAAAAATTCGGCAGAACACACAAACACCGTTAAAGTCTATAGGACACAAACATGAATAATCAAAAGTGCTAATTTCAAACGCTTATATGCAAGTTATTCTCATAAAAAGTGTTTGGGGACCTGGGTCCTGCCCCAGGGGACATGTATCAATGCAAAAAAAAGTTTTAAAAACTAAAGTTTTTTTCGGGAGCAGTGATTTTAATAATGCTTAAAGTGAAACAATAAAAGTGAAATATTCTTTTAAATTCGGTACCTGGGGGGTGTCTATAGTATGCCTGTAAAGTGGCACATTTTTCCTATGTTTAGAACAGTCCCTGCACAAAATGACATTTCTAAAGGGAAAAAAAGTCATTTAAAAGTACTTGCGGCTATAATTAATTGTTGGTCCCGGTAACACAGATCAAGGAAGTCATTGAAAAAAACGGCATGGGATCCCCCAGTGCATTACCAGGCCCTTTGGGTCTGGTATGAATATTAAGGGGAACCCCGAACCAAAATGTAAAAAAAAATTGCGTGGGGGCCCCCCCAAATTCCATACCAGGCCCTTCAGGTCTGGTATGGATATTAATGGGAACCCCGTGTCAAAATAAAAAAAGGGACGTGGGGGTCCCCCAAAAATCCATACCAGACCCTTATCTGAAAACGCAACCTGGCAGGCTGCAGGAAAGGAGGGGCGATGAGAGAACGCCCCCCCATCCTGAATCATACCAGGCCGCATGCCCTCAACATGGGGAGGGTGCTTTGGGGTAGCACCAAAGCACCTTGTGCCCATGTTGATGGGGACAAGGGCCTCATCCCCACAGCCCTTGTCTAGTGGTTGTGAGGCCTGTGGCCTGGTACGGTTCAGGAGGAGGGGCACTCTCTCATTCCCCCTCTTTTCCTGCGGCCTGCCAGGTTGCCTGCTCAGATAAGGGTCTAGTATGGATTTTTGTGGGGACACCCACACCATTTTTTTTTTACATTTTGGCGTGGGTTTCCCCTTAATATCCATACCAGACCTGAAGGGCCTGGCATGGAATTTGGGGGGACCCTCAAGCAATTTTTTTTTAACATTTTGGTTTGAGGTTCCCCTTAAAATTCATACCAGACCCAAATGGCGTGGTAATGGACGGGGGGGAGATCCCATGCCATTTTTTTCAATGAATTCTTTTATCTGTTTTGCAAGGACCGACAATTCATTATAGCCGAGAGTACTTTTAAATTACTTTTTTCCTTTAGAAATGTAATTTTGTGCAGGGACTGTTCTAAGCATGGGAAAAATGCACCACTTTACAGGCTTACTATAGACACCCCCCAGGTATGAAATTTAAAGGAATATTTCACTTTTATTGATTTACTTTACATTACATTATTTAAATCACTGCTCCCGAAAAAATGGCAATTTTTTAAAACTTTTTTTGCATTGATACATGTCCCCTGGGGCAGGACCCAGGTCCCTAAACACTTTTTATGACAATAACTTGCATACAAGCCTTTAAAATTAACACTTTTGATTTTTTATGTTAATGTCCCATAGACTTTAACGGTGTTCCGGCGGCTTTCGAATTTGCCCCTAACATCGCATATTGTTCAGTGTTCTGCAGAACATCTGGACAACCAAAGTTCAGACCAAACTTATGCTCTGGCCAAACCGTTTGCCCATCCCTACTGTTAAGTGAAGAATCAATCAGAGTAAAGAAGAGGAATCAATTGGAGTTGTACATAAGGAGGAAGTTTTCCCTGGTTTTGTTGCTATCAAGTTCGGCATCCCATAATTCCTATTCTTCATCCAAGTTATCACCCCTAATAAAACATAAAACCAAAGCTCAAAGACTGTTCCTTGTGTCTGGATGAAAGCTGAAAATGCTACTTGTCTGACTGTGTAGGAGTGGGGAACCCTGTCGTCTGCAACCCCTATGGGGGTAGTGCTACACAAGTAATGTGGCTCTTTGTTTATTAAAGTCAAAGCGTTTACCCAGGGGCGTACCTAGTGCATTTGGCACCCGGGACAGGTCCTATATCTGGCACCCCCCTCACTAATCATGCCTGTACGGACTCAGCCCCCCCATACCTGTACGCACTGAGCCCACCCACCTCTACAACTCAGCCCCCTCATATCTGTACGCACTCAGCCCACCCCACCTGTATGCACTCAGCCCCCTCATACTTGTACGCAATCAGCCCACCCACCTGTACGCACTAAGCCCCCTCATACCTGTACGCACTCAGCCCACCTACCTGTACACACTCAGCCCCCCTACCTGTACACACTCAGCCCCCTCATACCTGAATGCACTCAGCCCCCTCATACCTGAATGCACTCAGCCCCCTCATACCTGTACGCACTCAGCCCACCTACTTGTACACACTCAGCTCCCTCATACCTGAACGCACTCAGCCCTCTTATACCTGTACACACTCAGCTTACCCACCTGTACGCACTAAGCCCCCTCATACCTGTATGCACTCAGCTCCCTCATACCTGAACGCACTCAGCCCTCTCATACCTGTACGCACTCAGCCCACCCACCTGTACGCACTCAGCTCCCTCATGCCTGTACACACTCAGCCCCCTCATGCCTGTATGCACTCAGCCCCCTCATACCTGTACGCACTCAGCCCACCCACCTGTACGCACTAAGTCCACCCGCCTGTACGCACTCAGTCCACCCGCCTGTACGCACTCAGTCCACCCGCCTGTACGCACTCAGTCCACCCGCCTGTACGCACTCAGTCCACCCACCTGTACGCACTCAACCCCCTCATACCTGTACACACTCAGCCCCCTTCATACCTGTATGAACTCAGCCCCCTTCATACCTGTACGAACTCAGCCCACCCATCTGTACACACTCAGCCCCCTCATACCTGTATGCACTCAGCCCCCTCATACCTGAATGCACTCAGCCCCCTCATACCTGTACGCACTCAGCCCCCACCTACTTGTACGCACTCAGCTCCCTCATACCTGAACGCACTCAGCCCTCTCATACCTGTACACACTCAGCTCACCCACCTGTATGCACTAAGCCCCCTCATACCTGTATGCACTCAGCTCCCTCATACCTGTACGCACTCAGCCCACCCACCTGTACACACTCAGCCCCCTCATACCTGTACGCACTCAGCCCCCTCATACCTGTATGCACTCAGCCCCCTCATACCTGTAGGCACTCAACCCACCCGCCTGTACGCACTCAGCCCACCCGCCTGTACGCACTCAGCCCACCCGCCTGTACGCACTCAGCTCCCTCATACCTGTATGCACTCAGCCCCCTCATACCTGTAGGCACTCAGCCCACCCGCCTGTACGCACTCAGCCCACCCACCTGTACGCACTCAGCCCACCCACCTGTACGCACTCAGCCCACCCACCTGTTCGCACTCAGCCCCCTCATACCTGTACACACTCAGCCCCCTTCATACTTATACACACTCAGCCCCCTTCATACCTGTACGCACTCAGCCCACCCACCTGTACGCACTTAGCCCCCCCACATCTGTAGACACTCAGCTGCCCCCGCCCCCTCACACATGTAAACACTCAGCTGCCCCCTCTCCTCACACCTGTACATACTCAGCTGCCCCACCACACACACACACACACACACATCTTTAAACACACACACAGCTCTGCCCCTCCCTTGTACTCACAGCCCCCACTTGTAAGGTGGTCTTCCTTGTCCCAGGTCTTGATTCCACATGTCCCTGTATAAATAAATTGCTGGCAGCCCACACAAGGGGTGCACATACATGAAGCAGCCAGAGGTGGTAGTACAGAGCTCGATGTGAGCTCAGTGACACTGAACAACAGGCGCTGCACACTCGCACAAACACAGAGCCAGCACAGCTACAGAACACCTCCTGCACCCGCCACTGCCTTGTTCTGGCTCTGATAGCTGGCCTGACACCCCCTAATGTGTGGCACCCGAGGCGGAAACCCCCCCACCCCCTGTAGGTACACCACTGCATTTACCTCTTCTAATTTGTCAGTCTCTGTAACTCCTCAAAGATTTCAGAAGAAAAACTTTCAAGGTATTGCTTCTGTTACAGGTTTTCATTTCTTCAGTTATGTTCTATTGGAACATAACTTTTTTGCTTTTGATAGTTTGTTTTTTTATCTTGAACACCAGGGAATCTGTATGGGTGCCAGGTTCTTGCCTTCATTGGCAAACCTATATATGGGGTGGTGGAAGGAACTTGTTCTCCTCCTTTAACCCATATAAGAAACATATTTTTTGGTATGCCAGGTATATTGATGACCTGATTCTTATAGGGACCCGTACTGATACGCCTTTGATGCAGTTTGTCCAGTTTGCCATCAGTAATAATTTGAACATACTGAGTGGGAGAAGTGGGAGAGTGACACCCTGACTGCTGTGCGGGAGCTGTGCTTGGAGTGACTTGGAGTAACTGTGAGTGCTTGGAGTGACTGGGAGTACTATTTGCAAAATATTGTGATTGGAGTACTGGGAGTATTATTTGCACAATATAGTAACTTGGTGACCAGGAGTGCTATTTGCATAATATAGGAACTTGGAATACTGGAAATATTTGCATAATATAGTAACTTAGGTACTGGGAGTATTATTTGCATACATAATATAGCAACTTGGAGTATCGGAAGTAATTGCATAATATAGTAACTTGGATACTGGGAGTATTATTTGCATAAGACAGTAACTTGGAGTACTTGTAACTTGGAGTACTATGAAACCTGGAATTCTCACTCGAGAGTGGGAAAACTTGTATTCATTTTTTTAGATGTGACTTTGTTTGGTGATGTGGCAACAGGGAGAGTCTCTACATAAATTTGCATATGCAGGAAATTTCCTTCTGCTGGACCCAGCTGTCACCCGGAAGGACCGGAACACACCACTCAAGCAATACCAGAGTGTGAGTTTATTAGGGCCAAGAGAAACTGCTCTTCTCCTGAAATCTTTGAGAAGGAGTGTTCATTGATCACAAACAGGTTACGAGATTGTGGTTACAGAGACTGGCACATTAGTAGAGGTAAACGCATTGTCTTTAAAAGACAAAGAGCCACATTACTTGGCAATAATAATAAAATGTCTAAAATGAAAACCATTAATTCTGTCACCTTTGTCACCACTTTCTCAAAAGGACATTACAAGGTTTTAGCATTGTAAAGAAATGTCTACCCGTATTATATGCTGACAAAGATCTGGAAACCCTTTTGCAGGAGGGTTGCAGATTTTCTAATAGACGTTCACAGACTCAATTCCAATGCTAACAACATTTCAAAAGTTCCTAAATATTTTAGGGATGTGCATCTTGCCAATATGAGCTCATTAAGTTTCAGTTGTATAGAGATAGTTAAAAAACCTGCATGAGGGGGCGACATGCATCGCATCCTTTTAGAAAAGGAAACCCAAAAAAATTTTCCCTGCAGACTAGAATCCCCTCAGGACTTAATCACAGGTGGGACATTGATCTACTTTTAAAGTAATGTTGGTAACATGTTGATGACATTATACACCATGTATTCTCATTATAAGTGACATCATATCATATGACATTGCTCATATATGCTACTCATATCCTTTTAATTATTTCCCACTAAATAAACGTTTTCACAAATGGATGGGTTGGAGCTTCCCCGTTGTGAGTGGATGTAACCATTGTCATGTCTACCCCAACGCAGGTGGTCAGACACTATAGCTGGCTACTGTGTGATTCACCTATAACAGCTCCCTTTACCATAAGGCAAGCAGACATACCGGTACGTGGTTGCCCCCAAGTCTTATACACAAAGCTATAGTGCCTGCTTCAGCCTGTACTGACAGCTCTCCGTGTAAGTGAGGATTTTACACAGAGAGCTGTCACAAATCACACAGACTGCAGTCACCCTCACAGAGTACACCAAGCACCACTGTCCCTGTCCCATGAACATATGTCCAAGCGTCCTCATGAACATCTGTACAGTGCACAAATTATCTGTCACAGTGTCCCAGTGTCCCATCAACATCTGTACGAGTGTACAAAAACATCTGCAATAGTGTTCCATTGCAACATCCACATCTGTCAATGTCCACCGGTGGACGATCCACATCTGTCAAAGTGTACAAGTGTACAAAAACATTTGTCAGTGTAACACCAATAAATAAATGAGAAATTTAAGGCGCCCCTGTCCCTCTGTGCTCACATGCAAAGACGAATGCACACATTGGTGCCGTACGCATAGGTAAATGGCAAACGCATCACACATGTGAGATATTGGTGTGAACGTCAGGGTGAGAGCAATAATTCTAGCACCAGAACTCCTGTGTAATTCTAAACTGTTAACCAAGAGAGGCTTATAAAGCTTTGTCTATGGAGATTTTTAAATACCGAAGTTTGGCACCATTTCATAAGTATAAAGCAATATCATATTTTAACACCATATGGTACAACACCATATTTTATATTTTACTAAACATCTGGGTATTATAGTGTGTTCGTGTGCATTGAAATTCATTCAAATCTATTTAAGCATTAATGTGTAAAATTGTGTTTGAAAAATTGCTGCGCCCAAGCGAAATTTGCGTCCTTTCTTTTTACACAAATAGAGCTTCCTTTTAATGGTATTTGATTGCCTCTGCAATTTTAATTTTTTGCAATATAAATGGAAAAAGACCGAAAATTTGGAAAAAAAAAAAAGATATTTTCTACTTTTTTTTATAAAAAAAAAATCAAATAAACTCAATTTTAGTCATACATCTGGTATAATCAGTCAAAGTCCAGCAACATACCAGTACGTTGCTGGTCCTTGTTGGGCATATATTGTAATCTTTTTTTTCCATGCAGCCTTTGGGCTGAACAAAAAAAACAGAATGATCGGTGGGTATGTCCACCATTAGAATACCTCCCTTCATCCACCCACTTCTAATGATGGGCATACGTGCACCATTTATATGTGCTGAAGCATGGGGGCATCCGCCCCAAAAGTTAGGAGCAAATCGCTCCTCCGCCCCTGCTGCCCCCATGCTTCGGCAATATATGCTCTTTTTTTAACTGTGGTGGAGAAATCACCTCTGACAGCGTTGGAGCCGAGGCTTTATGTATCGTGGGAGCAAAGGCTGTTGCTGTCAAGATAAATAAATCCATGCTGCAAATGAATGGCGTAATGATGGTTAACAATAAAACAAAGTAACATTGCAGTATAACGGTAAAACATACCATACCTGCAAAGCAAATGCAACAAAAAAATTGTAAAAAATAAAACATTTTTTAACGCAATCTGTGCCTAACATATATATATATATATATATATATATATATATATATATATATATGCCGAAGCATGGGGGCATCCGCCCCAAAAGGTAAAAGCAAATCGCTCCTCCACCCCTGCTGCCCCCATGTTTCGGCATATATGCTCTTAGTTTTAACTGTGCTGGTGAAATCAACTCCGACAGCGCTGGAGTCACGGCTTTATGTATCGTGGGAGCAAATGCTGTTGCTGTCAAGATAAATAAATCCAAGCTGTAGCTGAATGGTGTACCTGAAAACAAAACAATGGTTAACAATAAAACACAGTAAACAGTAAAGTATAAAAAAATTGCATACCTGAAAAACAAACATGATAAAACATAATAACAATAAAGCATTGCAGAATAAAATACAGAAAAAAAGAGCAGAACAATAGAGAGAGAGCGAACAATAAAATGACAACTATGTTTTTTTTTCTATATATTTTTTTTTTACACTTTTTTGGTAACTGTAACTGTTGTAACAGTTCCAGGTTCGGGTCTCTCAAAATGTGATAGCATCTTGGGAGACTCTGTGAAAGTGTGCCTAGTCTGTGCAGTGCTGTACCCTACGCTAATACTCAACTAGTGTATGGTAGCGTTCAAAACATTCACCAATGCAAAGACCGGGACTGTCAGGACAGGAGGGACAATAATAGCGAGTGTCACGCCTATATCAGCGCTTGCTGCAGACATGACATCTTCTTTGGGGGCTAGTTGGGTAGGGTTACTCGGGAGGGCATAAGGAAAATGCCTCTCATGCACCTGCTTACTGCATGTGGTTGGGGATGGTGAGATGGAGCACCGTCTGGAAACAGAAGGTCTGTGACAATCTCTTCCTGGAATTTAAGGAAGGATCCAGTCCGTCCTGAAGCTCTGTATAACACATGAGCGCTCAGCAAAGCTAATTAAAATAAACAGACACTTTCTTGTACCAGCATCTGGCCTTACTAGGTACGGCACCAACAATTGGTCGTTGAGGTCCACCCATCCCATGCTAAGGTTATATTCGTGGACACAGAGGGGTTTCTCCACAACACCAGTCGCTGTAGTAATTTGGACCGCCGCGTCTGCATGAAGGGGGGTAAGAACGAAAACATTTTTTTATCATAACATTTCTAACATTTTTAACATTTCTTATTATCCCTCCATTTCATAGCGAGCAAGTTAATACACTTGAAGCAGGCTCTCTCCCCCAGCCTAAGACGGGAATTTACAAGCCGCTGGGGAAAGCCCCGGCGATTAGATCACACAGTGCTACATGCTCCAATCTGATGATCAAACAAGTGACTAAAAAGTGGCACGCTCATGTAATAATTGTCCACGTACAAGTGGTACCCCTTTCCAAATAAGGGTGACACCAAGTCCCCCACAATCTTGCCAGCGCTTCCAGCGCTTCCTATATAGTCAGGGCAGTTTGTCGGCTCTACGTGACTATCTTTGCCCTCGTAAACCATAAAACTACATGATGGCCCTGTCACAGAGCTTATACATCTTGACCCAGTATCCTGCACGCTTGCTGACAAGGTACTGTTTGAATGACAAGTGGCCAGAAAACTTAATCAGGGACTCATCAATGCAGATAACTTGATGGGGAGTAAACAAGTCTGTAAAACGTTGGTTGAAGTGGTTTACGAGGGGCTGAATTTTGTAGAGCTGATCTTATCCAGGGTCTCCACGAGGACGACAGAGTTCATTGTTGTTGAAATGCATGAACTGCAAAATCTGCTCATATCATGCCCTGGTCATGGAGAAAGACAACACGGGCAGATGGTGAATTGAGTCAGTTGACCAATATGACCGCAACTTGCTCTTTTTAAGTATGCCTATGATGAGGGATAGGCCAAGAAAGAGCTTAAATTCGTAAACCATAATTGGTTTCCAATCTCTGGCAAGGGAGGACTGGGGAATAGTGGCGATGGGTTGACCAGCGTACAAATTTGCTTTGGTCCACAATAGATCTATAGAGATCTTCCGTGAAAAACAGCGAATAAAAATCAAGTGACGTTGGCCAGTGAATGGGGGAAGTATGGGTGCTGCAAAAGTGGTGGGTTCCTAATTAGGATTGGTGAATGCAGCAGGAAGGGCACTATGGGCACAACGGGCCTGTTTATATCTTCTTCTTGGTGGCAGCAGGACACTACTTGTGCTTGCCACCTCACCAGCTTGAACTGCACTTATGGGACTCGCCACGTCACCATGTGATACTGCAGTGCTGGTTTGACTACGAGCAGTGTGTACTAGGCCACTGGTGCTTCCTAGTGCACCAGAAGAATGAGCGGCACTAGTACTTCTCTGCTCCATACGAGGGACCCTTGGTTCTTGCATCTCAACGACAGAAGAAGAAGATCAGAGGCCTGGTACGCCTGACCTTGGCAGGGACCACAACTCCATTGTCAGAGCTATCTGTCATGGAGCTGATGTCATCTACAGGATCGTATTCTGAGCCTGAATCTGACACTCTGACAGAGTGACTTCCTCTTCACTATCTGTCATGCTCAGAAACATGTAGGCCTCTTCACTAGTGTACCTTCGATTTGCCATTTTGGGCTCTAAATTTAGTGGTGTACTAGTGAGACTCACAGGTAAAAAAGGTGACTGCTAGCGACTGTTTTAAAATGCTACCAAAAAAACAGTTAGTGATCACAGGGATCAGGCCTGACTCTGCGAACGCTGCAGTTATGTGTGTTTGGTGTTTTGTAAGTGACAGTGATCGATTGATACTGCACTTGGGTGGGATTGGCTGGGCTGGGCGGAGGGGCAAAAAGCAGGTGCTAGCAGGTATCTTGGATGATTCCGCTAACACTGCGTTTTTGGGAACCTTAAACTGCTGGGGATGCTAGTATAGATCTGATCAGATCAGATATTGAACCGTTCAGATACTATACCACTAAGGGAGGTGTATGCTGCGTGCGTGGGTGTTAGCGGTACTGGCACTAACCTGACGCTGCCTGGGGCGACGCAGACCCTATCTGACCCTAAAACCTAACTTATATAACCCGCCGAGCGATCGGGGGGTTAAACCTTTATTAAGTAATAAGCGGCAGGTGCCCTGACACTATAAAAAACAAACTAACTAACCAGCGTCACCCGTAACAGTTATACGGTGATAATTGGTGAAAGGGTTAACTAGGGGCAATCAGGAGGTTAAAACCTGTACTAGATAGTATATGGGGGTACCTGGCGCTATAAAAGCTGACGGTGAATCTAAATACTTACCTGCCTAACTAGCATCACCTATGACACTAATACGCCAATCAGAAAAAATATTGCTTAGTGACACTGGCGACGGGGGGGATCAAGGGGTTACACCTTTGTAGCACTGTCACCCGGAGGAGCAGCTGGTTTGATTTGGGCTTACCGTTACCTTCTCCTCGTGCTAATCTAGGGCTTTCCCGAGGTTGATGGCCCAATAAACTGTAGAGACCAACACTTGAATCCACTTTAGGGATTTTTATTTGCAAAACGTTGAACAGAACACAGTCTCTCAGTAGGGAATAGAGGGTATGGGTAGTAAAGCTCAGGCACTCTTGGAACTGCTAATACTTAAATGTCTCTCTTTATACAATCCAGGGAATAGCCATTCGCAGCTGGATGTCACAGCTGTCATATAAATCCCCTTTTCGTGGATTTAGCAACCAACAGGTGATTCAAGAACATAGTCTCTGCCACAGACTTCATTGTAGAACTTTAGAATGAGAAAAGTCTCTGCCACAGACTTAGTTGTAACTGAAGGATGAAACTAGGAACTTTCATATGGTACCAACATCTTGCAGCCAGTCCGGCGATACTGTAAGAATGTGGATTCACCTTGGTGTCCTCTCCCGCTTAGCTTCCAGGCTCTTACCGAGCAGCCCGCCTTGTGAGTTGGCCTCTTCTGAAGAATCCTCCCCTGGTTGCCTTTTCAGTTGCTGGGCCTCTCCAAAACCGAGATGGCACCGGATCACCTTGGAACCCTCCTTCCAGTTACTGTGCCTCGGACTAGCCAGCCCAGAGACTTGGAAACGGATGGAACCGCACCCAAGGCCATGAGGGCCTCTGAGGGCTGGTCAGGAGGACCAGGACCAGGGATTCAGAACATACTTCTGGACCGGAACATAGAACCACGTGACCTCAGCACCTTAAGTACCCTCTCCCGGAATACACAGCGAGACAACGCACCCGCTGATTGGCTCAGAGAGAGAGATTGCTACCCAATGCGTCCAACTAGACTGCATTCCAATGCCTGCCAAAGGTGACACCCACACCCATGTCCAGGCAGAACATAATACAGCCCAGCCAAACTGATGCTGAGACCATAATTTACTGTAATTAACCCTAAAACCCAACTATGGTCTTAGGAACATTTAAATTGACAAAAACATAGAACGTGCTATTCAGGGGCCTGGGGCTACACCTTTATAAGGGGGGTTAGGGGGGTACCCTAGACCTCAAGGAGCCAACCACTAACTGCCCTACCACTAACTGCCCTACCACTTATAACAGTCAAAAATTACACCAATGAAGCAATCAGTAAAAAATTAAAAACTGCTATTGGTGTCACTGTGACAGAGGGTGAAGGGGGGGATCGGGGGGTGATTGGGGCCTGAAAAGTGTGCCTGCGTGTTCTACTGTAAGTGTAATGTTGGTGCAGACTTAGTTGATGTTGTCTCTCCTCAGAAGCCGGAAACGAAAAGGCATCACGAGGAGCAATGACATCACTTCCTCTGCTTCTGTTTACAGTTCAGAAGCAGAGGAAGTTTCTCATTCAGCGGGCGCGATCACGAGGGGGTGGCCATGAATCAGTGGCCTCCCCCTCAGCACAGATCGCTCCTGGAACGATGCGCCCCCCTGCCCGTGGGAGGCAAGTAACGTACCCATACATTACTTTGCCTGAAAATGCCATTCTGCCGCAGTATATCTGCGTGAGGCAGTCGGCAAGTGGTTAATATGAAATTTTTGTGAAAAAAATATTTTATTTCTTCATTTTCCAAAGAATTGTGGGGAAAAAAATTACTACTAAAAAAACTTGCCATGCCTCTTACTAAATACCTTGGACGGTCACCTTAACAATGGTAATTTGGGGGATATTTGTACTATATTGACATGTTAGGGCCTCAAGAATTTTTGTCTTTTTTATTTGTAGCGCAATAAATAAAAAACCCAGTGATAATTAAATACCACCAAAGGAAAGCTCTATTTGTGTGAAAAAATCTAAAAAATGAATATGGGTATAGTGTTAGATGGGTAATTATCATTCAAAGTCCGACAGCACTTAAATGTGAAAATTGTCCTTGGCAGGAAGGGGGTGAAAGTGCCCAATATTGAGGTGGTTAACCTATTTGCATATACGTTTCCCTCTCTTGCAATTCAGGAAATTACTTCCCATCTACCGCAGATAGTCATACATATCATTCATTTATTTGGGCTATGTTCCTGTATAAATCGCGGGGGTGTTCTTTTTACTTTATTGTACATAAATGTGGTGTCCTGAGATTTTTATGGCTATGATTAAGGCTTATTGTTGAAACACATAAGCCACTGTATTTTGTACACTCCACTTGTAATAAGGTGCCTTTTTCGGAAGGACGAGTTGCCGGTTCTCTACCTTATACCTCCATACTGAAGAAGTTTTCTGTTTTTTCCAGCCTCAAAATGAATTGGAGAACGTTTTACAAACAAATTCTCCCTGTTGGCCCTATCTCAACTACGTTACCAAATACAACCCTGCACCTTCCGTGGGTGACGAAAATAAAATATTTAGGAATTTATGTGACAAATAATGTCACTGATTACATACAGTGACTGAATCTTTAAGTCCCTCTATCCTTTGTCAAACCACAGTCCTAGCTATATTGAGATAAGCAGTTTGGGGGATTGGCTCTCCTCAATTTCTTTCAGCAGTTTCTGTAAGAACTCTGACATGCACACAACTGGTTCATGCTTAATAGAGAAAATGCTTTGGTTGTGGTGAAGATTGCAAAACTGGGCTTTTATGTGGCCTTGCAACAACTTTTACTTAGAGGTTGCAGCACACCATACCACCTTACTCATAGTATGAGTATTGACAGTTAAACCAGGGAACAGAATCCAAAACTTGCACAAACCCCCTGTTAACCAATGGTCTCCTAATCATCTGCTCGTGATTCCAGATCCAGCCATTTGGGTTTCAAGTGGAATAAAGCTCCTGGGGAACTTGTTTATCAAAGATAAATGGGTCTCCTTTGCTGAACTAAAATCTCAATATTATCTCCAACTACTCCATGCACGCTCTTCTCAATTTGACTACTAGGGTGGAATCCCTTCTGTGAGCTGAATTTTTGCCACAAGTCCACTCCAATATCTATTTGCAGGGACGTTGCAAATGATCTGGGGCTAGAGCCCATAGCAAGGGCCATCAACCTTTTTGCAGGCCCGGGGGTAAGCAATTTTTCATGGGCAAAGGCTGGCGTTGGCATTTCAATCATGGCACCATGGTTGATATGGTGTCAGGGTGATCGAAGCGCATTGTTTCTATTGTTATAGTCTAATATATAATGAAGTGGTTCAACTCACCTATCTGTAGGATCTGTGGGAGCCCTGGTCGTGTCACTTGCAACATCTCCTGTCACAAGATGCAGCTTTTTAACTTGCAACCGTCACCAGCCACTTGCCATGTCATCTGCCACCAGATGTAGATTGTCACTTGCCACATCACCTGCCACCATTTGCAGATTGCCACATCAGCTGCCACCGTTTGCAGATTGTCACTTCCCACGTCACTTGCCACCATTTGCAGATTGCCACTTACTACGTCTTCCTGACACCATTTGCAGATTGTCATTTGCCAACATTTTCAGATTGTCACTTGTCACATCACCTGCCACCATTTGCAGATTGTCACTTGCCATGTCACCTGCCACTAGATGTGGATTGTCACTTGCCAACTGATGTGGCTTGTCACTTGCCATGCCAGCGCCAGCAAATGTGCATTGTTGCTGCAATGGTGGCAGCCTGGCAGCACTTGTCCATTTAGTGAGAGAAGGAGAGCAGAAATGTGGGGCTGGCAGTGAGAGACGATGTAATCTCTCTGCTCCCCGCCACACCTCTGACATTGAAGGGGCCTGGCTGTGAGGGAGCGGAAGAGGGGTGACGTGGAGTGGGCAGAGAGAGATGATGTCATCTCTGCTCGTCCGCCCACTCGTCTCTCTCCTCCACCTCTAATGCAGCCCACCCACTGCAGCCGCAACCTGCTGGTTAGGCAGGGACCCTGTGGAAAGAGACTTGGGGGTATGGGCTCCAGATTCGGAGCTACAGCCTCAATAGCCACCCCCTGGTGACGCCTATGTCTAGTTGCAAAATCCAGTGCTTCCACCCATGATTGATCAAGTGCAGAGAGAAATGGTCAGAAGATATCACAAGTTTGGATAATGATGACTGAGAAAATGTCTGGAATTACCCATTCCAACAATTAATCTCAGTCAGAGATAGGTTTGTAAAGTTTAAAAAATGATACATTGTTCTTATCTTATACCAGCAAAATTGGGATAGATCTCAACCAACTATTCTAGCACTTTTTGGAGGTGCCTTGTGCAACAGCGAACTTTATTCACATCTTTATTCACATCTTTTGAACATGTGGTGGAATAAGCAACTAAGGGACTCAAGTTTTGCAATATATTACATGCCTAACCAATATTTCCACCCCCCAGAATCCTGGTATTTGTCTATTAGTTCTGGTGGAACCCTTGGCCATGTGGAAATCAACCAGAACATTACTTGGCCTACGGTTATTTTATGCCAGAAATGCAATTGTACTTCTCTGGAAATATCCAGCTCCTCCAACTCTGAACTGTTAGAAATCCTTGATTAACTACAGTACATAATCCTTGAGGAGTAAAAATGACGACTGAGGTTTCTTAGCACTGTAGGGACATGCACATTCATGCTTGGTGTTGTGGTTGATATGTGGGGGTATTGCCCAGCCGGGGGTAGCGTGATCTCACTCTATTGTACCTATGCATCTGCTGGAAGGGAGCTGTATGAAAATGGCAGGTTTTGGTCACGTGCCCCCTGGGTTCTCATTGCGCATGCGCTGTGACGAACACACTGCAGTGACATTGTTGGGCAGAAATAGACCCGCAGTGGGGGATATAAAGGTGGGGCATCCCCCACTCGTGCCTTCTACCCTATTCAGGATACAAGCAGAAGCTTCCATCTATGTGGGCCTTAGCACCACAATGTTGTAAAGTATATTGAGTACATTTATAATAGGGCAGTTTTAAGACAAAGCATGTATTTGCTGAATGCTCTATTGTACAGTATTTATGTTTATACAGCCTCTAATTAGCTTTATGCCAAACCTTTTTTTATTAAAATAAGGGTCCCCTATTACATACAAGAAGTGGGTACAGCTACCCTTAATTATTTCTTTTGGAGATTGAAAGTTTGTTATGGTATTGGTTTAATATTTTTTATAGACTAGCTACAGTACCTGTTGGTGAGAGATATATTGAATATCTTTAGTGACATCTAGTGGTGTTTTTTGGCATTTGTATAGCTCTATTTAAAGTGGTATTAAACCCAAAACCAAAAATGTAATCTATTGCAGTTTACCCATTATAATGGATTCCCTCTATTTTCACCTGCTGATCAGGCCAGTAACACACCGCTTATATTAGTGTGTCTCAGAGACACTTTTGGACAGCAGCATTGTTAAATTGGGGGAGGAAAGGAAATGTACCTGCAGATTTAAATACACTAACAAACTGAAGCTGAACTCCAGCTCACACTTTATAAGCAGTTACAGTAGCAGTTTTTTGGGGATAAAGGTTTTACTTAAATTAAAGCTGACCATTGTAAGCACTGCTGTCAACAGTAAACTGTTTGTCCCATCTCTGTAACTGCTATATCTGCTAAACAGCTTGCTCTGTTGAAAAATAGATCACTAGGTGAAAATAAAGGAAAGAGACTAAAAAAGAAAAATAATGCAGCCATAACATCTAAGGATTGGTAAACTGCAATATAATAAATGTGTGCTTTTAGGTTTAGAAATGCTTTAAGAGTGAAGGAGAAAAGAATAGCATTCATAGGATTAGAGGAGAAACATATAGATATTGAGTAATTATGTCTATGCGAGAATTCAATTGATTGTATCATCAGTTAAATAAACTTTATAACTAATATACACCTGTGGGTAGATGTATGAATATTTTATCAATGTTCATATTTGTAGTTTAGGGCTAAACCTCAATGGAATTCCAGGTAAAAATAAAAAATAAAAAGCTACTCTTTATTTCTATACATAATAAAAACTTTTTGATATCATGCATTATTGGAATTGCTAAAAGTCTGATTAGAAACAATCATCGAATCAATAGTTTGCCTGTGCACCTGAATGTGGCTGCTCACAGGTACCGTGGTTGAGGTCTGTGCAAGCAGCACAGCCCAGTCCCATACTTCCCAGCCACATTGGTCCAGCACCCAGCCACACCCCTAGACTGCGCTCATCGACTACAGAGGAACAGTGATGCCACTAGGACTAAAAAGAAATGCCCACCAGGCACCCGTACAGAATAAATGGGGAGGCACTGAGGTCTTGTGACAGCAGTGCAGCATATGCAGAAGCTGCCTGGAGTAATAATGAGGGTCCCAGCCAATCCCCAGCCAAATGGGCTGACAGGGGGAGGGCACCTCTTAAATACTCAGAGTCATGCCAGCAAGGGGCAGTGGTGTCGGTTAGAAGATTGTAGATGGACTGTTGAGGAGGCTGTTTGAGGACCTTGAGGGAGCGCAATGCTGGAAGGACCCTCTACAACACACAGAGGGCAACCTTCCTGGAGGCACAGGTGCAAGGAGGTCAGCATGTCCCAGAGATCTTCTGAGTGGCAGTCTGAGGACTGAGAGTGGAAGATCAGCCAGGAGGGCTACTGAAAGGAGCTGCTGCAGCCAGGTGACTGTCAGAGCCTGAAGAGGTAGTGCTGGGACCAGTGACCAGGAGAGGTAATAGTGTGAAAGTGCTTGTGGTGTCACCCCAATGTTTTCAAGTATAGGGGCTCGCAGTACATGCCTGTAAATGGCCATTGCCACTACCTTTTCCTAGGGTGACATCACGGTGGAGCTGCAAGCAAGTTTTGTGCAGGAGGAAGGAAATTAATGTATATAGACCAGTGGCAGCTGGCGTTTTTTCGTTTGGGGGGGGGCAGCAAACAGTTGGTCTGCAGCGGCAACCACCCTGGAGGACAGTCCGGACATCAAAGCCCCGCACTTACCATATCTAGGAAGCATAGCAAGCTTTCTTCCGCCTCCTGTGGTGTGGATCATGGCGGCTTCTGCCATGCATCCCCCTCCTCCTAAGCGTCCAATAGGATCGCCTGACCTTTCAGCCAATCCAGAAACGGGTATCAGACCCGAGCTTCCTGATTGGCAGAAAGGCGATTTAGTGTTATAAAAGTGAATATTCATTTGCTTTGCTAACACACCTGGGTGGGCTCTGAGCACAATGCTCTGCACCATGAGTCCACCCTATTTTGAAGCCTATTAGAACCTATGGCTCTAACCAGGTGCTTAAAAAAAAAAACACCCCCACCACTGTAATTCATGCACCCGGTGTCCTGAAAGGGTCCGGATGCATGAATAGAGAGTGGCCTCGGCGGCTGTGGATAGATTCATGCTATGCATGAATCCATCTATTAATCATATAGGGGGTGGCGGGGATAGAAGGGCCGGTGCCCGTGTGCCTTTAATGTACGGGCTGCCCCTGATATAGACTATATATAATTGAAGTGTCCCCAGGGCTAGTGTAAGGATTTTGGACACCCTAGGCGAAACCTAATTTTGCCGTGCCCCGTTGGCTCCACCCATTAATCCACCCCCTTTGGCCTCTCCTTGTAATACACGTGACCTACCTGACCATTATACTGACCTACCTGCCCCCTACACTGACCTACCTGACACATACACTGACCCACCTACCTGACACATACATTGACCCACCTACCTACCTGACACATACATTGACCCACCTACCTGACACATACATTGACCCACCTACCTGACACATACATTTACCCACACACATTGACCTACCTGACACATACACTTACCCACACACATTGACCTACCTGACACATACATTGACCTACCTGAAACATACACTGATCCACCTACCTGACACATCATTGACCTACCTACCTGGCACATACACTGACTCACCTGACTGATACTTCCTGCACTACTAACCCCCCTCCATCCCCCACAGACAGCCCGGTATAGATCGGGGACAATCCATCCTCTTCCTTACCTCTGCTCTTCATGGCTTCCTCAACCATCACATCAGGGCTCTCCTCAGCACTGGGCGGGCAGTATTGCTTAGTAGTCCCCCCGCCAGTGCCATCCAACCACTTCGTGGTCAGCGGGAGGTCAGCTAACAGCCTCTGCACCTCTCCCCATGCACCCATGATCTCCACAAGCCCTGCCTCACCCCCTCTGCTGCACTCACACAGGCCGCACCAGAGGGACAGCCTGGAGAGTCCAGATATTTCTGTATGAGGAGATGTGACAGTGGAGCGCTCAGCACATCGGGGGATTGGTGGCATGCAGCGGAGGTGTTCCCGGCGCAGCTGGCCTAGCACTGAATGGGGAGGAGTAATCAGGAGAGGAAAGCTGAGCTCACACACGCCAGGAGCTTCACCGAGACAGAGGCCATGGCTGCGCCCTCGGTGGAAGTGCGCCCTAGGTGGCTGCCTACTTCGCCTAGTAGTAGCGCCGTCCCTGAGTGTCCCCTAAGAAATGTGTTATTAAGCCAAGTGGGCATCCCATAATACCCCTATCCCCATCCAAGTTTATTAACCCCTAAATAAAACGCAAAAACAAAGTTGCTGCACTGTTTCCTGACTGAAGTGTGGCTGTGGAAATTCGGTGTGCCTGGCTGTGCAGGGTGAGGGATCCCTTTTCACCAGTGGCTCCTATGCGAGGCGCTCTAAATATAAATACCTATGGACTTGGAATACTTAACTGAGTGTGTGGGATTATTTAGATGGAAACCTTTTCTTCCACTTTATGTTCAATCTTGATTTTAAATTTAGATCTATAATTTGTAACTAAAAGATATGTTGAGATATTGAGAGTATTTTGTGTATACTTTATATACTAATGATGATTGTATATTTGTGATGAATTTCTGCTTAAAGAAGCAGATTTTCTGCAAAATGCCATCTATTTCTCACCAACTACCCAAGATTGCAAGATCACTTGTTGGGTTTATCACAAATGTAGCCAGGTGCTGTGCTACAGCAATATAGAAATGGAGACACTGTCCTTTATTCTTCTCTCCCTCTTCTGAAAAACGTATGTTATGCTGCACCATCCTCCTCCAGCCAGCAGGGGGAGAGCTAAAGCCAAGTAAGCCCATAGATATCTATGCGGAGTGCTGAGAATCCTGGCAGTGGTAGATGAAAGCCATATAATGGCTACACAATAATTGTTACACTAAAGATCCCAATGTGAGCTGTGCAGTAGGAGGAGTGGAGAGAGGATTTTTATTAAACTGCCCGGGAAAGCTCTTCCTTTTGGCACAGAGGGGGTTAGAGAGAGAGAGTATCTCTGTCTGGATATTGGCCTGCCAGCAGGAAACCATACCAGAAGAGATCCAAGCCTAAGACTGGGGACTCCTGGGAACAGTGCAACACCGCTCACATCACAGCATTTGCACCGATGCAGCAGGGAGAATGGAGTGTCCATTCATTCTCTGTTCCCCACTGCTGATCGCTGGAGGCTTTCAGGGAGGTAGCAAGCCCCCCCCCCCCCCCCCCCCCCCCCACAGCAAGAGGTCACCTCCGCATCCCAGGGACAGATTAGAGGGCTATTCGACCAAATTGCTGATACTGCTAGCAGGGACTGAGCCACTGAAAGCAGGGCACCAAGTGTACTCAAACCATACTGCATCCATAATGCACTTTATACCACACCTATTCCAAACCTGAATTGCACCCACCTACAGTTGTGCTCAAAAGTATACATATCTTGGCAGAATTTATGATTTCTTGGCCATTTTCTGAGAATATGAATAACACAAAAAAAATTTCTTTCACTCATAGTGTTTGGCCGAAGACATTTATTATCAAGCAACTGTGCTTACTCTTTTTAAATTATAATGACAACAGAAACTACCCAAATGGCCCTGATCAAAAGTTTACATACCTCAGTTCTTAATACTGTGTATTGCCCCCTTTAACATCAATGAAAGCTTGAAGACTTTTGTGGTATTTGTGGATGAGGCTCTTTATCTTCTCAGATGGTAAAGCTGCCCATTCCTCTTGACAAAAAGCCTCCAGTTCCAGTAAATTCTTGGGCTGTCTTGCATGAACTGCACATTTGAGATCTCCCCAGAATGGCTCAATGATATTGAGGTCAGGAGACTGAGATGGCCACTCCAGAACCTTCACTTTATTCTGCGGTAGCCAATGACAAGTTTACTTGGCCTTCTGTTGTGGATCATTGTCATGTTGGAATTTTCAAGTACGTCCCATGCGCAGCTTCCTGGCTGATGAATGCAAATGTTCCTCATTCATCTTGCCATCAATTTTGACCAAATTTCCTGTGACTTTGTAGCTCACACATCCCCAAAACATCAGCAATCCAACTCTGTGTTTCACAGTAGGAATGGTGTACCTTTCATCATAGCCTTGTTGACTCCTCTCCAAATGAAGCGTTTATGGTTGTGGACAAAAGGTCCAATATTGGTCTCATCACTCCAAATGACTTTGTGCCAGAAGGTTTAAGGCTTGTCTCTGTGCTGTTTGGCATATTGTAAGCAGGATACTTTGTGGCATTTGCGTAGTAATGGCTTTCTTCTGGCGACTCAACCATGCAGTTCAAGTGCCTCCTTATTGTGCATCTTGAAACAGCCACACCACATGTTTTCAGAAAGTACTGTATTTCACCTGAAGTTATTTGTGGGTTTTACTTTGCATCCTGAACAATCTTCCTGCCAGTTGTGACTGAAATTTTAGTTGGTCTACCTGACTGTAGTTTGGTTTCCACAGAACCCCTCATTTTCCACTTCTTGATTAGAGTTTGAACACTGCTGATTGGCATTCTCAATTCCTTGGATATCTTTTTATATCCCTTTCTTGTTTTATACAGTTCAATTACCTTTTCCCACAGATCCTTTGGCAATTATTTTGCTTTCCCCATGACTCAGAATCCAGAAACATCAGTGCAGCACTGGATGATAGATGCAAGGGTCTGTCAGGAGACCAGAAACGCATTGACCTTTTATACACACACTCTAATTACTGTCATGATCACTTAGTGCCCCTGTTCCTCATTCCAGCACCCGGGTGTTGGCTGTTGCTTTTTCCGTCTGTGTTAACCTGTAAGGTGATTGATCTGATCAGTCTCCTGATATAAGCAAACCGAACACTCTATCCATTTCTTGTAATATAGACTGTTACCTGAACTGTTCCTGTTCAAGCCTACCATTTGTCTGCCTTGCTTTTCTGTTGGATTTCCCTATGTATGACCCAGATCGGATATTGGACTATTCCCTGAACTCAGCCTGCCTTATTACCTAACCTGTCTTAGAACCACGCCACCTGTCTGCTAAACTACAAGTAGTCTGTTGTTTGTTCTGTACGCCTCTGCCATAGTGTGGTGGCTAGGCACTATAGCATTGTGTATAAGTCCTGGGGGCAACCAAGTGCCCGTAGGCCTGCTTGTCTTAAGGGAAAGGGGCTGCTATAGGTGAAGCACACCATAGCTAGCTATAGTGTCTGACCACCTGCATTGGGGTAGACGTGACATTCGTGACAATTAGAAACAAACAGATCACAGGTGAGGATAGTTACCTTTAATAGCCATTAAAAACCCCTTTGTGTCAACTTGTGTGAATGTTATTAAACCAAAATCACCAGGGTGTGTAAACTTGTAATCAGGGTAATTTGGGTAGTTTCTGTTGTCATTATGATTTAAAAAGAGTACACACAGTTGATTGATAATAAATGGCTTCAGCCAAACATTAACCATGAGTGAAAGAAAAGTTTTTGTGTTATCATTCATATTCTCTTAAAGAGGAAGTTAATCCTGATGAGATTACTTCCTCTTTGTTTCCCTGCAAAGGCAAAGCATAATGGGCTACTATGCATCGCATAGTAGCCCATTATGTGTCACTTACCTGACACAGAAGCCTACGATGTTCCTGATTTCCTCGCTGGCTGGAAGCGTCCATCTTCTTTCCGGGGTCGCAGAGTCATGTGATGTCACTCCCATGCGTGCGCACGAGAGCCGCCAGTCACGGCATGTCCTTTAATGAAAACAGCTCACCGTGACCCTTCTAAGGTATGCATGCGCCGAATACATCGGCGCATGCGCAGAAGGAATCCTCGTACGGGGAATTGTAAATATCTCCTAAACCATGTAGGTTTAGGAGATATTTACAGCACCTACAGGTAAGCCTTAATCTAGGCTTACCTGTAGGTGAAAGTGTGTTGTAAGGGTTTACAACCACTTTAAAAATGGCCAAGAAATCATAAATTCTGCCAGGGTATGTAAACTTATGAGCACAACTGTAGGCTGCATTACATCAAACCTTCTGAACCACATCTACCCTGCATCTGTGCCGAGACTATACTGAAGTCAGCACTCTTTCACCGGAAATGGGAGCAAATGCCTGTATTTGACAGGTATCTGCTCCCCCTGAAAGGTGGCAAATGTGATACTGGGGGGGGGGGGGGGGGGGGAATCTGATCAGTGAACGTTACATTTCTGGATGGAAATCCACTTTAAGACACTGATAGAAGTCACAAGACTGCTCTAACTGCTGATAAGAAAAGGTATTTAGCAGTTTATAGACGCTCTTAAAGGGCCCCAACGATAGCTGGCAAAAAAAAAAAAACATCCCAAAGGACTGTTCCTCCCTAAATAATTACTCTGCAAGCCCCCTTTTGTTCCCCTGCCCCCTCTGATACCAACCTTCTTTTCTTTAGGCCAGTGTATATCCAGTCAGCCTAGGACTAGCATTGCTGCCAAAAATGCACTCTGGCAGTATAGTTCCAGTACTCAGTAGATATAAATTTACTACTGCTTACTATTGCACTTGAGGTAGCCTTGCTATTGTTTATGCTGATCTGGATGCCAAATGTCATCTTATATCTAGCCCCTATTTTTAATCATGTTGTATTCTGAACTGTGTTATTACCATTGTCAATCCATTTTTATGCTTGCCTAGCTACCAACCTAGTTGGTAGTTCGCCTATACTACCTGGTTTGGTACCTGTTTTACTCAGAGGTGTAGCCTTTATCACTGTATAATCAGAACAGAATGAGTCACAACATACGATAGGGGGGAGGAAAGAGACACAGCAGGCATATGAAGGACATATCATGAACAAATAAAACATGTTCTGCCAGTACTCCAACGAATATATCAAAACAATGTAGTTATGTTAAGAAAAGATTTATGTCCATCCTATCATTCAAGCCATATAGTTTTCTATTATTGAGGGTATGCATCCACCACACTTCACGTTTAAGCAAAATACGATGAGTGTCACCTCCTCTTGGGAGTTTTTTAACCTGTTCAGCGACAAAAATAGGATTCTTGTACTCACCGTAAAATCCTTTTCTCTGAAGTTCATTGATGGACACAGCTCCTTTAAATCTTGACCGTAGGGTTTTCACGCCACCTTCAGGAAAGGACAAGGCAGAACATGTAACACATGTAAAAACAGCAAGACTGCATAGCTCCACCCAGGGGGCGGTCCCTCTGGCTATAACCCTTCAGCCTGCTTCCTGCAGCTCAGTACATCAACAAGCAGTATGACGTAAAATAGGAGGTGTGGGTGCTGTGTTCATCAATGAACTTCAGAGAAAAGGATTTTAAGGTGAGTACAAAATCCTATTTTCTCTTTCATTCATTGACGGACACAGCTCCTTTAAATCTTGACCATAGGGACGTCCCCAAGCAGTGTCAAAACGAGGGGTGGAGCGGCAAAACATAACTTCACTCACAAGCAGAGAACGCTCAACGGAGGAGTTGCCATCTGAAACGGCCGCACCAGAACTTGCGGCCAACATATGCATCAAAAATGAAAAAAGTGTAAATTGCAACTTTACACAGCCATCTGCAAAACTTTGCAGCCAAAGCAAGCATCCGAAGATGCACTTACATCAACTTTGTAGAATTTTGTGAAAGTGTGAACGGACGACCAAGTCACCGCCTTACACACTTGGGAGACAGACGCTTGATGTTGGAAAGCCCAGGAAGTCCCAATTGCCCTGGTGGAATGGGCCGTGGCAGGAAGGGGGGCACCTGCCCCTTCAAGGCGTAAGCCTCGACCACAATCTGTCTGATCCACCAGGAAATGGTGGTTGACGAGACCGCCTGACCTTTCGGACCAGTTACCGAAACAAACAGAGAGTCTGACTTCCGGAAGGGAGGTGTAGCAGACAGATATACCCTCAGAGCCCAGACCACGTCCAGGGAATGTAGGGCAACTTCTTTCGGATGTGTCGGCTTAGGACAAAGGGATGGTAATACAATGTCCTCATTGAGATGGAATGCCGAAAACCACCTTTGGAAGAAAAGAGGGTTGCGGACATAGCACCGCCTTATCCTTGTGGATAACCAGATAGGGCGACTTGCAAGACAAGACTGCCAACTCAGAAACCCTCCTGGCAGATGTAATAGCCACTAGAAAGACAACTTTCTGGGAAAGAGTCAATAAGGGTATCTCCCTGATGTTCTCAAACTGCGGTTTCTGAAGCGCCGATAGCACCAGGTTCAGATCCCATGGAGGTAGGGGTGGTCAAACCGGAGGGACTACATGTCAAACCCCTTGTACAAAGGGGCGTTGGAAAAAGACAGCCAAGGCTGATATCTGTCCCTTGATGGTGCTTAAGGCAAGTTTCTGATCCACTCCTTGCTGTAAAAACAGCAGGATCCTGGAAACCGAATAAGTGCGCGGACGCCACCCCATCTCCTCACACATGGAAATGTAGGCCTTTCACATACGATGGTAAATCTTCAGAGAAGAGAAGAAGATTTCCGGGACCTTAGCATAGTGGAAATTACCGAGTCCGACAGACCTCGGTCCTTTAGGACCTGGTTTTCAATAGCCATGCCAGTAAAACCAGCGACGGTAAAGCAGGATGGAGTATCAGACCTTGCGATAGGAGGTCCTCTCGCATCGGCAACCGCCACGGAACATCCGCCACCAAGCATACTAGGTCGGTGCACCAGGGAATCTGGGGTAATCGGTATTACTGGAATCCCCTCAGCCTCCACTCTGCGTAGCAGACGTGGTAACAGTTTGAGTGTGGGAAAGGCATAAATCTGCCCCCATGAAGCCACCAACGCGTCTGAAACATCCGCACAGTGGTCTCTTGTCCTGGACACAAACCTCTGCACCTTTCAATTGAGCCAAGAGGCCAAGAGATCCACCTCTCGTGTGCCCCACCGCAGGCAAAGAAGCCTGAATTCCTCTGGATGCAATAACCATTCTCCTGGGTCCAGCATCTGGCGACTTAGATAGTCTGCCTGCCAGTTTTCTACGCCCAGGGTGTATATGGCCGTTGGGGCCGGCACGTGTCGTTCTGCCCATTGGAGGATGTGAGCGACCTCCTGTGCTGCGGCTGAGCTCCTGGATCCTCCTTGATGGTTTACATATGGCACCGCCATGGCGTTGTCTGACTGGATCCTGATCGGACGTCCCTGTAGCTTCGTTGACCATGTGGAGAGGCATAGCCTGATTGCCCGAAGTTTGAGCACATTGATCGGCAGCTGGGATTCTTTCTGCGACCAAAGGCCCTGGGTCGACTGTACCCCCAGAACGCCACACCAACTGGTCAGGCTGGCTTCTGTTGTGTGCACCATCCAATGGCGAGGAAGGAACGATCTCCCGGACTGAAGGACCAGAAACCTCAGCCATCAGAGAAGAGAATCCCTAACTGGCTCACCCGAATCTGATGATCCAAGGATAACTGAGATTTGTCCCATTTGGACTGGATCTCCTTCTGCAAGACTCGAATGTGAAATTGGGCGTATGGTACCACCTCGAAGGAGGCTACTATGAGGCCCAGAACTTGCATGCAGAAGCGCAGTGACGACCTCCTGCGGTTCATCAACAACTTCACTGGGGCTCGGAGAGTCGCTTGCAGCTTGTCTGAAGGGAGAAAAACTCTCGCTTCCACGGAGTCCAGCAGTAAGCCCAGGTACTCCAGGCGTTGAGTCAGCACGAACACTGACTTTTTTAGGTTCAGCACCCAGACAAAGTTTGCATGGTGAACGCCACATCCTCCCTTAATTCTGAGGCGGAAGCTGCTCTCAGAAGGAGGTCGTCTAGGCAACCCACGTTTGCGATCCCACGTTGCCTTAACAACGCCAGAATTGGAGCTAGCACTTTGGTAAAGACTCGGGGTGCTGACGCCAGGCCAAAAGGAAGAGCTACAAATTGGTAGTGCTCTTCCCCAACTGCAAATCGCAGAAACATCTGATGCCTGAGGCATATGAGTATATGCAAGTATGCATCCTGGATATCCAGAGACGCCAGGAAGTCCCCCTGATGGAGTGCAGCGTCCACGGAGCGAACTGATTCTATCCTGAACCTTTGTACTTTCACAAAGCAGTTGAGGGCTTTTAGGTCCAGGATTGGACACACCCCTTCCTTTTTGGGGACTACAAACAGATTGGAGTAGAATCCCTAAACCATTCCAGCTTTGGAACAGGCTCTATCACCCTACATATGAGCAGGTCCTTTACTGCCCCTAACAGGGCTTCCCGGCGAGCCAGGAGTAAAGGTATACTGAAGGGGAAAAAATCTGTTTGATGGACAAGAAAGAAACGTTCGCAGACCCATTGGTCAGACAGCAGTGAGGTCCACCGAGCTGCAAACTCCCGAAGGCGACCCCCCCCCCCCCCCACCTGAGTGTCGGGTGGGAGCAAACCATCATGCGGTAGAATTTTTGCCCACAGGCTTGTTTGGCTTGTGAAACCAGGGACGCTTTTGTCCTTCAGCAGACGCCCTGTCGGACTGCGAATGCTTACCTGTCAACCCTGGAGGGCGAAAAAGACGTTTCTAAGTGGAAAAGGAGGGCCCTTGCCTACGGCGTGGCTTCTTACCCTTCCTGGACTGTGGGAGTAACGTGCTCTTCCCACCTGTAACATTCCTAATAATGTCATCCAGTGAAGCTCCAAATAGCCTCTCACCAAGGTAGGGCAAATCCGCCAAAGCTTTTTTAGATGCCTGGTCCACATACCAGCACTTTAGCCAAATCAGGCGCCGTAGCACCACTGCTGATGCTGATGCTCTAGAGAGCAGAGGGACTGTATTTAGGGCTGCATCACAAACATACTTAAGGCCATGCACTAACTGATCTGCCAATTCTACGCAGACCGGGGGAGACTGTTGCTTCTCCAATTCATGGTGCAATAACTTTGCCCACTTAGTAAGCGCCTGTGACACCAAGGATGTGGCCAGTACAGCTCGTAATGCTGACCCCACTACCGTAAACATGGACCAGGCCACTGTCTCAGCTCTCCTGTCGGTAGGGTCCTTGAATACAGGAGTCCCTTCTACCGGAATTGTGGTTACTTTATTTAACCTGGATACAGGGGGGTCAACTACCGGAAGAGCCATCCATTTTTAAGGAGGCTCTCCTCAAAGGGGTAATGCACCGCCATTCTTCTTGGGACTGAAAAGGCCTGTTGTGGGCTTCCCCATTCCTTGTAGATGAACTTATCAAAATAAGTCAAATACAGGAACACCTTAGGTGAATGGGTCGGTTTACGGGACCCAAAAGAGACCAACGCCTCAGTAGAAGATCCTGCTGCATCCTGTGTCTTCAGGGTATCCCACACAGTGGTGATATGTGCTCCTACAAGCACTTTTTCCTGCTCTGACCTGGACATGGAATCATCCTCACTGTCCGAATGGTCCTGGTCTGCATCCTCTGATATGTCAGAACAGGGGCCGCCAGTCACCGTGGGGCCCGGGTCTGAATCAGAGCTTTCCCCAGAGGATGGTGGGACAGGGGACGTTTTTACCCCCCCCCCCGCGCCCACACGCTGCCACCATCCTGGCAACGAATGTTTCCAGGACCGCTGACAAAGCGTCCATGGGCACTGCTTTGTTTGCAGGTGAGCCGGTTGCAATTACAGGGATGCCTGAGAAAGAAGCACCAGCTTCTGACACCATGCTATCCCCCCTCGCCTGCCACACTTGGGGATTTAGAACAAGGTGCACAATCCCACCCTCCTAACCGCTCACAGACTGAGGGGCCCTACCACAGGACTCACCACCCTAACCGAGTTCTGTGCCATGCTGCTGCTGACCACTGTGTTCTGTGTCTAGTCACAGGTGCATAGAGAGAAAAAAACATGCTGTTCTGAGGTGAAACGACCCAGCACTGGAGGTAAAACCACGCTGAGGCTACAAGAAAATGGCCGCCTGACCTCTAGAAAATAGCTGACAGCCATGCTCTGCATAAAAACTAGAGGAAAATGGCAGCGGCCCCCAAAAAATGGCGGCAGCACATTCCGAGGCAATTCTTACACAGGCACCTCACATGCAGAGAAAAGGGGTCAGAAGACAACAAACGGACCCAGACAGACAGTGCAGCCCGTGCCAAGGTTCGGATGACCTCCGGCCCAGGTACATACACCGTACCTCATGTCCAGTCATGCAGTGGCCCCTGCAGGGGGAAGAGGGGAAAAAAGGGATAGGGAGAGAGGAAAGGGTGAGCGAGAGACCCCCTAATCGACCTCCTAGGGAATGCCCAGCTGCTCTATCCTGCCAAGGCAGGGAGAGCTGTACTTACCGATCCAGTTGAAATAGCTGGACGCATTCCACCACAGACTCATCGCCTGAGCAGTAGGGGGTGGCTGTTGGCCATGGCACACTGTGACACAGACAGCGGTAGCCCGGTCATATGTGTGCCCCGGAACATATAGCTCACCGGCCACCCCTGGAGCAGAAGGGGCATGTCATGACCGACCCAGCGTGTAGCTAGGGCCTGCTCATGCTCAATGGCCAGACTGGGGATACTACAAGGATCTACATTATCCAGCCTGTCACGCAGCCAGCTGTTGATAGAAGATCACAGGATCAAAATCTTTTGGGAAAAAATCTAAAATTCCCAGGACCAATGGTCCATTCAGAGAGCCAGGTCCTTCTCCTTCACTAGGCAGAAAAAAACTGAGCAGCAGGAAGCAGGCTGAGGGGTTATAGCCAGAGGGACCTCCCCCTGGGCAGAGCTATGCAGTCTTGCTGTTTTTACATGTGTTACATGTTCTGCCTAGTCCTCTCCTGAAGGTGGCATGATAACCCTACAGTCAAGATTTAAAGGAGCCATGTCCATCAATGAACGAAAGAGAAAAAAGAAAAGGTGTCAAGATTGCCATGGTGTACTTTTCGGAAATGTGTTGACACATTTGAAATATTTTTAGCATTAGAATCATTCACATGTTCTTAGATTCTAACTCTCAACAGGCGTATAGTACATCCAACATATTGCAGGTTGCAGGAACTACATTGAATTACATAAAGCACGATTTAGAATTACAATTAATATACTGTTTGATGGTATATGTTTTTTTAGTAGAAAAGAAAAAAAACTGAGGTACTTTTTTATGTCTATGGCACTGCCTGCAGGTGTTATGGCCACACATGTGGGATCTTCTAGTGGAAAGTCTGTGGTTTGTTTGGCTTCTAGGAGAAAAACAAACTAGGTGACAGCATACTACCTAGACTGGGGGCCCTTCTACTAGAGAAATGACAACCCCCCCTTAGCGCCCTATTACACATACGGACCGCTCAGATCTGCCTGTCAGTTTTTTTAGCGGATCTGAATGGTCACTCCTTACATCTCTATGGAGCAACGGATGTCAGCAGTGACATGTCCACTGAAATCCGATCAGATCCGCTTCGCAAAATCCAGACAGATGGCTGTCCTATTTTCCATACATCTGGTGGATCAGATCGGATGAAAACTTAGAGGCGGTCCATAATCATCCGAATCCCCCCCCCCCATAGAGGAGAGCGGTCTCTCTGACAGGTCCGTCCCTGCAGGCAGTGCCATAGACATAAAATTTAAAAAAAACTCAGTTTTTTCCTTTTCTACTAAGAAAACACATACCATCAAACAGTATATTAATTGTAATTCTAAATTAGTGGTTTATGTAATTCAATGTAGCACCTGCAACCAATACATGTTGGTTGTACTATATACCCATTGAGAGTTAGAATCTGGGAACATGTGAATGACAATGCAAATTCTAATGCTAAAAATATTTCAAATGTGTCAAAACATTTCCGAGAAGCACAACATGGCAATCTTGACACCTTTTACATTGTTTTGATATATTGGTTGGAGTACTGGCAGAACATGTTTTATTTGTTCATGATATGTCCTTCATATGCCTGCTGTGTCTTTTTTACTCCATGTGTTTTTAATTGATTTGATTGTTTCTGATCAGGATGCACCAGCCCCATTTGGAGGGCTTACTTTGTTATATATATTAGTTTTTAACAACTTTCAGACCGGACCATTTTGCTGGCTTGAGACCAGATTTTTGCGATTCAGGACTGCGTCGCTTTAACTGTCAATTGCGCGGTCCTGCGACGTGGCTCCCAAACAAAATTGACGTCCTTTTTTTCCACAAATAGAGGTTTCTTTTGGTGGTTTTTGATCACCCCTGCGGTTTTTATTTTTTGCGCTATAAACAAAAAAAGAGCCACAATTTTGAAAAAAAACGCATTATTTTTTACTTTTTGCTATAATAAATATCCCCCGAAAATGTATAAAAAAAACATTTTTTTCCCTCAGTTTACGTATTCTTCTACATATTTTTGGTAAAAAAAATCACAATAAGCGATTATTGATTGTTTTGTGCAAAAGTTATAGCATTTACAAAATAGGGGATAGTTTTATGGCATTTTTATTAATAATTTTTTTTTTACTAGTAATGGTGGTGATAATGGTTGACATATTGGACATTTTTGACACATTTTTGGGACCATTGTAATTTATACAGCAATCAGTGCTATAAAAATGCACTGATTCCTATGTAAATGACACTGGCAGTGAAGGGGTTAACCAGTAGATGGCAGTGTAAGGGTTAAGTGTGTCCTAGGTGTGTGTTGCTAAATGTGGGGGGCGTGGCTGTGTTGTACACAACACTGATCTCTGCTCCAATCACAGGGAGCAGAGATCAGTGTCACTGTTGCTAGGCAGAACTGGGAGATGCTTGTTTACTTTAGCATCTCCCCGTTCTTCCTTCCCATGAGTAGATCGCAGGTATCCCCACGGCGATCAAGTCCGTGGGAGCTGCAATCGGACTCCCGGAGGTCCCGACCGGCACGTGTGCGCCGCCGGCAGCGCGCACGCGATGGCACGGCAGAAAATTTAAAGGGACGTACCTGTACCATTCTTCTGACTTATATGTGTGTGCGCCGGCCGGGAAGTGGTTAAATCAAACATGTATGCTTTGATGAAGGCTTCTTAGCTGAAACGCGTCAACGTATAGCCTGTACCCATGTAACTAATAAAGTACTTTTATTCAAGAGCATCTGATTTGCCATCCTTTCTGATTTAAAGCGGGGTTCCACCCTAAAGTGGAACTTCCGCTCATCGGAACCCTCCCCCCCTCCGGTGTCACAATTGGCACCTTTCAGGGGGGAGGGGGGTGCAGATACCTGTCTAAGACAGGTATTTGCACCCACTTCCGGGCATAGATTCCCACGGGAGTCTATGCCTCTTCCTGTCCCTGCGCGCTGTCTGCTGGGACACACATGAGTCCCAGAGACAGCGCGGACAATTCCTATTGCGCTGCGCGACTCGCGCATGCGCAGTAGGGAACCAGGAAGTGAAGCCGATTCGCTTCACTTCCTGATTCCCTCACCTAGAATGGTGGCGGCAGCAGCAGAGAGCCAAGCGATCGATCCGCCTAGGCTGCCGACATCGCTGGATCCCGGGATAGGTGAGTGTCAATTTATTAAAAGTCAGCAGCTGCAGTATTTGTAGCTGCTGGCTTTTGAATATTTTTTTTCACAGTGAAATCCCTCTTTAAGTATTGTATCTGTGGGGCCTGAATGTCCTGGCTAGAGCACCGGATCACAGTTTGTGGACTTTTATATTGGCAGTGGAGCTGGGGTAACAATTTGTTTCTCTTTTTTAAAATGCATGTGACTGGGTAGTGAAAAAAGAAGCAGCAGATTAATGAGCTCATTTCTATGTCAGTCTTCTCTCCCCTACTATCAGCATGCTGATTCGCTTCTTGTGCTGCTTCTCCCTCTCCCAGTCTGAGCTCTGCTGTACAACTCTGCATTAATTTGTGGTCTTTTACATCTGCGTCTTCGCACTACTGGTATCAGGGAATTCCTGTTAACCAGGTAACTTGGAGAAATGTGCATGTGCATACTTCTGCACAGCTATTAGCCAAATGTGTACAAGCACAGGAGTACATGTGTACCAATGGCGTGTTTATGGATGTGTGTACATGCCCAGAAAAGGCATTGGTGTCAGATGACCTATTTAACGGATGCCAGTGTTGACTGGTCTTCAGCTGTATCCTGTGCCATGATTGTGTCCTCTACAGTATATAGTTCCTTATACTGAGCCAGCTTGCCCCTGTCCTGATTCTGGATTCTGCGTGTACTTTTTCTTATAAATTTCAGACCTCGGCTTCATCCATGACTCTGGTTCAGCTTATGATCTTGCTGCCCACTCGCTGTTTACCTTGGCTTCCTAGATGACTACACTTCAACCTTTGATTTGGCTTCATTTCCACTATTTCCGAGTGCCCAGCACTGGCTGCAGCCAGCATCAGCTTCAGTCATTCCTGTGTGTTATTGTCACAAGATTATTGGGAGCATTAATGGACACCCCCCTCTGAATCTACTGTGCAATCGGAGTTCCCCTTTAACCTATACTGGTTCTTCTCACAGTGCTGCTGTTCCAGAGAGCCCTGGGAATGGACAATCCCGAAAGGGGGGGGGGGGTAATGCAGGGGCGGACCTGGTGTCCGAGGGATCCTGCAGGAAGAGGGTTAAAAAACCAGGAGGTGGGGCTAGAGTGAAGAAGGAAAGGGGGAGGGGGAGTATAAAAAGGGTGCGGAGCCTGGC
Organism: Lithobates pipiens; assembly: GCF_037356315.1. NCBI lineage: Eukaryota > Metazoa > Chordata > Amphibia > Anura > Ranidae > Lithobates > Lithobates pipiens. Next base: position 493,607,043 of record NW_027507903.1, read on the forward strand.
GGGAGCACTGCGTAGTGAGGAGAAGAACGGGAGGAGGCAGCTTTCCCACCCTCCCTCCCTCCCTATTGTTGAGTTTATTTGTTTTTTAGAATCCTGTTGTTGGTTTTTCTCTTGCTTGTGTTTTTTATTTCAGGGGAAGATTGACAGTCGTCACAACAGTTGAAATCGGCCCTTTTGGGGGCTTCGGTGGTCTTTGACAGTGGCGGTAAACAGAGGTGATCTAAAAGAGGTGGGGGGCTCATTGGTAATATGGGCCCCTCCGGTGTATTCCTGAACGGTGGACGGAATACTGGGATGGTTTCACTGCAGGAATTGGTTGTCTCCGAGCGGTCACAGCTGGAGGCCTGTTATATTAAAGGTACCGCGGTGAGGTGGTGTTATGTGGTAAAGTGGGTCACGGTCAGAGATCACCAGACTGGGTTTAGTAAAAGTTTTTGTTTAATGTTTTTGTTATATATATATAATATATATATATATATCTCTTTGGAGTGAGTAATTTTTTGGTTGTGTTAATAAAGGCTGTTGTGGCCAGTTTACTACAAAGAGAAGGTGTGGTCTCATCATTATAAGGGGTAATAAAAGGGTTGGAAATGGTAACAGGTTAAGAAGGGGACATTTGGACTACACGGGTCATGACCAGATATTCTGATGTATCTTCTGAGTCTGCATCTGCAGCCCAAGATTCTGCCACCAACATCTACCAACACTCGTTTTCCTCCTATCTCTTAACAGTGTCTGGTGTACTCCCAGTGGTGCTTGGATACAACCTTGTGATTTTAGGCTCAGAATCAGGCCACTCCTCACCTTCCCATCTTGCCCATCAACTTAGAGAGCAGTCACTCTCACTGCAAACCTGATTTCCACTTTCAGTTGGTAGGTGCCAAATTATTAATGTGAAATTGAATACATACATCATCATCTGCCACAGTGTTTTATGAACGTTGTGCAGATGAGTAATACAAAGTAACACTGTTACTTTTGTATCTATGCATTTCAGTCTACATACATATGATGTCAGTTAAAGTAACCGGACAAGGAAAAAAATGCTATATATATATATATATATATATATATTTATATATATATATATATATATATATATATATATATATATATTTTCCTGTTCAACACTTGCTTAGTCACACTTTTTACTCTAATTGGCTTTAATTGATGCCTTCTTTCCCTTCTACACTTAACCCTTCTGCACTTATTTTCTGAACTTTTTTTTTTGTTTATTTCTATTTTGCTAACCATTCATATTAAAATTTTGCTTTATTTTTATTAGTTTTTTTTGTTTTGTGCATTATTTTAATAGTGTTTGTATTTAAAAACCATGCAAAATAACCACCTCAGCTCTGGAAGGTTTTACCCCCTTTATGACCAGGGCATTTTTTGCTATTCAGCACTGCGCAACATTAACTGGCAATCGCATGGTCATGCAAAACTGTACACAAATTACATTTTTATTATTTTTTTCACATAAATAGAGCATTCATTTGGTATTTGATCACGACTGGGTTTTTTAATTTTTTTTGCAATATAAACAAAAAAAAAGACTGAAAATTGTCAAATATATATTTTGTCTACTTTCTGTTATAAAGCATATCCAATAAAATCAAAACATCTTCATAAATTTAGGCTAAAATGTATTCTGCTTCATATCTCTGGTAAAAAAAAGATCCCAATAAGTGAATATTAATTGGTTTGTTTGATAGTTTATGCATCTACAAACTATGGTATATACTGTATATTTGAAAATTGATCAGTCCTGATGTACTGATGGCCTATCTCATTTCTTGAGGCCCTTAAAATGTCAGGACAGTACAAATACCCCCAAATGATTCCTTTTTGGAAAGTAGACAGGCATTTAGTAAGAAGCAAGGCAAGTTTTTTGAAGTTGTAATTTTTTGTACATACTGTCACCAGTGCAGTACAATGTCATCATATGACTGGTGTAGCGGTAATCAGAGACACTGACTGGTTACAGTATGTTAAAAAAAGAAACAATAATAATTTTATATTAAATTTTATGATTTTTTTTTTTTTTTTTTCAATTTTACCATTTATTTATTTAGACATATTTTCATCAAAGTAGTTCAGTGCCACCATAATAACACTGTACTACTCTGGGGGGGTGATCTGGGATTTTTTTTTTTCATTTTTTAACACACAATGATGATAATTGTAACAGCAATTTGTACTACTAATATGAATGGGTTACATTCATGACAGCTGTGATTATTAGTGATCTGTGATTGGCTTCAGTTAATCACATGGTACAGGGTGCTGTGATGGGTCCAGGTATCATGTGACAACTGTGGGCCAATCACAGCATAGGAAACACAGCTGTTATGAATAAATTCTTTCATAACAGCTTTATTGATACAGTAATGTGATAATGGGGTTTATTTACTAAAGCTAAAGAGGGTAATTTAGTCTAAATTCTGCAGAGATCAGCTTCCAGGTTTTATTGATAAAGCTTAATTAAACAAGCTGAGGTTAGAAGATGATTGGCTTCTCTGTAGAATTGTGACTAGTTTTGCCCTCTCTAGCGTTAGTAAATAAACCCCACAGTGACTGCATAGCGATCACATGATCACCAGGCTGTGGGAACCAGCATCTGCAATCCGCTGTGTCTGGAGGTGCGCGCCCCGAACCTGGAACACGCTGGATGACTTACATGTACATGATCCAGTCTGCCCATGCCAGCTGCACACAATAAATGCACTGTGGGTGGTCAGAAAGTGCTTAAAAAAGCCTTTGTTTAACTTGTAAATAACTTTGAAAATCAAAATGTGAAAACACAACTTATACATGTATTCCTTTGCTATCTTATAGGAAAGTAAACAGCAGCTATATAAATTGTTCTGGTTCATAGAGGGTGTACAGGTGTGAAAGCTGAACTGCTTACATATTGTGCAATGAAGAAATATGCCGCTGACAATTAACTGCAATGCTGTATAAACCTTCAAGTTCTGTTTGATCCTCTCTGGCTTGAAGCTTTTAGCAAGGACAACAACATATTTTTGCAACAAGGCCTCATTGCCACCTTTGTTGGAGTTCGGCCATGTTTTTTAGCGATGGCATTGAGTACAGGGTCTTCTAGCAGGACAGGTGAATTTTGATGAATACTGAAAGAAATACCATTACTCTTGCCGTTTTTTTTTTTTTTTTTTTTTTAACACAATCAAAATTTATGGAGAGCTTGTGAAAAATTGCAAAGTGACATCATAGCATACAACAAAAACAGGTTGAGTATTTGTCAGTTGTAATATATGGAAACAAAAGGAAATTTAAACAGTTAAAATAATAAATTGGGGAAAAGCATTGTGTTTCTTGCTCTATATAAAAGGTACAAAAATTATATAAAAGGATAATATAAATCGGATTGAGCGGGGTAGTAGGGGAGGTAGTAGTTTTTGTGGAATGATAATGATAATAATAATAATAATAGATACATTATAATTTAAAATAATTCAACATTAAAGTTATGGCCTAGTACAGTGATGGCGAACCTTGGCACCCCAGATGTTTTGGAACTACATTTCCCATGATGCTCATGCCCTCTGCAGTGTAGTGGAGCATCATGGGAAATGTAGTTTCAAAACATCAGGAGTGCCAAGGTTCGCCATCACTGACCTAGTAGCATAGATTATAGGATTTAATGCTGTAAGGAAGTTGGCTTGTTTCCTTGTTATGGATGTATGAATAAGATTTATACATTAGCTTTGGTAAAGTCATCAGAACGGGTGAACAGCCACCAGCGTTTCCACATCTTTTGAAATTTGGAAGTTGTTTCTTTCTGCATTGCTAAGGTTTGCTCTATTTTATAAATGGTATTGAACTTTTCAAACCAATCCTTAACTGTTGGAACATGAGTGAATTTCCAGTATTTTGAGATGAGGGCCTTGGCTGCGTTTAGAAGATGTCTAGTAAGCGATCTCTTATGCCCTGTACACAGGACCAGTTTTCCCGTCAGAATAAACGTTGGAGGTTTTTCCGATGGATTTCCGCTGAAACTGTCTTGCGTACACACAATCACACCAAAGTCCGACCGTCAAGAATGTGGTGAAGTACAACACGTACGACGGGACTAGAAAAAGGAAGTTCAATAGCCAGTAGCCAAGAGCTTCCGCCTCATACTTGCTTCAGAGCATACGTAGTTTTTGGTCTGTTGGAACAGCATACAGACGAGCGGTTTTCCCGATAGGAATTGGTTCTGTTGAAAATATTTATAACATGTTCTATTTCTAGGTCCGTCAGAATTTTCGACGTAAAAAGTCCGATGGGGCATACACACGATCGGAATATACAATGAAAAGCTTCCGCCTGACTTCTTCTATCGGACATTCCGCTCGTGTTTACGCGGCATTATACAGTCCAATTGAGTAAGAGTTGATATGGAGTAAGCAAGCTGCAGTGTTCAAGTCCAATGCAGCATCTGTGATTTGTTTGATCCAGCCTATAATCTGTTGCCAAAAGTCAAAGATTGGAGGGCATGCCCACCACATGTGTAAGACTGTGCCCTTGTTTGAGCAGCATCTCTAACAAGTTTCAGAAGTGGACAGGAACCATTTTCTGTCTTTCTGTGGTGTAATGTACTATTGTGTCGAAATTTTGTATGAGATTTCCTGTATTTTCGGCTTAATGAGCATTTATGGGCAAAGATGCAAACTCTTTCCCATTGAGCATCAGTGATTTTGGTTTTAAGTTCTAGTTCCCATGACTCTTTATGTTTGCTTATGTCTTTGTGGTTTTCTTGAGTTAGCCAGGAATAGGCTAATGAAATTGTTTTGTGGACTGGTGTCTTTTTGTAGCAAATCATCTCAAAAGGAGTCACAAGACTGCTATATAAGGCTCTGTGTTGGCTGTTTAGGAGGAAATCATGAAGTTGTATATAGAACCAGTGGCCAGAAAATGTGTAATGTAATTTTGGTTAATTCCTGGTGGAAAATCGGGGTTTTCAGTGATAGTTATAGTTCTCAGTATGGAGGCAATTTTTTGTGATGAAGCTACCTTATGGAATATTTCTAAAGTAGTTTTGATTGGTGGGTGTTGTTTCACAGTTTTAAATGATTTGGAGTTATGGGTCTATGGGAAGTATAGTAGGTTTTGTGGGGTGCTTTAAATTTCTAAGTTCACCCAATCTTAATTGTTATCATGGCAGTGCCAGTCAATTACTCTGGTGATAAGCGTAGCTTAAAAATATTTTTCGAAGTGTGGTAACCCCATTCCTCCTTTGGATTTAGAGAGGGTGAGTAAACGAAGACTAATTCTAGGTTTTTTGTCTGCCCATAACAACTTTTGCTGTACTGTAATACTGTAATTTTTAAAATAGATGCCCTTCCAAACCTGGAGAAATATTTGGAGGTCCATTTCTTAAAGTCTGTTTCTATATTCTTTAACCGATTCTCGACCAGCGCACGCCGATGTACGTCGGCAGAATGGCACGGGCAGGCAAATGGGAGTACCTGTACGTCCCTTTAAATTTGCCGCCCTGCCATCACGCTTGCGTGCTGGTCGGGACCCCCGTGAGTCCGGTCGCGGGTCCTGCGGACTCGATAGCCGCGGGCATACCTGCGATCGCCTCACGGGGCGGCTGAACGAGGAAATGCCGAAGTAAACAGCATCTCCCCGTTCTGCCTAGCAACTAGTGACACTGATCTCTGCTCCATGTGATTGGAGCAGAGATCAGTGTTCACTAAATTAAAGCCCAGCCCCCAACAGTTAGTAACACACCCCTAGGAACACTTAACCCCTACACTGCCACCCACTGGTAAACCCCTTCACTGCCAGTGTCATTTACACAGGAATCACTTATATAGTGGTCCCAAAAATGTGTCAAAAATGTCCGATGTGTCCGCCATAATGTCGCAGTCACAATAAAAATCACCGATCACCGCCATTACTAGTAAAAAAAAAATATTAATAAAAATGCCATAAAACTATCCCCTATTTTGTAAACGCTATAACTTTTGCGCAAACCAATCAATAATCGCTTATTGCGATTCTTTTACCAAAATGATGTAGAAGAATACGTATCGGCCTAAACTGAGGGAAAAAAATGTTTTTATATATTTTTGGGGGATATTTATTATAACAAAAAGTAAAAAATAATGCGTTTTTTCAAAATTGTCGCTCTATTTTTGTTTATAGCGTAAGAAATAAAAACCGCAGGGGTGATCAAATACCACCAAAAGAAAGCTCTATTTGTGCCCCCCCTCCTGAGCCATACCAGGCCGCGTGCCCTCAACATGGGGGGTGCCTTGGGGAAGAGGGGGCCGCGTGGCCCCCCCACCCCAAAGCACCTTGTCCCCATGTTGATGAGGACAAGGGCCTCTTCCCGACAACCCTGGCCGTTGGTTGTCGGGGTCTGCGGGCGGGGGGCTTATCGGAATCCGGGAGCCCCCTTTAATAAGGGGGCCCCCGGATACCAGCCCCCCCACCCTATGTGAATGAGTATGGGGTACAATGTACCCCTACCCATTCATCTGTAAAATAAAGTACAAAAAAAACACAACACACAAGGGTTAAAATAGTTTATTGCACAGCTCCGGAGGTCTTCCGTCTTCGGGGGTCTTCTCGCCGGACTCCTCCGCTATCTTCTTGTAGCTCTTTTACTAGCGGAGGAGCCTGGCTTTCTTCCTCGCCGCCGCCCTTCTTCCGACTTCGGGGGTCTTGTCCCCCTCTTTGGTTCTTCTGCCGGGCCACCGCGCCTTCTTCTAGCTCTTTTACAGGCGGTGGCCCGGTCTTCTGCTGCCGCCGCCTTCCGTTCTTCTGTCCTTCTCTTCTTCTTCTTCTACATGGGCTACTGCATGGGCCGCCCATCCTCCTCCTTCCTCCACGCTGCACCTTCCCACATCCCCTACATCTGGCTGGGTGGGGGATGGCACTGCTGGACATGCCTCTCACCCCCTGCCTCAGCCCCCTGCCTTCTCACATCTCCCTGCACCCGGCTGGGCAGGTGATGGCCGCCTGCTCCCATCCTCTCATCACTGATCTCTAACCATCAGCAGCTCCCTGCACCCGGCAGGGCTGGAGCTTCCTTCCGGACGGCCGCTGCCACAGCCTCACCCCACCATCTCCCTGGCAGGGTTGGAGATGCGCATGCCACGCCTGGGATGTGGGCTGCACCTGCTGCAAGCCCTTATCCGGGGTCTCCGGCTGTCGTCCTCTGCCCCCAGGGCTCCTCAGGGTCGGCGGCGGGACCACCCCCCGACCTATCCTTCTGCCTCACCAGCCATCAACATCCCTCAAGGTGATGGACGTCATGGCCCCTGCAGGCTCCTCCAATGAACGATCCTGTACTGGGCATTCCTAATGGACCTGCTGTTGGTCACCCTTCTTCAACTGCACACCTGCGACTCCGGTGACTCTGCCATATCGGAACCGCCGGATGGACGCATTGTCACGGTCATAAAATTGGTCCTGTCTCGCATGGGTGTGTCTGGTTCAGCATGTATTCCGGCCTCTTCCACGGGTGGTGCTTTGTGAGCGGTTTCGCCTACCAACACGCACTTGTCGGAAGACGTCAAGGATAGAATCTGGCGTGTCAAATTTATGGATTTACTCTCTTTAGTCCCTCCTGACCGTGAGGCGATCGACAAATCCCGTTGGGTTGACATGGAGGCGCAGGGCGAAAAATCTAAGCAGCTTCCTTGGACGTTCAGGAACTGGCTGCAGGGATTCTATGCTTACGCCAGAGTGTTTTGCGGGCGTTTTCTGGAGTTAGCTGCATCACTTTTTTGCTATCTTGATCTCATTTGGGGTGCCTACAAAGTGTATGGGGCCTGAATACCATTTATGTATGTAGGCATGACTTACGTATGCATTTGCTTCTGTGCTTGAGCACAGATGGATGGGGCGCTTTGATTTTTATTTGATTTTTATTATTTATTTTATTTTTTATTTTTACACTGTTCCTTTATTTTTATTTTCTTTATTCTTTTGTTTTCTTTGATCACTTTTATTCCTACTACAAGGAATGTACACATCCCTTGTAATAGAATTAAGGATGACAGGTCCTCTTTACTAAGAGATCTGTGGTCAAAAAGACCCCAGATCTCTCATTTACCTTTAACCACTTGCTTACTGGGCACTTAAACCTCCTCCTGCCCAGACCAATTTTCAGCTTTCAGCGCTGATACACTTTGAATGACAATTGCGCGGTCATACAACACTGTACCCAAATGACATTTTTAGAATTTTTTTCACACAAATAGAGCTTTCTTTTGGTGGTATTTAATGTCAGCTGGGGTTTTTATTTTTTTCTAAACAAACAAAAAAACATGGAAAATTTAGAAAAAAAATTAAAATCATGTTTCATAGTTTGTTATAAAATTTTGCAAACAGGTAATTTTTTCACCTTCATTGATATGTGCTGATGAGGCGGCACTGATGGGCACTGATTGGCACAGATAAGGCGGCACTGATTGGGGACAGATAAGGTACCACTGAAAGATGGCACTGATAGATGGCACTGACAGGTGGCACTGATGGGAACTACTGTTGATGAGGCACTGATTGGTGACACTGATAGGTGGCACTGTAGGCACTGATAGATGGCACTGTGGGCACTGATGGGTGGCACTGTGAGCACTGACAGGTGGCACTGTAGTGCACTAGTAGGTGGCAATGGCAGGTGGCATAGGTGGGCACAGATGAGCTGGTGGCAGCTTTCCTTGATCTGGACCGATGCCCCTCTGACAGCAGCCGGTGATCGGCTTTTTTTTTTCCCCTCACGCTATCAGCGCGAGGAGAAAAAATAGCTGATTACCGGCTCTGTTTACATCACATGATCAGCTGTCATTGGCTGACAGCTGATCACGTGGTAAGGGGTCAGGTCCCATAGACTCGCTGATCACAGAGTGTGCCGCATGTGACCTGCAGGAGGTGCGCAGGCCGCTCGAGCACGGGGGGACGTTTGTTTATCCCCTCCTGGCAAAGCAGATCCATGCTGTAGCCATCATTTGGCTACAAAAAGAAAAAACTTTTTACTTTAACCACTTGCTGACCGGCGCACGCCAATATACGTTGGCAGAGTGGCACCGCTGTGCAAACGGATATACCTGTATGTCCCTCCATAAAAGAATGTCCGCAAGTCCCGCAAACTCAATGTCCACTGGCAGCCTGCGATCGCGGTGAGGAGAGGCAGAACATTGAACTGCCTATGTAAACAAGGCATTTCCCCATTCTGCCTAGTGACATGACAGGGATCCACTGCTCCCAGTGATCAGGAGCAGTGATCTCTGTCATGTTTCGGTAAGCACATCACCCCTACAGTTAGAACACACCCAGGGAGCAAACCTAACCCCTTGATCGCTCCTAGTGTTAACCCCTTCCCTGCCAGTGTAATTTTTACATTGATCAGTGCATTTTATAGCACTGATCAATGTAATAATGTCACAGGTCCCCAAAAAGAGTAATTTGGGTCAGATTTGTCTGCCGCAATGTCACAGTTCTGCTAAAAATCGCAGATCACTGCCATTACCAGTAAAAACAATAAAAAATAAATAAGTCCCAAAATCGATCCTGTAGTTAGTAGACGCAATAACTTTTGCGCAAACCAATTAATATACACCTATTGCAATATTTTTTATTTATTTTTTTACTAAAAATATGTAGAAGAATATATATCAGCCTAAATGGATGAATACATTTGTTTTTTAAATATATTTTTTTGGATATGTATTGTAGAAGAAAGTAAAAAAAAAATTTTTGTTTCAAAACTGTCTGTCTTTTTTTGTTTATAGAGCAAAAAATAAAAATTGTAGAGGTGATCAAATACCACCAAAAGAAAGCTCTATTTGTCAGAAAAAAAGGACCTTCATTTTGTTTGGGTACAACGTCGCACGACCAAGCAATTGTCAGTTAAAGTGACACAGTGCCGTATCACAAAAAATGTTCTGGTCATTAAGGGGCAAATCCTTCTGGGGTTGAAGTGGTTAAAAAATAAAAATAAATTGTTTTGGCCCGAGAACTGGAACTGACGTCAGACATCACTCCGGTCCTCCAAGGGCATAGAGACAAATGGCGGCCATCCTGGCCTCACTGGACTTCCTGCCCAGCAAAAATAAGCATGGGATAATCAGTGTCCTGATTATTAGTGCAGCCCCATCAGTGCCAATTAGTGCCACCTATCAGTGCCCATCAGTGCTACCTATCATGGCCCATCAGTGCAGCCTCATCAATGCCCATCAGTACAGCTTATCAATGCTGCCTTATTAAGTGCAGCCTCATCATTGCTGTTTGGTGCCTCATTAGTGCCCATCAGCACATATAAGTGAAGAAAAATTACTAATTTGCTAAATTTTATAACAGAAACTAAGAAAAACAATTATTTTTTTTGTTTCAAAATGTTCATTCTTTTTTCGTTTGTTTGGAGACCTGAGATTTATGGTGCCAGATTTGCTTTGATTTCAATTACAGTTAGGTCCAAACATATATGGACACAGGCATATTTTTATTTTTCAGGTATTTACCAAAACATTTTCAAGCTATAGTTAATTAGTTGGTATAGTCTGAAAGTTCACACTCTCAGGTTTAATTTGATGGTATATACATCCAAATCGGAAAGTTTAGGAATTACGGCTCTTAATAGCCATCCCCCCTTTTTTAAGAGACGGAAAGTAATTGGACAATGGAATCAAAAGCTGTTTTATGGCCGGGTGTGGGCTTCTGCTTCATTATTTCTTCATCAATTAAGCAGGTATATGGTCTGGAGTTGATTCTAGGTATGGTATTTGCATTTGGAATCTATTGCTGTGAACCTACATCATGCGTTCAAAGGAGTTGCCCATGCAAGTGAAATAGGCCATTGTAAGGCTTTAAAAACTAAACAAATCCATCAGACAGATAGCGGCAACATGAGGAGTGGCCAAATCAACAGTTTTGTACATTCTGAGGAAAAAAGAATGCACTGGTAAGTTCAGCAACTTAAAAAGGCCTGGTCTTCAATCAAAAGAAGACTTCACAAGAGCAAATACCGAGGGTTCACCACAAGGTGCAGACCATTCATAAGTCTGAAGAATAGAAAAGTCATATTAGACTTTGCCAGAAGACATCTAAAAAAGCTAGACCAGCTCTGGAAAAGCATTCTTTGGACGGATGAAACTAAGATTAATCTGTACCAGAATGACGGGAAGAAAGAAGTGTGGAGAAGGCTTGGAACAGCTCTTGATCCAAAGCATACAACATCATCTGTAAAACATAGTGGAGGCAGTGTGATGGTATGGGCAGGCATGACTTCCAGTGGCACTGGGTCATTGGTGTTTATTGATGATGTTACAGAAGACAGAAGCAGCCAGGTGAATTCTGCAGTGTTTAGAGATATAATGTAAGCCCAGATTCAGCCAAATGCAGCAAAGTTGATTGGACTGCGCTTCACAGTACAGATGGACAATGATCCAAAACACCCCGCGAAAGCAACCCAGGAGCATATTCTGCAATGACCTAGTCAATCCCCTGATCTCAACCCAATTGAGCATGCATTTCACTTGCTTAAAGCAAAACTAAAGGCAGAAAGGCCCACAAACAAAGAACAACTGAATACAGCTGCAGTTAGAGCCTGGCAAAGCATCAGAAATGAGGAAACCCAGTCTTTGGTAATGTCCATGGGTTCCAGACTTTAGGCAGTCATTGCCAGTAAAGGATTGTCAACAAAATATTAAAAATGAACATTTTATTTATGATTATACTCATTTGTCCAATTACATTTGAACCCCTGAAAATAGGGAGACTGTGTAGTAAAATGGTTGCCAAATATTTCTATATACATGTATAGAGCCATGACAGGGCCTCTTTATACTCCTATATACGTGCAGGGATTTTTTCTTAGAGAAAAGGTGGTGGAACTCATCCCTGACCACGCCCCTTTAGAGAACAGGGATGCAAGTGAAATTTGGGGGGGGGGGGCTACAAAAGTAATTGTATGTAATTAAATAAAAAGCAATGCAGTAAAATGTGCAAAATAATTGGAATTTACCAAAACTAAGCTCAGAGACATTTCCAGATGTGTCGCACAGAGACATTCCCAAATGTGCAGCAAAGACATTCCCAAATGTGCAGCAGAGAGAAACCTTCTTAGTCCAGCAAAGACACGCACAGATTAGTCCAGCAAAAAGATGGCCCAGCAAAGAGAACGCCCAGATTAGTCCAGCAAAGAGACCGCCCTGCAAAGAGACCTCCCAACTTAGTCCAGCAAAGAGACCGCCAGCAAAAAGTCCAGCCAGCATAGTCCAGCAAAGAAACCGTCCAGCACAGCAAAGAGACTGTCAGCAAAAAGACCGCCCAACTTAGCCCAGCAAAGAGACTGCCCAGCAAAGAGACCGCCCAGCCCAGGTAAGAGACTGCCCAGATTAGTCCAGCAAAGAGACTGCCCAGATTAGTCTAGCAAAAAGACTACCCAGTAAAGAGACTGCCCAGCAAAGACTGCCCAGCAAAAAGATTGCCCAGGAAAGAGACTGCTCAGGAAAGAGACTGCCCAGCAAACAGTGCCCAGGGAAAGAGACTGCCCAGCAAACAGTGCCCAGGGAAGGAGAATGCCCAGCAAAGGGTGCCCAGGGATAGAGACTGCCCAGCAAACAGTTCCCAGGGAAAGAGAGTGCCCAGCAAAGAGTGCCCAGGGAAAGAGAGTGCCCAACCCAGTCAGGAGACCACACAGCACAACCCTATTAAGCATGATTTTTTTTTACACCATACCTGGGGCTAGTGAGGAGGTGAAGGAAGACCGCCTGACAGGCTACTTACCGCCACTATCCACATCCGACAAACGGCGTCAAATCGATCTCCTGCACAGCACTGAGGGGCGGGCAGAGCCGCGGAGTACAGATCACTCCGCCTACCGCTCTCACATGCTCCATTCCATCCCTTGGGGCAGTGCGCAGCATGAGGAGGAGCCGGAACGGGACTACACAACTGTACGAAGGTTTATCTGTGTTCCCTCCACGGCAGGCAGGGCGCAGGCTATACAGATTAGAATTTTACAGACAGAATGCATGAAAGAGGTGGCACCCCTGAAGAAGGAATTGTGATGATTTTTCCAAAACATGTTGGGTACCCTGTCTTGTTAAAGCGGTTGTATACCCGCTGACGTTTTTTATTTTTCCTCACCTGCAAAGGAAAAGGCATAATGAGCTAGTATGCACCACATACTAGCTCATTATGAAATACTTACCTTAGAATGAGGCTCCGACATCTGGCCCGGTCCACGCTGAGGGAGCTGACATGTTCCCTCTGCGTTTTTTCCGGGTATCGCAGCTCCGCCGCTGTGAGTGGCCGGAGCCACGATATCGTCACTCCCGTGCATGTGCATGGGAGATTTCTTTCCGGCAGGGTCCGGTGTCTGCCGGACTTTCAGCTGAGAATCCCCTGTGCGCATGCGCCGCTGCAGTCAGCGGTGCATTGCGAGGGGAATATCTCCAAAACCGTACAGGTTTAGGAGATATTTTTTTTTTACCTACAGGTAAGCCTTATTATAGCACATCTTGACTTGGCAATATTTGCCCACTCTTCTTTGCAAAAACACTCCAAATCGGTCAGATTGCGGGGGCATCTCCTGTGCACATCCCTCTTTAGATAACCCCAAAGATTTTTAATTGGATTCAGGTCTGGGCTCTGGCTTGGCCATTCCAAAACTTGAATCTTCTTCGGGTGATGTATGCTTTGGGTCATTGTCATGTCAAAGATGAAGTTCCTCTTTATGTTCAGCTTTCTAGCAGAAGCCTGAAGGTGTTGTGCCAATATTGACTGGTATTTGGAACTGTTCATAATTCCCTCTACCTTGACTAAGGCCCCTGTTCCAGCTGAAAAAAACAGCCCCAAAGCATGACGATGCACCCACCATGCTTCATGGTGGGTATGGTGTTCTTTTGGTGATGTGCAGTGTTGTTTTTGTGCTAAACCTATCTTTTGGAATTATGCCCAAAAAGTTCAAATTTGCTTTCATCAGACCATAACACATTTTCCCACATGCTTTTGGGAGACTTCGGATTTGTTTTTGCAAAATTTAGCCAGGCTTGGATGTTTTTCTTTGTGAGAAAATACTTCTGTCTTGCCACTCTACCCCATAGCCCAGACATATGAAGAATACGGGAGATTGTTGTCACATGTACCACACAGCCAGTATTTGCCAGATATTCCTGCAGCTCCTTTAATTGCTGTTGCTGTGTGCCTCTTGGCAGCCTCCCTGACTAGTTTTCTTCTTGTCTTTTCATCACTTTTGAAGGGACATCCAGTTCTTGGTAATGTCTCTGTTGTGCCATATTTTCTCCCCTCAATGATGACTGTCTTCACTGTGTTCCATGGCATATCTAATGCCTTGGAAATACTTTTGTACTCTTCTCCTCTTCTGATACCTTTTGACAATGAGATCCCTCTAATGGAAGGAGAAAACCAAAGAGGGCTTGGACTTTATAGGCACAAAAAACACCATAATATATTAAAAGTAAATTTATTATATATAGAAACTTTGTTAAAAACAATAACAAATAGCCATGTCTCAAGATTATAGGATACAACAGCAGAATGCAAGGTCAGAACGTAGAGGGACCATTTATTATCAATAACAGAATGATTAGAGATCCCTCTAATGCTTTGAAAGCTCTCTCTAGACCATGGCCTTTGCTTTAAGATGGGACTAAGAAAATGTCAGAAAAAACCTACTAGAACAGCTAAAGTTTATTTGGGGTTAATCAGAGGCACTTTAAATAAAGCCAGTGTCATAGTTGCCAACATTGTCAAAAAAAATTATAGGGATAATTTAGAGCGAGCCACGGCAAAAAATCTGTGTGGTTTAAGCTAAATATTGGGCGTGGTTTAAGGGGCATGACTCAACGGGGGTGTGGTTAGAGTCTGAGATGAACGAGGGATGGAGGGAGAAACAAAGAGAGAAAGAGAGAGAGAGAGAGAAAGAAAGAAAGGGATGGAGGGACAGCAGGCCCTGATCCTATACCATAATAGAAATATGTGTATTTCAGAAAGTTTAACATCAGCAGATAGAGATAGTCCAAACACTTGGTGTTAGCGCTTCAATTATCCCGACACCATGGTTGTTATGGTGTCAGGATGATTGAAGCGCATAATTACTATTATTACTTTGTAATATAAAATGAAATAGTTCAACTCACCATAATGTAGAATCAGTGGAAGGCCTGAGTGCGTCACTTGCCATGTTACCTGCCACCAGATGCCATCAGGTGTCCCCAGCAGGGTCCCTCTTTACACCAGGCATTCACAGCAGAGTCTCTCCATAAACCAGGCATTCCCAGCAGAGTCTCTCCTTACATCAGATGTCCCCAGCAGAGTCCATCCTTACAACGGGCATTCCCTGCAGAGTCCCTCCATATACCAGGCATTCCCTGCAGAGTCCCTCCATACACCAGGCATTCCCAGCAGAGTCTCTCCTTACATCAGTTGTCCCCAGTGGAGTTCCTCCTTACATTAAGCATTCCCAGTAGAGTCCCTCCTTACACCAGGCATTCCCAGTAGAGTCCCTCCTTACACCAGGCATTCCCAGTACAGACCCTCTTTACACCTGGCATTCTCAGCAGAGTCTCTCCTTACATCAGGTATCCCCCGAAGGTGTCCCCCTTACATCAGGTATCTCCCATTGGAGCCCCCTTACATAAGGTATCCCCCAGTGGTGCCCCGCTTACATCAGCTCAATTTCTATTGGCAGCCTCTTGTTTGTTCTCGGTGTTCTGGTCTTCTGTATAATGGCAGCTGGTGGAGACATTGTCACCGCCGGTCACGGACCTCTAGTGGCTGGTGGGACAGTTGGCAAGTGTGCAGTGTGTACTGATTCCTATTTAACATGAGCTTGAATGTGATTGCTTAATTCTGAACACAGCTACATCCCCAGTTATAAGAGGATGTGCACACTTATGCGACCACATTATTTTAATTTTTAATTTTTACTTCTCAACCTTAAAAGATTTCAGTTTATTTTTCATCTGAGTTGTACAGTTTATAGGGTCACATTAAAGGTGGGACAAGTTCTGAAATAATTTATCTTTGTCTCATTTTTTTACATCACAAAAAACTGACATTTTAACAGGGGTGTAGACTTTTATTATCCACTGTACAAGTATAGAGCCATGACAGGTCCTCTTTATTCTCCTATATACATGTATAGAACCATGACAGGTCCCCTTTATATTCCTATATACATGTATTCAACTACGACAGGTCCTCTTTATACTCCTATATACATTTATTGAGCCATGATCGATCCTCTTTAGTTATCATGATATAAAATGATGAATGTGGGGGCCTTTTGATGGGCGTGATTTTGTATTTTTTTTTTGGGGGGGGGGCAGCATTTTATTCTTGGTCACAGGCAGCACAATGTCTTGGGTTGGCCCTGGTGGCACCAATACTGTGGCAACTGCCATTAAACAGAACTTAGAATTTGGTGAAAGGCTGCAGTACTGATATCTGGTTGCCTTTTCAAGTGGATCTCTCAGTAAATTTATCTTCATGAAGACAATCCTGCAATGTTGCACTATACAGAATTTTTCAGAAAAGCTTCTGTAGCGTCACCCCTGTGAGGGCCGCTGGAAGATGACTGACCCCAACAGTCACCCTGACATGGCAAGCCTCCCAAAATCTCTAACATGTTTCAAAGTGATAATGCAATTACACAGACACCAGACTGTAGCAAAGTAAACAAGTATTTTACTTAAGTTTCTTGAAGCAGATAAGAACAAGAATACCTTAGGCAGATATCTTTCAATGCTAAACTCCTACCCTTGGTAAATATATAAATATATAAAGGGTATGAAATGCAAATAAAATCACAATAAGTCAAACAGCGGTAACCAGTAAATTCTGAAAGAACCTATGACCCCAGGCATAAAAGGGAAGAGAATGAACTTGTATGTCAGACTTCTCTCTTCACATCCTGATGCCATGGGCCCAACAATTTTATGGCACAATTATAAGAAATGCAATATTTAATATCTGAGTGGAGTTCCCCTTAAAGTCCTTTAGGTGGGAGGAGAAAGGAGAGTGGAGGAGTCCTTGTGATGTAAATGTTCAGTGTCTTCAGTTAGCTCAACAAGGGCTTAGAAAGATTGCTGTGCAATGAGGACCAGCAACAGAAAATAGCATGTGCAAAGTGTAAAAAGTGTCTACTGCAGTTGGTGTTACAGAATGATCCACGATGACACAGGCAAAGTTGGCCAACACCTGGCTACTAGGGATGGGCTATCTGTTCGAGTCGAACATAAGTTTGACTCGAACATTGGCTGTTCACCAGTTCGGCGAACAGAGAACAATTTGGGGTGTTCATGGCAAATTCGAAAAGCCGCGGAACACCCTGTACAAGTCTATGGGAGAAATCTAAAGTAATAATAATAATAATTTTAAAGGTTAATATCCAAGTTATTTCATAAAAAGTGTTTGGGGACCTGGGTCCTTAAAACACCCTTTTTTTTGGAGCAGTGATTTTAATAATGCTTAAAGTGAAACAATAAAAGTGAAATATTCCTTTAAATTTCGTACCTGGGGGGTGTCTATAGTATTCCTGTAAAGTGGCGCATGTTTCCCGTGTTTATAACAGTCTGAGAGCAAAATTACATTTCTAAAGGAAAAAAGTAATTTATAGTACTAGCGCTAGTTCCGGCTAATAATGAATTGTCGCTCCCGACAATTTACATAAAAGTCGTTGAAAAAAAAATGCATGGGGGTCCCCCAAAATTTCATTACCAGGCCCTTAAGGACTGGTGTGGATATTAAGGGGAACTCCGTGGCAAAATAAAAAAATGGCGTGGGTTCCCCCCAAAAATCCACACCAGACCCTTATCCAAGCATGCAACCTGGCAGGCCACAGGAAAAGAGGGGGAGACGAGAGAGCGCCCTCCCCTCCTGAACTGTACCAAGCCACATGCCCTCAACATGGGGAGGATGTCCTCATGTTGATGGGGACAAGGGCTTCATCCCCACAACCCTTGCCCGGTGGTTGTGGGGGTCTGCAGGCGGGGGGCTTATCGGAATCTGGAAGCCCCCTTTAACAAAGGGACCCCCAAATCCCGCCCCCCTCTGTTTGAAATGGTAACGGGTACATTGTTCCCCTATCATTTCACAAAAAGAAAATGTCAAAATGGTGACAAAATGGTGACAATCGTGACAATGAAATAAAACGAAGAAGGCACTTAGTGACGTTACCATGCCATCCAAATGGGAGGACAGGCTCTGTGTTCTCTTTTCGGAGCCATTTCTGACAGCGTATGGACCTTGTTTGGTGGACGCGGCTTTCAACTATATGTGATCCCTATCCGAGGTTTGGATATCTGTAAGCGTAGAGGCCCTAGGCTGGGTTTAGCCGATCACCTTTATTGCTTGCTATTTGGTAAGCACAATCTACTTCTGGGTGATCGGGCACACTTTTGGAGTTCATGCATGTGCACCGCGGTGTTTACAATTTAGAGACTTATGATTTTTTATTTATTTTTTATTTACTTGTGATCAAGTTTTTTGGCCTTGATTGGTCTGACACAATATATGAACTATTTGTAATTTAATTTTATTATTTTTATAATTTTTTATTTTGTATAGCGCAGTTTTTTTTTTTTTATTGTAATATAAATACCTATTTTTCCCTTTTGTTATACGTGATCACATTCCCTTTGTTCCTTCTGTTCTCAGCTGCATAAGAGCTGGAGGAAGGAGAAGCAGTAGTAAGTGCTGAAAGAACCTATGACCCCAGGCAGAAGAGAATGAACTTTTATATCAGACTGCTCCCTTCAAATCCTGATGCCACAGGCCCATCAAGTTTATGGCACAATTATAAAACAAGTTAAAAGAAATGCAATATTTAATATCTGAGTGGCGTTCCCCTTAAAGTGTGCAGATGTTGTGCACAGAGTCCTTTAGGTGGGAGGAGAAAGGAGAGTGGAGGAGTCATTGTGATGTAGATGTTCAGTATCTTCAGCTAGCTCAACAAGGGCCCAGGAGGATTTTTCTCTCTCTCCCAGCCCGCTGGAACTTGTAGTCTGCAGCAGTCTGGCTCCAATTTAAATCCTAGCTCCTTGGACCACATATCCTATGATCCCTTGCTCTCAGATGTGGTCTCTGCTTTCTCTGCATTCAGGAGTTGATGACACAGTGTCCAGGCTGAACACTAGAGGGAAACAGGCCTACTGCTGCTGGTGTTACAGAATGACCCACGATGACACAAGCAAAGTTAGCTACACTTCACTTTTAAAAATCTTTAAAGTAATTATAAATGATTAACTTGTAAAACAACCCATGCAGTTTAAAATTGAAATGATAGGTAAACATTATGTATAAATATAAAAGGAACATTATAAATACCTATTTTTCCCTTTTGTTATAAGTGACCACATTCCCTTTGTTCCTTCTGTTCTCAGCTACATAAGAGCTGGGTGAAGGAGACGCAGCAGGACGCTGACCTTCCAAGTGAAAGGCTGTGCAGGGGGGGTGTCAGAAAAATTCTGGTCATTGGAGGAGAGCAGGCTGAGTTCCCAGCATAGCTAGAGAACTGACCACAGTGTGCTCTCCTGCCTAGTGTGGACAGTTTTTTTTAACATGAAAGCAGAGAGACTGGCAGGAACACTGGAGATTGCACACAAAGGAAACAATAAAAAGAGAACAGGAGACTTTTTCATACAAGTACATGGCACATATTAGGAATATGAAATGCTTGGGTAACAATCACTTTAAAGAGTTGTTAAAGAGGAAGTAAAGCCTGATGGGTTTTACTTCCTCTCTATTTCTCTGCAAAGTTAAAGCATAATGGGCTACTATGCATCGCATAGTAGCTCATTATGTGTTGCTCACCTGAAAACAAAGTCTGCAATGTCACAGCTGTAGCGCTAAATAAGTGAGAAAGTGTCAGTAATGAAGCTGACATTGTACCGCACATAAATGATAAAATGTGCAATTACGTGAAAAAATTCAAATATTAATTCACTAAAAATACAACATAAATGTGAAAGTGTGTCAATACTGAAAGGTATCGATAACTAAAATGTGAGTCCCAGTGAAGTAGTCCACATATATTGCGTAGTAAACAAATGTTGTTGTTAATCTTCCCAACGAGGAGATCAGGCAATCTATGAATCAAATAAAATCAGAAATAGTGGCTTGTCTGGAGTGGCTTCAAAAAATGGTTGAATACTCTTACCAGAGAGGATGGACTCATCTGTCATACGACGGTTGAGTCAACAGCGCTTGAGGTCCAGAGATGGAACCAATGGTAAGTTGATAGTAGTCCAAGCCGGTGACTCAGCTGTCTTCAGATTGGGAGGACTTCCAATATTGAAAGGCTGTGGTATGCGTCTCTCAGGGCAACAGGGTCAGATTGATCGCATTGGGGTGCCAACCCCAAATGTAGAGGATAGTCAGCAAGTAGGGAAAAAAAGAAAAAAAGGCTCCAAATGGTGCAGATCAGATAGTAACCATTGGGTTTATATGACATGTGATCACAAAAAAATATATTTAAAACATAAAAAAGCAATGTGGGGTGCCAAATGCAAGCCCGACGCGTTTTGACAACAGAGGTCTTCAACAGGGGCATTGCACCCCACATTGCATTTGGCACCCCACATTGCTTTTTTATGTTTTAAATATATTTTTTTTGTGCTCACATGTCATAATTTTGTTATAGTTTTTATGACTTTTTATGAAACTTGCACGGTTTAGAAGAGATTCATAATATACGCTTGACGTCATCAGTGCATGTCCTCTTTAGAAAGGGCATGTGCTGTGACTGACATCACGTGACTCCGGCCAGTCACAGAGCCAGAGTCCACGGCTCCAGAAGGAAGAGGGCTGAAGATGGAGGCCTCCAGCCAGCAGAGACAGCGGTGACATTGCAGGCTTAGTTTTCAGGTAAGTGACACATAATGAGCTACTATGCGATGCACAGTAGCCCATTATACTTTAACTTTGCATGGAAATAGAGAGGAAGTAAAACCCATCAGGGTTTAATTCCTCTTTAACAACTCCTTTAAAGAGTTTGTTACCCCAGCATTTCAAATTCCTGATATGTGCCTATTGTACCATGTACTTGTATGAAAAAGTCTCCCATTCTCTTTGTAAAAAGCTGTCCACACTAGGCAGGAGAGCACACTGTGGTCAGTTCTCTAGCTATACTGGAAATTCAGCCTGCTCTCCTCCAATGACCAGAATTATCCTGACACCCAACCCCCCCCCCCCCCCCCCCCCCCACGCACAGCCTTTTCACTGGGAAGGTCAGTGTCCTGCTGCTTCTCCTTCCCTCAGCTCCCCACAGAAGGAACAAAGGGAATGTGATCACGTATAAAAAAAGGAAAAATAGGTATTTATAATGTTCTTTTTATATTTATACATAATGTTTACCTACCATTTCAATTTTAAACTGAATGGGTTGTTTTACAAGGTGATCATTTATAATCACTTTAAAGCTTTTTAAAAGTGAAGTGTAGCCATATGCTGGCTAACTTTGCTTGTGTCATCGTGGGTCATTCTGTAACACCAGCTGCAGTAGGCCTGTTTCCCTCTAGTGTTCAGCCTGAACACTGTGTCATCAACTCCTGAATGCAGAGCAAGCGGAGACGACATCTGAGAGCAAGGGATCATGGGATATGTGGTCCGAGGAGCCAGGATTTAAATTGGAGCCAGACTGCTGCAGACTAAGTTCCAGCGGGCTGGGAGAGAGAGAAAAATCCTCCTGGGCCCTTGTTGAGCTAGCTGAAGACACTGAACATCTACATCACAAGATCTCCTCCACTCTCCTTTCTCCTCCCACCTAAAGGATTATGTGTACAACATCTGCACACTTTAAGGGGAACTCCACTCAGATATTAAATATTGCATTTTTTTAAACTTGTTTTATAATTGTGCCATAAACTTGATGGGCCTTTGGCATCAGGATTTGAAGGCAGCAGTCTGATATAAAAGTTAATTCTCTTCCCTCTTATGCCTGGGGTCATAGGTTCTTTCAGCACTTACTGGTTACTACTGTTTGACTCATTGTGATTTTCTTTGCATTTCATACTCTTTATATATTTACCAAGGGTAAGGGTTTAACATTGAAAGATATCAGCCTCAGGTATTCTTGTTCTTATCTGCTTCAAGAATTTTAAGTAAAATACTTGTTTACTTTGCTACAGTCTGGTGTCTGTGTAATTGCATTATCACTTTGAAACATGTCCGAACCCAGGGTGTCGGAGGTGTTGGGAGGCTTGCAAAGTCAGGGTGAGCGTTGGGGGTCAGTCATCTTCCAGCGGCCCTCTCAGGGGTGACGCTACAGAAGCTTTTCTGAAAAATTCTCTATAGTGCGACATTGCATGACTAGTATAACCCAGATAAACTTCCTTCTAACTGTTACAGACCCATCATACCCCTTTTACCTTCTTAAAATAAGGGACCACATCGTTATTATGGAGTATAAATGGCCATAACAGCCTTTTATTAACCAGATAACATAAAACTCCAAAATAACTTTATAAAACAAAGAAATAACAACCATGAGAAACAACATGTTTCAACCCCCGTTTATTGGTCAGTGACGTAGTTATCTCTTCTTTCACCGGATATATATATATATATCCCTATAAATCACACCAGTACACTGCCGGACCTTCATCAACCATCATAGGCCTCCAGCTGTGCCGCTCGGAGACACCCCCTTTTCCCGCAGTGCAACCACCGGTATTCACCAACCATTTGATGAATACACCGGAGGGGCCATACTACCGATGAGCCCCCACCCCATTTTGTCACCTCCGTTACCGATCCCGTCACTGACCAACAAATAAAAACACCACCAAAGCTCCCCCCCAGCTGTCATGACGACCTTCCGTACCCATACCTGCAAGAACAAAACAAAATAAAGGTTAAACAATCCAACACAAAGGGAGGGTGGGTGGGAAAAACCGCCTCCTCGCACGCTGTCCTGCCGACTGGCTTTACTCCAGCTCCGCCCCCTCTAATATACGGCCGCTCCCCCCCCCGTGAGCTCTTCCTGGAACTCCTCCCCTGGGCGTGACTGGGCACCTCGTCATGCCCAGCCCTGCACTACGGTTCCCCTGCGTGTCACCATGCTCCGGGCTTCCCTTGACTAGTGTAACCCAGATAAACTTCCTTCTAACTGTTACAGACCCATCATACCCATTTGACCTTCTTAAAATAAGAGACCACACCGTTCTTATGGAGTATAAATGGCCATAACAGCCTTTTATTAACCAGATAACATAAAACTCCAAAATAACTTTATAAAACAGTAATAACAACCATGAGAAACAACATGTTTCAACCCCCGTTTATTGGTCAGTGACGTAGCTATCTCTTCTTTCACCGGATATATATATATATATATATCCTTATAAATCACACCAGTACACTGCGGGACCTTCATCAACCATCATAGGCCTCCAGCTGTGCCGCTCGGAGACACCCCCTTTTCCCGCAGTGCAACCACCGGTATTCACCAACCATTTGATGAATACACCGGAGGGGCCATACTACCGTTGAGCCCCCCACCCCATTTTGTCACCTCCGTTACCGCTCCCGTCACTGACCAACAAACAAAAACACCGCCACAGCCTGATAGGATGACACCTCAACCTAGAGGGCCCCTCCACACCCGCAGGGCCTGCTGTATCCCCCCCTGCAATCCCAGGGACCACAAATCAAGTCCCACATCAGTAAGGTGTACTCCGTCCCTCCGTAGGTAAAGGCTGACATTCTTCTCTAGCTCCCAGTGATGTACCACCAAACCCCCTCATGGACCATAAACCTCCCGACCACCTTGTTAACCCGAATCCTGGCTTTGTTGAGCCTGTCTACTGACCTGGCCATGCGCCACGCGGTACTAGCCACCATATCTAACCACACCAATAATGTGTTCGGAAATGCCGAACGCAGGTACCCCAGATCCGACTTTACGTCCGCGATCAGATCCCTGACTGTCCGCACCCCCAAATCATTACCCCCTGCGTGTATCACCAACACATCTGGTGGCCCGCCGAACCTCACATACTTTTTAACCTTCGGGACAACCCCTCCCCACATCATCCCAGGCCTACCCAGCCACCTTATCTGAGCCTCCATCCGAGATATCCCCAACTGCCTCCCCTCAGGTCTGGTGTCCCCTCTCCTGGCTCCCCAGGAGACATAAGAATGTCCCACGATCCAGACAAGGCGTGGGTAACCTCCATCTGAAACGAAAAGACCAAACAAAATAATGGACAACCCAAAATGAACACAGCAAGGCAATACCCCCCACCACAGCAGTTTTGTTTTTTGTTTTGTTTTTTTTGCAAACAGAAAAATCATTCCCAAACCAAACCCGGCCTAACGTAACTGCGGAATCGTTTCGATTCCCATCTCCCCAACTTATGCACTGCCACCTCGTCCAACCCGCACCTGGCAGCCTCCGTGGCTGCCCCGATCCGGAAGGAGTGTGAGGCGTATGCCGAACCGTCCATCCCCATGTTACCAAGACATTTTCTCAAGACCGCTATGAATTGAAATCTAGACAAATAAGACCTATCCTCGTGTACCAACAAAGGCCCTCCACCAACCACCCTCCTTTTGAGAAAACACCCCACCACTAGGGATGAGCTTCGTGTTCGAGTCGAACATACGTTCGACTCGAACATTGGCCGTTCGCGTCAAAATTCGAGTGACGCGCGCGCGGACCACAATGCACTGCGTTGGCGCAGTGCATTGCTGCCCGATGATTGGCCAAGCATGCACTGTGACCCCGCATGCTTGGCCAATCGCAGCGCCGGCAGCGAGGAGAGCCATGATTGGCTACAGGCATCCTGCCTGTGGCCAATCATAGCTCAGGCTGTGTAGTGCACGCCCCACACTATATAAGGCCGCCTTTAAGGCGGCCTCCTGTAGTGTGTTACTTTGCATCTGAAGCAGTGGGTGTTCTGTGTACCTTCAACACAGTACACACCAATCGTTTTTTGGCTGATTTCCTATCTTGCTGCTGTGTAGTGGTTGTTGTCTGTGCCCTGACTGCAGTATACACCACTATATTCACCTCACCTATATAGCTAGTGATCTAGCTTTAACCACTTAACAACTGCCCATTGCCGATTAACGGCTTCAGGGCGGTTGTTTAACTCAGAGAGGCCGTTAATTAACGGCCTCCCAGAATTCTGCTCTCGCGTGCCCCGAGGTGTGCGCACTCGAGAGCATCCGTGACCGTCGGGTCCATAGGACCCGGCGCATCACGGTAAACGGCCGCTCATAGCGGCCGTTTACCACGTGATTGCTCCGTCAAATGACGGAGTGATCACTTGGAAACAAACCAGCGTCATGTTATGACGCCTGTTCCTCCCTCCCCTTTCTGTACCGATCGGTACAGCGGAGGGGAAAGAGATCGGTGTCAGCAGCGATGTGGGCTGCATCTACAGTGCCCACATCGCTGCTCACCGAATTTAACCCCTCAATTCCCTGCCAATACTCTGCAATACCAGTGCATACTCTGCAGTACCCTGCCATTACTCTGCAGTACCCCGCCATTACTCTGCAGTACCCCGCCATTACTCTGCAGTGCAGTACCCCGCCATTACTCTGCAGTGGAGTACCCTGCCATTACTCTGCAGTGCAGTACCCTGCCATTACTCTGCAGTGCAGTACCCTGCTATTACTCTGTAGTACCCCGCCAATACCCCGCCAATACTCTGTAATACCCTGCCATAAATTGCCATACCCAGCCATACTCAGAGATACCCAGCCATACTCGGTGATACCCTGAAATACCCAGCCATAGACGCCCCCCACCCCTCACCGCCCTCCGGTGCTTCTACCAACTCGCCAGTACGATCAAAGCCAGAATCTTTTTTTTATTTTTTATTTCAGGCTTCCCAGCCTAGAGGTGAGATGTGGGGTCATATTGACCCCCCAGATTTCACTGTAAAGAGGACCTGTCACCCCATATTCCTATTACAAGGGATGTTTACATTTCTTGTAATAGGAATAAAAGTGATCAAAAATATATTTTTGGGAAAAAAAACGTCAAACTAAAATAAATAAAGTAAAATGAACAATAAAAAAATAAAATAAAAATTAAAGCGCCCATGTCCCCATGTGCTCGCATGTGCCACACATGTGAGGTATCGCCGAGAATGTTAGAGCGAGAGCAATAATTCTAGTCCTAGACCTCCTCTGCAACTCAAAACATGTAACCAGTAAAAAGATATTTAAAGCGTCGCCTATGGGGATTTTTTAAGTAGCGACGTTTGGCGCCATTCCACGGGCATGTGCAATTTTGAAGAGTGACATGTTTGATATCTATTTACTCAGCATAACTTCATCTTTCACTTTATGCAAACATTGGGCTAACAAGTGGTTAATAATAGAGCTTGCAGTCAGTAGTGTTAGGAGATAGTGCGTGCTGTCTGCGTGCTCTGTACCCAGTACATACCGCTATAATATAGGGCAGGCCCCTACTTTCAAACATCCAACTTACAAACATCTCCTACTTGCAAACGCAAGGAGACAGCAGCAAGTGAGATGAAAAAAGATGGACGACAAAACAAATTATACAGGGGTGATAACCCTTCCCTATGTTTTCCAAAAAGCTTAAAGATAGTTTTTTTGACTGGAGCTACACTTTAAAAATGTACCGGTTGAAAATGACAAACAGATTCAACTTAACACAACAAACCTACACAGTCCCTGTCTTGTTTGCACCGCCTGTATACTGCTGTTCTGAGTATATAGGGCCTGGGGGCCACACGCATTTCCTTTTTTTAATATGGGTACGGGGTTCCCCTTAATATGCGTACAAGACCCAAATAGGCTGGTAATGGGCAGGGAGGGCTACCCATGCCATGTTTCTCAATGATTTTCAACCATATTGCAGGAACCAGATATAACATTAAAACCGCAAGCAGTTTTAAATGGTGTTATTTCCGTTTAATGTAATTTTGTGCAGGGACTGTTCTAAACACGGGAAACACGTGGCACTTCACAGGCATACTACAGACACCCCGCAGGCACCATATTTAAAGGAATATTTCACTTTTTTTTTTCACTTTAATCGTCATTAAAATCAGTGCTCCCGCCAAAACGGTAGTTTTTAAAACTTTTTTTTGCAGTGACCCATGTCCCCTGAGGCAGGAGGCAGGTCGCCAAACCCTTTTTAGGACACTATCTTGCATATTAGCCGTTAAAATGAGCACTTTCCAATTCGAACGTTCGAGTCCCATAGACTTCAATGGGGTTCTAACGTTCGTACCGAACGCGGGGGTCGTTCGCAAGTTCTGGTGCGAACCGAACCGGGGGGTGTTCGGCTCATCCCTACCCACCACCTCCACCGGGCACGCTGCACAACCTGGCAACGCAAACAAACACACCCGAACCCCCTTCCCTCATTGATCTGTTTTCGATTTCCGCAGCGTAACCGACAACCTATCTTCCCCGAGGTGTACATCCTCCACCAAAACATCCCCCGCCACAGCCCTAGATGGGCTAACCAGTTCCCTTACCCGAAACGCCCCAAAAAACGCTAATGAAAAAGCCGCCGAAAACAGCGACACCTCATAAGAGGATGAACACACCGACCCCAGATGTTGCATCAAGGTCAACAAATTAGCAAAAGTAATAGGCCTGTGCATATCCTGTCGCCGATGCGCCTTCCGGTAACCCTTGAGCGCCTGCCGTACCCAAAAACACTTCGTCCAATCCTCCTGTCTGCTCAATTTAAACAAAAACGCCAAACCCGCCATCTTTTTCTCGATAGACGACACCGAGCGCCCCTCTTCCATGTTTCTGGACACAAAATACAAAACCAACAACTGCGTGGCTGACCCATCCTGCTCCACTCCCGCCTCCTACACCAAATCCGACCATTCCTTCCACACCTTCGTATAGGCCTCCCACGTCACGCCACTCACCGACCTCCTAATCCATCCTGCGGCGATTCCAATACCAGTTCCCACATCCAGCCCAGGCAAGACCTGCCCTCTTCGTCCACCTCCGGAGCCAAGGCCCTGAACTTGTCCCACTGAAAGCGAGACAAAGCGTCAGCCAGTGTGTTATCCACCCCCGGGATGTGCACAGCGTAAAGAAACACATTCAATTGCATGCAACGCAACACCAACTGCCGCATCAGCCGAACGACAGGTTGTGAAGACGCCGACATACTATTGATGACCTGCACCAACCCCATATTGTCACAGTTCAGTCTCAGCTTAAGGTTCCGACACGCCTCCCCCCACAGTTCCAGAGCCAGCACTACCGGAAACAGTTCCAGCAGTACCAGATTCCGCACGAGGCCTGCTGCGACCCAGGAGCGTGGCCAGGGTTCAGCACTCCACTGTCCCTGGAAAAAGGCCCCGTACCCCGTGGACCCCGCTGCATCGGTGACCAATTCGACATCGAAAATTGCTCACCGGGCCCGACATCCACATTGCCCTGCCATTGTGCTCTGCTAGGAACTGATACCACACCTTCAGATCTTCCATGTGGTCCTTGGTGAGGCGAATGAAGTGAGTTGGGGAAGCGACCCCCGCCGTTGCCGCAGACATCCGTCTACAGAAAACCCTCCCCATGGGAATAATCCGGCAAGCAAAATTAAGCTTGCCCAACAACGATTGCAACGAGCGTAACCGAACCTTTTTCATACCGTGAATCTCCCTGATGTCCCTCCGTAAGTCCACCAACTTAGCCTCAGGCAACCGGCATTCCATAGCCATGGAATCGATCACGATGTCAAGGAAGCTCAGTTCACTCCGAGGACCCTCTGTTTTATCAGCAGCCAATGGCACGCCGAACCTCTCCACCATGTGCTGCAACGTAGAAAGCAAAATCGCACACACATTCGAAGAGGGAGGGCCTACGCACAAGAAATCGTCCAGGTAATGTATGAGTGACTCCACACCCGACACGTCCCGTACCACCCACTCCAGGAATGAGCTAAACGCCTCAAACATTGCGCAGGAAATGGAGCAACCCATGGGCAGGCACTTGTCGACATAAAACTGGTCCTGCCAGCAACATCCCAACAATCTAAAACTCTCGGGTGCACGGGCAGCAACCGAAACCCCGCCTCCACGTCCGACTTCGCCATCAACGCCCCCTTCCCGTAACGCCGTACCCAACGCACCACGGCATCAAACGACGTGTAGGACACCGCGCACGCCTCCGGGTCAATGAAATCATTCACCGACCCCCCTTTTGGGAAGGACAGATGGTGTATCAGCCGAAACTTGTTGGGCTCTTTTTTCGGGACCACCCCCAATGGCGACACCACCAAATCCCCAACGGCCCTGCCACGCGCCCCAATGCCACCTCCTTAGCCAATTTTTCCAACACCACCCCGGGATGTTGCAACGCCGACCGCAAGTTCCCGGACTGTAAGGGCACCACCTTCAACCCACAGGGAATCCTAAAACCGTGACGGAAGCCCGCCCCCAGCAACCCCGCCACAGCCCGGTCCGGGTATCTATTTAGGAAAGGCTGCATCCTTTCCCACATCACCGGCGCCGTCCCTCTTGTGAGCAGGATCTCCGGCACGTCTCCCCTTCTTGAAACACCTGGCGAGGGTGTGGGCTCCCCCACACCCCGAGCACTCGTGCTTAAACTTACATGTTCCCCCGAATTTGCACGAGCCTTCATTAAATTGCCAGCACACTCCCCGGCCGGCGATCCTGAGGAGTGGCTACCCCCGGCCCCCCCTGGAAATAAATGTGCTGGCGCCCTCGCTGAAGCCATGAGCCTCATCCAGAGGCTAATGTCTTTATGGTCCCACCGCAGCGTGGGTCGAACCGCCCTACGTTGGCGGAACTGCTCCTCGTATCTCAACCAAGCAGTACCCCCATAAACCCTATAAGCCTCCCCGATAGCGTCCATATAACAAAACAATGCAGAGCAATGCTCAGGGTTCTTTTCTCCTATGACACTGGCCATGATCGCGAACGCTTGCAACCAGTTGGCAAACGTTCGCGGAATCAACCTATATCACCTCTTCTCCTCATCTTCTTTCTTGGAATTGTCCGGCTTCACCCGATCCAAGTTAAACTTCTCAAGCGGCAATAGTGAAAAGATCTCCACATATTCCCCTTTGACAATTTTGTCCCTGACCTCCTGCTTCAAATGTGCTCCCAGTGGCCCCTCGAAGCACACATACACCTCACATTTGGCCGCGTCCACGATCCGCACGATGTCCGACCTAGCGGTCGTCTCCGTGGCCCCCTTAGTACCAGCCCCCACTTCAGCAACTGCCGACACCGCCAAGGGAGCAGCTGTCGCCCCCAGTGGGGCCGAAACCCCCGCTTCCCCAGAGGGAGCCCCCGTAACACCCAAAGCAGGCCCACCCCCAGGCACCACCCCCCCGGACTGCCCCGTACCCCCATCAAAGCGGCCCACCAGCGTTCTCAACCCATCCAGCAAATCCTGCAACTGACCCCCAGATCCCGTGGCCCCAGTCCCAGTCCCAACCCGCGGTTGGCACGTGGCGGCCACCTGCGAAGCAGGGGGGACTCCTTGGCCCCCACCCCCCGACACTACTCCTAACAAACATTGTAATGCATCAGTAAAAGCAGCGTTATCACAAGACTTACAGGGCTGACTGGGAGCCGTCGCCACAGCCGTTGCGCCGACCGCCTGCGCAGGGCTGAGGAATGGAGCCGCCGACGTCACTTCTGGCTTTCGGCTGCTTCATGAAACCCGGAAGTTACCTGCCTGTCTTTGAATGACAATGCTCCCGCCCGTAGAATCACAGTGATTTTACGGGCGGAAGCTAGTCGGCGTTCTACATTGCGCCGCAAGGTGGGTTTTTAACCCGCAAATGAAGCACCACGGATGCAATTTTGTGATTGCATCGACGTGGCACTTCTCATAGTGTACTGCGACCAGCGCCACAGTACACTATGTTTAATGACTTTTTTTTTTACACGTCTTAAAGGGCCGTTTTTTTTTTTTACTTTTTTTTTTTTTACACTACAGGAGGGGGGGGGGGGGCGGCGCCCGGGTGGTTTTCAGAAGGTTCTGGAAAAGAGGCAGGGCAGAGAGCTGGAGCGACATGGGGTGTATGTGGAAGCCCTGACGAATCCTCAACTAGGATTGGCAGGAGGCAGGCCTCCTATATATACCCATGGTCAGCCTGCTGTGAGGAGGAGTCATCGGGGGGAAGAACCGAATGATAGAGTGTTAGACTGTCATGGTCTGAGGGAACCCCCTTTATGAGGGGGTTGAACTCGGGCCCGGAGCTTGGGAACTGGGAGAGAGCTTCCCTCTACACGGTCATTGAGAGGTGTCCTGGAACAAGAGCAGGAAAAAGGACAGTTGGGAGCACTGCCAGGCAAGTCATTCAGGAGGGATCCATGCCGGGGTTGGTGAGTGAGAAGCACAGTGTGAAGCTCTGGGAGAGACATGCCAAGAGTTGGATGTGGAGCCAGAGGGAGAGACTGTAGTGTTATTTTGGAGTCAAGTTGTTGCAGCCACTAGGGCTGGCAGGATTTGCTTTGGACGTGCTGGAATCAGTAGTCTACCAAGTGTCAGTAAGCACATTTATTCTTCTATACTAAAACGGTTGCTACCGCAAAGGAGACTGCAGACCCCTGCCTGTAATGGGCTATTAGAAAAACATTAGGTTTTATTCAGAGTGGGGCCTAGCCATGTGCTAATGAAGACAGGAACCTAGATTTGGACAGTGAAATTAAGCAAGTGATCTAAAGTAGTATACTGGAGGAGATGTGCAGAGGAAGAAACTGTCAAATCTAGACTTAACCAACATAGATTTCATTGGAAAGTATTCATTATTTGGGCATCCCATGTCCTTTTTCCCTATCCAAGTTTAATCTCCTAATACAAACAACAAAAACACGCAAGAGTGTTCATTGTCTGGGAAAGTGTGCCAAAATGGATGTCGGACCAGCAGGGTGAAATGTGTGGATACTAGTACATGCAGCAACTCCATGGGAGCACCGCTTCATCAGTACTGCGGAAATATGATCTTCATGGAGAACACAGGTAATAATCTTGACTAGTTAAAATGGAGAATTAAAATGTTTAACCACTTGACCACTGGGCACTTAAACACCCTTAAAGCGGAGGTCCACCCTAAAGTGGACCTCCGCTCATCGGAACCCTCCCCCCCTCCGGCGCCACAATTGGCACCTTTCAGGGGGGAGGGGGGTGCAGATACCTGTACAGTACAGGTATTCTGCACCCACTTCCGGGATAGCTCTCTGCGGAAAGGGGCGTAGATTACGCCCCTTTCCGCAAGTGCCCCGCTGCCTGCTGGGAAACACACAGATCCCAGAGGCAGAGTCCTTATTGCGCAGAGCAGTATGGAACCAGGAAATGAAGCCGAAAGGCTCCATTTCCTGATTTCCATACCCAAGATGGCGGCGGCAGCACCCGACAGACGATCTAAAGATCGGCTTCGGGTGCCGACATCGCGGGCGCGCTGGACAGGTAAGTGTCACTATTTTAAAAGTCAGCAGCTGCAGTATTTGTAGCTGCTGGCTTTTAAAAAAAAAAAAAAACGCGGAGTCCCGGCGGACTCCCGCTTTAATAACCAGACCAATTTTCAGCTTTTGGTGCACTCACATTTTGAATGACAATTACTCAGTCATGCAACACTGTACCCATATGACATTTTTGTTCTTTTTTTTCACACAAATAGAGCTTTCTTTTGGTGGTATTTAATCACCTCTCTTTTTTTATTTTTTGTGCTATAAAAGAAAAAAGACAGAAAATTCTGTAAAAAAATGAATTTTTCTTCGTTTCTGTTATAAAATTTTGCAGATTAGTAATTTTTCTTCATACATTTTGCCCAAAATTTATACCACTGCATATCTTTGGTAAAAATAATTACAAATTGGTGGATATTTGCTCTTTGTGAAAGTTATAGCGTCCACAAGCTGTGGTACCAATATCTGAAAATTGATCACACCTGAAGTACTGATGGCCTATTTCAATTCTTGAGACCCTAACATGCCATAAAATTACAAATACCCCCCAAATGACCACAATTCTTTGCAAAATCAAGATTTTTTTTCCTTTTTTTTTTCCCACAAAATTGTCATATTATCAGTTTATTTCTCACACACAGCATATGCATACCACAAATTACACCCCAAAACACATTCTGCTATTAAACCCGAGTATGGCAATACCACGTGTGAGATTTTTACACAGCCTGGTCACATACAGAGGCCCAAAATGCAGGGAGCACCATCAGGCGTTCTGGAGCACCCAGGACAATTCTGACATTTCTCTCCTACATGTAAAAATCATCATTTATTTGCTAGAAAATTACATAGAACCCCAAAATATTATATATTTTTTTTTAGCAAAGACCCTAGAGAATACAATGGTGGTCATTGCAAATTTTTATCTCACGCGGTATTTGCGCAGCAATTTTTCGTTTTTGTGCTTTAAAAAAAGAAAACAGTAAAGTTAGCCCAATTTTTGTATAAAGTGAAAGATGAAGTTATGCTGAGTAAATAGATACCTAACATGTCACTCAAAATTGCACACGCTCGTGGAATGGCGCCGAACGTCGCTACTTAAAAATCCCCATAGGCGACGCTTTAATTTTTTTTTACTGGTTAAATGTTTTGAGTTACAGAGGAGGTCTAGGGCTAGAATTATTGCTCTCACTATAACGTTCACGGCGATACCTCACATGTGTGGTTTGAACACCGTTTTCATATGTGGGCGGGGCTTATGTATGCGTTCGCTTCTGCATATATATATATATATATATATATATATATATATATATATATATATAGCGCCCTGCTCCTGATGAGCAGACGCTATTGTTCTTTTTTCAAATTTAATTGTCTGAAGCTGTAGTTTGGCCCAGATTAATTTCTCTAAAATCTCTGGTTTCTGTACCAGTTCAGCTGGGTTGCATTGATTCCCACCTGACCGTAGGTGTCCCTGTCACCGTCGGTGGGTGTGGAACAGCAGCAGGCTCTTGTTCGGAAATGGTTCAATGGGTGTGGTTTCCCTGCTGTACAGTCTTGGAGAGGGTATTTAAGGTACCGACGTCTTTTTTTGGGTTTGTTTTCCAGGGTCCGTGATCCCAACCCCAGGGCCCTCCTGGCCTGGGGTCTGTGTCACATGGTCTTGCGCCTCGGGCTGGCTGGCCCAAGGCCTCGCACCTGAGAGTGTAGGCCCAGGAATGGCTTGGGGCCTGCTGATCCCTGGGTGGCCTTGTGCTGTCTCACCTGCGGGGAGAAGCCAAGAAAGCTGGAGGATCCAGGGGAGGACTTTTCCAGTGGAGGACCGAGCGCAAGGCTGGTGTCTCTGGAGGAGCCTGGAAACTCAGTTTGAGGACGCAAGCCAGATCATTATCCTTACAGTATCGCCGGGTCGGCTGAAAGAATCTGGTACTGTATGGTAGTTCTTCCTAAAAACTCTCAAAACCACTAAGTTCAAGTAACAAGTCTGCGGCAGAGACTTTGTTGTGCATCTACTCTCAAAACCTCTAAGTTCAGTTAACAAGTCTGTGGCAGAGACTTTGTTTAGCATCTCATCGGCTGCTAGGTCAAGTGAGAGGGGCCTATCCGGTGACTGCTGGATCCAGTCTGTGGAGCTGTTTGTCCTCTGGATCTGACTAGTACTTCTAACCCGCAATTACCAGGTGCCTGAACTCCCCCTTATCCACTGACCCTCTATTGAAGGACTGTGTCTTGTGTCTTTCTTTGGTGTTACCCCTAAATAAATCTTCCAAAGGGACCACGTGTCTGATCTATCATAATTTTGGCTACTTTCCACGGGACCCCCCTAAGATGAAGAGGCGAGCAGGTGAGGTAATGGTAAGCCTGAATAAAACCAGCAGCTCCTTCAGGGGTTAGTGCTACATATATATATATATATATATATATATATATATATATATATATATATTTTTTTTTTTTTTTGCAAGGCTCTGGAATATCAATTTATAGTGAAGAAAACTGTTTGTTTTTTCATCTTTCTCTGGGTTTTGGTTATCTGGATTGAGTTCCAGAGTTTGGAGACTTCAGAGAGCTTTGGGAGAGAAGATGTCTCCAACCCAGTATCCAGTTCCTACCAGGGACCAGCAGGCTGAGTGTGCAGGTGTGCACACCCATTATAATGACAGGATTTGGCATAGCTCAGGGCTCCCTTTAGGAAAAATGCGTGCTCTGCTCAGAAGACAATACTCCATGCTGAAGGCAGGAGGATCCTTGACCAGAGGGCTGAGAGAGCTAAGCAAGTCTAGATGACTGAGAGTCGTGACTACTAAGCGAGCGCAGAGGACTGAGGAAACTTTGGGGTCTTATAGGACTGAGAGAGCCTGGGGTATCAGGATATCCCTATGAAGAAGCCAGCATGTGGGCCCATACAGCAGGAATCTGTGAATAAAGGCTGTCAAAGCCTGGGGAGCTGAGAGAACCAAGAAAACTGGGTGTGCTGAAAGATGGACACAGGATTACAGAGGTGCTGTGTAAGTTGGCCTGAGGGACCAGTCAAAAGCCCAAAGGGCAAGGTCTAGGACCTAAGCAGTGGTGCTGCTGAAGAGAGGAAGCCAAGTGGCCTGGTATTATTTTCACATTTCCTGTTTTGATGGTGATGGGCAACTGCTTTATGTTAGACATAAAGAAGACAGTATGAGGGGTGGATAACTCACTGACTCACCAGTAGGGTGTGGTTATGCCTTGAATGTAAATAGACAAAAAGGGAGAGAGATAGTGGTAGAGAACACACTGTCAAAAGGTAGGCACTGATAACCAAGCAGTGTAGTTACAAAAAGTTTATTAATTTAAAAAAGTATAGTGGATGTACCATATAATACTACCTTCCAACATTGAAAAGTCACATAACATACAGAAAAACATGTAATTAAAAACAATCCAGATTGTTGCCAAATGAATGCAATGAAAATCAAAGGTACATTGGAAGACTGCAAGATACCATCAATGTGACATCAATGGGGGAGCCTAAAACAAACTATATGAGTAGGAATAAAATCCCCGTGAGATAATAGGCCGTATTTTTGCAAATAGGACGTTTCCCCTGGATACGGGGAGGGCATTCCAAGCATTGGCATGCATAAAATCTGTGTGCTGTCTGTGCAGTCAAGATGCGTTGATAGATCGGTGAACAAGAGAGATCCAGCGTAGTCAGATGTACTGGAAATTATTGCACAAGCGGCATGTGGTAGATAAAGATGGGGGAACTGTTAGTAAGTTGGTAAATGGGTATTGTAGAGAGAGAGAAATATATGTCTGTATTCCACAGATTCAATCTTCAAAATAATCTCTCTGCCCAATTAAACAGTTTCCACACTTGCACAGTAACAATGATTTCCAATATACCTATAGATAGGCTATCAGTAGTGAGATAACAGCTGTCAAATAAGTCAAGTTAATAATGTACTGATGAAACAAGTGATAACAGCAGAAGATAAAGGAAGGTTCAGCAATTCAGAGTGAGAATCGCTGGATAAACTCTACGACTGAGGTGCTACTCACTGCTTCACCTTCAACAGGTATTTCGGCTTGCCCCTACTTCCGATGTTTGTTTCAGTTAACTATTGACTAAAATGATGGATAGTCAGGTTTCTGTGACTGCTCGTGACACTGCTGCTAATGGCACTAATAGCTCAGTCCCTTCATTCAAATGCCGGGATACTCCTCACACCAGATGGAAAGCCTGCCAGGCTAATATCAATGTCTTTCCAAAGTTGATTGGATGTTTTCCCATTGTTTCCCAAATTTAGTTATACATCTGGTATTATTCAATCGATTCTCTTTTTTGCTTTTAGATTTTCCACTTCCTAATAGAGTTTCCCTATAAGTTTCAAGTGCTTTTTTTTTTTTTTTTTTTGCTCTTCTCAATACTTTATGTGAATAGCCTCTTTCTCTAAAGCATTTATACATTTGAGTAGCTTCTTTCTGGAATTGGTCAACATTGGTACAGTTTCTTCTAATTTTAGGAAACTGGCCTATGAGGATGCCATTTTTTTAGGGGTCTAGGGTGGTGGCTTTCTACATGCAGCAAAGTATTGGCTGCTGTTTCCTTCCTGAATATGTGTGTCAATAGATAATTTCCCTCTATGGCAACAATTATATCCAAGAAAGGGATCTTCTTCACATGAAAAAATTAAAAGTTAATGTAATGTTTTTTTCATTAATATTACATTTTTTTATGAAATCCCTTAGTTGGGTCTCCGTACCATTTCAGAGGATCAAAATATCATCGATGTATCTCACATTCTTTTCTTTCATACATAAGACCCTTTCAGATTATTTTCAGCATACTGGGCAACAATCCGGATTGTTTTTAATTACATGTTTTTCTGTATGTTATGTGAAGGTAGGATTATGTGGTACATCCGCTATACTTTTTTTAAATGATTAAACTGCTTGCTTATCAGTGCCTACCTTTTGAAAGTGTGTTCTCTACCACTGTCTCTCTCCCTTTTTGTCTAACTGCTTTATGTTAGACTTAATTTTGTTTAATAAAAGTAGGCTGACATGCCCTAAAACACAGTTCTGACTAGCACGGATTCACTAAAGGTTACCCAGTTGAATTCCCCCGAATTTCACAATACCAACACACTTCAATTACTCTATTACTGTTACATTTAGAAAGCGTTAATGCAGTCTGAAGCCCAGTCTAATGAAAAGCCTCCACAGTGGAGTTGAAAGATATTTAAATGAAGCAACCAGACAGAAAAAGGATCACACAAAAAACATATGCCCCTTGTTGTCAAGTATACCGATTCACTAAAGCATCCAGTTAGTAACACACATAGCATAGACAGATGACATATAAAAGCTATGCTAGAGATCATAGAGCAGCTATGCGCCTTCGGAGAGAACATCCAAACCATATTGTTGCCCTGCTCCTCTGCAGCCTTCCAGAGACATATACTGCTCTTATTAACACTTTAGAAACCATACCCAAACAGGAACTAACACTGGACTATGTCAAAGGCAAATTAATTGATGAATATGACAGGAGGAAAGAAAATACACACTGTGATGACAAAGCTCTTAAGATGTACAGAGGCACAAAGAAAGCAGAGTCTATTTTCGATTTAAAAGGACAGGTCACTTAAGAAAGAAAGGACAGTTCTATCTGGAAAGCCGACCAGCGAAAGCTATCCACAAAAGAAAGAGTCAAAGAAAGCAGTTACAAAGGAAACTGCAGATACATCATGGAGAGGCAACTTCAAAGTGACACAGAGCGGAAAGCCATGAGGCTGGTGCATAGACTCAAGTGCGACAAGCCACATGACTAGCGATGAGAACTTTTTCACAAACATTGATTACAGTGCAAAAGACAACGTTTTCCTAGCAAACGGGAAAAGCATCACTGCAGAAGGTAAAGGCCATGGCTTCCTGAACTGCATTACACCACAAGGCAAGCAGAGTATCCTTGTAAAGAAAAAGCTGTATGTTCCAGAACTAGAAGGCAGTCTTCTATCAGTGAAAAGTATTGCAAACAGCGGTCTCACAGTTAAATTCCAGGGTGATGAATGCACAATTCACAATAATAAGCAATGCCTCATAAAAAGAAAACTGGTTGATCGTGTATACCAGCCCCAAAACCACAGACCAGCAAGCCAATATAGTCTCTAATGACCTACACAGCAAATGTATTCACTTATGGCACAGCCGGCCTATAGGATCCAGGGGGGGCTCTAAACCACCTCTTTTAGTGGCTGGGGCACAGAAGTCTAGAAACTATACGGACATTATAAAGAGAGGCTTATCAGAAGATTTGACAATAGTGCCTTGCAAAGTGCTCATGAAATGCAAGTGCTGCATTGAACCAAATGCCACACGTGTTCCCCTTCCACAGGCTTCTCTAAGAAAAACGACCCACCCCCTGCAACTCATACACAGTGATGTATGTGGTCCAATGAAAACTGCCACATCTGGCGGGAACAGATATCTACTGACTTTCCAGGTACACAACTGCTTATCTGATAAAACACAAGAATGGAACATCAGAGAAACTTCAAGAGTTCGTTGCCAGGTCTAGCAACAAATTCCAATGCAAACCAGGAATAATACGCACCAACAATGGGGGAAAATACATAAGCAAAGAAGTGGTCTCATATCTTAAGAGACAAGGAATAGTACACCAGACAACCACACCATACACTCCTGAACAAAACGGTGTAGCAGGAAGGAAAAATCGCACTCTTATAGAAATGTCCAGATACATGTTGTCAGATGCCAACCTACCTCAAAAGTACTGGGAAGAATCATTCATGACTACAACCTACCTACAGAACCGACTACCCTCAAAAGCCATTAAAAGTATTCCTTTTGAAATGTGGCATGGATCAAAGCCTAGCACAGAAGTAGGCAACCACCGGCACTAGTGTTGGAAGCGGCACACAAAGCCTCTTTTGCCAGCACCCGACTCCCTCCCCAACAGCAGAGCAGTGCAGGGAAGTGTCAGTGAGATGCTAATGCATTCCACTCTTACAATTCCCCACGCCGCACCTGCACTAGGGGGAAGGCACTGTGCCCCCCCACATTGCAAACAATGGGAAACATTGGTTATCTAACTTTTTTGTAGCTGCAATCGTCAGCTCTTGTGATGGGGAAGAGATTGGTGCAGTTCTTCTAGGATGGGAGCAGTCCCTGTTTCCAGGAGGGGAGGGCGGTTATTGGCCACTGCCAAAGCCAATCGCAGTCCTGCTAGCCCTGCCTACCATCTGGAGGAAGATGACTCGCTTGGTTGCCACTACCAATCTCAGAAAGGAGGGATTTCACTATGATTGAGAAAACCACAATCAGGTGACAGTTTGTGGAATTACTGTTGAGCTTCTGGGGACTTTGTTGGAAAAAATGTAAAAAATTATATATGTATATATATATGTTTGTGTGTATGTGTCATTTACTACTGACCCCTTAGCTCTGTATCATCTACTACCAACCTCTACATCACCTACTCCCAACCTCTGAACTCTGCGTCACTTACACCTGACCCCTGAACTTTGCGTTACTTACTGCTGAACCCCTGCATTCTATGTACTTTTAAGCCACAGCCAGTATTCTATGAAAATCACACCCAATTTTGCTGCGGCGCTCGGCGCCGCACTTTTTCTCAGCTGCGGCACCTCGATCTTGCAAATAGGCCCACTGCTTTCAGAAAATGCCCATGACCTGAGCTCATCATTGCGCATTCATTCCAGATGTTTGTATGTGACATACCATACAGTACATACAATCACATGGGCTGAATGCAAAAGGTGGATTAGCGGAATGAGTGTGTCATAACAGGTAGATGCATCTCATCTCTGCTTCCTTGCACTTCTCTGTATACTGCGCATATCATAGATGAGAAGAGGGTACAACAGTGGAGCAAATGAATAGGAGGGTACAGCGGTGGGGCAGATGAGCAGGGAGGGGGATTTAGAGGTGGAACAGAAAAGCAGGAGGGTACAATGGTGGGGCAGATGTGCAGGAAGGTACAGTGGTGGAAGAGAAGGGGGTTCAGCGGTGGGACAGAATAGGAAGTTGGTTACAGTGATGGGGCAAATGAGCAGGGGGGGTTCAGTGTTGTGCCATATGAGAAGTGAGTTATAGTGGTAGGACAGAGGAGCAGGGGGGTTCAGTGATGGGCCAGATGAGCAGGGGGTTACACAGGTGGGGCAGAAGAGCAGGGGGTACAGAGGTGGGGTAGTTGTGCAGAGGTACAGTGGCAGGGCAGAAGAAAAAGGAGGTACATTGGTGAGACAGATGTGCAGGGGTACAGTGGCGGGATAGATGAGAAAGGGGGTTACAATGGTGGGAGTGATGAGAAGGGGGTTCAGCGCTGGGACAGAAGAACCGGGGTACAGCAGTGGGGTAGATGTTTAGGGGGTACAGTGGTTTGTCAGAAGTGCAGGCGGTACAGTGGTGAGAGAGATGAGAAGGGGGTTCAGCGGGGAGACAGAAGAACACAGTACAGTACAGTGATGGGGAAGATGAGCAGGGGGTTACAGTGATGGGACAGATGAGAAGGGGGTTACAGTGGTGGAAAAGATAAGTGGGGGTTCAGTGTTGGGGCAGATGTGAAAGAGCGGTGCATTAGTGGGACAAATGAGCTGGGGGGCACAGAGGTGGGGCAGAAGAGCAGGGGGGTATAATGTTGGGACAGATGTGCAGGGGGGCTTAGTGGCGGGGACGACGAGAAAGGGGGTACATTGGTGGGACAGATGAGCAAGGGGGTTAGAGTGGTGAGATCCTGGCTAATGGTGGCTGAAATCCTGGCTAATGGTGGCTTAATTCCTGGCAATGGTGGGTACATTCCTGGCAATAGTGAGTGAAATCCTGGCAATGGTGGGTGCATTCCTGGCTAATAGTGAGTGAAATCCTGGCTAATGGTGGCTGAAATCCTGGCTAATGGTGGCTGCATTCCTGGCAATGGTGGGTGCATTCCTGGCTAATAGTGAGTGAAATCCTGGCTAATGGTGGCTGCGTTCCTGGCTAATAGTGAGTGAAATCCTGTCTAATGGTGGCTGCATTCCTGGCAATGTTAGTAAATCTTATAGTTTTACTCAGAACTTCTATTTTAGTATGGCCTTCTTCTTTCTCTTCTGTGTCTACCTTTTCCTGTTGTCTGGTTTTATTAGGTGGTAATACCTCAAGGAAAAAATTGCCTGAGGGTTAGTTCCTGACACCCATGCTCCCATAGAGTACAACCCCTGATCTTCCTTCCTGGGCTCCTTTAATGTTATCAATAATTGGTTACAGTTCTTACTATGTGTGCAGGGGGAGTTGGCCGCTTCTGTAATGAGTCTTTCCTTTATTCCACTCTTTTTAAGTCCTGGTAGCGTATACCCCCAATCTTAATACACTGTGGTCCACAGGGCCTGATTCCATGCTTGACATCCTGCCCTATTCCAGAGCCAGCAAATGTATTTATCTGCCCATAGAAGTCCTCTAGCCCCAGTTGTATCCCCACAATCTGCAATCTGAAAGAAGTCTACCAGTATAGTGCTACTTATTCCCTCTATAAAGGTTAGACGCAATGCTTTTCCTGTTCTTTCCCAATCCAAAGGTTCCTCTGCTCTTCCATAACGTATAGCCCCTCTTATGGATGCCTCTCCTAGAGTCACCAGTAACCCAAGGATGATTACTGTCCCTTTTATCCTAACCAGCTACAGAGTTCCAGCATATAGGGTAGGGGAGTTGGAAGGGGAGGGAGACAAGTCCCACCTTGTGCAGGACCTCCCTTTGTAGCCGGATTTTCTGAACCTCTTGCAGTCAATTGGCTCTATTATGCCTGTAAAACCTTTTTTGTAATGGGACTGGTGAATCCAGGTAGACCTCTCTGCAATCCTTATCGCAGTAGGCGTAGTTAGGAGGACTTTGAAAGGACCTTCCCGCCTTGGGGAGTACCACTGTTTTTCTTATTACTTTTTGTTAAGACTCAATCTCCCACATGCACCTTTTCTTCTTCTTGAATTGGACCTTCTAGGACAGAACCAAAATCATTAGTACGTGTTTGTCTTAACAACCTAGACATGTATTCTGCTAGTGTGTGCTCAGACTCCTCAGTAGGTGTTTAATTTGGCTGTAAGGGTATCTTATATGATCTTCCATGTATCATTTCAAATGGGCTTAAACCTCCTTTTGTTGGTGTGATATACATACTGGTTACAGCTACATCTGCACTTCGTGTCGGGAATCTATCCACCCATTTGGTCAGGGTGTTTATAATTACCAAACAATATTTCTTCCTTTCATGTTTGTCTAATTCAATAAAATCCATGCAAATGTGTTGGAATGGATATTGCAGTGTGGGGAACTTTTCTTTCCGTGGTCTTATGCCTCCCTGAGCACGGTTTCTTGAACATATAATGCATTGAGAGCAAAATGTTTTTTTTTAATGTAGCGCTGGTATCCTTGTCTTCTGATGTGTATTAGCAATTATAATGAAAGTCTATGGACGGTTCTATAGCTTAGTGTTTGGCGCCATCTAGCGGCCAAATACTGAAAGTGAACTTAAATGATATGTGGCTTTCAAGCATTGAACTATTTACAGGAAGTGACTGTTATTTACATTGAAGAGTTGACCTTTTTACCCAGGATGTCGAGTGACCTACCCATGGACACCCTCTCTTGCATTGCATGCTGGGTAGGAGATAAAAGGGCCCGAGCGGCCATTTTAGGTCTCTTGGGAACGCATGGCCTTCCTATGATGACTTGTGCGGAGGCCTCCCAGAGGAAGCGGCCTACTGCGCTTGCGGAACGCAACCCTGCTCAGTTGTGTGAGTGACCCGACGTGCCAGAGACACAGTGATCAGATTGAGAGGATCCAGAGACACTCATTTGAGTATCGGAAGACCAGGTCCATCTGTCAGAACGGGATGGAGTGATGGAGCTGGCTGACGCAGAAGCAAGCTGCAACCACTGGACCAAAGTCACCATACCAAGTTTCCAATCCAGTTGGTGAGTGGGTTGCCACCCACCATTTTCTAAACCATTGCACCTAGTCAGACTTATATACAGGCCTCGCTGTCATACTTAGTCCCACGGAGGAGGAGTATAGCAAGCAACTGACGCTAGGCAGGCATGAGGGCCTATTTACTATCACACTTCAAGCACTGTATTATATTTGCGGAAGAAACACTAGGATCATCCTTAACTTTAACTGCTTTAACCTTGGATTACACATTTATAAGGAGTTATCATTGCTAGCGAAGATCAGAAGATAAAGACTGAGTACTTTAATGAGATCTCATGCATAGCTATAAAAGTAGGGGGAGCTCATATATATATATATATATATATATATATATATATATATATATATATATATATATATTGTTTGTAATTGTTTTATCAAAGTTCATTGTCCTGCCAATCTATGTTGGATGACAGTACAATTGCTGTAATCACCTATCTACATATATATATATATATAGTAAAATATACTTTGGTTAAGTACCTCGTTGTGATATATTATATTGTACTGTATTGTATTGCACCACAGCTGTGTCCAAGGGGACTGAGGCAAGGTAGTGTTTTTTTTTTACTAGAGTGCAGGCCCAAATCAAATCAGCCGCTCCTTCGGGAGTCAGTGCTACATTTATAAAATACCTAAATAGGGATTTTGGCAATACCGGTTTCCAATCAGGTGACATGTAGATGCTATCTATTATTGTGCAACCTTTTTCTTTTCCAATATTGTTTCTCCCCTGCTGCATATCAGTAAGGACTGTACGTTCTATCTCTATGGATTTCCTGTTCTGTCATTATTTGTGTTTCTGGTGCCTCTATTTTGGCCGCTTCATCTGCCCTTTTATTTCCCCTTGAAATGGGGTCAGTAT
This sequence comes from Lithobates pipiens, assembly GCF_037356315.1. Lineage (NCBI taxonomy): Eukaryota > Metazoa > Chordata > Amphibia > Anura > Ranidae > Lithobates > Lithobates pipiens. Next base: position 493,651,279 of record NW_027507903.1, read on the forward strand.
ATTTTGTGTGTGCTTGACATTTGCAGATTGCAAGCTCTTTTGGTAACTGTATTGCATCTAGGAGTTCTAGAATGAAGTCTGTGTGTGAAATTGGTTTACCACTGGAGGTGACCATCCCCCTGTTTTTCCATTTCTGTGCAAAAACATGTACTGTTGAAAAGGCTTATTGACTGTCAGTGTATATGGTTACAGATTTTCTTTCTGATAGTAAGCATGCTCTTGTCAGTGCTAAAAGTTCTGTTACTTGTGCTGAATAATGTTTTGACAATGGCCTAGCTTCCAAAATTTCATCCTGTGTCACTACTGCATATTCAGTTGCATTTGTGCCATCTGGATTATTCTTACTGGAGCCATCAACAAAAAGTGTCATGTCAGGTTTAGATAATGGTACATCTTTTCAAATCACTTTGTGGCAGTACCTTTTCAGCGATGGCAGCAGTACAGTCATGTTTATGACCTTCAGTAGGAAGTGGTATTAGTGTGGAAGGGTTTAATGTAGTACATTGTTAAGTGTATTGTTAAGTGAGGTTGTGTCAAGAGTATTGTCATACAGGAAAGGGCTCAAATGTGACATCTTTTGTTGTAAAAGGATAACAGATACTGCATGTGGTACTTTAATGGCGCGTACACACGATCAGACTATCCGGCGGACAAACCGCCGGACTTTGCAGATGAGGTCCATCGGACTTTACGAGCGAGCGGACCTGCCCACACACGACCGGACTTTTCCAGAGGGCTAGGTCCAGCGGACAACCCGCCGCACTATGGCGAGAGTCAGCTGGACTTTTGAAATGAACGGACTTGGAGAAAAGTCTGTTCATTTTGAACGTGGCTCCAGGTAGCTGGGACTAGCGAAAGAAGTAAATGTTGTCGCCTCCATTGGCGAGATTGACAACTCGCTAGCCCCGTCGCCTGGTATGGATTTAACACTATCTAATTTTGTAGAATAGTAAGCAATCGGCCTCTTGCGCCCACCATGTGTAAGTACTGATGTCATGTGACCTCCCCTTGAGTCTACTGTTTGTTCAAATGGGTTGTCATAGTTTGGTAAGGCTAGCGCTGATGAACTAGAAAGGACTTTTTTTAGGTCAGTAAAGGCTGTCTCTGTTTCCTCACTCCATTTTATAGCATCCTGGGGGGCCATAGGGCTCCCATGTATTGCCTGAACCAACAAGGCCGTCAACATGGAATACCCAGGAATCTAGGCTCTACAAAAATTTGTCATACCCAGAAAGGACATAATTAGTTTCTTTGTCTCTAAGGACTGTGTAGTCTACATTATTTCATACCAAATTTAATGTTCTAAACTCTAAAATACCTCTAATGCCGCGTACACACGACCGGACTTTTCGAGGGACTAGGTCCGACAGACTTTCGACGGAGTTCTGACAGAGTTCTGACGGACTTTCCGAATGAACGGACTTGGCCACACACAATCACACCAAAGTCTGACGGATTCGAACGTGATGACGTTCGACTGGACTAGAATAAGGACGTTCATAGCCAGTAGCCAATAGCTGCCCACGCGTCGGTTTTTGTCCGTCGGACTAGCATACACACGAGCGGATTTCTCGGTAGGAACTGGGTCGGGCGGAGTTCTGGCGGAAAAATTTGAAACATGTTCCATTTCTAAAGTCTGTCAGACTTTTGCAAATCAAAAGTCCGCTGCAGCCCACACACGATCGAATGGTCTGCCGGAATCGTTCCGTCGGACTTTTGATGTTGAAAAGTCTGGTCGTGTGTACGCGGCATAAAGGTTCAATTTTGTACTCATTCATGTAATCAGTAGACACCCACTCCATAAAAAGGAATTCGACTCATTCTTCAGTTGTGTAGAAGGAGGGGGGGTGTCATATCTGCACTTGAATTGGGGCTAGGAAAATTGGATACTCTTTATCTAACATGAATAAGCAGAGGATCACAGATCAAACTACCAAAGAAAGTCTATCTTACCTAGGAGTTGTTAAAAACAATATTCTTTCATTTATTCAAATATAAGTCCATAAGTCCACCAATTATGCAGACTCTCAAACACCAGAAGGACTGGATCACGAAGTTCAAAACTAGACAGCGTATCTGGGTCTCAGGCCCCCGCCCCTATTTCACCACTAACATTGAATGGGGGGGGCTCAATTATCAGTGAGCTTTGAAGTCCAATACTCACCAAAGTTTTGTCGGGACCATCTGACCCGAAATGCACTAGTTGGTTCTGGCATAGAAGGACCAAAAATGTTAGGATTATTCTTCTCCTGTGATCAGTCGAACTCCTGATGTATTTGAAAGTAGACAAATTATTTCAAATGTGTCACACAAAATTGATGATGCTTACAAGCCAAAAGAAGCAGTAAGAATCACACAGAGATGTACATCCCCCTCCTAATATCTACAATAATATAGCTATAACGGTTCTATTGGCTAAGGAAACACAGATAGCATGCCTGGTACAAAATGGTACTTTATTTGGCAAATTAGTGTTTCCTGTACAGTCTTGTTCTACCATATATGGTTAAGCCTAATCATCCTACAAGTTACTATGTAGTTAAAGCAAACGATACAGCAAGTTAATACAACAACATGCTCAGAAGTCATCTTAAAAATCAGTCTCTGGGTTTTTTTTTTTTTTCGAATAGCCACACAATAAACATTTAAAGTGGCTGTAAACTCTTACAACACACTTTGACCTACAGGTAAGCCTAGATTAAGGCTTACCTGTAGGTCCAAGAAATATCTCCTAAACCTACACGGTTTAGGAGATATTTGCCGAAAGACAGACACCGCTGTATACGGCACATGCGCCGTAGACAGCGGCACGCAGGCGCACGCAGGCACTGTCAACGGCGAATATGCCGCGCGTGGCGGCTCCCGTGCGCATGCTTCGCCGAATGACAGCGGCGGAGCAGCGAGATCCACCGAGAAGATGGATGCCCTGGACAACAGGGGACAGCTGGCTCCTGTGACAGGTAAGTGACACATAATGGACTACTATGCGATGCATAGTAGTCCATTATGCTTTAACTTTGCAGGGAATGAAAGAGGAAGTAAACTCATCAGGGTTTACTTCCTCTTTAAAACTTTTCTAACAGCGGTAAACACTTTTATCTGCAAATTGGTTTTACAAACCTCAGTATCAGTGCGGTACTGTGTCAAAAACAAGACAACTTGAACAAAGTCATTGCATATGCAAGTAAGTCCCTGTCACCTGTAGAGGTAAAATGTATTGACTGTGAGAAAGCGTTGTTAGCCACAGTCTGGGCCCTTCAAAACTTTAGAAGTTACATTCAGGCTGAGAAAATAATCACTGAAACGGCACCTCATCCGCTACAATATTTACACAATGATAAAATAAAGGATGGTAATTATTCAAACAGCAGAATAACTGCTTGGACATTATCTCTACAATAATGGCCATTGGAAGTCCAGTATAAAGAAAATAAAAAGAGTCCAGTAGCTCGAGGACTTGCCGAACTTCATGATTGTGCAGCTCCTTCTCATAAAGAAGAGGTATTAGATGATTTATTGGAGGAAAAAATCTCTTCCTCTTACAAAGCATATGATGAGGATTACTGTCCTTTACTCCCATGTGTGTATATATTGATGGTTGTGTTTATCACACCACTATAAAGGATGAGAGAAAGCTAGTGGCAGGTATTGAAATTACTTGGACAAGTGAATTCCCAGATGTATCAGCTTTGGGGCTAATAGAAGCCAAATAGCAGAATTAGCAGCTGTATACAAAACTGTTCAAATTGCTCTAGAGCATAATATAACTGAATTTGTTAAAGTCACAGATTCCAATTATGTACATAACAGTTTTGTGGAATATCTGCCTACTTGGAAAAGAAACAACATGCTATGATCTAATAACAAACCTGTTAAGCATATCAAATTGTTTTTCACCATAGATGAATTAGTAAGAAATAATGGGTTAACCATTTATTGGAAGAAAACTAAAGGTCATTCTAAAACGCAGAACACGGACAAGGATGGTAATGATCTAGCTGATTAACTTTCCAAACAAGGTGCCATAAATAGAGAAAATGTAGACATAGATCATTTACTAGCAATGCAATACACATTGAAGCTGTCACTAGATCCTAAGCTAAGGTACAGACTGTAAATAATGTGGCACAATGGAGTCAAGAATCTACAAGTGAGGATCTAATTAAAAGCCAAAAGGAAGATCCTATACTTAGGATCTTATATTAACACATTGAAGATCCTAGTAACAATTCTATTTCGGAGGATGATTACCATATTTATCGGCGTATAACACGCACTGTCATATAATACGCACCCCAAGTTTAGGAGGGAATTTTAAGGAGAAAAACTTACATTTAAATGCCCATCAATGTAGCCTTGTCCAGTGCCTTTGCAGCCTTGTGTCTCATACCAGCCCTGTGTCTCTTTGCAGCCCTGTGTCTCTTTGCAGGATTTAAAATCGGCGCCGATCTCTGCTGATTGGGAGCGGAGTGAGCGACGCCGACATAAACAAAGCCGAGTGTACTCGGCTAGTCTCGGCTCCTCTCGCAGTCCCGCCCACGTGCAGTTTGTTGCAGTTCTCTAATTGAGCCATCTGCCATCTGCAGGAGTTAGTGGGTGACTAGGTGTTGTCTGTGTGCCTGCACCGCAGAATACACCTGTATCTACACTTTGTTGTGGTTCTCTAATTGAGCCATCTGCAGGAGTTAGTGGGTGACTGGGTGTTGTCTGTGTGCCTGCACCACAGAATACACCTGTATCTACCCATTGTTGCTGTTCTCTAATTGAGCCATCTGCTATCTGCAAGAGTTAGTGGGCGACTGGGTGTTGTCTGTGTGCCTGCACTGCAGAATACACCTGTATCTACCCTTTGTTGCTGTTCTTTAATTGAGCCATCTACCATCTGCAGGAGTTAGTGGGTGACTGGGTGTTGTCTGTGTGCCTGCCCCGCAGAATACACCTGTATCTACCCTTCATTGCTGTTCTTTGGTGTGGGCCTTTTTTGAGACGAGTGCATCAGATCGCACCGCTGCTATTTGCAACATATGTCTCAAGCGTATCTCGCGTGGCCAAAACATCAGCCGCTTGGGCACCACATGCTTGACCAGACATTTGTTGACCTGCCATGCATCTCGTTGGCAAGCTTACCTCAAAGACCCACACCAAAGAACAAAGCGGACCTCTCCTTGCTCCTCATCAGCTGGGATCTCCAACCCCACTAGACATTCAGTCCTCTGAAACCTGTGCTGAGAGGAATGAAGGTGTATAATTAGGTGTGTCACAGCCAAGTGCTTGTGGGCACTCTGCTAGCAGTACACCCGCGTCCGATTGTAGCAGGCAAATTTCCCTGCCCCAGCTGCTGGACCGTAGAAAGAAGTTCACTCCCAGCCATCCACATGCCCAGCTGTTGAATGCTAGCTTGGCTAAATTGCTAGCACTTCAACTGCTGCCTTTTCAGTTGGTAGACTCAGTCCCCTTCCGTGAGTTTGTGCAATGTGCGGTTCCTCAGTGGCAGGTCCCCAAACGCCACTTTTTCTCACGGAAGGTGATTCCGGCTCTCTACCGGCATGTGGAAGGCAATGTCCTTGCCTCGCTGGACAGGGCGGTCAGCGGTAAGGTGCATATTACCGCTGACTCATGGTCCAGCAGGCATGGACAGGGACGTTACCTGTCTTTCACGGCCCATTGGGTCACTCTTCTGGCAGCTGGGAAGGATGCAGGACAAGGTGCAGTAGTGTTGGAGGTTGTTTCGCCACCACGTGTCCAAAATGCTACTACTGGTTGTGACACACCTCTCTCCTCCACTCCCTCCTCTTCTTCTTCCTCCATGGCCTCTTCCTGGGCTCTGTCCTTGGAACCAGCGGTGCTCCGTAGGCGTTCAAGGGGCTATGCAAGTATGCAGGCAAAACAATGCCATGCCATGCTTGTGCTGGTTTGTTTGGGGGACAGGAGCCACACTGGTGCAGATATTTTGTCAGCTCTGCAGGGGCAGGCCGAGAGGTGGTTGACGCCACGCCAGCTTAATCCAGGATTGGTGGTTTGCGGAAATGGCACCAACCTCCTCTCCGCCCTCCGACAGGGACAACTGACCCATGTGCCCTGTGTGGCTCACATCCTTAACCTGGTGGTGCAGTGGTTCTTGGGCAGGTACCCGGGCTTAAAGGATGTCCTGAAGCAGGTCAGAAAAGTCTGTGTGCATTTCCGCTGATCATTTAATGCCTGTGCTCGGCTGGCTGAGCTCCAAAAGGAGTTGAACCTGCCCAAGAACCGCCTTATATGTGACATGCCCACCAGGTGGAACTCAACGTTGGCCATGCTGCAGCGGCTGCACACGCAGCAGAGGGCCATCAATGAGTACCTGTGTGACTACGGCACCAGGACCGGGTCAGGGGAGCTCGGTTTTTTCTCACCGCGCTAGTGGGGCATGATCAGGGATGCATGCACTGTCCTGTCATCGTTTGAGGAGGCCACAAGGGTGGTGAGCAGTGATAGTGCGTGCATCAGTGACACTGTACCTCTTGTCCACCTGTTGGAGTATACGCTGGGTGGAATAATTGACAGGGCACTTGAGGCAGAACAGAGGCAGGAAGAGGAGGACTTACTTGTCTCTCAAGGCCCCCTTTATCCAGACAGTGTTCCTGCTGTCCCACCCATCACACAGGAATAGGACAAGGAGGAGGAGGATGATTGTGTCAGCATGGAGGTGGAGCCTGGCACTCAGCATCAGCAACAGCAGCAGTCTTGTAGAGATGATTTACAGTCCCCAGAAACCCGTGGACATGTACGTGGCTGGGAGGAGGTAGCTGTGGATCATGTTGTCCTTAGTGACCCAGAGGACTCCGGACCGAATGCCTCATCTAACCTATGCTGCATGGCCTCCCTGATCCTGCAAAGCCTGCGGAAGGATCCTCGTATTCTTCGGATCAAGGAGAGGGACCATTACTGGCTGGTCACTCTCCTTGATCCACGGTACAAGGGTAAGGTTGCGGACCTTATCTTGCCGTCGCAGAGGGAGCAGAGGATGAGACATCTCTGAGAGGCCTTGCAGAAAGGTCTGTGCAACGCGTTCCCAGAGACTGGGAGGTTACAAACTCCTGGTCCTGGACAACGTGTTGCTGAGGCATCAGTCAGAAGGAGTGGTGGAGAAGGTGGCCATCTGACCGATGCGTTCAGACAATTTTTTAGTCCGCAGCTCCAAGGTATGATCGTTTCCAGCAACCATCGCCAGTGTCTGATTTACATGGTGCAGGAATATCTAGGGGCAAGGTCAGACTTGGACACCTTTCCCACTGAAAATCCTCTGGCTTACTGGGTCTTGAGGATGGATCATTGGCCAGAGCTTGCACAGTATGCAATTGAGCTACTGGCCTGTCCTGCATCCAGCGTTCAGAATGCACCTTCAGTGCTGCTGGTGGCTTTGTAACCGATCACAGGGTGCGCCTGTCCACAGACTCAGTTGATCGACTGACCTTCATAAAGATGAATCAGTCTTGGATCACCACCAGCTACCAAGCACCTGAAGCTGATGTAAGTGAATAATTTTTTTTTAAATATCACATCCCTTCAAGACTGCCTATGCTGATGCTGAGTGACTGTCATGTTATGTTGACTGTCTATCTTCTTCCTCCTCCGCTGATATCTTGGAAGAACATTTTTGGTTCTGGGTGATGCCACCAGCCCAATTTTTCAGCCCCTGTTTAACAGGGGCGTGTAATTACAATTTGTGATGCAATGCTTTGCAGCAGGGCTCATTCCTGCACTCCAACTAGAGTATATGGGAGAGGTTGCAGTGTCGTGGCACCAGCACCAGTGCCTAAGGCCCAATTTTTCAGCCCCTGTTTAACAGGGGCGTGTAATTACAATTTTTGATGCAATGCTTTGCAGCAGGGCTTATTCCTGCACTCCAACTAGAGTATATGGGAGAGGTTGCAGTGTCGTGGCACCCGCACCAGTGCTGAAGGCCCAATTTTTCAACACCTGTTTAACAGGGGCGTGTAATTACAATTTTTGATGCAATGCTTTGCAGCAGGGCTCATTCCTGCACTCCAACTAGAGTATATGGGAGAGGTTGCAGTGTCGTGGCACCAGCACCAGAGGCCCAATTTTTCAGCCCCTGTTTAACAGGGGCGTGTAATTACATTTTTTGATGCAATGCTTTGCAGCAGGGCTCATTCCTACACTCCAACTAGAGTATCTGGGGGAGGTTGCAGTGTTGTGGCACCAGCAAGCAGTGCCTAAGGCCCAATTTTTCAGCCCCTGTTTAACAGGGGCATGTAATTACAATTCTTGATATAATATTTCACAGCAGGTCCCGTTCCTGCGCCCACCGAGAGTAACTGTGAGGACTTACAGTGTTGTGGCACCAGCACCACTACCACCACCACAACCACCAAAGGCCCTATTTTTCTACCACTGTTCAACAATGGCATGTAATTACAATTCTTGATATAACTGTTCACAGCAGGGCTCACCAGCGCCTATCAAGAGTCACTTTGAGGGCTTATAGTGTTGTGGCAACACCAACACCTTAGGCGCAAATTTCTGCAGAACATATAGGGCAGGCCCCCACTTTCAAACATCCAACTTACAAACGTCTCCTACTTGCAAACAGAAGGAGATAACAGGAAGTGAGATGAAAAAAGGTAAAAAAAACTGCCAAAAAAAATTATACAGGGGTGATAACCCTTCCCTATGTTTTCCAAAAAGCTGAAAAATAGATTTTTTGACTGGAGCTACACTTTAAACATTTACCAGTTCAAAATTACAAACAGATTCTACTTAAGACAACAAACCTACACAGTCCCTGTCTTTTTTTCACCACCTGTAGACTCCTGTTCTGAGTATAAAGGGTCTGGGGGCCCCATGCCTTTCTTTTTTTTAATATGGGTACGGGGTTCCCCTTAATATCCGCACAAGACCCAAAGTGGCTGGTAATGGGCAGGGGGGCTACCTATGCCTTTTTTCTGAATGATTTTCATCCATATTGCCGGAACCAGATATTACATTAAAACCGCAAGCAGTTTTAAATGACTTTTTTTCTGTTAAATGTCATTTTGTGCAGGGACTGTTCTAAACACGGAAAACACGTGACACTTCACAGGCATACTATAGACACCCCCCAGGCATGATATTTAAAGGAATATTTCACTTTTTTTCACTTTAATCATCATTAAAATCAGTGCTCCTGAAAAAATTTCAGTTTTTAAAAACATTTTAGGCATTGACCCATGTCCCCTGGGGCAGGAGCCAGGTCCCCAAACCCTTTTTAGGAAAATATCTTGCATATTAGCCATTAAAATCAGCACTTCTTATTTCAAACGTTCAAGTCCCATAGACTTCAATGGGTTTCTAAAGTTCGCATGAATTTTCGATCCGTTCGAAATTTCTGGTGCGAACCGAACCGGGGGGTGTTCGGCTCATCCCTAATCAGAACTATTGAGGTTAAAACAAATTCATTTCTAAGGCCAATATATATTATTTTACATATGGTTGCATGGGCATCTTGGAAGCCTTAGGCCGCGTACACACGGGCGGATTGTCTGCCCAACTAAGTTCGTCAGACAATCCGACAGACAATCCGTCCTACTTTTGAATGAACGGACTTGACCACACACACGATGAGCAGACAGTCCGCCGAAAGCTTGCGCGATGACGTGTACGGCACATACGACGGGACTAGAAATTCGACGTCCAATACACTGCAATGCAACCTTCGGCGTGTAAATCCTTTCTGAGCATGCGCCATACTTAGTCCGTCCAACTTGCCTACACACGAGCGGACTGTCCGCTAAAACCAAGTTTGGACGGACAAAATTACGGAAATTCCGAAAGACTTAGTCCGCCAGACTGTCCGCTGAAAAAGTACGCTGAAGCCCAAACGCGTTTCAGCGGACTAAGTTGGACAGACAGTCCGCCCGTGTGTACGCGGCCATAGTGTTCATCTGTTCGGAGGTTAATGTAAGTTCATTGCTTGTGGACAAATACTCTTACAAGAAGATTTTAAGAGCCTAATCGAATATTCTCTCAGGTTGTAAATCATGAGGATCCCAGACAACCAAACAAGATGATAAGGACTGGCCATGGGGCTATAGTGTGTTCTAATGAGACTGATGACTTATGTATCAACTGAACAATGAATAGAGACTTGTAAAAAAAAATGTTTTTATTACTGGAAAAAGAAAAAAAAGGGGCTTATTTAAAAGTTGTCTTATGAATTATTAATCGCAAGTATATATTAGCAATAATTTATATTGTATTATTATTACATTTTATGAAGAAATGATATGCCTTTTTTTTATAATATTCAACATATATTCATTATATATTGTCTGACTGAACTTATTGAAATATATTAGTATATATATTACTAATATGAGGGTAGCATGTTTGAAATACTACGAATAAGAATAAATACGTGTGAAATAATCATTGTGTTTTGAAAACCAATTACCTCACTCTCAAAGAAATTTGTAAGAAAAGTAATTGCCGTTGTTAGACTTTCTTAAAGCAATATATTCTACGCAGAGTCCAGAAGTCTGACAGATACCACCATAAAATAGATTATCCCATTATAATTATGGTTTTGTTTAAGGTTTAAGTCAGGGTTTATTTGAAGTGATATCTTGGTATTTTTAAGGAAAGTTCCAATATTATTTTGAATCCAATACTGCCCCCTTTAGGTAGTTGTGCCATGGTTACATAGTAAATAATATGTGATTTGCAGGGCTTTTTTTCTCTGAGAATAGGTGCAGGAACTCAACCATGCCCACACTCACATACCTGCCAAACGGCATCAAATAGTAGCTCTTCCCTCTGCATACAACCCCCTGCCTCCACTGCCATAATTTTCTCCCCCTCCTTAAAAGCTCCACAATCTGTCATATATTTTACCTTTGTTGCAAAATTAAGCTGAAACACCTACCCGGCTGTAGTACCTCCCAGCATACTATACTATGCTATAGTCACTTGCAAGGAAGATTATGCAGTAGAAGCATCAACAACTGGTCACCAGGGAAAAAATGGAGACCACAGAGGGTGCAATCTACCACGCACCCTCCCCTGCCCATGACTGCACTAAACCCTGGGCACCTGTTCTGTATCTCCCTTGTCCCTGTCCAGCACTCAGTGGGATCTGCACAGGAGATCTGACTTGTGGAAGCTACTGGGAGATAAGCTATCACTTGTAAACGCAGAAGCTGGCCTTTAGTTTTACCAAATGATAGTGGTGAGCAGGGAGCAGAAGACCTGAGCCAGAGGTGGTGGAACTGAGTTCCCCCTAGTTCCTGCTGAAAAAAAGCCCTGGTAATTTGACCGCATTAATTACATAGAAAACATATCCTACTTTCTTTGGAGGAATAAGACCCCTTTCACACTGAGGGCATTTTGCAGGTGCTATAGCATTAGAAATAGTGCCTACAATCCGCCCTCAAACTGCTGCTCCTTTGTCTCCAGTGTGAAAGCCCGAGGGCTTTCATACTGGAGTGTTGCGCTGGCAGGACGTCAGGAAAAGTCCTGCCAGCAGCTTCTTTGGAGCAGTGAAGGAGCGGTGTGTTTACCGCTCCTCCACCGCTGCTCCCCATTGAAATCAATGGGGCAGCGTGGCTATATCGGCCAAAATGCGCCGCAAATCCGATGGTAAAACGCAGCTAAAAATAGCGCCATTTTACCGCCGACGCTAAGTGTGAAAGCCATCTAAGCCCTTGTACACACGATCGGACATTCCGACAACAAAATCCGTCGAATTTTGTCCGACGGATTTTGTCCGAAAATGGTGTTGCATACACACGGTCGGACAAAGTTGGCGGAAAATCCGATCATTCGTAACGTGATGACGTTATTTAGTTACAATGGGACTACATTACGTAGCCAATAGCTTTGGTCTAGGAATTTGATCTGAGCATTCGTGGCACTTTGTCCGATCGGAATTCTCTACAAACGATCAGACAAAGTCCGATCGGATCATGTTGTCGGTAAATTTTTATATCCAGCTCTCTAACTTTGTTGGTTGGACATTCCGATGGAAAAAGTCAGATGAAGCCCACACACAGTCGGATTATCCGACAACATGGTCCTATTGGACATTTTCCGTCGGAATGTCCTACCATGTGTACAAGGGCTAAGAGTTGTAGAAAGACTGAGAGAAGGGAGAACGGAAAAAAAATCAAAGAAGGGAAGAAATGTCCATTGGGACAAACAGCTGACATCTCTCAGAAAAAAGATTTTGAGATTTCTGGTAAAGTATAACTTTCTATTTATCTGTAGGAAATTAAGTAAACATGCGTCTGGCTGAATTATTTAATCTTTGCAGTATAAGATTTGAAATTGTAATAATTCTAACTGCAGTATGAATTGTTCCCTTTTTAAATCAAAGAGAGGAAACACACATGGGTATCAGCTCATTGAAGCTGACTTCAGTTCTAGCAAATGGTTTAGTTATGATGTATGCTTATATATGTATAAAATAATTTGTTGAAAATTATCTTTACCTTAAATATAAGGCTTAGTTAATTCACCAATTCCGTGCATGGTATGGCAAGTTTGCCCATGTGCTGTTAAAGTAATTTGAGCTCACAAATCTGTTGACTGAGAAAGAAATCACGTGTCAAAATCAGCACCTTTTTGTTTTCACATTCTGCTGAGCCACTGATAATCTATTAATCACTTTTAAGGAATTACTCAGTTTTGTTGCACTGATATTTTGAAACAAGATCCTGTGGTTGTTTCCTCATCATTTGTATTATCCACCTTATTGAAATGTTGATCCATATTCTTTGCTTGTCATCAATTATATTTTGATATTATGTTGCACAAATTTTTAGTAAATAAATACAGTATCTCACAAAAGTGAGTACACCCCTCACAATTTTGTAAATATTTTATTATATCTTTTCATGTGACAGCACTGAAGAAATTATACTTTTCTACAATGTGAGTGTACAGCTTGTATAATAGTGTAAATTTGCTGCCCCCTCATTATTAATATTCACGATTTATATAGCGCCAACAGTTTACGCAGCGCTTTACAATGTATAGGGGGGACAACACAATTGCAGTACAATACAAAAGGTACAGGAGGGCCCTGCTCATAGAGCTTACATTCTAAAGGGAAGGGGTGATGGTACAAAAGGTAATAGCTGCAGAGAATGATTTGATGGGGGTGGCTCTGGGACAGTTAGGTGGGTGTGGGATAGGCTTCCCTGAATAAATGAGTTTTCAGGGAACTCCTAAAGATGGACAGGTTAGGGGCTGATCGGACAGACTGGAGCAGGGAGTTCCAGAGGATGGGAGAGGCTCTGGAGAAGTCTTGAAGGCGAGCATGAGAGGAGGTAACAAGAGAGCTAAAAAGCAGGGGGTCCTCAGAGGAGCTGAGGGGACAATTTGGGTGATATCTGCAGATGACGTTGGTGATGTAGATGGGGCAATGTTGTGGATGGCTTTGTATGTTATGGTTAGCATTTTGAATTTTACACGGTGGGGTAGGGGAAGCCATTGAAGGGATTGGCGGAGAGGGGCATTAGTCACCGAACGATTAGTGAGGTGTATTAGTCTAGCAGCAGCATTCACAATAGACTGAAGGGGGGTAGCCTGCTGAAGGGTAGGCCATTAAGGAGAGAGTTGCAGTAGTCAAGGCGGGAAATAATCAAGGAGTGAATGAGTTGCTTTGTGGTGTCATTAGTCAGGAAGGGTCGAATTCTGGAGATGTTGCGGAGGTGAAGGTGGCAGGATTTAGCCAGTGACTGGATATGGGGGCTGAAGGAGAGGTCAGAGTCAAGGATTACACCCAGGACCCTAGCATGTGTGGAGGGACCAATGGTTGTGTTGTTGATATTAATGGTGAAGTCACAGGGGGGGGGGAGGGATCGTGAAGGAGGAAATATAACAAGCTCAGTTTTAGAAAGATTGAGTTTGAGGAAGTGGTGTGACATCCATACTGATATGTCATTCAGTAAGTTGGAGATCTGTGAGGAGATTGAGGGGGGTGAGTTGAGGAGTGGAGAGATAGATCTGGGTGTCGTCGGCATAGAGGTGGTATTGGAAACCATGGGAGTTTATCAACTGGCCCAGGGAAGAGGTATAGAGCGAGAAAAGGAGGGGCCCAAGGACAGAACCTTGGGGTACCCCAACAGAAAGGGGATGGGGAGCGGAGGAGATGGAGTTGTAAGTGACACTGGAAGTGCGCTGAGATAGGTAGGTGGAAAACCAGGATAAAGCATAATCTCAGAGGCCAATGGAGCGTAATTTGAGGAGGAGCAGGTGGTCAACTGTGTCAAAGGCAGCAGAAAGGTCTAAATGTGTGAGTATGGAGTAGTGGCCGTTGGTTTTAGCAGTTAGTAGGTCATTGGTGAGTTTTAGTAGGGCACTTTCAGTAGAATGTTGTGGGCAGAAGCCAGACTGTAGGGGGTCGAGAAGGTTGTTGTCCATGAGGTAGCGACTCATTTGGTCATGGACAAGGCGTTCGATGAGCTTGGAGGCAAACGGGAGCAGGGAGATGGGTCTTAAGTTGTTCAAACAGGTGGGGTCTAGTGAGGGTTTTTTGAGTATGGGGGTAACCAGTGCATGTTTGAGCAGGGAAGGAAAAGTGCCGGAGGAGAGGGAGAGGTTGAAGATGTGGGTTAGGGAGTTAAGGATAGAGTGTGAAGGTGGTATCAGTAATTGTGAGGGGACAGGGTCCAGGGAGCAGGTAGTGAGGTGGGCCGTGGAGAGGAATTTATTAACTTCATCTGTGGTAACTGGGCAAAAATAGGAGAGTATTGAGCGTGGTGTTGGACCTGTTGTGTTGGGTAGGGGAGGAAGTTGAATGCTGGATATCTCCTTGTGAATTGTGTCAATTTTGCTATTGAAATGGTTGGCAATCTGTTGAGCGGTAAGCAAGTTGGTGGGTGGGGGCAGTGGGGGGTGAAGTAAGGAATTAAGGATAGAAAAGAGTTGACGAGGTTTGAATGAGAGGGTTTTGATGAGAGTGTTGTAATAGGTTTGTTTAGCAGTGTGGAGGCAGGAGTTGTATTTGAGAAGGGCAGATTTGTAGAGGGTAAAGTCTTGCAGGACTTACATTTACGCCACGCTCGATCAAGAGCACGGCTGTGTCTCTTAAGACTTCTGGTGTCATCTGTTTGCCAGGGTTGTGGCAGACGGGGCCTTGTTCTGCGTGTAGAAAGAGGAGCAAGTATGTCTAGGGAGGATGACAGCGTGTTCTAGATGGAAGTGGTTAGGTCTGGGTAGGACAAGGGTGCGATTTTGTCATAAAGGCCATCAATAGCAGAATGAAGAAGGGAAGGGTTGAAGTTGCGAAGGTTTCTGCGGGTAGTGGTTTGTAGGTTGGCAGCATGGGATGTAGGAGACAAGGAGAGAGTG
Source organism: Lithobates pipiens (assembly GCF_037356315.1). NCBI lineage: Eukaryota > Metazoa > Chordata > Amphibia > Anura > Ranidae > Lithobates > Lithobates pipiens. The sequence goes on from NW_027507903.1 coordinate 493,666,609, forward strand.
AAAAGCATAAGGTTGTGATCAGAGAGAGGAAAGGGTATGTTAGAGAAATTGCATGGAGTGCAGCGATGGGAGAATACAAGGTCGAGTGTGTTACCGTTGGAGTGAGTGGTGGTTTGTGTCCATTGTGTTAGGTTAAAAGAGGAGGTTAGGTTGAGTAGTTTAGAAGTGGTAGCAGTATTAACATTGATTGGAATGTTAAAGTCACCTAGGATGATAGGTACTTCAGATGATAGAAAATAGGGTAGCCATGCAGAGAAGTCATCCAGAAAGCGTGACACTGGTCCAGGAGGTCGATAAATAACTGCGACTCTCAGACAAACTGGAGAGAAAAGACGAATGCAGTGCATTTCGAAAGAGCAGGGGGAAAGAGAGGGAGGTGTGGGAAGTACCTGAAAGGTGCATTGTGGGGAGAGAAAACTCAACACAGCCATTCATGTCTAAACCGCTGGCAACAAATGTGCCCAATTAGCCATTTTCCCTCCCAGTGTCATGTCACTCGTTAGTTTCACAAGGTCTCAGGTGTGAATGGGGAGCAGGTCTGTTAAATTTGGTGTTATCGCTCTTACTCTCTCATACTGGTCACTAGAACTTCAACATGGCACCTCATGGCAAAGAACTCTCTAAGGATCTGAAAAAAAGAATTGTTGCTCTACATAAAGATGGCCTAGGCTGTAAGGAGATTGCCAAGACCCTGAAACTGAGCTGCAGCAAGCTGGCCAAGACCATACAGCGGTTTACAGGACAGGTTCCACTCAGAACAGGCCTCGCCATGGTCGACCAAAAAAGTTGAGTGCACATGCTCAGTGTCATATTCAGGGGTTGTCTTTGAGAAATAGATGTACGAGTGCTGCCATCATTGCTGCAGAGGTTGAAGGAGTGGGGAGTCCGCCTGTCAGTGCTCAGACCATACACTGCACACTGCATCAAATTAGTCTGCATGGCTGTCATCCCAGAAGGAAGCCTCTTCTAAAGATGATGCACAAGAAAGCCTGCTAACAGTTTGCTGAAGACAAGCCGACTAAGGGCATGGATTACTGGAACCATGTTTTGTGGTCTGACGAGACCAAGATAAACTTATTTGGTTCAGATGGTGTCAAGTGTGTGTGGCGGCAACCAGGTGAGGAATACAAAGAAAAGTGTGTCTTGCCTACAGTCAAGCATGGTGGTGGGAGTGTCATGGTCTAGGGCTGCATGAGTGCTGCCGGCACTAGGGAGCTACAGTTCATTGAGGGAACCATAAATGCCAACTTGTACTGTGACATACTGAAGCAGAGCATGATCCCCTTCCTTCGGAGACTGGGCCACAGGGCAGTATTCCAACATAACAACCCCAAACATACCTCCAAGATGACCACTGCCTTGCTAAAGAAGTTGAGGGTAAAGGTGATGGACTGGCCAAGCATGTCTCCAGACCTAAACCCTACATAGAGAACATTGGGGAAAAAGGAAATGGGAAAGCAAGGTGACCACTAGTACACGGTCATATATATAAAATTACCAATGATAGATCATTCATCCTTTAGGGGTTGTTGTCATAAACTTAAGAATATTAAAGGAAAAAAGGGTGGGGGGGATAGCCAGATAGGACCAGGCTAATAAGGGGTTACTGCTGGCAACAATAAATAGATCAAATAATTGATAGAATTAATTTAACTAATCAATTTTATTAGATATCAAAGTTTATATTATTTACAAAAGTGCAGTTCATAAAACTGAGCCTACATACTCAGACATTAATTAAATTGCTACAAACAAATTGGACACACAGGACGTACATAAAACAAAACACAAGACACCACACAGGTCCGGACAGGTTGCTTTAATCAATTGAAACCACTGGGTTATTGTTACTTAATTAAGGTTTAAATCTTAGGAGAACAATTATATTCTCTAATCCAGCCAATCGCTAAGTGGGTAGTCAATGGATTAAGTCAAGCAGGGTGAGGGTAGGGAACGGGGATGAGGTAGATATTAAATACTAATACTAAACCCCATTGAGCAACTGTGGGCCATACCCAAACAGAAGATAGAGAAGGAGCGCAAGGTCTCTAGCATCCACCAGCTCCGTGATATCATCATAGAGAAGTGGAAGAGGACTCCAATGGAAACCTGTGAAGCTCTGGTGAACTCCATGCCAAAGAGGGTTAAGGCAGTGCTGGAAACTAATGGTGGCCACACAAAATATTGACACTTTGGGCCAAATTTGGACATTTTCACTTAGGGGTGTACTCACTTTTGTTGCCAGGGGTTTAGACATTAAAGTGGAGGGCCACCCTGAAAAAAAAAATACATAAAAAATTAGAAAAAAATCTTAAAAAAAAAATGAAAAAATTTTTTTTTTTTACTTACCAGAAATGCCTGTTGCTAGGCACATCATCCTAATCTGCCTCTTCCTCCTCCGCGGAGATCTTCTTTCTTCTCTCCTTGTCACGTTGTCTTCTGGGTAATGGGTCGCGCTGTGTTCTGGGAACTGTGTCCCAGAACACAGCGCGTCCCATTCACAAAGCCGCAAGGCTCCACTGCCTGTTTCCCTTAGAAAGAATGGCAGCGCCAGGACCCGAGAGCCGAGGGATGGGTCGGCCTCGGGCGGCCGACATCTCGGGCGCCCTGGACAGGTAAGTCGGCTTATTAAGTCAGCAGCTGCAGTGTTTGCAGCTGCTGACTTTTAATTTTTTTTTTTTTTAACCGGCCCTCCTCTTTAATGGCTGTGTGTTAAGTTATTTTGAGGGGACAGCAAATTGACACCGTTATATACTGTAAGCTGTACACTCACTACTTTACATTGTAGCAAAGTGAAATTTCTTCAGTGTTGTCACATGAAAAGATATAATAAAATATTTGCAAAAGTGTGAGGGGTGTACTTACTTTTGTGAGATACTGTATATATATTTTTGCTATTTTTTTGTATTCCTTTTGTCTTCAGGTTAGCATGAATAAACACATTTGAGTTATTTTGTTGATTTATGGAAATAAGTGGGAATCTTCTTAATCATAGATCCTTGCTTATTTTCATAAATATAAAACCAGGGGTGTCCAAACTTTTTTCAAAGAGGGCCAGATTTGATGAAGTGAACATGCGTGAGGGCCGACCATTTTGCCTGACATTCTTTGAACCATTAAAATTTGTTCTAAATGTGTTCATTCGAACACTAATACACGGCCCAACAAGAATTCTTTTGCCTTTGTGGCTGTGTGTGTTGAAGAGATGAGCTTGGGCGTGTTATTTGGATATACCGTATTTATTGGCGAATAGCACGCACCTTCACTTTAAGAGGGAAGTTTCAGGAAAAAAAACTTAACATTTTTAATAAAAAAACTGTGAAGCAAAATAAGGGTCAGTGCCCATCTGCGCGCCCACCATTGCTGGGAATGCAGCCCCCACCATTGCCAGGATTTCACTCATCATTGCCAGGAATGCAGCCACCATTGCCAGGAATGCAGCCACCATTAGCCAGGAATGCAGCCACCATTAGCCAGGATTTCAGCCACCATTAGCCAGGATTTCACTCACTATTAGCCAGGAACGCAGCCACCATTAGCCAGGATTTCACTCACTGCCGTCATTTGATGGAGCGATCACATTGTAAACGGCCCTGTTGCCCTATTTCATAGGCTTCTTCAAGCTTATCAGTGAGGTCATGATTTGACTTGCTAGCCTTCTCGGTATACTCACGATATTTCTCTGCTCCCTGCTCATTGAGTGTATGATCAAAGTTAAGGGGGGATCCCTCCACCTTGTAGGTACCTTCTTGAGGAGTGAAAGAATTAATGGTGAATCATTCAGGAGATGAATAAAAATGTTTGTTCAACCATTTTCTCCACAGTTAGATATTGTTCAGGCATTAGGCCAATAATTGCATTATGAAAGCCAAAAGTATAATAATCGGAATCTAAAGCCAGGCCAATTATGGGGGTTATTTACTAAAGGCAAATCCACTTTGCACTACAAGTGCACTTGAAATTGCTCTGAAAGTGCACTTGAAATGCAGTCGCTGTAGATCAGAGGGGGACATGCAAGGAAAAAACCCCCCAGCATTTTAGCTTGCACATGATTGGATAATAAAATCAGCAGAGCTTCCCCTCATTTCAGATCTGCCCCTCCGATTTACAGTGACTGCACTTCCAAGTGCACTTGTAGCAGGGGCGGATCCAGAGTCTAGTCTCGGGAGGGGCACTGCTAGAAAATATGTTTTTTTTGGGGGCAATTTATATGGGAAACGGCTGGTATTGGCGCTTCAATCATCACGGCACCATAGTTGTTATGGTGTCAGGATGATTGAAGCACATTATTTCTATTATTACATTGTAATACAAAAATAAATGGTTCAACTCACAATAATGCAGAATCAGTGGGAGCCCTGAGGGTGTCACTTGCCACGTCGCCTGCCACCAAAAACTATATTTTTGACTTTTTGCTATAATAAATATCCCCAATAAAAAAAAAAAAAAAAAATGTGTTCATCAGTTTAGGCCAATATATATTCTTCTACATATTCTTGGTAAAAAAATCACAATAAGTGTATATTGATTGGTTTGCGTAAAAGTTATATCGTCTGCAAACTATGGGAAAGATTTATGGCATTTTTATTTATTTATTTATTACTAGTAATGGCAGTGATCTGCGATGTTTACCAGTATGACATGGCAACGGACAGATCGGAGACTTTTGACACTTTTTTGGGACCATTGGCATTTATACAGCGATTAATGCTATAAAAATGTACTGATTACTGTGTAACTGTCACTGGCAGGGAAGGGGTTAACACTAGGGGGCGATCAAGGGGTTAATTGTGTGATTCTCTCACTGTGTTCTAACTGTATGGGGATAGGATTGACTAGGAAAGGAGCCATATCGTTTTTCCTACTTAGTAGGAAGTAGCTCATGGCTCATCTCCTCTGACAGCACAGGGATTTGTGTGTTTACACACACAAATCCCCGTGCTGGCACTCATGCACGCGTGATTGGCGGCACGTGGTACAGTGGACGTGCACACGTGCCTCCGACGGCCGAAAAAGTGCAGGACGTACCCGTAAGGAATTTCACCCAGAAGAGCCATTGTGCCGCAGTATATCTGCATGACATGGTGGGTACGTTTTCTCATTCATCACTGCGTGTCCCTGCATGCTACCTTTTGAGGGGCTTTCATTCATACATTTTCCCCTCATTTATTTATTCACATACTCTTTGTGTTTACGTTTCATTACTTATTCAACAGTATTTTTGCCCTTTCTTGAGAAAAAATATTTTTTTTCATTCTAGTCTTTGTACAGCTGGTGTCCCTTTTGGTATACGAGCGTCCTCGAAAAAATATAAGCGATTGCTAATATTCCTACAACCTTTTTTTTTCTTAATTGATGTAAGTATTTAACAGCAACTTTGTATCTTTGCATTTTAAGTATGGTATTACGTTATTTGGGAGGGTTTTTACCCCCCTTAGGCTGCTTTATTTCAGCAACCCTTTAATTTCTTTTATTTATTTACTTATACTTACCCATTTTTCTCAAACAAATTTATTTCAATTCCTTATTATTCAATAGTTCTTGGCTGTTTTTTTAGCCCCCTGCGATCCAACTTGGCTGTGGGTGACTGTTGAGGTGGACAAATTCCCTACAATATTATCTTGGTAGTGGCTAAAGGTGGGTCCAGAATGCATTCCCTCTCTCAAGTCTGCACATGTATCTTTATTCATTGTGTCTATGACAACATTCTGTTACTATGTTATTTTATATTTTTGATGTAGATCTTTTTGAAATATCCGCACATCCACTGAAGAAGCAAATATCTCTGCGAAACATGTTGGGATAATGTGTGTTTAATGAGAATAACCACTGTATTGTACTGTTCACCATTTGTTTTTATATTTCATTAATGCAATTGTTAATGAATTTTAATTTTGAACTAAATAAATATTTGTAATACAATTTTGTAATCAGTTTAATAATGTTTATTCTGATTTAGTTAACACCTGCACCGTCAAAATCCCTATCTCCCTTTTTAGTTTTTGAATTATGGTGGGTAAGTGGTTAAATCAGGAGCCCCCTATACTTAACATCAGGAGTCCTCCTTTAGATCTGCAATGGCCTGTAAATTTGGGGCCTCTTTACATCAGGAGTCCCCCTTACCCATCAGAGTCCCCCTTATCCATCCATCAAAGTCCCCCTTTAACATCGGTAGTCCCTCTTTAACATTAGTAATCTCTGTACATCTGAAGACCCCATTGCATCAGGATTCTTCCCTTCACACCAGGAGCACCCTGCTTAGCATTAAAAGGCAGTCTTCTTTTCACATTAGAATCCCCCTTTATAGCAGGCACTGTTAAGAGGGGTGATCCAGGTATGTGAATTAAATAGACAGGGATTCTAAGCCAAGGATGCAGACAGCTAAGAGGGAGATGTTGCAGGCTGGATTACAGTGTGAAGTGGAGTGAGTTGGTCTGTGGATGGGGGAAGGCATCTAGTGAAGAAAGAATGGAGGTCTGCTGTGTCGGGACAGGAGTGACTGAAGACTGGGAAGAGGAGATGTGTATCAGGATCAGAGATGCCATCAGGGGACTAGAGCTGGAATCAGAGCTGGGGGACTTAAATCACTGAGGGAGAGGAGTAGCGGAGCTGTCAGTGGTGGGGAAGGAGAGGAGAAAAGCAGATAAGCTGGACAGAGATGAGAGCTTGCAGGGAGGAGAACATGTGTACAGTAGGTGCAGTGGGAGAAGAGAGATCACCTACCTGTCAGATGTCGGAAACCTGGCATGTCCAGCAGTGGATGTTGGTGGCCAGAATTGAAAATTATCGGGTGTGACATACTGACGGACAAATGTGTAGTAGGGTTGCAAATTTTTTTGTAGTGTACACTATAGGATTGTAAAGACCTGGGACACCTTTGGGTACACTAAGGAGAGCAATAATGCGGCCCCCTTTATTGGACAGGGTTACCTCAGAGGTCATTGTCACCCTACTTCATAAAATACGGGTCAGTGTTACCCCCTTCATAATTTAGGGGTCTTCCATAGAGGACACCCATTAGGTTCCCTTATATCAGCACTCCCCTTAGAGACCTCTATTAGATTAGGGAACCCCCCCCCCCCATCAGTGTCCCCTGCCCCTAAAGCTCCACATTAGGCTGCCTTACCAAGAGCTGTTTTAAGCCAGGAAGTGTGGAAGCTGGAGTTTAGGGGCGGAGCGAAGCTGCTCTACTGTAGTGCTATTTTCCTTCTTTCGTTCCATTGTGTAGGGGGGCTTGGAGAGTAAGCAAAGTAGAGGCAGGTGCTGCATCACTGTTCCAGGTGTCTGCAGGACACAGGAATCAAAACACATCCAAACTTGTGCACTCACTCACAGGGCCACTGTTAGGAATCATGGGGCCCTCACCCCCTGAGGGGGGAGAAGAGGTGGGGGCGGGAGGTGAGGAAGGGTGAGAGGAGGAGGTAAGGAGTTGAGGAGGTAGAAGAGAGAGGGGGGAGAAAGAGAGATGGGGAGGGGATTGGGAGTGTGAGGGGGAGTTGGGTGAGAGAAGCGGGCTGAGAGGGAGGAGGGGTGAGAGAGAAAGGTGGTAAGAGACGGGGTTGCCTGACAGAGGGGGGGAGTAGCTGATAGAGGGGGGAGAGTAGCTGATAGAGGGGGGAGAGTAGCTGACAGAGGGGGGAGAGTAGCTGACAGAGGGGGGAGAGTATCTGACGGGGGGAGTATCTGACGGGGGCAGTAGCTGATGGGGGGGAGTAGCTGACAGAGGGAGAGGGAGTAGCTGACAGAGGGAGAGGGAGTAGCTGACAGAGGGGGAAGGAGTAGCTGACAGAGGGGGAAGGAGTAGCTGACAGAGGGGGAGTATCTGACGGGGGCAGTAGCTGACAGGGGGGAGTAGCTGACAGAGGGAGAGGGAGTAGCTGACAGAGGGAGAGGGAGTAGCTGACAGAGGGGGAAGGAGTAGCTGACAGAGGGGAAGGAGTAGCTGACAGGGGGAGGGAGTAGCTGACAGAGAGGGGAGTAGCTGACAGAGGGTGGGAGAGAGAAGGGGGCTGAGAGAGAGGAGGGGTGAGAGACAAAGGTGGTAAGAGAGGGGGTGGCCTGACAGAGAGAGTGGGTGGCTTACAGGGAGGGGTTGCTTACAGAGAGGGGGTAGCTGACAGAGGGGGGAGTAGCTGACAGGGGAGTGGAGCTGACAGAGGGGGGTAACTGACAGAGGGGGGAGAGTAGCTGACAGAGGGGGGAGAGTAGCTGACGAGGGGGGGGAGTAGCTGTCAGAGGGGGGGAGTAGCTGACAGAGGGAGGGAGTAGCTGACAGAGGGGTAGAAGTAGCTGATAGAGGGGGAGGGGTAGCTGACAGAGAGGGGAGTAGCTGACAGAGGGTGGGAGAGAGAAGGGGTCTGAGAGAGAGGAGGGGTGAGAGAAAGGTGGTAAGAGAGGGGGTGGCCTGACAGAGACGGGGGTGGCTTACAGAGAGGGGGGTAGCTGACAGAGGGGGGAGTAGCTGACAGAGGGGGAAGGAGTAGCTGACAGAGGGGAAGGAGTAGCTGACAGGGGGAGGGAGTAGCTGACAGAGAGGGGAGTAGCTGACAGAGGGTGGGAGAGAGAAGGGGGCTGAGAGAGAGGAGGGGTGAGAGACAAAGGTGGTAAGAGAGGGGGTGGCCTGACAGAGAGAGTGGGTGGCTTACAGGGAGGGGTTGCTTACAGAGAGGGGGTAGCTGACAGAGGGGGGAGTAGCTGACAGGGGAGTGGAGCTGACAGAGGGGGGTAACTGACAGAGGGGGGAGAGTAGCTGACAGAGGGGGGAGAGTAGCTGACGAGGGGGGGGAGTAGCTGACAGAGGGAGGGAGTAGCTGACAGAGGGGGAGAAGTAGCTGATAGAGGGGGAGGGGTAGCTGACAGAGAGGGGAGTAGCTGACAGAGGGTGGGAGAGAGAAGGGGTCTGAGAGAGAGGAGGGGTGAGAGAAAGGTGGTAAGAGAGGGGGTGGCCTGACAGAGACGGGGGTGGCTTACAGAGAGGGGGGTAGCTGACAGAGGGGGGAGTAGCTGACAGGGGGGGGAGAGTAGCTGACAGAGGGGGGGGGTAGCTGACAGCGGGGGAGAAGTAGCTGATAGAGGGGGAGGGGTAGCTGACAGAGAGGGGAGTAGCTGACAGAGGGTGGGAGAGAGAAGGGGTCTGAGAGAGAGGAGGGGTGAGAGAAAGGTGGTAAGAGAGGGGGTGGCCTGACAGAGACGGGGGTGGCTTACAGAGAGGGGGGTAGCTGACAGAGGGGGGAGTAGCTGACAGAGGGGGGAGAGTAGCTGACAGGGGGGGGAATAGCTGACGGGGGGGAGTAGCTGACAGAGGGGGAGGGAGTAGCTGACAGAGGGGGAGGGAGTAGCTGACAGAGGGGAGGAGTAGCTGACAGAGAGGGGAGTAGCTGACAGAGGGTGGGAGAGAGAAGTGGGCTGAGAGAGAGAAAGGTGGCAAGAGAGGGGGTGGCCTGACAGAGAGGGGGGTAGCTGACAGAGGGGGGAGTAGCTGACAGAGGGGGGAGTAGCTGACAGGGGAGTGGAGCTGACAGAGGGGGTAACTGACAGAGGGGGGTAACTGACAGGGGAGGGGAGCTGACAGGAGGGGGGTAGCTGACAGGGGGGGGTAGCTGACAGGGGGGGAGCTGGCAGGGGGGTAACTGACAGAGGGGGGTAACTGACAGGGGAGTGGAGCTGACAGAGGGGATAGCTGACAGAGGAGGTAGCTGACAGAGGGGGTAGTTGATGGGGGGAGCTGACAGGGGGGGTAACTGACAGGGGAGGGGAGCTGACAGGGGAGGTGAGCTGACGGGGTAACTGACAGAAGAGTAGCTGACAGGGGAGGGGAGTTGACGGAGGGAGAAACTGACAGAGGGGGGTAGCTGACAGGGGAGGGGAACTGACAGAGGGGGTGAGAGGGCAGATGTGGAAGACAACTCAGTGAGGACTTGAGGAGACACAGCAAAGAACACGCCAGGCAAGGAGGCGGGACTTCGGCCGGCCGCGATCACCCACAGTCCAGACCCGCCTCCACATGTGACCATGTCCACCGAGCCGATCACAGACCCTCGTGTCTGCCGCCCGCACGTGACACTATCAGCCAATCACAGGCTGAAAAGGTATGCCCACTGCCCATCGCTGAAAACCGCTGCCCATCGCTCGGAGACGGAGAACACAGGCAGTAATGTACATTGTTACACTGATGAATCAGGATTCACTGCTCTAGGTTGAACTGCAGCTATATGTGCCCAGGTTTCAGGCGGCTTGAAAACCGGGCACATGTGTCCAAACCCGGACTGTCCGGGTCAAAACCGGACAGGTGGCAACCCTAATGTGGAGACAGGGTTATGTAGTATGACTGGATCGGGGTGTTCTCATTGGCATGAGATTGGCTGCAGGGAATGGATTGAGAACAGGGGGCTAAATTGTAAAACACCTGAATTGTGGCAAAAGACAGAGAGAAAAATGGCTGTCATTTCTCCTGCTTTGTATCTGATCTGCAAAAGTGAGCTGGGCAGGGGGAGTGATGTAGGAAACTGCTCAGTTAAGCAGGACTGTGAAGCATGTGTCAGAATGTGGGGCTGTCCCACAGAATCCGGGACTGTTGGGAGGTATGCAGAATCGTACACCCAAAGACTGAAAAGTGACAATAAGCCATAGTGTTTATTTTGATGAGAGCCCATCACCAGAAAGACTGATCCCTAAAAGCTGTCAAGTGAATATGCCAAATAAAACCAAAAGAAAAGGTCGACCAAAGTGAACCTGTGCAGGAGTCAGAACAAGGTGGAATTCACAACGCCTGAATCAAATTCCACACCAGATTCTGCTGAACTGCCTGAAGTCAGAAGATCCACTCAGACTACAAAGGGGATTCCACCCTGCAAGATGTCATACACTGTCAAAACACAGCATACTTGAACCAACATCCTGGGAAGACATAGTAAAACTGAAGCCAATAAATGGAGAAAGGCAGCAAAAGAAGAATTGAAGTCACTACAGAAAAATAAAACCTTGACACTCACAAAGCTCCCTCCTAACCGCAAACCTATAGGAAGTAAGTGGACTTTCAAAATAAAGTCAGATGCAGAAGGGAATATCCATAAATACAAAGCCAGACTAGTTGCCAAAAGTTACTCCCAGAAATTCTGTGAAGATTACCATGAAACATTCGCTCCCGTCGTAAAACACTCCACCATGAGAGCGCTTCTTAGCGTTGCAGCCGAGAAGGGCATGCAAGTGAAACACCTAGACTTTAAAACTGCTTTCCTATGTGGAGACATTAAGGAAGATCTCTACATGGAGCAACCACCGGGTTTTGAGCAAGGAGACAAACTCATGTGTAAACATCAGAAGAGCATCTACGGTTTTAAGCAATCTGCAAGGATTTGGAATGAGAAAGTGAGCAAAGTACTTACCAGAGAGGGATTCAAGAATCAAGAAGACAGATGGATATACATCCTTATCTATATTGATGACATTTCAACCTCTTTTGAACAAGAAGGGGATTACAATCAGATCACGTAACCCTTACGTAACCGGGTGGCCCCGCCCCTCTGATGCTACGGGAAAGCCATAGGGATGTCCTTGTGTATCAGAGGGGGGCGGGGTCACCCAGCGATGTCACCCTGTGGCCCCGCCCTCAGTTATAAAAAAGAGCTGTCGCCTGAGAGGTTGGTCATTACAGCGGGTGCCTCCCATGGAGGCAGGTCAGTCGCTTTTTTTTGTTTCGATCAAAGGAGCTAGAGAAAAAGAAGAAGATTTTGTGGGACAGTTTTATTTTTTATTTTTTAATAAAGGACTTGTCTTGTAATTTTTACAATTTTCACACTTTTTTTGTGAAATGGTAGGCCGTTACCATTTCACACATGGGGTAGGCCGGGATCTGGGGGTCCCCTAGTTAAAGAGGGCTTCCAGATTCCGATAAGCCCCTCGTGACCCCAAAGCGCCCTCCCCATGTTGAGGGCATGTGGCCTCATGCGGTTCAGGAGGGTGCTCAGATAAGGGTTGCATGCTCAGATAAGGGTCTGGAATGGATTTTTGGGGGGACCCCCATGCCATTTTTTAAAAAATTTTGGTGCAGGGTTCACCTTAAAATCCATACCAGACCTGAATGGTATGGATTTTGAGGGGGATCCCCACGCCTTTTTGTTTTTTAAATTTTGGCATGGGGTTCCCCTTAATATCCATACCAGACCTGAAGGGCCTGGTATGGAATTTGGGGGGACCCCCACACATTTTTTATTTAAACTTTGGTTCGGGGTTCCCCTTAATATTCATACCAGACCCCAAGTGTCTGGTATGGAAATGGTGGGGGAATCCCATGCCGTTTTTTTCAATAACTTTTATGTGTATTGCCGGGACCGACAATTCATTATAGCTGCGAGTACTTTTAAATTACTTTTTTTCCTTTAGAAATGTAATTTTGCTCTTGGGCTGTTCTAAACATGGGAAACATGAGCCACTTTACAGACATACTATAGACACACCCAGGTATGAAATTTAAAGGAATATTTCACTTTTATTGTTTCACTTTTTTCCAGTTGAAGTGCCATTTGAGGGCACAAAACGCGCTGACCTAGCGTGGTCTAACGCTGCTGTCACCCCCTCCTGTGCGCCCCCCGCATGATCCCCCATCTTTACGGCCGTTTTGGGCATTTGCATAGAGACTTTCTGTTCAGTTCTCACTAGACTGGTGCGTTTTCTGCTCAGAGCTCCCTCTGCTGGATACTAACGGAGACTCGCTCCTTCTGAGTTCACCTATGGCCTGGATAGACCCAGGATGTGTGATCCATGAGACCCATGCTGCATAAAGTTTGTTTAACCGGCAACTGCTACGCTCCACTCGGAATCCGCTCGTTTGTCTCCGGATGGTATCTGAGCTGATAGCGGTATCATTCCGCCAGGACCTCCATTGAAGTCATACCAGTGAGCGTTGTATATTCGACCAAGAAGAGGGTGACACTAGCGGCACACACTGGGTCTCTGTTATCCTATATGACTGCACCACCAGATGATGGATGATACTGGCACTTTCAGGTAAATTTGTTACAGCTATGGACATATATCTGATCATTTGGATCGCTGACTTTATACATTATATGCCACAATCTGTGGAACTTATTCCTGATTCCATTGAGCCTGATACAGCTTACATAAAGGACATTTCTGGATGCCAGTGAGAGCTGTATATTCAACCAAGAAGAGCGTGAAACTAGTGGCACACACTGGGTCTCTGTTATCCTATATGATTGCACCACCAGATGACGGATGATACTGGCACTTTCAGGTAAATTTGTTACAGCTATGGACATATATCTGATCATTTGGATCCCTGGCTTTATAAATCATATGCCATAATCTGTGGAACTTATTCCTGACTGCACGTTTATTGAGCCTGATACGGCTTACAAAAAGGAAATGTTTGGATAGAACTGTGTGCATTTTTTGCCTGGCCCACATTCATCTACTATCAGCTTCAGCTGGGTACATAGGGAAGACAGGAGGGAACATAGGAGGGGATGACACTACATCTGTAATAGCAGTGTTTAGCATTGTTTTTATACCACGTCTTGTTTTTTTGTTTTTCTGTTTTGATTCTTTTTTACACATTTTTCTACAGCCATTTATTTCATGTGTGTATATTTGATATTGTCATAGAAAGGACCCCAC